>NC_056660.1:122950381-124360381 GCF_018350195.1 Panthera tigris
GAAAGGGAAAATCTCACTGAGGGGAAATAAGACTTCACATTCAGGGTGGGAGTGAAAGGAGTTAGATATTCCTGTCTAATCAGTAATCTTCTATCTGTAAATTGTGCTTTGAGATGAAAGAGGATGTGATTTCTTAGATGTGACAACAAAGACCCAGACAAAAGAGGTTGGTGAGCATTTAAAATTTTTGTACTTTAAAGAACACCATCAAGAAAAATAAAAGACAAGCCCTCCACTGGGAGGAAATAGTAACAAATCATATATTTTATAAGGGAGTCATATCCAGGATATATAAAGAGCACTTAAAATTCAATAATAAAAAGACAACGCAATTTGTTTAAAGCAAAATATTTGAATAGACATTTCTCCTAAAAAGATAAATAAATGACTAGTAAGCACACGAAAAGAAGCTCGTAGTTATTAAGGAAGCTACAGTCAAAACCTCAGTGGTTACTACCTCACACCCACTCTAATAGCAATTGTCAAACAACAACAAGTACTGCCAATGATGTAGAAACCTTCTACAGTGTTGTAGATTAGAACCTTCATACAATGTTGAGGGGAATGTAAAATGATGCAGCTACTTTGAAAAACAATTGAGAAGTTCCTCAAACAGCTAAACATAGAGTTACCATATAACCCAGTAATCTCACTCATAGGTATATACCCAAAAAAATGATAACATATCCATACAAAAATGGATACCTAAATGTTTATAGCAGCATTGTTCATAATAAGTAAAAAGTAGAAATAGTCCAATATCCATCAACTGATGAGTGGATGAATAAAATGTGGTATATCCATGTGATAGATTATTTGGTAACAAAAAGGAATGAAATACTGATACATGTTACAATATGAAGTTCAAAACCATTGTGCTAAGTGAAAGAAGTCAGAGGGGTGCCTGGGTGGCTCAGTTGGGTGGGTATCAGACTCTTGATTTTAGCTCAGGTCATAAGGTCACGGTTCATGGGATCGAGCCCTGCATTGGGCTCTGCCCTGACAGAGAGGAGCCTGCTTAGGATTCATTCTCCCTCTCTCTCTGTCTCTCTCTGTCTCCACCCCCCCCCACCACTCCTTCCCCGTTCATGTTCACCTTGTCTCTCTCTCTTTCTCTCTCTCTCAAAATAAATAAACATTTTTTTAAAGTAACAAAAGACTACATATTCTACAGTTCTTTGTATGTGAAATGTCCCAAATAGGCAAACCAATGGAGACAGAAATTGAAATAGTAGTTGTCCAGGGCAGGGGTGTGGAGGAAGGAGAGTAATCGGTTCAAAGGATTGTTAATGGGTTCAAAGCTTCTTTGGGGATGATGAAGATGTGCTAGAATGAGTTATGGTGATGGTTGCACAACTCAGTAGATAGACTCAAAACCATTGAATTATAAACTTTAAATGGGTTAACTTAATGGTATGTAAATTATATTTCGTAAAGCTCTTAAAAGTTAACACGAATGGGGGAATAGCAACCACATTCACGTAAAAAGAACAGAATTGTCACTGTTTGCTTTAGGAAACTTACTGTAGCTATAGGCAATCAAGACCCAGCTTTTTTTTAAGTCTGAACTAAAATTACTTGCCAGAACCAGAAGCTGGGTATCCCATTGCTGTTACTGAAAACTGTTACTGAACCTTTTACGATGAACCTTTAATGCACTAGTATTATCTGGGGAAAAGGAAACATTGGGGTTTCAGTGTGACTCCCTTATAATAAGGTCATGTGATTTCTGAAAAAGTAACCACCAGGTCTGAAGTTATCAGCATGTTAACTCTGGGGATGGTTGGTGTAACACCAAACATCCTGAAAGAACATATGTATTATAGTAAAGACCACATCCTCAGCTCAGAAAAGAAGAATAAGATATTTCTAATAGAAAGAATACAGAATATTCTTCCTTGAGGGACTGAGGTTCATCTGTCTTAAAGACATTCTTCAATATTAGAACAAAAATGGGACACCTGGGTGGTTCAGTCAGTTAAGCGTCTGACTTCAGCTCAAATCATGATCTCCTGGTTGATGATTCGAGCTCCACATTGGGCTCTGTGCTGACAGCTCAGAGCCTGGAGCCTGCTTCAGATTCTGTGTCTCCCTCTCTCTCTCTGCCCTTCCCCACGTGCACTCTGTCTCTTTCTCTCAAAAATAAATAAACACTAAAAAAAATTTTTTTAATATATTAGAACAAAATAGCCATGTCTACCATTTTCCTTCTTTAGCTAAATCCAGAAAGAAGGAAGAAAGGGAGGGGAAAGGGGGAGAGGGAGAAAAGGAAGGGTGGGGGGAAAGAGAGAAGGAAAGAGGGAGAGAGGGAAGGAGAAACTCAGTATCTTTCTGAAGTTGTATCATCAAGCAATCAGGGGAAGCACAGAGGACTGCAAAGAGCCACCACCTCCTCCCCCCACCTCCCTCTGTCTCCATACCTGCCACAGACTTCAGACAAGAGCACAATAAATTATCCTCCACAAAATGGGGAAGGAAAATGTAGGGAGGAACTTCCTAACAAATAAGACTTCCTTATGCACCTCTACCTGGCCTTGGTCTATTAATCCTTACATAACCCAAGGAGATAACTAGAAAAAAAATATGATTGGTGATCAATTTTTAGGACACTTTTCCAACCTCTAATTGAAGTCTTAACAGATGCCATTAGTGGATACAGAAGATAGTTCTGCTATTGATGAAAACTAAAATCCTCAAAATTTCTGCTGAGACATTTTAAAGTCTCTCCTTGTAGGGGCACCTGGATGGCTCAGTCAGTTGAACGTCCGAATTCGGCTCAGGTCATGATCTCACGGTCTGTGAGTTCGAGCCCCACATTGGGCTCTGTGCTGACAGCTCAGACCCTGGAGCCTGCTTTGGATTCTGTGTCTCCCTCTCTCTCTGCCCCTCCCCCACTCATGCTCTGTCTCTCTCTCTCTGTCAAAAATAAACATTTTAAAAAAAATTTTAAATAAATAAATAAAAATAAAGTCTCCCCTTGTATAATATGTTCAGAGGACAACAAGGTCCTCTCACCCCCATCCACAATATAGAATTACCATCCTTTGCCTTAGCAGTCCTAGCAAAGGAAAGCATGCCCAAGGGTAAGGAGCAATTATTCATTGTTGTCAGTTGTGTTTCATTTCTTAACGCTCATGTTACAAATTGGAAAGACAAAAACCACATCCTTTGTACCCTCAATATATAGTGTCGGTGAAGAACTAACACAGATTTTCATGTTGACTGATTTGAGGTGGGGATACCAGCCACAATGAGGAACTCCTATACACTTCTGGCATCCTCTCTCTTGATTGCCATTTTTCTCCTGCTAATTCCTGGAGGTAAGACTGATTCTCATCATTTCCATTATAACCATTAAGCAAAGTGGAGCAGACTCTCAGTGAACTTTAGGCAATATTAGCTCAGGGTAAGAGCAGATTTTTTGTTCCTCAAGCTTTAACATTCTTTCTTACATTCTAGCTGTTTATTTTAAAAGGAAAAACATCCTTCTTTCTTCTCTAAAATTGCTTCACAAGAAATAATAGAACCACCAGGGTTTAATACTGCCAATTTATACCTTGAAAGTTGCCCCCTAAAATTGCCTAAATGTTAAAACAATAAAAAATTAAAAAACCTCTTGGGTTAGGAAAATAAATATACCTTTCTGGAAAGGAATAGTGGTATTCAGCCTTTCTGTAGAAAATGCATAGATACTTTTTTTTTTAATGTTTTATTTACTTTTGAGAGAGAGAGAGAGAGAGCATGAGGGAGCATGCAAGCAGGGGAGGGGAAGAGAGAGAAAGTCAGAAGATCCAAAGCAGGCTCCAGGCTGACAGCAGGGAGCCCGATGTGGGGCTTGAACTCACAAACTGTGAGATCATGATCTGAGCCAAATTCAGATGCTCAACAGACTGAGCTGCCCAGGCAGCCCAATGCATAGTTTTAAATAAAATTCAAAAACCTGACTTAGTCACCCAAAACAAATTAGAAACGATTTGAAATTGTATCATTTCCCTAGGCTAGTGTGTCATTGAGAATGTTGCCACCTTGACTCTTTGGAAGTGCTATGGTATTTAGTATTAAGCTAAGTCTTGGGTACACCACCTAGTAACCAACCTACCTGGTTTTGTGTGAGCTACACGGGCACCAGTTTGAAATGCTGTGAAACTCACAGCATTATCACAAGACTGGTTGTAGCCCCTGGGTGGCTCTAGGTTTTCCTTGAAATCCTTCAAGAAAGTGAGGACTGGTCTGGGGCTGCCTGAACTGTGCTGATGTTAAGGACCAGTCATGTGTTTATCTCCAGGTCCATCAGCTTCTGGAGGTGGGAATGGTGGGCAGGGGCTGATGGAAAACCTATCTCACCAGGAATTTCCAAGGAAGTTCTATGGTTTACCTTGCAACTAAAAATGAGAAGAAATTTTTAAAATAACAAGGTTGAAGCATTTGGGGGACAAAGGGGTGGCATAGGATGACTGTGTTCGGGCTTGTTAAGTCCTCGACAACAGTGAAAACAGAGCAGATGAAAAATCCAATGATATCTTTTCTTCAAAGGAAACAACAAAAGCAGCTTGCTCTGCTCTGCTTTGTTTCCTGTGGTCAGAGAGAGCAATGTGGGCCCGTAAAGGGAACAGACACAGCAGATCACATGATGCTCTGGACCAGCGATCTCAACCCTCTTACACATTAGAATACTCTGGAGGGCTTTTTAAACAATGCTCGCATCCAGGCCCAGCTCCAGAGATGCTCATTCATGTTGATTCTGGGTGGAGACCAAGAGTTGCTAGTTTCCCAAACTTCTCACCTGCTCTAAACCCTTTTCCTGACCCTCATAGGAGTGGTTGGTTGCAGGAGATGTTGACCTTTTTTCTGAGGCCAGTGTATGTGTGCACCAAACAGGGGACCCTGAAAAATGAAGTAGTCTACTGACTTTATGATTTCTGCAGCCCAGAAGGTCTAAAGACGCACCTTTTAAATCTATCCACGCATGACTCACCCGAGGAAAATTTAAGATGTGGGTGAAGTTCTCTGCGTTGTTCTAACTTCCTTATCCTTTACCTTCTAGAGCCTAGAATTTCCCCCTTCCCAACTCACTTCCAGAAATGAGAGCCATTCACGTCACTCTCTTCCCCTTCTCTCACTCTCATTATTTGCATCTTACTGTGGATATGGCAGTGAGTTAGCTTTATAAATGGAGTAGCAGGCCCTGTGCCCTTTTTTAAGAAACCATGAGTCTCAGCCAATAGTCAGGAGACATATTTTGGGAAAATCCAAGAATATCTGGTGTAGGAAGGTGGAGACTCAGAGTACATCACAAAGACCCAAGATCACTAAACCAGCATGGATCATGAGCCTTGTGTGTAGGTCTCCTGTTCTCTAGTAATGAAACTATACTCCAGCTCTGTCATCAAGGAAATTTGACTAAGGCACCATTTTCTCCTTATAGCATCTTCTTCCTTCTCCTCCCTCATTGGAGAGGGCCTTCATGAAACCATGTGTTTGAGTCTGCAGGTTGAAGGGGAGCCTTGGGTGCAACAGGTATTATTCTCTCAGCTTAGGAATGAGGAGAGTACATGTTTCAATAAACAGAGAGCTCCCAATGACCAAAGAACTCGTAGGTGAGGGCAGAGCTAAATGGTGCCATATCAGTTTGTAAGGTGTGTTTTTTTGCAAGGGCTTTAGGTGACAAGGGCGGCTCTCAGTCTTCTAAAAGCTTTTCCACTTCCCAAGATGAATAGCCGGAAGGGAGGAGGGAGGAGTGCAGATCGTTACTAGCATCTCCGGTAGTAACTGTTACTGGTGCCAACCAATGCATAGCTGTCTGCCCTTTGCAAGCCCTGAGGCTTGAGGTCACTGGTTGTGACAGATCTCCAGCCTGATAATCCCTGGAACTGCCAATGGCATGGTTTCTGTGGGTGAAACAGCAGGACCCTCTCAGGAGTCCAATAGGAATGGGCTTTACATTCAGACATCTGAACACCTGCGTGGGGTTTGGAGGTGCTCTCATCTGTCTCCTCTCCAAGGAGGAAATGCTTGTCTGGTCTTAGAAACATGGCTTGAGGTAGAGCTCTTTGGGGTGGGCACTGACTTAAGTTGCCTTTTCCTTTTTCACAGATTTCTGTGTAAAAATTATTGGAGGAAATCAAGTGACTCCTCATTCAAGACCCTACATGGTGCTACTTAAAGGAGAAAATATCTGTGCCGGGGCTCTGATTGAAAAAAACTGGGTATTGACTGCAGCTCACTGTGTCCTGTAAGTGCTTGGGTTTTAAAAAATGTTTGTGGAGATATTCTCATTTGGGGAAATATTAACAAAGAGAATAAATCTCACTAAAACCACAGGAAGTTCATGTGTAACTTCATATCACTGAAGTCTCCAGGAAATTGCTGTACCCCAGCAGGGAGTTAAGCCCACAGAATCAGACCAATGGGGAATCCACAGTGAGCACCACACTTCCTCTGGAGCTGCTGGGTCCAGGTGCTGCAGGGCTTTGCTTCTGGCCTTGACTTCAATGACTAGAGAGAATAAACCACAGTCTGGAAGGATAAAACTGAAGTGTCCCCTCAGGATCCTGAGCACAATAGTCAAGTAGAGAAAGCTCGTGTCTAAAACCTTCCCGTTTCCCCTAGTGAACTTCTCTCACACTTCAGCCATCTCTTAACACCTGCTGACTACTACCTTCAAACCTCTGCCAGGCTTGGGTTTTCCTCCATTCTCTAAATCAAACCTGTAAACCTGGGCTGTCCCTTGTAAAAGCCACTGTCATATTGGTTATGTAAATTTCCATGTGGCTCTATGAATTTAAGTTGAAGTTAAATAAAATTGCAAGTTTAGTTCCTTGGTGGCACTAACCACATTTCACATTTTCAGTAGCCACATGTGGCTAGTGGCTACCATATGGGACAGTGCAGATGTATAGAACATTTCATCATCCATTTGCACTCTACTGGAAGTACAGTTCTAGCCTCTTGAGTGAAACTCACATCAGCTGATGTAATGGAAGAAAACTATGTGTAATGGAATAATAGTGTGTGATGGGGGGAAAAATCACTGGAACTATCTGTTTAGTGTAGTTTATACTAGGTTGTGAATGGCACTAAGTGTGACTGACACTTAATTATTAATATACCAGAGAAATTTTTTTAAATAGGCTCCACACCCAACATGAGACTTCAGTTCATGACCCTGAGATCAAGAGTCACATGCTCTACTGACTAAGCCAACAAGGAGCCCCCTGAGTATTTTGATTTTATTAACCAAATGAACCTTTAGCATGGAGTAAAAAAAGAACCCTGGCCCCCTCCTTCAGATCACCATCCCCCACCCCCAATATACACACAGTGCCATGCAAATAGGGTCCTTCATTGGGCAGTCATATTTCTGGAAGTTTGCCCATTTAAGTTTGTTACAAACTTAAATCTTACAAAGATCCCTCCAGTGCATTTCTCTAAACTATCCAGTGCCTTTTGCTTCTGTCTCTAGAACACTGAGAACTTTGTGTTTCAGTATTCTGCAACCAAATTCTCTATCACAGCTCAAGGTGGGTTAAGGGATACAACACTAAAGCCCCAACCCACATGATCCCAAGACTTGGCTTAGCTGCTATGGAATTCTCTTGTTATTTACTTTTCAATGAACCTAGTTTAGCATGTTATAAAGAAGCTGGTGGTAATAACGATGAATTCACAGGCAACTTTTTATTCTTCAACGTACACTTTTTTCTTTCTGAGCCATAAACAAGTATTTCCACAGCAGGTATACTTACAAATGAGACAGTGAAACTGATCACTTAACATGCTCTGCTACTGATACAAAGAGTAAATCCTGTTAATATACTGTGTCTGTTTTCAGGAACAGAACGTCCCAGGTCATTCTTGGAGCTCACTCAATAACCAAGAATGAGCCAGAAAAGCAGATAATGTTTGTTAAGAAACAATATCCCTATCCGTGCTTTGACCAGGACACGCATGAAGGTGATCTTAAACTTTTACAGGTATGTACCTTTGGTTGACTTAAAAGTCATAGAACCTCCTACGTTCTGGCTGCCAAATGGAAATTTTTTCCTCGGTGCCCTAGAGCTATAGACTATAGTTACATAATGGGGTCCTCGATGGTTGGGCTAGAATTTAAGTAAAAATGTGACCATCTAGATTACCTCATTTTGTTAAGTCTTCATGCTTGTCTTCTAACAGCTGACCAAAAAGGCAAAAATTAATAAAAATGTGAGCACCCTCCGTCTTCCTAAAAAGGGGGATGATGTGAAACCAGGAACCATGTGCCAAGTTGCAGGCTGGGGGAAAATTCATAATAACTCACCTCAGTCAGATACTCTGAGAGAAGTCAATATCACCGTCATAAACAGAAGAATCTGCAATGATCAAAAGCACTATGATTATCATCCTGTGATTGGACTGAATATGATTTGTGCCGGCAGCCTCAAGGGTGGAAAAGACTCGTGCAATGTAAGTGAAATAAGATCCCATGTTTGAGCTGTTGGAATTACTCATGCAGATATAGAACATGTAACATCATGCTTTGTCTTGTCATGGCATTGGCTTCTGTAGGGTCCTAGTGCTTTTTTTAAAGAAGTTTGATAAGATGCCAGTCAAAAAACTTAATGTTCTCAGCTTAAGTAAGTTGTTCATCAAAAACAAGTTCACTGCTAAGGCATGGGTTGATCTAGCACATCTTCTTGATTTTACAAAAAAAAAAAAACAAAAAAAAAAACACTGAGAAGCAATGTTTTTCTCATTTTTCGTATGAACATACACAGCTCTAAATTTGAAAATCTGGGACATCCAGGAGAGCTGAAGTCAGGGTTCCTCTAGGGCCTCCACTCCCCGTACAGAGAATGTGCAAGTGTCCATACCAGACTCCCCTGAGCAGCAGCAGGACGGGGCTCTGCTGAAAGACAGGAGTAGAAGAGACACCTCATAAAGTTTTCAGCTCTGAGTTTATCATTTCTCACCTTTCCCAAAGACCCTGTAGAGAGAGCCTCCTCTGAAGAGAAGGAGCTGCCGTGTAGGTGGTCTGGGAGTTTAAATTGGAGACTGAGAGATCCAGAGGTCTCTGCTCTTTTCACAAGTTTGTCCAAATACCGGCAGAATCTGAATGGCTTGATTTCAGGAACAAGGCTAAGCAAATTTCAGGAAAAGATGACATCTGTCTTCTGCATCTTTGCACTTCCTGTCCTTTGCCCTCCCTCTTCCCTCCCCTCCCTTCAGCCACCACTCTGGAAATCCAGGAACCCAGAACCTTCATGCCATTGGGACCACACGCAACACCCTAAAGCCATGGCAGCATCCCAGTATGCCTGTCTGCCTCTCAACAGCCACCCTCTACCATCAAAACTTAACAGTCCTTCTCCCGTTCCCTCAGTGCCCAAGACCCCTCAGAAGTGGCTATGGGTGAATTAAACCTGAGGGACTAATTATGAAAATTTCAGGCACTGCATGAAACACACCATTCCAGGAGGGGTCCCAGGCTTGCACATAGTTGCTTAGTTCATATGCTCATAAGGCTAGTTTTTGCCTGAACAGGAGGGATCGTTGATGCCTTCACATGGCTGAGAAGGAGCTGGGCCCTCAGACCTGGCGCTCGCAGAGCTCCATGCGTATGCCTCAGTGGCCCTCTGTGCAACACCAACAATCTTTCCTAAAGCCAGAGCAGTGAAATGGCCACTTCAGACTCTGGATCTCAAATACATTTAAATATGCTGATTCTAGAATTCCACTAGAGAAAACAGGATCACACAGCTGGTGGCACAGGATGCATAAAGCATTGACCCACAGCTAACTGAAAGGGCTCTGCTAGTGGAGGCAGTTAGCTCTGAAGTGCGATCACTGGCTTCTGGGACCTCCCATCTAGTGTCAGATGCTCCAAAGAGACTTGAGGGAGAAATTTCTATTTGACAGGATGAAGGGAAAATTTGCTTTGGTTTTGTTCCTTTGGGAAAACAATTATCTGCTTGGAGAAACGAGAAAACATGGTATTTACTCTTTGCCTCAACATCCCATCTGCATTTGATTCTTTTACCTCTTGAATTATTAAGCATTTTAAGAAAATGACAGGGACCCCTGGGTGGCTCAGTCGGTTAAGCATCTGGCTCTTGATTCATCACAGGTCATGACCTCCAGGTTGTGGGACAGATCCCCATGTCAGAAATCTCTCTCTCCTGGGGTGCCTGGGTGGCTCAGTTGGTTAAGTGTCCAACTTTGGCTCAGGTCATGATCTCGTGGTTTGTGGGTTCAGGCCCCGCCTCAGGCTCTGTGCTGACAGCTTGTTCAGAACCTGGAGACTGCTCTGGATTCTGTCTCCCTTTCTCTCTGCCCTTCCCCCACTCACACTCTGTCTCTCTCAAAAATAAATAAACATTAAAAAAAATTTGTTTAATAAAAAAAAAAAAAGAATTATCTCTCTCCCTCTCTCTACCCCTCCCCACTCATGGTCACTCTCTCTCAAAATAAATAAACAAACATTTTTTAAAATGTAAATAGGAGGGTTTCCCTTATTTTTTTTAAGGTTTATTTATCCATTTTGAGAAAGAGTGCAAGCAGGGGAGAGGCAGAGATGAGGGAGGAGAGAGAGAATCCTAAGCAGGCTCTGTGTTGTCAGCACAGAGCCCAGCACAGGGCTTGAACCATGAGAGCATGACCTGACCCAAAATCAAAAGTCGGGTACTCAACCGACTCAGACACCCAGGTGCCCCAGGAGGGTTTTCCTTCTAAAGCACAGTCAGTCTCAAAATTAGTAGATAACGTGAACAATAATACATTTTATTTCATGTTCACTGGTTTATAAATAAGTTGAGTAAGCCAGTTTTCAAAATATTAAAATCTTTCCCAACATTTTGAACTTTTAAGCACTAATTTTCATTTAAGTCAAGGTTGGTCTTAACTCCACATTGAATGCTCCACATTAAATGGAACCTCTTCCATTCCACTAGTGATCACGTTCCATGCTGATCTCCACTACCCATCTTGTTTTCCTCCAGGGAGATTCTGGAAGCCCTTTGATATGTGAGGGTACTTATAGAGGCATTACTGCCTTTGGCCTTCCAGGGAAATGCGGAGACCCTCGAGGACCTGGCATCTATACTCTTCTCTCACAGAAGTATCTCAACTGGATAAATAAGACTATGAAGGGGCAGTTTAGATAACTGTATTTCATTTCATTTGCCATCACTTGTTAATGTTATCATAAATAAAATCAATTTGTGTAACTGTATCCATTTCTCTTATAACTTTAGTGGGCAGATCTGCACTGGCAAAGTAACCTTGTGGATAATGCAATGGAGACAGGAGGAAACCAATGTCACAGTGTCATCCATGTGTCAAGTGACAATCATACTTTGCTTGCATTATTCAGCATCTCAGTGGGACCCATCAGGAGTGCCAATAAGGTCAGGTCTGTCTAGTAACAAAAACAGTGTTGGACCCAGCAATTCTGCAGGAAACAGAAACAGCCAGTCTGGAGCATTTGAGTTAGAAGAGGAAATGCCTTATGGTGTTTTTCCAAAGGCAGGTGAGAAATAGAAATTAAAATTTAGGGGACACAAATGAAACACCTGGACACACAAGAAAAGTATACAAGAGAAAGTCACCCCCCTTTCTCATTAGTTGGTATTTAAGCCTTAGATTATCTAGGTGATTTCCTGGTTCTCTTCGTCTCTGAGCCTGGGTAGGGCCAATCAACATGGTGGCTACAGTGGCTGCCATCACATACTAGGGAGTGAGTGCTCAAAGTTTTCCTTGAAAAAATTCCATGTTGTTATTCATCACATTGAACTCAGTGGATAGTCATCAGTTCAGCAGCCCCTTCAAGATGTGATTAGGTGAATGGATTTCTTCACTTTCCATTAGTTCCTTTAGAAATATACATGTGTGTGCATGCACACACAATGTATACCCAAACCAAGAACACACATCAACACTAAGAGACAGCTTCTTAAAACAAAGAAGGAAGCCTAGCTCAATTACCAATGCTCAGGCCCCACCTCTAGAAATTTTTATTTAATTGTATTCAGTGAGACCCAGGACATAGTATTCTTTATCTAATCACCACAGTGATACAAATATGCAGCTAGTGATGGGAATCCCTACACTAAAAAGTGAGGTCTGGTTCTGGTATCTAAAACAGAGGCTCTAAGAGAGTCACTAGGATGATCCTGTAGATACCTACTATCATCCCTAATTCCTAGTTAGGATTTTAACAGCAACAAGAGGATGGAACAGTCCCTACCAGAAATATTAGAGGTTTAGAAGTCCACTTAAAAAGTACTTGCATGGAACCCTCACTCATTGCTGGTAGAAGTGTAAACTGATACTTCTTAGGAAATTGGTCAATGACGTATATTCTATGACTTAACCATTCCACACCTCAGTATATACCCAACAGAAATGAGTGCTTTTGTCCACCAAAGACATGTTTAAGAATGTGCACAGCAACTTTATTCTTAAAGTTGAAACTGAAAATAGCTCAAATATTCATCAATAAAATGGATAAACAATTGTACATTTATACAATGGAATATTACACAGCAAGAAAAAGAACAATCTACAGATACATGTAATGATATGAATTAATCTTACAACCTTAATATTGAGTGAAAGAAGTCAAACAAAAAGAATATATAGTGTGTGATTCCATTTATCTGAAGGTTTGCATAAGACAAAACTAACTATAGGGATAGATGTCAGAATAATGGAGAGGTGTTGACTAAGAGTGGGTACAAGGAAGTCTTTAAGGTACAATAAATGTTCGTATCTTGATCTGAATAGTATATTAATATCAAATGGGTGGTATAGACTAATACCAAGAGTTCAAACCTAGGTAACATCATCTCAAAAACACTTGCTGGAGTGGTTTGGACTTAGCAGATGAGCAAAGAAAATGAAGAAAGTAGGAATTCCAGACTAGAAGAAAAGCTCCAACAAAGGCATCAAGGTAGGAAATCACAAGACTTAGCCCAGGGTCAACACAGTCCCACTTCAGATCCTCTATCCCCCTCTCTCTGTCCCATCCCTGATCACGCCCTTTCTATCAAACAAACATTTTTTAAAAAGGTAATTGAACAAAAGAACAATGGCCTGATTGAGCCTAAAAACAATTTAGCAGTTATCAAATCCAAATTCCTGTTCTTATAAATGTTATAACAAACCCAAGGCCATTCAGTCAGTTTATGGCAGAGCCAAGGTAAGCACAGGTATCATACTTCAGGTTCTGGGCTTGGGACCTGAAGGTTGAGGTGAGGGACTAAGGTAATATGGAGTCATTGAAGGTTTCTGAGCAGGGGCCTAAGAAGATCACCACAGTGCTTATAAAAATGTGACCGAGGGGCGCCTGGGTGGCGCAGTCGGTTAAGCGTCCGACTTCAGCCAGGTCACGATCTCGCGGTCCGTGAGTTCGAGCCCCGCGTCAGGCTCTGGGCTGATGGCTCGGAGCCTGGAGCCTGTTTCCGATTCTGTGTCTCCCTCTCTCTCTGCCCCTCCCCCGTTCATGCTCTGTCTCTCTCTGTCCCAAAAATAAATTTAAAAACGTTGAAAAAAAAAATTAAAAAAAAAAAATGTAACCGAACAGTGGTGTGGAGACCCATGAAGAATAAAGATTGGAAAAACAGTTAGAAGGAATTACAACAGAGTGGTCATCAGGTATTCAGGACATGCCTAGGCTGAAACAAAAGGGAGAGAAAGAGAACAAAAGGTAAGTGGAGTAAACATGGAGCAGAATAATCTGCATGTTTCCTGAGTGACGGGATGACCAGGATAAGGATGAGACCACGAAAGGGGACAAGGAAGTCCTATGGAAGATCTCATTTTGAAAGGAAATAATATGCATGCTTAACATACTGCCTACCATACAGTAGGATTTTAATCAATATTTTTCAAGCAAAATATTATTTGTATGTATTTTTAACATTCTGAGTTTGAGCTAAAGATAAGAAAGGATCTCAGAAAGGAAATATCCAGGGGCAGAAAGAAGGGTGAGGTTGGAGCTTGGAAAGTCAAGTGGGAAAAAGGAGTTTAGAAATCTCTTTTATAGATACTCTGACTAGAGCAGTGGAAATGCATCTCTAACAAGAAAGAGATAGAGAAAAAAGGAGAAAAAGGAGGAGGAAGAAGAGGAGCAGGAGGGAGAGGAAAGTAGAAAAGAGGCCAAGACAATGTCTGGGAAATCCAACAGGAGGAAGTGAGGAAAATAAAGCAACCTGAGAAAGAAAGTCAGGAAAACAGACATTCACCGCAAGAAAAGCACTTTATCCTATTTGATCCTCACCACAACCCCATGGAGAAGACAAGGCCAATGTCATCATTCTCACTTCAAAGTGAGGAAACTGGAGCTCACAGAGGGGCTGAGTGACTCACAGCAGTTCCATACACAGGCTGTGCCATCGGCTGCGGCAGAAAACACTCGGGTCTGGTCTGGACTCAAAGCCAGGTGCAGCACTCTGCCCCTGTGTCCTGTGGGAAAAGGGGAAGACAGTTAATGTCCCACATGACAAGAGCTGTTGCTGAGGTGGGGCCACAAATCCCACCCCAGGATGAAGGCTTCTCCAAAACCTGCCGAGTTTGGAGCTCATGCTCCCACTGAGCCTGTGCTGTGGTAAACAGAGCCAACTATGGTCAGTACCCTAAAGTGGCTGAGGTTTTGCTTCACCATTTCCTTTTCAGACCTCTTCCCCCTTGTATTAGTTTCCTTGGGCTGCTGCAACACGTTACCAGAAACTGCCTGAGACAAGAGAAACTTACTGTCTTACAGTTCTGGTGACCAGAAGTCCAGAATCAAGGAGTGGACAGGGCTGCCTCCCTCTGGAGATTCCTGGGGAGATTCCAACTTTCGCCTCTTCTAGCTGTTGGCAGTCCTTGAGTTGGGGCCACATCACTCTATTCTCTGCCTCTGTGGTCATATGGCCCCTATTCTGTGTGTCTGTTCTCTGTGTGTCTCTTGTAAGGACACTTGTCATTGGACTTAGGGTTCATCTGGATAATCCAGGATGATCTCATCTCCAAATCCTCAGCTTAATTACATCAGCGAAGATCTTTTCTCCAAATAAGATCACAACCACAGCTTCCAGGAATTTGAGGAGGATGCCTTTAGGAATCATTTTTTAGCCCACCACACCCTTCACGCCCCAAACCACTATCACTTCTATCTTCTCTAATCCACCAACACCCAGCAATTGCTATTGCTGTGCTCCTGCCTCCCATACCATCCCTTTTCTTAACCTTTCCAAAAATGTCCTCCCCTTGGGATCTAGATTTCAAGGAGCTAATCAAATAAATTGATTCAGCTTAATAGAAAAGGACCCAAAAACCTCTCCCGCAAAGCAAATATGAGTCTTAGTTATCTAATTCTGGAGACAATACCCCTTTTTTGTTACGTAACCAATTATCTCCCAAAAAAAACCACTTTGTGGAACAGTAGTTCTATATGAAGTTAATGGGTATTAAATATGGAAAAAGTGTCTAATGCTCACATGAGTTTGGGAGCTCCAGGTTAAAAAGAATGAAACAGGATTCCTTATTTTAAGACTGCTATATTTGGGAGAAGAGAGTATAATAGGCAGCATTTCTGAAACATATTTTATGAGAGTCCTTTTGATGCAAGCATCTCACATGGCTCCTGTTCCTTGGAAAATACTTGGCAAAACCTATCCTAACCCAACAGTGACTGTAACAATCAAAACTTCAGGCCAAAGCAGGCAAAACTGACTCCATGAAAGGAGGCTGAGGCTGGGATGATGGGGGGAAGGAACGAGGTTGGATAAGCTTTTGAGTGAGGAAGTAATTGGGGGCACACATAAAATCTAAGTAGGTGAGTGGTCATCTCCTCATAGGACCACTACAGCTTACAACTCAAGTGAATTCTGGAATTTCAGAAATAATCTTGTGTTCTGACACCTGATTCTCAGCAGCAAGAAGTGCAAATATACTATTCCACTCCCAAAGAAGACATATCTTAGAAACTTGGGAATATTTCCATCCACACATATCACTCCTAATCCTCTCCTGCATGTTCACACGTGTGTGCACACACACGCCCCTATGGTGACATGGGATTAGCCGCAGGTGTGTCAGTACATTAAAAAAATGTAGATTTTTTTAAATCTACATGTAGATTCATAGATACAAAGCAGCTCCCTTATTTTATACATGAAAAAAAAAATTCAGGAATACCAAAGGTCTTGTCCTAGTTCACAAAGCTAATTCATGGCAGGACCAGAACTATAATCAAATCCAATGCTCTAAACATTTAGCCCATCCTCCAAATCCAGAGCAAAGAAGAATCTTTTCTCCTATTGAAGACCACTGTCCCTTATTTTTTTAATTAAACACTTAAAAATTAAAGCAATATGAATGAAAAGCCACTTAATTTAGTTAGCATAAATATAGAACATTACACAGGAGACCTGAATGGCTTAGTTGGCTAAGCATTTGACTCTTGATTTTAGCTCAGGTCATGATCTCACAGTTGGTGAGATTGAGGCCGGCATAGGGCTCTGCACTGACAGCACAAAGCCTGCTTGGGATTCTCTCTCTCCCTCTCTATGCCCCTTTCCCACCCATGCACTCATTCCCTCTCTAAATAAACAAACAAACAAACTTAAAAAAATAACATTACATAAATACTTTCAAATTAAACTTAAGAGAGGTGCTTGGGTGGCTCAGATAGTTGAGTGTCTGACTCTTGATCTCCACTCAGGTCATGATCTCACAGCTCCTGAGTTCAAGCCCTGTTTCAGGCTCTTTGCTGTCAGTGCAGAGCCTGCTTTGGATCTTCTGTCCCCATCTCTCTGCCCCTCCCCTGCTCACTCTCTCTCTCTTTCTCTCTCTCTCAAAAATAAACATTTTTTAAAAAGAAAGAAAGTAGAAGAGGAGTAACAGAGAAAAAAATTCCATATCTTTTCTAAAGCAGGCTTTGAAAAATGTCTCAACTTAAAAAAATGGACAGCTACTTCCAGAATTTGTTAGGAAAATGGAGTTTGTATCAGAAGTAAAGGCATTCTCGAAATACTTCTCTCATAAGTGACAATCTTAATTTACTAGATTAAGTGGGAAATTCCATCTTTATCTCAGCCAAAAGTCATCCTTTAGGATTTATATCCCTAAATTCTAAGAATATTATCACTGAAAGGATTGAAAGTTTTGTTTTCTTTATGCAGCTATCATTACAAAGGAGACCACATATCGATGCATGTGCTATGGACTGATGAAACCAAATCAAAGGCCAGATCTCACTTACAGGCTAGAAAGTTACCCACTCCCACTTCAAAGCTTGTAAATTACACCTTTGGGGGGGATGAGGGGAAAGAAAATGGTAAGCTTTCTTTCTTCTGAAGTTATATGGGTGAGGCTTCTTTAACTGAATTTTCCCCCCAGAAAGTCATGACTGTGGTTAACAGAGTGAGACTAAGGAAGGGCATGGCCAGAATCTAGAAGTCTTTTTCCAAATTTTCTGACCACAACTCACAGTTCAAAACTACATTTTATGTAGTAACCCCATATTAGACACATATCTGTACTGCACAGCGTAACAAAAGTTTTGCAAAATAATACCTACATATACATTTTTCCATTCTATTCTATTCTATTTCATTTTTTAATGCTAACCACCTGACGTGTGTTTGTATAACACCCACCCTGCTAAACATTTTTGAGAAATATCGCATGTGGAAGATACTACTGCATCAGAGATGAGAATTAGTGTCTAAGACCTCAAAAGTAACTGCATCTTCTCTGACCATAAACATGTTAAGAGGAGAAAAGGTTAAATGCACTCTTTGGAATTCTGTCTAATATCAGTGAAAGAAATTCACAAAGCATTACTAAAGATGCTAAAGAATTTATAGTTTGTTTTTTTTAATGTTTTTTAAAAATTTATTTAGAGGGAGAGACAGAGCATGAGCAGTAGAGAGGGGCAGAGAGAGAGAGAGAGAGAGAGAGAGAGAAAATCCCAAGCAGGCTCCATGATCAGTGAAAAGCCCAGATGTGGGGCTTGATCCCAAGACCCTGGGATCATGACCTGAGCTGAAATCAAGAGTCAGATGCTCAACCGACTGAGCCACTCACGTGCCCCAAGAATTTATGGTTTGTTAAAGCTAGAGAAAAAAGAAAATGTACCAGTTAAGTTCATTCTTTATTCCAAGTATCAGCAAATTTACTCGAGTAGCTATCAGATGTCCTAACCTAGCTGAAGGATCTAATTAGCTACTGGAATTGTAGTTTTATGAAGAATCAGGTTTAAGGCTTGATTAAAAATGTTTCTCTAATCAGAAAACATCCCATGCACTGCACGTCTTATGATTTAAAATATGCAAAGGATCAACTCATGTCCATCCTACACTCATGGCTGGCCCCCCAAGTAGCTCTATCAAGAACTGCCTACATTTTTATTCACCAAATCACACGGTATAAAGATATAAAGGTCATCCCAAGGTCAGTCAGAGGTCCAGTCAGACTGACCAGCAGGAGCAGGAAGTCTTTCTGTGAAGGGTGTTTTTTTTTGTTGTTGTTGCCAAATGACATTATCAGAATCTGCAAAGAGAGTCAAAGTATTACCTCTGTCTAACAGGATATATATTTGGGCGTTTGTCTGTTTCTTCCCACAAAAGTGTAGTCTCCATAAGGGCAAAGATAATGTCTGTCTTGTTTACATGTACATTCCCAACACCCCCAAAAAGTGCCTCACACATGCTAGATGCACATTAAGTGGGCATTGAATAAATAAATCCCAGGTACTGACCAGGACACACATTGCGTGTGAAGAGGAAGAAGACAGGATATGTTATCAGAAGCCTACAAGAGATTGGATGCCATACTTTGTTCCATCATCAACCATCATTTCTATCTTCATATTTACCAGGGCTGGGTAGAAGGGGATACCTATTCACCCATGAACCCCCTTGAACATTCCAGATTGTCCCCGAGAGGATTTAAGACCCTTGAGGACGAAACCTGAGTCTTGTTCCCCATCATGGGATCTTCTTCTCAAGAAACACCCCGTAAATGTTTATAGAACTAAACTGAGAAAGAACCATTTTCTGCCTTGAAGGGGCAGGGGAGCACCAGGGCTTCTTGATCTTTAGTGGTCTCCCCTCAGAGAACAACATCTCACCCTTTTCATCTTTCCTTATCTCCCACACATTCCAGCACTGCTGGTTCTTCTGCAAAGTAAGGTAAGACAATTTATGATACTAACTCCAGAATTCAAAAACATAGTTTAGGAACTGTCCCTGATCATCACTGCTTCATCCACACAGGTATGCAAGAAGGAGAAGACATGACAATTTTAAGTGATGAAAAACCTTAGTCAAATTCAGAAGCACTCATCTATACACACCCCGAGGTGGTTGTAGGCCTTTCTCCTCTGACAAAATATCTATTTCAAAGAGCCAGCGGGGAAAAATATTTCATTTAGGGCTTTTCCTGCCAATGACACCTCACTTAGCTATAGATACATGGCATTTTACTCACCTATTTACTTACCAAAAAATCCAGCCAACCTGGCCAGACCGGGACAGGCCCACACAGTCACATCGTTCTTAGGAGTACCTTGGCCACTTGCAATCTCCTTTGTCTTAGGGAGCCAGATTAGGGAACAAATCTGTAAGAATGGCCCCCAAAACACAGAATTATGGCAATGTCTGATTCATTATGAATGTGTTTCAAACTGATTCTAGGCAGTGTGTTCTGTCCACGTGCATCCTCCAGTCCGCAGCTGGGGTTAGGGTGTTAGAGGAATGACATGAGTTCTAGGAAAGTTTATCCCAAGCCAACAAAGGACTAAATACACAAATAGGTTTAGCTGCAATGAACCAACAAATTTAAGTAGACTGGCACACAGTCAAAGCAGTGCCGAGAAAAAAGGGAAATGTGGAAAAAATCTGGGGGGAAAAGGATACACAAATTAACTTTCGACTCACAGATAAAGGTTTTAGAAAGAGAAACTCTCGAGAACTGAAATCCCAATAGGCTCAGCAAGTACAGAGAGGTATGTTTGGGTCCTAGGCTCTCTCATGAATCATTTTCACAAGGTTCTAGAATATCAGAGTGAAGGTCAACTCCAGCAGAGACTGTTACCTGTGAGTTCATGTTTGGGGTCTGGATGGTTTGCCCAGTATTTATGTCCAAGATATGTAAGTGTCCGTCCTTCATTCCGCCTCCAACAGCAAGGACTGCAGACTGCCAGGGACACCAATCCATGGCCTTTAAAGTTCAAATAAGCACACAGGCAGGTCAGCCTTGGAGAAAGTGAGTTTGGGAATGTGCCTGCTCAGGTAAGCAAAAGTGCCAGAGGTCTGCACACGCCACAGCTCTCCTGGACCCCTGATCTAAAGGCAGGAGCAATGGCAATCTCTAGAGGTTACTCCGAAGGGACTAGAGACCACCTATTAGGTGCCTTCCTTAAATGTTGATAACAATTGCAAATATTTTTAAACAAAGAAAAATCACCCAATAATATGTTCCGAAAACTACACTCAACATGTCCTATGTGGCAAAACTCCACTGCTGGAGTAGTTGACATGTCCCCTAGAATCTGGTTATGAAATGCAGCCTTCCTCTCATTTGTCTCCCTGTGTCTTTAGGTTCTAGGTCAGAGAAGAAAAGACAAAATGGAGCCACACATGATTGCTCGCAACTCAAAAGCTCTCATGCATTTCAACTCCTAATACGTTTCAGGAAATAAAATTGCCTTTGATTTGCTTATTTATAAATTACTATAGTTAATTCTGAAAAACAAGATTTAGTGTTTCATATTTCTACTGATAATTCAAATGATGAGTAATAGTCATTTTAAAGGACATTCTAACAAATATTTCATTTCTACTTATCTGTATATAGATATCTATAGATCCATCCTGGTATTAGGCTGCCACAAGCTTGACTTGCTCAGGTTTCAGAAACTCTTGGTTGAATTCATTGTATTTCTGACAACAAGGCGTATAAGAAAGTAACTTGTTTGGCTTGGCTTGGGTTTTTCACATGGGTTTCTATTTTGCTTTATTTTGTTTTATATTTTGTTTGCTGACAGAATATTTTACATACGTTTTTCCTACATTTTTTTCAAATCATTAAGAATGGGCATTTGGACTTAAAATCATTCTTAATGTTCTGTGGATATTAAAATCCACAAACCAGAGTATTGGGCCACCACTATTCCTTAGCAGCAGGTATTTTATGTTAAACCCTCTATCAGGAAACTCCATGATAACGTTTTAAGTTCTCATTCCAATAAATTTGCTCATAGTAAAGTAGAACCATTTCTTTGCTCTATAAGTGATAAATATCCTGGGACTAGACTGAAGCCAACACATATCTCTATGTCACCAAAGGAATGAAAGTATGGATTTTTTTCACTAGAAATAAGAATTTAAAATACAGAGAAATAAAAAATATATATTATACAGAGCATGGTGGAATATTGGTTTAAGTGTGAAGCACCCTTCCTCCTCCTTCTGGTAACGGGTTTCCTTTCATGGGTGTGAGCTCATGACTCAGGCCTCACCAGTGTACCCATCTCTCTGGCCGCAATTATCTGTTGGGAGATGAGAATGTGTCCAAGTTCATATCAGAGTCCTGCCTGGTACTTTTCTACCAGAGTTACAGGGAACGGTAGTTTCTTCACCAGTTCCCATCTGGGAGAATCTGAATTTAAAGCTGATAAGAGCCATCTTGCCCACAGAATGGATTCTGAATAAAGAATGAATTGAAACAGAGACAGGCAGAGCCAAGGGCCAAAGAGACAGAACTCTAACGACATTATTTAAGGCCCTAGATCCAGACAATATTTGAAACAGCTGTATGTATCCCGGACTCCTCAGTTGTAAGAGAAAATATATTTACTTTTTTGCTGAAGCTCAAGATTAAGTCTGGTTTCGGTCACTTACAAACCACAAAACCTGATGCATGGGAAGTATAAATAGGATTGTCTTTGAGGAGAGTGATGGCAAAATCCAAAACAAATTCTGGGCAAAGAAAATCTCAAAACGTTGGCTTAATGGCTTTGTTCTCAGGTGCAAAGGATACTCAGTGATCTCTTCGTAAAGAGCAACTTGGAAAGTGATTGATGCTCTTACCTTGACTGCAGTAGGTTGGGGTATGACTTTCAGTGGTTGAACCTGTGCTTTTGCACTCGGGTCACCGGGCCATATAGTCAGCAGTCCGTCACTACAGCCACTGGAAAGCAGCCTACTGTCAGGCGACCACTTCAGAGCACACACAGCTTGTTGGTGGTGAAGTGTTCCAACATGATGCCGGGCTACCCGAACGTCGTGATGATAAACACGGCCCAGCCTCGACCCACTGCACGGAGGTAAAGGGGTAGGTTTCTGGCAGAAAACTTGAGCCCTATTGCTAACAAGCATTTGAAAACATGAAGGAAAGCATAGTCCACACTACCAAGAGACCCCTCAGGACAGATTCACAACACAGGTTTTGAACATTCTTTGTATTAGTCATGATAGAGGATTCTGCCTGGGTTATTGTTTTCACAAGTGAAAAAAATTTGTGGGGCAGACTTTCAAATCTGGGTATTGAGAGGATATCCTTTGATAGATATTTCTAACGGCTTTACTATGATGCAGGCAGCTATAGAAAAGATAAATTTAAAAGATTACCTATTTTTTCAGGAAGGAGTCTTTGTACCGAACCTAGGAAATAGTACTTTCCTGGAACTCAGAATATTTCCTATTATCCCAATGAAATAGTTTGAGTGTATATACTAAATATATTTTAGTAAATATATTTATATATTTATAGTAAAATGTCAGACATAGAAATGTATTATGTCCTTTTTCTCTTAAGCTACAAATCCATTATTAGTTTTGTTAATGCTACTAATATCTTAAAAGGGTATAAAACTATCTGAATGTCACAGAAAAACTGCAATGTGATTCAAAATCAGTGGATAATGTCTACTCAGTCTTAGTGATTTGGATCCAAATAATGGTAAAGATCCTATCACTCTATCAAAGTTAATGAACTCTTTCTGAATGAGTTTAATTTTCCCCAAGGAGCAAGTAAATAAGTACCTTCAATTATTTCTGAAATTTCTCAAAATCCAGTATCATATTTAAAAACCATTCAGGCACCACACTGAATAGCATTCTGATGAACAATATGGGCTCTGCGGCCAGACAACCTGGGTTCAAAGCCTGACTCTGCCCCCTTTACTAACCATGTGACCTCAGGCTAGTGTCTTAGTTTCCTCATTAAGAAAAGGTTGGGGTGGGGGGGAGGTGGATTAGAAAACACTTTATAGCGTTGTTGCAGGGATTAAGACAAAATTACACGCATAACCAGTATAGCACAATGCCTGGCACACAGTACTCCAAAAATGTTCATTGCTATTATTATAAGAAAAGGATCTGTTCATTTTCCTCATGGATAATAAAATTAAACTTAAACAATGCAGCCCATGAAAGGAATTCAAATATAGAACTGACCTCACTACAACCTCTCACAGAAGATGATTAGCCCTTTATATGGTATTTTAAGTGTTTTTAGGTTGGGCTTATAATCACAAGGTATTAAAATCTCGAATTTATATCTTAGCCACTTAAAGAAATTATAAAAAGGCTTTGGAATTTATTTAATTTATTTATTTTTTTTTCTTGTTTATTTTTTTTTTATTTTTTAATATATGAAATTTACTGTCAAATTGGTTTCCATACAACACCCAGTGCTCATCCCAAAAGGTGCCCTCCTCAATACCCATCACCCACCCTGCCCTCCCTCCCACCCCCCATCAACCCTCAGTTTGTTCTCAGTTTTTAACAGTCTCTTATGCTTTGGCTCTCTCCCACTCTAACCTCTTTTCTTTTTTTTTTTTTTTTCCTTCCCCTCCCCCAGGGGTTTCTGTTACGTTTCTCAGGATCCACATAAGAGTGAAACCATATGGTATCTGTCTTTCTCTGTATGGCTTATTTCACTTAGCATCACACTCTCCAGTTCCATCCACGTTGCTACAAAAGGCCATATTTCATTTTTTCTCATTGCTACGTAGTATTCCATTGTGTATATAAACCACAATTTCTTTATCCATTCATCAGTTGATGGACATTTAGGCTCTTTCCATAATCTGGCTATTGTTGAGAGTGCTGCTATAAACATTGGGGTACAAGTGCCCCTATGCATCAGTACTCCTGTATCCCTTGGATAAATTCCTAGCAGTGCTATTGCTGGGTCATAGGGTAGGTCTATTTTTAATTTTCTGAGGAACCTCCACACTGCTTTCCAGAGCGGCTGCACCAATTTGCATTCCCACCAACAGTGCAAGAGGGTTCCCGTTTCTCCACATCCTCTCCAGCATCTATAGTCTCCTGATTTGTTCATTTTGGCCACTCTGACTGGCGTGAGGTGATATCTGAGTGTGGTTTTGATTTGTATTTCCCTGATAAGGAGCGACGTTGAACATCTTTTCATGTGCCTGTTGGCCATCCGGGTGTCTTCTTTAGAGAAGTGTCTATTCATGTTTTCTGCCCATTTCTTCACTGGGTTATTTGTTTTTCGGGTGTGGAGTTTGATGAGCTCTTTATAGATTTTGGATACTAGCCCTTTGTCCGATATGTCATTTGCAAATATCTTTTCCCATTCCGTTGGTTGCCTTTTAGTTTTGTTGGTTGTTTCCTTTGCTGTGCAGAAGCTTTTTATCTTCATAAGGTCCCAGTAATTCACTTTTGCTTTTAATTCCCTTGCCTTTGGGGATGTGCCAAGTAAGAGATTGCTACGGCTGAGGTCAGAGAGGTCTTTTCCTGCTTTCTCCTCTAAGGTTTTGATGGTTTCCTGTCTCACATTCAGGTCCTTTATCCATTTTGAGTTTATTTTTGTGAATGGTGTGAGAAAGTGGTCTAGTTTCAACCTTCTGCATGTTGCTGTCCAGTTCTCCCAGCACCATTTGTTAAAGAGACTGTCTTTTTTCCATTGGATGTTCTTCCCTGCTTTGTCAAAGATGAGTTGGCCATACGTTTGTGGGTCTAGTTCTGGGGTTTCTATTCTATTCCATTGGTCTATGTGTCTGTTTTTATGCCAATACCATGCTGTCTTGATGATGACAGCTTTGTAGTAGAGGCTAAAGTCTGGGATTGTGATGCCTCCTGCTTTGGTCTTCTTCTTCAAAATGACTTTGGCTATTCGGGGCCTTTTGTGGTTCCATATGAATTTTAGGATTGCTTGTTCTAGTTTCGAGAAGAATGCTGGTGCAATTTTGATTGGGATTGCATTGAATGTGTAGATAGCTTTGGGTAGTATTGACATTTTGACAATATTTATTCTTCCAATCCATGAGCAGGGAATGTCTTTCCATTTCTTTATATCTTCTTCAATTACCTGCATAAGCTTTCTATAGTTTTCAGCATACAGATCTTTTACATCTTTGGTTAGATTTATTCCTAGGTATTTTATGCTTCTTGGTGCAATTGTGAATGGGATCAGTTTCTTTATTTGTCTTTCTGTTGCTTCATTGTTAGTGTATAAGAATGCAACTGATTTCTGTACATTGATTTTGTATCCTGCAACTTTGCTGAATTCATGTATCAGTTCTAGCAGACTTTTGGTGGAGTCTATCGGATTTTCCATGTATAATATCATGTCATCTGCAAAAAGCGAAAGCTTGACTTCCTCTTTGCCAATTTTGATGCCTTTGATTTCCTTTTGTTGTCTGATTGCTGATGCTAGAACTTCCAGCACGATGTTAAACAACAGTGGTGAGAGTGGGCATCCCTGTCGTGTTCCTGATCTCAGGGAAAAAGCTCTCAGTTTTTCCCCGTTGAGGATGATGTTAGCTGTGGGCTTTTCATAAATGGCTTTTATGATCTTTAAGTATGTTCCTTCTATCCCGACTTTCTCAAGGGTTTTTATTAAGAAAGGGTGCTGGATTTTGTCAAAGGCCTTTTCTGCATCGATTGACAGGATCATATGGTTCTTCTCTTTTTTTTTGTTAATGTGATGTATCATGTTGATCGATTTGCGAATGTTGAACCAGCCTTGCATCCCAGGAATGAATTCCACTTGATCATGGTGAATAATTCTTTTTATATGCCGTTGAATTCGATTTGCTAGTATCTTATTGAGAATTTTTGCATCCATATTCATCAGAGATATTGGCCTGTAGTTCTCTTTTTTTACTGGGTCTCTGTCTGGTTTAGGAATCAAAGTAATACTGGCTTCATAGAATGAGTCTGGAAGTTTTCCTTCCCTTTCTATTTCTTGGAATAGCTTGAGAAGGATAGGTATTATCTCTGCTTTAAACGTCTGGTAGAACTCCCCTGGGAAGCCATCTGGTCCTGGACTCTTATTTGTTGGGAGATTTTTGATAACCGATTCAATTTCTTCGCTGGTTATGGGTCTGTTCAAGCTTTCTATTTCCTCCTGATTGAGTTTTGGAAGAGTGTGGGTGTTTAGGAATTTGTCCATTTCTTCCAGGTTGTCCAATTTGTTGGCATATAATTTTTCATAGTATTCCCTGATAATTGTTTGTATCTCTGAGGGATTGGTTGTAATAATTCCATTTTCATTCATGATTTTATCTATTTGGGTCATCTCCCTTTTCTTTTTGAGAAGCCTGGCTAGAGGTTTGTCAATTTTGTTTATTTTTTCAAA
Organism: Panthera tigris; assembly: GCF_018350195.1. Taxonomy (NCBI): domain Eukaryota; kingdom Metazoa; phylum Chordata; class Mammalia; order Carnivora; family Felidae; genus Panthera; species Panthera tigris. Next base: position 122,976,959 of record NC_056660.1, read on the forward strand.
AAACCAACTCTTGGTTTCGTTGATCTGCTCTACCGTTTTTTTTAGATTCTATATTGTTTATTTCTGCTCTGATCTTTATTATTTCTCTTCGTCTGCTGGGTTTAGGCTGCCTTTGCTGTTCTGCTTCTATTTTCTTTAGGTGTGCTGTTACATTTTGTATTTGGGATTTTTCTTGTTTCTTGAGATAGGCCTGGATTGCAATGTATTTTCCTCTCAGGACTGCCTTCGCTGCGTCCCAAAGCGTTTGGATTGTTGTATTTTCATTTTCGTTTGTTTCCATATATTTTTTAATTTCTTCCCTAATTGCCTGGTTGACCCACTCATTCGTTAGTAGGGTGTTCTTTAACCTCCATGGTTTTGGAGGTTTTCCAGACTTTTTCCTGTGTTTGATTTCAAGCTTCATAGCATTGTGGTCTGAAAGTATGCATGGTATAATTTCAATTCTTGTAAACTTATGAAGGGCTGTTTTGTGACCCAGTATATGATCTATCTTGGAGAATGTTCCATGTGCGCTCGAGAAGAAAGTATATTCTGTTGCTTTGGGATGCAGAGTTCTCAATATATCTGTCAAGTCCATCTGATCCAATGTATCATTCAGGGCCCTTGTTTCTTTATTGACTGTGTGTCTAGATGATCTATCCATTTCTGTAAGTGGGGTGTTAAAGTCCCCTGCAATGACCACATTCTTATCAATAAGGTTGCTTATGTTTATGAGTAATTGTTTTATATATCTGGGGGCTCCGGTATTCGGCGCATAGACATTTATAATTGTTAGCTCTTCCTGATGGATAGACCCTATAATTATTATATAATGCCCTTCTTCATCTCTTGTTACAGCCTTTAATTTAAAGTCTAGTTTGTCTGATATAAGTATGGCTACTCCAGCTTTCTTTTGGCTTCCAGTAGCATGATAAATAGTTCTCCATCCCCTCACTCTCAATCTAAAGGTGTCCTCAGATCTAAAATGAGTCTCTTGTAGACAGCAAATAGATGGGTCTTGTTTTTTTATCCATTCTGATACCCTATGTCTTTTGGTTGGCGCATTTAATCCATTTACATTCAGTGTTATTATAGAAAGATACGGGTTTAGAGTCATTGTGATGTCTGTATGTTTTATGCTTGTAGTGATGTCTCTGGTACTTTGTCTCACAGGATCCCCCTTAGGATCTCTTGTAGGGCTGGTTTCGTGGTGACAAATTCCTTCAGTTTTTGTTTGTTTGGGAAGACCTTTATCTCTCCTTCTATTCTAAATGACAGACTTGCTGGATAAAGGATTCTCGGCTGCATATTTTTTCTGTTCAGCACACTGAAGATATCGTGCCAAGCCTTTCTGGCCTGCCAAGTTTCAAAGGAGAGATCAGTCACAAGTCTTATAGGTCTCCCTTTATATGTGAGGGCACGTTTATCCCTTGCTGCTTTCAGAATTTTCTCTTTATCCTTGTATTTTGCCAGTTTCACTATGATATGTCGTGCAGAAGATCGATTCAAGTTACGTCTGAAGGGAGTTCTCTGTGCCTCTTGGATTTCAATGCCTTTTTCCTTCCCCAGTTCAGGGAAGTTCTCAGCTATAATTTCTTCAAGTACCCCTTCAGCACCTTTCCCTCTCTCTTCCTCCTCTGGGATACCAATTATGCGTATATTATTTCTTTTTAGTGTATCACTTAGTTCTCTAATTTTCCCCTCATACTCCTGGATTTTTTTATCTCTCTTTCTCTCAGCTTCCTCTTTCTCCATAACTTTATCTTCTAGTTCACCTATTCTCTCCTCTGCCTCTTCAATCCGAGCCGTCGTGGTTTCCATTTTGTTTTGCATTTCATTTAAAGCGTTTTTCAGCTACTCGTGACTGTTCCTTAGTCCCTTGATCTCTGTAGCAAGAGATTCTCTGCTGTCCTCTATACTGTTTTCAAGCCCAGCGATTAATTTTATGACTATTATTCTAAATTCACTTTCTGTTATATTATTTAAATCCTTTTTGATCAGTTCATTAGCTGCTGTTATTTCCTGGAGATTCTTCTGAGGGGAATTCTTCCGTTTGGTCATTTTGGATAGTCCCTGGAGTGGTGAGGACCTGCAGGGCACTTCCCCTGTGCTGTGGTGTATAACTGGAGTTCGTGGGCGGGGCCGCAGTCCAACCTGATGTCTGCCCCCAGCCCACCGCTGGGGCCACAGTCAGACTGGTGTGTGCCTTCTCTTCCCCTCTCCTAGGGGCGGGATTCACTGTGGGGTGGCATGGCCCGTCTGGGCTACTTGCACACTGCCAGGCTTGTGGTGCTGGGGATCTGGCGTATTAGCTGGGGTGGGTAGGCAAGGTGCACGGGGCCGGAGGGGCAGGCTTAGTTCGCTTCTCCTTAGGTGATCCACTTCAGGAGGGGCCCTGTGGCAGCGGGAGGGAATGAGATCCGCTGCCGGAGGTTTGGCTCCGCAGAAGCACAGAGTTGGGTGTTTGCACGGAGCGAGCAAGTTCCCTGGCAGGAACTGGTTCCCTTTGGGATTTTGGCTGGGGGATGTGCGAGGGAGATGGCGCTGGTGAGCGCCTTTGTTCCCCACCAAGCTGAGCTCTGTCGTCCGGGGGCTCAGCAACTCTCCCTCCCTTTGTCCTCCAGCCTTCCCGCTTTCCGAGCACAGCTGTTAACTTATGACCTCCCAGAGGCTAAGTCGCTCTTGCTGTCGGAACACAGTCCGTCCGGCCACTCCGCTTTTGCCAGCCAGACTCGGGGGCTCTGCTTGGCCGGCGAGACGCCCCTCCGCCCCGGCTCCCTCCCGCCAGTCCGTGGAGCGCGCACCGCCTCGCCACCCTTCCTACCCTCTTCCGTGGGCCTCTCGTCTGCGCTTGGCTCCGGAGACTCCTTTCTGCTAATCCTCTGGCGGTTTTCTGGGTTATTTAGGCAGGTGTAGGTGGAATCTAAGTGATCAGCAGGACGCGCGGTGAGCCCAGCGTCCTCCTACGCCGCCATCTTCCTATTTTCTTCCGGAATTTATTTAATTTAAACCTATCTTAAGAACTACCATATAGGGGCACTTGGCTGGCTCAGTCGGTTAAGCATCTGACTTTTGGCTCACGATTCGTGAGTTTGAGCCCAACATTGGGCTCTCTGCTATCAGCACAGAGCCCACTTTGGATCCTCTGTCTCCCTCTCTCTCTACCCCTCCCTACCACCACCCTCCTCTCAAAAATAAATAAACATTTAAAAAAAGCTACAGTATAAAGATGAATGGCAGTTATTAAAAGCAATATGTATTCAGATCAATGATTTAGGATCACTGGGACAAGTCACCTAACTTTTCTGGTTAAAAAGTAGTCCGACTAAACCAGTAGTTCTCAAAAATGATAAAGCATCAGCATGTCTTTGAAAATTAGAAATGCAAATTATCAGTGCACCTTCAGCTCTACTGTATCAAATTCCCCGAGGCCAGCAATCTGTGCTTTAAGGAGCCCTTCAGGTAGTGCTGATGCATGCTCAAGTTTGAGAACCACAGAACTGGCTACTCTATGAGGTTCTGTCCAGTTCTGACGTCTGTGGGTCTATGAATTGGAAATGTACCTCAGAAAGCTTAACATATTCCAAAGTCTTGATCCTGATAGGAATAAATACTTGATTTCAACAAAATATCCCTCTAGTAGGTATTACTTGGTACAGAGAAACTTTTTGCTTAAACAGTTTTACATTTTGTCTGAACAATTTACTGAATCCTGAGCCTCACTTTCCAGTACTAGCATATGGCGTAAGTGCATAGCCACCATGGTACCTGTGGCCACTGGACCACTCACATCACCAGAAGATCAGAATATCTGAGAGGGTAGAGTCATAACTGCTAACTAATAGCCTACTTTGTTTTGGTTTGTTTTGGTTTTGGTTTCAAATATTATAGTTCTGTTCACTCAGCCCCCATAATCCTTTGATGATATAAATATAATTGGTTGCAATAAGATGCTTCTTACCTGCTAAGAATATAGTGATTCCAGCTCAAAGCCCCAACCACTGACAAATGACCAAGCATATTTCTCAGCCGCTTTTTAGTTACCACATCCCATAGCTTAAAAAAAAAATTAATAAAAAAAATTAACAAGGAGAGTATATAGCATTAAAATTTTCACAGCCCACTATATTCTCAAAGGCCTGACAGCCAATTAATGTTGATATAGCCAGTCCTTGTACTAAAGGAAAGCTCAGTGAGCACCTTTAATGTTGGGCAGCATTTCTCCACACTGCCTGTATATTCCATCACCTAGGGAGCATGCTATGGATGCTAGCCATTCTGATTTAATGAGGGAGGTAGAGTCTGTGGATATGGTATTTATTTTAAACTTCCCCAGGTGAATTCAGTGGGAAGCCACATGTTGAAAATGGCTTTCATACTTATAGTTTCTTCTAAATTGTGGGAATTTCATATCTGGAAATCCACTGACAGGCTAAGAAACTCCTTTTCTGCCACTATAAATGATATTCTGACCCATATGAGAAAGAGAATTTTGTTATAAGAAGAAATCATGACATACCCTTCATAGCATCCAATATCACCGCAGAGGTGAGAAAGTAGCGAGTGCCATCTATGGCCCTCCAAAGTCATTGAACACATGAGCAATATTGTTTACACTATTGCTAATAATAATAATACATGAGAAAGTAAATAGATTAAAACTGGTAAATTCACACTTCAGAGAGGCTATCAGAGAAAAAAATCATTTATTTTAAGTAACTCTACTCCTGATCATGGCTTGAGGTGGAAAAGAAAAGCTGAAGGTTATCTTCATCTCTCCAAAGTCGTAACACTGGGTGTCTACAAACCCAACTTTAATTTGAAAAAAACAGAGAAAAGACTTTTAAAAAGGTAAATATAGAGTTGCCTGGGTGGTTAAGCATCTGACTGTTGATTACAGTTCAGGTCATGATCTAGAGTATCCTTAAGTCCTCATTAAATGACATTCGGAAAAGAATCAGAATGGTGTATACTCTCGCTCTCCGTAGTTTGTTGTTTTGCATTTATTTTGAGAGAGAAAGAGTGTGTGTCTGTGTGTGTGTGTGTGTGTGTGTGTGTGTGTGAGGGATGGGCAGAGAGAGAGAGAATCCCAAACAGGCTCCGTGCTGTCAGCAGAGAGCCCCACGTGGGGCTCGATCTCATGAGCCATGAGATCATGACTTGAGCCAAAATCAAGAGTCCAATACTTAGCCAACTGAGCCACCTAGGCAACTCACTCTCCATAGTTTCAAATGACACAACTAATATAATTTCTCTTGTGTATTAACTTACTATTAAATGTCAATTTTAGACATCTAGCAATTACAACAGAGCACATTTGGAGAAAAAAACCATCCATTACTTGTACTTCTCCCTCGCTGGTGCCAACTGCCAGGCAGTTTCCCTCTTTTATCCAGGACACAGAAGATACATAGTTACAATTGAGAGTGAAGTCTATATTTTCAATCTTATTGTGGCTTTCCCCATTCCAGATGTACACAGAGGATCCAAGGGCTATAGCAACAAGATTTTGAAAATTCCAATCTAGAATATTGAGATCTACAAGAAAAGATGTTCATATTAGGGTAATTATTCAACCAAATAAAAGTAATTTTCAAATAAACAACTTTTTTATAGGTAGATGAACAAATTTAATACCTTTCCCATAGTCAGTTGGAAAATAGAATCACCCATGCAAGCAGATCATTAGAAGTTCAAAAATAAAAACTACAACTCTGTGTCAAGATTCACAAAGAAGTAATAATGCTTACTATTTACATCAAATACATTTATTTAGAGTCATTTAGAGAACTTCCAAGTTTCATCTACCATTATTACCACCCATGTACCTTCTCTAACAAATCACTAAAAATTAAAAGTCCACAAATTTTTTTCATTGAAATTATCTGGCCCTTCGTTCTGTTTTTGTTTTTGTTTTAATTCTAATGTAGTTAACATACAGTGTTATATTAGTTTCAGGTGTGCAATATAGTGATTCAACCTTTCTACACATTACTCAGTACTCATAACAGTAAGCGTACTCTTTTTTTTTAATGTTAATTTATTTTTTGAGAGAGAGACAGAGACAGAGCATGGGCAGAGGAGAGGCAGAGAGAGAGGGAGACACAGTATCTGAAGCAGGCTCCAGGCTCTGAGCTAGCAGCACATAGCACAACCCGGGGCTCAAACTCAAAAGCCATGAGATCACAACCTGAACCAAAGTCGGACGCTTAACTGATTGAGCCACACAGGCGCCCCAATAAGTGTACTCTTAACCACCTTCACCTATTTCACCCACCCCCCAACTCACCTCCCCTCTGGTAATGATCAGTTTCTTCTCCATAGTTAAAAGTCTGGTTTTGCTTTGTCTCTTTTTTCTTTTGTTCATCTGTTTTGTTTCTTAAATTCCACATATGAGTGAAATCATATGGTATTTGTCTTTCTCTGACTGACTTATTTCACTTAAAGTTATATCCATCAAAAAAAAATTATATCCGGGGCGCCTGGGTGGCACAGTCGGTTAATCGTCCGACTTCAGCCAGGTCACGATCTCGCGGTCCGTGAGTTCGAGCCCCGCGTCGGGCTCTGGGCTGATGGCTCGGAGCCTGGAGCCTGTTTCCGATTCTGTATCTCCCTCTCTCTCTGCCCCTCCCCCGTTCATGCTCTGTCTCTCTCTGTCCCAAAAATAAATAAAAAACGTTGAAAAAAAAATTAAAAAAAAAAAATTATATCCATCCATGCTGTTGTAAATGGCAAGATATCATTCTTTTTTATGGCTAAATAATATTTCATCATATGTATATAGATATGTATATGTATATGTATATGTATATATATATATATATATATATATATATATACACACACATGTATGTGTGTGTGTGTGTGTGTATGTGTGTGTGTATCACCTCTTTTTATCCATCATCTATTGATGGACACTTGGGCTGCTTCCATAATTTGGTTATTGTAAATAATATTGCAATAAACATAAGGGGAAGGCACATAACTCTTATGGAGACATCCTTGAACCTACAATATCCATATGATAGATGCCACCATCATTTCTAACCAAAATACCACCCAACTACGTATATCTAGAAGAAATGGTCACTGACATATATGATACCTGAAAGTTCCTAGCAGCATTCTCCAGCTTATACTCTAAGAACTCTTTAACTGCCAAAAGAAACCATATTTGTATGACCACATTCTAAAATGTATCCTACCAAGGGGTGCCTGTGTGGTTTAGTCAGTTAAGCCTCCAACTTCGGCTCAGGTCATGATCTCGTGGTTCATGGGTTCAAGTCCCATGTCAGGCTCTGTGCTGATAGGTCAGAGCCTGGAGCCTGCTTCAGATTCTGTGTCTCCCTCTCTCTCTGCTCCGTTCCCTGCTCATGCTGTCTCTCTCTCTCTCTCTCTCAAAAAATAAATAAACATTAAAAAATTTTAATGTATCCTACCTTATTTATTTTTAATTGAAGTAGTTGACATATGACCCTATCTTATTTCTTATAAGACAAAAACTCTTATCCTGATTGATACATATCAGTACAAAACTGTGAAGCACGCCAGTTTCACTATAGTGACCTAAGCCACCTATAACCTACCTCTCCCAATGATGACAACCATAAACTCTGAACAAAATTTTAAAAAAACCCATTGAGAACTGGATAATAAGCAAAAGCAGTGAAACTAAGTAAGGGAGTCAAAACTTGAAGAAGCAACCTGCTGAGGGGTGAGTTTCTCACTTTTTTTCTCACGTGGTTTTGCCAGAGGATGGGCCCCAGTCATGGAGTAGCACCAGCAGCCCAAACTCCAATAGAAAAATCACTGTATCTCTGGTGAGAGGAGCCAGGGAAAGAAGCCTGAAGTGGCCAAAGTGTGTAGAGAAAGTCCTAGAGGGGAGAGAGACACAGAAAGGTACCCTCTAATGGTGAAAATACGAACCCACACACATCTCAGCCTATCCCAGAATTTGTGTCAGGACAGGGAAAACTCAAATCAGCTTAGCAAAGACTTTTAGAGCTGAACTGAGATTTGAAGCCTCCATTTAGGTCTCAGCCTGGATTCTGATCCCTATATGTAAGGGATAGACCCAAACCATCATAATCAAGGCTGAAGAAACTGATCTGAGACTTAAAAGGCCACCCACAAAAGGCAAGACCAATAAACCTAACTAAGACAAAAATGATAACATTCTCTGCAGGACCCAGAGTTAATACCACATATAATCCACAATGTCCAGGACACAATTTAAGATCACTGGGCATATATAAAAGGAAAATATAATCAATAGATGAGAAACCTAAAATGACAGTTATAGGAATTATCAGATAAAGATGCTAAAGCAGCTATAATAGAATATACGAGCAGAATAGAATAGATTATTCTCCATGAGGCAAAGAAAAACCTACTTGAAGTGAATGAAAACATAGAAAATAGAAGCAGAGGAATAGAAAAATAAAAACTATAAAAGTAAAATAGAAGCCATAAATACAATAAAATAGACATTTTGAAACTGAAAAATACAATACCTGAAAAATCTTCTGGATGGGCTCAATAGCAGAATGGAAATGACAGAGGGAAGAGTCACTGAATTTGAATATAAATCAACAGAAATTATCCAGTTTGAAGAACATATAGGAAAAGAAATTGAAAAAAGAAATGAACAAAACCTCAGGGTCCTGTGGAATAATATTCAAAGATTCTCACATGTGTAAGTGGAGTCAGGTCCTGGAAACAAGAGAACAAAGTTTCAAATGGCCTTAGACCTCTCACCAGAAACCATGGAGGCCAGAAGTCAGTATAATATATTTTAAACGCTTAAAGAAAAAAATCTGGCAACCCAGAATTCTATATGCAGCAAAAATATCATAAAATGGAGTATAAGAGAAGCCTTTGCCAACTAACCGGATCTGAAACAATTGCTAACAGAAGCTTTTCAGGCTGAAGGGAAATCATATGAGATGGAGATTTGGATCTTCAGGAATGAAAGAGAAGAGTAGAATTGGTAAATACTGGGGTAAATATAAAGACCATTGTCCCCTCTTTTATTTAAAATACAAATATGTATGGACTTTTAGAGTAAAATTTATAGCAATAGTAGAGTTTTCAATGTTTGTAGACATAAAATGCAGAACAACTACAGTAACCTAAAAAAAAGTGGGGGAGGAGGGTGGAGGGGACCTATGTGATTACAAAATTTGCATCTACTTACCTGTTCACCAGTCCCCAGTGTATCCTCTTCATTGCCATTATCATTAACCACCAACTAACGACGTTGCTGAAAAATGTTCTATCTTCTCTCCTCCACCCCTCCAAGTTCTACCCATTTTTCAATCACAGCTCAAGTGTGATTATCTCCACAAAGTCTTTCTAGACAAAGATCCAAAGATCACTGAACTAGCTCCTTTCATCCCACAATTCATTATTTATATTCTACACTGTCATGTTGCTGGAAGTTCCATGTGAGTTAGTCCTGTCTTCCCAACTAGATTATAAAGTAGGCACATGACGAGAAGACCCCATGTGGCTGTTGACTGATTTGATTTATCTATGTTTAAAATATATGCATAAGAATAGGCCACTATTTTCTCAGTTCATTCTAATACAGTAAAAAATATGTATATTGCTCATGCCCTCCCAACACCAACAGTACCCATTCCAAACATGAAATTTGTACAAGGAAAAGGCAAACTATATTAACGGTATTTGGATGGTACAGCTTTGGGACATGAGGCACAAGGACCATCAGGTTCTTCCAAAATCAAATTTCAAGTTCACGCCACCACATTGGATACAATGTGTCACTTCTACTTTTTAATTAATGATCTAAAAAATAACTTACAATAGTCATTTCGAAGACCAGTAAGATGAAATTTCACCTCTGGTTGCAGTATGGAATAGTTTATACCACTGAATCTTTTAAGATGGAAGGATTCATCTCTGACTCCATCTCTGCAGCCTACAAGAAACAAACACATCTACATATCTTTATGATCTCAGGAACATAATATTTATCCTTGCAGGGATTAAGAGATAACAGAGTAAGAAAGAAAGTAGTCCTCCTGATAAAACTGAATTACAAGTTGCAGGAGAAGGAAAGGGAAAAAAGGAAGACTTCAGTATTCATTGAAACAAAAATTTTAAAAATATTTCATGGTTTGGGATGAGCACTGGGTATTGTCTCTAAGCCAATTTGACAATAAATTATATTTAAAAAACATTTCATGGCATTTTTTAATAAAAAGCCTGAGTGCCAGACCCAAATGTGACAACAGACCTTGTGGAAAGCACACAGAAACCTTATATCATACTATGAATATTTATTCTGTCACTTGAGTTTTTAAAATTTTTTTTAACGTTTATTTATTTTTGAGACAGAGAGAGATAGAGCATGAACGGGGGAGGGTCAGAGAGAGAGGGAGACACAGAATCTGAAACAGGCTCCAGGCTCTGAGCTGCCAGCATAGAGCCCGACGCGGGGCTCGAACCCACGAACTGTGAGATCGTGACCTGAGCTGAAGTCGGACGCTTAGCTGACTGAGCCACCCAGGCACCCCCGTGTCACTTGAGTTTTTAAAATCAAAGTAGTTTGGGGGTGCCTGGGTGGCCCAGTTGGTTAAGTGTCAGACTTCGGCTCAGGTCGTGATCTTGCAGTTCGTGGTTCGAGACCTGCATGGGTCTCTGTGCTGACAGCTCAGAGCCTGTAACCTGCTTTGGACTCTGTGTGTGTGTGTGTGTGTGTGTGTGTGCACGCATGTGTGTGTCTGTCTCTGCTCTTCCCCTGCTCATGCTCTGTCTCTCTCTGTCTTTCAAAAATAAATAAATGTTGGGGCACCTGGGTGGCTCAGTCGGTTAAGCATCCAACTTCGGCTCAGGTCATGATCTCACCGTCCGTGAGTTCGAGCCCCGCATTGGGCCCTGTGCTGGCAGCTCAGAGCCTGGAGCCTGTTTCAGATTCTGTGTCTCCCTCTCTCTCTGACCCTCCCCCGTTCATGCTCTGTCTCTCTCTGTCTCAAAAATAAATAAACATTTAAAAAATTTTTAAAAAAAAGAAAAAAGAAATGTTAAAAAAATTTTTAAATCAAAGTAATTTTTGCATATCCATTTGTCTGTCACATCAACAATTACCTGATAGACATAAGCACTACTCTGAGTTTTTGTCAGTAAACATTTGTGGGTTCATTTATTTCAGCTCTTTGTCTCACTGGTTCTGTACCAGAGCATGCAGTTATTTCTGGCTAGTTTTACCCGTGAATATCTGAGGTCAGGGTCATATCTTGGGCTCAGTTTTAATTCTCATCCAAAGACCCAACTAAGTATAAGCCACAGGCCACTGTCTTTTCATCTGTACAACCACTTGGCTTGTGATCAAACTAAAAATGACATAAATGAATAGGTGTTGAGACCACCCAAGTAATTTGTGGTCTCTATGACCACATGGCTTTGGATAAAAGCGTAAGAGCTTCACAGTGCTAAACCAAGAAGTAGATTAGTACTCCCAGCCTTGGTGTTAGCCATGAAGAGCTACAGTTGTGAGTAAAACTGCAAGGTTGCTGGAAACACTCAAGCACCGCCAATAAAGGTTTTTTAAAAAACAGGTTGTTTTTTAACAAACTTTCAGTTACAAAATAAGAGTCATAGGGATGTAATGTAGAGCATGGCAATTACAGTTAATAATACTGGATTACATATTTGAAAATTACTAAGAGAGTAGACCTTAAGAGTTTTTATCACAAGAAAAAAATTCTGTAACTATGCATGGTGATGAATGTTAACTGGAATTACTGTGGTGATCATTTAACAATATATACAAATATCACATTATTATGTTTTATACCTGAAATGAATACAATTGGCCTTTGAACAACATGGGTTTGAACTGCTATGGTCCACTTATATGCTGATTGTTTTTTATAAATACCATACAGTAATATAAATGTATTTTCTTTCCCTTATAACTTTCCTAATAACATTCTTTTCTCTAGCATACTTTATTGTATGAATATAGTATGCAATACATATGGCATACAAAAGATGTGTGAATCACCTGTCCAAATTATTAAGGCCTCCAGTCAACCATAGGCCATTAGCAATTAAGTTTGGGGGGAGTCAAAAGTTATATACAGATTTTCAACTGTGTGAGGGGTTGTTTACTTTTTAGAAGTGTGATATAAGTAGATTGAAGGAGGTGAATGAGGCAGGAGAACTAAGTTGTTATCTACTCTGCTAGAAAGTTATGATAAAGTCTAAAATCTCAAAAAAGAGCAGTTTACAAATATTACTTAGAAAATAGTTGTAAACATTATCAACAAGAGCCAAACCGTGGCAAGAACCCAAATGTCCACCAACTGATGAATGGATAAAGAAGAATAAGGAAGAAATGAAGAAGGCAGGGAGAGAGAATTATCTGAATTTTATAATTATGTTTATTAGTCTAATAAATATAAAAAAGAAATGAAGAAGGCAGGGAGAGAGAAGGGTAGGAAAGAAGGACAAACAAAATCTTTGCCCCATACCTTTCCAAACACATTGGGATTTCTCACAGAGCTGCATTTTCCCACTAACCCAGTGAGCCACCTTCTGGGTCAAAAATAGCTGGTTTAGGCATTTCTGAAAACAAATAAATACTTCTTTAGAAACATATATGCACATCTCAGATGTTATGCATGACATAGTGTTAAACCAGTAATTCACCAGCAAGTTCAAAGTTTCCACATTATCAAAACCAACACTACAATTGCTATTTTTTATTACCTAACCAGCATGTAGTGAATACAGTGCTGAGCATTTTACATGTATTATTTCTAATCTCCCCAACAACTCCATAGGGCAGGTATTACTCAGCTAGAATAAAATCTTCTTTACTCTTCTAGCCTAAAAATCTTTTTAGCCCACAAACCAACTAAAAGGCCAGTGAGATCATCAAAGCCTGCAAGAACTGAAATGTCATGATATTTCTGGTACGTTGTGAAACTGAAAGACCTCCCCAAGATGATAAAGTTGATTGTATGTTAAGGCTACTTTTTCAAGAAAGATTTCTTTCAAAAGATGCCTCTCAGCATTTAACCTGGAGGTGCTCTTTCAGTCTGTTACTGAGATTTTCTCTGGGTCTTAATTTTCCTCCTCTGTAATATGTTGAGATTGAACTAATCATCCTAAAGGTCTTTTTCCATTAACACCTTCACCTATTAGAAATGGGAACACCAAATCACTGGGATCTTAAATAACATACCTCAGTTTCCACGAACACAAAAATCGGATTGCTGTTTCTTTGGACCAGTATACAAAAAGCACTTCCGACATTCTTACATCCAATTTCAGTCAAAAACAGATGAGAAAATTACTACAAGTATAAAGAAAAGTACTTGCAGAAATTTCCTAGAAACATTTTAGCAAACAGTTAAAGCAGAGATGATTCCTTTTTTTCTCCTTCATGATAATATATTTAATCTTACATATAAAACAACTGTGGGATCACCATAATTCACACAGAAGTCTCTCTCACAGGCATCATTTTGAGATTTTGGTTTTCTGCCCAGATATCATGCTACATAATAGGCATTGTCAGTCAATGAATCATGGATTTTTAGGTATTCTAATTAGAACAATTCAGTATAAAGCAGGGTTTCCCACTTTCAGCACCACTGGCATTTGGTAGTAGATAATTCATTATTGTGGGGGGCTGTTCTGTCCTTTATAGGACATTTAGCAGTATCCCAGCCTCCATCTACTAGATACCCTCTCACTAGGTTGTGATAGTCAAGAATCAGACATTGCCAAATGTCCCTTGGGGAGCAAAATCACCTCCAGTTGAGAACTACTGATAACAAATAATGTTCCTAAAATCGACTGGCTTCTCCAGTATCTATAGTCAGCACAAAGCTGCCCAAGACATTACCTGGCACAGTGTGCTTCTGTTTGATGTCCCCAAGGGTGCTCTACCCCAGGTAAGATCTATTAACTACTTTAATGAACAATTTGGCCTAGAGCTGACTATATATCATAATTTTGAACATCTCCTCAGCTATGCAGGCCCTTGTTGTAGAAACACCCCCACATGACTTCTGAGGACCACATGAAGACACACATTTACTGTCAATGAGAAAGACCTCACTGTATCTGCACTACTCCTGATGCTGCTTGATTTCTAATCAGTCATTAAACAAATGCTTGACATAAAATAGTCAAACAGTTTCCATTATCCCTTTCTCAGGTTTTCCAGTGATGCTGGGACAATGTTCTGATTGGATTACAATTGCTGTAACAATGGTAGTTTGCCAACACCATTGTGATCGCACAGAGCCACCTACTTACTGCCACCAGTTACTATAGAGCCTAAGGGAGAGAGTAAAAGGAAGTTCTGAAGATCAAGGCAGTACAAACTCCAACTGGCAAGACGTAGGGTGTGGAAAGGCAATGGTGCTAATAACCTGGCCTGGATGTAAAGTCAACATTTCCCCATTGACTCAGAACTCTCTAACCTTCTGCACTTCCAAACCCTTAACCAACAGTAGAGCACTCAGCAAAAGACCTGCTCTAAGATATTTGTTTTCACTTTGCATGTTATTTCAAATAATTAAATTTTACATTCACGATATTGTTCCTCTAGCAAGATATATATGCCAAACACTGAAAGCACATACTAAATGAGAAACTGCCTAAATTGAGAATTTATGACGTTCCTAGTGTAACGCTTTCTAAATTAAACCTTTATTCCTTCAGAAGCTCTTCGTTGGATTTGATACACTCAAAAATATGCTATTGATATTTCATGTGCCCTAAGATTTGGGTCAGATTCCTCAAAGATCTTAAAACCATAATAAAGGGGCTCCTGGGTGGCTCAATCGGTTTAAGTGTCCAACTCTTGGTTTCAGCTCAGGTCATGATCTCACAGTGCGTGACTTTGAGCCCCATGTCAGGCCCTGAGCTAATGGCACAGAACCAGCTTGGGATTCTTTGTCTCCTCTCTCTGCCCCTTCCCTGCTCGCACATTCTCTCGCTCTCTCAAAACAAATAAATAAACATTTAAAAACACATAATAAATAAGATACTTAAAAGAATGAAATTAACTTAGTCAAGAAACAAACAAAAAAAAAAAACAGTAAAAAGGACTTAAGGGAAATATTTAAAAGACCATCTTGTAGAGGAAGAATAGAATGTATCCTGAGTGACCCCAGATGCCAGACCAAGTCACAGAATAGTTGGAAATGATTGTACAAGAGATCTTTTGGCTGAGGGGAAACATACCATAATATGTGTAATTTTATTATATTTTTAATCTTTACCTTTGTTAATGTTTATTTTTGTAATATAAGTATAATTAACATACATATAAGAGTTTCAGATGTACAATATAATGATCCAACAATTCTATACATTACACAGTGCTCATCATGATAAACGTACTCTTAATCCCCATCACCTATCACAACCATGCCCCCCACCCACCTCACTCTGGTAACCATCAGTTTGTTCTCTGTAGTTAAGAATCTGTTTCTTGGTTTGTCACTTTTTCCTTTGTTCATTTGTTTCTTAAATTCGACATATGACTGAAATCATATGGTATTTCCCTTTCTCTGACTTACTTCACTTAGCATTATACTTTTGTGCTACATCTCTGTTGTTTCAAATGGCAAAATGACATTTTTTTTTAAGTTTATTTCTTTATTTTGAGAAGAGAGCACAAGAGAGTGGGAGAGCAGCAGAGAGAGAGAGAGAGACAGAATCCCAAGCAGGCTCCGGCTGTCAGTGCAGAGCCCAACGTGGGCCTCAAACTCATGAACAGTGAGATCATGATCCGAGCTGAGATCAAGAGTCAGATGCTTAACCAACTGAGCCACCCAGGTGCCCCAAAATGTCATTCTTTTTACAGCTGAGTAATATTCCATTGTATGTATATGTATATATATTTTATTTATTTATTTATTCATTTGTGTGTATATATATACACACATATGTATATATATACACACATATGTATATATACATATCTATATGTACATACATATAGATATGTGTGTGTGTGTATATATATATATATATACATATATATATATACCACATCTTCTTTATCTATTCATCTATTGATGGATCCTTGAGTTCTTTCATATCTTGGCTATTGTAAATAATGCTCCCATACACATTGTGATGCATATATATTTTTGAATTAGTGTTTTTGTTTTCTTTGGGTAAATACCTAGTAGTGGAATTACTGGATCATATGGTAATTCTATTTTTTTTTTTAATTTTGAGAGAGAGGGCACAAGCAGGGGAGGGGCAGAGAGAGAGGGAGAGAGAGAATCCCAAGCAGACTCTTCATCAGCACAGAGCCCGATGTGAGGCTCGAACTCATAAACTGTGAGACCATGACCTGAGCTGAAAGCAAGAGCCAGATGCTTACCCAACTGAGCCACCCAGGCACCCCTGGTAATTCTATTTTTAATTTTTTGAAGAATGTCCATGCTGTTTTCCACAATGCTGCACCAGTGTGCGTTCCCGCTAACAGGGCACAGGGATCCCTTTTTCTCCACATCCTCACCAAGACTTGTTATTTCTTGTCTTGATTTTAGCCATTCTGACAGGTGTGAAGTGATATCTCACTGTCATTTTAAGTTGTGTTTCCTGATGATGAGTAGCGTTGAGCATGCTTTCATGTGTCTTTTGGGCATCTGTAGGACTTCTTTGGAAAAATATCTGTTCATATCTTCTCATTTAATTGGATTGATTTTTTGGTGTTGAGTCGTATAAGTTCTTTATATATTTTGGATACTAATACTTTATTGGATATTGCAAATTTCTTCTCCCATTTGATGGCTTTTGATGGTTTCCTTCACTGTGCAAAAGCTTTTTATTTTGGTGTAGTCCCAATCACTTAACTTTGCTTTTGTTTCCCTTGTCAGAGAAGACATATCTTTAAAAAAAATGTTTCTACAGCTGATGTCAAAGAGATTACTGTCTATGTTTTCTTCTAGAAATTTTATGGCTTCAGGAACCACATTTAGGTCTTTAATTCATTTTGAGTGTATTTTTGTGTATGGTGTAAGAAAGTGGTCCAGTTTCAGTCTTTTGCATGTAGCTGTCCAGTTTTCCCAACACCATTTGTTGAAGGGGCTTTCTTTTTCCCAGTGCATATTCTTGCCTCCTTTGTTGGAGATTAATTGACCATACAATTGTGGGTTTATTTCTGGACTCTATTCTGTTTTATTGATGTATGTGTCTGTACTGTGCCAGTCCCCTACTGTTTTGATTTTTACAGCTTTATAGTATATCTTGATATCTGGGATTGTGATACCTCCAGTTTTATTCTTTTTCATGTTTTCTCTGGCCATTCAGGGTCTTTTGTGGTTCTATACAAATTTTAGGATTGTTTATTCTGATTCTGTGAGAAATGCTGTTGATCTTTTGAATGGAATTGCATTAAAACTGGAGATTGCTTTAAGTAGTATGGGCATTTTAACAATATTTCTTCTTCCAATCCATGAGCATGGCATATCTTTTTATTTGTGTCCTCTTCAATTTCTTTCATCAGTGTTTTATAGTTTTTGGAGTACAGGCCTTTTACCTCTTTGGTTAAGTTTATTCCTAGGTATCTGTTTTACTGTTTTTGGTGCATTTGTAAATGGGATTGTTTTCTTAATTTCTCTTTCTGCTGCTTCATTATTAGTGAATAGAAATGCACTGGATTTCTGTATACCTATTCGATATCCTGTAACTTTATTTAATTAATTTATCAGTTCTATTAGTTTTTTGGTAGACCCCTTAGGGTTTTCTCTACATAGTATCCTGTCATCTTAATCTTTACCTTTTTGCTGTCTCATTTTCACTTTTTTGATTGAGACTAACTAAACTTGTATTATATTTCTTTTACAAAGTGCCCTTATTCATGTCCTTAACTCACTCATTTTTTCTATCAGGAACCCATCATTTTCTTACTGACGTGTAAGAGCAGCTAAGCCAGCTCTTTCTTCACATTTGGGACTCAATTGTCTGAGCCTGTCAGGATATGAGATCTTCAGTTCTTTGTCTTTACCCACCTGGCCTTTTGAGGCAACATTTTCATTCCAGCCTCTGCCCAGTGCATGAGGTGCCTTGCAAAAATGGAGAGCTGAGTTATTTGTTTCAAAATTCCCTTTGACGGGGGTCTTCAGTGGTTCTTTGTAGGACCCTGCAAGAAAAACACTTAGTTTTTAATTTGTTCTTCAAAACAAGATAATCACTTTGGTTGGAAGTCAACCCATGGTGTCTTTCACAACAGAATGTGAAAGCACAGGACCACACCTCTCTAAAAACCACGGAAGATGGGGTAAAAGAGGAAAGATTGGCCTTGTCGAGAATGCCAGGGTCATAAGTGAGCACTGCCTCAGTGGCCTCTGTAAGAAATGCCAAGATTAAAGACCTGATTGCAACTGCAGCAGCAGCCTAAATGCTTTATCTCTGAATGGAAAGAACATACTTGCACATCTGAAGAATAGATACAAACAGTTCCATGGGTTAAAGTGATGGAGCAAAGGTATCTGGTTTGCCCAAGCTATGATCATTCTGCCAGGAAATCACTATGGGATGCTTGCTTTCCCAACATTGGCATCCACTCTATGATCATGAGCAAATCACTTTGCGTCTCCATCTCTCTGTTATAGAAAGATGCTGTAAGGGTATTTTGAGATGACAGTAGTGAAATACTTTCTAAGTGAAAGTGATAGCAAAGTCAGTGTTATTTGCATCATTATTATTCATATCTGTTCTCTTCTCAAGATTGAGAAAGCCCTTTACCAGATTTTTAACTACATAGAAAACCTTGCCAAGTCATCCTGTAAAACTAAGTATATTTTTGTTCATATCACTTGTTCAACAGAGGAGCTAATAAGGACCACTGAAAAATCTTACATATGTAATCTTTACAAAAGGAATCATATACCAATGTAAATCTCAGAAATGCATCGAAAATACAACATACTGTCTTTTGTTCTTGTTTCCTTTCCTGCCCCTTCCCCACCACCTTGGAAATTTCTTATTCAAAGGAAGGAAGAAAAGGAAAGCAGTTGACTAAATGTGATACTAGATAGTTCTATGCTACAGAGATTCTTTGAGGAATTCTATTTCATTGACATTTTTCAACGTTTTTTTGTTTTGTTTTGTTTTGTTTTGTTTTTTTTATTTTTGGGACAGAGAGAGACAGAGCATGAATGGGGGAGGGGCAGAGAGAGAGGGAGACACAGAATCGGAAACAGGCTCCAGGCTCCGAGCCATCAGCCCAGAGCCTGACGCGGGGCTCGAACTCACAGACCGCGAGATCGTGACCTGGCTGAAGTCGGACGCTTAACCGACTGCGCCACCCAGGCGCCCCTCATTGACATTTTTTAAATGGCCTGTGGAATTTCTATTACCTCACCTAGAATCAAGGTCTCTTTTTCAGGAGTTATCTTCAGCACGGATCCAGAAGCTTCTGGGAGGTAAGTGGTTGAACGCTCTTCCTCAAAGGAATCAACTGCCAGATCCCTGGTTTGGCTTTGCCGCCATCTGGTGGTAATTGGGCTACTGGCAACGGGAACCTCTGCCGACAGTCTCTTCACAAAGTTGCTCTTAAAGTTAGAATATGTAGTATTAACTCCGTCAAATATCTATTTAACATAAAAAAAAAAGCCGTAATTTATAGTGGCCTCAACGATGCAAAATTAAATATTCCTTAAAAGGAGAATTATTAACAACTCATTTAGTACAACACAAATTATATATGAGATTTTTTATTTTCGTGACCTGAGAGAATGTTATTTTATACATATATAAATATGTATGTGTGTGTATACTTACAGCCTCTGTTCAAGATTCTCAAGATATATAAAAGCAGCTTATGGAGTGATTATATTTACAGTTATTATAATTACATATCAATATAAATATGAAGTTGAAATAACCATTTATATTGAACATGTAAAATCACATGTTCATATAAAATCACAAAATTGCAAATCTGGAAATAAACAGTAATTTTCTTTTTTTATTTTCTCTTTTTAATTTTACATCCAAGTTAGTTAGCATACAGTGTAATAATGCTTTCAGGAATAGAATCCAGTGATTCATCCCATACATATACCACCCAGTACTCATCCCAACAAGTGTCTTCCTTAACGTCCCTTGCCCATTTACCACAGCCTCCCACCCACAACCCCTCCAGAAACCCTCAGTTTGTTCTCTATTTTTAGAGTCTCTTATGTGTTGCCCCCCTCCCTGTTTTTATATTATTTTTGCTTCCCTTTCCTTATGTTCATCTGTTTTGTATCTTAAATTTCTCATATGAGGGAAATCATGTGATATTTACCTTTCTCTGACTAATTCTGCTTAGCATTATTCACTCTAGTTCCATCCATGTTGTTGCAAATGGCAAGATTTCATTCTTTTTGATTGCCAAGTAATACTCCATTGTATATATATACCACATCTTCTTTATCCATTCATCTATCGATGGACATCTGGGCTCTTTCCATACTTTGGCTATTGTTGATAGAGCTGCTATAAACATTGGGGTGCATGTGCCTCTTCAAAAGAGCACATCTGTATCCTTTGGATAGATACCTAGTAGTGCAATTGCTGGGTTATAGGGTAGTTCTATTTTTTTTTTTAATTTTTTTTAATGTTTATTTATTTTTGAGAGAGACAGAGACAGAGTGAGAGTGGGTTAGGGGCAGAGTGAGAGGGAGACACAGAATCCGAAACAGGCTCCAGGCTCCGAGATGTCAGCACAGAGCCCGACGCGGGGCTTGAACTTGCAAACCACGAGATCATGACCTGAGCCAAAGTCGGACGTTCAACCGACTGAGCCACCCAGGCGCCCCTAGGATAGTTCTATTTTGAATTTTTTGAGGAAACTCCTTACTTTTTTTCAATAGTGGCTTCACCACTTTGCATTCCCACCAGCAAGGCAAAAGAGTTCCTCTTTCTCCGCCTCCTAGCCAACATGTGTTGTTGCCTGAGTTGTTAATTTTAGCCATTCTGACTGGTATGAGGTGGTATCTCACTGTGGTTTTGATTTATATTTCCCTGATGATGAGTGATGTTGAGAATTTTTTCATGTGTCTGTTAGACATCTGGATGTCTTCTTTGGAGAAGTGTCTATTCATGTCTTTTGCCCATTTCTTCACTGGATTATTCATTTTTTGGGTGTTGAGTTTGAGAAGTTCTTTATTGATTTTGGATACTAACCCTTTATCTGATATGTCATTTGCAAATATCTTCTTCCATTATGCTGGTTGTCTTTTAGTTTTTCTGATTGTTTCTTTCACCATGCAGAAGCTATTATCTTGATGAGGTCCCAATAGTTCATTTTTGCTTTTGTTTACCTCGCCTCCAGAGATGTGTTGAGTAAATTGCTGCAGCCAAGGTCAAAGAGGTTTTTGCCTGCTTTCTCCTCGAGGATTTTGTTGGCTTCCTGTCTTATGTTTAGATGTTTCATCCATTTTGAGTTTACTTTTGTGTATGATGTAAGAAAGTATTCTAGGTTCAATCTTCTACGTGTCACTGTCCAGTTTTCCCAGCACCACTTGCTGAAGAGACTGTCTTTATTCTACTGGATATTCTTTCCTGCATGTGAAAGATTAGTGGGCCATATGTTTGTGCATCCATTTTTGGGTTCTCTATTCTGTTCCATTGATCTGAGTGTCTGTTTTTGTGCCAGTCAGTACCATACTGTCTTGGTGATTACAGCTTTGTAATACATCCTGAAGTCTGGAACTGTGATGCCTCCAGCTTTGGTTTTCTTTTTCAGGATTGCTTTGGCTATTCGGGGTCTTTTCTGGTTCCATACAAATTTTAGGTTTGTTTGTTCCAGTTCTGTAAAGAATGTTGGTGTTACTTTGATAGGGATTGCATTGAATATGTAGATGGCTTTGGGTAGTATCGACATTTTAACAATATTTGTTCTTCCGATCCATGAGGATGGAATATTTTTCTATTTTTCTGTGTCTTCTTCAATTTCTTTAATAAGCTTTCCTATAGTTTTCATTGTGTAGAATTTTCACCTCTTTGGTTAGATTTATTTCTAGGTATTTTATGGGTTTTAGTGCAATTGTAAATGCGCCCGATTCCTTGATTTCTCTTTCTGCTGCTTCATTATTGGTGAACAGAAATGCAGCCAATTTCTGTGCGTTGATTTTATATCCTGTGACTTTGCTGAATTCATGAATCAGTTCTAGCAGTTTTTTGGTGGACTCTTTTGGGTTTTCCATATACAGTATCATGTCATCTGCAAAGAGTGAAAGTTTGACTTCCTCCTTGCCAATTTGGATGCCTTTTATTTCTTTGTGTTGTCTGATTGCTGAGGGTAGGACTTCCAATATTATGTTGAATAACAGTGGTGAGAGTGGATATCCCTGCCGTGTTCCTGACCTTGGGAGGAAAGCTCTCAGTTTTTCCCCATTGAGGATGACATTAGTGTTGGGTGTTTCAATATGGCTTTTATAATCTTGAGGTATGATTCTTCTATCCCTACTTTCTTGAGGGTTTGTATCAAGAAAGTATGCTGTATTTTGTCACACGCGTTCTCTGCATCTATTGAGAGGACCATGTGGTTCTTGTTTTTTCTTTTATTGATGTGATATATCGCATTGATTGATTTGCAGATATTGAACCAGCGCTGCATCCCAGGTATCAATCCCACTTGATGGTGGTGAATAATTCTTTTAATGTATTGTTGGATCCAGTTGGCAATACATAGCAATTCCCTAGTTCAAACTTTTCATTTCACAGATGAGAGATCTGAGGCCTAATTGCTCAACATTTATCTCATTCCCTCTGAGAAATCCCAGGAGTTTGGTATTACAGATCCTACGGTGGCAAACCATACCATGGATCTATGTGTGAAATTCAACTGCGAATGACAAACTGGAAATATGATATATATATTTTTTAATTTTAACATTTATTTATTTTTGAGAGACAGAGCATGAGCGGGGCAGAGGCAGAGAGAGAGGTAAACACAGAATCTGAAGCAGACTCCAGGCTCTGAGCTGTCAGCACAGAGCTCAACTCAGGGCTCTAACTCACAAACCGCGTTATCATGACCTGAGCTGAAGTCGGATGCTTAACTGACTGAGCCACGCAGGCACCCCAAAATATATTATATTTTTAATAAGATGTAGGGCATGTTAGGTTATTACCCTTGTGTAAAGGACTGTCAGAGAAATTTAGACAAATTTACAATCCAAATAGAAAAAAAATAGAACATAGGACCTAAACGGGCAATGCACAAAAGAAATAATTAAATGCTCAAAAAATATTCAACCTTGCTAGTAATCAAAGAAATGCTAACTTAAAACAATAACAAGATGCTAGCAATGGTATTTTTTAATGACAAGCCCCAAGGTTGAAGGTTCTAGAAACAAACACTGGCATATATTGCTGGTAGAGTATAAATTAGCATTGAAAAAGGAGGTACATGGTGCATAAAGACGGGAAGGACTCAATGTTTACCAGTAGAGAATTGACGAGGTAGATTTTTGTGACATCCTTAAAAGGGAATATTCTGCAGCCATTAGAAATTAGGACATACATTAAGGAAATGCAAATCCAAAACACAATGATGTACCGCTTCACACGCTCTAGGATGGCAATAGATGATAGGTAAGTAAGTAGATAGATAGATAGATAGATAGCTAGCAAATGTTAGTAAGAATGTGGAGAGACTGGAACCGTTACACATTGCTTATGAGGATGTAAAGTGGTACCACTGTGGATAACAGTTGGCAATTCCTCAAAAAATTAAACCTAGAATTACTGTATGATTCAATAATTTCACTGCTAGGTACAGACCCAAGAGAAATGAAGCAGGTACTCAAACTCAAACCAACTCAGGTACATGGGCGTTCACGGTAGTACTATTCACAATAGTTGGAAGGTAAAATAACCCAAATGTCCATCAGCAAAAAAATGGATGAGCAAATTGTGGAAGATATATGTTTATGTGTGTACATATACATATATTATACATAATATAATTGTTTATTCACAAATGACGTATCAGTTAAGAAAAATGACCAAGAAATTTCTTATTGACAATCTTACACTGTCTTGGCAGTTGTGTGTTTCTCTGGCTCATCTCCTGTCATACCCTCCATACTGTCTCCCCACCTTGATGCTCTTCCACAATTCTCTGCCAAGGTAACTTCTAGCCCACCTTCACAACTGGAATCAGCCATCATATCACGAAGGTGTCTCTGACATTACCTTCCTCTCCGTTCCATTACCTTCCTCCCCCTTCCAAACTCCCCATTAGGCCACCTGTGGTAGGTTAAATAATTGCAATACTTAATTTTATACATCGGCTTGATGGATTAAGGGATGCCCTGAGATCTGGTAAAACATTTTTTCTGGATGTGGCTGGGAAGGTGTTTTTAGAGAAGATTAGCATTCGATTTGGTAGACTGAGTAAAGAGATCCAGCCTCACCATTGTGGGTTGACATCATCCAATCCACCGGGGTCCCAAATGGTACAAAAAGGCAAAGGAAGGGCAAATTTTCTCTCTTCTTAAACTAGGATGTCCATTTCTTTCCTGCCATCAGACACTGGAGCTCCTGGTTCTCAGACCTTCATACTCCTTAATTTACACCAGCTGCTCCCCAGACTTTGGACTCAGATTGAATTATCCCGCTGGCTTTTCCTGGTTTTCCATCTTAGAGATGGCAGATTGTGGGACTTTTTAGTCTCCATAATTTGGTGAGCCTCACGTATATATATTTATGTATACTCTATTGATTCTGCTTCTCTAGAGAATCCTAATGCAATAATGATGCTTTATCATTAGACATGAGAGACAGCTGATATGCATTGAAAATGGCTGGCAGTTTTAGACAGCCACCACCAGAATATGAATCAATAGCATAATGCAATGACCTTTTTTAAGCAATACAATTTTAGGTCTCATTAAAGGAAAGACAGTGTCCAAAACAAGAACAAGGAAAACCCATTGTCTCTGCACTGGTCAGGACCCATCTGCTGGAGAACTGGGTCCAGTCTTGAATCTGTCTTGTAAGAAGGAGATAAGCAAGCCAGGATCCCCAACCTGAGTTCATTTAGAGGAAAGGACTGCAATGATACAAGGTCAGGGAACACAGCAATAGAGCAACACATGAATGGAGTGAGGGCTTCTGGGGTATTTAGTCTACAGGAAAGAACACCCGTAAGGAACAATCTTCAAATATGAAACAGAAGGCAATTTATGAAACAAAGAAAAATTTACTTTGTATTGCTCCCTATGACAAAATTGAGAACAGTGAATGGGAGGAGACAAATTTTTATTCAGCACAAAGAACTTTCAAAGAGTTACAGCATGATTTTCTATCATGTTTTGAATGCGTAGTACAGTTTTCGGTCAGTTCCTCCTCCAAGGACATGTGGCTCATAGTGGTACAGATGAACATTTTTTAAATACTCATGTGTTTTAATGTGCATTTTTAAATGTTTTAAAATGTTCAATGTGGACATAAAGTCTTCTGTTATTAAAAAAAAATGTATTTTGGTAAAATAAATGAGCCAATTTGAACCAAAAATGTTAACTAGCAAATGGCACAGATGGAAAAATCACAGACATATATGCAAATGACTACAGCTTAGGGAACGTTGTGGTAGAATGTGATATTTCATCTTCACTGTTTTTAAACTTTATTCCAGGATCTATCTCTTGCTGGGGAAATGCCTGTTACATAGTTTTAAATGACTGGCCTATGTATCAATAAAGAGAAAGAGGATGATAAGAAAAATAAGACAAAGGAGAAAAGAATGAATGACTGGATACTTTAAGCACATCAGTTTGGCTTGTTTACTTTTCAGAGTTCACATGGTGTTGGCCTTAAATAGGGAGGAATTCAGAGCACCAGGGCCAAAAAAATAAATAGAAAGGAGCCTAGAGAATTTAAAAATAAAGTCAGGAAGTAACCAAATGAAACAACTGGGAAAATAGAACAAACATATATAGTGATAAATTATCTGACTCACAAATATTCAGCAGGTAAGAGAAACCTAAACATTCCAAGGAAAGACATGCTGATGATGCCAGGGTGTCTCTAGAACGTTATGGCAGAGACAAAATTAACAAAGATGGCCCATCAGCTCTCAGGCATATCATCCCAATTCCCTTTCCTTAGCCTCTGAATGTCTGCCCCTCCCCTACCAACCCCACCACCGCCAGTCCAACAAGGCAGCAAGACATTTCAAATTTGGAGTCGTAATAATATTTCAAATTAATCATGAAGATCAAAATGTCCCTCTTCTTATTTTTGCACCGTAAATGTCTCCTCATCCTGGTATTGGGCAATACAAACCAAGCAAACACTTGGAGAGCATTTATTTTCAGGTATTGGTCGCTTTGTTCTGCACTGCCAATGGCTGCCACTGGGGGCTCCAGAGTGTTTTTGGCATCTATCCTTCCCTTCTATCAGGCTGACCAAAGCGGCCTTCATTAAGACACTATTCTCTCTCATCTTTTTTTTTTTTTAATAGTTTTTTTTTTTTAACGTTTATTTATTTTTGAGACAGAGAGAGACGCAGCATGAACGGGGGAGGGGCAGAGAGAGAGGGAGACACAGAATCGGAAGCAAGCTCCAGGCTCTGAGCCATCAGCCCAGAGCCCGACGCGGGGCTCGAACTCGCAGGCCGCAAGATCGTGACCTGAGCTGAAGTCGGACGCTTAACCGACTGAGCCACCCAGGCGCCCCTATTCTCTCTCATCTTGACTTGTTACTCTGCAGACTCTGTGACTCCTTCCAGACAACTTCAGTACATATGGCCAAGTTGTTTTGTTGTGGTGGTCCACTCCCTCTCCTCTTCGGACCCTAACAGTGATTTCTCATAAAACTAAATGTCTCCTGATGAATAAAACCCCCTTACCAGAGACAGTACTACAGTAATCTCATCCACCACATTTTTTTTCTAAGTAAACATATTTCTATTACAGAGAAATTGTTGAATGTAGTTGAAATAATTTGGGTTATAAAGTTAAAAGTCTTAAACTCTCTTCTTGCTTGTTCTACTTACTTGTTCTGTGATTGGGAGATTACTAACTTCTTCCTGTTTGAAAGCATTATTGCATTCTGCCGGTAGAGAGCTTTATACTACATGTGATTGCTTTTAATATGTGTATATATGTGTCTGATTTATAAATA
Source organism: Panthera tigris (assembly GCF_018350195.1). Classification (NCBI taxonomy): domain Eukaryota; kingdom Metazoa; phylum Chordata; class Mammalia; order Carnivora; family Felidae; genus Panthera; species Panthera tigris. Next base: position 123,004,070 of record NC_056660.1, read on the forward strand.
AATCATGGGCAGTATAAAGCTTTCTACAAACATAAGCCATTTATTTAGTGCTCAGTTATTTGCTGCCTTATATTTGTTCCCCAAATGTTTCTTGTGTATTTTCTCCTCTCCAAAACTGATTTCAAGCTCATGTGAGGCTGCCTCCATCACAGACATTATTTGTATCTTCTTCAGTGCCTGTGGTGCTTGATTAACAGAGTGGCCCAGTAGGTTCCCTTGACCTTCAACTCATCATTCTCTTCCCCTCCTTTAACAAACCTTCCTTGATCTCCTGAAAGAGTGTTGTTGGTTTTTCTAGCATACTATCTCCTATGCATTGAAAATTGCAGTGTTGATATAATTATAATTTGAGAATGGTTTTGTATAGACAGAACATGGAAACAATGATGACAGATCCCCCAGAAAACTAAGAAATGATGATATCACAACATATACAGAAAAAGACTCTGAGAAATGAAGAAAAAAAGAAATGTCTAAGGGCCAAAATCTATCTATGTTCACAAACATCCAGGCTGGGAGTTGCCCAAACTCCCGTGCTGAATGTCTGATTAATGGGCCTATAAGGATATTTATATATCATTCATATATGAAATCATATATGTTATAAAAGCATATATATTTCTTTCTGTCCCCAGCCACCTTAGTGAGAGGAGCTGCCACCATGTCCCCCCACCTGCAATGGATGGTCGTGCGGAATTGATCCTGATCAAAAGGGACAAGCAGACATAAAGCACCAAGCCCAACAGGCTTGCAACTCTTTCCACTACAATGGCCTGGTTTACCACAAGACTGCAGGCATGGATCCAGAGGCCTTCAGCAAAAATGTAATGATGGTGATGAAGCGGAGATCTGACCAGTGAAAACCTACCACCTCCTACATGCATACCAACATCAACAAGAATGCCCTGGCCACCCTTAGCAGCATCAGGCACAGGATCCGCAAGAACATGGACCGCCCAGGTCTGTTCATGGCTGCCATTTGCAGAGCCAGCGCCATCCTGCACAGCCAGAAGCCTATGATGGTGAAGAGGAATCAGGCCTGCCCCACCAAGAGCTCCTGAGCACCTGCCCCCTACCTCCAAAGCAACAAAGATGTCAATCACTTAAAAAAAAAACAAGCAAACAAACAAACAAAAAAAACTTAAGAATCGTAAAATTAACAAACTGGCTTTGATTTTGGCCTTGACAAGAGATTAACTTCAGTTTTCAAAGTACTTTTAATATTGCATGAAATTTTGGGACAATCCAACATGAAATATCAGGCTGGTACAAGCCTTTTATTTCTGGTTAATAACTGGCATGTTGGCTTATACAGAACCTCTTGTAAGCATAATTTTGATATTCTCAAAGACCAAGCTGTAGATCACTTGATGGGAGTTTCTGTACTTACAAAACACTGAACTAGAAAGTATCATAATGATTTTATCAAAGTAACATTACCCTATGGGGCCATGCCTGGGGTACAGTCAATCAGCATCCTCCTCCAAGGGAACCCTCTGTCATCTCCCTCAAATCAGTTATCATGGGCTGGGTTTACATGGTTCAAATTACAGCAGGTGTTCTATGAATTAACTTTTTTTTTTTAATTAATCATTAAAACTCAAGTTCCTGAGCCATGTCCTTCAACAGCCTAGACAAACGGAAACTAAAGAGGCTTGTTACAGTGAAAACCAAAGGAAAAAAAAAAAAAAGACTGAGGTCTAAATTTTCTCAAACTTAAATGTATGCTTGAGTCAGGAGGCCAATTCTGGTTCAGGAAATCTGAGGTGGGGCTTGAATAGCTGCGTCTCTAACAAGCACCAGGTGATGGCAGCACTTTTAAGTCCAAGAACCTTGGCGTAGCAAGGTCAGAGAATTGAAGTCCGGGTGTCATATGAAGTTTGGCTTTCTCAGTAACTCAGCCAGAGAGCATCAAAGTAAAATTATCATAGTGAAGAGGTGATACAACGTGTTTTGTATACTTTTTTGTTGTTTACTGGGTATTAGGTTTACAGGAGAATACTTTTCTACTGTATCCTTTATTATCAGGCTGCAAGAGTGGGAGCCAAGTGGTTTATCAGTCTCTTGACAGGTTTTATATGCCTAAGCTGTGGGTTTGGCTCCGGAGGCAGAGCTACCAGCCCCCTGAGCAACACCAAGAGTCAGGACCAGGTAGAATGAGGCACCTTAATTTGAAATTTGCTGTGTGTCTTGGGGAAGAGTCCAAGGTGACTAAAGGAACCATGGATTTCAGGATATGCAGCTACCTCCATTTCCTGTCCACACCTACCCCTATAATTTTCAACAGTAAAGTTAAGCCTCCTGTAAGAGACAACAGCCACAGGAAAAGTGAAGGTAAAAAAAAGAAGCAACTAGATGATGCACCGAGGTAGAGGTGGGTTTGGAGGGTTTCCTTGTTCATTTTTGCCTTCTTGGTAGAATTGTCTTATTTAATTGCTAAATTCCTGATTTATTATCAAGTTCAGTATTTTTCCATCTACAGGTTGCAGACCATTGGTGAACCCTGAAATCCTTCATTGTCAGGGGTCAGAGCCAGGCTGTTTTAAAACTGCCACAGGCATATCAAAGTTCAAAGGGGAAGGAAGGATCATTTAATCAGACTTCTCAGTTACATGCATCTGAGTTAAATTATAAAGTGCATTTCTTACTGGGAGTCAGGATCAAAAATTTGAAAAACACTGGCCTATAGTTGGCTTTATGATAGAGGAGGGTTTTTTAAAGCCTTCACATTGTATCTAATCTATTTATTTTTATTATATTCACCTGGCATTGCCTTAATGAGATGAAGTCAAAGTAAGTAGCCACTTTAGTTATTTTTCTGCCCTTTCCACTGTAAATATCTTGAACTCGTGTAGCAAGTTTAATCCATACACATAATATTAAACCCCTTCAGGTTATACATCATGTTAATAGAGCACGTTTAATCTACACTCTGAACTATTCCTGGATGGTATTTAACCCACTCCTCTACATTCGCCCAGTTACTGGGAGCATTCACTCCCCAGCTTTCACCCTACAAGGGCACCATCTTCTGGTGAAAAATTTTGTCAGGAGAATGTTAAAGAGCTCTCGAAACAGTCCTGATCTTCCTAGCGAAGATTGCAATAGGCATCATAAATACATTGAAATTCTTTAGCACTCTGTTTTATCCAGGAGTCTCGTTCCATTCCCCATCTGAGAAGGGTCTTTCTATTCCTTAGCAGTGAAAGGACCCCATCTGTCCTTCCTGGTTTTCCGTTAAACTGAGCTGGTTTCAAGTTTCAGCTCCTCCTTGAATTCCAGCCTGCTGAGACTTCTCTCTAGAATCATCCAAAATGGAGCCTCTTACAGCTTACCCTTTAAGATGTTCGGGGCCGAAAGCAAAGGTATTTGCAGTTTTACTGTCTATGGTTCTATGCACAGTAATGTTATTTCTTCTACAACTAAAATTCCTAAAACCTAAAATCAACAGCTTTTATGCCTTTGAAGTGAAAGATGCAAAAGGAAGAACGGTTTCTCTGGAAAAGTTTAAAGGCAAAGTAAGTTGTATCTTCTGTTTTTTGTTGGTTTTTTTCCTACTGCTTGTTGATTTCTCTGTTTACTTTAATGGAATCAATTTTTCGTTGATAAAGGGTCATAAGTTATAATTTAGTTTTCAAAGTAATGTAATTAGTATATCACTCTGACCATCAGAGTTCTCATCGTGTATATATACAGTACTTCTAATTGATAAGCTGATTATCCTGTTTTCAGAGGCATGCTAAATTAACACTGTAAGTTGTTTAGGAAATTTTTATAATTAGTAATGTGAATATGGAGACATTAAAAAATACTACTTCCATAAACTAGCAACATTAAAAAGCACTCTTATCAATGATCGTATTTTCTTTTATCTTAAACTGTTTTACCTGATGCTTTTTTAATGGTAGTGATTTTTCAGAGTCTTAACTCATGCATCCAGGTTAAGATTTTCAACAAAATTGGGTATGTCTAAAAATATAAAATAACCATCAGCTTCAAAATGGTTTAGGATTTTAACTACTTGCAGAATATTTTTTTTTAATCTTTTTATTTGCTTCACTTTCCGGTTGGATTTTTTTCTTTTTCCGGGAGGTTGCACTAGTTGTAAACGTGGCTAGTGACTGCCAACTCACAGACAGAAATTACTTAGCACTGCAGGAACTGCACAAAGAGTTTGGACCATTCCACTTCAGCGTCTTGGCTTTTCCGTGCAATCAGTTTGGAGAATCGGAGCCCCGCCCCAGCAAGGAAGTTGTATCTTTTGCAAGAAATAACTACGGCGTGACATTCCCCATCTTCCACAAGATTAAGATTCTAGGATCTGAAGCAGAACCTGCATTCAGATTTCTTGTTGGTAAATATCTACTTTGCCTCATCAAGTTAATGTTTTCAATTGCTTTTCATTTTTAAAACAAATGTACCAGGACCGTACGCTTTCTATTTCATGTGAAATGCTTTAAGTGGGAAAGTTTGGTAAAACCATCAGAAAGCCAGAATCTCATCCTTGGTGACTTTCTAGAAGTTATGCTTCTCTGAAATCAATGTTTTAACTTCTTGAATGGCAAAATAAGTCGACTCCGGTGTATTCTTTTCCTTATGATCACTTTCCTGAAGAATTTAGCTGAACTGTGGTCATGGCTATCTTCACAAAATACCTTAATTCCTCTCTTATTTAACTGGCACTTGGGGAAATGTCCCTCCCCATTACCAATGCTATCCATGTCTCATGAATATTGCTGGGCATTATTAGACATATCTTTGTGATTAATTTTAAGTTCCCTTGTCTGAAATATTGTCTTCATGGATGAATAATATCTCTGTTTTTGCTAAAATTCAAAACAGAAGAATTTTTTTTTTTTTTTTTTTTGAGGACAATAGTGTTACGTTGTCTCTAAAATTAGGCTAGCTACAGAAATCTGTTTAAAGATTTTCCTGGGTCAGTTAGCATAACAGTAGTAAAGTATAGTGACTAGGGAAATAGGTTTTAGCCGCAACCTACCTGGATTCAAGTCCCTGCTCTGTTAGTTTTGCTGTGTGGCTTCAGCTACAAGACTTAACTTCTCTGTGCCTTCTTCCTCACTTGTAAAATAAGATTATCAATATAAGATAATTTGGAGGATTAAGTGTGTTAATAGACGTAAAGTATTTATATGTTTCTTACACTGTGCCTAACACTATTCCAAAGAGCATTCAGGGACTCCTGGGTGGCTCAGTAGGCTAAGCATCCAACTTCAGCTCAGGCTCTGTGCTGACAGCTGAGAGCCTGGAGCCTACTTTGGATTCTGTGTCTCCCTCTCTCTCTGCCCCTGTCCCCTTCATGCTCTGTCTCTCTCTCTCTCTCTCAAAAATGAATAAAGATTTTAAAAAAATTTTTTAAATCATAATAGATAAAAAACAAAGGACATTCAGTTAATGTCCTCTCATCTGACTTATACAGATGATACCCTCAGTCCCTATTCTCACTGCAGATAATTTGAATTTTGATAAAACAGTGACCTCAGTCAGGCAATCAAGCTTCCAGTCTAGTAAGCCACTTCATGATGTTCTACAAAATTTAAGTGTGAAATCAGAATCTTTTTAAAACATTAAATTTCTGGGGAAAATCAACATAATGTTCCACCTACCCTTGTGTAATCAAAAAAGTAAGTGATTTAAGGTTTCAGTGAAGTTAGATGAAGCTCCAGAGATGAAGACCATGAGATCATAGCCAAATGGAAATGAGTTTTTTAAAACTAGCCAAAATTGACAGTAACTGATCATGTGATCACAGTGCACATGTGTGCAGGTGTCACTAAACAGGGCATCTGGGCAGGGAGGCAAATGCAGGCTGAAGCTCAGCCATAGCAAGGCATGTGCTGGGGGACTGTACTGGCCTGGAAGAGTGCCTTTTCCTAACTCGCAAAGATGTTTACGTCAGGTAGACAGAGCTCTGCCCTGGAGGGCATTATCTTTAGAGACACATTTTCCATTATAGAAAAGAGCAATTTTGCAAAATGATGTTAAGATGGCTTTCATGTAATAATAGGATGCTCACACGGAGTCCTTGATGTTTGCTCTAGTCAAAAATACTTTTCTCTAATAATGAAATAAATTGAAATGCTTGGCACAGTACTCCAAGTAAAACACATATAAGTTATCAGGCTACTTTTTATTTTTATTTCTTAATTTTAACCTATGCTCCCTGACTGCTTCTTTCTCCCAGCCCAAAGCAAAGCATTCCACACCTTCAAAACTCTAGACAGTGTGTTCCTTCTACCAATTTCATCGCTATTTCTGAAAGAATAGTTAATACTTACAATTTCTGCCTCCCCGTCTCAATTACCTTCTTAGATGACTGTGTCTGGCTTCTTGCTCCATGAATCTCTTGAACCTAGCAGGTACCAGTGACTGCCATTCTGGGCCCTTCTCTTTCTTCTTTTAAGGTTCCTCTTTTCCATCCACCCTTAACTGTGCTGATTCTCAGGACTGTGCCACGGCCCACTGGAGCTCTTCTTATTCTATCCCCTTTCCCTGACTGAGCTCTCTCTCCTAAGCCCCAAAGCCTTATATTCACCTGCCTCCTCTGACAGAATGTCCCACATACACCTGAATCCCCTCCTGTAAAAAAATGAATTTGTCATCTTCCTCCTAAAATCTGCTTGGAGTAGGAAGTAGGAGTGGGAAGTATAGGAGTAGAAGGTCTAGATATCAGGGCTGGCTCTACCGCTCATTAGCCACAAGACCTCGAGTCTAAGACTCCATTTTTCTCATCTGCAAAATGGGGTTAATGATAATACCCATTTCACAGGGTTGCTGTAAAGATTCAACAAAAGGATCCATTTAAAGCAATGAGCATACATTCCTGGGCACATAGTAGACACTAGATACATCTTAAGTAGTTGTTTATATTTTTTTCACATGTTAGTCAATAATGAACATCAATTCTGGATAATGTAAATGGAAAAAACATTATATTTCTTACATACATTAAGATGGTTCAAAAGGACCACATAATTTCCCAATATGACTTAATACTGTATGTTAACTAACTAGAATTAAAATAAAAACTTAGAAACAAAATAATGTGATTTAGAATTCCTTTCTGTTTTCCTCTACATAATATGTAACAATACTAAAAACATAGGTATATTTAATATGTAAAGAATTCCGTACAGGCCATTACCAAGGACCATAGAGTATCATTTTATCTTTAAAAATGTTAAGAAACTGAAAGTTTTGAGCTAGTGACAAGGTAAATTTTTTGTTGCTGTTTTTTTTAGTTTTCTTAATGTGTATTATTTTTGAGACAGAGAGAAAGAGAGAGAGAAACACAGAACATGAGCAGGGGAGGGGCAGAGAGAGGGAGACACAGAGTTTGAAGCAGGCTCCAGGCTCTGAGCTCTCAACACAAAGCCTGACGTGTGGCTCGAACTCATGAACTGTGAGCTCATGACCTGAGCTGAAGTCAGACACTTAGCTGACTGAGCCACCCAGACGCCCCAACTTTTTTATTTAGATCAATAAATCCAGAATAAACCACTTTGTTTCATGATTCCGGACCAGTAGAATCATCAGTGAAGTCACCAAATGTACAGAAATATGGTTACTTGGAGCTTGAGTTTTGCCTTGTTTGGGTGTTTTATTTTTTGTTTTGTTTTGCTTTTGACATTATGATAATCTTAGAACTTGATTCTTAAGTTATCACTTACATAGATACTAATAGAAATGAAAATCTTGACAAAAAATAAAATTATGCTTATGAAAATATATTCTGGTACTTTAGATTCTTCAAAGAAAGAACCAAGGTGGAATTTTTGGAAGTATCTGGTCAACCCTGAGGGTCAAGTTGTGAAAACCTGGAGGCCAGAGGAACCCATTGAAGTCATCAGGCCTGAGATAGCAGCTCTGATTAGACAAATGATCATAAAAAAGAAAGAGGACCTATGAAAATGCCAGTGAGTCATTCAAATGCCGTAGTCGGAATATAGAAATGTCAAGGGGAGGGGGGGTTTGGTCTCAATTTAAATACTCTGACAATTAAATACGGCACTGACGGATTTTTTGTTTGTTTGTTTTTATGATACCTTGCCAGTGAGTGGTAATGAATAATGCCCCCAGGACAGAGATGTTACCCAAAACAAAAATAAAGAGTATCTAAAGAATCAAAATGAAATATACTAAGTATTTCATCAGATCACACTAAATAATTCAAAATACAGTCATCAATGTGCTTCAATATCCTGTTGTTCGACTTGACATTTTCAGGATTGTACTTAATGGAAATGCCAATCCACTAGACCTCTGTTTGAATTCAAGACACTGTGTGTGACTGAATTTTCTGGATTAACTAACTGTAAATGGCTATTTTTATGTAATAAAATAAAAAATAAACACTGAAAAAATGTTAAATATATAGAGAGATTCAAATCATTATGTACTTTTGTTTCAGGCACAGGAATTTTGTTTCTTTAGTTGTTTTTTTTCTGTTTTCTTTTTTAAGTACAGGTTCATAGTATGTTTTACTGTATCTGCCCAAATAGTCATTTATAAATGACACTATCCTAACATTTGAAAAACCTTCATCATTGTCAATATTTCTCTATTATTTTCCAGAAGAAACTCAAATTTTATAAATAGAATATTAATTGCTGAGTAAAAATCCCAAGAGTAAGAAAAAGGTTATGAGTATATGATTATTTAGCTCAATTCTTTATATATTAATACTGGTTGCTAATTTATTCAGATTAGATTAACCTTTTGGAAAGAATTCAGTGCTGCATCATTCTGATGGCTAAAATAATAAGAATCAACTCTAAATAGTCAAAGGTCTGAAGGTAAAAAAGGGAGGGACTAATTACACCAGTCTTAAGCATCAGCAATCACTAAACCTTTTGACCGAGTCACAACATGCTTTTTCTCCTTTATCATAACCTTTATATTCTGTCCATCTTCTCATTATTGGCTGATAAAGCAACTTGCCAAGTTGATGAAGGCTAATTATTGCCCCACTAAATATATATTCATTTCATGAAATGAATAGGAATACTAGGGCTAAAGAAAAAAAAAAAAGTAAAAACGCAGTTATGTAAAATTTGGCCAAGAAGGAAGACCCAATCTAAATAGCTGTGAGCTGGCCCCCATATACTGTCCTGATTAATGAAAGTAAAGATTTTTTTATGGTGAAGTCAGTAATGCCACCTCAGCATATAGTTCTTTGCAAGTGTTTAAAGTCCTTGGAGAAACCAAAAATATTTCCTGGAACACCTTCTGCTTCAAAGCATATATCCAGCCACACAGCTCTGATTGTATTTAGTAAGATATCTGGGGGCTGGGGGGAGGCACAGTTTCTCTTAGAGGTCCAGAAGATTCACAAGGATAGCCTCAAGAATGCCAGGTTAGTGTGTCAGCAAACCTGCTTGTACCCCTCACCAGCTGTATGATGTTGGGCAAATCACACGACTACTTTCAGATTTCCTCACCCATAAACTTAGGGAGGTCAGACTGAACAAAGAGCCCCTTCCAACCTTCCAAGTCAATGATCGTGCTTGACAAGGTGTCTTATGTGATCAGGACTGGAATCAGTAATCTGAATTATTTTTGAAGAAATAAAAGCCACCTAACAAGCCTATGTGTCCTTTGCAATTTTGCCCCAAGAACATAGAAGCAGTTTGAATTCTGAGCCTAAGCAGTTTGAATTCTGAGACTCTAAGCAAAATTTTGTTAAGGGCAAACTTTCCAAGTATTGTTCTCAGAGCATTCTTGCCATACACCCCATTTACAAGTGCCACAAGACTGCTGCTGTGGTGGGGAATGACCAGGACTGTCCCAGTGAATGCAGTTCAGATGTCCATCCTGCCCAAAGTCACTAGTTCTCTCCAAAGCCATATAAAGGGGGTTTTCACTTACATATCTCCAATCCTCCGTGTTTATTCAACCTACAGTCTCTACTATAGTCAGTCCTTGGTTCTCTTCCCTTCCCCTTTGGGTATGCAGGGAAGGCAGGTGGGGATTTGAAAGTGTGGCAAGTAGGTGTCCATTCAGGGTTCTGTAACAATTAGCCTCTGTGTACTAAAGAGTGTGTGAAGCCATTTGCTGATGTACTGCTCAACCCATAACTCCAGTGTCTTATATGAATTCTGCCAGGTATATATACATAAAGAGAAAAAATTGCATCTTCTTGAATTGAGCCTCTCTTCCCTGTCTCGGCATCAAAGAGCCTTGGACATAGACTGCTACTGTCTAAATTGAACAGTATAACAGAAAAATAGCTGGCATCATGTAAAAAGGTACTCATGGACAAAGGGACAAAATCAAATTCATTTCATTGTGGTCAGTAGTTCGTTGGCTTGAAGTTTGTTTTTGTGTATTTGGAAGGTGGAAAGGAGTACTTCCTTCTAACTCCTGATCTTCATCTCATAGCAGACATAGCCGTGGTGCTGGGAGATTGGAATAAATAGGAATTTGCCTGAAGTATACCATGAAAGTCATACTTCATTTTCAAAAATGCTTAATAATTAGTATAATCTTAATGTATATATGTGCCTATATATAATTCCTAGCGATTGTAGTATATATAGCCTGCACACAGTGGTGGCTGGGAAGTAATAACCACCTCTCTGGAGGAGGGGTTCCAGTTTGCAGCATTTGCCAATTTCCATGGTATAAATGCTCCCACATGGCCAACTTCCAGCTACCAATGCTTTAATAACTGGCATGCCAGATTTCTGAAAATTTAACACTCAGTTCACACAAACCACTTTACGTTGGATCCAGAACACAAAAACTTTTAAAAATCAGACTTGATTAGGTTATCATAAGGATCTCCAAAGAGCTCAATCTAGAGCAAAAACATATATTATTTATTTTTATAAATATACTGTTTTGGTGGCTTATGTGAAAATGTGGAACTACAGTCCCTGAAATATGAAAAGCTGCTAACAATATGCTATATAATCACAGTAAAATCTAATGATTTCACTGGATTGTCTGCAGGTAGTCTCAGGTAGGAAAATACTACTGTAAAAAAAAAAAAAAAAAAAAAATTGTAGGGGCGCCTGGGTGGCTCAGTCGGTTACGCGTCCGACTTCAGCTCAGGTCACGATCTCGCGGTCCGTGAGTTCGAGCCCCGCGTCGGGCTCTGGGCTGATGGCTCAGAGCCTGGAGCCTGCTTCCGATTCTGTGTCTCCCTCTCTCTCTGCCCCTCCCCCGTTCATGCGCTCGCTCTCTCTCTCTCTCTCTCTCTCTCTCTCAAAAATAAACGTTAACTAAAAAAAATAAAAAATAAACAAAAAAAAAAAATTGTAGACAAAGCCTAAGCAGAAAAACAAAACCTGTATTTCTCTATATTTTCAACATATTAACTCTCTTTCAAGACTACCTTGCAGAAGCTAAGAAGTCTTGGTTGGTCCCTGTACAAAACATTACATTCATTCATAGTGTTTCTTTGGGGGAAAAAAGGATGTTTGGGCGTGGCTATAATGTGAACACTTTATCCATGTGTATTCCTCACCTTGATTTCATCTTTCCCATGGAATAATAAAATTCTAATAACTGTCACGCCTAGAAACTAACATACCACACTCCTCCCCACTCTTCCTTCCTCTCGCTGAACTGGTAAGGCCATACCTTGCAGAGTGAAGCCTTCTCTTTTTGGAGGAAAGGAATAGAGTGGCTTTGATGTCCCAGTTGTGGGTCCCTGTCTTTCCCTCTGATTCCTATGGAGACATTCTTCATTTGAATATATATATTCATTCTCCTCCTTACCCACTGATCTCCTTAATTCATCTTTCATGCATTCCATTCTCTCTCTCTTTCTCATCATCTCCTGAATATGGAAGTGAAGAACAGCTTTAAATATGTATTGTTTATTGAGTATAAATGTTTGCATTTTATGTCTCATTCTTTAGTGTAAAAAAATTAAAACACAAAGGCCAAGCCTTCTAAATTAAGTAGGTTTTATTTTTATCAACAAGTCAGTGGCTTTCCATAAAAAATAACATGTTGAAATTTAGCCTTGTAAGAAAAATGATGAAAACAGTATTTACATGGGAGGGATCCTTAAACACACACAGAAAAATGCTGAAAATGAAATGGAAAACAATGAAAAGAGGATATGAAAGTAGCAAAATGCATAAAGAATCAAATTATAGGTATAAATCTCCCATGGTTTTAAATGTTTAAACTTAAATAAGAATAAAAATTGTTAAATCAGTAATTTGTAATTCACTACAGTGGACTGTAATATATTTCTCACATCTCACTTAGAATATAACTAATTGACCAGACCACCTAAAGTCAGCTTCACGAACTTGCTGCAAATGCCCACATGAGGACACTGATGTCACTGTTTATCTGGGACCCAGCAAGTTCCTGAACACTGTTGCATGGGTCAAAATGGCCTCCACAGGAATCAGAAAATATTTAAAAGCATATGGTACAGTTAGTTCTTCCCACTTCACAAGCTAAATATCATGCTCAAATATTTTATGAGTCTGTGACTTGACAGAAAATGAAGTGAAAAATTCAGGCAAATCCTGCAAACAATTCAACCACATCCCCCAACCACACCCCAAAATTTCCACTTTTCTTGATATTTCAAGTGAAAATGTTTGAGTTGATTGATTCATCTTCAAAGTTACCTCTCCATTCTCTCTTCAGCTGGTACATACACATGGTTACAGAGACCTGCTCTAATGGCATATTAAGAAGCTGATTATCTAGAAAGAATACTATAGACTTAGTTGAAAACTGGGGGAAAGAGTTTAGGCTTTCCTTTTCAAATTGTCATTGTATTCTAAATTTTATATTAAAAATAAATACTAAAAAAAATAATTTCACAAATACTTTCATACTGTGTACCCAGGACTCCAAAAATATTACCTGGAAAAAAATTTTAAGAATTAATTATATTGGGGGCGCCTGGGTGGCTCAGTCAGTTGAGCATCCGACTTCAGCTCAGGTCATAATCTCACAGTTTGTGGGTTTGAGCCCCATGTCAAGCTCCGTACTGACGGCTCAGAGCCTAGAGACTGCTTCGGATTCTGTGTCTCCCTCCGTCTCTGTCCCTCCCACACTCGCATTCTGTCTCTGTCTCAAAAATAAATATTTAAAAATTAAAAAAAATTAATTGTATTGCTTTCTTCACCATTTGTAACACTGTCTATGGTGTTATAATTGAGTGACTGAGGAGCAATTACAAGTATTATGGTTACCAGTGCCCTGGTTCATAGCAAAAAGTATACATATGCACCAAACACACACACTAATTACAGAATCAATTATACTCTGATGTTCATTGTATATGCAATAAGATAGCAGTTGCATGTTAGCTGATGTCATTCACATCTTCAACCAGCTAACAATACACTGCCAGCCCATCACACACAGGAAACCAGTGCAGCTTGTTAGCAAGAAGAATTTGTCCAGAAGCAAGTGGCAGGGTAGTTGTGGCTGCCACATTGACCCAAAGCAGCCAGCTAACAATACACTGCCTACCTGACTCAGGTCACTGCTGCTTTTCATGGCCCATGAAGTCACTGAAGCTACTGTATGCAATATGAAACACAGTAGCTGAACTGTAATCTTAATAGTCACAGAAAAGAAAACTCATAAATAAAACTTGTTACTCCAAAATTATTATAAAAAAAGAAAAATACTATTTTTAAATCTCAGCAAAAATTTAAAAAGACAAACTTTCAGAACACTTGCACTTAGCTGTTCCACAGTAAATGCTTGGATATCAAAATATGGTTTTGCAGTACAAGTGAATTAACAAAGTTATACTTAACTGTAGCTTTTCCAATTATTTCTCTTTACTGAGAAATATTTTCTCTTTACTGACCAAAAGACCAATTGTCTGTATTAGGAAGGAAAATATTTAGGAGTCATGGAAGTGCATAATTTTGGTGTAAAAGAAAACTGTAGCTATTTTGGAAGGAAAAAATCATTCTTAAAGTATTTAGGGACTTAAGTTGTCATTATTTTGTCCCCCATTATAAATAACATTAGGCATTGCATTCTGAAAGGGCTGTTATGTGTTTGATTTATTGTGTCACCACTTAAATATTGCAAGATTTTTAAAAGATTAAGAAAAATCTGTAAAAATGTTAATGGGTTTGAAACTAGAATCTATGAGTAAAGTTTAGAGGAATAAGAACAAGTTCATGTAGAGAGAAGCAAGATGAATGGTGATTATGAGAGATTTAAAGCATATGAGGGATGTTTATGTAGTAAAAATAAGAAAAACTCGTTTATATTTGTTTTATTCTTACACTGATGAAGAGAGAAGCTACAGGCCTTGGCTTCAGACTTTGAAGGAGAAAAAGTAATACATCGGATCAATTTTAACGTGAGGATCGACCTTGGATTAGGCCACTTCTCCCGATTATCCACAAGATGGCACCATTTCCATTTCTTTGGGGGGCAAGCTTTTAAATGCAACAGAGGAAAGTACAATTCGCAACTGTTAAAATGAAATAGTAACAGCCAGCTAGCAATGCGCTGCCTACATCCAAGCTTCATCCTTTTCTGTTGAGCCAAAAACTAGAAAGCCCCATGGATATACAAACAATTACTCTTGTCAGGGATCTTCAGTTTCTTATAGAAATGTGGGGGGAGGGTGTATAATTAGACTCTGCAGTTAGTGATATTTTAGGAGACTGATTTTTTAAATTTTCATATTCTTAGACCAGGCCGTACTTCCAACAAGTACCTTCTTTAGGAAAAATTAGTTTGTTCAAAATCAGAATTAAGAGAACCACAGTAAGCACTAGACACTTACCTTGGGAGAACCTTGACTTCTCTTTTGCTTCATGTCTTTGGCGAGCACCCGCATGACGTTCTCCTTGGAAAATATATATAACATATGGAGAGAAAAATCATAATGTTAGGCGCGGAATGTTTCTAGATCCTCAGCTTGTCCAACCCCATTTACTCATTTTCTCTACCAGCCAGGCACCTCTAGAACACAACTAAATTACACATCGCAAAATGAAGGATCGGGGTTTAGAGTTTGTCCTACCTGTTGGTCCTCAGCGGGCAGAGGCCCCTTCAGGGAGTCGGGGCTGGGAAACAAAAGGACGTTACTCACCCACAGCATCTCTTCTTCCGTCCGGACCCTCCGCGGGGCGGTGCGCTCCAGTTTCCACTCCATCTCAGGAGGATTTTCCCCTGCCGGGTGTTCGGCCTCACCTCGATCGGCTCTGGTTTTCCCCCCGGTCTAAGCCAGCCTTGACGCCTAATCGTCAAACCTCTAGTCTCATCCCCCAGGACCATCATTTTTCGCTCTTAACCTCCATTTCCCCCATTCCTCCCACTGCTCCCAGAGAGTATTCCCCAGGGTACTGTTTAAAAAGCTGGCGGGGCGGCAGCGGGAGCGGGAATCCCCCTCTCCCGCTTCTCATTGGCCAGCGCTTTGGTGACGTCAGAGGTCGGGAGGGATTCCCCCCGGCGCGCCCCTCGGCCCGCCTCCACCTTCCAGCCCAGCCTCGCCGCCGCCTGCTCTTTGTCCGCGGAGGCGCGCACTGGAGCGCCAAGCTTTGCCGCGAGCCTTGGCGGGCCTGAGCTGGGCCGGGCGCCGAGGGCTGTCACGCCAGCAGGAGATGAGGGGGTTGGCGGGCGAAGAAGCGGGTTCTGTGAGTTCACGTTCTTTCCGTTTGCGGGGGGGGGGGGGGGGGGGGAGAAAGTTTTGTTACAACGGGACTTTCTCTCCGTTGGTAATGGTGACCGTTTGTGTAAGCCATAGATATTAGACGTATCCCCCCAACGTGTTCATCAGCTCTTGTTCCACTTTCAGATAGGCAGGGAAACGTGGCAAGCGTTCTGTGCTGATGAGAAGGGAGAGCATTGACATTCACTCAAGTGCTTCTCTGCTGCAGCCATTTGGAAGTGGGCAGGTTCTCTCACTTGAGCTTCTGCGCTATCTTCCCAAACAAGAGTTGGTGAGCGAGGTGAAAGAGTTGGTGAAAGCTGGTGACAGGGAGCACCTCATGAGGAGTGAAGAGCCAGCAAGAAAGCTGAGCAGACTGGGGGCTAAGTAATAAAGGAGAGGATGATATTGGGGGTTAAGGGAGGGGGTTAGATGGAAATGACAAGGAGACAGATGGGCTGTGTAGCCTTAGCGGCCCCACCTGAGCTGCCAAGAGAGGTTGGCTGTGCCATATGGCAGGAGGGAAAACCGTGTCTGGGAAGCTTCTGACAGTCAGCTTTTCCCTCCCCATAACCACCTCCCTACCTCCCCCCGTTTGACATGGGACTGCTTGTGCTCTCATGCAACATGTGCGTTTGTGCATTTTACCAGGTAAGGGATTCATAGATATCAGATACTCAGAAGGGTCAGTGATTTATAAACAAAACAACAACAACAAAAACTCTAAACTTACTCTCCTGTTTTCCTTCTTACTGAAAGCAAGAAAAATTGACATCAAGGCTGAGACCCAATCTTGGGACCAGTTTTCCATCTACAGTAATAAAGGTTAGGGAAAATGCTGCACAGGGTAACATAATCAAATGAGGCTTATCAAAATGCTTGATAGCCAAATGGATTGAAATATGTAAGTTTCACCCACAAGAATTTCACCTCCTTACAGTGCATTGACTTCCAGTAAATCTTTTCAGCAAACACGAAGGCTAAATAAAGTGAGATATTGGCTGAGTTTCAACTGTATTGTTAATTTAAAGATCAGTTTTGCAAATGTCAGCTAAAATTAGCAGCATATTAGAAATCGAAGACTTTTTGTTCTATTTTTAAGTACCATTTTACTGTACCATTTAGCAGGGAAAGGATTCATAGATAACAGATCCTCAAAAGGGTCAGTGATGGGCACAAACACAGGAGTAATAAATCCAGTTCAAGTAATGAGCTTCTAAATCCATGTAAACTGTGATTTTAGAATCCATGCCCTTACAAGTATTAAGAATAGTGTTTTATTCTTTTAGAATTCAGTTATCTGTAATGCATTCATAAATTCCATTTTAGCCACTAATTCCACAGCATATCACACAATCTCCAAATGCCTTTCCCCCCTAGGTTAAAGCAGTAAAAGTATTTTCCTTTAAAAAGTTATTGTGCATTTAAGTATTCATATTGAAATTTAGTAAGAATGATGGAAGTAGAAAAATCACCATGAGCAAACACCTTAGTACTAACTGTTGCAGTCAAGGATCATGAATGGTAAAACTGAGGTACATATGATGAGGGTGTCTGCCTCCTATGACCCAATGCAAAAAGGAAAATCGTAACTTCTCATTGGACAAACCTGGCAGCCACCACCTCACCATTAAGGACACCATTTTAATTAACCTCACCATTAAGGACACATTGACATCTTGTGCCTCCTGATATGATGCACTAGAAAGGGCACAAAATAACTTATTTAATATTTTTGCCCAAAAATGCATAACCTGAATTAATAATGAGAAAATACTAAACCAACCAAATTGAAGAACATTCACAAAATGGTGAGTAGTATTCTTCAAAAGTATAGTCATGAAAAAGAAAAACTGAGAAACTATCACCAATTAGAAGTATCTATGTAAAACATAACAATTAAATGCATTGTGAGATCCTGGATTGAATCCTGGACTGGGGTGAGGGGGAGGAACAATTGTTGTAGAAATCTGAATAATATCTGTAGATAGTGAACAGAGTAGTAGTAATGCTAATTTCCTACTTATAATAATTGTGTTATAGTTGTGTTAAATGCTAACGTCTGGGGAAGCTGGGTGAAGGATTTAATGGAATTATTTGTACCATTTGTGTAACATTTTTCTAAGTCAAAAATTATTTCAAAATAAGAAATTAATATCATGTGATCATATTAATAGGACATATGGCACAACTGTTTAAGATAAAATTGATATATCCTGTAAACATTTTATCTTAATATTTATCAAATACGGTTTAGGAATAGGGTCTAATTGATGTATTTATGTGCCTGTGTGTGATTTACTCTCTTCAAAGTGTTTCCTCCTTTCGAGAGCGTTTTGCAGGCAGATCTGTGATAAGGACCAGGGCTGTGAGGAAGGCTTCTCCACAAAAGCCAAGGCCAATTCCAACGGTGTCAAGGTGAAGGGGGGTAAGTGGTGAAGCAGTGAGAAGGGAGAAAGGCGTTTTTCTTGACTCCTGTCTGGCCTGCGGTCTGAGTCTGAACAGGTCTCTACCGATGGGAAGCCAAGAGGAGAAACAAACTTGCCAAGTGCAGATTTTTTCAATTACATGATCACATTTTCTTCCTAAATAATAATGTTAAGAATCTCACATACACAATGCACCAAGTCAGCTCCCTTCATCCGCCCTCCCAGCTTTCTCCTTTCCACAGAGCTGTCAGACCTTTTCCAATGCATTTACGTACATACGTGTGTACTCAGTCTGACGCTGTGCATCTTCCTACGTAAATATGATCTTACTATACTTATCGTTTTGCACCTTGCTTTTTTCTACTTCGCTGTATTCAGTTGCAAACCGGAGAGCTTCCCCATCCCCAGCTCCAACTGCCGGTTCTCACGCCCCTCTGGCCCGGCGTCTCCCGCTAGGCTTGCGCCCCCACCTGTCGTACCAGCCCGCCCCGACTCGCGCCCCACCTCCCGCGCCAGCCAGACCACTTTGGCGCCCGCCTACCGGACAAAAGGGACCGTTGCAGTGCGCTCCAACCGTCCCTGGGGCACTTCCCCGCCAGGTGCGGGTAGGGGGTGGGGAGTAGGAGGGAAGTGCCTACCATTCAGGATCCATTCAGCTCCACTCCAAGTAGGATGGGAAAGCCTGGATGCAGGGGAGAGTTTGGGATAGCTGCACTGTGGTAGAGTCTGGAAGTTAGCTGTGAAGTTTGGGGAAAGAAAGGGAAGGAGACCATCACATTCTGGCCAAATAAACTGAGCGTGTCTGCTCCCAATCATATATAGCTCAAAATAGCACGTGGGAAGGAATAAATGAATCCCTTATAATTCAGGCTAGCAGCCGGGCTCGGAAAATAATTTGTAAAGATTCTACCAAATAAAAGCCTCAGTCAGAAGAGTACTCAATAAACTACTGTGTCACCTCTGGTCACAATGGACTTACCACTTTTTCAGTTATAAGTGGTTTTTGTACATGCCTATTTTTCGGTTACCGCCCGGCTTCTAAGTACCGGGTCTGTCCTTATTAAGATATATTAGTCCATGATACCCGAGCTAATGAAGGTGGAGGGTACAATTTACCGAGCTTAAAGCGTGAAATCTGAAGATCACTTCGCCTCCAACTATTCATCTTCTTTTATGCATTTTCCCCTTCTCTTTCTGCTTAAGGCAACTCTTGCGTAGGGTACTAACTAAAATAAGATACTTCTCCAGAATTGTAAGGAATGTAAGGAAAATACCAAACTGAAATCAGTACAAATCTGTATAAACTATGGATAAAGTGAGGTATATGAACATGGTACCCCCTCAAAGAGGGCTCATGAATGCTGTAGACTTAAAAATACTTTTACTAGATATCCTAGCAGCACTTCAAACACAACATAATCCAAAACAGAATTAAGAATCCTTCTTATTCCCCCTCACCGCAAACAGCCTGTTTTCTGCCTACTTGCACCCTTTTCCCAATATCCCTATCTTACTTGTGGAATAGAGTCAAAGTCAGCCTTCTTTAACACTTTCCCTTCCCATAAGATTACATCTGCCTTCTTCTTGAACTATTATTACAGTAACCTCATTGATAATTCAATATCTAGTCTATTCCCATTAATTCCATTTAACATGTTTATTATTAATAATATATTGATTATTATTAATATAATTGTTACTAATTAGTATTAATTAATTTTAATTAATTAATTATTATCAATTATTAATATGTTTTCATTAATAATGTTTATTATTAATTAATTCCCATTAATTCCATTTAACATGTTTATTTGCACAGAACAAGTTCCAAACACCATGTAAAGCAGTGAGGATCCAGTGACAAAGCTATAAAAGTCACTATGCATTATCTTTACTGAATTGGATTTCTCCCCTGCCCCAAATCCCTATAAGGATTTCCTTACACACAGAATTAATTTCCAAACTTTCTATCTGACATGCAAGCCCTCTACAATTCAACTTCCTCCTACCTTTCTTGCATCATCTGCGATGATACCACTGGTATATTCTGTTCCCCACAATGTAGGTGATGCCCAGCCCTCTCCTGCCTTCGGGCTACCTCTCTTGTTGTTGTTTGTTTATTTATTTTCTTGCAAGGAAAATGTGGGGCTCATGCTCTACTGGGGCTGAGTCAGTGAAGCACCCCACCCAGGCAGCCATCTCACTTTTGAGGGTTTTTTTTTTTCATGTCTTCTAGCAATCTTACCCTTGAAATTTCAGTTACCTGTTCCAAAACCCTTCTCAAATCTCCCTAATTCTAACTTTTTCTTCCCTATGTTCCTGTAGCATTTTGTTTGTATCTTTAGTCAGCTTAATTCCAGGTTTTGTATTTGTATAAGTATATTGTAAGCTCCAAGAATACAAGGATCTGGTCTTTTTCATCTCTGTATCCTCCAGAGAATGGCTCAATGCTTTGTACATAGTAAGCTTTGTACATAGTTCATATTCAATAACCGTTGGCAGAATTGATTTGTAGATGAGATTAGAACCGTTCACAAATCCTGGAACTAGGATTGTAGAGTCACAAAACAAAGACCTTAATATGGCTATTCCTAGAAGGTAATACACCCAATTTTAAGAAAATTATGGGTTAAAGGGTATAGTGGAAAGCAAAGGTGCTTGGACTAAGGTAGATTTGGGTCTTCCTAGGCCTGCCACTTGCTAAGCATGTAACTTGAAACGTGTTGTTTCACCCCTTTAAGTCTCAGGTTCCTCCTCTGTAAAATATGATAATTACTACCTACTATACAGATTGATAATGAGGTTCAAGAGAGATATTATAAAATCCCTGAAAGTAAAAATTCTTTTCTTTGAGATGAAGTAATGATACTTAGATGGCTAATTTAAGAGAGTATTTGGATAATAAACATGTCTCTATAAAGCACTGGCCAGAGGCTAGTATCCCTAGGTCCAGAGCCTATACATAGTAGGTGTCTGACACATAGTAGGTGGTCAAGAAATAATATATAAGTGAACAAATTCCAAACTCCAATCCAGTTCTCTAAGTAGTAATACACTAAATCAAGAGGAATCCATATGGCTACTCTAGTTTGATGGTTATATCACTGGAGAATACACATTTTAAATGTGTTCCAATTCTCTGCTCACCAGGCAACTTTTTGATTTATGACTTAAGCTTAAGTCTGGGAAGTCTTACCCCTGATATGGAAATGATCCCACTCTAGACAGTTATATATCTGCAATTGTAAATGAATTGAATTCCCATTTATTCACCAGATTTGAGCTTGGTAAGTCAGTACCACATAATTGCAATGAATTGACGACAGTTCTGGAGAAGTGGAAGAGAAATGGAGTGGTGAAAAGAACAGTGGAATTCCACTCTGCCATTCATTCACAGTGTGGTTTTGGCCAAGTTACTCCTCCCCACAAGAAGTCAAATTACAAAATGAGGAGAGAGTAGCCTGAGCGAACGCCAACATATTTCTCACCTCTGCATCATACGGTTGACAAATTACCCACCAAAGTGACCTCCACATGGTATCCCCCAACAGGGAAACTGATTGAAATCAGCCATTCCTTCAGTCACTGTGTCTGATCACAGCAATGCGAAAGCCCCCTGCCACAGTTCCCACCAGTACATGAGAAGTTAGCTTTCTAGAGCTTAACATAAAAGGAAGCAGAGTACCACCAAAGGGCAGTTTGGAGCCTTAAGTCCTAAAGTCAGGGCTTCTTTTTATAAAGCCAGAGGGTGAAGAATTGGAGGATCAGTTTAAATAAACCCATGCAAAAAGCTAATTTAAAAATCAGTCTTTGTTTCTTCTTACCTATTTTAAGATTGCTTACTCTTACACCTTTTTTCCCAAGTTTTCCAGGGGCCACTGGTAATTTAGATGTAAACTTTCAAGTCTAGGGTTTGATTTTATCCTATTTACAATCTAAGAAGTTAGCCTCTGCTGTTTCATAGATGCTGGTAGAAGACACAAGACTTGTGGGTCAGAGACAGGGGCTTTATTACTCACAACACAGCAATCAGCAGGAGCACTATGCTTACATCAATTCACCATGCCTCCAAATCTCAGAGGTGCAATGCAGAGGGCCCATATAGATGCCTGCCCCCATAGTGGGTTGCATGAGAGGAAAAGAATGCTTAGCTTGGGGAATCCACTGCTTTTACAGTAAGCAGAAGCAAGCCTGCTCTTTTTCCCAGATGGAGAGGTTAACTCACCACTCAAATTTATTTGTTGCAAATCAGTTCTGAGAAATAGACTAGATAAAGGGTCCTCCAGAGCTCGGATCCTTAGTATATTTAGCAAACCTGCAGGAATGTGAGAGACTCATTCCACTTGAAATTCCACTCCACTCCACTGTGGAGTATCTTCCAGATAAATGTTAAGGTTTCTCTTCCTAATCCAATTTTATTTTTATTAATTGGATTTATTAATTAATAAATCATTGATAATTAAATAAACTATTAAATTGGTTGTTAATTTTATTAATTGGATTAATTTTATTAATGACACAGAATGTGTTCCTTTTTGTCTTTTTGCTCCTTTATAGCATGGAGTTGTGAAAAGACCACAGGCTTTGGAGCCTGAAGACTTGGTTTTGGAAGCTTAGCTTTTTCCACCTACTACTTGTATGAAGTTAGCCACATCATTAACCAGAACCTTTATAAGGCCTAAAATTCCCCAAATGATCTGGCCTCTACCTTTCTCTCCAGCTTTGCCTGGAACCACCCACCTCCTCGCATTCTTTTTATAAGCACTTTTCCTTAAACAAGCCATTCTCCTTCACCTTGAGTTCTGTGTATACAGTTGACCCTTGAACAATGAAGCGCTTAAGGGGCACTGGTCCCCGACATGGTTGAAAATCTGCATATAACTTTGATTCCCCAAAACTTACTTATTGCTGTTGGCCAGAACCCTTACCAATAACATAAACAATTAACATATATTTGGTATGTTATATTTATTATATACTATATTCTTAAAGTAAGCTAGAGAAGCGAAAATGTTTTTAAGAAAATCATAAGAAAAATACATTTACGGTACTGTACTGTATTTATGGGAAAAAGTCTGTGTGTAAGTGAATCCATGTAGTTTAAAACCCATGTTGTTCAAGGGTCAACTGTATTTTGTTCTTCCTATTGCCCCTCCTCCTTGACCTAGTTAACTTCTGTTCTTATTCTAGATCTTAATTCAAACATTACTTCCTTATCTAACTTTTCATGCCATATTCCACCTCCTAATTATTTGCTCTCATGGCACCCTCTTCTTTTACCATTTAGGATTTATTTTGATTTACCCCACCCCAAATCATGAGATAAGCTCTATGTGATTCTACTGCAAGAAGTCTTGGAATGACTTAACTTCTCTTAGCCTCATTTTTTCCTGCTATAGAACTGAACATTTGAATTAAAATCTCTACCTTCTCAGGGCACCTGGGTGGCTCAGTCACTTAAGTGTCCAACTTTGGCTCAGGTTATGATCTCATGGTTTGTGAGTTGGAGCCCCACGTTGAGCTCTGTGCTGACAGCTAAGAGCCTGAAGCCTGCTTTGGATTCTGTGTCTCCCTCTCTCTGCCCTTCCCCTGCTTGTGCTCTCTCTCTGTCTCTGTCTCTCTCTCTCTAAAAAATAAACATTAAAAACAAGTTAAAAATAACTTTTAAAAAAATCTCTACCTTCTCTACATTGTTCTGATGTAATTTCAAGTAAAGGGTATCCCAGGAGTTAGTATAGTGTAGGTATGGTATCCAGAAGTGGACTCTGGAGTACAGCCAAATTTGGTTTGAATAACCCCCCTTCCATTTACTATCTGTAATATCTGGGGCAATTATTTGATCTCCCAGCTTTAATACCCAGGCAAAAACACATGTGATCATGGAACTTTACCTGAAAATCTTATCGGCACTTCATACGTGCTGGGCACATGGTATGTGCTCAGTAAATCTGTTACAAGTGCTGCTGCCACACTGATTTGTATGGCCTAGAAAGCACTGCCTGGTAGAAATATAATGCAAACCATATATGTAATTTTACACTTCCTAGTAGACATACTAAGAAAAGTAAAGATAAGTAGGTGAGATTAATTTAAATATTTTATTTAACCTAATATATACAAAACATCATGTTCACATGTAATCCATATAAAAAATGAGGTATTTTATGATTTTTTTCTATTAAGTCTTCAAAATGTTGTGTATATTCTACACTTATAGAACATCTCAATTCATACTATCTGCATTTCAAGTCCTCAATAGCTAGTGGCTACCATTTTGGACAGTGTAGCCTTAGACACTTCTAGTAGTTCCAATGGCTCTACCCCTTTTCCTCTGTCAGGTTGTCGATCTGACCTACTTCAGCTTCTTCAACCATTTGTTCAGCTTTTTCAACCAATTATTCATGGACTGGGTACTATTTTAAGTACTAGAAGTAATTACTTAACTCTAGTTTTTACTCAATATGGAATATTTCCTTCTTTTTAAAAAAAAAATGTTTTAAGTGTTTATTTATTTTTGAGAGAGAGACAGACAAAGTGGAAGCAAGGGAGGGCCAGAGAGAGAGG
Organism: Panthera tigris; assembly: GCF_018350195.1. NCBI lineage: Eukaryota > Metazoa > Chordata > Mammalia > Carnivora > Felidae > Panthera > Panthera tigris. The sequence goes on from NC_056660.1 coordinate 123,028,688, forward strand.
GAGACACAGAATCGGAAGCAGTTTCCAGCCTCTAAGCTGTCCGCACAGAGCCCGATGCAGGGCTCAAACTCACCGACCGCAAAATGGTAACCTGAGTCCTAGTCGGACACTTTAACCGACTGAGCCACCCAGGCACCCCTCGAGTATTTCCTTCTGAGACTGGTTAAAGAAACAAAATATCAAGGGAGACTGCTAAAATCTCTTGGTGATGATGTAATAATTGCATGATTTATATATTATGATCTAAGTGTGGTATCCCAAAAGAAAATCAATTATAAATCCTATGCATTCATTTCTAATCAATTTTTAAATTTCCCACATCACAATGTAAAAGTTCACAGATTGGGGCGCCTGGGTGGCTCAGTCGGTTAAGCGTCCGACTTCAGCTCAGGTCACGATCTCACAGTCCGTGAGTTCGAGCCCCGCGTCGGGCTCTGGGCTGATGGCTCAGAGCCCGGAGCCTGCTTCCGATTCTGTGTCTCCCTCTCTCTCTGCCCCTCCCCTGTTCATGCTCTGTCTCTCTCTGTCTCAAAAATAAATAAACATTAAAAAAAAAAAAAAAAGTTCACAGATTGGTCTTCTGCATTGAACACAGTCAGATGGAAAGAATGAGAGTCGACATTCTCTTGATAATCAATTAAATTAAAACATATATTGTCTTTATTATGCCAGATCTTTGGGTACTTGACCTTGCTCAATCCAGTATTTAGTGCACTTGCACTAAATTAAGGAAACTTCTCCCTCCTGAAGGTGGCACTGTGAACAAGGAAGAGTAATTATTAGCACTGTTCACTATAGAACTTACTCAGGAACTATAGGACTATATTACTAGATTTTAAAAAACATACAACATAACCTGCATCTTGGTTATTTGATGACTTTCATAATCCTAATTGCTTTTTTTCTTTCATTTTGATTATTCTCACTTTCCTTTTTTAGCTCAAAATTACTGTCAATTGTAATTGTGCCCATTAACTTTGTAAGTTTTTATATTGAGATACTTTTTTCTTTACAAAACAAAAATAGCTAAAATGTACTGAATGCCAGCTATGTTTAGCCAATGTCCTAAGCACTTTAAATACGTTATAAGCACTTTTCTACAAACTTTGGCAGTGGAATAAAGAAAAACCATTTTAAAAGAATATTTAATGTCCACAATTCCAACCTACTTGATTTTACTGGGAAATTAAGAGTTTATAAACTTATTTCTCTGCTTTTGGGGTGGAGGATAACATGTACGGAGATAAGATATGTTTGTCTTCATTAAATAGAGACTTGACCAAATAAGAGCCTTTATTTTGTTAACTGCTATAAAAAGAAAGAGAAAAAGAAAAACAAAAAGAGAAGGGAAGGGAAGGGAAGGGAAGGGAAGATCTCATTAAGGACATTTTCTGTTTCCTGTTAACAAACCCCAACAAGCCCTGACAAGAATCAGACCTAGTTTAGCATGGCACAAGCCTCCTAAATTATTTTGTCATCAAGTATGATAAATTGTGATTCAAACAACCTGAAAGTTTAGATTACCTTATTACTCAACAGCCTAGCAAAATCTTACACCTTCCACTTTGAGACCACATTATTTGAATGCATTATGGATTGGCTGTGTGCCATGGCTGTATTCTTGTTTTCTGTAGAGATTCCACAGCTTTATGCCCAGATATTTAGTCAACAAATGCCCAGAAAATCTGATTTGTATAACTATTATGAAAAATTTGCTCCTCAGCTGCACCATAAGACCGTCAGATCATCACACTTAAATGAAACACTTCTGGGGCACCTGGGTTGCTCAGTCAGTTAAGCATCAGACTCTTGATTTCAGCTCCCGTCAAAATCTCTGTTTCCTTGGGATCGAGCTTCTCCTCGAGTAGCCTGCTTGTGATTCTCTCTCTCTCTCCCCTCTCTCTCTGCCCCTCCCCCACTTGCATGCATGCAATTTCTCTGTCTCAAAATAAATAAATAAACTTAAAAAAAAAAAAGAAACACTTCCAACTATGCTTACCCAGTAAGCAAACATACCTGTGTAAATACAGAAGCATTTAGTTAACATTTCATACTGTTCAAATTAGCAAGTGGGTCATAATTTCAACACAATTGTGTTTACATTTCAGTAATATTATATGCAAGGACCTGATTTACTAGAGTAAGGCAGTGAGGCAAAGTCTTAAATTCTTCTTTATGGGAATAGGAAACACACAGTAGCATACTAGTGATATTTACAGAGTCATATGGCTGGTAATTTTCTTTAGTAGAAGTATATGGAAATTTGCAAAGTCACTGTATGTACGCAGGACTAAAGTATCAATGCTCTCTCTTCCTTTGAAATGTCATAATTATGTTCAACTCCTGTTCAACAGACTTTTATTCTTCAAACAGTACACACTACAGGGCAAATGGTAAAATGAAATGCCTCTGGTACTCTCAGGCTACAAGTGGAGATATACACAATAATTCTGATACTCACGGTCTGTGTGATAAAATTAAAATTCAAGATACTTATAGGATAGTCTTTTTATATAAATAAGTGTACAGTCATCTGTAAGCATTGTCTTCCTAAGATTAAATAATTTCAATTCTTATTTCTCAATGCTTTGTTTACTGTCCTCCTCTGAATCCTCAGGTTTCAATATTATTATCTTTGATTATAGAACTCCAAACTGTACCACCATTATAAAGGGCCCAAGGGTGAAAATTGGAAGAAATGCCTTACTTCCCTTAAATTCCTAGCATTTTGTTTATTTTTGAAGTAATTATACAATATTCATGATCCCATGAAGATATGTTAAATATCTAGCCATAGGGTATTGCTTAAATAAATCATTCCACATCTCTATAATGAGATGGAGTCATTAAAATATTTCAGAAATATGGGGCTCCTGGCTGTCTCAGTAGGTAGAATATGTGATTCTTTTTTTTTTATCACGTTTCACTATTATGATTTTTTTTCAAGTTTTTATTTAAATTCTAGTTACTTAACATACAGCATAATAGTAACTTCGGGTGTAGAATTAGTGAGTCATCTCTTACATATAACACCCAGTGCTCATCACAACAAGTGCCATCCTTACTTAGTACCTTTCACCCATTTAACCAATTTCTGGGGCCCCCCTCCAGTAACCCTCAGTTTGTTCTCTACAGTTAAGAGTCTGTTTCCTGGTTTATCTCAGGAATAAGAGATACCCTCCCCCATGTTCATCTGTTTTGTTTCTTAAATTCCACATATGAGTGAAATCATATGGTATTTGTCTTTCTCTGACTGACTTATTTTGCTTAGCATAAAACACTCTAGCTGCATTCACCTCACTGGAAATGGCCAAATTTTTCTTTTTGATGTCTGGGTAATGTTCTGTTATATATATTCCATTATATGTATATATATGTGTATATATGTACATACATACACACACACACTCCCTATCTTCTTTATCCATTCATCAGTTGATGGACATTTGGGCTCTCTCCATAGTTTGGCTCTTGTTGATAATGCTTCTCTAAACATTGGGGTGCATGTATTCCTGGTAATCCATACTTTTGTATCTTTTGGGTAAATACCTAATAGTGCTATTGTTGAGTCATAGGGTCGTTCTATTTTTAACTTTTTGTGGAACCTCCATACTGTTCAGAGTGGCTGCACCAGTCTGCATTCCCACCAACAGTGTAAGACAGTTCCCCTGTCTCCACATCCCTGCCAACATCTGTTGCCTAAGCTGTTAATTTTAGCCATTCTGACAGGTGTGAGGGGACATCTTATCATGGTTTTGATTTGTATTTCCCTGATGATGAATGATGTTGAGCATCTTTTCATGTGTATGTTAACCATCTGCATGTCTGTAAAAATGTCTATTTATGTCTTCTGACAATTTTTTAACTGGATTATTTGTTTTTTTGGGTGTTGAGTTTGATAAGTTTTTATAGATTTTGGATACTAACCCTTTATCAGATATGAAATTTACAAATATCTTCTCCTATTCTGTCGGTTGCCTTTTTTATTGATTGTTTCCTTCACTGTGTGGAAGCTTTGTATCTTGATAAAGTCCCAATAGTTTATTTTTGCTTAGTTTCCCTTTCCTCAGAGGAGATATCTAGTAAGAAATTGCTACAGCCAGTGTCAAAGAGTTTACTGGCTGTGTTTTCTTCTAGGATTCTGACGGTTTCCTGTCACATTTAGGTCTTTCAACCGTTTTGAATTTATTTTTGTGTATGGTGTAAGAAAGTGGTCCAGTTTCATTCTTTTGCATGTTGCTGTCCACTTTTCCCAACACCATTTATTGAAGACACTGTCTTTTTCCACTGGCATTCTTTCCTGCTTTGTTGAAGATGAGTTGACCATATAGTCTTGGGTCCATTTCTTTGTTTTCTATTCTGTTCCACCAACCCATGTGTCTATTTTTTTTAAGTTTATTTATTTATTTTATGAGAAAAACCACGAGCATGGGAGTGGCAGAGAGAAGGAGAGACAGAATCCCAAGTAGCCTCCGTTCCATCAGTGAAGAGCCCAATATGGGGCTCAAACTCATGAACTGTGAGATCATGACCTGAGCCAAGATCCAGAGTCAGACGTTCAACTGACTGCGTCACCCATGTGCCCCAATGCATCTGTTTTGTGCCAGTACACTGTCTTGATCACTACTGCTTTGTAGTATAACTTGAAGTCAGGAATTGTGATGCCTCCTGCTCTTCTTTTCTCTTTCAAGATCACTTTGGCAATTTAGGTCTTTTGTGGTTCCATACAAATTTTTAGGATTGTTTCTTCTAGCTATGTGAAAAATGCTGGTGGTATTTTGATAGAAACTGCATCAAATGTGTAGATGGCTTTGGTAGTATAGACACTTCAACAGTATTTATTCTTCTAATCCATGAGCATGGAATGTTTTTCCATTTCTTTGTGTTATCCTCAGTTTCTTTCATCAGTACTTTTTTTTTAACTTTTTATTTAAATTCTAGTTAGTTAACATTAAGTGCAATATTGGTTTCAGGAATAGAATTCAGTGATTTACCACTGACATACAACACCCAGTACTCATCACAAGTGCCCTCCTTAATGCCAATCACCCATCAGTGTATTATAGTTTTCAGAATACAGATCTTTTACCTCTTTAGTTACATTTATTCCTAGGTATTATGGTTTTTTGTACAATTGCAAATGGGATTGATTCCTTGATTTCTCTTTCTGCTGCCTCATTATTGGTGTGTAGAAATGCAGCATAGGGGCATGAATCTTGTGATTCATGAGTTTAAGCCTAGCATCGGGCTCCGCACTGACAGTGCAGAGACTGCTTGGGGTTCTTTCTGCCCCTCCCCTGCACGTGCTCTCTTTCTCCCTCAAAATAAATAAATTAAAAAAAAAAATAAAAGGAAATGCAACAGATGTCTGTACATAGATTTTGTATCCTGTGACTTTATTGCATTTTTGTGGTCTTTTGGGTTTTCTTTTTTTTTTTAATTTTTTTAATATTTATTTTTGAGAGAGAGAGAGAGAGAAAGAATGGGAGCGGGGAAGGGACAGAGAGAGAGGGAGAAACAGAATCCGAAGCAGGCTTCAGGCTCTGAGCTGTCAGCACAGAGCCTGATGCTGGGCTCAAACTAATGCCATGAGGTGATGACCTGAGCTGGAGCCAGTCCCATAACCAACTGAGCCACCCAGGTGCCCCATGGGTTTTCTGTATAGAGTACCTGTCATCTGCAAATAGTGAAAGTTTGACTTCTTCCTTCCCAATTTGGATGCCTTTTATTTCTTTTTTGGTCTGATTGCTGAGGCTAGACCTTCCAGTACTATGTTAAATAGCAGTGGTAAGAGTGGACATCTGTGTCTTGTTCCTGACCATAGAGAAAAAGGTCTCAGTTTTTCCCCATTGAGAATGACATTAGCTATGAGTTTTTCATATTTGGCCTTTATTATGATGAGGCATGTTCCTTTTATCCCTACGTCATTGAGGGTTTTATTAAGAATGTATGCTGTACTTTGTTAAATGCTTTTTCTGCATCTATCGAGAAGATCATATGGTTCTTAGAACATTTGATTCTTGATAACCAGGTTGTGAGTTCAAGCCCCATGTTGGGTGTAGAGTTTACCTTTTAAAAAGTATTTCAGAAATAAAAGCCACAAAAGAATCATATTGTTGGGTAGGAAAAAAAATGAGTGTACAATGGGGTATGATTTCTGTTCTTTCAAGTATGTATTTATATGTGTATGTGTATATATATATATATATATATATACACACAAAAATGGAATTTCCCACCAAAGCAGGGTAATACAGGTGTTTGTTACTCTTTTTTGCTTGCAGTTATTGATTTTTTAACAAGAAAAAAATGCTTCATTTTGTAATAAAATTCTCAGAATTAAAGGAAATTTTAGAATCTTTGTTTATTAGCATAATGCCTAACAAATCTAAAGAAGTAGAAATTGTATATACAAGAGAATTCATACATTTTTAAGACTTTCCAGCCAATTTTAAAATAGACAAAATTCACAGACTAAACCACAAGCTACTCATCATAGAAACCAGATCCCAGCTCAGAGTGGGCAGGTCAGGCTGTGTCCCTAATTGATACATAATTATACATAAGGATACAATTGGAGAGTTGCCTTCCCTTTAGATTCTACAAGTTCTCTTGCTTTTTAAGATCTCTCTTTTAACATGGAAATTCCTTGGCTTTGTCACATTATTAAGTGATATTTATTGACATCTTAGCACAAATTAGGTAAAAGCAAGAATGAAATAGAGATAAATCCTAGGCATGGCGAAGTGAAGGAGGGGTAAGGAGCATGACAGGCATCAGGAGTTTTGAGGGCCAAAAACAAGCTGCTCAAATTTTACTGAGGCAGAGGGAATGTAAATTTCCTGAGTACTTGTATTATCAAGTGAGAAAATGTTTGTAAGAGTACTTTAAGAATGTTAGAGCTCTCTACAAATAGCTAACATTTATTGAACTCTAATGTGACCACTGTACTTGTTCCCATTAACATTCAATTATGAAAAAACCTATGGATATCCACCACTGAGTGAAGTAGGCCCTGCCAGTGTCTCCATTTTCCAGATAGGAAACTGAGGCATGGAAAGGTTAAAGAATGTGCTGGATCCCACAGCTAGTAAATGATTGAGCTAGGACTAAGACTCAGATGGTCTGCTCCAAAACAGCTCTTAGTATTTTTGCTTAAATGTAGATGTTAAAGTTTTTTGTTGCTTTCTTCACAGGCATTATGGTATTTTTTGTTGTTGTTTATTTGTTTTAATGGCTTTATTGAGATATAATTCACATAGCACAAAATTCACCCTTAAAAGTCACTGGTTTTTGGAATATTCACAGAATTGTGTAAGCATCACCCTGATCAATTTTAGAGCATTTTGATGAACCCAAGGAAATCCCTTACCCTTTAGCAGTCACCCCGTTCCCCCTAGGCAACGGTTGCCCTAGGCAACCACTAGTCTGTTTTCTGTCTCTATGGATATGCCAATTCTGGACATTCCTTAAGTATAGACTCATTCAGCATGGTCTCTTGTGACTGGCTTCTTAAGTTTAGCAGAATGTTTACCAAGTTTATCTACATTGTAGCATATATCACTTCTTTATTCTTTTTTACTGCTGGACAATATTCTATTGCATGGACACACTACATTTTATTTATTTATCAGATGGTAGACATTTGTGTTGTTTCTACCTTTTGACTATATGAATAATGCTGCTATGAACATTCATGCAAAAGTTTTTTATGGACATGTTTTCATTTCTCTCGGGTAGACATCTAAAAGTGGAATTGTTGGGTCATATGGTACCTCTATGTTTAACCTTTAAGGAACTGCTAAACTGTTTTCCAAAGTGGCTGTGCCACACTACATTGCCCTCAGCATTATATGGGGATTCTAATTTCTTCATATTCTCACCAACCCTTTTTATCTGTCTTTTTTATTATACCAATCCCAGTAAGTATGAAGTGGTATCTATTACATTGTGGTTTTGATTTGCATTTTCCAAATGGTGACTGATGTTGAGTATCTTTTCCTAATATGCCATGATATGATTATTTCTAAAACTTAGGGGCCCCTGGGTGGCTCAGTCAGTTAAGTGTCCAACTCTTGAGTTTAGCTTAGGTTATGATCTCACAGTTCGTGAGACTGAGCCCCTCTTCGGGCTCTGCACTAACAGGGCAGAGCATGCTTGGAAATCTCTCTCTCCCTCTCTCTCTGCCCCTCCCCTGCTTCAGATCTCTCTCTCTCTCACCCTCTCACTCTCCTTCTCTCTCTCTCTCTCTCCCTTTCAAAACTAAATACACATTTTTTAAAAATAAATAAATAAAACATAGAAAATCAAGACCTGAGCTGATAGTAATATGGGAAAGACCCTAACCTAGGAAAGATCAAGCTCCTGACAACAGGATCCTCATTTCATTCATCTTGGAGACTTTCTCAGCACAGTAGAGGTGTTACAAAAATGTGTGCTGAATTACACTCCTGACGTTCTTTGTAAGTCAGTCATTTCACAGAAGGTATGCACAAGTATTAAGAAGCTTTCCCAAATAGAATGTATTTCATTTAAGGGAGCATCACACTACCTGCATTTCCTACATCACATGAATTGACATAATGGGAAACAAGACTAGAAACAGCCAGCACTATAGAGTGTAATAAACGGAGTCTCTCTGGTTGAGGTAGAAAGTCTATATCTGAAAGACTAAACTCTAGAGCAAATGAAAACAGACTGTGAATTCTGCAGTTAGCCTATCAATTCAGATAAAAAGAGCTAATCAGTTTCACATGGTCCAGTATAGATAATCAAGAAATACAGAAATGGATTTTTTTAAAAAAAGGATTGATCAAGAATAGGTTACATGAAGCAGTCTGGCCCAGGGCTTTGTCATCACCCTCCTGAGAAATGACAAGTTGTTAACTGCAAATACACACTGAGGCTATAGGCCCTTTGTCATCTGCCTGTAGACATGTATACAATTATTTGTAATTTATGTATGATTTACTTCATAGAATGTAGATTCTCTTCTTTTCAGGCAGTTTTCTTTATAACTTCTCAAGGTAAAAGAATCTAAAAAACTGGGACACCTGAGTGGCTCAGTTGGTTTAGTTGCCCAACTCTTGATTTCGGCTCAGGTCACAATATCACCGTTTGTGAGATCAAGCCCTGCATCAGGCTCTGTGCTGACAGAGTGGAGCCTGCTTGGAATTCTTTCTCTCTGCCCCCGCCCCTGTTTGCACTGTCTTTCTCTCTGTCTCATAATAAATAAATAAACATTAAAGAAAGAATCTAAAAAACAAAACAAATGAACAAACAACACACAGGTAAACAGACTTCTTAATACAGAGAACAAAAGGGAAAGGGGGTAACGGAATGGATAAAATGGATGAAGGAGATTAAGAGGTACAGACTTCCAGTTATAAGTAAGTCTTGGGGATGAAAAGTACAGTATAAGGAATAGAAGCAATAATATTATAATATACTTATTGTGGTAAGTGTTTCTTGATGTATGTAATTATTGAATCACTATGTTGTACCCCTGAAACTAATTTAATATATGTCAACTAAAGTGCAATTTAAAAAAAAGAGAATCTCTGGGGTGCGTGGGTTGCTCATTTGGTTGTATCCAACTTTGGCTCAGGTCATGACCTCATAGTTTAAGCCTGGCATCAGGCTCTCTGCCCTCAGCATGGAGCCTGCTTCAGATCTTCTGTCCCCCCCACCCCGCCCTTCCCCTGCTCTCTCTCACTCTCTCTCTCTCTCTCTCAAAATACATAAACATTTAATTTAAAAAAGAGAATCTCTTTGGGTATTTTTACTCTAAATGAGTAGAGCCAATAGGTATTCATAGATACCATCCTGGACAATATCTTATGTTCAGCCAAAATCTTCTCACTGTAAGTAAATAAAAACAAAACAAACAAAATGAAATAAATTAAATAAAAACAAACCTAGGTTACGCCACTATTTAATTTACCTGATGAACTCAAAGTAGGTTCCATAAGATAGTTTGATAAAAATGCCAATAAATATACATTTAATAGAATAAGGACATTATTGTTTGTATATAACAAAAACTAGATTGTATTTTTTGTATTTGGACAACTTTAATTTGTCATTCTAATTCGATCTAGGAGTTCCATTTAGTTGAAAGGTTTTCAACATAACTATAAACTTTTTTTCCCTCTAGTATCAATCTATTAAATATTTTTGTGCCAACCCATAGCTGGATTTCGGGTGCTTTAAGTATTTGTTTCAGGGACACCTGGGTGGTTCAGTCAGTTGGGCATACAGCTTCAGCTCAGGTCATGATCTTGCGGTTCATGAGCTCGAGCCCCACGCTGGGCTCTGTGCTGACAGCTCAGTGCTGACAGCTCAGAGCCTGGAGCCTGCTTTGGATTCTCCCCCTCTCTCTGCCCTTCCCCTTCTTGCACTCAGTCTCTCTCAAAAATAAATAGACATTAAAAAAATTTATTTTAAGTATTTGGTTCAGAAGATGAAATACTTCTTGAGTACATCACTTTGTAAAACTAAACTCTGAAACTAAAAACATTCTCCTGTTATAGATGTGACTTTTAGATGTTCAAATTTCTTTGTACTACAATGACATAAAGATTTTTCTATAATGTAGCTGTATTCATTATTCACTTAGCAACTTTGAATTCATTTTAAAATTCCCATAAAAGTAAGCGTAACACATAACCCCATTCCCTCAGCCTCTCTTTCATGCCAAGTTCAGCTCCACTGTTCTCATCTTTCCATTCCCTCCACATAGCAAAGGTCTCCATTCCTGGTATACATGCGTTATGGTTAAGCCACTTACTGTGGAGTGTTTACTCTTAAGAATAGGTATCCGCAAAACTTTCCAAAAGTAAATGCATACATGTCTTGCTTTCGATCCAGAAACAAAGAACCTAAAGCTAAAGTTTCTCTAAGTAGTAACACCTGAAAGTTTCTTTATTTGCTATTGAATTTGCTGTTTTATGTTTTGTTTGCTCAATACTTGTGTTCATCTTGGGAGGAGGAGCCAAGATGGTGGAACAGCATGGAAGTTTTTTGTGTGTCTCGTGTCCATGAAATACAGCCAGACCAACACTAAACCGTCCTACACACCTAGAAAACTGATTGGAGGATTAACACAACAATCTGCACAATCTGAACCACAGAATCAGAAGCAGGTTCATCTATTCAATATTTTTTTCTTTTCATCTTTTACATTTCTTTTCTTTTTCTTGAATACAGAAAGAGAAAAAATTCATTTTCATTTTCAACTTTTATTAAAAATATTTTTCTTTAATTTTTATTACTGTATTTTTTACTTTGTGTAAGTTTTTTCAAATTCTATTTTACTTCCATCATTTTATTTTAGTCTACTTCAGTGTATTCACGTTTTCAAATTTTCAAACAATTTCCTTTTTTTCTTTTTTCTTTTTTTCATTTCTTTTCTATTTCTTGAATGCAGAAAGAGAAAAACTTCATTTTTACTTCAATTTCTATCAAAAATATCTTTACTTAATTTTTTTACTATATTTTTTGCTTTCATGTAAATGTTTTCAAATTCTATTTAACTTCCATCATTTTATTTTACAGTATATTCACTTTTTCAAATTTTCAAATGATTTCCTTTTTTTTGTTTTTTCATCTTTTTTCCCTTTTTTGTTTCTTTTCTTTTTTCTTGAATACACAAAAAAATTCATATTTATTTTTAATTTTTATTACAAATATTTTTCTTTAATTTTTTTCTACTATATTCTTTCTTTTGTGTATATTTTTTCAAATTCTATTTTACCCCCATCATCTCATTTTAGTCTACTTCAGTGTATTCATTTTTTCAAATTCTCAAATGATTTCCTTTTTTTTTCCTCCCCCCACCTTTTTTTTCTCTAATCTGCCAAACCACTTTCAACATCCAGACCAAAACACACCTAGGATCTAGCATCATCTATTCGATTTGTGTGTGTGTGTGTGTGTGTGTGTGTGTGTGTGTTTAATTTTTAATTTTAATATTTTTTTAATTTTAATTTTTTTAATTTCAATTTTTCTACCTCATTAATTCCTTTTCTCCCTTCAAAATGACAATGCGAAGGAATTCACCCCAAAAGAAAGAGCATGAAGAAACGACAGCCAGGCATTTAACCAACACAGACACAAGCAAGATGTCTGAACCAGAATTTAGAATCACGATAATAAGAATACTAGCTGGAGTCGAAAATAGATTAGAATCCCTTTCTGCAGAGATAAAAGAAGTAAAAAATAGCCAGAAATGCTATAACTGAGCTGCAATCACAGAAGGATGCAGCAGCGGTAAGGATGGATGAAGAAGAACAGAGAACCTCAGCAATATAGAGGACAAACTTATAGAGAATAAGGAAGCAGAAAAAAAGAGGGAGATTAGGGCAAAAGAGCACAATTTAAGAATTAGAGAAATCAGTGACTCACTAAAAAGGAACAACATCAAAATCATAGGGGTCCCAGAAGAGGAACAGAGAGAAACAGGGGTAGAAGAGTTATGCGAGCAAATCATAGCAGAAAACTTTCCTAACCTGGGGAAAGACACACACATCAAAATCCAGGACGCACAGAAGACCCCCGTTAGATTCAACAAAAACTGACCATCAACAAAGCGTGTCATAGTCAAATTCACAAAATACTCAGGCAAGGAGAGAATCATGAAAGCAGCAAGGGAAAAAAGTTCCTAACATACAAGGGAAGACCGGTCAGGTTTGTAGCAGACCTATCCACAGAAACTTGGCAGGCCAGAAAGGAGTGGCAGGATATATTCAATGAGATGAATCAGAAAAATATGCAGCCAAGAATTCTTTATCCAGCAAGGCTGTCATTCAAAATTGAAGGAGAGATAAAAAGTTTCCCAGACAAACAAAAATTAAAGGAGTTTGTGACCACTAAACCAGCCCTGCAAGAAATTTTAAGGGGGACTCAGGGGAGAAAAGATTAATATATATATATATATATATATATATATACTAAAAGCAACAAAGATTAGAAAGGACAAGAGAACACCACCAGAAACTCCAACTCTACAAGCATCATAATGGCAATAAATTCATATCTTTCAGTACTCACTCTAAACATCAATGGACTCAATGCTCCCATCAAAAGACATAGGGTAACAGAATGGATAAGAAAACAAGATCCATCTATACGCTGTTTACAAGAGACCCACTTTAGACCTAAAGACACCTTCAGTTGAAAATAAGGGAATGGAGAACCATCTATCATGCTAATGGCCAACAAGAGAAAGGCGGAGTAGCCATACTTATATCAGACAATCTAGACTTTAAAATAAAGACTGTATCAAGAGATGCAGAATGGCATTATATCATAATCAAGGGGTCCATCCACCAAGAAGACCTAACAATTGTAAACATTTATGCACCAAATGTGGTAGCACCCAAATGTATAAATCAGTTAATCACAAACATAAAGAAACTCATTGACAGTAATACCATAATAGTAGGAGATTTCAACACCCCACTCACAGCAATGGACAGATCAACTAATAAAAAAATCAACAAGGAAACAATGGCTTTGAATGACACACTAGACCAGATGGACTTAACAGATAGATTCAGAACATTTCATCCTAAAGCAGCAGAATATACATTCTTCTCCAGTGCACATTGAACATTCTCCAGAATAGACATATACTGGGATACAAATCAGCTCTAAGTAAGTTCAAAAAGATCGAGATCAGGGGCACCTGGGTGGCTCAGTCGGTTAAGCGGCCGACTTCGGCTCAGGTCATGATCTCACAGTCCGTGAGTTCAAGCCCCGCATCAGGCTCTGTGCTGACAGCTCGGAGCCTGGAGCCTGTTTCAGATTCTGTGCCTCCTTCTCTCTCTGACCCTCCCCTGTTCATGCTCTGTCTGTCTCTGTCTCAAAAATAAGTAAACATTAAAAAAAAAATTAAAAAAAAAAAAAGATCGAGATCATACCGTGCATATTTTCAGACCACAACTGTATGAAACTCGAAATCAACCACAAGAAAAAATTTGGAAAGGTAGCAAATACTTGGAGACTGAAGAATATCCTACTAAAGAATGAATGGGCTAACCAAGCAGTTAAAGAGGAAATTAAAAAGTATATGGAAGTCAATGAAAATGATAACACCACAACTCAAAACCTCTGGGACGCAGTAAAGACGGTCATAAGAGGAAAATATATAGCAATCCAGGCCTTCCTAAAGAAGGAAGAAATATCTCAGATACACAACCTAACCTTACACCTTAAGGAGTTGGAAAAAGAACAGCAAATAAAACCCCAGACCAGCAGAAGACAGGAAATAATAAAGATTAGAGCAGAAATTAATGCTATTGAAACCAAAAAAACATTAGAACAGATCAATGAAACCAGAAGCTGGTTCTTTGAAAGAATTAACAAAATTGATAAATCACTAGCCAGTTTGATCAAAAAGGAAAAGGAAAGGACCCAAATAAAACCAAGAATGAAAGAGGAGAGATCACAACCAACACAACAGAAATAAAAACAATAATAAGAGAATATTATGAACAATTATATGCCAATAAAATGGGCACTCTGGAAGAAATGAATAAATTCCTAGAAAGATATACACTACCAAAACTGAAACAGGAAGAAATAGAACATTTGAACAGACCCATAACCAGTAAGGAAATCAAATTAGTAATCAAAAACCTGCCAAAAAACAAGAGTCCAGGGCCAGATGGCTTTCCAGGGGAATTCTACCAAACATTTAAGGAAGAGTTAACACCTATTCTCTTGAAGGTGTTCCAAAAAATAGAAATGGAAGGAAAACTTCCAAACTCTTTCTATGAAGTCACCATTATCTTGATTCCAAAACCAGACAGAGACCCCACTAAAAAGGAGAACTATAGACCAATTTCCCTGATGAACATGGATGCAAAAATCCTCAACAAGATATTAGCCAACCAGATCCAACAATACATTAAAAAAATTATTCACCACGACCAAGTGGGATTTATACCTGGGATGCAGGGCTGGTTCAATATCCACAAAACAACATGATTCATCACATCAATAAAAGAAAGGACAAGAACCATATGATCCTCTCAATAGATGCAGAGAAAGCATTTGACAAAATACAGCATCCTTTCTTGATAAAAAACCCTCAAGAAAGTGGGGATAGAAGGAGCATACCTTGAGATCATAAAAGCCATGTATGAAGGACCCAACGCTAATATCATCCTCAATGGGGAAAAACTGAGAGCTTTCCCCCTAAGGTCAGGAACAAGACAGGGATGTCCACTCCCGCCACTGTTATTCAACATAGTATTGGAAGTCCTAGCCTCAGCAATCAGACAACACAAAGAAATAAAAGGCAACCAAATCAGCCAGGAGGAGGTCAAACTTTCACTCTTCACAGATGACATGATACTGTATATGGAAAACCCAAAAGATTCCACCAAAAAACTGCTAGAACTGATTCACGAATTCAGCAAAGTCACAGGATATAAAATCAACTCACAGAAATCGGTTGCATTCCTATATACCAACAATGAAGCAACAGAAAGAGAAATCAAGGAATCGATCCCATTTACAGTTGCACAAAAAACCATAAAACACCTAGGAATAAATCTAACTAAAGAGGTGAAAAATCTATACACTGAAAACTATAGAAAGCTTATGAAAGAATTGAAGAAGACACAAAAAAAAATTGGAAAAAGATTCCATGCTCCTGGATAGGAAGAACAAATATTGTTAAAATGTCGATACTACCCAAAGCAATCTACATCTTCAATGCAATCCCTATCAAAGTAACACCAGCATTCTTCACAGAGCTAGAACAAATAATTCTAAAATTTGTATGGAACCAGAAAAGACCCCGAATAGCCAAAGCGATCTTAAAAAAGAAAACCAAAGCAGGAGGCATCACAATCCCAGACTTCAAGCTACACTACAAAGCTGTAATCATCAAGACAGTATGGTACTGGCACAAGAACAGACACTCAGATCAATGGAACAGAATAGAGAACCCAGAAATGGACCCACAAACGTATGGCCATCTAATCTTTGACAAAGCATGAAAGAACATCCAATGGAATAAAGACAGTCTCTTCAGCAAGTGGCGCTGGGAAAACTGAACAGCGACATGCAGAAGAATGAACCTGGACCACTTTCTTACACCATACACAAAAATAAACTCAAAATGGATGAAAAACCTCAATGTAAGACAGGAAGCCATCAAAATCCTCAAGGAGAAAACAGGAAAAAACCTCTTTGATCTTGGCCACAGCAACTTCTTACTCAACATGTCTCCAGAGGCAAGGGAAACAAAAGCAAAAATGAACTGCTGGGACCTCATCAAAATAAAAAGCTTCTGTACAGTGAAGGAAACAATCAGCAAAACTAAAAGGCAACCGACAGAATGGGAGAAGATATTTGCAAATGACATATCAGATAAAGGGTTAGTATCCAAAATCTATAAAGAACTTATCAAACTCAACACCCAAAAAACAAATAATCCAGTGAAGAAATGGGCAAAAGACATGAATAGACACGTGTCCAAAGAAGACATCCAGATGGCCAACTGACACATGAAAAAATGCTCAACATCACTTATCATCAGGAAAATACAAATCAAAACCACAATGAGATACCACCTTACACCTGTCAGAATGGCTAACATTAACAACTCAGGCAACAACAGATGTTGGAGAGGATGTGGAGAAAGAGGATCTCTTTTGCATTGTTGGTGGCAATGCAAGGTGGTGCAGCCACTCTGGAAAACAGTATGGAGGCTCCTCAAAAAACTAAAAATAGAACTACCCTACAACCCAGCAATTGCACTACTAGGCATTTATCCAAGGGATACAGGGGTGCTGTTTTGAAGGGACACATGCACCCCCATGTTTATAGCAGCACTATCAACAATAGCCAACAATGGAAAGAGCCCAAATGTCCATCGATGGATGAATGGATAAAGAAGATGTGGCATATATATACAATGGAGTATTACCCAGCAGTCGAAAAGAATGAAATCTTGCCACTTGCAACTACATGGATGGAACTGGAGGATGTTATGCTAAGTGAAATTAGTCAGTCAGAGAAAGACAAAAATCATATAACTTCACTCATATGAGGACTTTAAGAGACAAAACAGATGAACATAAGGGAAGGAAATAAAAACAATATAAAAACAGAGAGGGGGACAAAACAGAAGAGACTCATAAATATGGAGAACGAAGTGAGGGTTGCTGGAGGGGTTGTGGGAGGGGGGATGGGCTAAATGGGTAAGGGGCATTAAGGAATCTACTCCTGAAATCATTGTTTCACTATATTCTAACTAACTTGGATGTAAATTTTAAAAAATAAAAAAATAAAATAAAGGTGAAAAAAACCAAATGTTTTTAAAGGAAGGCAAAAGATTGCCACTAAAAATTAAAAAAAAAAAATACTTGTGTTCATCTTGTTGTCAAAGTAACATTCTGATTTTACTTTTTAGTTTTTTAGTTTTTGCTAATTGATGGTTTTCCTAAGCATTGCAGAAAAATCTAGCTTTAATTTCTCCCCTCCAGTCTATTATGTTTAAATTTTATTATTCAAAGACAGGAAACGTTTAAATTAGAGAATCAAAGGAAGGAACAAATGGAAAGGATTTTTTCTTTAAAGTCTTAAAATTTACTGGGGCTCCTGTTTGGCTCAGTTGCTTAAGCGTCCAACTTCAACTCATGTCATGATCTCGCAGTTTGTGGGTTCAAGCCCCACGTTGGGCTCTGTGCTGACAACTCGGAGCCTGGAGCCTGCTTCAGATTCTGTGTCTCCATCTCTCTCTCTCTCTGCCCCTCCCCTGCTTGCACTCTGTCTCCCTCTCTCTCAAAAATAAATATCTAAAAAAATAATAATGTCTTAAAATTTATGTAGAGAAAACTAAATATAATAAGACTCACTGAAGTGGGGGCAAAGCTAGGAATCAATTGCAGAGGCAGTTTTGCTATGAGAACTTAATGGCATTGAATCATTTTTTCATTCATCTGTAATAAGAGTATTAGCATATACACTAAACTATTACAAAAATAAATAATAAGGTGTAGAGAATCTCACTGTAAATTTTCAGGTAAAAGCCAAATATTAGTAAAATGAAAACAAACATAATAACATGATTTTGCTCAGTTATGTTTGGGCATAGACCAAAAAAGACATGTCACAGAGAAAGACATATACTGTATAATTTCATTCATATATGCAATCTAAGAAACAAAATAAACAAAAAGAGAGAGAGAAACCAAAAAACAGACTCCTAACTATAGAGAACAGATGGTTACCAAAAGGGAGGTGGTGGGGTATCTATGAAATAGGTCACGGGATTAAGAGTACACTTATCTTGATGAGCGTTGAGAAACATATGGAATTGTTGAAATGCTATATTGTACACCTGAAACTAATATGACACTGTATGTGAACCACACTGGAATTTAAAAATAAATAAATAATAAAAATTTAAAGTAAAAAAAAAAGACATGTCAGTTTAGATTTAGAAATAATACTGAGTCTTAAAGAGCAAGATAATTTTTACTTTTTTCTTTGTTTAACGTTAAAAGGAAATATCTGATAGGATGGATGGATGGATGAATGGATGGATGGATAGATGGATGAAGAGAGAGAGTGATAGCATTTAGATATAACTGTTATGGGGGAAAGAGACAAATTTCTCATGCAGACGAACTCCAAATAATTTATATAGATACTCTACCCCAAAAGAGGAACAGTACAACTCTCTGTTTCTTAAGGTGGGTTACATGTACTAGACTTTCACAGGGAAGTAAGGAAGAAAGAGAAAGAGTAGCCTTATAGTGAAGGAAACTAATGAACACAACATAGGTGATCAAAGGCAACAATCAACAGTCATAAGTTATGTTGATAGAATGTACCCTTGTTATGATATGATGAAAACGTAATTTTACCTATAGGATCTTCCTCCAACAAAACACATAACCCTGCTCTAATCATGATAAAAACATCAGATGCATTTCAGTAGAGGGGGACATTTTAAAATACACCTGACCAGTGTTCTTTAAAGCTGTTAAGGGCCTCAAAAACAAAAAGGGTTAGAAACTGCCACAAAGTCAGTATAAGGAGTCATGACAACTAATGTAATGTGGTATCTTGGGTGGGATCCCAGAATAGAAAAATGATGTTAGGTAAAGACTGAGGAAATCTGAATAAAGTGTGAACTCATGTTAATAATAATTTATCAATATGGCTTATTAATTGTTAACAAACATACTATACTATAGTTAACTATACTAACTATATGTGTTAATATGGGAAACTGTATCCCAGGGGATATCTGGGAACTCTAAAAGTCTATTTAAAAATATATATAAATATTTCATATGTCAAGCCAGAGCAAATTATGTCAAAATATCATAGTCTAAATTCAACAGATAATGTCTGTATGTTCAACTCATTTATGTCTGTGTCTTGTTGATACCAAAGAAAGTAAAAGAAAATTAAATAAAGTAAAAAATTAAGTTAATTAAGTCAGATTCAGAGTGTGTACTAAAAATCTGAATGACTCTTTTTATAAGGTTTTCATAAGATTGAATATTGTTTCTAGAGAAGTTAGCTCAGCTGCAGTAAAAATGAAACCATATTCATTGGTTTTGCTTCCTCTTTCTGATCCTTATGACTTTTTTTTTCCTTACCTTATTAAACTGGCTACAACTTCCAGTACACTGTTACCTAAAAATGAGCTTTTTCATAGATGAGAATTTTTATGGGAGAGAGACACTGTAGTGTTAGGTTTATAGGTTTATAGTTATACATATTGATGAAATGTATATAAAAGTAGCAGAAGGATAAGAAGATAATCATCAGAACTATACTTTTCAGAGTTTTAGAAGTTTTATCTGTAGTCACTCAACATTAAGTAGATTATAATAAAGTGAAGAGGCTCATTTTAATCCCTAGATTAGCAACTACTTAAAAGATGCAAAAAGATACAGCTAAAAGCCCATCAGAGAAATTAAAATGGAATACTAAAAAAAAATTATTAAAAGAAGGCAAATAAGGAACAGAGGAACCAAAAATAGGTGTATATAAGACAAATAAAAAGTAGATGGCAAAATGGCAGAGTTAAGTTCAACTGCAACAATAATTACATTAAACATAAGCGAACTGAACATTACATAAAAAGGCTGATGTTGTCAAACAGGATATAAAAGTAAGAACCTCATATATGCTCTCTACATATCTTAAATATAAAGATAACAAGTGAGTTGGAAATAAAACAAAAGAGAAAATATTTGATGCATACACTATATATAGAAAAGCAGGGGTAACTATGTTAATACCAGGCAAAGTAGACTTCAAGACAAGAATATGACCATAAAGAGAAACACCATAATAATAGAAAGGGCCAATACATTTAAATATATATAATAGTATAAAATATGTGCCTTAATATATGTGCCTAATAAACTTCACTATATATGAAGCAAAGTTGACAGAATGAAAGGAAGAAATAGACAATTCCAAAATTACGGTTGAGGATTTTCATAGTATTTGATAACACAATAAGACAGAAAAAGCAAAAATAAGTGAGGATATAGAAGATAGGAACAAAAATATCAACCACCTTAATCTAATTAACATTTAAAGAAGACTGCCCTCAGTTACTTGAAAATAAACACTTTTCAAATTATAAGTTACATGCACCAACTTAGAACATAAGCATGCCATTAAACAAATCTCAGTAGATTTCAAAAGATCCAAATCTTAAATAGTATGTTCTTTAACCAAAGAAGAATTAAATGTTGATGTCATTACAAAAGGTTAAAGTAGAACCTTTGTAGGTAAGGCCCACATATTTGATACTGGTTCCAAAACCTCCCTAGGGGATTCTCATGAGAGCCAGTGTTAAAAACCAGTGATTTTGTCATGGAAGCAACTAGCAAGGTAAACAGCCAAAAGAAATTTAAAAAAATGGTTGCACCTGGTGAGTACAGTAACAATGGGAGAGGCAGATCATTACTTTTCACATAAGTTCTCTGTTTAAGTTTTTTTAACCGTGTGTATATCACTTTGATAAAAGTTCAAATTTAATACTTAAAACTTCTTTCTCCGAGGTGTGGTCTCCAAGTTCCCTCATGTACGTGGATTCTCCACTGTTACTATGTCTGATCTCTGTTTTCATCAAGGCACCTATTCTAATTTTAAATTATATATTTATGTGTTTGCAGGTTATTGTTTGTCTCACTCCCTAGCTTCTAAGCTCCAAAGGGGCAGATCCACACCTGTTGTATTTACCAGTATGTACCTAATACCTAGCACACAACAGGTATTCAGTATATACCGGTTAAATTAGTGAATTGTTAAATGCCTGGACTTATTTTTATTTCTTTTTTTTTTAAATTTTTTTTTAACGTTTATTTATTTTTGAGACAGGGAGAGACAGAGCATGAACAGGGGAGGGCCAGAGAGAGGGAGACAAGAATCTGAAACAGGCTCCAGGCTCTGAGCTGTCAGCACAAAGCCCGACGCGGGGCTCGAACTCACGGACCGCGAGATCACGACCTGAGCCGAAGTTGGCGGCTTAACCGACTGAGCCACCCAGGTGCCCCTATTTCTATAATAAATATGTATTACCATTACAATATAGTATAATGTATGATGTTATAAAAAGAAAAATAATGTATTTTTAATATAAATATATAAATCAGAGTGAATGTGGTGTCCACATTCATGTTTGCTTAAATTATTTTCCTTGTTCAGTTGTTAAAGATGAAATACAATGCAATTTTCAAGGCTCATTTTACATTGATTAATCAGGCTTTATTGTTTTCTAAGGTCTTATGCTCTTATTTTATACTTGCTTACTCATAAATATTTTTATAAAATCTAAAGATTTGTAGGGAAGATGGAGACATTAAGATTAAACTTTTGGGGCACCTGGGTGGCTCAGTCAGTTAAGTGTCCCATTTCAGCTCAGGTCATGATCTCACAGTTCAAGCCCCACAATGGGCTCTGTGCTGACAGCTCAGAGCCTGGAGCCTGTTTCAGATTCTGTCTCCCTCTCTCTCTATCCCTCCCCTCCTTGTTCTCTCTCTCTCTCTCAAAACTAAATAATAAACATTTTAAAAAATTAAAAAATAAAAAGATTAAACTTTAATATGTTTTAATGTTTATTTATTTATTTTGAGAGAGAAAAAGTGGGGCAGGGGCAGAGAGAGAGAGAAAAGGAGAGAGAGTCCTCTTTCTGACAGGCTTCCTTCTGTCAGCACAGAGCCCAAAGAAGGGCTTGAACTCCCTAACTGTGTGATCTTGACCTAAGCCAAAACCAAGAGTCAGATCCTAGGGTTGCCTGGATAACTCAGTCAGTTAAGTGGCAGACTTTTGATTTCTGCTCAAGTCATGATCTCACAGTTTGCGGGTTTGGTTTGTGGATTCAAGCCCTATGTAGGGTTCCACACTGTCAGCCTGCTTGGGATTCTCTGTCTCCTTGTCTCTCCTTCTCTATCTGCCCCTCTCCTGCTCATGCTCTCTCTCTCTCTCTGTCAGAATAAATAAATAAACATTAAAAAAAAAAAAGTTGGACGCTTAACCCACTGAGCCACCCAGGCATGCCATAAACCATAAAACCATAAAAAAAAAATTTATTTATTTATTTATGTGTTATTTCATGTGTAGAAATAACTCTATATGTGTATTACTTTCTGCTTTTTTTGTTAATGTTTTTATTTATTTATTTTTGGGAAACAGAGACAGAACAAGTGGGGGAGGGGCAGAGAGAGAAGGAGACACAGAATCTGAAGCAAGCTCCAGGCTCTGAGCTATCAGCACAGAGCCCGACACAGGGCTTGAACTTATAACCTGTGAGATCATGACCTCAGGGATGCTTAACTGACTGAGCCACCCAGGTAACCTATGTATTACTTTCAAATAGTAGTTGGTTTGCTAATTTTCTATGTTTCGGGAAAGATTAATTTTTGGTTTGTTCAAAAAAAAATTTCTCACTTATTCTTTGTTGTATGCTGTGTACTCTAATCTCCAGTGACACTAAGTTGACAGAGGTTCATGGGGAGGATGACACCTATTTCAACCTAGTGACCTTTGGAAAACATCTCCCTCCCTTCTGTCTGCTGACCCCAAATACAGTGAATGATGAAAGCCAGTCAACCGTAAGTTTTTTGGATTACTATATTTCTTCAAGTGTTATTAATATTCACAAGGAGAAGATGCCTTAATTTGGGTCACAGCTTTACAAATGTCCTTCTATTCACACCAAATCACGAGCAGGAGGCATCCAAGTTTGTAATGGACTGGCTTTGATTTTGCAGCACGTATGCATGGCCCCTCCATGATGAAGAGCACATGTTTGACGTCCATACTTTATGTCAAACCAAGTAGCACATTCATTTGTCAACAGAAGCCACATTGTCTGTGTCATATTTTAAAAGTTGAGGGACACATTATTTCCCTTGGAATTAAGTGAAATTGAAGACTTACAATAGGCAGCTGAGATTTGATTGCACACAAGTAGTAAGAAACATTAAAGCTACGGCAGTTTTTAAAGTTTATCATTTTCTCAAAAAACAACTCCAAAGAAGAAGAAGAAGAAGAAGAAGAAGAAGAAAAGCAAAAAGGAAAACTTCTAAGCTATAGAATAATAAAATCAGTGGTACCATAAGGTCTCTGACTCTTGTAAATGTGTTCTTAGGGGAGTTTATCCTGCAGGAGTACAGGATACTGACTTCAGTGTAAGAAACTGTTGGTTACTCCTACAGGTTTGAAATTACTGAAGAAGTGTTGTTTGACGCAGGCACCAACCCCTCGACACTCAGCACTAAGCCAAGCTCTCCCTCCTCTTTGTACTGGGAAAACAGGAGAGGGGTTGTGTGCTCTTTATATGTCAGTGACTTTCTGCTGATCGCTCCTCAGGGCAAGCTAAGGTTTTCGTTGTTTTTGTTTTTTCTGAAGCTCAACTGCAGTAACTTTATATAGAAGCTGATGAAAGGAATTCTGAACTGTCCAGTGTACTTTTTAAGAGTCCATTTGTTAGACAAAATATGAGGAAATGTGGTATATTCTATCACTTTTTTTTTTTTTTTTTGCTTTGTTTCTAAATGGCTATTTAAATACAGATAACAGTGCCTAGGACAAACTGGAGGAGCAGGTCCTGCCACCCTGCCCAGCTCCCCTGCTACCTGATATCACCACTTAGATGACAGAATGGGCGATGTGGTGGAACACGGCTGGAAACTCCCCCAAGCTGAACCCACAAATGCAAGGAGTAGCTCTCAGGTTGAGAACGGCAGGTTGGGACAAATCACTACTTGACATACGCTACTCACATAATTTCACAACCCAGTGGAAAAAGGAACCCCACACAAAAGGAAATAGAAAAAAAGTCAAAGTGAAGGCACTATGTAACGTGTAAGTTTTTCTTAGAAGATCAACCTTAGAAATATAAGACATGAATGTGCACCTCAGTTTTATCTATGGAATTCAAATAGATAGTTTTGTTTTTACCAAGATTTCCCAACTGGTTTCTGGTGCGTATGTGTGCATGTGCGCACACACACAAATATACATATTATATATATACATATATATATACATACATATATATACATATTATATATATACATACACACACAAATATATATACTTTTTCACATGAAATATGCCGTTTTCTTAAAATCACTTATGTTTTTATCAACAAGGTTTGCTTTTTGTGTGATTATTCTGTTCAGACATATAAAATTATAATTAATATAAAATAAACCATAAATCTTACAAAATTATATGAATGATCATTACAAACAAATGTGTTTAGCACCTATTTTGTAGGTAGCTCATTGCCTCTACTTTATCGCCCTAAGGCAAGTGTTTTAGCTGTCTCTCCTAATTTTTTATTCTTCCAGCCAGGATAAAAGTTTTCAATAGTAAGAAAATTAAGGGTCCTTCTAGGACCAGGGGAAGTTGAGTGATGTAATTAAACAATCACCCAGAAGCCTGGCTTCTGGACCTACAATCTTTATTAATTTTTTAATATATAATTTATTGTCAAATTGGTTTCCATACAACACCCTATGCTTATCCCAACAGGTGCCCTCCTCAATGCCCATCACCCACTTTCCCCTCTCTCCCCCCCCCCCCCGCCCCCCGCATCAACCTTCAGTTTGTTCTCAGTTTTTAAGAAGCTCTTACGGTTTGCCTCCTTCCCTCTCTGTAACTTTTTTTTCCTCTTCCCCTCCCCCATGGTCTTCTGTTAAGTTTCTCAGGATCCACATATGAGTGAAAACATATGGTATCTGTCTTTCTCTGCCTGACTTATTTCACTTAGCATAAAACTCTCCAGTTCCATCCACATTGCTACAAATGGCCAGATTTCATTCTTTCTCATTGCCAAGTAGAATTCCATTGTATGTATAAACCACATCTTTATCCATTCCTCAGTTGATGGATATTTAAGCTCTTTCCATAATTTGGCTATTGTTGAAAGTGCTGCTATAAACATTGGGGTACAAGTGCCCCTATGCATTGGACCTACAATCTTTAAACGACTAGTGAGAAAACCTGGAAGTTCCCAATAATGCTTCTTATTATAGAAAATTACTTAATCTCTTACAGGCTCCTTTCCCTTCTTATAAAACTAGGGCATTATACAAATATAAAATAGCTAAGTGATTTCTAAGTCCTTTCCACTCTAGAAGTACATAATTCAAAGCTACTAAAATAAATACTTTTAAAATTGAGATTTATATGTGTGTTTACACGCACACATACAGCACACACTGTGGAAGGGAAGGGAATATACAGTATTTTATACCAGGACTGTGCAGGACATCATTATCGAGACGTTTTGGTGTCTGAAAAAAAAAGTTTCAGGGTGGCATTCGCCCAGCAGAGGGAGTCCTTCTGAAGCCAGTTTCGCGAAACAGTTCCCAATTAGCCTCCCAATTAGCCTCCAGGCGCTTCAGTCCGGATACAGGGCAGTGTTTGGGGGAACATCATCCCAGCTCAACTGGGGACCCAGCGGAATTTGTATCCCCCGTTGGCGGTCCGAATGGTGAAGGCATTGCCCTGGGGGAAAGCGAGGGTGCGGATGGTGCTATGGCTGCGGATGGGGGTGCTGAAGGAGCCACCCTCTTCTAGCTCACTGCGGCTCAGGTTTAGCGCGCTCCGGCTGCACTCTGTGCGCAGCCCCCGGAAGGTGCCGTGGAGGTTCCCTGGCATGTCATCCCTACTCGCGGGATCCGGCTGTAGCCGGAGCCGCTTGGGGTCGCGGCCCTGCAGCGCTTCATCGCAGCGCTCGGAAATCTCCCTCAGGATGGCGTCCACTTCCGCGCAATCCTGCCCCGCAGCACTGAACAACTCCTCCAGGCTCCTTTTGGCTGTCGCCTTGAGCAGGAAGGGTTCGGCTGTCGACCCGCAATCCCGGGACTGCGTGATCATCAGCTTCTACAAAAGATGGAGGGGCGCCAAGCTGGGGCAAGCCTGACTCTCTTGGTGCGGGGTGCGCAAAGAAGACCTGGGTCCCTTTCGAACTCCGCGGACTCCGATGCAAGCTGCCAGTGGCTCAGCAAGCTCCCAGCAGCCTCCACCTGTCTCCCAACTCTCTCTGGGTCCCAATTCTGGGGACTGGGGGAGGGGTGCACAGGAACATTTCCGACGTCCTGCAATGACCCACACTCCCGCGCCCCACTTACATCCAGCACCGAGGCCAGGTGCCGGGTCCGGCTGGCAAGTTCCTTCAATTGCACGTTCCGCTCTTTGAGCGAGGCGATCTCCTCCTGCTTCTGGGTCAGCGTCACGTGCAGCTGCAAGAGGAGACCCAAACATTGAAAGGTAGGCCACTGTGGTCGGTCTCATCTGTATACTCTGCATGAATTATACCAGGGGTCTAACATCTAATCTGGAACTGGGGGCCGAAGGGCATTTACACTGGTGAGAATAATAATCGCTTTTGTTTATTTGACTTTTGTTTGTTTTACAAAGCACTTGGACAAAATGTATCTTGATCCTCCGTGTACTGTGGTGGTGAAGAGGACGAACTTGGGCAACAAGCAGATCCAGGTTCTGCCTCAGAAGTTCAATCTTCCTATACCTCAGGTTCCTCATCTGGGAAATGGGACTACTATCTTGTTCAGTGATTGTAAGTATTAAATGAGAAGAGAAAGTAAATGGATAAGCACAATATCAGGCATATAGGAATGCTGCACTAAATACTGGTGTCTGGCAGGATTATTCCCACTTACTGCGGTTGGCAACAGGAGAGGCCCTGGAGCAATCGCAGTTCTGCGAAGCCCTCGCCCCGCCCATGCACTGGTTTTGCCTCACGGAGGGACACCTGCCAGCTCCTGCCACCCCCACTTCCGCCCGGAGCTCCATACCCAGTCCCCACCCCAGGATTCCTGGAAGCCAGCCCAGTGTCCCTACTTGGTTATTCTCAACGAGCGCGTCCCCCAATGCCCTCTGGTTCTGGTCGGCCACTTCCTTCCAGTACTGCTCCGGCCGGGGCACGTCTGGAGGGGGCAGCGGCGGTGACTGCAGTGCCCTTGGGTCCAGCGGCGGAGAGAGACAGGGCCCAAATGGCAATACGTTGCCAGGAGTGAAGGGAAAGTCTCCGCCGGTCAGAGGAGGCGACATCAAAGAGGATGAGTCTGAGGAAGAGTGGGAGCTAGGTTTGCAGCCTCAGACGCGTGCCCAGCTAGCTACAGGGACAAGACGCCACTCCGGATGTAGGATTTGTGGGAAGACCTTGTTAAGTAAAGCACCCCTCACTCTGCAATCCCTACGATTCCCAGGCCCTTTCTAAAATCTTCCTCATACACAGCAGGCACTCAATATATGCCTGTTGAGCTGATCTGAATAGAATCGCCACCGTGGCCAAGACAAACCTGCCCGAAGTCACACCGGTCCGCTGTTCTGTACACTCTTGTCACCCAGCCTCTCCCTGACCACATCACAGCGTAGGGCTCCCTCTCCCAGAGCTCAAACCGACAAGCTGAGAAAGCTCTAGAGATGCAGCGATTCATCTTCTCGGTGAGGAAGGGTGGAGTCTCATAAATACGCAAGGGCCTGACCCATTGAGGAGTTACTGACGACGTCGACAGGTGCTGGGTTTACCGCCTTCGCCGCCACGAAACCGAAATCTGAACTAGTTTGATTTTCGGAGTGGGGGAACACCTCTGCCTCCTTTATTTAACTGCAAGGAGACTGCACTTGCCTGCAATGAGATCATCCACTGTGTCTCTGAAATCCTGCAGATCAAAGTCCGCAGCAGTTTGCAGGGACTGGTTCTGGAAAAAAAAAACGGAGGTGTAAACTAGTTAATGTCAATTCCAGCAGGTCTGAAACTCGTTCCAGACCGAGTGTCGTCCTCCCGGGCTTGGCAGCGGGTCTGCACGCCCTCTCGTATGTTCGCAGCCAAGCCTCATACCTGAAAATCAAAGCCCCATTCCAGGCTTGGAATCCAGCAGGCTTGCACTGTCATGGTGGGGAGCGGGTGACTCGAAGCAGGGACCCGGCTCCAGAGGGTTCCGAAGGGCGCCGAAACTGTGCAGGCTGTTTGAGGCATGGGTCCTTCCGCGCGCATTGTCTTGCCCCCGTCCCCACCTCCTGCAGCCCGCTGCCCCTGAGCCGCCTCATTGGCCCGCCACCAGACAACCAGCTGTCTCCGTGTTGGCCTGTTGAGTTCTTCCAGCTCTCTCTGCACCTCAGTTCAACTTACCTCCGACCCGCCACAGAGCTAGTGCCCTAAGAGAGTGGGTGTGCGTACGCTCCGTCTTTCCTCCCAAGACCCTACGGCGTGGAGTGTCTCCAAAGAAATAACTTGAGGCTATATATCCCGCCAAGGTTCGGTCACAGCTAAACCACCTTCTCCCCATAAGGGAGGGAAAGGTAGGCTATGAAGAAGGGGCAGGGATGGTATGGAAACCGTTTCTGTTCAGCACCCAAGTGTGGACTCTATTGCTCTTTTGTTTCTCAGTAAGAAGTTTGCTTTTCCTTTACACTGTGATGCACCCCAACATCCTGACACCTGGTTCCTGCAAGGTGCCTGCGCGCGGCTGGCAGCCCCTGGACATTCTTATTCCCTTAATTCGTAGACATTTAGAGTTGACAAACTCTTTTACACAGAGTCCCTATGTTAATTTCCATGCCAATGTAGGAAGCAGGCAGGGCCCAGGAAGTGACTCCAACCCCTTTGATAAAGAATCTCGAGCTCAGAGAAATTGAATTGCCCCAAGTCATCCAACTCCGAAATGTAACCAGAGAGAATGATGGTGACTAGTTCAGTCTTTTTTCCTCTATGCCTTACTGCCTCTAGCTTTCATCTTTTTTAAGGAGAGCCTGGCTTCCAATGAACACAGCACTGGAGAAGAGGAAAGAAGATTCTCAAGGCACATGGTGTGAGGGAAGGTATCTAATATGCCCATAAGAAATATCTATTCTATTGATTCCACTATTATCGATTGATTGATTCCTTTGGGTTAATCATACTCATCTCCCCAAAGCTTTTGTTTACTATTCAAATATTGCTGAGAAGAGGAACCTAGTCTGGCCCTCATCTCAAAGAAAGTACAAGTATCAGCTTTCCTCAAGGAGGAAAACTTCAATCCAGGAGGCCTCAAGCACCAGTTGGGAACTGAGGCTATATGGGGTAAAGTAGCTTAGAAAGGGCTCAGACAAATCCTGAAACATTCTGTCCTGGTTGAAGGAGCTGCCTCAAATGAAACCAGACTCATTTTCCAAGGGTGGAAAGGTCCTCCTCTTAGTAGAGATTCAGCTGAAGATCTTACCACGAGGAGACTTGAGGCCAACACGAGACCTGGAGCCCAGGAAATGCTTCCTTGCATGCTTTCCCAGGTCCTTGGCTCATTCTGGACATCAAATACTTCTAGAGAGCTTCCTGTCTCTGTTCACCTTACCCAGCAGGAAGGAGGCTAGGAAATTTGACCTGAATGTGCACTGCCCAGAGTCTTCCCAGGGGATCTTCCTCTAAGTGGTCTCTTTCTTTCTGTACCAGCTCTGTCTTCTCCAGGAAAAGTTCTGGACCTCTTGGTTCATCTGGTAGGAGCTCTGTGCTTGAAACTTTGAATCCTACCTTCCCAATTAAATACAAATCTGGCATTTTCCCAAACTACAATGGCAGCGGGGGGACAGGGGAAGAGGTTAATACACAACATGATGTAAATTTTAAGTTGTGAATACTCAAGCAAAAATTCAACAAGATCCTGCTTGGTTTTCATTACTTGCAAAATAGGCATGTTGGAATAAGGGAGTGATTGGGCCTCTGGGTCAGTTGAAAGATGCTCAAGTTTTGTCTTTCCTTATTTGAGCATCCAGATATAAAAAGAAAAAATAAAATGGCATCTACAGGGCAATGCCCACTCTCACCACTTGCCTTAACAATCTGCTCTCAGTGGTCACCTACCCTGAGTCCATCTGGGCTCTAACCCAATTCCAAAGGCACTTAGGGGAAGCCTGGAAAGCTGTGTTCCATCACTAACCTCGGTTCTGGGAGGTGGTCATATCTTTTGGAATGTTCAGTGTTGGGCATTTCCCCACGGACCCCATGTGCCAAGGGCCTGCTGCTGGGAAGCTGGAACCGACACTTTTCCTGTAGGTTGCATGTAGCTAAGACCTCCTGTCCTTCTGGGCACTTCTTATTCCATTGATGAGCCAACCAGGCTTCTGGCTTCCCAGACACCAGTGCTGGGAGGCTCCATCATCTACCCCTGGCAAGTGGTAGAAGTCGGATGGGAGGAAGAAAATAGGTTTTCGAGGAAAAAAAAAAAGTCAAAATACCTCTTTGCCCCATGAGGGTAAGTGACACGAGCCTTTGCAGGGGGAGAAAATGCCTTTTATAAAGGGCCCAATTGCTGAAGGGCCATCTCTGCAAAGAGGAACGTTTTCTGTCAGATTTCTTCCAGAGTTCTTTGAACTTGGTCCCTCTTCCCCTAAATGTAAACTCTTTTCGTCTTTTCCAGTCTTGATCGAGTAGTTATCCTCCAATCTTCACACTCCTTAGATACCCAGGGAATGAAAACTGTTAGTGAATAGCCAAGAAGGGAATATGGGGGCACTGACAGGGCAGGTACCAGGTACCCAGCTCTTAAATTTGCTCCCACCTACTCGCCTGGTTCCTCAGTGCGCAATCTCCACATTGCTTTGTCACAGCTCCAGGGAAAAGATGGGGAGAACGGGAGACCCCTTCCCAGGAGGGTAGTCCTCCAAGTGAGCCCCTCTGTTCCAGGTTGGTCAGAGCAGCTCTGAGAATACGGCCGTCGCCACGGACTACGAGACAGGAAGAAGTTCCGGTCCTTGGGGCTGAGATTCCAGCACTACGTCTGCCCCCACTAGCCAAACGTGCCTGCGCTCCCCACTTGAGATGAGCCTTTGCGGAAAACGAACCCTTGACTCCTGAGTCGGAATCGGGGCTGTTCGGCTTCCAGAGTGAGGGGAGATACCTGCAATGCAGCCAAGTCACCACTAGGCGGCGCGTCGGACCCGAGTAGCGAGGAGCAGTCGGCGAGGTCCTGCAGGTCTATGGTGGTGAGCGCTGCGCGGGTAGAACCGGAGACACGCGCGGCGGACCCTGAACCTCCCGGCCAGGTCTCGCCGCTGGCATCCCCGCCAGGACATCCGGGCCCCGGGAAGAAAAGCGCTTCCCAGCCACGCGTGCCCCACCCACCCGGTTTGGGGAACCCGAGGGATCGCGCGGGAGCCACTGGGCTCACCTGGCAGCGCAGAGAGCTCCGCGTCCCGCCGATCTTCGTAGACCGACACTGGGCTGCCGCCGCTGCAACCAGGCAAGAACTTCCGCGGAGGGGCGAACTACCGGACACAGAAACGGTGAGCATGGATCAGCCCCGGGGACCCGGAGCGTACGGACCCTGCCCGGCACCGGCCCGCAGCCCCACCTTCTTCTCCAGCTTCCCGGGCTTGCTGAAAGGCCGGCC
Source organism: Panthera tigris (assembly GCF_018350195.1). Lineage (NCBI taxonomy): Eukaryota > Metazoa > Chordata > Mammalia > Carnivora > Felidae > Panthera > Panthera tigris. The sequence continues at coordinate 123,060,583 of NC_056660.1, forward strand.
CCGCAGCTCCAACATCCTGTTGGGGCAGATGCTGTCGAAGGCTCGGCGTCCCGCCGCGGCGCCCCCGCACGACTGCATCCTGTCTCCCCTGCCGCTTCGGCCCAGGAGCCAGGTGCCGGTTATTCGGAGGCGGCGACAGGGGCTGGGTTGGCGACCCAAACTCAGCGCTCCGCCTGGCGCCAGCAGGGGAAGGCGCGTGGCCGGGTTGGAGGCGAAGGGTGGCTGAGGTGTGGAGGGAGGGCCGAGTGGAGAGGGAAGACTCGCCGAGCGGGAGGGGCAGCTCGCGCCTGAGCGCCAGAGGTGGCGCCTTCGGCCGGTGACAATCTGCGCGCGGGCGGAGGCGTTAAACCTAACCTGGCAACGCGGATTCCCCTGGGAGCTGCGAGCGCGCGGCCCCGGCCCGCGAGCGCCCTTTTGGTGAGCGTTGGCGCCGCAGCCTCCCGGCTGTGCCAGAGGAAGGGAGGGAATGAGGGCGGAGGAACCCCACTGGTCCCTAACTGGGCACCGCCTTCCGGCTTTTGGGCAGCAGAGATGGAGAAGTTAATGATTCTTACTTCATTTTCTTCCCACCCCAACCATAAGGCACGAAATAAACGCAGAGTGACACTCACCAAAGCCAGACCGTCCTGTAGGATTTGGTGGGGGTGTAGAATGATGGCAGGACTCCCCAGAACTGCCCCCACATTAAAGAAGACCCTTCCCCCAAGGCTGGGGGCGCACTTCTGGTCTTGATTTACCGACTTGCACGTGTTTTCTCTGGGCTTGATACTCTGTATACCTTGCCCCACACTTTCCGGGGCAGAGACGTCTGGGTACAGCCTTTAAAAGAGGGTCAATAAAGGAAAAGCGACATCTACAAATTCTCCACCCGTTTCTGAAAATGGCACACTGGACGATCCAAAATCCCCTAAAACCCTAGTCTCTTTCTCCCCCAAGGGCTTATCTGTCCACCTGTCCACCGCACATTTGGAAGTTCTCTGTACTGCTGACATTGCTTGCGCTGGGAAGTCTTGGCTGCCCTTTCCCAGCCCCAAGCCTCTCCCAGGAAGGGGCGTCTCTAAATTCCTGGGTGAGGGATCTCTGTCAGGACCACTCATATCTATCCAATTTGAACAATCATCTAAAATTATTTTTGTAACCTCCCATTGGGCACCTTGTTTGTATCTTTTTTTTTCTTTTCAAATTTTTATTTAAATTCTAGTTAGTTGACATACAGTGCAATATTGTTTTCAGGAGTAGAATTTAGTGATTCATCACTTACATATAACATTCAGTGCTCATCATAACAAATGCCCTCCTTAATGTCCATCTAGCCCATCCCCCACCTCCCTCCCTCAACCCTCAGTTTGTTCTCTATCTTTAAAAGTCTCTTAAGGTTTGTTTCCCTCTCTTTTTCTCCACTCCCATATGTTCATCTGTTTTGTTTCTTAAATTCCACATGAGTGAAATCATATGGTATTGTCTTTCTCTGACTGACTTATTTTGTTTAGCATAATGAACTTTAGCTCCATTCACCTCAATGCAAATGGCAAAATTTCATTCTTTTTGATGGCTGAATCATATTCCAATATGTACACATACCCCACATCTTCTTTATCCATTCGTCATTTGGTAGGCATTTGGGTTCTCGCCATAGTTTAGCTATTGTTGATAATGGTGCTATAAACATCTGGGTGCATGCACCCCTTCAAATCTGTATTTTTGCATCCTTTGGGTAACTACCTAGTAGTGCAGTTGCTGGATCATAGGGTAGTTGTATTTTTAACTTTTTAAGGAGCCTCCATACTGTTCTGCAAAGTGGCTGTAGCAGTTTGCATTCCCATCAACAGTGCAAGAGGGTTCCCCTTTCTCCACATCCTGGTCAACACCTGTTATTTCTTGTTGTTAGACCAGACAGGTGTGAGGTGGTAGCTCATCATGATTTTGATTTGTATTTCCCTGATGATGAGTGATGTTGAGCATGTTTTCATGTATCTGTTAGCCATCTGGATATCTTCTTTGGAAAGATATCCAAAGAATATGTGTCTTCTGCCCATTTCTTAACTGGATTATTTGGGTCTTTTTTGTTTTGTTTTTATTTTAGAGAGAGAGCATGATCCAGGGAGAGGGGCAGAGAAAGACAGAATCTCAAGCGGATTCCATGCTGAGTGTGGAACCCAAGGCACATGACCCTGAGATCATGACCAGAGCCAAAATCAAGAGTCGGACACTCAAAATACTGAGCCACCCAGGTGCCCCTGGATTATTTGTTTTTTGGGTGTTGAGTTTGATAAGTTCTTTATAGATTTTAGATACTAACCCTTTATCCAATATGTCATTTGCAAATATCTTCTCCCATCCCATAGGCTGCCTTTCATTTTTGTTGTTTCCTTCATTGTGCAAGCTTTTTATCTTGATGAAGTCCCAATTGTTCATTTTTGCTTTTGTTTCCCTTGCCTCAGGGGAGACATATCTAGTAAGAAATTGCTCCTCCTGAGGTCAAAGAGGTCGCTGCTTATGTCCTTCTCCAGTATTTTGACGATTTCCTGTCTCACATTTAGGTCTTTCATCCATTTTGAATTTATTTTTGTGTATGGTGTAAGACAGTGGTCCACTTTCATTCTTCTGCATGTTGCCGTCTAGTTTTCCCAACACCATTTATTGAAGAGACTGTTTTCTTTCCATTGGATATTCTTTCCTGCTTTGTTGAAGGTTAGTTGACCATACCTTGTTTGTGTCTTATACGGACTAATATTAGCAAAAATCTTCTTTTGAGGTGGCATAATCCTTTTTATTTGCATCTATTATCTGGGTTAATAAAGACATCCCTTATACTAATGGAGATGATTCTACAATAGTAGAATTAGAATAGACTTAGAGACTTTTTTGACCCATCTATAGATGTGGGGACCCAGTTGAGGTGAGGTTAGGCAGGTAGAGTTGGTGTGGTATCACTGATGGAGAGGAGCTCTGGCTTTAGGGTCAGAGTGCCTGAGGATTGGAACCAGGATCCACCAGATCAGTGAACCCCAGATCTTTAGGAAAAGCACTTGGCTGGCTCAGTCAGTTGGAGCATGCAACTCTTAATCCTGGGCTTATGAATTTGAGACTCACGTTGGGTGTGGAGATTCCTTTAAAAAAATACAATCTTTTTTGTTAAAGGAAAAGCATAACACTGACTTCAAAGAGGTGCTATGAAGATGAGATCATTTATGTCATGCAACTAGTGCTTGTAAGTTAATATTATTGCTGTTGTTTTAAGGAAGCTTTTCAGCTACACCTCTAGCCTCCCACAACCTAGTCCTGGCTCTTCTGGTTCCTGAGTAGCCTAGTCACTAGCCAGTCCATCCTCCATCCCTATCCAACTTCCCAATCTGTAAGAAGAGTAGGAGAGCTCTTAGTATTGCGTTTTGGGGAGATCTCTACACATGGAGACCAATCCCAGATTTTGCTGAATACACTCATTTCTCATCAGTGAGTTCCAAAGCATAGTATAAAAATAGAACCATTGTACACAAAAATGTGGCAAAAAGAGCTGGAATAGCATGCATATGTGACTCCTAATCTAGATGATTCTGGCACCAACTCACCCATATCAATGTTGGCTGAGTGATGGAGTAAAAACTTCTCCCCAAAGTCACTCTTTTGTAGAAGAGCCAGTGGCCCTACCTCCACCCTCAATAGCCCGACTGAGGGCTCTAGATATTTTGGGACTTGAATCAGATGATATGATTTTCCTTTTCAGCATCACAGACCAGCTTTTCCTCAAACAGCTTGGGGATCACCACTTCCCTATCACTGAGAAAGTTCCTGGAGGCAGAGAAGGGATCTGAAGAGCTCAGAGTAAGTGCTCCTAGTGCTGGAGAGGATGGGGAGGATGCTTGTGAAAACACGTACAAGGTAGTTTCTCCAAATCTGCTTTGAGCTGTTTGCTTTTCCCCTATATAGTTTCTATTGAATGGAAGACACTGAATAGATAACTTGTCTCACTCCTACCTCAGGAAGAAGGGGTTTTATTTTTGAGCATATCCACAAACCTCTAAGTGGGGGATGTTGAGCAGTGTGGCTGAGGGTGGGACTCTGGAGTCCAATCAACTGCCTTCACATCCTGGTTCCTCTACTATTCTTTACCCACTATGTGGGCCAGTGTTCTTCTATGGAAAATGGGATAATCAACTCGGCCTCATAGTATTGGAGGATTAAAATAATGAATGCTGAACACAGTGCCTGGTCCATTTAAGCACTGAATGATAGCCATGATTACTATGTCATTGTTATTCTGGGCTCACATGCAGCAGGTGTAAGACATATGTAAACTGTTGAACCAAGTGACTGCAGGGTAAATGGCCGTATTTATAGTGGTCACAACTGCCTGCAATGCCTTCATTCCCAACATCTGTTAGTTGCCAGGGTAGCTCTTGCTTTACCCTAGTTCATGGGCATGTATAGTCACCAAAGCTTGCCAGCTGGGCATCCTCTGCACCCCAGCCCCTCCAGACAGCATGGCCTGTCAGCTGTGGGTTCTATTCAAGTTCACATCCCACCTTCCCTTTGGACCTCTGGGAATGAGCAGTCCTCAGCCTCATAAGAGGGTCACAGAATACAGGCCTATAAGGGACCCTCAGACCTGGTGTTCCCACATAGGTATGCTAACTACAGAGTGAGGCAGGACCCTTCCATCGTTAAGGACAGCCTCTATTCCCCAACTGCTTTCACCTTCCTTCCCTTGAGATAACACGGGCAATCCTAGCATTCAGACAAACCAACACAGATAGTCTTTTTATTGGGGAAAAACTCGGATCTCTCATGTGCTCTTAGGACAATAAATAAACAAGGAGATGCTACACTATTTGCAACCTGCAGGATGACCTCGTGATCAAGTAGGAGCCCTGAACCCCTCTGTGGGCCAAAACTGTACTCCTTCAAAGCAATGGGAGAGGTCCAGCAGCTGGGCTAGGATAAAAAAGGAAACCAAAGGTCTCTTTCATTTCAATTTCGGGGACAGTCTGCACTTCTCGCATATCTGGAAGGGCAGCATGTGAGTCAGGGAGGTTTCGTTTATGGCCACCAGTAGCTGCAGCTTGCTCAGGCAGTCCTGCAGTGCGGCCTCAGCGTGCCCGCCTAGGCGCAAGTCCACCGGGCGCGGGAGCTGGAGCATACGGTCGGCCAGCGCCAGACAACAGATGGCTAGCAGGGAGGGAGTATAGCTGGTGAAGGCATAGTCGGCCAGGCTCAGTTCCGCCACGCCGCGGGCCAAGGCTTGTGCCTCCAGGGCTTCGGAGACTTCAGCCTGCCCGGCCTCCACGCGGGCGTGAGTGAAGTGCTCCAAGAAGAAGCTGATGGTTGGTGCGCCGAGACTGAAGTGCAGTTTGTGCAGCACGATGCACTCGAGGTTGCAGAGTTGCTGCCGGGAGAAGGCACCGCAGCACAGGGCCAGGAGCTGCTTCACGCGTGGCGGGTGCACCTCCACCTGTTAATACAGGGGCGTTCAGACCCCGCAAAGCAGCATTCAGGGCCGGACGCCCACCCCCGTATGAAATTCCGGAGAAAACCAGCACTCCCTCTGTCCCCCATCCCTTCCAGCGAGATAGCTGGGCCGTCGCCTCTGCGTTACTTCCACTTTAATCACCTGGGGTATAGTTCCAGCGTAGTTTCTCTAACTGGACAGTAGTCCAGCTAAAAAAAGGTTTGAGAAGTTTTAAAGACTTTTCCCCCCGGGGAGACTAGAATAACAAGGCTACCAAGAGCTGTCGGGACTTACTCTTGGGACTGACTTCAGCCTATTTCTTTGGGGGCCGGGTGAAAGGACTGTTGGTTGGGGGTGGGGGGAAACTGTCAAGTTAAAGCTGTGGGGTGCATACGTTTGGAAATGTATAACAAAATTAATTCAGAAAGCCCAGCACTAAGTCGTGTGCACTTGGAAAGCCAGGTGGTGACCAGAGAGTGGCCAAGAGTTTGGCAGTCCCATAAGACCCCGTGTGCAAGTACCTGTTTGCAAGCGATGAGCAGGGACGTGACCCCCAGCAGCTGGAAGCAGTCTGCAGCCACAGGGGTGGTGGTAAGAAAGCGGTCCAGAGTGTTCACCGCCAGGCACAGCGATTCGAAGGAGAGACGGAATTGGCGATGCACGGGGATCAGCCAGCTAAGCAGCTTACAGCGGGATTCCGCCGTTACCTGCCGGGAGGGAGGTGGGGGGAGGACCGGCTGAGCCTAGCGCAAAGAAGGTCTGCGTCAGGGACCAGCCAAAAAAAACCTAGGGAGCTTCCCTGGAGGAAGGCACAAAGGAGAAACGTAAATGCGCTGGTAACTGGGGAAAAACGGGGCAGCGCTGCTGCGCAGAGAGCAATGGACGGGCAAGGGGCCGGAATGCTCACATTCGTACCTGGCCCTCGGGCCGCGTGTGTATACACATTACCTTGTGTAATCCTCAGATCAATTCAGTGAGAGGAAGGGGCCCCTGCTATTCAGATTAAGAAACAAGCTCAGAATTGTTAAATAGCTTGCCCGGGGTCGGGAGGAGTCCTTACTCGAGCCTAGAAACTTTCTTGACTCGTCTGCATTCTACCGTGTCCCCGCTAACCAGTATGGAAACTTCGGACAAGTCACTTAAGCCATCTAGGCCCCACTCTTCTCCATTTGTAAAATGAGGACGGTGGCCCGGTCCTCCAAAGCCCCTTCCCGCTTGGACTGAGAACCTCCGTGAGCGCAGGCGGGGGCGCTGCGGAGAGCAAACAGCAGAAGAAAGAGCAAGAGGAGAGGCGGTGGGGAGCTCGCTCTACCAGCGCCTCACTTGTGGCTGCCGCGCCAGCGACTCCCGCGGGTGGAAGTGGCTCTCCCTCGCCTTGCGGAAGACGTAGCAGCTCTGACCGTAGTCACGGAAGGTCTGTAGATCTAGCTGCTCCAACTGCTGGGCAGGAGCAGGTAGGGGGCTGCAACATAGCGCCGCGGAAGCTGCTGGACTATCTGCACCATCAGATCCGGAGCTGGGAGACTCGAACACGTCACAAACACCGGAGTCTCCGGGGAGTGGGCACGGGCTCAGTGGCTGCAGCGGCTGCTTCCTCCGGAGACGCGGGCGCCTGTTCTTCTTCACCGGGGCGCGGAGGTTCTGGTCGTCCCGCCTCCTAGCCCGGGCGGCGGGGCTCACGAGATTCGTGGGGCAGGGGGTCACCATTATGCAGTCTGGTGGCCGCTCGGTGATTCCCCACCTGCGGGGAACCGGAGGCCCTCAAGAAAGTGCGAAATAGGCTGGCGAAATCGGCGGCGAGGCCCTAAGTACTCGGCGGGCTTCTGCCCTCTACCACACCCCCGGCTTCTCACTGGCTGATTACTGAGCGGCACGAGGCCGAGTTTTCCCGGCTAAAGAACCGCTTCGGAGCGAGCGGCTGGCAGCGTCCGGCTTGCGCAGCCCGCAAGGGAGAGGAGGAGCTAACTCGAGTACGAGCGCAGCAGCGGGGAGTTGCTAGCTCCGCGCGCGTCCTGCGTTACCCAGGTAACCCAGGTTAGCAGCTTGAGCGTGCGCGCCTCCAAGGGTGGGGGCGGGGCGGTGGCCTGGCCGAGAGAGCGCAGAGTACCGCCCAGGGGCTCAATTGCTCCCGGGAAAAAGATTCCGCGGCTGTCGCCGAGTCCTGGTCCGGATAATCTCGTACGTGCTAGCGCTTTCTACGCAGCCTCTAATCCAGGTTGGTAATTTTGCAAAAGTTAGCTTCCGAACTCCAAACGAAGCCTCCAACTAGAATCCTGTCAGCACAGGAGTTTTCTTAGTAACCCATACAAGCAGTAATTCTAATTCGACTGCGTTTGTAATTATTTTTTAGGCGGGACCCCAGGACCCGGGTATCCCTCTTTGCGCCCCTCTCGAGGAGCAGAGCCCCCGCAAGTTCCTCTGCGCTACGTATCTGGGAGCTACTCCAGCCAGCCAGGCAGGCAATAGTGCTGAAATCAACCAGAAAAAATGGCCCCGCGAACGTCCGACTGCGGATTTGCAGTCCTATAACATTTGCTCCGCCCTTGCCACCCCAAACCAAGTAAACTGGAGCTGTTACGAACATAACAAGGTTGGAGGGTTGCATTGCTAGATTGATCGAATTGCTCACGGCCTTTTCTGTTTTAGGTCATTAGCTTCTAACCCGCTCCCCGGGGCAGCTCAATCCTCCTTGATTATTCCCTGCTCTCCGTTTTTGCTCCTTCAGAAGCTCAAAAAAATAAAGCTGGAACCAGAAGCGGAGTGCCCAGGCAGGAAAGACTGGACTGGATGTGGCAGTTTCCTCAGGGCACTGCTGGTTTGGTTCCTAGCTTCCTGTCCTGGTAGAAGCTGGAGTCTTCTGCCTGAGAGAACCTTCCTAAGGGGCTCGTATCCTGAGGAAAAGGGGCACAGGTAGCATCTAGTCAGCGTTGTAGGCATTTCTCAGTGGCAGAAAACCCACAACCCTCAGTTTGATGAACTTTCCAGAAGAACTCCAAGAAGTGAGGTTGCTAGGTAAGGCAAGAGCAGGTTGAGCCATTCCCACCTCATGTCAGAAGAAAGCAGAGAAATGTGTATAATCAAATTTAAATCCCTGTCCCTGGAAATTTAGTTGCATGTGGGGGTGTTGACTCGTAGAGATGCAGGAAAGAGAAAAGAGACAGATTTTGGGTTCTGGTAAGTTTTACTCCTATTTCCCTGTAACTGAACAAGGTCTTTAGTTATAGACCTAAACAGTGTCATTTGTAACTTGAGAGATGAGGTAAGAATCACCGGTCTTTCAAGATACAGGTGCTAGGACTTGTTGTCTTCTCTCAAGCTTTTGCTGGGGGACCATTATGGGAGGAGCAGTTAAATCTGTGGAGAGGGCTCAGATGTCAGACTTTTTCCTTGAGAAGCTTTCTGGATGAGGAGGAAGGACCTAGGAATTCTGAGCCTTCTTATTAACCCAGATGGCCATTTGGTACAGTGGAAGGAGCACAAAGTCAACTTCTAGGGTCAATATTGTTGCTCCCATTTATTGGTCATCCTGGGCTAGCTGTTTACATTCTCTGAGCCTCTGTTTCCTCATTTGTTAAATGTGGTTGTTAATACTTGGCTTGAGAGTCAAGTGAAATAAGTGAAAACTCAAAGTCCTTTTTGAACATGAAGTAGGGGGGGTCACCTTAAAGCCTTCATTGGGAAGTCAATATCACCCTGGAGATATTGTGAAAAAGCAGAAGAGTCATTTTATCCACTTGTGGATGTGAGGCTAGTGTCTGTAGTTAACTCCCAACAGGCAGTACCTGAGCTTTGTACTGATGGGTGATATATTTCTTGGTATTTGTGGACTGCCTGTGATGCCAGGTCTAAGACAGTTATGAGGGCTTCATGAGTCCTGGGGTGCCTGGCTGGCTCAGTTGGTGGAGCATGCAATTCTTAATCTCAAGTTGAGCCCCAAGTTGGGTGTAGATATTAAGAAAAGAAAAAAGTTTCCGGGGTCCTTCCGTCACAGAGCTGGCACTCTAGTGGGAGAAACAAAGAACCACTTGTCACATTTCAAAAATTATTGTGATAGAGTATCTCCTGGGTGTAGGCTTGACAAATAAAATACCGGACACCCAGTTAAAATGAAGTGTCAGATAAATTTTAGCATGAGTCTGTTTCAAATATTGCATGGGACACATTTATACTGACAGATTGTTATTTATCTGATATCCAGATATTTTGTGGGTCATACTTAAACTAAAAGATTATTGTTTATCTGAGATTCAAATTTAACTGGGCCTTATAACATCTGGCAGCCCCATCTGGGTATCATGGAGCCCATGGTAGAGCTAACTGACCTGGTCTGGAAAGGCTTCCCATGCAAGTGATGGTTAAGCTAAGACAGAAGGTGGAGGGCTTGAAAGAAGAGAAGAGGGATTTGGGTGACAATTCCCCACAAAAAGGAATAGGATGTTGGAAGGTCTGAAATTATGGCTCTTGTAACATTCTAGGGTCTACCTGATAAGGAATGGCTGGAACACAGAGTTGTAAGGGAGAGAAAAAGTGAGATAATCGTTAATACTGACCCAAAACTTGTATGTCTGGTACTGTTATGATCCATATGAATATTATTATAGTATTTAATCGTCACGACAACTCTATGAGATAGATTCTATTATTGTCCTCATTTTATAGATAAGAAAATTGAGGAGTAAGAGGAAAATTAATTCGGCCAAGGTCCCACAGATAGTAAAGGGTAGAACAAGGATTCAAACTCAGCCTGGCTCCCTGTTCCATAATCACCATGATACTGTTTCAACAGCAAGGTCATTCAGTGTCTTGAAGGTACATTAAATGCTAAAGACTTTACCTGAAGCCACTGAAGAGGTCTTAATCCAAAGAGAGAAATCTGTCTTTTGTTTTAAAAGATTATTCTGGCTGATGTGTGGAAAATGGATTGTAGGGAAAAAGACTGGAGGCCATTTAGATGCAGTATTTGTGGTATGAACAATATGGTCCAAGTTAAGGGCTTTTTATTTTTCTTATGAGGAGTCTTTAAAATTAATATCTCTTTTCTAATTTGAGACCTGGGTGCAATGCACCTTAAAGGCACTAGGTAGATCTAAAATACTTTAAAGATGTAGAACCTAGGGGCACATGGGTGACTCAGTCAGTTAAGTGTCCTACTCTAGATTTTGGCTTAAGTCATGATCTCACAGCTCATGGGTTCAAGCCCCACATTGGGCTCCGTGCTGACAATGTGGAGCCTGCTCGAGATTCTCTCTCACCTCTCTGTCAAGATGAATAAACAAACATTAAAAAAAAAAAAAAAAAAAGGTGTAGGACCTAATTAAGCCCAGGCTTTTATAATGAAGGTTGATTAACCATGATTTGACCCTGCTTATTTTCAGGTGTGGTTTTTGGAACCTGCAAGAGAGTATTAATATAATAGAACTAAAGTTACCTTGTTTTGTTTTTTTCCAGTTTGGCACTTCATCTTCAATGAAAAACCCTCATCCTGCCCCAGGGCTTGGACAGTGATTGAGGTAGGAGGAATGCATTTACTAACAATACCTTGTTTAGCAAACAGAGTAGGTGGGTTGGGGTTGGTACCAGATATGTGAACTATTTTGTTAGCACCTCAAGATCCTTGAGCTCACTTTTGATTTTAAGTCACTAAAATTTATATTGGTCACTAAAAATTAAATTTACTTAAGACTGTTTTCTATTAATGTAGTTAAGTGCCCAAATTGGAAAGTGTTTAGGATACTTGAAGTCAGAGAAGTGAATTTCTGGTATCCAATGTGGCTGAGGAAAATAATAACTGCCATAATTTTGCTGATATACCTACATATATGATAGGAATTGGACATTGAGAAGAAGTAAAAGAGTAGTAAGCAAAGTAGCATTCTGTTTGGGGCCACTTCAGGCCCCAGCTCTTTTGAAATACGGGAGACTAAGTGACCTTGCTTCAGTGGGCCTTGAAAGCTTTTCTTCAGACTGTGATAGCCTGATGCTCTCTTTGCTCCTTTCCCTTTAGATGGTAGAATTGCCCATGTAGATCCAAGGTGTCAGGAGGGAACAGTCCTCCATGATTCACTCATAACAAGAAAAATGCAAGCTAAATCCATCATGAGATACTATATTGTACATAATCTGATTGATAAAATTCAAACGTTTGGTAAGAGGATTTAGGGAAATAGACCTCGTTTTTGGTGAGAGTGTAAATTGGTACAGCCATTTTGGAAGACAATTTGGCAAGATCTGTAAAGATTTAAAATGTACATAATCTTTAACTCTGAATTTCCACTCCTTGATAATTAGTCTGCATCAGTGCAAAATTACTTTATAAAAAGGTGTTTATCACAATATCCTTGTTAAAAGCAAAACGTTGATTGTCTTCAATAAGGGACTTCTAAAACACAAAATATTATGCAGCTGTTAAAAAGAATGACGCAGGGGGCACCAGGGTGACTCAGTTGGTTAAGCATCCAACTCTTGATCTCAGCCCGGGTCTTGATCTCAGGATGGTAAGTTCAAGCCCCAAGTTGGGCTCCTTGTTGTAGAGCCTACTTAAAAAAAAAAAAAAAGAATGAGGTAGATGGTTATGGACTGATGTAGAAGGATTTTCAAAATACAGTGTTAAGCAAGGTACAGAGCAGAATGTCAAATATATTGTCACTTGTGTAAAAAAAAGAATATCTACATATATCTTTATATATGCATAGAATCTCTCTGGAAAGATACACAAGAAATTGGTAACATTGATTGCCTTTGGGAAGAAATCCTGGGAGACAGAGGTAAGAGAGAGAGGGTCTTCCTGCTATACACTGTCATGATCTTTTGAATTTTGAACTATATTTGTGTGTAATCTGTTTCAAAAATAACATTTTTCATATGCCTGTGGCCTGGAAGTTAGAAAACAGGGAACCCAGGTTAGTCCTGAAAAATGGTGATCACTATTATATGTGGACATTAGAAAGAGCGGATAGAGTAGAACAGGGCCTGTGTACTCCGGGAGCAAAGTTTTGTAACTTTATAAGTGAAACTGTTCTTTTGGAAGTTGGATTATATATCAATGAACGGAACAAATATCCCGGTCTTCATGGAGTTTATAGGGATGGAAGTGCCCGGAGAGACAAGCAATACAGGGACTGGCACATGGGGAGTGCCACAGGTAGATTGCGTTATTTATTTTTTTTTAATTTTTTTAACGTTTATTTATTTTTGAGTCAGAGAGAGACAGAGCGTGAACAGGGGAGGGTCAGAGAGAGGGAGACACAGAATCTGAAACAGGCTCCAGGCTCCAAGCTGTCAGCACAGAGCCCGAAGCGGGGCTTGAACTCACGGACCGTGAGATCATGACCTGAGCCGAAGTCGGCCGCTCAACCGACTGAGCCACCCAGGCGCCCCAGATTGCGTTATTTAATACATTGGTTAAAGTTCACTGGAAAAATTTGGGCGAAGAACTCTAGGAAATGGGGGAGTTGGCCATGTGGACATCTGAGGGGGTAGCATCCTAGCCAGAGAAAATAGTGATGAAGGGGCCCTAAGGCATGAGCAGGTCTGCCATGTGGAGGAACAGCAAGGACACCAGTGTAGCTGGAGTAGGAGTGAAAAGGAGAGCAGCAGATGAGGTGGGAGAGGTCATGGGGCCAGATCACATAGGACCTTGTTATTGCCAGCATTCAGTGACTTCTTAGGTCTTGTTATGTTGCACTTTTATTTATTGTAGCATTTAACCATCACTTCAACCGTACGAAAGAGGTACAGTTATTTTACCAATTCTACAAATGAGAGAATTTTTAGAGAGGATCAGGTGCTTGCTTGAAGATACACAGCTAGTAAGCAGAAAATTAGGATTTAAACCCAAGTCTGTGATTCTAGCCTGGACATTCATCCTTATGCTCTTCTATGTTCGTTAAATGCTAAGCGAGAACCAAGAAAAGGCTTTGAGTCCACCCTTGGGCCACTGCTTAGAAAGAAGAGTAAAGCTGAGGGAATAGAGTCCACAAAAGATGGAGGAGCCCAGCGGGTCAGAGCTGGTTGGACCTTTTTGTGATAAACTTGGAGGCTCTGTGGTGTAGTTTAGCAAGGCAGGCAGAGTTCCCTACCCCAAGCATGTGCCAGGAGGCACAAGTTGAGCTAGGGAAAAAGAAGCAAGGCTTCAACGCTAAGAGAAGTGTGAAGCCATTTGGAGTGTGATGACCACAGACTGTATCTGATTTCTGTGAACCAGCCACCTCTTAGGAGGTGATGACATGAGAAAGTGACAGTTGACTTAGTTTCTCACAGAGAGCACTGGTGCTGAATAAACAAGTTTAAATTGTCGGGAGAGGGCAAATTTGGTTATCTGGCAGCCTTGCTCAGAGTGAAGAGATGGTCTCATAAAGGCAGCTGAGCTGAAGAGTGAGGGGAAAAAAATGGGTGGGTTTGTACCTTAGCAGTGACTGATAGGTTGTTTAAATGTTCAGCTTTCTTTCCACCTTCCATTCTTGGTGTGAACGTGCATTTTAAATTAATTAGTAGATCCAAAACAAACCAATAAAGGATCTTTAAAAAAAGATCTGTTACTAGAATATCACTGTACCTAAATACTGTAGTTGTCTCTCTCTGCCGTTTCACAGCCATTATTTAACAAGTGCCTACTAAGTACTGGGCACTGCTCTAGGTTTGCAGCAGTGGATAGGATACACAAGGCCTCTGCTTGCACAGAATGGGAGGGGAGAGGCTGAAAGTAAAACAGTGAACAAAATGTAAATGATATCAGGGGTGCTTGGGTGGCTCAGTCGGTTAAGCATCTGACTCTCGATTTGGGCTCAGGTCATAGGAGCCCCTGTGTTGGGCTCTCCGCTGACAGCACGGAGTCTGCTTGGGATTCTCTCTTTCCCTCCCTCTCTGCCTGTCCCCAGCTCTTGCTTTGTGTGTGTGTGTGTGTGTGTGTGTGTGTGTGTGTCTCTCTCTCTCTCTCTCTCTCTCTCTCTCTCGTAGTAAGTCTGTGCAGCAATTTGAGTGTGCTGCCCTGGAGAGTGAATGGGGAGTATTTTCAGTTAGATGGTGAGGGATGCCTTTTGGAAAGCAATGCTCATGTGCTGCTTGTGTTCACAAGTGAAAATGTCTTTTTCTTTTAATGTTGCGCAAATCCATTCCCTAAGTGAGATTTCTCAAAATATCAGTTCAATTGATATGTCCTTGTTTGGGGAGCAGTGTTTTCTGGTGGGGAGGGAATCCTACAAATGTTTAGATAAGGATAGTTAAATTCTCCTGAAGTAGTTATCTCAAGGTGATTGGCAAAGAGGTGAATTTGAAGTAGGCTCACTGTACACAGTGAATTTTTCCCAACCACATGAAAGATAAAGCTAGTACATCTCTGTGCTTATTATTGTTACTTTTATTATTTTAAATGATGAGGCTGCGGGTTGCAGAAAGGTCTTTTTAATGTCCAGTGGGGCATCCTATGTTAAAATAACCTCAGGCTCCTCTGTTAAATAGGGAAGATCTATCCTGTCTTTTCTTTCCCTACCACACAGACAACAAAGAGGGCAGCAATTAGTATCTTTAGACTGTGGTGAAATAACCCTTTGTCCTAAATGGAAAGCAAAGCTGGTCCTATTGAAGAACAACAAAGGGGAAGGCTGAAGGACATGATATGTAATGCAGCTACTTGAATGTCAAATCACAGGGTGCAGATCAAAACAGAGCAGCTGTTGAGGGCTGCCTTGTCACATATTTCTTAGAATTTATGAGAAAAGCCACCAAGGGTCTGCAGTTAACAAAAGCTTTCAGCAAGTAGCAAGTTCGGTTGCCCTGTTGGAAGTTAGGTGCCCTGTTGAGAGGCAGGCTCCACTCTCTAAGTTTGTTTAGCTATGTGGGTTTGAAATGAATGGATGGAGTGGCTGAATTTATTTTCTTCCCATGTGGCAAGTGTGGATGTTAAAGTTGTATCCTTCAGGAGCAGTGTTTCCTAGTACTTTGGAGAGACTGACAGATGCTCAGTGTTCCTCAGCATTATGGCCCACATTTCTGTATTATTACTATATCTGCTGTTTCTGTTTCAGCTTAGAGGCATATATGTGTAAACCCCTTAGGAAGCATCTGATTTGTTCTAGACATTGTGCATTCTAGATTGTATTTTAGAATTGCATTCTAGACTATAACATAATTCTCCCGTATTCTGCAGAATACATTTCTGTAACATTTATTTCTTTACATTTTTTTAATGTTGATTTATTTTTGAGAGAGAGAGCACAAGTTGGGGAGAGGCAGAGAGAGAGGGAGACGCAGAATCTGAAGCAGGCTCCAGGCTCTGAGCTGTCAGTCCAAGAGCCCAACACAGGGTTTGAACTCACAAACTGCAAGATCATGACTGGAGCTGAAGTTGGATGCTCAACAGACTGAGCCACCCAGGTGCCCCTGCTGCCCATTTTATAATGGTTGGTTGGATAGTTTCGATATTAACCCCTTATCAGATGTATGATTGGAAAATATCTTTTCCCATTCAGTAGGTTGCCTTTTTGTTGTGTTCCTGGTTTCTTTCACTGTCCAAAAGATTTTTCATTTGATGTAATCTCATTTTTTATTTTAGCTTTTGTTTCCCTTGCCTCAGGAGACTGGTCAAAAAATTATTGGTAAGACCAATGGCAGAAAGTTTATTTCCTGTGTTTTTTCCTAGCAGTTTTATGGTTTCAGATCTTACATTCAAGTCTTTAATCCATTTTGAATTTGTTTTTATATATGGTGTAAGATAGTGGTCCATTTTCATTCTTGTGCATGTAGCTATTTAGTTTTCCCAAAACCATTTCCTGAAACTATCTTTTCCCCATGGTATATTCTTGTCTCCTTTCTCATAGATTAATTGACCTTCTCATTTTTTTTAAATGTTGGTTTATTTTTGAGAGAGAGAAAGACATGAAGGGAGGGAGGGAGACAGAATCTGAAGCAGGCTCCAGCCTCTGAACTGTCAGCACAGAGCCTGACACGGGGCTCGAACTCATGAACTGTGAGATCATGACCTGAGCTGAAGTTGGATGCTCAACCAATGAAGCCCCAAGTGCATCTTGACCTCCTAAATGTGGGTTTACTTGTGGGCTCTCTGTCCTATTTCACTGATCTCTGTGTGTCTTTTTTCTTGCCAGTACCATACTGTTTTGACTTACAGCTTTGTAGTATAATTTGAAATCTGGTAGCTTGGTATCTCCTGCTTTGTGCTTCTTTCTCAAGATTGCTTTGGCTCTTTGGGTGATGTACAGCTTTTTCTGTGGACATAGGTTTTTATTTCTTTGGGGTATATAGCTAGAAATGGAATTGCTGCTGGGCCATGTATTGACTCTTTGATTAACTTTTTGAGGAACTGTTTGCCAAAGTGGTTGCACAATTTTATATTCCTCCAGCAATGTATGAGGGGTCCATTTTCTCCAAATTCTTACCAACACTTGATATTGTCTGCCTTTTTAGTTATATTAGTAGTGGTGAGGAAGTACCTTGTTAGGGTTTTCATTTGCATTTCTCTAATTATTTACACTCTTAAACATCTTTCCATGAGTTTTAGCCACTTGTGTATCTTCTGTGGGGAAAAAAGCCTATTCATATCCTTTGTTTTTTTTTTTATTGTGGTGAAAAACACATGTGAGATCTACCTTCTTAATACATTTTAAGTACACACATATGGTATTAGTGTTGTATAGCAGATCTCTAGAATTTTTTTATGTTACGTGGTTGAAACTTTATACCACTGAATAGCAGCTCCGCATTTCTCCTCCTTTCCGGCTCCTGACAACCACCACTCTATTTTGTTTCTGTGAGTTTGACTACTTTAGATACCTCATGTATGTGGAATCATGCAGTATTTGTCCTGTGATTGGCTTATTTCACTTAACATAATGTCCTCTATGTTTATTCATGTTGTCACATATTGCAGAATTCCCTTCTTCTTAAAAGTTGAAAAATATTCCATGATATGCATTTACCACCTTTTCTTTATCCATTCATCTGTCATTGAACATTTAGGTTGTTTCTACTTGGCTGTTGTGAATAATGCTGCAGGAAACATGAAAGTATAAATATGTCTTTAAGATTGTGATTCCAGTTCTTCTGGATAAATATCCAGAAGTGGGAATGATGGTAGATCATATGGTATTTCTATTTTTAATTTTTTAAGGAACCTCCATACTGTTTTCCATAGCAACTGCACCATTTTACCTTCCTACCATCAGTGTGCAAAGTTTGCACTTCCAACATCCTTGCTAACAGTCATTATTTTCTAAATAGCCATCCTAACGGGTGTGAAGTGATACCTCATTATGGTTTTGATTTACATTTCCCTTATGGTTAGCAGTGTCGGTCATCTTTTCATATACTTACTGGTCATTTTATATCTTCTTTGGAGAAATGTCTATTCATAGTCCTTTGCTCATTTTTAAAATCAGATAATTTAGGGTTATTTGTTGTTGGGTTTTTTGTTTGTTTTTTTTGTTTTTTTGTTATTGAGTTGTAGGAGTACTTATTTTGGATATTAACCCCTTTTCAGATACATGGCTTGCAAATATTTTCTCCTGTACCATAGGTTGCCTTTTATCTCTTTTGATTGTTTCCTTTGCCATGCAGAAACTTTCTACTTTGATGTTACCTGCTTTTCTTGCCTGTGCTTTTAGTGGCCTATCCAATAAACCATTTCCATTACCAGTGTTATGAAGCTTTCCCTTTACATTTCTTGTAGGAGCTTTACAGTTTTAGATCTTGCTTTAAGTGTTTAATCCATTTTTTAAAAAATTTTTTAAATGTTTTATTTATTTTTGAGACAGAGAGAGACAGATCATGAGCAGGGGAGGGGCAGAGAGAGAGGGAGACACAGAATCCAAAGCAGGCTCTGGGCTCTGAGATTCAGCACAGAGCCTGACACGGGTCTCAAACTCACAGACCGTGAGATCATGACCTGAGCTGAAGTCGGACGCTCAACCGACTGAGCCACCCAGGCGCCCCAAATCCATTTTGAATTGATTGTTATTATGTATGATGTAAGATGGGGTGCAGTTTCATTCTTTTGCATATGGATATCCAATTTTCCCAGTAGCTTCTGTTGAAGAGACTATCCTTTCCCCATTGTTTGGTTTTGGCACACTTCTTGAATATCATTTGACCATGTAGGTGTGGATTTATTTCTGTGCCCTCTATTCTGTTCTGTTGATTTATATGTCTGTCTTGGGTACCCCAATACCATGCTCTTGTGATTACTGTAGATTTGTAATGTTTAGAAATCAGGAAGTGTGAGACCTTCAGCTTTGTTCTTTTTCCTCAAGATTGTTTTGGCTTTTGGGGTCATTTGTTGTTCCATTATAAATTTTAGAATTGTTTTTTTAATTTTTAATTTTATTAATTTTTATTTTAAAAAATTTTTATTTTATTTAAAAAAATTTTTTTAGCTTTTATTTATTTTTGAGAGAGACAGAGCATGAATGGGGGGGCGGCAGAGAGAGAAGACGACACAGAATTGGAAGCAGGCTCTAGACTCTCAGCTGTCAGCACAGAGCCCCATGTGGGCTCCAACTCATGAACTGCGAGATCGTTACCTAAGCCGAAGTCGGACTGGCGCCCCTATTATTTTTTTATTTTATTTTATTTATTTATTTATTTATTATTTTTTTTTTTTAAAATTTTTTTTTCAACGTTTTTTATTTATTTTTGGGACAGAGAGAGAGACAGAGCATGAACGGGGGAGGGGCAGAGAGAGAGGGAGACACAGAATCGGAAACAGGCTCCAGGCTCCGAGCCATCAGCCCAGAGCCTGACGCGGGGCTCGAACTCACGGACCGCGAGATCGTGACCTGGCTGAAGTCGGACGCTCAACCGACTGCGCCACCCAGGCGCCCCTATTTTTTTATTTTAGAGAGCGTGCAAGGAGGGTAGAAGGGCAGAGGAAGACAGATAATTTTTTTTAATTTTTTATTTTGAGAGAGAGTGAGCAAGAGCACAAGTCAGGTAGGGTTAGAGTGAGGGAGAGAGAGAGAATCCTAGGCAGGCTCTGCACTATAAGTGCCTGATGTGGGGCTCAAACCCCCAAACCATGAGATCATGACCTGAGAGAGAGAGAGAGAAAGAGAGAGAGAGAGCAGGCCTCACCCTCAGCACAAGCCTGACATGGACTCTATCCCACAACCTGAGCAGAAATCAAGAGTCAGACACTCAACCAACTGAGACACCTAGGAACCCCTAGAATTGTTTTTTCTATTTCTGTAAAAAATACCATTGGGACTTTTATAGGGATTGCATTAAATCTGTAGATTGCTTTGGGTAGTATAGACATTTGAACAATACTCAGTCTTCCAATCCATAAGCATTTATTTTCCTTTTATTTGTGTCATCTTTAATTTATTTCAGCAGTGTTTTAGTACACAAGTCTTTTGCCTCCTTGGCTAAACTTCTTCCTAAATAATTCATTATTTTCTATGCCATTGCAAATGGGATTGTTTTCTTAAATTTTTTTTGACTGTTCTTTGTTAAGTATGTAAAAATGCAACTGATTTTTAGATGTTAATTTTTTTAATCCTACAAATTTGCTGAATATTAGTTCTAACTGTGTGTGTGTGTGTGTGTGTGTGTGTGTGTGTGTGTGTTTGTGTGAGAGAGAGAGAGAGAGAGAGAGGTAACAGGTTTCTACATATGATATGTCACCTGCAAATGGAGATAATTTTACTTCTTCCTTTCTTGTTTGAATGCCTTTTATTTTTCTTTTTTTTGTATAGTTGTTCTAGCTAGTACTTCCAGTACTATGCTGAATAAAAGTGGTTAGAGTGGGTATCCTTGCTCATTCTTGATCTAAGAGTGAGAGCTTTTTCACCAACATCGGTATGATGTTAGCTGTGGGATTTTCATCTATGTCCTTTATGATGTTGAGGTAATTTCCTTCTATTCCTAGTTTGCTCATTTTTTAATTGGGTTCTCTTTTACCATTGACTTGTAACATTTCTTTATATATTCTAAATACAAGTCCTTTATTAGGATTTTCACATAATTTGTTGCATTACATGGGTTGACTTTTTACTTCCTTGATGGTGTCCTTTGAAGAACCAGTGTTTTTACTTTTAGCTTTATGATGCACTTAATTTTTTGAATATGGTATAAGATCAGGGTCCAAATTAATTCTTTTGCATATGGATAACCATTTGTCCCAGCATCATTTCTTGAAAAGACTGCTCTTTATCTATTGATGGTCTTGGCACGCTTATTAAAAAGCAGCTTACCATAGATGGGTGGGTTTATTTCTGAATTCTCAATACTGTTCCATAGATCTATACATCTATCCTTATGCCTATATACTGCTCAGATTATTTTTGAATGGTCTTTTCATTTTTCCTCACTAGCTGAGTGACCTCAGAAAATTTAGCTTCTTAGCCTCAATTTCCTCATCTATAAATTGGAAATAAATTATCCGTCTCCCCTTAGGATTTTTGTCAGGACTAAACAAAAATATAATAAAGCTCTTAGTTCAGTGCTTATCACATAATGTTCAGTTGAAAAAATTTTTTTGAAGATTTATTTATTTTTGAGAAAGAGCACAAGCGGGGAAGAGGCAGAGAGAGAGGAGGACAGAAGATCTTAAGCAGGCTCTGCACTGACTGCAGCCAGCCAGATGTGGGGCTTAAACTCATGAACCGCGAGATCATGACCCAAGCCAAACTTGTATGCTCAACTGAGCCACCCAGGAGCCCTTAAAAAAATAAGATCACTTAAGATCATGACCTGAGCTGAAGTCGGACCGTCAACTGACTGAGCCACCCAGGTGCCCCCCCCCCCCCAGTTTTTTTCAATGTTTTATTTATGAGAGAGCTCAAACAGGGGAGGGGCAGAGAGGGGGACAGAGGATCTGAAGCATGCTCTGTGCTCATAGCAGTGAGCCCAGTGGGCTCAAAGCACAAACTGCGAGATCATGACCCGAGCCAAACTTGTACCCTCAAGTGAGCCACTCAGGAGCCCCTAAAAAATTTTTAATGGAAAAAAATGCTTAAAAAAATTTTTTTAAACATTTATTTACTATTGAGAGACAGAGCATGAGCGGGGGAGGGACAGAGAGAGGAGGAGACACAGAATCCAAAGCAGGCTCCAGGCTCTGAGCTGCCAGCACAGAGTCTCATGTGGGGTTCAGCCTCACAAACCTTGAGATTGTGACCTGGGCTGAAGTTGGAAGTTCAACCGACTGAGCCACCCAGGCGCCCCTGGAAAAAAGTTTTTAATAGAAATCTGCTTTCCTTTAATGTTTCCTTTCCTTCCAGCTAATCTTCTCTAAGACTGTTCTACTTGTGAACATAAGAATTGATGTACCTTGAGAAGAGGTTGAAATATTCCTATACCACTACCAGGATTCAACAACTTCTTACCTGAAGAGAATGCCATTTTCTCATACGATCCCCTCCCTCCCTTCTGCCTCCTTTCTGCCACCGTGTATCTCTAGGGCCCTGTATTTAAGGTCCGGCACTTTGCTGCTTTCCCACCAACCATAGCACAATAGCACTGGCCTAGTCTTCTCCATCCTTTTCCTGTGTCCACACTGATAAAACAACATATTGATCATCCTGTTTCTGAACCTATCTTCTGTGATACCCATGTCTATTTTGTTGTCTACCAGCATTAGGTTTACTTATTGCAACAATTACATCTCAAATTTTAAATCCTGAAATTGTTGGGACACCTGGGTGGCTCATTCAGTTAGGCATCCTACTCCTGACTTTGGCTCAAGTCATGATCGTATTGTGAGATTGAGCCCTGTGTCGGACTCTGTACTGACAGTGCAAAGCCTGTTTTATATTCTCTCTCCCTCTTTCTCTGCCCCCACCTCCCGCCTGCTCATGCATGCATGCACTTTCTCAAAATATACATACATACATACATACATACATAAATTCTGACATTCTCTTTCTTAATCACCCTCCTTACCTTTCACTTATTCACAATGAATTAGGATTAGATTCTGACTTCTAATTCCTCAGCCTCTCCGTTTTCCTTGTCCATGGCCTCTCTTCTAGTGCCGTTTGCCTTTATGTAAGCATTTTTGGACAGTGATTCAATGAGACAGTCTGTTTCATTCTAAGATCTCATGGTCACCTGAAAGCAAAAGATGCCCACTATCGACTTTATCTGTTCATCTCCTCAAGATCCTAAGCATTCATTGCTGAGGAAAGCCAAAAAGCCTTCCCAACTTGTTCCTGATAATCTTGTTTAGTTCTTTGTTGGGTTCTCTCTGATGCTAATATTACACACACACACACACACACACACACACACACACACACACACATATTTTAAATAGTCTCCATGCCCCTGAGGCTTGAATTCAAGAGTTGCATGTTCTACCCACTGAGTGAGCCAAGCACCCCTCATACTAATATTATTCTTAGTCTCTCTGTTGGTTATATGTTTTGTCTGCAAATCAGTGAGGATCTTCCCATCCTAAAATATCTCATTCCTCAACCTCTTAGCCTTGTTTCTTCATCATATCTGTAAAGAATACTGATTTGGTGCCCCAGCCTTTGAGTTTGTATTCATTACCTAAAAATTAGGCTTTGTGTGTATGGAGGGTTAACATTGCAGCCCCCAGGTTGCTATCTTTAGGAGAGCCTGCCTGCAGAGTTGGCTCCTGGCTGGAGCCTGGGAGCTTGGCTTTTGAAAAGTTGCATGTTTTTCAGATAACACTGTTTTGCCTGCTTGGGGCACTGAATGCTTGCTTTTCTTCTGGGAGTCTGGAATTTTGATAGTTACAGTTTTGATTTTTGTGCCTACATGAGCAACCTCCAGAAAAATACTTTTGGACTCTGAGTCTCAACTGGGCTTCTGTGGGTAGAAAGACTGCACAACATGTATGGGAAGCCTGTGTAGATTCTGCCAGAGTCTATGTGATGTCTTTTTTCCTTGCTAATCCTGTTGTGTATCCATTCTCTAGAATCAACTATAGCCTCTGAGTCCCATACATCCTAGTCAGTCTTTGAATGTGTAGGTGGTTGTGAGACCTGTGACCATGTCCTTCCTTGCCACCCTTAATTATCTTTCTTGACTTCCATAAGAAGCTGCGGTTTTATTTGACTCCTTGTTCTCACTTCCCTCATTCTCAATGATTCATTTGGCAGACATTTACTAAATGCCTGTATGTGCCAGGCATTGTACTCAGTATACATTCATGAGTGACACCGTCATGGTGCAGCATATAGTCTAGTGGGAGAAATCAAAAACCAGATGTTACATGCTGAGGAAAGTATTGTGTCGTAAGAACAATTGGAAGGGGAGATATACTTCAGGACGAGTGGTCAGTGAGGTAGTCAGTAGGGTGGTCTGTGGAGACAGCAATGATGCAGGATAAGTTCTGTTTGGTAAAGAACAGAAGCAGTACTTTACAGCAGAGAAGAGCATGTGCAAATGTTGAAAAGGCCAGTTGGATTCAAAAGGAGCCTGGTGTGGCTGGAGCACTGTGAGAAATGGGACAGGAGAAAAGGAGGTTGGAGAGTTGTAAGGTACAGATCATTTAGAAATTTGTAGGTCATGTGTATGTATACACATGTATACACACACACAACAGAGTACTACTCAGCCATAAAAGAATGAAATCTTGTCATTTGTGACAACATGGATGGAACTAGGGGGTATTATGCTAAATGAACGAAGTCAGAGAAAGACAGCATGCGATTTCACTCATGTCAAATTTAAGGAACAAAAAAGAAGAGAAAAAGACACAAACCACAATACACATTCTTAACTATAGAGAACAAATTGATGGTTACCAGAAGGCAGGTGGGTCAGGGAATGGGTTAAATAGGTGATGGGGATTAAGGAGTGCACTTGTCACAATGAGCACTAATACATAGAGCTGTTGAATCACTATACTGTACACCTGAAACTAAAATAACCCTGTATGTTAACTATACTGGAGTTACAATTTAAAAAAAAAAAAAAAATTGATGATTATTCTTAAAGTGATGGAGGAGAATGGATTATAGAAGAGTAAGAAGGGGAGAGCCTAGTTTGGAGATTACCACAGTGATGTAGGTGAAAGATGATGGTGACCTGGGTCCAAGTGATGGGTGAGGGCCCTTTGGCCCTAATCCTGATGCTACTGTTTGACATTTTCAAAGGAATAATGGTTACATTTCGGAAATTTAAATGGTTCTTGGCCCAGTTACTATCAGTGTGATCTGGAGCTAGTTAGTTCACTTACCTGTGCCTCAGTCTCCTCATTTGTAAAAAGGGTATAATGAACTACCTATTGTGATGGTTGTTGTGAGGATTAAATGAGTTAATATCTAAAAAACATTTGGGCACTAGCTTGCACACTCAGGTGATGGGAAACATTAGTTCTATTGTAGGACTCCAGTCTCCGTAGGTCACAAACTGATCCTCCTCCAGCATATAAACTAACGCTTTATTCTGACATCTCCAGTTCTATTAATGGCACTAGCTAGTGATTCCAAACTGCACTCATATTTGACTTGCTCTCAATTCCCTTATCACACTGCAGGCAGAAAGTTAGTACTTAGTAGCAATCTCTAATTTTATTTTTACTTCCACCTGCACATAAAGTGAAAGTCACAGCTTCTTTTATTCACTCATCAACAAATATTGAGTACCTATTATGATGAGTCCAGCATTTGGACTAGATTCCTATTCTAATCTTTTGTCCTTCAGATAGAATTCCTGCCATTTGGTCTACACAGGACTATATTTGAAGTTCTTCCACAATCTTGATAAGAAATGAAGGGAAAATTCCTCTACATAATCAAAATGGAGTTTCAAAAGATTCTCAGTGAAACAACTGAAGCCACTAAAAAATATCCAAGTACTATCTCACATTTACTGACTTTACCAATTATGAGTGCAAACAAGGATTCAAGGTCATTGATATGAAAAGGTAAATGGTATAAGCTATCCATCCCAAAGTTAACAGTAGCATTAACCATTCCTGCCTGTTCTCTAGCACTGCATCTTTATGCTTAGTGGATAGATAGCATCTATTAATACTGTATACTTATTTAGGTTTTAACTTTGATTATCAAATATTAAATAACTGACTTCTGAAGCTGTTCCTTTTCATGGAAATTTAATTACATTACAACTGCTTTTGAAGCTCATTTTCTCTTCTGGGTCAAGAAGGTCTAAACTCTCCTGATGAGAAGGACTGCTGGAGGATAGAGTGTATACATAGGGAATCACAACACTAAGTTACAGAATCTATACAGGCAGGCACATAAGGATGTATAAAGCATGGATGATACCAAAGAATTTATTGTAAATGTAGTGGCAAATACATTGCAAATAATCATCATTAAAAAGGAACTAGAAAATTACACATGTTTAAAGTATGTGCTTTTTTTTCCACCACCTTTAAGTTATGGCTAGTACCAACATTTTAAGTACTGAAATACTTAATGGGATGGTCGATTTTCACATAATTTCATGACTGTATCTTCATCTTAATTTTTAAAGCAGTTGACCATGACTTTCAGTTTCAGTTCTTATTCTCTGTTTTTATCAATTCTGTAATGATCTGTAGTATCTTGTCATCTGAGTAAAACAAACAAACAAAAACCGTGAACAAATTTATCACTGGCTAAATTCTCAATGTATACACATGTGACCAACAGGCACACTTGATTAAAAGATTCTTTTAAGTTAGAATGCAATACTAATTCCAACAAGATTCAAACAAGAGATGCCCACATAACAGAATTTGTTGCACTACAAATATTATTAATTATTGTTACCATTATTCCACACCTTACTTTGACAAAAAATAGGCTTAAGGCCCAAAGAGATGATGTGATATAACTATTTGTCCTTTATTAGGAATTGTTTCTTTAAAAATTCCTTAAAGGGGCGCCTGGGTGACTCAGTTGGTTAAGTGTCTGAGTCTTGATTTCAACTCATGTCATGATCTCACAGTTTGTGGATTTGAGCCCTGCATTGGGCTTTGCCCTAATGCAGAGCCTGCCTGGGAGTCTTTCTCCCTCACTCTCCTTCTCTCTCAAAATAAATAAACTTAGATCTTATGGTTGTTGTTTTTTTGAAAAGTTTATTTATTTTGAGAGAGAGAAGGAGCGCTGGCTGAGATGTACTGCAGGGTTTACTGGTTGTTCCATGTTCCTCAGAAGATGTAGGGATCTCCACAACATGGGCAAGGAGGAAGGAAATAGTTTGTTTCCTTTGGACTAAACATGAAACAATTACCTTTAACAGCAAAGTGCTCTTGAAGAGGTGTCGATAGGTAGGTGACAGATCTCTCTACACAACAAAGGTATCAAACACCAATTAATTTGACAAACAGAGCAACAGAGGCCACATTATTTGCTAAGGAGGTTTTGTTAACAGATACTTCTACTTTTAACCAGTTGCTCTGATACTGTGACTTCCTAACAACTTCTTACTACTCTTTTTACATAGGTGTAATTATCAGGGCTGTAATACTGAAATTCTTTATATTAGACACCTCAGTGAAGGAATGCCCTGAGTTTCAGTGGTTGCAATGGGAAATTCTGATAACTGGGACCATGGCCTGACATTCAAATTCTTGGGGGCTACTATGACATTAAAAAAAAGAAAAGATAACTTGCTGCAAGGTAAACAATGACAGGTCTAGAAAGAAACAGTATTTTTAAGATCCCTAAGAAAAGACCCCACATCTCTTAACATATCAAAATGTGATCTAACTTTCCATGTCTATTGCAGATTTCTGCTGGAAGGATGTTGTACTTTTTAAATATACACTAGCTCAACATTTGTGAGAATTGTGGAGAAAAACATGCTGGAAACTTCACAGAACGTCCCTTATAATCCAAGTTTACAATGCTCAGTTTTACTATCCTTTTTTCTGTGAAATGGCCAGCAGTTTAGAAGTGAAGCTTAAAAGAGGAAGGAGTAAACTAACAATCTTAAGAGGATAATTAGGTTGTGAATAATGAAGCACTATGAGTCTGATAGAATTCACCATAAAATAAATTTTACTAAAACAGCTTTTAATCACATGGACTTGAAGACTTCAGTGTGCTCTAATATATTGCAATATTTAACAGTATATGGTTTTCTACTTACATTATAATCAAATACTTACTTTCAAGGGACATCTTAGGATTTTCAAGCTTTTTTCTTAAAACGGAATCAATGAGAACTCTAAGCTGCTTGAAAATGACAGCTATTTTTACAGGGGCCTGTTGAGAGAAGACAGATTGGACAAAGTTAATCCCCTGGAGTGTGAATGTGTTTCAGTAAATGAAGGTAAGGCTGTATACCTTATGATCTGCTTTAGCACATCGTGACTTTAATATACTGAATGGTTAAGTGTACAATTTAATGATTTCTAATATATTTAAAGAGTTATGCAGCTATTACCACAATCCAATTGCAGATGACCTCTACCACCCTGTCCTCTTGGAACTGCATACATTTTTAAAGTTGTATTTAAAATCTACTCTCCAGTCTTACTCAAATCATGATGGCATACAGTAGCAGAATGTATTAGATTTGTTTAAGTTGGTCAATGTTGATGGAGTTACAAAGAAATTAGTCTAGTTTTTCCAGAGGAAAACTTGACAATATTCATTAAAAGCTATGAATTTGTCTTTGTCTTTTTAGAACTTAAGTTTGAGGTTCATATAATTCTAGGTCTAATACTTGCTCTGCCAATAACAATCCATTTAATCTAAGAAAAGTTATATAAACTTCTCACTGAACTTAAGTGCCTCATGTATAGAAAGGAAACTAATGAAGTTAATGAACAAGGTTATTAGGGTATTAAGTTTGGGATAATCCATGTAAACTATTGAAGTACACAGCACATGGCAAATTATTTTTACTGATAGTAAATGCCATCTGTAATAGCAATAGAGTTGATTTTCATATTTAACAGATTGAACGTATTTTAACAGATTTAAATGTAGGCAAGATAAAATAAGAAGGTCTTCCACTCTAAGTCAAATTGTAGGCAGAAATTATGCAAACTCCAATAAAATTTAAAAAATCCACCTCAGTAGTACTGCACGTACTACAAGAAAATTTTAATGTTATGAGATCAGTTGTAGCATGTACCTGAAAATAGATCCAGCCATCAACAGAAAGAAGACGTTCCCGGTGTTGAACTTCTATATCACCACCAAAAAGTAAAACTGGAAAAGGGGTTATTAGGGTAGTTTCCCTCAAATATACTCGGGTATACCTTACCTGCACAGGAATAAAGAGAAAAAAAAAAACTTCACAGCCTATAAATGTAAGAAGTTCATTTATGTTCCATGTAAGCATTTTTCTATAATTTACTATTATTTATACTATTGAAAGGCATTTTAAAACATGAATTGTAAGGGTGAATTATATTTCTTGAACATAAATGAAACTATGAACAATTTTATAATGCCAATGCTGTTAATGAGCTCAAAATAATGAGCTCAAAAATAATATTGTTTTAAAGTGTCTAGTTTCTAGACCAGTGTTTAGCTATGGCCTTTAGTAATTTCTCATGCTCTACATGTAAGTTTTGGGAGCCACTCCTTGAAATTATGAATCCTTGTTATTTTAGCAAGCTATGATTTACAAGACTGTTTTAATAGTAATCTATAAATATTTGCTATTAACTTATCTTGGGTTACATTGTGACTCAAACTGTTGCTATAGCATATATTGTTCTATATTATCCCATATGATTATTTGGAATGCACATAAGACAGGTCTTTGTTCCCTTTTGAGAGAGCACCTTTTGGTGAAATCTTAGGAAACGGATACATTATTAAACAATATCTATTTGCTATAATTGTCTTATTTCAAGTAAGAAAGATAATGGTCAGAGTAGAAGTTTTAATATTTTTCTTTCATTAAGTAAAAGAAATAGGGCTTTTTTGATGAAAAACTATATTTTTGTACATATTTGAAATCAATATGTATAAACTCAGTTTGATAACCAAAAATAATAACTTGTTGGGGCATCCTAACTTGTTATGACTGACTTCTAGAATACCCTGAATCGTGGCATTAAGAATGAGCATTTTACCTTCTCTTGGTATAAGAGCCATCCATAAGTTTGCAAATCTCGATTTACTGAGGAGGGATGTACTTGAGCTTTGCCTTGGGCTGTCTCCACAATACAAGCCAATTTTTCTGTAACATCAACTGATTTTGTATAGATGATCTTTCCCACGTTGTCATATAGTCCAGCAGCCAATACAGCTTTAAGAAGGGCAATTTCTTGGAAGGACAGTGTGTGTGAGGCTCTGTTTCCTTCCCAGTCATTAGATGCTGTGGATGATGAAAATCCTGCTGCCTTAACCAACTTTATTAACTCCTGCTTTACATCCTAGATTGGTTTATGTTGAAAAGAGATAAGATCAGAATTGAGTAAAAAAGAAAAAGTGACAAATACCCCTTTAATATATATTGCTGTTTCCTATCAAAATTGATAGGATACCGAATTATTATTTAGTTCCCTACAGCCCAAATCAAATGAGGGAGGAAAAAAAAATTGTACTGGCAAATCAAGGATTGAAGAGTTATCTATTTCCACTACTCCCAGACTTTAGATGTCATAAAACATAATGTCTAAAATAGGAGAGCAATAAAAATGTGTCTGAGCACATTTGCGTTCAATATATTTACTTAGGTGGTAACTCTGCACAATTTTACTCAATGAGGATGATCACACAGAACAAATAATGAAGAAGAATTGGAGAGGAACCTTGATCCTGGATTGCAAATACTTTGTTCATTTGCCTCTGGCAGTCTCACCTTAATTCTAACAATGGCAATTTCATTTAAACTTTATCTAGGTTTAGTAACCAAGTGCCCATTAGCTTAAATCCTATAGGAAGGATAAGCATTTGTCAAAGTAAACCGGCTATAAGCAATTAAAAGGTGACATTTACATTTAGGATTTCCTTTGGGTTTCTGATTTGGGGCTTAAGAGACTTTGATTCCAGGTGAGAAAAAGACAAACAGCTGCCTTAACACCACAGGGTAGGTGAAGAGATGGAAAACCATGCAGCCCAGGGAAGGGGAAGAAAAGGCTCACAGAAGGAAGGAGCTGAGAGGCAACTTGGGAGGTTGGAAGGAAGTGGGGTGGAGTGGAGACATAGGAGTGTTAGCTCTCCACATCTTGAATCCCAGTGAGCCCAGAGGCAGCTGTTCTTCAGTTTATCCCTTTATCCTTTTGTGAAGGACAAAATTCATTCCACTCAGAGATGTCCCTGCTCTTATTCCAGCCATTATTTTGAAGCACAGAAAATAATGGGTTAAGTTATAGGAGAATAAAATATTCAACCCAATATGAGAATAGAGGAATTCTGTGAGATACATTATTTTCTGAATTCTTTTATAGTGTGCCTGTAGTAAAACCTGTAGTCACTTAAATGGTATAATGAACACCATTTCCTAAGCACCATGAAAATTAAGTGTTTGAGGAGGAGCCCTGCTTTTTGCAGTCACTTGTCTTTATATTTTAATTATTTAACTCTGTCTTCCAAGAAATAATTCTGGTCCTCAACAGTAGTCAAAGCCTGAGTGATGGGCACAGCTGTCAGGTTTCCCATTCCAAGAGCAGCTTTATACACCTGGTCACAGTCAATCACAGGGTATGATGCCTTTCCATAACTATCATCCTACACTGCAACTAAGTAGCTGGCTAATATTTAGAAAAAGAGATGAGAATCTCACGAGAAGGAATCAGGGCTCTTAGGAAAAAAGATTCCAAGCCTTGGAGCATTTTATGATTATTACATTATGATTGTTAAACACTATTTTAAATCACTGTGTAATACATAAAAGTTACCTGTTGGAAAAAACAACAAAACAAAAAATTATAGATTAATGCAGTAAATTAAATCCATACTGTATGTCAAGCACTATTGTAGGCATTTTCCTAAAATAAGCCTATCAGTCAACCAAAAAACCCTGAATTACAAAGTTGTATTACGACTTACTTCTAGGGTTAACAGTGATGTTCTATTAAGAAAATTCCTCCGGCAATACGCAATTTCAGAACGATAGCCTCCTTCTTGCCGGGCCTTCTTCCATCTAGATAAATAAAATGACCAAAGTTCAACATGTTTTCTTTTCAAACTGTCTCTTTCAGAGGTAGTAACCAAAGTAAGTTTTAATTAAAGTACAATCATTTGAAAAGAAGAGGGGTCTTGATTGTTGTAGGAGCTACTAATTGAATATAAGAATTTGGCAATACTGTTATTTTTTATGTATAATAGTAAATTAACTTCAAATATGAGGTAATATAGATACAATAATACAAAGTACATTGTTCTTATTTAGAAAGGATTATAAAAATATACCTTGACAGATGAAGTAACTAAAAATAAGTGTAAATCTTAGATGTATCTTTTTAATGAAAGTCAAAGATAAATTTTTTAAAGTAAATAGCCTCAGGTCATCGATTTACTGACAACACCCAGATTATTTCTTTACCCTAGGTATGCATTGTAGATCGTCAGGTGGTCTGAATCAGCCATAGCCAAAGCTGATTTTGCAAGATCTGCCTCATCTTTTCGACCAATTGGTGTAGTAAAAGGAGACTTCTCTGTCATCACTGCAGCTAGTGTTGCCTATCCATAAATAACCAAAAAAATTTATCATTAAGGAGGTATACACGGAAGACTGATTTGTAAAAGTAAACAAATCATAAAATAATCCCACTTTCAAGTTGCATGTTTCTTTAGTACCCTTATGGTGTTCTACAGTAGCTACCATTCAATTTTAATTCATTACTTGGGACTTCATTTTATGTAATTTAAAAAATATATCACTTTTATACCATATTTATAGAGAGGTCACATCACCAGAATCGGATAAAAACCTGTATGTGTGTATAGTGATTCATAGTCTGTCACACAGTTATATCTGGACTTTTGGCCTACTATATTTCTATGCCTGCAAGTCTCTTTAAATACTTCAAAAATAATTTGGAGTGTATAATGACCCATTTCTTACTATTGCAGCTTTTCTTTTTTTTTTTTTTTATTTAAAAAAAAATTTTTTTTTAACGTTTATTTATTTTTGAGACAGAGAGAGAGACAGAGCATGAACGGGGGAGGGGCAGAGAGAGAGGGAGACACAGAATCGGAAGGAGGCTCCAGGCTCTGAGCCATCAGCCCAGAGCCCGACGCGGGGCTCGAACCCACAGACTGCGAGATCGTGACCTGAGCTGAAAGTCGGACGCTTAACCGACTGAGCCACCCAGGCGCCCCTGTTGCAGCTTTTCAAATTAATTATCATGACAGAGGTTATTTTTTGGACTCAACACAATTCTGGTGAGTATTTCTAATAGTAGAGAAACAGACTAGAGTACGTTACACTGTCTTCATTCTGTTTTTAAACAGCATTGATTTGTAGTCCCAGAAAAGGCCACAGCCTGATGAAACTGTAAAGTTGAAATGGAATAGCAGGCATATGAGCTCAGAGATTCAGCAAGAGGCACAAAGTTGGTTAATTCTGAGATAATTAGGTAAAACTGAACTGCTGGTAATTGCTGGCTCAGAGAGATAATCCAGAAACAGAAGGAGAAAGTTTTTGATTCTACTTAAAAAAATCTGTGGGATTCAAAGCTCCTTAAGAATCATCTACTATGTACTCAAATAAATATTTCAAGTGCGATTTTTGGTAGCAAAAGCCAAACCCATTTACAAAATAGTACCTCCAGCATACTTAAGTACATGGATTAATATTTATGATCTTAAAAATAAATATTAAATATTCAAAAATTCTCATCAAGCATTCACACCTCCTGGTTTTAATGCTAGTACTGACATTCTATTAATTAAAAAAAAAAAAAATCAAATTAAAAGTTAAGAATTGCTTCCAAACTTAGTAATTCCCCAGCCAAAATGATAGTTAAAGTGAAGAAGCAAGATCATCATTTATTTTACCACTGGGTCAAGGCAGCCAAATATGGCACCAAAAATAAGCATCTTGCCAATCTTGACGTTCACAGGCAGGGCTGCAAGGTGCTGGCCCAATGGAGTCAGTGTAGGCTCATTTAGTTCACATGCTCCAATCTTTCGGAGTAAATTCATTGCATTGCTGATCACTTGAAGCTGAGGAGGATCTAAAGCTTTGGCAAGGAAATCTTCAGGAGAACCAAGACTGCATTTCTGCAAATTAAAAAAGCGATCAATCAGTATGTTGTTAGAACTGACCAAAGAGATGGTCACATTGGAACTTTAGGTAAAATTTTGAGCAAAGAGGATAAATGTCTGAGGAAGGCTATCCTGTTATAATCCCAAGTGTGTGAGAAACTGTGTATGTGTTAAGGGCTGGCATGAGGTCAAGATCTTCTAATCTGTATTTTAGTTTCTTCATTCCTGATTTTTGTGAAGTCAAAATCTTAAGAACTGAAGGATATTATAGATCTTTCAGACTAGGAAGCCCTTGGTCAACATCAGGGTTTCTCAATCTCCACACTGTTGTTATTTGGGGCCATATAATTCTTTAAATGACTGTGCTGTGCACTATAGAATGTTTAGTAGCAGTTCCCTGGTTTCTACCTACTAGATGCCCATATAGCATGGCCTCCCTCTCCTCCCAGTTCTGCCAACCAAAAATGTCAGAAAACATTGCCACTTATCCCCTGGTGAGCAATACTGCCCCCAGTTGACAACTAAGGTCTAGGTACCGAGACTGTATTTTAGTCTACAAAATATGAGTGTCTCTGGTAGAATTAAAGCACAGTGGGTTTGTTTACTTATAAAGAAAATGGGGGAGGGGTATTTACTAAAAAGTAAATAAAATACTTGGAAATCTAGGGGAGGGGAAGTTTACATCTTTTTTTTTTAGAAAGGGGTAAAGAATGAACACATTAACACCTGAGTTCCTTTAGAATTACCATAATATGAAGACATAACTCCTCCAGAGGCACACGCAAAATTTCAGGGACAGAATAGTCCATAAAACCTTCAAATCTGAAAAATAATATTAAACACTTTACATATTATCAGAAATGCCACACTATAATCGTTTGTTTTTCAATTTCCAGTGCTATGTTGTACCTTTCTCTTGTGTACATTCGGAAGCAGAAGCCATCTCTGACCCTCCCAGCTCTGCCCTGGCGCTGCAGAGCACTTGCTTTACTGACAAATGTCTCAACCAAAGAACTCATCTGACTGCTTTCATGGTACCTAAAAAAAAGTTTTAGGAAAGAATATTTAGATCAAGGACTTAAAATCTGAAAAAGCTGGAAATATGTGACTCTTAAAATTACACTGAAGACAGGCTTAAAATAGTCTATCATAATTGTGGACCAATATTTTCCAAATCATGTTTCATATTTAAATAATTTAGCAAACACTGCAAATTAAATCTCATACTATCAAATTAAAAACTCTGGCACAAGGAAAAAACTTGTTTAACTTGCCCTTTTCCAAATTAATCTGACCACTGCCTCTAGGTAGTCATATGCACTGCCAAATATTGCTGAATTTTCCTAATACAGGAACAGTGTATATATGGATTACAATAGACTACTAAGGTGGTCTTCTCCTGGTTTTTGCAATATAAACATTAAAATGTTTAAAAAGCAGTAATCTGAATCTGAAGATTCAGGTAAGGTTAAGTGCCAGTTATTGTAACAGGTACGTTCAATTATGAAAAATATTCATGCTCCCCATTTACAAATGAGGGAACTGATGATTATATTTAATGGTATTATTACTTGGTAAAGATTACAGATCTGAGATTTAAATCCAACTTTGATTCCAAAACTCACACTGTTATAACCTCACAAATAATTATTGTTTCTGTAAAGCTATTTTGCAAACAAATTTACAAAAAATCATGTTCTGAAAATTTTCTTGGAGAGCAGTTTTCTGCAAGAAGCAGAACACTGGCATTACTTACAGGAAAGCACATGGCATGATTTTCTTGGGTATTTGAAAGTTTCCCATAGTTTCTCTGAGGCTTTGGGTAGAATTAGGACATTGGGATTTTTCCTATATGATTCTGAGATTTCTCCTAAGAATTCAAGAGCCCCAAACCCTTTTCAAACTTACTTATTTTCTTTTGTTCTTCCAGTGTCAATTACAAATACAACATCTGGAATAGTGATACCTGTCTCTGCAATATTTGTTGCTAAAACAATCTGAAAATAAAGAAAAAGCCAAAACATTAGGTAACAACTTCCAGCAATGTGCCATTAAACTTTAGTTTGAGGTGATGCATTTTAAAAAGTGAATCTCAACATTAGTTATAAAAATCCATCACCTACTTGCTGTTACTGTGTAATTTTAACTTGTTATAATTAGTTTCATCACTTCAGCTTGCCAATTAAAGTTACAGATTTTTATTCCAACAAAAATACCATTCCCCTAATTCTAGTCAGTCATTTTAAAAATGATGTTAACTAGCTGGGAAATTGGGTCAGAGAATAGAGACAGCTATGCACAATCACTCCAAATTACTGGAGAAAAAATAGTACATCAGTGAGAAGTGGGTTGCTGCCTTGGCTTATTATCCCTGTGACCACATCCCATGTTAGATCCAATTCTAATTTTAAAATTCTTTTTATTATTTATTTATTTTTGAGAGATTGAGCAAGCAGGGAAGGAGCAGAAAAAGAGGGAGAGAGAGAATCCCAAGCAGTCCCTGAGCTGTCACGTGGAGCCTGGCACAGGGCTTGAACTCACAAACGGCAAGATCATGACCTGAGCAGAAAACCAAGAGTAGGACACTTAACCAAATGAGCCACCCAATTGCCCCTCTCGTTCTAAAATTCTTAATGGTGATGACTGAATAGTGCACTTTTTGCATTTTTCCTTCTGTATTCTTGGAGAAAACATTTTGGGAATTTCACATCAAATATTCAATGCATATTGCTCTATATCAACTCTGTATTTTGATAGTGAATGCTTGTTTCTCTCATTCATTTGACCTAGGAAATAATACTGGGTTCTCAGACTTAGATGGGACCTAGGTGCTCATTCTACCTCAGTAGCATCTAATTTTTTTTTTTTTTTTTTTTTTAAGAGGTTGAACTCTTTTCTTTAAACCAAATCTTTGAGGGAAGCTAAAATGTTACAGATCAGGACAGCCTCAGAACCCAGGCTCCTGCACTGCAGTCTAGGCTTTCTGGGAGCTCTAGTATTCCCTACAGTTCTTATATGGTACCCTTTATCCCCTTCTAAATTTGAGAAACTGTCTACCAAGTATCTCTTCATTCAGAATCCTCAACAGAGGAGGCAGTGAAAATACTGAGACTATTTCCTAACCTAATGGTCTATGCATTAAAAAAATAATCCAGGATGAATACATGTAGAACAACAATGAATCTGTACAGGATTCAAATAGCTCCTGACATCCAACATCTTTCATGAAAAGGATGGGAAAAGTAGTGATTTTTCTTCCCACAAGCGAAAGTGATGCCATGTTTTTCAACTGTCATTCCCCTAAAAGTCTTGTCCCTTTAATAATGTATACTATAAATTTTCAAATACTTAAGTATTGGGTTCACTTTCTCATTATGTTAAGCTAGTGAGCATCTGGAGTCTGCCATGAACTGTGAGACACTTAATTACATTTTCATGAAATATTCAACAGATCACACATAAATTTGCTGTACTGAATTTTACCTTCCTGACTCCAGGAGGAGGAAGTGTGAATGCTGCAGCTTGGTCTTGAGTTGAAAGAATAGAATGGAGAGCTATCACTTTATATCTGAAAGTTAAAATCATAGTTCTTAGCAAGAGTTTCTCTTTAGAAGACACTGCAAAGAATAACAAAATTTATTTGCAAATAGAAAGCAATTTAAAAAATTTTTTATTATGAAAAAATTCAAACACCTAAGTTATGAGAATGGTACAATGAAACCATATACATTCATCAAAGAGAAAATAATATGAATTTATATGGAATATAAGGTTTAAAGAATTTTCAAAATATGCTTGGATACTACAGTGATAACCATGATAGTAATAAACTGTATCAAAACAGATACAGTAAACAGCTGAATACCTATATCTGAATGATAAGTTGCACTCTGTAGGGGTTTTGCACTATCCAGTGGGTTGGGGAGGTGAGTCACTATCTTATTCTGAACCACAGGATTCCCTCTGTTTAATGAATTAAAGACACAGAACAAAAGTAGAAATCATACCTAAAATTTTTAGTACATTTAATGCTATAATAGAAATGTTAAAAACAAAAACCTTACTTCACTTTAGACAATTTTAATTAAAGGTAAAAAGACTGAGAATTCTAAGAGTTTTAATATACAAAACATTTTTTAATTTTAAAACTACTTGGAATATAATGAAGATCTGTGGTTACCGTTCAGAAAAAAATCTTCTGTCAGTTGACAGGAGATCATACAGCTGTTGAATATGAGCGAGGCCTGGTAAAAAGATCAACACTGCTCCTTCAACATTTCTGAACTGGGGACTTCTGTCTGAAATTTTTTAAAAGATAACAATATTCAACATAAGAAAAAAGGTAAGGAATAGCATATAACATGTTAATAAAATGTTTCCAGTTAGAAAAGTTTTATCAAAACAAATAGAGTCAGATTAGTAAAAGATACATACCTAAATATATAAGAAGTTCCAAAATGAGATCAAGGTTGATTTTATGAGGATTCATGTAGAGAATAGCATGCTGAGTGCGGCTACTATACTTTTGGTAAAATGGATTTAAATCAGCACTTGATCCAGTCTGAACTGGTATATATTCCTAAAAGAAACACAATCAGAAAATGGTGAACAAAAATATTAAATATTTTTATAAGACAAAGAAAGATGCAAATCTGCCCTTCTTATCATTATTTTGTTAAAATACAGCAAGGGTACAATTTTTAGTAAGTATTAAAAAGTATTAAAAATTTTCACATCTCATGGGGTGCCTGGGTGGCACAGTCGATTAAGCGTCTGACTTTGTTTCGGCTCAGGTCATCATCTCATGGTTCGTGAGATCAAGCTCCAAGTTGGGCTCTGTGCTGA
Source organism: Panthera tigris (assembly GCF_018350195.1). Taxonomy (NCBI): domain Eukaryota; kingdom Metazoa; phylum Chordata; class Mammalia; order Carnivora; family Felidae; genus Panthera; species Panthera tigris. The sequence continues at coordinate 123,098,929 of NC_056660.1, forward strand.
CAGTGCATAGCCTGCTTGAGATTCTCTCTCTGCCCCTCCCCCACTCACAATGTTTCTCTTTCTCTCTCTCAAACTTAATTTTTTTTAAATTTCACATTTCATTTCATTCAACATCCTTAAGTACAGCAAAACTTTTAATCTTTTCATGTACATACTAAATTAAAGAAGAATGGAAGAAAAACAGAACAGTGTATGCACTGTTCTGTGGCAACTAAGAAGCAGATCAAGAGAGGTCATAACTTTAATAAGTAGTTTATACCTGCCTCATTCCTATTAGATTCTATTTCGGTTGCTAAAGTCCAGTCACCTCTTTTGAAATACCTTTAATTTTCTGAAGTCTTTCTTTAGTTTCTAATTTCTAACTCTGGAATTTTAGGGAAAGATTTTAGTTTTTGCTTCTTTGATTTATCTGCTTAACTAGAAGATAAAGTAACTAACTTTGTGTTTCCATCAGATTGGATATAAGCATGAAATATTGTGGATCCAATAAAAATACTGGATATAGTACCACTGGCTAAAATGCAAGCTAATGTAGTTTTATGACAGCTCTAAAAACAAACATGTCACTGAAACGAACTCTCTAGGAAGAACTGTGCTTGCCCTAGACAGCTTCTCTATATAGCTCGGGTTGGCCTGTACCAGGACAGCTGCTGAGAGAACCAATGGCAAGGATCGATCTCGACTTTGGGCCTGCCCCACCCTCAACACGTAAGATGTTCAGATAAAATACAGAAAATCATTACAAATTTACTCCTAAATAAGTGATCACTGCTCTGAAGCAGTAAAGGTTGCCTCTTATTTATATGCTCCTTGATTTTTTTACGGGTATCTATAGGGCCAAAATAGTGAAAGAAGATAAAATACCGTAAACCAAAGACTGAAGATTATTTTAAATTTTGCTCAAAATCCTATCTCTTCCTCTTCTCCCAAATTATACTTGAATTCACTGTGCCAGCCATATGATTTTAAACCTCTCATGGAATGTTATACTTTGGATATCACTATCAGATGTCTTTGAAAATGTTTTCTTTTTACCTGGTACTTTTTTATTCCCCCTGCTTTGCTTGTAACATTAATGGTTATTTCTTCTTCCTCCTCCAGAAATTTCTGACAATATTCTGAGTCTTTCTCCAGTACAAATCCTGTTTCTTCTATTATATCTTCAAGATGAAAAACCTACATAGATTAAGGTATATGAATGGTAAATTCAAATCCATTTCGGTAAATACCATTTTAAAGAGAACAATGGGATCATTGTCTTTTGAATGTTACCAAATGTTAATTTAGAATATTATGAGAAAAGCTTCTTTCTGCATTATTTGGGAATGGAAAACTTTGTTGATATAGATGAGTTTGTCCCTAGAAGTCTCTGGACAAATTACATTATGGTGTATATTTTTTATTTGTGAAAACTGGTTAAAAGAGCAGTCTTTATGAGCTGAACCCAAAGAACAAACATTAATAGAATAAGCAGAAAGGAAGCTTCAAAAACAAGCCTAAATTTGAGAGTTGGGTGAAAAAGGAGTTCCTTACTGCCACCTTCAATCTGGATATAATGGTTTGGACACAGAAGTGTGTTTTACGTTCTGTACTTCTCAGGTGTATCTTTCAGCAGAATTGTCCCTTCCAGCCTCCCCACCCTCAATCCAGGCAGCACTAGCCATCTGATTCCCGAGCCATCTCCAAGTTTTCTCTTGACCTGCAGTACTGTAGGAATAGGTATGGGCTCAGATGACTACAGCCTGTCTTCTGGTGAAACTCCCTGGTAGGAATGTAGTTTCTGTTCATATAGGTGTTTTAAAGAAAACTTACCTCCACAGGATAGCTTCTTCCTGAAATTCTAAGAATAGGGCAGTGTGTGAAATATGTGGAAAACTTTTCACTGTCTACAGTGGCACTCATTAGAATCAAGTGTAGATCAGAGCGTTTCTGTAAAATTTCCTTCAAGATAATTAGTAAGAAGTCTGACTGGACGCTTCTTTCATGAACCTAGTATAAAATGGAACAAAAAAACAATCATATATAAGGGCTACTAAGAGGCTAAAATAATCAGACACTCAAATCTACTAAAAGTTCATATTTATAGTCAGCACATGAGGAGGGAGAGAGAAGCTGTATGTTTCAAATGAGGTACTTGGTAATCTGCTGTGCAAGTCCCTGAGACTTTATCCTCATGTGTTGGGGCAATGATGAAAACACATTAGGGGCACCTGGCTTGCTCATTCAGTGGTGTGTGATTCTTGATTTCAGGGTTGTGAGTTTCAGCACCACGTTAAGTATACAGATTAGAGATTACTTAAAAATCTTTACAAAAAATAAGGGGCACCTGGGTAGCTCAGTCGGTTGAGCATCCAGCTCTTAATTTCGGCTCAAGTCATGATCCCAGGGTTGTGGGATCACGCCCTGTGCTGGGCTCTGTGCTGAGCACAGAGCCTGATTAAGATTCTCTCTCTGCCCTGCTCACATGTTCTCTCTCTCTCAAAATAATTTAAAAAATTTTTTACACAGAGGAATCATGTAGTCTGAGTTCAACTTAAAAAAAGAAAACTGGCTATAATATGGAAAATGTCATAGAGGACAGCAACAGAAAAGTTTCAAATAGAGGTTTTGTAGTACTTAAAGAAATAATAGTAGTCTATATGAGGGCAATGCCATTTGAATATGGAGAAAAGTGAATGAATTTGAAACGAGTAGAATCAACTGGTATAAGTGATGGGATGTGGGAGGAAGAAGGAATAATCCTAGTTTTACTTTTACCAGGATATTTATGTCTGAAACTCATGAGTGATTTCCTGATGGTAAGGCAAATCTGAGGAAGCTCATCAAACAGATGTTAATTTATGCAGAAAATGATTTTTTTTTAAAAGGACAAATAAGGGTAGATCATAAAATAGAGCTAAAAAAATGTGTATGTTAGTAAGCACATTCTGCAGAGGTAGGCAACAACATCTGGCTGTAAACATACTAGCAACCAGCAAGAAAAGCTATTTAACGCACATAGTGACCATAAACTAAAACAAATCACACAACTATTTGTAAGAATAAGGTAGATGTACTATTCTGAATGTTACCAAAAAGAAAGGTCCTGAATAGCATAATGAACTCTGTTCAGACATCTGTTACATCCTTATATTTAACATGATGAATTTCACTGAGCTTTTTCTTTGTTTTTACCAGATTGTTCAAGATGTTAACAGTATTACACTTAAGCACAATTCAGTAAATCATGTAACAGAATGCTAATACTAAACCATGAAAGAACAGCTTCCTGAAGTTGGTCTGGCTTTTCAATGAGGGTTCACTCTGAGGCAAGAATATATAATAGGGAAAAGACAGTCTTTTCAATAAATGGTGTTGGGAAAACTAGACCACCTTCTTACACCAAACACAAAATAAAATGGATTAAAATTCTAAATGTGAGACCTGAAACCATAAAACTCCTAACAGAAAACATAGGCAGTAATCTCATGGACATTGGTCTTAGTAACATATTTTTATGGATTATGTCTCTTCAGGCAAGGGAAACAAAAGCAAAAATAAACTATTGGGACGACACCAAAATAAAAGCCTTTTGCACAGTGAAGGAAACCATCAACAAAAGAAAGGCAACTTAATAATGGGAAGAGATACCTGCAAATGATATATCCAAGAAGGGGTGAATATCCAAAATACATAAAGAACTAAAACAACTCAACACCAAAAAAACACAATTAAAAAGTGGGCAGAGGACCTGAGTAGACATTTTTTCAATTAAGATATATAAATGGCCAACAGATATATGAAAAGATGCTCAACATCACTCATCATCAGGGAATGCAAATCAAAACAATGAGATACCACCTCAAAACACTGAAAATAGCAAGAATTAAAAAGATAAGTGTTGGTGAGGATGTGAAGAAAAGGGAATATTCATGCACTTTTTCGGGGAATGTAAACTGGTGCAACCACTATGGAAAAGAGTCTGAAGTTCATCAAAAAATTATAAACAGAAATACAGAATGATCCAGTAATTCTATTACTGGGAGTTTACCCAAGAAAATGACACTAATGCGAAAAAATACATGCACCCATGTTTACAGCAGCATTATTAACGAGGGCCAAGATATGGAAGCAGACCAAGTGTCCATCCGTAGATGAATGGATAAAGATATATATGGTATATATACAATGGAATATACAATGAAATATTACTCAGCCATAAAACAGAATGCAATCTTACCATCTGCAACAACATGGATGAATGAAGAGATTATTATGCTAAGTGAAATAAGTCAGACATAAGGCAAATAACATATGAAAAAATATGTATTTCCGATAGTGACAATATGGTGTAGCACTATGGGGACCCTGAGTTTGTCTCATCCATGAAACATAGCTAGATTAGCATCAAGCCATTTTGAACACCTGGAAAGTGATCTGAGAATTAATGCAAAAATCTGCCTAATTTGAGCCAGAGAACTTGGCAGGTATATGGTGCAGAGAGGTGAACTGGGGGGAGAGAAAAGCCACAGAGCCATGGAGGGTAGGGAGCTGTTTTTGCAGAGACAACAGAAAGAAAAAGGAGGAAGACTGCAGCACACCGGGATCACGCAAGCAAAGCACTCCCTTTAAGTAAGAGTAGCTGGAGAGAAAGAGATAAAGAGTGAAAACACTTGCAGGAGACTTGACAAGAAATCTGTTCCCCAAAACTATTGATGGGGAGGAAGGAGATGGTTTCAATACCACCAGGCTTCTATAAACAGTGGAGCAGAGAGTCTGAAGTTTCAGAGCTTAGAGCCTGGGGCGCTCTGACGAGGAAGTAGGGGGAATCCCCAGGAGCATGCAGCACAGTCTGAGGGGTCCATGTGCCACATAGGGAGAAGCGGTTCCCGTTTGGAGTGCCTGTGGTAGAGGCCATACAGCCTCCCTCCAGGCCAAAGTCCTGGTGGACCCTGGAGAGCTGCCATGTTTACTGTTATTGGAACAAAGACACGAATACAGCAAAACCTGGCACAAGCTATGTGTTGTGATTTACCATAAACTCAGAGCCTCTGCTGCTGTGCGATCACATGAACATTTTCTGGGACAAGACAGCACCAGGCTGTTGCTCAATGAGACCCTCCTCCAGAGAATCAGCATGGATCCGAGAAGTGGATTTTTGAAACAGCTCCATCTGAGATAAAACACTGGAGGGAGGCACCACCTGGCAATCAGATAACTTGGACACAGGGTAAAGGCGGGGAGTGGGTGGCAGCCTGAGACAAAGGGGTGATTGAGGGCATGAAATTCACGCACCAGAGACTAGAGAACTGGGGAAAGCCATTTTCACCATGCACAGATGACCCCAGTGAGCTAAGCAGCACTACCAAGTGGAGAAGGGAGCCATTGCACCCAGCCCCACCCACCTGCACCCTCCAGGGACATCCCTTAGAAGACCAGAACAAATCCCTTCTACCTGCTTAGCTTATGGACTGGACTATATAATGTGCTGCAAAATTGCAGTTCTAGGTAAACTGGATATAACTTCATTCAAGTTTCACTCTGCTTGCTTGTTGTTCATTTTCTTTGCTTCTGTTTTTCCTTCTGTTTTCTTTTTCCTTTCTTTTCTTTCTCTTTCTTGGATACAGAAAGAGCAAATTTTTTTAAAAATTTTTTAATTCTATTTTTATATTTAATTAAAAAATTTTTTAAAACTTTTTTTCCCTTTCTCTTTTCTATCAAGCTTCTCTCAACAAGTAGACCAAAACACACCTAGGATCTAGCTTCCTTTATTTTTTGTTTTTTTTAATATTTTTAATTTTTAAATTTATTAATTTTTTCTTCCTCCAAAATGATACAATGGAGGATTTTACCAGACAAGAAAAAACAGGAAAAAATGACAGCCAGGGATTTAATCAACATAGATAGAAGTATGATGTGTGAACTAGAATTTAAAATCACGATTACAAGAATACTAGCTAGGGATGAAAAAAGTATAGGAGACACCAGAGACTCCCTTTCTACAGAAATAAAAAAACTAAAACCTAGTCAGGCCAAAATTAAAAATGCAATAACCGGGGCGCCTGGGTGGCTTGGTCAGTTAAGCGTCCAACTTCGGCTCAGGTCATGATCTCATACTCCGTGAGTTCGAGCCCCGCGTCGGGCTCTGTGCTGACAGCTCAGAGCCTGGAGCCTGTTTCAGATTCTGTGTTTCCCTCTCTCTCTGCCCCTCCCCTGTTCATGCTCTCTCTCTCTCTGTCTCAAAGATAAATAAACGTTAAAAAAATTTTTTTTTAAAAATAAAAAATAAAAACGCAATAACCAAAATGCAATTGCGAATGGATGCTGTGATGGTGAGGATGGATGAAGTAGAGCACCCAATCGGTGATACAGAAGATAAAATTATGGAAAATCATGAAGCAGAAAAAAAAGAGGGAAACAAAGTCTAAAGATCATGATACAAGATGTACAGAACTCAGTGATTTATTAAAGAGTAACATTGTGTCATAGGAGTGCCAGAAAATGAAGAGAGACAAAAAGGGGCAGGAGGTTTACATAAGCAAATTATAGCTGAAAACTTTCCTAGTCTGGGAAAGGTCACAGATATCAAAATCCAAGAGGCAAAGAGAACTCCCATTAGATTCAACAAAGCTGACCATCACCATGGCATATCATAATCAAATTTACAAAATACACAGACATGGAAAAAATCATGAATGCAGCAAGGGGAAAAAAACTCCTCAACCTCCAAGGGAAGACAGATCAGGTTTGTAGCAGATCTGTCCACAGAAACTTAGCAGGCCAGAAAGAAGTGACAGGATATATTCAAAGTGCATAATCGCAAAAATGTCCAGGCAAGAATTCTTTATCCAGCAAGGCTGTCATTCAAAATAGAAGGAGAGATAAAGAGTTTCCCAAACAACAACTAAAGGATTTTGTGACTACTGAGCCAGCCCTGCAAGAAAATTTAAGGGGGGGGGGGGGGGAAGACTCTTTTTTTTCTTTACATTTTTTAAAATGTTTATTTTTGAGAAAGAGAGACAGATCATGAGCGGGGAAGGAGCAGAGAGAGAGGGAGACAAAATCTGAAGCAGGCAGGCTCCAGGCTTTGTGATGTCAGCAGACCCCAACATGGGGCTCAAATTTGTGAACCATGAGATCATGACCTGTGCTGAAGTCAGACGCTAAACCGACAGAGCCACCCAGGCGCCCCTAAGGGGGTGGGGAGGGGGACTCTTTGGAGAAGAAACAAAACAAAAACACACCAAAAGACTAGAAAGGACTAGAGAATATCATTAGAAATGCCAGTTGTACAGGCAACACAATGGCACTAAATTTTTGTCTTTCAATAATCACTGTAAATGTAAATGGACTAAATTCTCCAATCAAAAGACAAAGGGTATCAGAATAAGAAAACAAGACTCATCTATATGCTGCCTATAAGACTCATTTTAGACTTAAAGACACCTGCAGAATGAAAGTAAGGGGATGGAGAACCGTCTATCATGCTAATGGATGTCAGAAGAAAACTGAAGTAGCCATACTTATATCAGGCGATCAAATTTTAAAGACTGTAACAAGAGATACATTCATATTATTAAATATATATACATATAAATATGCATATTCAATGTCAACCGTTATTTTTTTTTCTGGGATATGAGATTATAGGTTTTTATTTTCATTTTTGTATCTTGCTATATTTGTAATATTTTCTTTTTAAGTTTATTTGTTTTATTTTATTTTTTTTAAAGTTTACCTTTTTTTTAATTTTTTTATTTTATTTTTATTTTTTGAGACAGAGAGAGACAGAGCATGAACGGGGGAGGGGCCGAGAGAGAGGGAGACACAGAATCGGAAGCAGGCTCCAGGCTCTGAGCCATTAGCCCAAAGCCCGACGCGGGGCTTGAACTCACGGACCGCAAGATTGTGACCTGAGCTGAAATCAGACGCTTAACCAACTGAGCCACCCAGGCGCCCCTTAAGTTTATTTATTTTAGAGAGAGTGCATATGTATGAGAGCATGAGCCGGGGAGGGTCAGAAAGAAGGGGGGAAGAGAGAATTCCAGGCAGGCTCCACACTGTCAGTTCAGAGCCCGATGCGAGACTCAAACTGACGAACCACAAGATCATGACCTGAGACAAAGTCGGACATTTGAATGAGCCATCCAGGCGCCCCTATTTGTACCATTTTCTAAGCAAAAGGAGGAAAATGACCGAACAATCTATATGTAGTCTATTAATTAAAAATCAATGAATGACTCAACTTTAATACTGCCTTCTGAATTTAGTGAATTAACAGACATTTATAAAAACTTTACATCAGGGAAAATTTTTTAAATAGTTCTTGTATAATAGAAATGCTATGTATCTTATTTCTTCTGGACAAAATCATGTACAAAGCGAATCAGTTTACATGTGGTAGGCTACTGCACCATTTAAAATAATTCTAATGGGAGGGGCACATGGGTAGCTCATTCGGTTAAATGTGTGACTCTTCATCTCAGCTCAGGTCGTAGTTTCACAGTTCCTGGGATCGAGCCCTGAGTTGGGCTTTGCTGCTAAGAGCAAGGAGCCCACTTGGTATTCTCCTTCTCCTGCTATCTGCTCTCCCTTGCTTACAGGCTCTCTCTTTCTCTCTCTCTCTCTCAAAAAAAATAAATAATTCTAAGGGGAAATTTTCAATTTAAACATTCAATTTAAGTGTGCATTAAAATTTTATCCAAGGACATACAACTCTTGATTTCTGCTCAGGTCATAATCTCACCATTTGTAAGTTCAAGCCCCGCATTGGGTTCTGTACCGACAAGGTGGGACCTGCTTGAGATTCTCTGTCTCCCTTTCTCTCTGCTCCTCTCTCTCAAAAATAAACATTAAAAAAAAATCTGATTCAAGGAGGGATATATCTATAGAGTAAATGATGAAGATTTCTTGGTTTTTTTTAGTACGAATTAAGGAAAATCCTTTAACAACCAAATGTAGTTAAGAGGCAGTAACACACCACAGACTGCATCCAGATGGCCTCAGTTTGAACCCCCTAGTTGCAGAACTTACTGGCTGTGTGAACTTACACATAGTATTTTAACCTCATTGTGCCTCAGGGCAACTGTCAAAAGAGATAACAGTATCTACTTCACTGGATTTCAGGAAAGGTTAAATGAATTTATATATATACAGTCAGAAGCATATAGCAAATGCCATATGGTATTAAAACAATTAACATGAGACATATTTGTTAGAGAAAATTAAATTATTATATACACAGGGGCATTTAATAAGCATGAAGAAAATGTTAGGTAGTATTAGAAATAGCATCCTTTTAACGTGAAACTGTTTAGAATTTATCTGAACACGACTACAGAATATACTCACCTCGTCTACAATAACATGAGACACATTGGTTAGGAGACCATCTTCCTGAAGTTTTCTTAGCAAAACTCCTGTTGTACAATAGAGTAACCTTGTAGATTCACTAGCTCGAGATTCCATCCGGATCTGATATCCACACAAAGAATTCTATAGGGAGAACATAAGGTTGAGATAAGATTCTCATAAGTGATCTGGGAAACAAGAGCTAAGAAATGAAGCACAGGTGCTGATCCTGCTACTAAGTAGGGCAGTTTAAGGAAATCTAGTGAAATTAAAAAAAATTTTTTTAACGTTTTTTAATTTATTTTTGAGAGAGAGAGACAGAATATGAGTGGGGGAGGGGCAGAGAGAGGGAGAGACAGAATCCAAAGCAGGCTCCAGGCTCCGAACTTTCAGCACAGAGCCCGATGTGGGGCTCGAACTCACAAACAGTGGGATCATGACCTGAGCCGAAGTTGGATGCTTAACCGACTGAGCCACCCAGGTGTCCCAAATTAACTAAAATTATTGTCCCAATATCTTCAATTGTATAAACCTATAAAATTTGTTCTGCTAACTTAAAAAAAATTTTTTTTAAATAATTACTTATTTTTGAGAGACAGAGCGTGAGCAGGAAAGGGGCAGAGAGAGAGGGAGACACACAGAAGCCGAAGCAGGCTCCAGGCTCTAAGCTGTCAGCACAGAGCCTGACACAGGGCTCGAACTCATGAACTGTGAAATCATGACCCAAGCTGAAGTTAGATGCCCAACCAACTGAACCACTCAGGTGCCTCTGGTTTGCTAACTTTAAACAAGAAAAACTTTTGATCTTTTCAAAGTGTTGAGACAAAAGCTGTTCACTCCAGGTACCATCAAAGATTGATTATTGTATTCTAATTAAATTATCTTGCAACAAAATATTGAGGTACTCAGGACAAAAATTTAGAGCAGTTCCTACAATTTGGTCTACTTTTCTGTCAAGATTTCATAAAAGCTGCCAGTGTTAAAGAGCAACTATTCTCATACCAGTAGTGGTGCCTCATGGGAATCTTGAGGTGACTTCTATTCTCATCACATTTTTTTATTTCTTCAGTTATTTTTAAAATAATTTTTTGTATGTATGTATGTATGTATGTAATGTCTGCACCCCATGTGGGGCTTGAACTCACAACCCTGAGATCAAGAGTCACAAGCTCTACCAAGTGATCCAGCCAGGCTCCCTTCTAAGGTCATTCTTTTATTTGCCATGTATGTACATGTCTGTTATTCTCTTAACATAAGTTCCTTATAAGATAGAAATTATGTCTTTTTTTCTTCTTACATTCCATGAGAGAAATCCATACCATGTTTCACAAAAATTTATAGTGAAGGGTTACCTATCTTAAAGACAGAAGCAAAAATGTTAGGGGCGCCTGGGTGGCTCACTCGGTTAAGTGTCTGACTCCAGCTCAGGTCATGATTTCGTGATTTGTCAGTTCAAGCCCCATGTCGGGCTCTGTGCTGACAGCTCGGAGCCTGGAGCCTGCTTCAGATTCTCAGTCTCCCTCTCTCTCTGCCCCTCCTCACTCTGTCTCTCTCTCTCAAAAATAAATTAAAAAACATTAAAAAAAATGTTAAATACCATCTCTAGAAAGAACAATTCAAAGTGTAATTAAGCTGAGTTGTATCAACCTGGAATTCATATTTGGTTCTAAGCAATTTTATTAATTTCTATATTTTGCAGTTATTCTGCTACTGAATAGCCAGTAGCAGTGTCAAAACTCATACACTGTACAGGTGTCATTTGGATCCCAAGAGCACAGATGAGTAATGTCACCATTCACTGAGAAGGAGTTGAACGACATCTTACCCTTCCTCCAGGTCCATTTTCACAGCCCAACTCATCACATACTCTTGTGGCTAAACTCACTGCTGAGATTCTTCGGGGCTGCGTGCAGACAATGTTACACTTACTAGCTCCCCACTCATTTAGAAGCAAATCTTCCAAGAGGAAATGTGGTACTTGAGTACTTTTGCCACTCCCCGTTTCACCTGCCACAACCACTACCCGGTGCCTTTTAAGAGTTTCAACAATTGAATTCCTATGCTTGAACACTGGTAACTGCTGCCTTTCCTTTAGAAGTCTCTGGTACTTAGGTGTGCTTTGCAACTTCCTAAAGAGGGCTCTAACAGGTTCCAAATCTTCTGCCTTTTCTGATTCCAAGGACAGTGCAGAAAAATCCTCATCAGAAACTAAATTTTCCCAAGATTCCTCAGGATCTTCAGAGTTTTCTCTCTTATTTTCAGAATGCTGTTGCTGCTGCTGCTGCTGCTGTTTCAATTTGTTCAGAAGTTTGGCAATAAAAAGATCACGTGGCTTATTGGTTTCCATTTTATTTAATTCTTCCTTTTTCTTTTCTGCATCACTCCACTCCAACCAAACATCTCGGTAAGTGGGAGGAAGTAACTGGTGCACAGACTATAAAGGGAAAAAAAAAAACACCAGTATGTTATTTTCACTAATTACTTAATATTAAAATTCAATAGGCTGGAACTTAGAAGGATAGCTATTTTCCTCTTAAAATGTAATTTGTCTCTTAGTTACTACTTTAAGATGCACATGCATATGATGCAAATTTATAAATAGCATATCATATTTCAGGCTTCTAAACTTACTGTGTGACCTTCGACAAATAACCTGTGTCTCAGATTCTACATTGGTAAAATGGGCCTAATATCTCCCTTACAGACACACTCTAAAGTAAACTTTTAATACATGAAAAGTGCTCATTCTTGGAGCAAACTACTGAGTATATTTTTATTATTTATTCCTGCAGTGGTACTATGTAAATATGTAGGTGACCCATAAAGCATTTCTGAAAGAAAATTCCCTCTGAGATGCTGGCACGTAAATGATATTACAGGTCAAAGTATTTAAAATAAACTACAGTGAAGTGAATCTAAGTTGTCCTAATTCTGTGTCATAAAAGAGCCCACAATTATCTCTATAACACTGAGAGTTACTTCTATCAATTAAGCTTAGCTTATGATCCCTTTTTGCAAAATAGGTGAAATAAAGACATTACAGATTTTTACTGGCAGAAGCTGGAAAAGAACTATCGTTTGGAGTTCCACTTCATCAGGGTCTAAAGTTTCCAGTGGTTCTAATTTCCCATGAAGAACATGTATTTATTGCAAAAAAGAAATGTTGACAATCCAACAATCCAAGAAAAAAAAAAAGCTTCCTTCAGAAGTACTTCAATCTTTCTTAAACCTGAAAGCTTATAGTTCATATATTCTAAAATTGAAAACTGGAACTAAGTTCTATAACTTTTCAAAATTGAGAAAAAAATGTAACATTCAAGGGAGACATAACATTTAAGCATTAAACTGTTTAAAAATTCTCCTTACTTCAACCAACCTAGAACAACTATTTTTAATCCATAAAATAGCACAGCCTGAAAAACTAGACCAGTGAAATTGTTCAGAGCCTCTGGTCTAAGGACAGAAAGACCAAGCTATGTTTAGGGGCAAGACGCAGTCAAAATCATAAGTAAGCATTAAACGAGGATTAATCTGAAGAAGCGCTAAGTAAAAACTGGCACCGAAGGCCATCGTTAAATACATTCCATATGCTCATAGTTTTATGTTGGCAAAGTACAGTACACGCACTACTCCACGAATGACTTTTGAAACACATCAATTTAAAAAGTCTCACCTGCCCTTTCACTAAACGGTACAGAGCTAGAGTTGCTCCCAGGTGCTGAGCTTGCATGCCATCTTCTGTTAAGATTGTAGGGCATACTACCAGTACGTCATCTTCAGACTTGATTACTCTTACCCTACAAGGAAGCCAAAGATTTTTAAAATAAAATTAATGAAGTAAAAACAAGTCAGAATTCCATTCACACTGAGCCTAAGTTTACATTAATTAATTAAATATTTCTAATGAAGACACTGTACTAGATAACATATCAGCACTATCAACCTGAGATGTGGAATAAGAGAGCTTCCTAAATATGTCTACTTCACATGTAAGAAACAGATTTTTCATCTTAGATTTTTCTAAAAGTTCATTCAATTAACCAAAAAAACATACCTACATTTCCAGTATCTACCTACTGGAACTTTTTCAAAGGAAGGATTTGGACTCTTGGGAAGATTCTTCCTGACCCAATCGATCAGAAATTGTTTGGGAGATTTTCCAGTCCAGCTTCGAGCTGTATAGTCAAAATTTCTTACATCATGAGGTTCTTTCTTTTTCTCTAAAATGATAGACAAAGATTGTTTTTTAAAAAATTGTCATGTGGTAATGTGTAGTCTCTTTTGAGTGATCAAAGTCCTCTCAATTTTGGGAAAAGACCTTTAGAAGAGAATAGGTTTAAAAAAAAAAAAAGTTTGCTCTTCTGAGCGATGTAAGGATATCCTCTTAATGGATAAAACCACTAAATATCTGAATCTTTAAAAAAAAGTATCCTGAGTAACTCATCCATTCTTATAAAATATCTATGATAACTAATCATGTGATGAATTGTTCAGGGTACTCTGAATTATAGTATTTGGGAGGCTACCACACAGGGAGGGTAATCTTTTGAAAAAAATATAGATTGGATGTCATTTCTCTGCTTAACAGCTGCCGCCGCCACCGCCACCTTCATTGGTTTCACATTATATATAAAATAAAGTCCAAATTCTTCACCACTGCCTAATACCTTTTCATGGTCCATCTCTGCTTATCATGCTCACTCTATTATAGCCACACAGGCAGGCAGTCACTTCCTCAAATGCTCTAAGCCTGCTTGGCCCAGTACAGAGGAAGTAGCCACACATGAACAAATCTAAATTAATTACAATTAAACTTTCAGTTTCTCAGTTGCATTAATCACATTTCAAGTGCCCATTACTCCTATTTGGCTAGTAGCTATCACACTGGATAGCCCAGATATATAACATTCCTATCATAGAGTGTTCTGTTGAATAGTCTGCTCTACATCTTCTCTACCTTAGACTTCCAATGTACTGTCTCCCTCCTTCTAAGGTGGCTCTTCCCACCAAGGTATCACTGGGCTGACACCTAATCATCTATCAGATCTCAGAGCAAATCAACAGCCCCATTGTTATCTCTAATATGAAACACCAGTATTCTTGCTCTGATAGCATACATCACAATTTATAATTAAATATTTGTGTATATTTAATGCTTATCTCCCCTACAAGACCATACACTTGAAGAGGGCAAGGACTAGGTTATTTTGTTAATTACTGTACATAAAGCAACTGACATTATAAACAATAAAAATTCAATAAATATTTATCATATATAATTAAAAAACTGACAATTTAGCATAGGACTTGACTAAAGTACAGATAAATATCATACAAGCTATTATCAATAATGTACTTAGCACAAATAAATGCACCATTACACACATCCAGTGGCATGGCAGTACTCATGGCAGAGTCCTCTTAGGGCTGTTTGAGTTAACCTTGAAGCGAGGGTAAGGTTGGCCAAGTAGGGGATAACAGAATGAGCAAAATCATGGAGCCATGAAATAACACATGTTCTAGAGAATGTTGCGGCTACAGTACTTAGCTGGGAGAATAAAGTGGGAAGGCAGATTGTGGTAGAATGCAAAGGCTCTTCAATGCCGTGATAAGTATGGACTTACTACTGATTGAGGGTTTTTAACAGGGAAATCACATTTAGATAGGTTATGGAAATAATTCTGGCAGGAATTTGGAGGATGGACTGGAAAGAGATGAGGCTGAAACAAGATACTTAAAATTACAAAATGATACAAGAGTTATCATAATTATTATTTTTCCAAGACAGCATGTGGAAGCGTAACTTTACTGCAAGCTTATGTAGTTTGCTAGATGTTTGCTTATGTAGTTTGCTAGAAACTAACAATTTCTCAGTTGTATTTTCACTGACAGTTTACTACTTTCACCTCGAGACCCTTTCCCTTTGTTTTACCTTTCTCTTCTTCAGTAGCAGGTACAGATTTTTCAAATAAGTTAAAGTTCAAAGCCCTTTCCTCTTCTGTGGCTACAAGAGGCTTTTTCCTTTCATTCTGTTGATGTGAAATCTTTATGGCTGGATTGAATACTGGATGGTCTTCTAAAGTTTCCATTTCTACCAAGAAAAAAAGAATTGTGCTTTGTTGTATTTGTTTTTTATGTCTCTTTACTTTGCAGAGACGGTTAAAAAACAAACAAAAAAACTGCAAAACAACAACAACAAAAACTAGAACAGCATTCTTTCTTTTTCCTTGCAGCCAGTTATTCAACACTTTCTACTTGGAATTTATGCTAGAAGTCAGAGGCAATTTATTTTCACATCATATAGTAAAATGTTTTAAATGAATTATTTAACAGATGTAGAAGGTCTGGAAAAACATACTCATTAGACATGAATGCTCATGGAAGTGTACCTGACTCTCCTTTTTGAATGAGGATGGTATTTTATGGTATATTTCAAAGGCTGACAAACTATGGCCCATGGGTCGCATCCAGCCCTGCTGCCTGTTTCTGTATAGCCTATAAGCTAAAAATGATTTTGGTATTTTTAACTGGTTGAAAAATATACGAAGCATTTCGTGACATGTGAAAATTTATATGAAATTCCTATTTCAGTATCCATAAAGTTTTATGAGAATATAGCCATTTATTTACATACTACCAATGGCTACTTCTATGCTGTGACAGGAGAGTTCAGTAGTTGTGAGAGCATCTATATGGGCCACACAACCTACCATATTTATTATTTGCCTTGTTACAGAAAGCCTATCAATCCCAGGTATAAACTGTTAGGAAAGAGTAGACAAGAAGAGGCAACCTCCATGCCAGGAAAGCCAAAAAAAAGAAGAGACATTTATATACCTAAGAATTTTTTTTTTTTAATTTTTTAACATTTATTTATTTTTGAGACAGAGAGAGACAGAGCATGAATGGGGGAGGGTCAGAGAGAGAGGGGGACACAGAATCTGAAACAGGCTCCAGGCTCTGAGCTGTCAGCACAGAGCCCGACGCGGGGCTTGAACCCACGGACCGCGAGATCATGACCTGAGCCGAAGTCGGACGCTCAACCGACTGAGCCACCCAGGCGCCCCTATACCTAAGAATTTTTAAGTGTTTACCTCTTTGAAATTTCCTTATTTTTTCTTGAGCCTCTTTTTGGCCTTGCTTGTTTTTTTCTAGTTTAAAGGTAGCTGCCTGCTCCTTTGCATCCAGAAGTTTTGCTGCAAGGTGCAAGTACCTTTCATTCTGTTCCAAAGAAGATATTGATTCAGAAATTTAAAAAAGAACAAAATCAGTTAAGTCATTTGTCAATTTATTATAGAAAAACCTATGATCTTTTAATCTTATTCTTTGATCCAGCAAATCTGCTTTTAGGAATTTTTCACAGAGAAACAATACAAAGGTGCAGATTTGTAGGTAGTAGTGACAGAAGAGGAAAAACTGCAAATCAAAGGTACTCATCTACAGAGAAAATCTGTCAGCCATTAGAAAAAAAAAATGAGGTACCAAAAGAATGAGGGTGATCCACATGGAAAATTTCCTTGACATGTTAAATAAAATTAAAAACTACAGAATAAAAGTTAAGTAAGCTCATTTCTGTAAAAAAGAAGTATTTTGTTTTTATACATAATTTACATAAAGGATTGTGTAGATAATAATAATATTCATCTGAAAGTTACCTTTCCATAATCTCTTTCTTGTAGAAAATAGGGACATTAAAAAAAAAAAAAAAAAAAGGCCTCTGGTAAAAATGGGTGTTATAAAACTTAAGGACTAGCTCCGCTGAGCAAACATTAGACGCAGTTTAAAATTAAACTCAAATTTGTTTTTTTCCTTAGGTTAACAAAGTACAGATGAGAAGCATCAATGCACAAGGTGAAGATAAGGGCATGTATAATGCTGCTATGAAACACAACTGTTAACATGAATGGAAAAGAGATCAACTAAGGCAGCACATCGAGCTGAAGTCTGGAACCACTTTGTGTAGAACACACTGATACAGTGTAAACAGAAGCGTTAGCTGTCTGTACCTCCTGTTCACCCAAATCACACTCATTCTTCCATCATTCCTATTTCTGCCATTGATACCACTGTCCCTCCACCTGCAAATCTCTTGCTGTCTTTAGCTCATTAACTTCTTTATTCAGTAAACCAAGACTTTCTATTGGTTCTTGCTTTAAATGTTTCTGTTGCCTTCCAATTCCAATACCAATTTGGAGCCTTATTATTTCATACCCGAGGAAGTGCAAGAGCTACCAAATGGCTTCCCTATCCTTTCCAAATCACCTTGAACGCTACTAAATATTCCAAACCACTTTAAGCACTTTAATTTTGACCTAAAATACCAAATTCTTGTAACTCACCTGCCCCCAACTTTGAGAAGCTCTTCCCAAGAAAAAAAAGTCAAATTCATTTTTGGGGGATCAAAATCTTCTGGTCTCAGCTAAACTCACTTGTTTACTCCTTCCTGTCAGTACTCATCTACATTTTATACTCTGTATATATTCATATATTGTTTAATACCCAAAGGCTCATTGCACAATCCACTTCTGTACACTGTTCACACTATTTTACCCATATGGATCATCTTCCCTTTACTGCCCATGCACACTTTGCACCCTTCAAGTTCCCCCTCTCTTCTTGCAGTCTTGACCAAATGTTCTAATCAGAAGAGACCTCTTCTTTGACCCTTAATGGAGACTCATACTGTCCTAAGTTCTTTTTGCTTATATTAGTTTAATATAGGCACAGAGTTTAAAAAATACGTATAGGATACAGAAGAGTATAAAAAAAGAAGTGTCCCTCTCATTCTACCACCCCAGTCCTAATCACTAATAATAGCTTCTCGTGTATCTTTCCATATCTTTTCTGTGCATATAGAATGAAAATACACATATATTTTTTTCTTTTACACAAATGGGTTCATCATACTACACATGGTGTTTTGCAACTTCCCTTTTCTCTTTCTAAACCAATTTTATTAAAGTATGATTTACATATAACATAATACACCCATTTAGGTATACAGGTGAATGTGTTTCATAAATATATATATTGATTTAACCATCATCCTAATCAAGATAAAAAACATTCCCACCATCCCCAAAAGTTTCCTCATGCTGCCTTACAGTCAATCCTCTTTCCCTATCCTTGGACTCAAGCAACTACTGATCTGCCTTTTGTCACGAGAGATTGATTTAGCAAGGATGACTTATCTGGAATTTAATATGATAATTACACATGTAGTCATCTGTGTCTCCCTTCTTTCATTCAAGGATAATGTTTTGGAAAGTTGCTTGCAGTGTTTGCCTATTATGAATATAAAACTGCTATGCACATTTGTGTACAGGTCTTTTGTGGACATGTTTTCAGTTTTCTTGAATAAATACCTAAGAACGAAACTGTTCTGTCACATGGCTAAGTGTATGTTTAACTTTTTAAGGAAGTGCCAGTTTTCTGAAGTGGATATACCATTTTATACTCCCACAATCAATGTCTGAGTGTTCCTGCAGCTCCATGCACTCCCAACACTTGGTATTACTGATCTCTTTAATTGTAGCCATTTTGATGAATATACAATAGGATCTAACTGCAGTTTCCATTTTCATTTCTCTGATGACTAGTGATCTTGAAATTGTTTTTCCATGTTTACTGGCTATCCATATGTCTATTTTTGTGAAGTATCTGTTGTCCTTTGAAAACTTCTTTATAAATTCTAAAGTCTACTGTCAGACACGTATTGTAATATTTTCTTCCTACAACTTGTTTTCATGTAACCTTACATTTTTAGTTTCTCTTATATCTAGGTTTCTCTGACCAGACTAAGGATTTTTTTGTAATGAAATGTGCCTTTATTTTATTATCCAAGGAATTTAGCACACTCCTTACAAACGATAATCATTTCAAAATACTTGATGATTATATGTTTAAAGATGGGAGGAAATGTAAGTAACACTTATTGAGCAGTTACTTTGTGCCATTTTTATTTTGTTACTTTTAGGTTTTATTTTGCTTAATCTTTCCATCCACTCCTAGAGGTGGGTATTTCTTTAATTTACAAATGAGAAAACTAAGTTACAGAAAAGTTAAATATGTTGCCTATGAATAGCCAGCTAAAAGCCTAACACAAATTTCTAACTCACAGGGTCAAATTTTTCCTCTTCTAAACTTTTAGAATTCTCACTCTTTTCTTCTTCATTTTGCTGTTCGGCATACTGCAAAATCCATTCTTTCATATTTACTTCCAAATTTTTTTCTTCCTTTTTTGGCTAGAAAGGAAAAACAAATATCTGAAAAACCAAAGTTAGAAAAAGGTGTCAAACTATCAAGTGTCCCTGTTTTTACTATTTTTTTTTTCACTCAGAAACAGTAGACACGTAAACCTCATAAAATCATATTATATACTGTTCTGTGAAGGACAAACGAATTCCACCTTGCTTTAAGAAGTCTAAACTTTCAAAATCAAAAAGGTATGTCTATATAAAGAGGCAAAACAATAAGGAGAACTTTAAAAACTAGTGCTACTCCAGGCAACTGGGTGGCTCAGTCAGGCTGAGTATCCAACCTCGTCTCAGGTCACGATCTCGTGTTTGTGGGTTCGAGCCCTGAATCAGACTCTGGGCTAACAGCTCAGAGCCTGGAGCCTACTTTGGATTCTGTGTCTCCCTCTCTCTCTGCCCCTCCCCTGATCACACATTCACTCTCCCTCTCTCTCAAAAAATAAAATGTTTAAAAAACAAAAAAACCAACTAGTGCTATTCCTTAAAAATAGTGGTTTTATGGGGATAATGCTTCCAGATTTTTGTTTTTGTTTTGTTTTCAAGCTTTACTGGGGTATAACTCATATATTTAAAAACTGTACATACTTGGGGTGCCTGGGTGGCTCAGTCAGTTGGGCATGCAACTCTTGATTTCAGCTCAGGTTATGATCTTGCCATTCATGGGATCAAGCCCTGTCTCAGGCTCCCTGCTGACCGCGTGGAGCCTGCTCGGGATTCTTTCTCTCCTTCTCTCTGCCCCTCCCCTATTCACATGTATATGCTTTTTCTCTCGAAATAATAAACTTTAAAAAATTGTACATATCTAATGTACGTGTTAATATATCAATTATATATTAACTTATCATAATGTATACATAAACTCATTCTGATGAGTTTGGACATATGTGTACATTCACGATACCTACAATTGAGATACTAAACATATCCATCATCTCTATAAACTTCCTTGTGTTCTTATGTGCACATGGATTAGTGGGGATAGGGAGTGGTGATTGTGGTGAGAACACATAACATGAGACCTATCTTCTGAACATATTTTAAAGTGCATAATATTGTTCTGTTAACTATAGGCACTATGTTACAAAGATCTCTAGAACTTACTCATCTTGTGTAACTGAAACTAAATGATTAGGCAACATTTCCCCATTTTCCCCTCTCCTCCCTTCAGCCTCTGGTAACTTCCACTCTATTCTCCACTTCTAAGAGTTTAGCTATTTTGGATACTTCACTTAAGTGGAATCCTATAGTATTTATCTTTCTGTGACTGGTTTATTTCACTTAGCATAATGTTCTCTAGGTGCGATACGCAGTGTATTTAAGCATAACACCCTAATGAAGTACACCTTCCAGTCTTGACTCCTTGCTGTAATCCCCTTCCACACGTATTTTGGAATTGGCCATGTGATGTGCTTCAACCAAGGAAACATTACCAAGATACAAGCTAGGGCTTGGTAAGAAATTTATAGACTGGGGCTTATCATCTTGAAATACTTGGTCTTAGAAGCCAGATGCCAAGTAAATCAGACCACCCTGTGACCATCATATATGAGGAAACATAAGTTAGCCACATGGAAAGAAGGATGCCTGGTTAGCCCCCAGCTGAGGTACTAGCCCTATAAGAAACCATTTTGGATATTCTAGCCTAGTAAGACAACTTGGGGAACAGATGGACTAAACAGCTAACCCGGGTCCAGACTGCAGAATCAAAAGAAATAAACTGGTGGTTTAAGTCACTAAATTTTTGGGTGGTTTGCTATGCAGCAATAGACTACCGAAACCGTGACAGAAAAGTTTGGCAAACTAATTCTCTTCAATAAGCAAAAACATTATTGCAACCTAGTATTTCTACTCATAAACTGCTATAATGCACTTTATTCTGATTTCTATACAACTTCATGTGTTTAATTCTTAAATTACCTTAATCTTAGTATCTTCTGGTTTTTTGATTTTAGGTTGCGATGGAGGTGAAACAGTGGCTGGTATTTGAGGAGACTGGAATTTTGGCCTACTTTTAGTTTGTTGCTCTTCAAATTCTTGACTGAATCCTTCAGGAAGTGCATCTTAAAAATTGGGATTTAAAAAAAAAACATACAGATGATAAACATACACATTCATCATACACAAAAATCCTGGCTAAACAAAGAGCACCTAATTTTCTTCCACGCTCATCTCCCCAAGAATAGAAATCCTATGATGAATCTGACTTTATTGTCAAAGTGCGAACACTCATCAGATGACAGCCCACCTCTAACTGGCCATTTATTTCACTCTCAATGTGTTAGGCTCCTAAATTTTCAAAAAAAGATTTGAACCCTTCCCAACTCTTTGGTTGCCTATTACAGTATATGGCAGGATCCTTAATCAGTCATACAAGCAATTTGCACTCTAGGTTCTTGATAAAGATGACAACCTTGACTCTCTGGTTATTAAAACTATCCAAAGCCAGATGGCCCAAGTTTCTAAACCAAAACCAGGAGAGACAGTCTGATAGGTAACAGGTAGGCAAACTTTAAAAATGTGTTCTATGAAGTGCATTATAAAATGACTACTGACAACTGAAAGTAATGCACAAAAAATTTCTTCTTGCATGGACTACAACCTCTGAGAATATACTACAAAGGGCAGAAAAGGGTAAGAACATTCAAAAAATAATTCTAAGACAGTGAAAAAATTTTAAGTAGAGGTTGATACAAATATCACAAATTCTGAATTTCAGAAGGGCTTTAGAAAATGAAAGACTTTAATGATAATACTACTTACCATCTGAAAGATTTAAACAGAGCCAATCCAAGGCAGAATGGAGATCACCTCCCTGTAAGAGTGTGTTAGTCATGGCATCTTCAATGTCCTTAGTCTTAAATGAAAATGCTTGTAAAGCCATGTATAAATCCTGTAAGAGGGAAATGCAAAAAAGTCATTCGGTCAATTTTCTCTCCTTTTATTACTAATTTTATTCTACCACTCATTTTATTTTTATTTATTTATTTAAGTAGGCTCTATGCCCGGCGCAGAGCCCAATCAAGGGCTTGAACTCACAACCCTGAGATCAAGACCTGAGCTAAGATCACAAGTTGGACACTTAACTGACTGAGCCACCCAGGTGCCCCTCTCCCACTCATTTAAATTTTTTAAGTTTATTTATGTATTTAGAGAGAGAGAGAGGGAGGGAAATCAGGGGAGGGCAGAGAGAGAGGGAGAGAATCCCAACCAGGCTCTATGCTATCAACACAGAGCCCAATGCAAGACTGAAACTCATGCCATGACCTGAGCCAAAATCAAGAGTCAGATGCTTAAGCTACTGGGCCACACAGTAGCCCACTCATTTTAAACAAGAAATTCTGATACAAATTATTATTTCAAAAATATCTTTTCTCTCTTCTAGTTAGAAGAGTTAAATATGCTTACCAGATTGAGAATTTGAGAACTATGGATAAATTTTAAAAGGACCTCAAAGGGTGCCTGGGTGGCTCAGCTGGTTGAGCATCAAGTTTCAGCTCAAGTCATGTTCTCACGGTTTGTGGGTCTGGGCCTGGCACTGGGCTCTGTGCTGACAGCTGAGAGCCTGGGGCCTGCTTCAGATTCTGTGTCTCCCTCTCTCTCTGCCCCTCCTCTGCTCACAAAAATAAACAAACATTTAAAAAAAAATTAAAACAGTAAATAAAAGGACCTAGAAAATAAATAAATAAATAAAAGGACCTGGAGACACTGCTCATATTCTTACTATCCAACGATATCGTTTGCAATGTAGTGTTTCCTATCAGTCATTTTTCTGATCTTGTGAAAACAAATTTCACTTAATGTTATAACATAAGCAGGGCACCTGGGTGGCTCAGTTAAGCATCCGACTTCAGCTCAGGTCGTGATCTCGCAGTTTGTGCGTTTGAACCCCACATTGGGCCCTGTGCCGACAGCTCAGAGTCTGGAGCCTGCTTCTGATTCTGTGTCTCCCTCTCTCCCTCTGCCCCTCCACTGCTCATGCTCTGTCTCTCCCAAAATAAATAAACATTAAAAAAAATTTTTTTTAATCATCGTAACATTAGCATCTTCCCAAGTTATCAGAAACTCTTCATCACTTCTAAGAGTTACATACTTCATTAGGTAGGTGTATCATAATCATACCTTTTCCTATTAGTGGCCACTCAGGATGTTTTCTCTTTTTCTTACGATTAGTGCGTCAATGAACATGTTCATCTATAAAGTAAAGCATCTTAATGTACTTTCTAAAGCATGATCTTCAGAGCTGGAGAGAATTACGTTCAAATCCAGACTGTGCTTACTCTACTACTTACTCATTAACAACTGCAGACTATAGCTTATGTAGTATCTTTCCAAGCCCTGATTCCTTCATTTGAAAAATGGGTCAAAGTATCTTCTGGTATTGTTGTGTCAGAGAAAATGTAAGCAAAGTGCCCACTATAGAGCCTAATATAATTTGTGGAATGTAATTTAGTTTTCACATCACCATTTTAATGTGTGTACTTGTATATGGCACAATTCCTTCCCTAGTTTTGCAGATGGCAATGATCTACATAAAATCTCAACAGAGCTGAAAATGTCATTTTTTCTCACTATCTTACAACGTAGAACAGGCTTAAAAATGCTCCATTAAAAATAAGGAACTTAGTGGGGGCACCTAAGTAGCTCAGTTAAGCGTCTCTTTTGATTTTTGCTCAGGTCATCATCTCATGGTTTGTGGGTTCGAGCTCTGTGTTGAGCTCTGTGCTGACAGCATGGAGCTTGCTTGGGATTCTCTCTCTTCCTGTCTCTCTGCCCCTCCCCTGCTCATGCATGCACTCTTTGTCAAAATAAATATTAAATAAACATAAAAAAAATACGGAACTTAAAAAAAGTTTGCAAAATACCTGTAATTTTTTGGCAGTAAGTCTTCCAGAAATCACTCCTTTGTCATTATTTTGCTTTTTATGCTCATTTATCACTCCAATAATTCTTTGCTCTAGTTTGTGATTAATTACCACCTGTTGAAGCCAAAAAGGTCCTATCAATTAGAATCTAAATTATTACATAATATTTAATAAATAAATGATTAGAAGAAAATCACATAGTTTTCTGTATCCCTGCCAACAATCCAAGAATTTCCGCTAAAATCAGGTAAAATAATTATATTTTAGACCGCCATTCATTGGACTATATCTGTACCACATATTTAAGAAAAAATGGGATATGAAAAAAGCAACATATGACAAGGAAGAAATCCTCTTACAAACCCTCTGAAGCTGCACTGTCTTCGAATTGCTATCATAAAGACCGATTCCTAAGCTTGATCGTAAAGCTGAATCAGAATCCTTGTGGATGGAGCCCAGGAATCTGCTTAATGTAAACCCCAAGCAAACAGCTTTAAAGAATGGATGTTACACTAAAAAGAACACATATCAAACAAAAATAAATACTATATAAATAGTAATAATTAGGTAACACAAATTCTTTTGGCTCCCAATGTTTGATCTTGTTTTTCTATTAGCCACTTTGCATTCCATTTTTTTGTTTCATATGTTCTTTCCAAACTTTAAACTTCAGAATACACAAACATGTACCTACAAACATGTACCTTTCCTTTACCACATCTTTACTGAATGCCTACCATGATCTATGCTCAAAAATATACTACAGAAATCAGTCTAGCACAGGAAACCTATATAAAAAGATACACTGTAAACCAGCATGGCAACTATTAAAAAAAAAATGGGACCACAAGAAAAACTGGTGAGTTATGAAGGACTTCTTAGAGGCTCCAGAGGTGACAGACAGATGGAGAAGGGGAAGCAGGTCACTTTAAGCAGAGAGTTCACTGACAAAAGCCTAGAGTCATAAAATCACATGGGACTTGGAAGAACAATGAGATTTAAACTAAAACTTTAAGTGGAGAAGAATAATGGAAAGGAGGCTGGAAATGTATACTAAACCAGGTCTGAAAGGATGCATATGCTATCCTTAAAGATTTGTATCTTGGGGCACCTGGGTGGCTCAGCTAGTTAAGCATCCGACTTGAGCTCAGGTCATGATCTCATGATTTGTGGGTTTGAGACCTTCATAAGGCTCTGGGCTGACCGCTCAGAGCCTGAAGCCTGCTTCAGATTCTTTGTCCCCCTCTCTCTCCCCTCTCCTTCCTCTTTCTCTCAAAAATAAACATTAAAAAAAAAAATTTTTTTTTTAATTTGGATCTTACCCACATCTTCCTTAAGTTCCCATAGGCTTTCAACATATATGTTATGATTTACATCTATTTAGTACAAATCAGCAATTAATTTATTACAAAAATTTTAAATACACCATTTCTTTTATTTAAGAATATACCTTTTTCTTTCTTTTTCAAAGAGAACATTTCTTGAAATGACTCAAGACCTCAGTACTCACTTTCAAAATAGATTTATCCAGATTTGCAGGACCTCCAGAATCATTTGTAGAATTAAAACTATAAATTTTCGGACCTGTATATAACAGACAACAAGTAGTCAAGGCAGTTTAATCATTAATAATTACTACATTATTTTTTCTCTAAAAATTGCTAAACATTAAATATTTGATTTCACCTCTTTTCCCTACTTCACCAAATAACTCAATCTACAAGTCAGCAATACTGCCTCTAAATTTTCACAAACATTTTACCAATTAGCATTCTCAAGGTTAACAAGTTACTTACAAAGAGCAAAAGCATTGTATATTTTTTAAATTAAATCTACGTTCACCTTTATATTTTCAAAGTCAGATGCTCTTCTGCGTGGCACTTAACTGAAGCAAGATCTCTCAGAGGATATTAGATTCCTGGCAGAGAAGATGGTTATTTTTTAAGAGAAATACTCCCACCTAAAGTATAAATGAGGCAGCAGCTCCTGTCATCTTCTCCTATTTTTTTTTTAATCTTCATTTTTGAGAGAGAGAGACAGAGACAGAGCATGGGTGGGGGAGGGGCAGAGAGGGAGACATAGAATCCGAAGCAGGCTCCAGGCTCTGACCTGTCAGCACAGAGCCTGACGCGGGGCTCGAACTCACGAACTGTGAGATCATGACCTGAGCTGAAGTCGGATGCCCAAATGACTGAGCCACCCAGGCGCCCCTCATCTTCTCCTATTGAGTCCAAGGGTTGCTGTACTAGTTTCTTAGGACAAATTACCACAAACTTGGTTGGCCAAATGTAACATATTCTCTCACAATTCTGGAGGCTTTAAGTCCAAAATCAAGTTGTCGCTAGGACCATGCTCCCTTTAGGTTCTAGACAAGAATCCTTTGGTAATCCTTCTGGTAATCCCAGGAATTGCTTGCCTTGTTTGCCTTTTACACATGGGGCTTCACATGGCCTTAGACTCTAGTGTCTGTGTTCACATATCTCTCTCCTTTCTGTGGACACTAGCCACTGGATGATTCCATCTCAAGATGAAAGATCCCTCACTAATTTTATCTGTAAGGATCTTATTTCCAAATAAGGTTGCATTCTGAGGTTCCAGGTAGAAATGAACTTTGGGGAGATGGGGGTGGGGGAGTGGGAATGATACTACTATACCCATTACAGTTGTCAAGTCTGTTCCAGCCAAGAGAAACACTATACATATCATCAGTTCTCTAACGAGTAACCATGAAGGAACACATATTATTTTCAAACCATTAGTCTCATGATCTGTTTATTCTCTTAAAAATCAGTGACGATCCCAAATACTTTTTATGTGAATTATAACACTGATACACATCACGTTATAAAAAGGAAAAATTTTTAAATACTCATTAATTCATTAAAAAGAACAAACCCACTATAATATAAATACTTCTTATGAAAAATACCTACATTTTCCAAACCCCCCCAAAAAATGTTTTGGGTTTTTGCAAATCTCTTAATGTCTGGTTTCTCCATTCAATTTTCTGTATTATCATCATGTAGCCACTGAAAAATACCACTGTACACTCATGAGAAAATGAGTACAAATATGGCAAATAACATTTTAGATTAATGAAAACAGTTCTCATTTCATGGAGTCCCTGACAGAGAGGTTTCAAGAATTCCACAGGATCCCTTGAACACACTTGACAAACCACTACTATATAAGAATACTCCTAGAATCTTAGAACGTCTACTCACTCTGCTGTTAATAAATCTCAAAGTAAGGATTTTTTTTTTTTTTTTTTTTTTTTTACTTTCGGAGAGAAACCTAAACATTAAATTTATAAGTTGCTTATTATGATTTTAAAGGTCAAAAACTTGGGTCTCTGTTGACTTAGAGTTTTCCTTTTAAGATGCTACTTAATATAATTAGCCATTTTAAAAGGAAAAAGTTTTGGGGTGCCTGGGTGGCTCAGTTGGTTAAGTGTCCGACTTTGGCTCAGGTCATGATCTCATGGTTTGTGAATTCGAGCCCCGCGTTGGGCTCTGTGCCAACAGTTCAGAGCCTGGAGCCTGCTTTGGATGCTGTGTCTCCCTCTCTCTCTCTGCCCCTCCCCCACTCATGCTCTGTCTCTGTCTCTCAAAAATAAACATTGAAATAAAAATTTAAAAGAAAAAAGTTTTTCAGAGTAACTATTTACATTTGGGCAGTCTGAATTAGAGACATCAGTGGTTCCCTGAATTATTTCTATGCTAGTTCTACAGGAAGTACCCAAGGTTACCTAGAGTATATGAAAAGATAGGGACAATTCTGGCACATTATGGTTAATTTCCTTATCTTGTAGTCTTAAACTTTAATTCTAGTAACCTTGCTCATAAACTCAAGTCAATAGTCATAAACGCGAGTACATATCAGTAGTCCTTAACCATTTCTGTGAAGTCTCATCATTTGCAGTAAACTTATTCACAAATTTTGCATACTAATCAGAGTTTCTAAGTCCCAAAAACCACTGAGGGGATCCAATTACAACCCTTTTGGGAAAGGTACAGATGGTAGAGCAGTTTATTACCAAGACTATACTGAGAAGCAATTCAAGGTTGATGTGTTACTGATGGAGGTGAAATTATAAATTCCTTTAATAAGTTTTTGTGTTGAAGATTGAAATAAGCTCTCCTTTGTCTTCTCCAACCACTCTCCCTAAGACAAACAACCATATCACTTCTTAGAAGTCAGCTTATATTGTGAACTTCCAGAGGGCAAATAAAAGAAGTGCTGAGTCCCCAGAAAACCAGGGAGGGAATGCACACAGATACTGCTGCACATTCACTGGGTGCAATTAAAGGTCTCTAAAAGTGGATATGTTTTCATTTTAATCAATAGGCCAAGGAACTAAGGCAACAATGAGATCTTGCCACAGAGAAAGTACCAATTAAATCAAGTAAGGCCCTTTCTATTTCGAATTCTTCTTCTTCTTAAAACATGTTTATATAAGAGTTTTAATGAGTGTGAACGAAAGCTTCAGAATTTGAAATGCATCTTAAACAATTTGATGGAAAACTTCCCAAAATATATTTATGCTTCCTGTTATATACACAGTACCATCAAGAAAATCCAAACCTTTTTATGATGTGTTATTATGAATATCTATAATTTAACTTAAAACCTGCAGAGCTAGTAAGAAGACTGACCTTACTCAATTCCTCCAAAACTGCTCTAATTTTCTACTTGGTGATTCTGTAGTCTCCTTTCTTGTCAGCTGCCAACTTTCAGAATGTCCATGTAACTGCCAGATTCTAATGTGTTATTTAGCAAAAAGTGAAGGCACCAGAAGAAAATAGTAACTCAAACTTAGAAATTAGTAACTCTATTTTCAAATGCAATTCTAAGTCATTAGGCCATGGAACAAAGATGGGTCCCATTCTTTTGCCAAATAAAGTGTACAGGATTTAGGACAGCTACTTGAAGACATTTTTCCATAAACTGTGGTTTTCTGTTTCAGACAGAGGGAGTTACTGTAAATTTGACTGGAAATAAGGATGCTAGTGTACAGTATATCCAAGGCAAAAGTATTATTGATTTCAAATTTAGAAATGATAGTTCATAGAACACAGCACACTATTTTAAAAAATATTTATTAAAGTTGAAGCACAGAAAAAGTGATTTCCTCAAGATGACTCTGCTAAAAAAAAAAACCACACCAGCCAAAAAAATCAATGTGTTGTTGCCAACTACTCTTTCTTTCACAACATGTTCCTTTTATAATGTATTGTTTTGTATCACGGAGTGATTATAATGACCCACTATTGCTAATACACTCACTTTGAGTTGCTAGCGCTGGTGACAGGTGTACTGAGGCATTTTGGTTTCTTTCTGACCAACAGTACACATTCGTAAGGGGATGTGAACCAGGTAAGGGATCTAAACAGGGATAAATAAGACGCAGTCCTTGTCTTCATGGAGCTCAATTACTAGTGGAGTCATTAAGTAACTATGCAAATAAACTGCGAAAGGGAAATACAGGGTATCTAGAGAATAAATGAGGATGAAATGATACAATCTGAGCAGTCAGGGTCTGTGAGGAAGTCCATACTGCCAGAGCCACCTGACTAATCCTTTAAAAATGTAAACTACCTAAGGTCTCTCCTACATTTAATGCCAACACTAGCCCCTTCTCTTTCATTCTACCCATGGACTTTCTTCTTTTTTTATTTTTTTTTGTTAACATGCCAAGCTTGTTCCCATCTTAGGGCCTTTGCCCTTGTCCCCTCAGCCTCAAACATTGTCTTCAGATCTTCTAATAACTGGATGCTTCCAACCACCTCAGCATAGATGTTTCCTCAGGGAAGCCATCCCTGTTCTGAGCAAAAACAGACTCTACTATTTAATTCGTTCTTTACCAAGTCACTTTTCTGATTTTTGTTGCACTTTTTGTTTTATTTGGATGACCCTGAAAAATATTTATCATGGTTTTATGAGTTAACTCATGACATTAGTCCCCCTAGTCTTGTTTCCCTCTTAGGATTTTTACATCTCAGCTAGGCTTAAGGATTTTCACAAACGCCAGCCTTACAGTTGTTAGTCCTCTCCCTCGATCAGTTCATGTGGTATCTCCAGGGCCTAGTCTTGCCTAGAACATAGTAGCAATTTAAAAATTATCTGATGAACAAATGAAGTGAAAAAAACAGGAGTGAGAGAATACTGAGAATTGTGCCAAGAGTCATTTCATGGCAGAAGAGATTTTCTCCCTCTATGTGACAGGACAATTTTGAGAAACTAATGCTATGTACAATCCTTCACATTTTTGAAAAGAGTTGAGGGGAAGTAGAACAATTACACTTACATTAACAACTAAAACAAGTTCAGAAATGTTTTTTCCTCCAAAGTAGGCCTATCATGTTATATAAAAATACCCAAACAGAAAAAAAATCACGTCACAGTCTGCACAGCAGATTTATTTTCAGTGCTGTATATATGAACTTAGTTATAAAATCTTTCCTACAAATTTCATAGACAACCTCTCATTTTTTCTCTCTTGACATTTGGGAAGGGCGTTATTGGATTTCACTATTTGGGATAGATGTGTTTGGGACAGATGGCATTCTGTTAAGAGAAAATGGCAAGAATACAAGGAGGCAGAAAGTCAATACCTGCATTTGGAACAATGAAAATACATTAGATTTGCTATAGGTAAATACAGGAATTAGTAACAAGGCTGGAAAAGGAGTCTTAGATGCTAGATGAATGGTTTGGACTTAATCACAAAGTCAGTGCAGACGCTGTGAAACAAACTGAGAAGTGCTATGCACAAAGCAGCATTTCTTCAATATTAATCTGATGACTGCAGGCAGGACAAACTAGAGGAAGAAAAATAAGAGGTAGGGAGACCCATTAGAAAGCTTTGTTGGTACTCCAGGAATTCATGAGTACCTAGACTGATGCATGAACAGCACAAAGTGCTGAAAAGTGAAAATGGTGTACACAGAAGGTAAGTGAAGATTGTATAAAGCACGGCAAGAGATTCGATGTGAGGAAGAAAAGAAGACATTAAAAGTAATTATTAACATTGAATAAAAAGGAATATGGAAAAACAAAAACAAGGAGATCATAGAAGCTAGGGTCAGGAGAGAAGGATAGTTTAGTATGAGCCATGTTAAATTTGAGAGGCTTGCAATATAGGGTCAAAAGGTCCACGTAAATATGGAAATGGCTGACCTGAGATTAGAATAAAAACCAGGACTAGACAGAGTGAGTGAGGAATCATCTACAAAGAAAAGGACAGAATTAGTAATGGAAGTACTCTCCTAGAAGGACTGTAGATGGAGAACTATACTGTTACAGACTAACACCTTCATTGTTTTGGGGCAGGAGGAATAGGAAGCCAAAGAATACAACAAATGATTATAGAGTTGAAAGAATTCAGAGGCATATCAGAAAAGACAAGAGAATCCAAAAGAGGCTGGTTCAGAGGAAAAGAGCCACAGAATAATAGTCAAAGAGAAATGCTATGTATTTGTATTTACAAGCATCAAAACTTGGTAGTTAAAATGTTGCAATAAACTGTGGGGCAAAGATTTATTCACCTTGTAGGTGAAAGTTTGTTAAGTGTATACTTCTTTAGTGCCATCTTCTCTTATGCAAAGCTTACATTCCATGAGGACCTCGGGACCCAAGCTCTTTCTTCACTCACCATCTCTGCACATGGAGTTTCTTAACTCTGCCAGGAATACTACACTATTTCCCCCATTCTTTACAGGGTAACACCTACCAGTCCTCCTGATCTCAGTTTAAAAGTCACTTTCTCAAAGAGACCATCTAGGACCCCTCCTCCTCTCCAGTAAAAATTAGGTTAGCTTGTTAAACCTTCTTCCTTAGTTTTTCTTTGTGGCACTTATCAGTTATAAAGCAATGCTGGTAGGATTATTTAATGCCCGTGTCCGCCATTACATCAGAAAGTTCTGAGAGGTGACTTGTCTACATTGCTCATCCCACCCCTAACATCATGAGATACAGAAGTGTTCAAAAACGTGTTGGACGAACATTTCAATAAGAACTATAGGCAAACAAGCTAAACAGAACAAAATAGAGGATACCTGTACATGTTTTAGAATCAGTTTTTATATAGGGGCCTGCTC
The DNA here is from genome assembly GCF_018350195.1 of Panthera tigris. NCBI lineage: Eukaryota > Metazoa > Chordata > Mammalia > Carnivora > Felidae > Panthera > Panthera tigris. The sequence goes on from NC_056660.1 coordinate 123,131,476, forward strand.
ATCTGTAGCCAGAATCAGCAATCTCTGAGTTATCAAACTAAATTACACAGTAAGCAAAGAATGCATGACAGTGGTAAAGATTAGAAATATTTCCACAATAGGTTATACCCATATTCGGTGTTTAAGTACTGAAATTCTTATTACTGGTTCTTCCATAACACATGAAAACAGTGGTTGAAAATGATACGAAGATCAAGTACAAAAAGGGCCTGACTCCAGGAGGTTAGGAACTCCACACATTACCCTCTGCATCAACCTAGCTAATTTAGATAATGGCTCAAGACTAATTCCTGCTGAAACGGGAGCAAATGCAATTTTTATTCTGTTCTCTTAAGAAAAAGCACGGTTAAGTGGGAGATGCCAGGCTGCAAGAGGACTACTGTCATAACTTCAGAGGCCCCCAAAGCTTACACTAACCTAGAACAAGGCCACCGCATAGAAACTAGCAGCTGCAGGTGTGGAAGACACAAATTTTGAGACCTAGGGTCGGCCCAGGTTGCGCTGGCTTCTACCGCGTAAACAGCAGCAGCTGCTCGGGGTGGAAAGCCCGGGGCCCCAGGACCGCTCGTACCTTGCTTGACTCGGGGCTCCCTGGTGCTAGCGGCAGCTGCGGGGGGCGGCCTGGCCACCGGCTTCTTGTTTTGGGCCTCCCCAGCAGCTCCGGCCTCGGCGGATTTGGCTCTGGAAGCAGACACGGCGGCCCGGACCGCCGCGGCCCCGGGCGCTTTGTGTTTCTTGTTCTTGCCTCCCATACTGCATCGATGGCAAAGAGCCCTGCTGCTGTAAGTCCCGGAACCACCGCAGCACCGTCTCCAAGTGCTCTTTACATTCCCCGGGTCCCACGCCGCCACCCTGCGTCCTTCATCCGGGCTTCTAGGGCCTTGGCGACCGCTGAATTTCAATTGGTGCGACTCACCAAGGTTCCGCCTCCTCGCCTCCCTCTAGGTGCCTACCGCATGCCGGGCATTCTCGCCGCGCTCCTTCTTTAAGTTAGCGAACTGGCCATCTAGTCGTGGTGGGAAAGGAAAAGTCGGAAGAGAAGAAGTCAAGGAAGAATTCTGGGGGATGGGGTTGCGTGACTAGACTACTTTTGTCTCCCATGGGGTACAGCTGAGGTTTCCCTTGGCGTCATTGTCGGTCCGCTCGCAGAGCATCGTGGGTAGGAGGGAGATTCGGTCTCCCAGCTCGGAAAGATGGCGGACGCTTTCGGGGATGAGCTCTTCAGCGTGTTTGAGGACGACTCGGCCACCGCACCCGGAACTAAAAACGACAGAGAGAAGGAGAAGGGGAAATGGAAGGGGCCGCCAGGGTCTGCAGAAAAGGGCGGGTAAGAAAAGTGTCAGGATGTTGTTTGTTTTTTTTCCCTCTTTTCTCATTGCTGAGGGGAGAAAATACAATATTCTTCTGAAGAGCATGAGCAACTGTGGTGCAGACCGAGTGGCATCGGGAAGTGAAGGGTTTTGGGGAGAATGTTGAAGGCGGGGGGGAGGAATGTTGGTTTGGTGAGTTGGGATTTTGGCGGTCCCCGGTGCCCGCAGACAGCGTGAGCTCCTGCCACAGTAATTCCTTGACGCCTAGGTTGCTGACTCTACCCCCGTGTGCGCCGTGGAGTCGGGAGGACAGGTGAGGTGTATCTGTTAGGTTCTGTGGCCCACAATACCTGGCACGGTCTTTGATGAAACTAATGACCAGTTGAGTAAAGGGTTAAGGAGCTTAGAAAACGTGACTTGAATTGACTTGGAACGGGCAAATCGCAACAGGAGGACTCAGGAGAGATTTAATCTCCAAGCTGTAGCTTTTTGCCCTTAAAAAAGAACGTGTCTACTACTAAGGTTGTGAGGATTGACTGTGAATGCACCTATGTACCAGCACCTAACAGTGCTTATCACGTAATAGATTCTCAAAAGCTGGCTATCGTTGAGTTTACTAAGAAAATTTTTAAAACGTAATGGTTTCTAAACATATGTACTAGATTGATGCATAGAACTATCGTAAAGTGTACGATATTGTTTATAGTAGAGCAAGGAAAAGCTGATATTTGGATTAAAAAGATGATTCATTCTTAACAGAATTTACTCTTAGCTAAGGGAGATACTCAGTAAATAGGATTAAATTAGACATGATTTTTTTCTCAAGGAATTTTTAGTCCTGGTAAAGAGGTAAAACCAGGTACATGTTTTAAAGGTTAGTAGGTGATTGAGATAAAATAGTGTATACAGTTAAGTGCCGTACAGTTCCAAAAGAGATCTCTGTGTCATTCAGGGATTTTTTTTTTTTTTTTTGAAAGACAGAGACAGAGTGCAAGCAGGGGAGGGGCAGAAAGAGAGGGAGACACAGAATGCAAAGCAGGCTCCAGGCCCCGAGCTGTCAGCACAGAGCCTGATGTGGGACTTGAACTCACGGACCGCGAGATCATGACCTGAGCCGAAGTCGGCTGCTCAACCGACTGAGCTACCCAGGTGTCCCTGTCATTCAGGGATTCTTACATGCAAGAGGCTATTCTGGGGAGAGGAAATGATTTGTTACTGGCGGGCTAGAGGGAGTGTTTGTTTAGGGACAAGAGATAAAACAGAGTAAAAGTTGGTTTTATTTAGACTGTGAAGGATGCTAAATGTCAAGCATGAGAGTTTTAATTTCACTTTTAATACCACGAATTTTTTCCTAACTTGGTGATTGGTTAAGTAGAGTGGTAGTTTAGGAAAATTAATGTGATAGCGGCTGTCAGAGTATGTTGAAGGAGGAAAGATAATAAAAATAAGAAAGGGAATTAGGGAAGTATTTCAGTTTATTCATTTAGGAGATGAAAAGAACCTCAATTCAGGAGGTAGCAGAATGAAGGAAAAGGAAAGGTGGAAAATGCTGTGAAGGAAAAAATTGATGTGTGTTAACAATGAAGCAGGTCAGAACAATGGAAAAGGAGTCAAAAGAGATTTTTAAAAAATATTTATTTTGGGGAGAGAGCAAGCAATGGGAGGGGCGGAGAGGGGAACAGAGGATCTGAAGCAGGCTCTGTGCTGACTGGCATCAGTGAACCCGATGTGGGGCTAGAACCCACAATCTCGAGATCATGACCTGAGCTGAAGTCGGGCACTCAACCAATTGAGCCACCCAGGTGCCTCAAAAGAGATTTTGAATTTGGATAACAAGAAGAGGAAAACTATGGAAATTTACAGGAGATAGTGATTTGTAAATGAAATTAATTTGACTTGAGACGAAGGAAGTGATAATACTATATCCAAATGGAGGTGTCCAGTGGGCAATTTTAATTAGGGTTTGGGCAAACCTTAGAACAGGAGGTTATGTGTACATATAGGGATGTTTGAATTGGTAGTGTTTGAGTTGGAGATCCTTTGGGCAAGTACAGTGATGAAGACAGAGATTAGAGGAATAGCAGAATAATCACTGTAAAATGTCTTGTAAATGGGAATGAAACACAGTAGAAAAATAGTCTTTGTCATTGAGTTAAAAGGAGTTGGGAGAGGGTGGGGGAACATTTAAGGGAAAATGAGAAAGACAGTTCTTTGCTTTTATTTTTTTTCCGTATAGGAATAATTAATAGTTACTGTAGTTTGGGCAACTACAATATAATGAAGATAATACACAAGTAATTTCCCACTTTAGTAAATACCGTGCTTCAAAATTACTAAGGTAAAATTAATTCACTTTGCATTGTACTAGTGGTAAGCTGTTTCCACGAACTTCTAAAGGAAGAGTTTGTAGGATACAAAAATAATCAAATTTACGTTTTAATTTTATTAGGAAATATGTGAACATTAGAGAAGAGAAATACATAAGAAAATACAGAACACTAGGGACTTAAGGGATTTTATTTACTAACAACATTCCTTTTTTTTTTTTAAGTTTACTTATTTGTTTTGAGAGAGAGTGTTAGTGCACACGAGCAGGGGAGTTGGGGGGCGGGGTGCAGAGGGTCCAAATCTGGCTTTGTGCTGACCGCAAAGAGCCCTATGCAGGGCTCGAACTCACAAACCATGAGATCATAACCGGAGCCCAAGTTGGGCACTTAACCAACTGAGCCACCCAGGCGTCCCCTGGATTTTCTTTCTTAGGCTGTCATTTAACTAGTTCCTGTATCCTCAAGTATTTACTGTAAATTGTCCTTATATCTAAAGCTTCACTGTCCGCTACACCACTGTAGCTATTGCATACTTAAACTGTAGCTAGTCAGTATTGAGATAATGCTCTCAATGTAATATGAGATTTTGAAAACTTAGTGTAAAAAAAAAAAACCACAAACTGCCTCATGAATCTTTATCTTGATATGTAATGAATTGATAATGTTTTCCATATATTGGGTTAAATGAAATACTGTAAAACTGGTTTCTTTTTAACTCTTAATGTGGTTTTTAGAAATTTAGAATTATGTGTGTAGCTTGCATTATATATGTATATATTCGATAGCTCTGATAGAATTGATTAGATTCAGGTTCAGTTTTAGATAGGAATAATTCATAGTGGTGCCATGTACTTCCAATTGCATTGCATCATAAGATTACATCATGAGACATATGTAGTGTTATTCCACACTTTTTAAGATCGATCATTGGGTTAAGATAGATCAATCTTAACTCCTCTTCAACTTTTCACATGATGGGTTTAGCACACACCTATGTTGATTGCCTAGCTCCATTATTTTGTTGGTGGTTGGCAAAATGGCAGTTTTTCTATTTTTGTCCTTTCTACGTTTATTACCTCACATCCATCTATAAAAAAAAAAAAAAGAACACTCTCATACCAGCTGTTACCTTGAAATACAGTGCATAGAAGAAATAGGAAAAATGCTTGATAATTTATCAATTTTAACAGAGATTAGTTGTGTCCTAAGGAACTTCCAATGGTGACCAGCATGGGTGTATGATTATGTGTTTAGCTTCTTGATGAATGGATTTTCATGATTTGATGTGTTACACTCCTTTGCACTCATTTTTCTTTACCTTTTTTAAGCTTTATTCGGGTATATTTGAAGTATCCTAAATCACTGCCACAATCAAGACCCCCAAAAGTTCTGCATGCCTTTTTGTGATGCACCCCTCTCTCCAGTCCTCCTTCCAGGCAACCGCTGATCTTTCTGGCACCGGCGAACAGCTTGCATTTTCTAGAATTAAATTTTAAATGAAATACTACAGTATATATTCCTTTTTGGTCTGGTTTCTCATATTCATTGCTTTGAAGATTTGTTCAGTTGTGGTGTATATCATCAGTTCCTTTTTGTTGCTGAGTGGTGTTCAGTTTTATGGATATAGCATATATGTTTATACCTTTATCTTTTGACGGACATTTGAATCATTTGCATTATTATTTTTCATAGTCCTACCAATGCTAATTCTTCGTGTTGGCTCTTGTCTCCTTTTGACAAGCTTCATCAGTCTTAGATAGCTTCTCTGCTTTTTGCCAAAAGATACTCTTGACTCATAGTATACATTTTCAGCCCAGACCTGGAATCTGGTGTCTTCAAAGGGTCTCTAGTTCCTTATAGTGGGAAATGTTCTTTAGGGCTTCGAGTGCTCTTGGGTACAGGATTTCATTGCTTTTAGGTCTTTACTATGGAAAGAACTGGGGAATCATTGTTTTTAGAAAAAGAGTTCATGCTGACATTTACAATACAATTAATATTATAGGGTCTTTATTTGGCTTTTTTGGTTTTTATAGTTTTATCCTTTTTTTTTCTGAAAATGTTCATCCGTAACAATATTACATAAACTTTATTTTATGTATTCTTATAATATTTAAAAAAATAACAGTGCATAATAATACTGCAATTCAGAATAAAATATTGAATAGATTGTGGTTCTAGTTCATGGTTCTTTTTGTCCTTAGAAAAAATGTAGCACACCAACAGTGAAAATACTCTGTAATAGTTCCTTTTTGAAATGTTTATGCTACTAATTTGATACCTGTTATGTTCACTTGTTTCAACTTATTTTCCATTTTAAGGATTGCTAAAATTTTAATTTTTAAATCATGGTAAAACAGTTTATGGTTCCAAAATCAAAAGTATAAAACAGTATTCTTGATTTTATCTTTGCCTCTTCTGTCCTGTTTGTTCCCTCTCCTTGAGTTTTTGGTTTCTTTTTATTATTTCTTTTTTTAATTTTTTTTTTTTTTAATGTTTATTTTTGAGAGAGACACAGAGAGACAGAGCATGAGCAGGGAAGGGGCAGAGCGGGAGAGGGACACAGAATCCGAAGCAGGCTCCAGGCATTGAGCTGTCAGCACAGAGCTCAACTTGGGGCTGAAACTTGCAAACCGTGAGATCATGATCTGAGCTGAAGTTGGACACTTAACTGAGCCACCCAGGCGCCCCTCTTTTTATTATTTTCTTTCTGAAAATACACATGTGCATGTCTGTCTTCACTCATTTTTATGCAAAAGGTGCCATTTAAAAACTGTTCATCTTTTTTCTCTTAGCATGATGAAATACAGATACCTCCATGTTAGTATATAGAACTCTTACATTGGGTTATTTTCAGTTTTTTACTGTTACAGATAGCCTTGTACATGTCTGTTTTTGAAATTTTTAAAAATTTTTTGCCATGTTATTTTGGCACAGATTCCTAGTAGAATTTTGAGGTTAAAGGGTAAATGTATGTAGTTTTGCTAGGTGTTGCCAAATTCTTTTCCACAGGCGATGCACCTTTGTCTTCAATGGTGTGGCAGGCCAAATGATTCATCTCCCTCTCCCCCTTAATGATGTCCTTGTCTCAATCCTGAGAATAATTGTCAGAATTAAGAAATTAACATTGATACAGTATTATTATCTAATCTATACACTTAGTCATATTTTGCCAATTGCTTTAATATCCTTTATAAGAAAAGGGGTCTATGTTGGATTCCATGATGTGGTTGTCATGTCTAGAAATAACATATGTTCATGGGGTTTCAGTAATAAAAAACTTACTCTTAAAGGGTAAGCTTGTTATATGTGACACTTTATTTCCATCTTTCTGTTTAACTCAGGTGTTTCAAGGGTGCAAATTCCACATGTGACATACATACCAAGCTGTAAGAGAAATAAATAATTGGGGACCTAGAACTCTAACATAACAGTCTTAATAATATAGCACTTCTGAAGGAAGGTATTCTATAAATTTAGATTTTAAGTTTCTCAAAGGTCTAGGAATTAATTTTTTTGTTTTATGGTTGTCACCAGCTGCTAGTAGGTTTTAAGTGTAGTGGTTTTGTAGATGCTTACTAAATCAGGGTTAGAGTAGTGGAATGTTAGAACTAAAGGGATCTTCAGTATCTTCCAAATGTCTTACTTTACTGAGGACCAAGGATATTGATGGCTTGTCCAAAAGAGATTCATGTAAGTAGTTAGCAATAAATAGACTGGGCAAGAATGGTTACCTTTTCCACTAAATTGGGAGGAATTGGGTTTACATATTTCAAGTTTTGCTAAGCATCAAAGAAGAACCTTTGTTAGCGAAAGATTGTTCAGGCATACCTCACATCATTACCACTATTTGATACTCTTATTTAAAAAAAACAACTTTCTAAGTAAAACATAAAAAGAGAAGTGTGAAAGTCCATAAGTTGAATTTTCATAGAATAAACACACCAATGTAACCCCCATTTGGGACAAAAAATAGAATTATTTCAGACATCCTTCTTTTTCCCCCGGAAAAGTGACTGTCTTGATAATGTGTTAGGTTTTTCTTCTGTTTATGACTGTAATGTAAATGGAATCATTTAGAATACATTCCTTCGTGTCTGGCTTTGGCTCAACATTGTTCATAAAATTCATGACAGTAGCTATGTCAAGTTGAATGCAGAAGCAGATGCAGAGTCCAGATGCATACTTTTAAGCCACACATTAAAGAGATTTGCAAAAATACAAACAATGTCACTCTTCTCATTAAAGATTATTTTTGAAAATACTTATTTTTTTATCAAGTGTCATTTATGTTAAATCTAACAGTAATAATGTTAACATAATGTTAAAATAACATTGTTTCCATCTTAAAATGAATTAATAAGTAAATATTTTAATAAGAAAATTGTTCAATATTATTATCTAATGTGGTAAATATCAATAGGTATAACTACATAAACAAAATTCTTTGGAATTAATCATTTTTAAGACAATAAATAATTCTGAGGCCAAAAATTTGAGAGCCACTGATTTGGTATAGTCTAATTTATAGTTTCATGATGAGCACTTGTTTTCAGTTTATTTTTGTATGCTTATTGGCCATTTGGATATCCTCTTTTATAAAATACCTGTTGAAGTCTTCTGTTCATTTATTTATTTTTAAATTTGTTATCTTCACTCTATTTTAGTTACATAGTTTTTGTCAGTTATATGTGATTCAGATATCTTCTTCCACTCTTTTGTCTTGCCTTTTTACTCTCTTAATGATATATATATATATATGTATACACACACACACACACACACACACACACACACACACACACATATTTTTTTTGGTCGTCAACTTATCCTTTATTAAAATAGTTTACTTTGTAGTTCTTAACTAGCTGGGCATTCCACTGCACCACTATTGATGTCATCTATGATGTCATGAGTGTGGCGGCCATCAACATTGCAGCCCACAGACTGAGTGGTCCCCATAATCTCTTTAATGGTTCCAGAGAGTTCCCTGGCTAATGATCCATGCCGCATCTCTCAGGCAATGTTGACAATCTCATCAAAAGTGTTATTTCCACTGTGCTTAATGTTTTTCTGCTGCTTTCTGTCTCTTGGACGTTCCTTGAGGGCTTTGATAATCAGGGCGGAGGCAGAAGGTACCACTTCAGTCTGGGCCTGTCTGTTCTGAATGGTCAGTTTCACTGTAATCCTCAGACCCTTCCAATCACCAGTTGCCTTGGCGATGTCATCACCAACCTTTTTACTCCCTTAATGATATTTTTTGATTAACAGAAATTCTTAGTTTTAGTTCACTCTGATTTATCAAACTTAAGTTTTGGTTAATAATTTTATGTACTGTTTAGTAAAATATAAAAATAATTCTCTCATTTTATTTTCTAGAGGCTTTGTTGTTTTGCCTTTCACAGTTACATCTAAAATCCACATGTGATTGATTTTTGGATGTAAAAGCATGTGGGTCAGATTAAATTCCCCTTGGCTTTCTAGTCCACCAAGTGCCATTTATTGTCATTACTTTTGACCAATGAATCCAACCACAAAAAATATTCTTTAACTGTAATATTTTGGTAAAAGCAAAAGTATTAAATGTTTATTGAAGGTCCTCTTGTATGTAAATGTTTAACATTGTTTTAATTCATGGTTTTTAAAAATATTAAGTTAGTGTGAGCTGTAAAATATTTTTAAAGCAAAACTTCCAAGAAACTTTGAAATATCAAAGGAGTGATATTCGGTTTTATTAGGGTATTCTGGGCTTTAGCCGGTTTTGATTTGTTTCATCTCCTTCCATGCCTTTTTCTGTTAATGACATATATAATACATGGAGTAATATTTTATGGAATCATCCTTAAAAACTGCAGAACCGATTTTTAACCATTTACTTTTCAGGAAACGTTTTGATGGTAAATTACAATCGGAGTCAACTAATACTGCAAAAACCAAGAGAGATGCAGATTTCGAGGGCACAGATGAACCCATATTTGGAAAGAAGCCTAGGGTAGAAGAATCAATAAATGAAGATTTAAGGTAGTATTCCCATTGGCATAAATGTCAGTAACTCTTAAATGGTTGCGTGAAGTTTTGAAAATTACTTAAATGATGCTACTTTATGAAAGTGTTAAATTCAAGAAATGAAAAATGTATTTTAGTTATACATTCATACAAAAATATAGAACATCTGTATAAGTTTGGGGAAATGGAAGACAATATAGAAGAGTCATCTTTTAATGTTTTAGAATCCAACTTGTGAGAAAGAATCGTGAAGTCTGATTTTTTTTTTAAGAAAAAAACCCCACATTTCCTTTATTTATTAATGTCAAAGAATAGGATGGAACACAGAGAGTGGAATAAATGGAAAGAATAAAACTGACCCAATGGAAAAAGTAATTGAAAAGGAATGTTAAGAGGAATTAGATTTTTACTGTTACGTGTTGGAATAGAGTGGCTCTGAATCTCAAGACTGCTATCAGTGAGGGAGACCATGGATTTCTCTGACTGAAATAGCTGGTATTTCTCTTCTCTTTATAAAAGTTGGTGTCAGTTACTTAGGTTAACCTGTTTGTTATTGTGTGATGGATCTTCACAGCTTCTTTCTTCTTTTATGCCATATTTTGACTTGGCACTACCATGAAGAATTTACTCTGAATTTTTTAAACTAGTTAGCTCTTGTAGTTAGCAGAAGTTACTACTGTAAATGGTGGTAGATGTGTCACTGAAATATTTCTGATACACCGTTTTCCAAAGCTAGTGGAATAGGTTACAGTATAATAGTGGCAATTTAAAATCATTGTTGCTTATTATAGTAACCCTTGGGTTTTGTTCAAAGTATGATTGGTTATTGATTTAAATAAAAATCAAAAGTAAATAAGAATAATCTAGTATAAAAATACATCTATTTTTCTTTACTTTGTCCACAGTCATGTCCTTTCAGAATCTAAACAGAACCTAGATGAGTATAACTTAAGATTTTGAATAGGGAACACTTCTGTTAATTATAGCAATGTCTGTATTAAGCTAGTTTATTTTGTACTCTCTGTCATGTAATGGTTTTTATAATGAGCTTCATGTTTTGAAGTAGTGACAATGCTTTGGAAGGGGTACTTTTTTTTTAAATAGTTACTGGAATTCAGCTGACATAATTCTTTGAATAATCCACTTGGCATCTGTTCTGTATTTGTAAAATAGATGTTAACTGATTTTGAATTCTCAGCCTATATGTGAATAATGTGAAAACTTTTTTGAATATTCTTAATAGCCAGATTTTTTCCAACTTGTAATACTCATAATTAGGCAGTTTCCTTTTCCTTAGCAATTCATACAGGAGGCTTATTATCTAATCATAGAAAAATAATGTATTTTAACACAGCTTTAATACTTTTTTTTTTTTAAGTTTGGCTGACTTGATGCCCAGAGTCAAGGTACAATCAGTTGAAACTGTTGAAGGATGTACACATGAGGTAAGCACAAACAGTATATGGAAGTTGGTGTTATAAATGGAAGTTTGCTTTGGACTATCTAATATGATCAGCAAGCCATTTAGCCTCAGGGGCTTTAGAAACAATTACAGTTTCTGTAGCGTATATAGTCAGGTGGAAGGAGCTGGGGTTTTGTATCCTAACCTGAGCTAGTATCTTGAACAGCACTTAATCTTGAACAGCACTTTATCTAACTACAGTCTTGGATAAATTTCTTAACCTTTTTTTTTTTTTTAATGTTTATTTTTGAGAGACCTAGAGACAGGGCACAAGGGGGGAGAGGCAGACACACATAATCCGAAGTAGGCTGCAGGCTCTGAGCTGTCAGCACAGAGTCTGATATTGGGGTTTGAACTCATGAACCGTGAGTGAGATCATGACCTGAGCCAAAGTTCGATGCTTAACCAACTGAGCCACGAGGCGCCCCAAATTTCTTAACCTTTTTGACATTGTTTTTTAAAATTTTTAAATTTGGAATAATGTGTTGGTTGTGAAGATTATAGAAGAAAATTAGTGTAAGGTACCCAGCACAGAGTAGGTGTTCAATACCCATTCATCCCCTTACTCCTAAAGTCAAGTAATAGTGCCATTTTATAGGTCACATGCTTTCTCATGTCCTGCTCTGATTACTGATACATTGCAATTTCATTATTCGCCACAATGTGGTAACCGCTGATAGCTTGTAGTACCCCTTTTAGAAGAATTTATAAATATAAGGGACTAAAAAACGTTAAGAGAACTGTAACACTGTTTATACTAATAAAATCTTATTAAAAGTCTTTATTGACTAAGCAGAGTAATTCCGAATTAAAATGGCTTTTGATAAACATTTATAACCTTATTTTTTTTAAATACCTGTTTTTTAGCACTTGTTTCTATGAGTTCCTTTGTATTCCTTTAGAATAGCACTTAGTTTGGAATTTGTAATACCCATTTGATCATTCAGTACTTAGTTAGACCCTATTCAATGCTCTGGTATTAAAAAAGATGAGGGGAGGGAGGCCACACAATTTGCTCTTAAGAGGTCACAAGTTCTTGCTGTCCTTCACAATTCTCCACAATCCCTCCTTCTGTCACTTCTCAGTTTTTTAGCAGCTAACTTTACCTTTTACTTCATTTAGAGGGTTGAGGCTATCACATTGGAGTGTCCTCTGTTTATAACCTTCTTCACCAAGCCTGTTCACACCTGTCCTGTCCACTAAAAGGAAAAGGCAATGCTAAGGAGGCTTGTTCAGTTAGTGTTCTTAGTTGTAACTTGTCATGCTTTCACAATGACCTAGAAGCCTTCATTTTCCCTTGTTTCTAGAGTTGAGTCTCTTCTGTATTTGTCCTTCCCTATCAGCATATGAATATTCAGAAGATTCTCTTATTCTAGGTTGCTTTTCAGCCACTATGTTGTTTTTTTTCCCCCTTTTGTGGTCATTTAATCAGTATATATCTTTAGAGTGCCAGGAACATTGTATGATTCACTAAGTATAAAGAAATAGAAGAGATGTGGTCCCTTACTTTTGAGAGTTGCTATTGAGTGCTCTGCTAGGAAAATCCCTGCTAGACTAACTTGCCATTCATTTTTATAAATACACTATAATTAGATTTCTTCTTTCTCCATTTCTTTCAAACTGTTGTCACAAGAATCACCAATGACTATTTAGTATGTCTGTTTGACTCTTGATCATTTTGCTGGTTTTTTATTTATCTGACTCCTTAGTCTCTCTTTTCTGCCTATTACACGTTAGTGTTACCCAGACTGTTCTCAGAGAATAAAAACAAAAACTTTTTGATTCTTATACATGTGAAACATAACCTATTATTCTTGCTGCTGTTAAATCTTATAGAAGCTAAAATCTTCATTGCTTCACATTGATGTTCTTGGTTCATGTCATAGAAAGTACCAAAAGAGATGTGAGAGGGTCACTCAACTGATCAGATACAGCCATATAGGTTAATCATATCTTATTGGGGATCATAACATGATTTGGAGTCTAGGCTTCAGATTTTCAGATCCAGAAATTTGATTTTCTCAGTGTACCAACAGTTGTGCTTTCTTGGATAGACTCACTTTTGTCATATTCATAAGAGATGGAGGTATACAAAAACATGTCATTTCCTTAATTTAAAGCATAAGTAGTTTTCTCACTATCAAACTACCTGTAAATTTCTTAGAATACTAATAAAGGGGAATATACAGTATTAAGGGTAAGACTAGTGAAAACTATTCTGTCCCCCAGAAGTATTCATTCATTAATAAAAACACTTGATAAGTGTTTCTTAATGTATGCAGGATAAAATACCACATTCTTACTTATCTCACCTTTATAGATTACATTTAGAATGTCACAGTCTTTCTAACACATTCATTATACTGGGTATATTCATTAGGTTTCATAATTTACTAAGTTTCACTATTTTAAATTACGATCAGAGTCTAGTTATTCATTTTTTAAATACAGTCCACATTGTGGTTATATGTTTGACCCTGAGCAACATGAGTTTGAATACAGATTTTTTTTTTTTTTTTTTTTTTTTTTAAAAGTAAGCTTCATGCCCAGTATGGAGTCCAACTTGGGGCTTGAATTCATGACCCTGAGATAAGAGTCAGATGCTTAACTGAGCCACCCAGGTGCCCCTAAATGTAGACTTTTTTTTTTTTTTTTTTTTTATAAATACAGTACTGTAAATATATATTCTCTTCCTTAGGATTTTCTTAATTTCATTTTCTCTAGCTTACTTTTTCATAAGAATGCGGTATAAAATACATGTATATAATATGTGTTAATCAACTATATTACCAGTAAGGCTTCTGGTTAACAGTAGGCTACTGATAGTAAAGTTTTAGGGGAATCAGAAATTACACGTGGATTTTTGACTGCATGGGGGGTAGGGGGGGTTGTTGCCCCAAACCCCATGTTCACGGGTCAGCTGTAATTGAGTTGGAAATTTACTGAAGATTTCTTAGTCTTTCTAAGGTGGATAATCTCATGTAATACTTGCTTATTTAGGTTTTGCTCTTATAAATTATTTCTAATTTTAGTGTGTACCTTATTTTGCCCCTGTGCATTATTTAAACACTAAATGGTTTAATTCTTGGGAATTTAGATACATTATGAACTGCTGCTCTCCAGATCTTTTTTTTTTTTTTTTTTACACTTTTATTTCGGAGAGAGCGCGAGTACCCACACAAGCTAGGGAGAGGGGCAAAGGTAGGGAGAGAGAGAATCCCAAGCAGGCTCTATGCACAGCATGAGCCTGACACAGGTTTCAGAGAGAGAGAGAGAGTGAGTACCCACACAAGCTAGGGAGAGGGGCAGAGAGAAGGAGAGAGAGAATCCCAAGCAGGTCTATGCACAGCATGAGCCTGACAGAGGTGTATCGATCCCACCACCCTGGGATCATGATCTGAGCTGGGTTGGGCACTCAGCCGACTGAGCCACCCAGTTGCCCCTGCTCTCCAGATATTAACCTTCTTTACTGGAGAAAAAGAAAGTTTCTGCTTTAGGAAATACGGAGTATTATTTTATTCTACATGGTTTTCTTTCATGTGACAGCATCCGTTTTTATGTCCATTTAGCTTTTTTGAGCATTCCTTAATATTAGGCAGTACATTACATGTGGAAAATACAAAGATAGCTAAGATAGGTCCTAGACCTTAATAAACACAATTTCTTTAGGGAAATGGACTTAAAGGGTTTTAATCCCCTTACCGTTAGATAAACATAAGTAGAGGTTTTTTGATTATTGTAGCTTTAGCATTTGTCTTGTTCTTAAAAGCAGTTATTTAATTTTATAGTGTCTAAGACTGTAGCAGACCCTATCACTTGTACTTTTCAAGCCAGCATTAACTATGGAATGTTGAATGTTCATCAGTTCTCGAATAGTAAGTTGGTGATTTTTGTTTTAACATTAGGTTGCACTTCCTGCAGATGAAGATTATTTACCACTTAAACCTCGAGTTGGAAAAGCTGCAAAGGTCTGTACTTTGGGCAATACAGTTTGTACAGTTTTGTGTCTCTTTTCTAAAAATCTTAAAGATAAATTCTTTCAAATGAGATTTTTATACTTCCCAGTGTGTGTATACCAAGAAGAAGCTACCTGAAGTCAAATGTAATGAGAACCAAATCAGTAAACTACCATGAAGAAAATCATGCATGATGTGATGAGATTTTTAAAAATGAAAGTAATGATTCTCCACATTCTTAAAGAATTTAATGAAAAATATGTCAATCTTTCTCTAGAAAAAAAGCATGTGTGCAATGTCATACATATAGTTTGAGAAGTTTAACAAGCTTTTAATGAAACTTTAATGCTTATGTTAAATTGATTTTGAAGTACTGGTAGACCTTAAATGATAATTCAGAGTCAGTTTTTTTCTCTGAATGAAAAACGGAGCATTTCTTCAAGTCTAGTAGATGTATTATTCTGCCTCTGCTCAGGGAACTTAAGTGAACTCGAGCAGAGTTCCCATCCGAATGGAAAGAATACCTATTTTAGGGGTTGCTGTGAAGGTTAATAATATATGGAAAATGTGTTGCACAGTGCCTACCACAAAACGTGGACAAATGGCAGTGTTACTCTGTTATAACTAATATAACGTGTATGTTAGCATAGTAAATTGAAAGATAGCAGAATTAGCTTCTGTGCTGTTTAAAGATGTTTTTTTAGTCTTCCTGATTTTCTCTGGTGGGTAGCATAATTTTTAAATAGAATCATAAAGAAGTGTTCCCAGAATGCTTCTGGGGGGGCTAGCATCTCTTGATTTTAAGTGTGTTCTGATATGGCTAGATATTTTCATGCCAATACTGTTTTTTTTCTTTTATAGGAATACCCGTTCATTCTTGATGCTTTTCAAAGAGAAGCCATTCAGTGTGTTGATAATAATCAGTCTGTTTTAGTATCTGCACATACATCAGCAGGAAAAACTGTATGCGCTGAGTGAGTAGCTTTCTATTTAAAGGAAATTTTAGGCCTGTTAATATTTGTTCCTATGCTGGTTTCTGATGTTATATTCTCTTGTTGGATTGACTCCTTTATTATTATATAATGTCCTTTTTTTATTTCTTATTATAGTCTTCGTTTTAAAGTCTATTTTGTCTGATCTGAGTGTGGTCTTCCCTGCTTAATTTTGGTTTCCATTTGCATGGAGTATCCTTTTCCCGTTCCTTTACTTTCAGTCTGTGTGTGTCCTTATATCTGAAGCGAGTCTCTTTAGGCAGCATATAGCTGAGTTTTGTGGTTTTTATTCCATTCAGCTATTCTGTGTCTTTTTATTTGGGAATTTAGTCTATCTACATTTAAAGTAATGATAGATATGTACTTATTGCCATTTTATTAATTGTTTTCTGGCTGTTTTGTGTTCCTCTGTTCCATTCTTGTTTTACTGTGTACTTTTTAAAAGAATTTTTGAAATAACTTTTTTTTTTAATCTCACTCTTTACAAGTTTAAATTTTGGGGCTCCTGGGTGACTCAGATGATGATTAAGCGTCTCACTTCAGCTCAGGTCATGATCTCCGGGTTCATGAGTTTGTACCCTGTGTTGGGCTCCCTGCTGTGGAGTGGCTCCCACAGAGCCACTTCAGATCCTCTCTCCCCCTCTCTCTGCCCCTCCCCTGCTAGCATGCTCGCTCGCTTGCTCTCTCTCTCCCTCAAAAATAAATAAAAACTAAGAAAAAAATTCTTTTTACTGTTTAAATTTTTTTGATTTTTGCAAGTAAAGACAGTTTTACTTCTTTCTATTTTAAATACTTTTAATGTCTTGCCTTTTTGAACTGACTAGCACAGCCTAGTACAATGTTGAATGGAAGAGATGAGAGAGGACATCCTTGCCTTGTTCCTGATATTAAGTCTTCATCAGCATGTTGTTATCTATAGGTTTTTCTTAGATGCTTTTTATCATTTTAAGGAAGTTCACTTCTGAGTTTGCTTGTGTGTGTTTATATGCCTATAGAATATTTTGCTATTGTATTTTGTCCAATTTTTTTTCTGTTAATATAATGAATACATTAATTTTCAAATAATAAACCAGCCTGAGATAAACCACAAGGTTATGATACATACGCTTGTAATAAACTGCAGTATTGTGATTTATAAGATACATATTTAGTCATTTTGATGACCAAATATGTTTCTTGTATGTATTTAGTCTTCATCCATGGTTCCTGGGTCAAGACTTCTAAAACCCTTGGAATTTCATGTGATAAGAGCAATAAAGGTCTTTTGTTAGGTTTTAATGAGTTGACTTTGGATGGACTGGTTGCCAGGAGAATCAGCTATGTGATCCCTGTAGAATAGAGGGAAGAGGGCTGAGGGTTAAATCAGCCACTGACCAATGATTTAGTCGTGACTGTGATGTGAAGCTTCCATAAACCCAAAAGGACTCAGGTCAGTGAGGTTCCAGGTTGGTGAACATGTGCAGATGTTCTGGGAACAGATGTTCCAGAATAGTGCACACCTGGATAGGAAGGGCATTGGGAGATCTTCATCCTTTCCCCATACCTTGCCCTGTGTATTTCTTCATCTGGTTGTTGATTTGTATCCTTTAATATAATGGCAAATATAATTAGTATATTTACTGAGCTCTGTGAACTGCTCCAGCAAATTAATCTGAACCAAGGAGGAAGTTGTTGGAACCCTCTATCTGAAATCACTTGGTCAAAAGCACAGGTATCTGGCCTGGAGCTTGCTACTGGCATCTGAAGTGGGGGCTGGAGGACAGTGTTAACTGAGCCCTTAATATGTAGAATCTGAGGCTGTCTCTGGGGAGTGTCAGAATTTAGTTGAATTCTCAGACACCCTGCTAGTGCCTGAGAATTGGTTGGTGTTGTGAGTGGGGGACCCTCTCCCATGTTTGAATTGGGTCTAGGAATCCCCCCAAAATTCATGTTGGTAGATACATTATTGGATTAGATTTGCTTAAATTGTGGTAAGCATTTTTGCTTATGTTCATGAAGGATTTTGGTCTGTAGTTTTATTGTAGTATCTTTTTTTGGTTTTGGTATCAGGGTAACGTTATCTGTTTTTTTTACAGATTAGTCTGCTAAACTGATGCTGTCTGAACAGCGTCATTTTTCTTCTTCTTAAAGAAACACTTTTACATTTAATGGTAGCACAAATCTCTTGATGAAAAATTCTTTTAATTTTTTCTTTCTTTTGGTAAAGATTTTATTTTTAAGTAATCTCTCCATCCAATGTGGGGCTCAAACGCCCAACTGCAAGATACTAGAGTTGCATGGTCCTCCATCTGAGCCAACCAGGTGCCACTCTTCCACCTTTTGTATATCTAAAACATCTTTTACTTTGCCTTCATTTTTGACAGATACTTGCAGTCAATAAAGAATTCTAATTCCTCTAAGAGTATTTTTTGACTTGCATAGTTTATGACAGGAAATCCCTGTCATCCTTACCTTGTTCCTCTGCAGATAATGTATCGTTTTTTTCTTGGCTACTTTTAATTAAGATTTTATCTTTATCAGGGTTTTAAGCAGTTTATTTATTTTTAGAGAGAGAGAGAGAGGAGAGCATGAGCTCTGGGGAGAGGGGCAGATGGCAAGAGAGAATCATAAGCAGGCTCCATGCTCAGTTTGGAGCCGTGCTCCATCCCATGACCCTGGGATCATGACCTAAGCAGAAATCAAAATTAGGCACTCAGCCCACTGACCCACCCAGTCACCCCTTAACCAATTTATGAGGAGGCTTGATGTAGTTTTTTTCATGTTTCTTGGACTTTGGGTTTGTTTTTCCATGTTGCCTCTGGCTTCTCTTCTTTAAGGTCTCTGATTACTATTACATTGGGCTACTTAAAGTTGCCTCATGATTCATTGATACTGTGTTCATTTTGGGCCTGTTCTAATGCTGTATCTTCCAATTCATTAATCTTTGCTTCTGCATTGTCTAATATGTCATTAATCCCATTCCACGTATTTTTATCTCAGATGTTGTTATTTGTTATTAGCTCAGATTTTCCTTGCTGGAAGTTTATTTTTATGTGTGGTGGTTTTTTTTGTTTTTTGTTTTATTTCCCATTTGTCTTACTGCTTAACTTTTTTTAGCTTCTTGAACATATGGAATACTGTTTACAAGCTGTTTAAATGTCTTTGTTACTGCTTTTTTCATTTGTGTTACTTCTAATCTGTTTTGATTGACTTTTCCCTGCGTTATAGGTCCATATTTTCCTCCTCCTGCATATTGTTTTGATGGAATGTTTGGCTGTTGTTAATTTTCATCACTGTCTTGGAGCAGTTTGATTATGATGTGACTTTACATAGCTCTTCTCATGTTTCTTGTGCTTGAGTTTGTTGGGCTTCTCAGATCTGTAGGTTTATTATAGTTTTCATCAAATTTGGGATAATTTCAGCAATTTTTTATTTCAAACATTCCCCTTCCTCCTTTTTCCTTGGGATCTTCACTTAAACTTGTATCATGCCTCTTTAAGTTGTCTCACAGCCCACTTACTGTGGGTTTTTTGGAGTTTTTTGGAGTTTATTCTGTGTTTTTCACTTTGGACAGCTTTTCTTGTTAGGTCTTCAAGTTTAATCATCTTTTTTTCCGCCATGTCTAATCTGATTTTAATTCTATCCAGTGTATTTCAAATCACACAATGGATTTTTCATCTCTACGAGTTTGATTTGGGTCTTTTAATTTTTTCCATTGTTTTTTTCTTACTGCTTTGTCTTTGTCATTCAGTTTGATAATGTTTCTAGGTGTGATTCTTTTTCATTTTTCCTGCTTGGGTTTATTGTATATGTCAAATCTGTAGATTAATATATTTCTGTTTAAAACAAATTTAGGAAGTTTCTCACTGTTATTTTTTCACATAGTTTTTTCTTTTTCCTCACTTTGAAACTTCCACTGGGACACTGAGGTTGTCTCTTTTTTCCTTTCTTTAGATTTGATAATTTTTGTTGATCTATCTTCATATTTACTGATACTTTGTTCTGTCATCTCAAATCTGCTCTTGAACCCATCTAGTGAATTCTTCATTTCAGTTATTATACTTTTCACCTGTAGGGTTTTCATTTATGTATAAGTATAAACACAATATCTCTCTGTTCAGATGGCCTGTTTATTGAATAATTACCCTCTATTTCCTTTAATTCTTAGAATATGGCTTCCTTCCATTTTTTGGACTTGTTTCTGATAGCTGCTTTGAAGTCTGTGTCTGCTAAGTCCAATATCTGGGCCCACTGAGAATTAGTTTCTCATGACTGCTTTTTTCCCTAAGGATGGATCATACTTCCCTGTTTCTTTTATCTTCTAATGTTTTGTTCGAAAGTGGACATTTTAGATAATATATTGTAGCATCTCTGTATCCTTTTTTCTTTCATATCTTTCCCAAAGTTTGTGTTTGATCATGTTTGGACAGCTTTTAATTTTTTGTTTAACTATTCGAGAAATATGGTTATATGGTTGTGATATTATTATTTCCTCAAATAGGTTATAAGCCTTTTGTGGGCCAGACTGTGTTTTAAACAGGAAGACTCTACCACAATGCTAACTTTAGTCATCATGGTCTATATTTAAATACTTAATTAAATTTTCTTTAGAAAACCAAAACTACTTTATTGCATTTTGTTAATAGCTATGGAGGAACTTTTCCATAATTAGACCTACCATAATTCCAGGCAAGGACTGATTTGGTATCTATTACATGTGGGAATGAATACATATGGATGAGCTTATTTTTGAAACTCAAAAGAGCAAAGCTCATTTTCCAATGTTCAGTAATTGTTTATGCTCTATGTGTGTATAAACAGACAGGCAGAGGCTCTCAACTTTTGGAGGCTCATTTATAGAACCAAAAGTGTTTTACTTGGAAGAAATAGGGTAACCATTAGTAATCTTTTGGTATTAATAATTAAGTTACATTAACTCCAAGAGACCAGAGTTAAATATTCTTGTTTGGTTAGACCACTACATTTCAGATTTATTATAATTATTATTTTAATAGTTTGTCAGTAGTGATTAGAACAAGATACTCATGTTCTGCCAAGTCCATTGAAAATAAGTAATTAGGGGAAGTTGTGACAATTTATATATTAACAGAATTTTTAAATTACATACTTTAAAGAAAAGGTTTTGTAAATACTTGATTCTTATTTGCTTTCCCATTTCTAGGTATGCCATTGCATTGGCTTTAAGGGAAAAACAGCGTGTAATATTCACTAGCCCAATTAAGGCTCTGAGTAACCAGAAATACCGAGAAATGTATGAAGAGTTTCAAGATGTTGGTTTGATGACCGGAGATGTTACTATTAATCCTACAGCATCTTGTCTTGTTATGACCACAGAGGTAATTTATATGGTGCCTCATCCAGTCTTTCCTTTTAAATTTAATTAATGTATTTAT
The DNA here is from genome assembly GCF_018350195.1 of Panthera tigris. NCBI lineage: Eukaryota > Metazoa > Chordata > Mammalia > Carnivora > Felidae > Panthera > Panthera tigris. The sequence continues at coordinate 123,152,919 of NC_056660.1, forward strand.
TCACTTAGTACACCTAATGCGTTTTTACTTGCTCTATATAAACAAAATGTAATGCTTTATTTTCTGAGATTTACTTGACAGGGAAAAAAGTTCATCTTAAAGGTCTATTTTTAGTAATTACATAAATTTAGTTGTAAATTTTAATATTTCTATTATTTGTCATATGATATAGATTTTTTTCACCAAATATTTTTATTTTTAATTAAAAAACGTTATTTTTTGAGAGAGAGTGCACTCGCAAGCAGGGGAGGGGCGGAGAGAGAGGGAGGGAGAGAATTAAGCAGGCTCCACACTCAGCACAGAGCCAGTGGTGTGGCTTGATCTCACAAACGTGAGATCATGACCTGAGCTGTAATCAAGAGGCAGACACTTAACTGACTGAGCTCCCCGGGTAATCCCGTCAATTTGTTTTCATGTCACTGACAATAAGTCTTTAAAAATATTTGGTGAGGGGCACCTGGGTGGCTCATTCGGTTAAGCCTCAAGACTCTTGATTTCGGTTCAGGTCATGATCTCATTGTTTGTGAGGTCCAACCCCTCATGGGGTTCTGTGCTGACAGTGAGGATCTGCTTAGGAGTCTCTCTCTGCCCCTCCCCCGCTCTTACCTGTGTGTGTGCTCTCTCTCAAAAAATAAACGTTAAATAAAAAGAAAATAGAGTTTTGTATACATAGTTTCATATAAGTAGTGGCTTTTCCTTCCACTTTTTATTTTTGTATCTTAGTGTTGATACAAATACATAAATAAGTTCTTTTAAAATGCCCAGTTTAGTTTCCTCCCATAATAGCAGTTAAGTTTTACTTAAAACCTATATGTTTATATCTTATGTTTTGAATACAATCAGTTATCTTTGCTATACCAAGTAATTTCATACGTACTTGATTTATATCCCTGCATTTTATAAGGACATGGTACAACAGAGTGTAAATTAGCTTCTGGTCTGCAGAGTCAACCAAAAACATTGCTCACTTTTCATTTTGGTTCCCAAAGTAAGTTTCCATTCTCAAAACTTTTTCCCATGTGTGGAAGATTTTCTTTAACTCAAAAATCAGGATACTGGTTGCCAGAGAGCATCCATGTTGTGAGATGAAGTAGAAAAAATCAGTAAACAGCATAAGGTACCATGTGTTGGATAGAAGATAATTTTAAGTTACTCTCATATGCTACATAGTGTGGATCTTGTGATGAGTGTTGTATGTACAATGAAGTGGCTTCATACTTGAGATATATGGAAATAGGAGTGATAATTCTCTCCATGGATTGTACCTGATTACTAACTATTGAAAAGCCATTTATTTTGGTTTTATGAGAGAAGGAATATTATTTGATTTATGAAATGTATTTAAGATGTAATCTCCTAAAATTATTTTAATACTTCTATTAAAAAAGCATTTCTAAAATTTCTTGTTAGAAAGAACTTGTGTCACAATTTTGTGAAATCATTTATATTTTTTTTAGATTTTGAGAAGTATGCTGTACAGAGGTTCTGAAGTTATGCGAGAAGTTGCTTGGGTCATATTTGATGAAATTCATTACATGAGAGATTCAGGTATATTCTGCCATGTTGAGATGTGTGCCATGTATTTTCCTTAAGAAGGGCATTAGGAATTTTGAAGAACTAGTTAAATTTTGCTTTGAATTTTCATGTGGCTAGAGTTCTAATAGATTTTCCACTACATTGTGAGAAACATGATATAATACTTTAGATAGGATCTCATTTAACTTTAGTTTCTTAAATAGTAATCAGGTAAGAAAAAATGCAAATTCTTACAAAACAATTGGAATTAAAACTAGTTTGTTTTTAATAGACAATGCTCCAAAATAACTGTTAAAGAATTTTTAAAACTTTTAGCCTACAGAGTTAACTTTCTTGATTTTTGGTTACTATTTTAGTTTTTAAAAACTAAGAAATGCATGGTTATGGTAAAAAAAAATACTAAGGATTATGAAATAAAAATGAGAAAAAATTATAATTGTCCCTTTACTTGAACTATTACACTATTGTAAGGACTAGTAGGTATACTTGGACTTTTGAGTGGAGCTGGGAGGGCTAATGGTTACTTTTAAAAGTTAAATATTTAGTATGTACACAATTAAAGTAAAATTCAGTTTTTATTTAAACTAAAATACTGAGTTAACCTGTATTTGTAGTAGAAGTAACAAATTCATAAAAGTAGGTTTTGAATAGGTCTGTTTTGGTTTTAAAATTCTGAATCCTGGGGGTGCCTGGGTGGCTCAGTCATTTGAGTGGCTGACTTCAGCTCAGGTCATGATCTCATAGTCCGTGAGTTTGAGCCCTGCGTTGGGCTCTGTGCTGACAACTCAGAGCCTAGAGTCGGCTTCCAATTCTGTGTCTCCCTCTCTTTCTACCCCTCCCCTGCTTACTCTGTCTGTCTCTGAAAAATAATAAACATTAAAAAAAATTTTTTTTTAATAAAATTCTGAATCCTGTATTGATACATTTATTTTAGAAGAAAAGTCTCACACTGATTTTTTTTTCCATTTAAATAAAAACTGACATGATTTTACTGCTCATTAAATCTTTCATATCTAGAGATCATAAGGGTAATTTGGATGAAAGTTGCCTTAAAGTAACAGTGTGTCTTTGAAATTTGTTGCTGTATAACTTTTCTAAAAGTTATTAACTTTGTTTTCTCAAAATGAAATGGAAATACTGTTTCCATTGTCATGGGACTCTTATGCTGTGTGAGAAGTTTCAGTCTGGAGCTACTCCAGAGGCTGTAATTGTAGAGTACATTGTGCTTTTAGTGATTTAGTCTCCCACTTTTCTACTGGGTAAATTCACAGTAAGAACCATAGTAGTTTTCAGTAGGGATTTGTAGCTAAAAATATTTGTGTAAAGTGATCTGCATTTCTAATTAATGAGCTTGGGATAAGATAATTTTAGATTACTTACCAATAAAGTGACTCTGAATTCCAAGGTATATTTGTTTTTTTTTTTCAGAGCGTGGTGTTGTATGGGAAGAAACTATTATTTTGCTTCCTGACAATGTCCACTATGTCTTTCTTTCGGCTACTATTCCAAATGCCCGACAGTTTGCTGAATGGATTTGCCATTTACATAAACAGGTATTTTCTTTGTTTTTTGAAGTCTTCAATACTTAAAATGTTAAGTTGTGATTGCTATCTTATATACTTTGTTCTTGATACTGCCCTAGAATTAAGAAAACCTTTTAATGTGAAATTACTTCTCAAGTCAAGCAAGCTCATCAGAATCAACTGACTAGCTTTTTACAAGTGTGTATTTTTTTTTAAATTTATTTATTTATTTTGAGAGAGACAGAGCATGAGTGGGGGAGGGGCAGAGAGAGATGGGAAGGTGGGGAGAGAGAATCCCAAGCAGGCTCTGCGCTGTCAGCACAGAGCCCAGCATAGGGCTTAAACTCACAAAACCGTGATACCATGACCTGAGCTGAAACCAAGAGTTGGAAGCTTAACCAGCTGGGCCACCTAGGTGCCCCTTAAGTTTGTATTTCTGAGTGCCATCTTAAACCCAATATGTCAGCATCTCCTGGAGTAGGGTCTTGGGAGCTCTGACTTTTAAAAGCTCCCAAGTTGATCCTGGTGGTCTGCCAGGTTTGGAAACTAATGCATTTATTCATAGAGTGAGCCCTCTGAGAAGAGAATTTCCTCTAAGACCTCAGTACCAGGAAAAAGCTGGGCATTTCCTGAGCATGTGATATGATTTTTCTGTGAACACAGTCACATGTTTTCCTTTTGCTTTTGTGGTCCAACTTTTGCAGCAGTATAGGGCCTTATGGCAAACATTTGTTTATGTGTACTAAATTTATTCTTGGTTTTGTTTTCCTGCCCTCATTTTTCCTTTGTACCAATATTCTTACAAAGTATTATCTGTTCATAAGGTCTCTAATTGTGTTTTTCTAACACCTATGTTGCTTCTGTACAATAGAAACCTAGTGGATCTTCAACCTGCTGATTTAGTAAAGCTTTGAAAACTCACTCTGGGTCAGACAAGTCCCATTTACCTCAGGGAGCATTCTGTTTCACCATACCACTGCAGTGTAGTAACAGCATCTTCTTTAATTTTAGTATCACAAGTCTAGGGTATGAATCCAAGGTCTTTATTGAAACTCAAATCATATATCTGGCCCTAATTAGGGTATTGATAAAATTGAATAGATGGTAATGTCATTTGAGAGCTGATTTTTCCACATTTTTCTCTTGCCTTGTTTTAAAAATTTTTAGTTTTTCTCTTTTTGGGGTGTTGAATTCAAAAGTGTATTTCCCCAAGATCTTTTACTTAGATCAAATACACAGTATTATTTTGAAGAAATTAAATATTATGTGCCTAATTGTTTTTCATTGTTTTTACAGCCTTGTCATGTAATTTACACAGATTATCGGCCTACACCATTGCAGCACTACATTTTCCCAGCAGGTGGAGATGGCCTGCACCTTGTGGTTGATGAAAATGTAAGGGAGTAATGGTGATTCTTAATCTGTAGTGTCAGGATAGAAGTTCATTTTTTCTTTCTTAAGTAGTTTTATAGTCCAGAATTGTTGGGTTTGTGTGTACTTCTATTTCAAAAATTATATTTAAGACTTGTGTTTGGTTCTCTGTTTCTCTTGTGCATGAATTAAGATTTTTCTTCTTTCCCGGTATTTTAAAATGCCTGGAGAATAGGGATTTAGGATGTGTTTCAGATATGTTATGTTTTGCTTTACCCCCTTTTAGTACCTCTTTATCACCTTTTATTGTACCTTACGCACAACTTTATTTTGTATTTTTTGTTTTACAATTTTTTTAATGTTTGTTTATTTTTGAGAAAGCACGCCTGTGAGCAGGAGAGGGGCAGAGAGGGTGAAAGTGAATCCCAAGCAGGCTCCAGGGTCATTGCCCACAGGGGGCTCATCTCATGACAGTGAGATCATGACCTAGGCTGAAATCAAGGGTCAGATGCTTAACTGAGTGAGCCACCCAGTGTCCCTGTACAACATGTTTTAACTCTTTTAGTGACCTTTGTTATCATTATCGTATTAAATTATTTTTATTTTGAGGAAGGTTTGTTTGGAGGTATGAAAAATGTTTGGATTTTGGTTAAATCTTACTGAAGTAATGTAGAAAAATATTTGATTCCAGGGTGACTTCAGAGAAGATAATTTTAATACTGCAATGCAAGTACTTCGAGATGCTGGTGATTTGGCAAAAGGAGATCAGAAGGGGCGAAAAGGAGGAACAAAAGGTAATTTGAAATTTTGTTAACTTTTTTCCCTCAGGAAGCTGGATAAAGATCTAGATAGTAAATGATAAAATTGGATAAAGGTTCATCTCTTTTTCCTATATGACATTAATTGAGATATAATTCACATACTATACATTTCATCCATTAAAATGTACAATTTAATGGTTACTGGTATATTAACAGAATTATGCAATCATTAACATAGTTTTTTTATTAAGATATAATTCATATACCATAAAAATCACCTTTTTTAAGTGTACAACTCAGTGTATTTTAGTATATTCACAAACTTGTGCAACTACTATCTAATTCCAGAACATTTTCATTAACTCAGAAGGAAACCCTGTATCCATTAGCAAGTATTCCTCATTTTTCCTCACCTCTTCCCACACCCCTCGGCCTTAGGCAGTCCCTAATCTACCTTCTATTTCTTTTTTCCTTTTTGAACATTTTATGTAACTAGAATCACAATTTGTGTGTTTTTTTGCAGCTTCTTCTTTCACTTAGCTTGTTTTCAAGGTTCATTCATTCTATAGCATATGTCAGTACTTCATTCCTTTTACAGTCAAACGACATTTCATTATATGAATATGCCACATTTTATTTATTTGTTATCAGTTGTTGAACATTTGGGTTATTTCTCTTTATTGCTTATTGTGAATAGTGCTGCAAATATTTGTGTTCTGTAAGTTTTTATGTAAGCATACGTTTTCTTTTCTCATTGAGCATATACCTAGCAGTGGAATTGTTGAGTCATATGGTATTTCATATGTTTAAATTTTTGAATAACTGCTAGATTATTTTCCAAAGTGGCAGCTCCATTTTACATGCTTCAGAAGGGTCTGAAGTTTCTATTTCCTCCACATCCCTGCTAGTATTTACTGTAATCTATGTGAATATAGTCATCCTAATGGAATAAAGTGGTATCTGAGGGTGGTTTTGATTTACATTTGTCTCATGGCTAATGTGGTGTTCATTTATCTTTTCATGTGCCTATTGGCTATTTGTATATCTTATTTGGAGAAATACTCAAAATCTTTTGCCAGTTTAAAAATGAAATTGTCTTGTTGTTGAGCTATAAGGATTCTTTGTATACTCTGGATAGTAGACCCTTATCTATATTTTCCCATTCTGTGGTAATGTGGTCTTTTCACTTTTTGTTGGTGTCTTTTGGGGCCCCTGGGTGGCTCAGTTGGTTAAGCGTCTGACTTTTGATTTCCACTTAGGTCATAATCTCATGGTTTGTGAGTTTGAGCCCCACGTCGGGCTCCACACTGACCTTGTGGAGCCTGCTTGGGATTCATATTCTCTCTCTCTCTCTCTCTCTCTCTCTCTCTCTCTCTCTCTCTCTCCTCGCTCTTCTTGCTCTCCTCGCTCTCTTTCTCTCTGCCCTTCCCCTCCCCCCTTCAAAACAATGTTTTTAATTTTGATGAAATCCAGTTTATGTTTTTTTTTTCTTTTGTTATACATCATACCTGAGAATGCTTTGCCTAATATCATATCTTGGAGATTTACTTCTATATAGTTTTTAAGAATTTTATAGTTATGTACTTTATGTTTAGGTCTATAATCCATTTGGAGGTAATTTTTACATATGTTTATATACTCTTTTTTGCAGGACCATCAAATGTGTTCAAGATTGTGAAGATGATTATGGAAAGAAATTTTCAACCTGTAATTATTTTCAGCTTTAGTAAGAAAGATTGTGAAGCCTATGCACTTCAGATGACCAAATTAGATTTTAACACAGGTACTATGTAATTTCAGCATAGTTTTAATGTTACGTGTAAATGAGTGTATATCTGTTTCTAGTAAGAAGATCATTATGTTGTGATTAATCTATTGTGTATTGCTAGGATATGCAGTTCCCCCTACAGTCACAGTAACAAGTACTCATTACCTTATAAAATCTTTAAAAAAGACCTTGTTTTATTCTTTCCTTCCTTTCCTTTCTTTTGTTTTCTTTTACTGGGAGGTTTAAAGTACATTGCTCTGTGTAAAATCCAAAAACCCTTACTGAAAAATACTAGAATTATATTCCCTTATACTTCATTGCCATAAGCTCCTTTGCTTTGGGGATTTTCTGTGTGACTACGTAAGGTTAGGTTTCTTGGTCAGATCACTTTCTATATAGAAAGTGCTGTGGTTTCGGGGTGCCTGGTTGGCTCATTTGGTTAAGTGTCCAGCTTCGGCTCAGGTCATGATCTCACAGTTCATGGGTTCGAGCCCCACGTTGGGCTCTGGGCTGACAGCTCAGAGCCTGGAGCCTGCTTCGGATTCTGTTCTGTCTCTTTCTCTGCCCCTCCCCGCTCACACTCTGTCTTCTCTCTGTCTCTGAAAAATGAATAAACGTTAAAAAAGAAAACAAAGTATTGTGCTTCATTCTTCTGGAAATCCAAACCAGGAAGGCTTGCCCTTTATTTAACCGTGGTATAATCTTTTGAATAAAGTAGTTACTTGTATTTAATTAATAAATTATTCCCACATATTATCTGTAAATGTAACCCAAAGTCACACAGCTAGGTAGTAGCACAGCCTATCCAAAAATTCAGCATACTGAATACCAGCCCATTTATTATTCATTTCATCCTTTTACTATGTAATCTTGTATTGTGAGGAGTGAATAATATCCTCAGTCATCCAAAATCAAATGTCATTTGTATTGCTTTCATTACCAAGGCACAGAGCTAAACCCATGCATTTTAGGGCTGTCTTTTTACTTATCCATAAGCAAAGTGATAATAACAGATAACCCACATAAACTCCTAAAGTTAGTGATATTTTATTTTTTAATGGAGAAATTGCTGTGCTTAGAAATGTTTTCTTTTAACTGCTAATGCTGAATTTGCTTAATGTCGCAGGGTCATATATTTAATTGAGCAAATATATATTGGCTTCCTATTATTTAGTAGATGCTATATGTGAAGGCAGTATAAAGGTTAAGAGCATATGCTTTGGAATTGCTCCTCTAACAGTTAATAGCAGTTTCCATCATTTGGAGTTAGTCTCACTTTCCTCAGTAGTGGATAATAATAGTCCCTGTGATCTATAATTGTTAGTCTTACATATTGGATATACAGCACTTAGTGTAGTTTTTGTTATTTTTATAAGATAGTACTTTTATTCATGGATAAATTCTGTTAGATATATTTTGAAGGGCAATGAATTTTATTAAATGGTAATTTTTATCCACTTTCCCTTTTGACTGCCTTAAAAACTCTTTTATTCTTTATAGATTTTTATTCTTTGCAGTGTGTGAGGTTTGGTATCACTGATTCATTTAGATATTTATGTACCTTTGAATTTTTTCTTAGATGAAGAAAAGAAGATGGTTGAAGAAGTATTCAGTAATGCCATTGACTGCTTGTCTGATGAAGATAAAAAACTCCCTCAGGTATGATTTAGTGTCCCTAAGTGTGGGTATTAAGTGTGATAGGGTACTTTGACTTCGCATTTCTTGGTTTTGTTACTATATATTGCACTCTTTATGCACTGCTTTAAATATGTTGCGTTGTACCCAGAAATAATACCTTGATTTTTATTTTACACTTCTGAAAAGATAACAGTAGGAAAGATTTGCAACCTAAGGGAACTAAAAACTAGCATGGTCTGGAAATTACTGCTTCAGTTCCTAATACTACAGAATTATTAGTGCTAGTTTTAAGTGACTAAATTTCTTTATTTTATTTAGAGACACAGAGAGGGAGGGAGGGAGAGAGCAAGTGCCTGTGCAAGGGGGAGGGGCAGAGAGAGAGAGACAGAGAGAGAGAATCCCAGGCAGGCTCTGCATTGTCAGCAAGGAGCCTGACACAAGCCTTAAACTCAGGAACCAGGAGATGATGACCTAAGCTTGAAGATCAAGAGTAGGACACAACTGACTGGGCCACCCATGTACCCCAAGTCACTAAATTTCTTAATTCATAGGACTACCAAACAAAACACGTAATGAAAATCATGTGTTTAGCAAGGAATTTAATGTCTACTCTGCTTTTAATCCAGTGGCTTCTCTTTTGACTATTGGAAATGCCTGGAATTTCTAAAATCTACTTATGACTAGGTGCCCCTCTCAGAAGTTCTGGTTTCATTGGTCTGGTGTGTGTTGTGGTTGTTAGAATCTCAGAAGCTCTTCAGGTGATTCTGATGTGCATCCAAACCTGAGAACTCCTGTAGTATGACCTAATATATGAAAATTTTGTTTTGTGAAAAGAAAGTTCAGAGGTCAGTCATACTCTGCTTATAAATGATTGCTCTGATATATAAGGGATTTATGGTAAAACTGCAGTAGGATGTTTAAAATAGTATTTAACTTACAAGATTTTCTTGTAATTTCTCTTCCAACCTGAATTACTAGTATTTGAGGGCTGAGCTATGTCTTGATACATTTTTGTTACCTTAGCATAGTTCTAATAGTAGACATGTAATGCCATTTGTTAAAGTGCTAATGAGGATGAATTCTTCAGTAATTCAATTGTTTTTAGGTGAAGTACATATTTATATTGAGTATGCCTTGTGTTTATTTATTTATTTTTAGTAGGAGCTAGCTATTATTTTTTTAAGTTTATTTTGTGCAGATATAAATGTCCTTATGACTTAATTTTTGGGGACAAGGTGAAGTGATGCTGGAAAATTTGAATGAGGCAGCAGTGCATATATGAATTTTATTTAAAACATATCATTCACATTAAGGAAAGCTAGGACAGAATTATGTTGAGTTTTGAGTTTAATAATCTGGGAATATGGGTTTAGTTTTGGTTTTATTCTGAAAAGGTTATATAACATTTCTTTGAACAGCCTTCTTTCTTGATCACACATTTTTCTTCGGTTTAACATTTTTGATGTCCCTTTTCTGTACATTATTGAAAAATAAACATTATTCCAAACATAGGTCGAACATGTACTTCCTCTTTTGAAGCGGGGAATTGGTATTCACCATGGTGGCTTACTTCCTATTTTGAAAGAAACTATAGAAATTCTCTTTTCTGAAGGATTGATAAAGGTATGATTTTATTTTTATTTATTATGCCTTAGAATTGTGTCATATGGACAGTTTGAAAATTATTATTATTTTTAAGTAGGCTCCACACCCAACATGGGGCTTGGACTCACGACCCTGAGATTGAGCTGCTTGCTCGATTGACTGAGCCAACCAGGTGTCCCAACAGTTTGAGAATTATTTAGAACACTGTTTCTAGGCAGCTTTACATATATGTGCATACATATGAATGTGTAAAATATGTAAAAAATGTTTAAAAGTAAATATTTACATATATATGTTTTTAAACTAGGTCCTGTGGAATGACTTAAATACTGAAGTTGATTTTTATATATAGTGTTATAATTCATTCAGGTTTATAGGTAAAATTTTATTGGTTTTTCTTCCTATTATTCAAGTAAGAAATGGTAACACTATACAGTGTGGGGTTTTTCAGAAGGTGCTATTTAATTATCAGAAATGGAATTGATTCTTAGTGGACTCCTTTCTATATACAGACTAAAACAATTAGAAAAGACAGGAGAATTGCTGGTAGACTTACAAAAGAGTTTTTCAGGATATGCTATTTTAAACTGCAGGGAGTCTAACTTAATTTTAAAGGTTATGTTGATGTTTGTACCCAAAAATAAGGTGTTAAAAATGGGAAACAAATTCAAAATGTAGTCATAAACCTGCATATGACTCATAAGTTATTTTATGTTTAATGTTCAGGTTAGAATTTGAAAAATCAGAGTTATGAAGATCTCAGCACTAGTAGAACATTTAAAAAGTTAGTCACATTTAAGAACATAACTTAGGAATTTTAGATAAAAAATTGGTTACTATTTATACCTTGGTCCTGGTAAGGCCCTGTTGATGTTCTTTTGTTGATTATTGTTGAGGCTTATTTTAAAGAATCTTTTCTTAAAAATTTAAGTGATAGTTGGTGGTGGTAAAAGTCAAATAGAACGATTGCAAATAAAGCAAAAAATGGAAGACCATATTCCCCTTCACTTCTCAGGAATACCCATTAACATACATACAAATAATACAGGACTTTTCTTTAATTTTATTTCTTTATTTTGAGAGGGAAACAGTGCGAGAGAAAGAGACAGAGAGGAAGAGGGAGGAAGCATTAGTTGGGGAGGGAGAGAAAGGGAGAGAGAATTCTAAGGAGGCTCCTCATTGTCAGTTCAGAGGCTGATGCGGGGCTCGAATTCACAAATCATGAGATCACGACCTGAGCTGAAATGAGGAGTCATTTAACTGACTGAGTCACCCAGACACCTGATGACTTACATTTTAGACAAAAATTATACTACCCATGTTACTAGATTTTGTCATATGCATAGCTTTTCATTCTTTTTAACAAGTGAATGGCATTCTTTTGAGTTGATGAAATAAGATTTTTTAATTTTCATTTCTATTGGTGAAAATTTAGATTGATAATACTTCAGTGACTTTACTTGTATGTATACATCTTTGTGTGCTTAAACCATACAGTTTTTTGTGTGGTCCAGTTTTTGTTGGTAAAGTCTTAAAAGTGAACTTAGCCAGTAACTCTCTTCTCCCCTCAGAGATCCTGAAGATGGCTCCAAAACTGTGGTATCATTAGTTGGAGAGCCAGGAAATGTGACTTTCTGTGTTTAGAAAAGTAATCTACAGCCTCATGCTTTGTACATTAGACCGGTAGTATCCTCTTCAAGTTAGCACCACTGGAATTTAGGAAAAACTTTTCTTTTCCCTAATTAAAAAATTTCTGGGATGCAAGGGACTTTAGATACTATTTAATCATTTTATATTTAAAATACTGAAACACATCTGGGACTAGTATGTGGTCTTATTTTTGCAATCTCTAATAACTAATTTTGAAAAGTAATGTTTTGTTTGTACTTGAAAATTACAAAACTAGTTTTTTAGCTTAATGTACATGTTTAATCATGTAAATTTTTCATTTATTTAGGCCTTATTTGCCACAGAGACTTTTGCCATGGGAATTAATATGCCAGCTAGAACTGTTTTATTTACAAATGCCCGAAAATTTGATGGGAAAGATTTCCGATGGGTAAGTAAAATAATTAACATGTTGAAATAATTTTTTTTAACATTTATTCATTTTTGAGAGAGCACGAGCAGGGAGGGGCAGAGAGAGAGACACACACACAGAATCCAAAGCAAGCTCCAGGCTCTGAGCTGTCAGCACAGAGCCTGACACGGGGCTTGAACCCACAAACTGTGAGATATGACCTGAACTGAAGCCATACCCTTAACCAACTAAGGCACTCACGTGCCCCAATGTATTGAAATAATTTTTATTTTACCATTTGTTTTACCTAAAGTGATTCGGGCTTATATAATCTTTGAGATTTTTCAGTTATAAATCTGAAGAATTTGTACCCGAGCCAATAAGCAAGTTCATCAACATTACACTTGAGATCCTTCATTTCTATCCATTAGCCAAAAACAAAAACCTCTCTTGATGAAAGAGTTTGACGATGAGGGATAAGTGTGCAGATGATTCGTGAATGCTTTAAAACATTAAAAAAAATTTTTTTAATGTTTATTTTTGAGAGAGAGAGACAGAGTATGAGTAGGTGAGGGCAGAGAGAGAGGGAGGCGCAGAATCCGAAGCAGGCCCCAGGCTCCGAGCTGTCAGCACAGAGCCTGACGTGGGGCTTGAACCCGCAAACCATGAGATCATGACCTGAGCCAAAGTCAGATTTTTAACTGAGCCACCCAGGCGCCCTTAAAGCATTTAAATATATCTAGAATGTTCATTTTTTAAAGTTTAGGGTATTTAAAGCACCCAGTCTGTACTGACTGCAGTTGCACCTCATTATTTAACCTTTCACTTTTAAAATAGAGGTTTTGGGGCGCCTGGGTGGCTCAGTCGGTTAAGCGTCCGACTTCAGCTCAGGTCACGGTCTCACGGTCCGTGAGTTCAAGCCCCGCGTCGGGCTCTGGGCTGATGGCTCAGAGCCTGGAGCCTGCTTCTGATTCTGTGTCTCCCTCTCTCTCTGCCCCTCCCCCGTTCATGCTCTGTCTCTCTCTATCTCAAAAATAAACAAACGTTAAAAAAATTTAAAAAAAAAAATAAATAAATAAATAAAATAGAGGTTTTAATAGGTTTAGATGTAATGTCTTTTCTAAGGCACAAGAAAGGAGAGAAAGGTGGAATCATGCGTAAAACAGTGAATTTGGATAAAAAGTAAATTCTTAATCAGGGACAAGGAACCCATTCAGTAAACAGTTCCTGAATTTAAACTTTGTTAAAGTTAAACCCAATCTCTAAATAAACTTAGTTAGCAGAGTATAATAAAATGTTGTGTTACGGATTCTAAGAAGTTATGTACAGAAGGATAAAGCATATGAAAGAAGACACTTCATAGAGAGGGCAATCCTTATACTTAGAAACAGCAGCAAATGGTTACTTACCCAGTACACAGGGGAGCTTCCCAGGGGTGAAAAGCAGGTAGAAGAAGAGAAATTTCTAGTTTGAGTTCCAGTACAAGCCAAGAAGACTCAGGTAAATTGGGTTTTGAGAAATTTTTCAGTAGTTCGCTATTTCTTCACTTAACCTTTTGTCCTTCAAAGTGATTTTTTTCTGCTTAGAGAAGTTTCTGACAGTAATTACTGATCATCAAAACACTGAAAAGCACTCATGGTAGAATTGTAAAGGCAAGGCATTTTTTTTTTATTTGTTTTAAAATTTATTGAATGCTATACAAAAGAAATAGAAGTACAGTGAGATAGGTGCCATTTCTCTTTAGAAATTTTTACATAGTATTCAGAAACTTTCTCTAACCTGTAACTTTTTAAAATTAAACTTTTAAAAATTCCTATAGAATGTGATTTGTCTGTAAACCAGTTAAAAGTTTCATGTTTTATATTTTAAAATAGTGTAAGTTTTAAAAATCTTTATAATTTATCAGTTTAAAATTACTTAAGTCTCCAAATACAATTGATGCCACAAGAAAATGTGTAAATAAGTGTTTTGCGACTTTACATTCTTCTTGGCATCTCAAGGACTCTAGGGTAAGACTGCAGTGTATGATAGATTATTGAACTTAAGAAAGCAAGCTTGATGAGTCAGGATCATTTTATTAAACCTGAAAATCATAACCAACCATAATCTTGTAATGATACTCTTGGGCCCTACGGAAATTCTCTTGGATTGCCTTTTCAGAATGTTCTTATCAGATCTTTTTTTAGGATTGGCTTTTTTGTTATGTTTTTCTGGTGCCTTTGTTGCTTCCTGGTTGTTAGGTCTGTTTTTGATGCTGTCATTAATACGCATTCTTGTAGCATACTGGTTTTTAACTCTTTGAGTCAGATATTTTTTGAGAATCTGAAAACAGTGGACCCTTTCCATCAGAGAATAGTATAGAGACACTTACAGATAAAACTTTGTCCATTCTGTCTGTGGTTGAATGTCACCCTGAAATGACTTCTAACCTTTCTCCATTAGGTTCTATTCTTAATGGTGAATGGACTCTCCTGAATTCTACCAAAAAATAAGAACTGTACTTGAAAAATAAGTTTATATTAATCTAATTTTGCAAATTAAGAAAGTTTATTACAATCAAGTAAAAATTGGTATTTAGTAGAGTTTGAGTCTTTGTTTACTTTCTTATTTCTTAGACTCTACTATTCCAGAACGTCTAGCTCAAAGATGTTTTTTATGTCCATGGATTAGCCAATCTTTACCTCAAGCTATGGTATATGTGATCATTTTGGAGCTAAACATTCTTTTTTTTTTTTTTTTTTTATGTTCACATATTCATTTTTGAGAGGGAGAATGCATGGGGGAGGGGGGCAGAGAGAGAGGGAGACAGAGGATCTGAAGCAGGCTCTGTGCTGGCAGCAGAGAGCCCGTAGTGGGGCTTGAACTCATGAACTGTGAGATCATGACCTGTGCCAAAGTTAGATGCTTAACCAGCTAAGCCACCCAGGTGCCCTTGTAATATTTGCATTTTTGTGTTTTCACTTAAACTCCTAAAAGGTGATTTTTTCAATCACGTTCCCTTTTTTGGAATGTGTTAACTTGTGTTTTGTGTATTTTTCTGATTTAAGAATATGTTTTTCACCAGGTTTTCTCCTAAACTCTGTGTTTTTAATTATGTTCACTCAGATTTCCTCTGGTGAATACATTCAGATGTCTGGTCGAGCTGGAAGGAGGGGAATGGATGATAGAGGAATTGTGATTCTTATGGTGGATGAAAAGATGAGCCCAACGATTGGAAAACAGCTACTTAAGGTAACTGAGTTAAGATTCTGTGGCGTCACCAGGAATTTGAGAAACTTATTTCAGGAGGTACCTTGAAATTAGTTGTGTCAGTTCCAATACCTTTCTAAGTAGATGAGTTAATCTACTAAGCCATTTCTGCTTGAAAGGTAGAAGACAGTAACTGCTCAAAGTGCTGTACCCTACTTTTGTACCCTACTTTCTGTTATAATAAGTAAAGATCAACTCATGTGAGGGAGGGAATGTAAAGATCCCCACAGAAGGCAGAAATATTTACTTTGCCCTCCCAATTTAAGACACTTTCCCTAACTGCCTTCTCCACTGAACAAATTGCTCTTCCTGAGTAGGGCACATGCTCTCAGTATTTTGGGCCATTACCTTCCCCTAGCTTTGTAACTCCACATAGCTTAATAAATTAATTCTGCAGTCTAGCATTCTAATGCTATTGATGGATCATAAATATCCCAACAAATAAAGTTCAACTTTTAAGCTTTTTTCAAATTAGCCTGTTCATTTTGCGTGTTTAGTATTTTTGTTTTGGATTGTCTTAAGGGTTTTATTTTTGTTTTATCTTGGAGAACTTCTCAGGGAGGTTTGGCCTGGTTGCTTTCCTTCTCCTCCATGCAGTAAGAACTTATTAAAAATTCCTAGAGAAAACTGTTAGTAAGATGGGAAACTCAACATTAATTAAAAATATAAAATTAACTGGCAGATCATTAGCTAAAGCTTCAAAACTTGTTAATTTCATACATGGGTCATTATCTCTGAAATGGACCCTTTTCAGTTCCTAAGACTTGGGAACAGCAAGCAAGGAGAATTTGAGATATGGGTGTGGGAAGTCTTATATGCTAAAGCAAATATATGTAAGAGTATATGTTTTTTTTATTTGAAGACAAAGTTTATCTGTACATATTCATAGCCATCATATGGTGTTTTAGAGATTACCACTTGGAAACCTGTTTTTAAGTGTCCATGTAACTTTAGTTCTTCATGTAGAGAAAATGACACAAGATTAGAAATTTGTATTTTTAGTCTTCAAATTGTGCCAGATATAATAAACATTATTTTTCTTTCCTTGTGATCTATATATGGAAAAAATTGAATCAGGTTGCTAAATAGTAAGAAGCAGGATTTTAATGACAGTATCTGGTTCCTTTAGTACAGATTTTTCATTCCATTTACTTGGCATTTCTGCATGTAAAGTGCACCTGTTAAGTTTAAAAGTTCTTTTTTCTTTCATTTCAAAAATTTTGTTGTGGAAAAAAATACTAATTCTTGAATATTCTGTTGAGATCTACCCTCAACAAATTTTTAAATTTCAAAATATACTGTTGACTATAGGTACACTATCATATGTCATATCTCTGGAGCTTATTTATCTTGCTTGACTGAAAGTTTATGACTTTTGATTAGTAATTAACCTTTTATACCCCACCTCAGTTGTTGGCAACCACCATTCTACTATTTGATTCCATGAATTTGACTATTTCAGAAAAATCATATTCGTGGATTCATGCAGTATTTATCTTTCTGTGGCTTATTTCATTTAGTATGATGTCCTCAAAGTTCATGTTGTCACATATTGCAGAATTCTTTTCTTTAAGGCTCAATTGTGTTCCATTTTATGTATATACCACCTTTTTTTTAATCCATTCACCTATTGATGGACATTTAGATTATTTCCACATCTTGGCTATGTGAATAGCACTGCACTGAACATAGGAGTGTTAGTATCTGGTCACCATTTTAATTTTGATTCTTTTGGTTAAATACCCAGAAATAGAATGCCAGATCATATGTAGTTCTTATTTTTTTTTTTTAATTTTTTGAGGAATATCCATTCTGACCGTTGTAGTACGCAAGAGTTCCCATTTCTCCCATCATTTTTATTTTAATGTTTATTTTATTTGAGAGAGAGAGAGAGAGAGAGTGTTAGGGAATGGCAGAGAGAGAGAGGGAGAGACACAGAATCTGAAGCATGCTGTGGACTCTGAACTGTCAGCACTGAGCCTGAGACAGGGCTTGAACTCACGAACCGTGAGATCATGACTTGAGCTGAAGTCAGATGCTTACCGACTGAGCCACCCAGGTGCCCCTTTCCATCATTTCTTTCTTTTTTTTTTTTTTTTTTTAATTTTTTAAAATATCCGTCCATTTTGAGATTGAGTGAGAGAGAGAGAGAGACAGAGGACAAGCAGGTGAGGGGCAGTAAGAGAGGGAGACACAGAATCCGGAGCAGGCTCCAGGCTCTGAACTGTCAGCACAGAGCCTGACACAGGGCTCAAACCCAGGAACCGCAAGATCATGACCTGGGCCAAAGTCATATGCCCAACTAACTGAGCCACCCAGATGCTGCTCCATCATTTCTTAAATTAACTCTTTAAAGCAGGTTTATTGAGATATTATTCACATTGCATACATTAATCAATATTCCTGATTTTTAATATATTCACGGTTTTGCCACCATCATTACAATCAGTTTGGGAATATGTTTATCAGCCCAAAAAGAAATCTTATATCCATTCAATCACTCCCCATTTCCTTCCTCTTTCCTTTCCCCTAAGCAAACCACTAACCTATTCTTTGTCTCTATAGACTTGCCTTTTCTAGGCATTTCATATAAATGTATTCAGATAATATGTGATGTTTTGTATCTGGCATTTCTTTAGCATAATATTTTCAAGGTTTAGCCATATTGCAATATGTACCAGGTCTTCATTCCTTTTTATTGATGAATATTGTTCCATTGTGTGGATTTAGTACAGTTTATCCCTTTATCAGCAGATGTATATTGAGGTTGTTTGTACATTTTGGCTATTGTGAATAATGCTGCTATGAATGTTTCTTTACAGGTTCTTAGGTGAACTTGTTTTTACTTCTTTTCCATATATACCTACGAGTAAAATTGCAACGTCATATGTAATTCTATGTTTAACCTTTTGAGGACTTGGCAGACTGTTTTTCCTCAGCAGGTGTACCATTTTACAGTCTTACCAGCACAGTATGAGGATTGTAATTTCTTTGCATTCTAGCCAACACTTGTTATTACCTGTCCTTTTGATTTATAATCATACTAGTGAATGTTGTACTAGTGGTACCTCTCACTTAGAATACTGTATAGTTTGACTTGCTGAAAGGGTATAGTACCTGCTTATTGATAATATTGCAGTTACATAAGCAAATATGTGTCTACATTTCTAGGTTTCTGGACACATTTATTGAGACTAACTGCCCTACTACTTTTTTTGTCCCCTAGGATTTTTTCAGGTAGTTTTACTATTGTTAAAGAATTTGTAGGCAACTTATTCAGAACAATAGCAACTAATAGTTTTAGAACATTTTACATATTTTAGGCATGGAAATAATTACTGGCACTATCCCAATTTTATAAATAAATAAGGCATACAGAAATTAAGAATTTTTTCCAAAGTCATTTTGTTGTTAAATGGCAAATCCTGCTTTTAAAGTAAGACAATGTGATTTCAGAGTCCATGCTCCTAACCACCATGTGCTACTACTGCTTCTCAGTACTTCATGCAAATAGATTGTTCAATTACTGGCTCAGACAGAATTTGGCATGACAGCACATGCCAAATTGTTCTTTTGACAAACTTTTTTTTTTTTTTTAATGTTTATTTTTGAGAGAGACAGAGTGTGAGCCAGGGAGGGGAAGAGAGAGAGAGAGAGGGAGACACAGAATCTGAAGCAGGTTCCAGGCTGTGAGCTGTCAACACAGAGCCCGACGTGAGGCTCGAACTCACAGACTGTGAGATCATGACCTGAGTCAAAGTCGGATGCCTAACTAACTGGGCCACCCAGGTGCCCTATTCTTTTAACATACTTAATACAGTATATGAACTTATAAATCATTATAACCTTAGGTCTGTTTTATTTTCCTTTAAATGTCAATAATTGAGATTCGCCCTTAAGTAATAGGATTTTACTGAATGGAATGTTTATTTTCTCAAGTAATAATTAAAATACATAGATTATTCAGAGTCACTGTATGCTAAAGGAATTAGTATGCTTTGTACGTTGGTAAAATTTGGATCTGTTTGTCATATTTAATCATTTTTCCTTTTGTTAGGTTAAGTAGTCTTAGCCAGAAAGATGACAGAATACATCTGTTCATTGCTTGTTGGCTAAAGGTTATTTGTGGCAATTTACAGTATCTTAGCATGCATACACAGTTCTATATTTGTGCATGTAAATCATTTAATGATCTTACATTTAAAATATTTTAGTAATTTCTTTCTTAGCCTCTTTGGCTTGACTAGTTTTCTACCACCCATTATAAAAACGTATTCAACTTTCCAAAATGGCTCTTGTTACAGTGTCCTCTTTTTGTTTATCTAATACCTTCATATCCATTGCCCTTTAAAACTTTTTATTTTATTATGTTTATTTTTTAATGTTTATTTATTTTTGACAGAGAGAGAGAGTGTGAACAAGGGAGGGGCCGAGAGGGAGACATAATCCAAAGCAGGCTCCAGGCTCTGAGCTGTCCGCACAGAGCCGGATGCAGGGCTTGAACCCACAAACCAGGAGATCATGACCCTGATCGGGGTCTGAAGTCGGATGCTTAACTGAGCCACCCAGGTGCCCCCGTTGCCTTTTTTTTTTTTTAAGTATATTTATTAATCTCTACACCTAACGTGAGCTTGAACTCATGACCCCCAGATCAAGAGTTAATATACTTTACTGATTGAGCCAGCCGGGTTCCCCTCCATCTGTTGCTTCTTATTTATGGTCAGAGTTTTTATCTATTAGTTCAGATAGAATTTGACATAAGACAGGAGCTTGTTCTTTTTGTATATACTTGATGTGAGCTACAAAAAAAACCAAAACAACTATTCATTATAGTGTTTTCTTAAATGAAAAGTTGGGTCAGACAGAAAGTGTGTGTATAATACCCAGAAAGACTGGTGAATGTATCTTTTATTCTTCAGCAGTTAAGAGATCCTTTACATTTCTCCAGTATAATCACAAAAACATATATATTCCATAATTTCTGAAATGAAATTTCAACTTAATGGTTTCTTACAGAACATATTGTGCTTCTTGTAAGAGACTATCCAGGCTTTCTGCTCATAAACGGTTGTGTGTTCATTTCAACCTGAATTATGTTGTTAACGGCTAAGGAAGATGAAATTTATTTCCTGGTTTTTCAAAGCTTTTGGAACTTTAGGAAGAACATACCTTGAGTATGTGATTTCTTATGGACCTTTTTTGAAGAAGTGGAAAGACCCATGTTTATGCATTTTCTTCTGTCTTCCACTATTATAGTTCAAAAAGCAAAAATAGAGTGGCAATTTTTTATACTCCTTGCCTGAATGAACCATGCACTCTACAACTTCAGAAATCATTAGAAGTAGAATACCATTCGAAAGGTAGTATTACAAATCTGCTTTGGAAAATTGATATGTAGCTCTCTTAATCGTACTACCTTTCAGTGAGCAACTTGTCAACTGAAATAATCCTTAAGGGGAGCCTGGGTGGCTCAGTCAGTTAAGCGTCTGACTTCAGCTCAGGTCATGATCTCACGGTTTGTGAGTTCAAGTCCTGCGTCAGGCTCTGTGCTGACAGCTCGGAGCCTGGAGCCTGCTTCGGATTCTGTGTCTCCCTCTCTCTCTATCCCTCCCTGACTAGTGCTGTATCTTTCTCTGTCTCTCAAAAATAAATAAATGTAAAATAATGCTTAAAAAACTACTTAGTATTGGCTACCGTTGTTCCAGGTTAAAGTTTAGGTGACCCTTTTATTAGGCTTTCTGTTGATACATGATTTAAAAATTTTATAATTTGGCTGATCAAATTAAATATATAAAAAGTTGAGAAATACTTGATCAATATTTGAGGGTTCCTATAATTTTAGTAATGTGAATATTGAATATTGAAAAGATAGGGATGTGAAATAAGTTGCAATTTAATTTGCCCTCTAGGAGGATTTTAGCCCACAGACTCCATAAGATGGATCCTCCTACCTCTTTAGCTTGAGCAAGTTTCTTCACATCTCTGAACCTGTTTCTTGTTTAAAATTAAGACAGTAAATTGGTTTTGTTAGGAATATTGTGAATTGAAAACTTATTATTGAAAGTGATTAGTATATTGATTGGCAAATGCTTTGTAGATGTGGTCATTTTTAAACTTGGTGAATCTATTTACATATATACATAGAACAGAAAGTGAGTAGCGAGCAGTATATGGCTCAATAGCACAGTGTCTACTAACTCCAATTCGGGAAGGAAGAAGATGGATTTTCACACCAGCAATTAAATACTTGGCCAGAAAGTGACACATCACTACAATTTATTGGCCCACACACCAGGAGTCCAGAAAGTGTAACCTTATGAAGTGCCTAGAAGGCAGAAAGCTAAACATACTTGGCTTTTATTTTAAGAACAGTATTTTTTTTTTTTTAATTTTAACGTTTAATTTTTGAGACAGAGACAGAGCATGAATGGGGGAGGGTCAGAGAGAGAGGGAGACACAGAATCCGAAACAGGCTCCAGGCTCCGAGCGGTCAGCACAGAGCCTGGCACAGGGCTTGAACTCACGGACCGTGAGATCATGACCTGAGCCGAAGTCGGACGCTTAACCGACTGAGCCACCCAGGCGCCCCAAGAACAGTATTTTAAGAACTGCTGTTGGGGTGCCTAGTTGGCTTAGTCGGTTGAGCATCCATTCTTGGCTCTCAGGTCATGATCTCACGTCTTGTAGTTTGAGTCCCCCGTTGGGCTCTGTGCAGACAGCTCAGAGCATGGAGCCTGCTTCAGATTCTGTGTCTCCCTCTCTCTCTGCCTCTCCCCTGCTTACATTCTCATATCTCTCTCATTCAAAAATAAATAAACATTAAAAAAAAAATTAAGAACTGCTGTTCCTAGTCAGTGGATTTTTTCCCCCTTCCCTTTCCCAAATCTCAACTGTTTTATCACTTTATGTTGGTCATTTAAAGGAAATAACTTAATACATTTCTATAGTATTCCTTAACATGGATTAAATTGTTAAGCAGTTTAATTGGCATCTGTATAAATTTATTTGAAAAAGTTACAACATTGACATTTTTTTTTTCCTCTTAGGGCTCAGCTGATCCTCTAAATAGTGCTTTCCATTTGACCTACAACATGGTTTTGAACTTGCTACGTGTAGAAGAAATTAATCCTGAGTACATGTTGGAAAAATCCTTTTACCAGTTTCAACATTATAGAGCAATTCCAGGAGTAGTAGAGAGTAAGTATAAAATTACTGTAACAGTCTATTTAGCTAGTAGAGTAATAGCATAATTACTGCATTATTGGCTGCTAGGCCATTGTTTATTTTCTGGTTAGCTATATCTTGGTTTTTACATAAAGTGAGTACTACAATCTGATTATTATAACCAACTAGAACATTTTAAAATAAAAGTAAGAAAACTCTGTCAGAATACCTTTATAGTTGGTTCAAATTTAATATAATTTAGTGTTATGGTCATATTACGTTATAGCTCATGTTGATGAATAATGATACAGCAAAAAGCCTGGTATATTAAAATTTGACCTGTAAGAAGCATGTGTGTATTAGCCTTGCCCTTGTATGTTTTCTCAATATAAAAGAGTGCTATAGCACAGGTTTGTAAATGATTAAGGAAATTTAATACTTCAACTGGGATTTGAGTTCAGCCTTTTTAGAATTTCTAGCTCCTATTTTGATAATGCTTTCTGAAGTTGAGAAACTAAGTGTTCTGTGGTAACTCTTTTCAAGTAGAATTGATTCTTAGAGGATATTTTGGCTGATCATCAGAGCTGATTAAAATCCAAAACAGAGGCAAAGATTGAAAATACTGTTTTGGGTAGATCTTACAAAAATAATACATAGTCATAAAGAAAAAGCCCCCAGAAAATTGAGCGGAAGATAAAGAGGAAAGTTAAAATCACTTGTAATCTCCTACAGAGCCAGCCACAACACTTTGTAGCTCTTCAAAGTTTTTTTCTTTCTCATACAAATGTTTTTTTTAAAGTGGGATTAAGTACATTAGTTCTTCCTTAACCACCGTTGTTATGTGTTCCAAGATTCCCACAGGATACCTGAAACCACAGACAGTTGTAACAACATATTGTAATAAAGGTTACGTGAATAAGGTCTCTCTCTCTCTCTCTGTCTCTGTCTCTCTTTGTCTCTCTCTGTCCCTCCCTCCCAACCTCCCATACCCCACCCCCAAAATATCTTATTATACTGTACACACCTTTCTTGTGATGATAAAATGCCTACCGAAGTAGGCAAAGTGAGGTAAATGACATAGGCATTGTGATGTAGTGTCAGGCTACTATTGACCTTCTGACAGATCATCTGTTTATAGAATGCATTTGAACACAAGTAACTGAAACCACAGAAAGCAAAACTGTGGATAAGGGGGAAGATGACTGTATACAGTTTTTATAAAAGTAACAATGATATTTACATTTAGTACCTTTTGTTAAATATTTACCTTATGCCTTGGCTTTGTGTTAATACTTTACATTCATTACCAGCTCTGGCTTTTTAAAATTTAATTTCCAGTATTTTTTGAAAGTATGATATTTATAACTACATAACATTTCCATTTTATAAATGTGCTATGATACATTTAACAATAAAGGCAAATTTGAGATACTTTTATATCAGTTCAATTTTTATGTAGCCAAAAGTAAATGAATTTTAATAATGTGCCTTAAAGGAAAAAGGCTGAAAACATCCAACTGTGTTAATTTATTTTTTCTTTTTCTTTTCTTTACCTTTACATGGATGATAGATCATAGTTATTTCTTCTTATGTTAATTTTTCAGGTCTTAAGTAAGAGAGGGTTCTTCATTACAAACTATAAAACTGGAAGGAGCTTTGTGATCATTTTACAAGTTGTTTTAAAGACCTAGCACTCCCTTCTCCCTGAATCCCTGTATCCTTATTGCTAAGTGCCATGGCTTCCCCTTCAGATTCTGATTAGACTTTACCAGCCATGTGGGACCAGTCATTCGCCAATCACTGGAAGATTGAGCCCCCAGATACATTTGTTTGTCCTGTCCCCAGCAACCCCAGTTGATGGCCACAAACAAAGCAGATCTGGTTTTGGATGATACCATTCCATGTCCTTAACCAGAGATACTGAGGAAATAACTTTCCAAATATTGTCTTACAAAATAACTATCACTGTAAAACAATACTTGTCACCAGCCAGTGAACAAGTAGTAGAAACCCACAGGTTTGGTGCACTTTGATTTGAGGGAAAGTAGGGCAGGGCATCTATCTGGAAAGAAGTTTGGAAATTCTGGGGGAAACCTAGTCAAAAAAAGAAGTGGGATCTTGATGAGCTGCCCAAATTTGAGACAAATTTTTAGGTTTGGCGAGGCACACTGTGCAAGGGGTAGAAACATATAGAAGGCATAAGGAAATTACAAATTGCAGTTAGAGGTCACAAGTGCCCAAAGTCCGTTCTGAATTTTTATGAGGCAAACTTGCCTGCAAATGTAATGGTTGTCATTGTAAGATCAAATTTTATTGAACGTGCTGCTGTTACAAGGTCAGTGATAGCTCCTAACTCCAAGTGGATTGGATATGGTTGGAGCAGCACAGACTGGATCCAGGAAAACATTGTCTTATTTGCTGCCTGCTCTCCTCCACATCCATCAGCCATTCCTAAAGAGAGCTGATGGGTTTGTTTGCTTGGTGCTGGCACCAACTTGAGAACTGGCCTAACATGTACAGCAAGTAGCTGCTGAATACTGTCGAGCATGTCATTGGAAGCCCACTTGCATCTATGGTGGTGCTCCTCAGGGACCACATATTTGTGATTTCGAGAGAGGTGTGGAAATCTGTATTGCATTATCTGGAAGACTATTTAGAGTGTGGAAAACCAGTCAGAGAAGAACCACCTACTTTGTCCTTGATGAAGTAGATGGAATGCTTATAGGGGCTTCGAGCCCCAAATAAGGAAGATTGTGGATCAGATAGGACCTGACAGGCAAACCCTAATGTGGAGTGTGACTTGGCCCAAAGAAGTAAGACAGCATGTTAAAGATTCTCTTAAAGAACTACATTCCTATAAACATTAGTGCACTAGAACCGAGTGCAAACCACAACATTCTTCACATTGTAGGTGTGTGTCATGATGCAGAAAAGGATGAAAAACTTACTCGTCTAATAGGAAAGATCATGAGAGAGGAGTACAATAAGACCATTTTTGTTGTTGTTGAAACCAAAAAAAGATGTGATGAGCTTACTAGATAAATGAGAGAGGGATGTCCCACCATGGGTATCCATAGTGACAAGGGTCAGCAGGAGTATGACTGGGTTCTAAATGAATTCAGACATGGAAAAGCTCCTATTCTGGTTGCTACAGATGTCACCTCCAGAGGACTAGTTGTGGAAGATGTGAAATTTGTCATTGGATATGACTACCCTAACTCCTCAAAGGAGTTCATTAAATTGGAAGAGCTGCTTGCAGTACACAGCACAAAACAGGCACAGCATACACTTTTTTTTACACCTAATAAAATAAAGCAAGTGAGTGACCTTATGTCTGTGCTTCCTCAATCTAATCAAGAGCACTTATTCCCAGTTTGCTTCTGTTGTTTGAAGACAGAGGTTCTGGTTGTTCAGGGGTAGAGGAGGCATGAAGGATCACCGTTGGGACAGATACTCTCTGGGCAAAAGTTGTGGATTTAATACCTTTAGAGAGAAGTAAAATTAGGACAGAGGTTACTGTAGTCTGCTTAAGAGATTTTGGGGCAAAAAGTCAGAATAGTATTTATAGTGCTGCAGTCTACACCTGTGGGAACTTTGGAAGTAATTTTGTGTCTCTTTACCAGTTTTAGGACTGGTAATCCAATGGGCACTTACCAGAATGGTTATGATAGCACTTAGCAATATGGAAGTAATATTCCAAATAATGCACAGTAGTATGAACCAAAGGGCATATGCGTATCCTGCTACTGTGGCTGTGCTATGATTGGCTATCCAGTGCCAACAGATTATTCTGAGTAATACTTGAGAAGTATCTGTAAATGTCTGTTTTTCGTAATTGTTCTTTATCTTCTATGTTTTCAGACAAGATAGTTTTTTAAAACTATGTATTTATTTATGCAGAGAAAGAGCACACAGGCATGTGTAAGTGAAGAAGGGGCAGAAAGAGAAAATCCCAAGCAGACTCTGTGTTGACAGCTCAGAGCCTAATGTGGGGGCTCAGTCTCCTGAACTGTGAGAAATCCACAGTGACTCTTAGCCGAAATCCAGAGTCAGGCGCTTAACAGACTGAGCCACCGAGACATCCCAGACAAGATAATTAATAAATAAAGGGAAATGCAGATATGACTGCACTGCAGCAGTATTTATGGTATACATTTTCACTATGTAAGTTGGATATTTCTCTGCATTCCTGAAACAGTTTTTAGGGTGGTTTTTTTTTTTGTATTAGAAAATGCAGGCTTTGTTTTCATAAAAGTAAATGTACAGTAATTAGAAATAAAATAAATGAAGGCAACACATGACCTTCTAATGAAAATATTTGAAGACTGAAAAAAAAAAAAAATCAAGGCCTAAGAATAAATAAAGGTCTAGGGAAGTTTAACTCAATATCTGTGGGTATACGTTTGATTGGTGGCATAATTAGGATTAGAATCTTGGACTCGTGCTGCTAAGCTAAGCTGTTTTTATTAAGTCATAGGTCATTCTTTTTTTTAATGTGGTAAGAGTAGATTCAGTAACTTCTCTGACTGAAAAATACAAGGCTGAAAAAAAGGTGATTAAAGAAACTTGAGCTGGTTGGTTTTTTATTTTTTATATTTTGGGAAAACTTTTTAATGTTTATTTATTTTGAGGGGGAGAGAGATCCCCTTCAAAATTTTGAGATCACAACCTGAGCTGAAGTCAGATGCCCAACCAACTGAGCCATTCAGGTGCCCCTGAGCTGGCTGGTTTTAAGACTTACCTTTACTTTAAATACCACAAACAAAACTTGAATTTTTAAAATACACCTTATAAAATTAATGGCAAATGTATGTAATTTCAGATTATATTTATTATTTTCTTGTTAAGTATCTGATGCCATTTGTCTTGGTGAATAATTATGACCTTAGCAAAGAGAATAATGATTCTCTTTTGTCAAGGAAGCATATTTTTAAAGGGGTTATAAATCTTTCTCCTGCAAAGTAATTATATATAATAATAGAATAAAAAACAGTATCAGTAAGATTTAAGTACATTGTGGATTTGGATGTAAATTAAGTATTTTTATCAGATTAGGACATTCATTAATTTTGCTTCATATGTAGAAATTTCCGATGCTGCCTTTGAAACACATATACGGTTACAAGCCAGCTTAATATTTTAAATAAAAAGAATTAAACTTTAAAATATTCCTACTGGGGTGCCTGGGTGGCTCAGTCAGTTAAGTGTCCAACCTTGCCTCAGGTCATGATCTCATGGTTCATGGGTTTGAGCCCAAATTAGGCTCTGTGCTGACAACTCAGAGCCTGGAGCCTGCTTCGGATTCTGTGTCTTCCTGTCTCTCTGCCCCTCCCCCACTCATGCTCTGTCTCTCCTTCTCTCTCATAAACAAACGTAAAAGATTTTTTTTTTAAATATTCCTACTAAGCAGTTGCCGCTAGGTCATGCATGAATGGGATAATTATATACACACATACACAGCCATTAGTTAGATTGGTTTAGTTACTGAATAACCAAGAGAAATAGGAGGCACATTGGTGCACCAACCTTTCATGTTTTTTCTTTATAAAAATACTGTATTCTAACAACCAACAAATTCTTTTTAATTTCACTTTATATTCTTTTATAATTCCTTAGAAAGTATGCCAGATATGGTGGGGGATAGAGTGAGAAGTCAGTATTTTCCCATTTATTTAAACCCCTTTTTATGACTTCTCACTGGACTCAGATTATTAAATATGACTTTGACAAAGTCTCTGCTACCTACTCTGTGAACTTAAACATTACCATCATTTCTCAATCCCCTGTTCTCTGTCTCTCTGAGCCCTGGCTGCTGTTATTTTCAGGGTGGTTCTGACTGACTTGCCTTTTAAAGGGATTGTAAATAACATAATCTGCAACTCCTGGTATTGCTACGATACATACACTGGATTCTTCCTGTACTTGAATTATCCCTGCTTTCCCTACCTATGTTTTTAAAGGAGAAAGACCTTTTTTTTTTCTGACCTTTTGATACTAATAAAAAGATTAAGTGTTGAGTAGAAAAGTTTAATGTGAAAGAGGTAGAAATTTAAGTACTGAAAAAGAATTGATGACAGAATTGTACCACCTTTGCTACAGTCTGCAGGACTGAGTGGTATGACCCAAGAGTCATGTTGGTGTAGGAGAAGATGGTTTTAGGTGATAAAGGCTATGCTGTGTGCTTTAAAATTGCAGAATACATCTTAAATGCAGTTTGTTCTCATTTTCAGTTATTACGAAGAAGGGTATAATTCCTTTTGCTATTGATACTGCTAGAACCTTTTCAAGAGAGCTGGTATTATTTTCATCATATTAAATATATCCAAATGAAAATGGAGACTGTTGTCTTTGAAGTATAGAATTAATCTTTATACCTTCTTGTGGTTTGCAAACTTAGATGGCTGGCGTACATGAGATGTTTTCATTTTGATTTACTGAGTCCACATTAGATTTTCCAGTGGGCTATAGAGAAAAACTTCTAGGATTTCACTGTTCTTATACTGAAAGGGAAAATGCTAAATCAATTTTAATCTTTTGTGTAGTGTCATTAATAGATAACGCAATGGTTAATAGCAAGAGTTGTGAAGTTAAATATGGGTTTGATTCAAGACTATCTGAGCCTTAAGTTTGCTCATATCAGCCACTTGTATAATATCTAATTCATCCAGTTCATAAGAATTAAGTGAGATAATTTATGTTAAGTGCTCATCTAGTAGTTTTAATTACTGATAGCAGTGCTATACAGATCAGTAAAGCCATTTAAACTTTAATCTTTTAGAAAATTTGCTCAATACTGGGAATAGCAGTCCTTTCCCCATCACTCCCAGGTCTATATCTGTGCACATATTATAGGATATTAATATATTTTTGGAACCACCACCTTGCCTCTCCCTCAAAAGGAGGAAATTGGTTGCTAACTGTCTTAACAGTTTATGAGAATATCTGTCACATGCTGTTTCCTAAGATACTGAGGCTTTCCTATGGTGCTGCACTGTAGTAAAACCAGCTTTTTATACTCAGGTTTCTCTACACTTACAAAGTTCTGTATGGCTGTAATGAGAATCTTAGATACAAAATGCATGTGACTTCTTAAAATGTCTCAGACTTTTGATTCATTAGTTAAGTGGTCTGAGCACAGAAGTGATTTGGAGTGGAGGATGGGGAACAATATTTAAGACCCTATTGTCTCCATAAACAAATTCTGTCAGTGCTTAGTGTTTCATTGATGCCTACCAGTGTTACTTTGTAACTTTAAATGGGGCAGCAGGATTAACATTTCTGTGTCGTTTTCCTTACAAAATTTCTTTTTTTTTAAGTCTATCATTTTTGAGAGGGAGAGAGGGAAGGTGACCAGACACAGAGAGAGAGAATTCCAAGCAGGCTCTGCATGGTCAGTGTGGAGGCTGCGAGAGAGAGAGAGAGACAGAGAGAGAGAGAGAGAATCCTAGCAGGTTCTGCATCGTCAGTGTGGAGCCTTACCTGGGGCTCGAACTCATGAACTGTGAGACCACAAACTGAGCTGAAATCAGGAGTCGGATGTTTAACTGACTCAGCCATCTAGGCGCCCCCTGCCCCTTATAAAACTGCTTATTCACTTTAGTCTGTCAAATATTCTTTTATAGTTTTATATTGTTTTTTTAATAATATTTATTGCCATATATGTGGTAAGAATTGCTTCTAGTCTTCATTGAATGTAGTACAGTTCTTATAAGAAGCCATGCAGTTTATTTAAAAATAACTTAAGAGGATGTATTATGCCTAAGGAAATGCAGAAGACCAGAAATTTGAGGGAACAGTCTGTGAGAATGTTGAAGATGATAATAAAAATAATAATGAAACTTTTAATATCCTCCCTGAGTGTGTACTGTGTGTTATACTCTTAGCTAAGTTCCTTCCGTATCTTTTGTCAGTTAATCTCTAATTATAGTCTTGTGGAGAATGGGTGCTCTTGTTATCTTCACTTTGTGGATAAAGAAATTAAAACATGCAGATTACATAGAGTTTGATCAATGGAATAGAATTGAGAGTCTAGAAGTAAATCCATACACCTGTCATCAGTTGATTTTCTTTTTTCTTTTTTTTTTTTGAAAAACAACAAAACAAACAAAACTTACGTTTTTAAATAGACTCACTTTTTTTTTCAATATATGAAATTTATTGTCAAATTGGTTTCCATACAACACCCAGTGCTCATCCCAAAAGGTGCCCTCCTCAATACCCATCCCCCACCCTCCCCTCCCTCCCACCCCCCATCAACCCTCAGTTTGTTCATCATTTGATTTTCAACACATGCTCTTGGAGCAATGGGATAGCCACAGGTAAAAAATGAGGGGCGCCTAGGTACCTGAGTCAATTAAGCATCTGACTTCGGTTCAGGTCATGATCTTATGGTTTGTGAGTTTGAGCCCCGTGTCGGGCTCTGTGCTGACAGCTCAGAACCTGGAGACTGCTTCAGATTCTGTGTCTCTCTCTCTCTGCCCCTCCCTTGCTCGCGTTCTGTCTCTCTCAAAAATAAACAAACATTTAAAAAATGAAATAGACACACCATATACAAAAATTAACTACAATTAAATGAATGTCCTGAAAGAAGAGCTGAAACCATAAAACTCTTAGAAGAAAACATAGATATAAATCCCCATAACCTTGTATTTGGCAGTCATTTCTTATATAAGACAATGAAAGTGGAAGCAACAAAAGGAAAAGTAAATAAATTTTGATTTCATCAAAATTAAAAACTTTTATGCTTTCATAGACACCACTAGTAAATAAAGTAAAAAGTAAAGTCCACAGAATGGGAGAAGATAATTTGCAAATCACATATCTCATAAGGGTCTAATATCCAGAATATGTAAAGAACTTTCAATAACTCACAAACAGAAAAGACAAATAATGTAATTTTTAAATGGACAGAATGTTTGAATAGACATTTTTCCACAAAGAGGATAAACCATTAGCCAACAAGCACACAAAAAGATGCTCAATATCGTTAGTTATTAGGTAAATGCCAGTCATAACCACATAGAGATGCCACTTCACACTCACTAGGATAGTTTTTGGGTTTTTTTGTTTTTTAAATTGTTTTTAGTGTTTTATTTATATTTGAGAGAGAGAGTGTGTGTGAGCAGGGGAGGGGCAGAGAGAGACAGACAGAATCTGAAGCAGCCTGCAGGCTCTGAGCTGTCAGCACAGAGCTCCACATGGGGCTTGAACTATGAACTGTGAGATCATGACCCGACCTGAAGCAGATGCTTAACCAACTGAGCCACCCAGGTTTCCCGTTTTTTTTTGTTTTGTTTTGTTTTGTTTTTTAAGATAATTAACAAAACGGTATGGTAATGGTGGAAAATAGTTCACTTCCTCAACAAGTTAAATATAGAATTATTATAATATCCAACACTTGCACTCTTGGGTATATAACCAAAAACAGAAAAGTATTTTCAAACAAAAACTTGTGCATGAATGTTCATGACAACACTATTCACAGTAGCCAAAAGGTGGAAATAATCCAAATGTCCATCAACTGATAAACAGATCACCAAAATGGTATACTTATATAGTGGAATAATATTCAGCCATAAAAAGGAGTGAAGTACTGATACATGCTGTGCTACAGTGTGGTTAAACCTTGAAAACATGCTCAGTGAGGGAGGCCAAACACAAAGGGCACATATATGTGATTACATATATGTGAAATATCTAGAATCCATACAGACAGAAAGGTTGTCAAGGACTAAGGGAAGGAGGGAATGAGGAGTGTTTACTTAATGAGTATGGAGTTTCCATTTGGAGGAGTGAAAATATTTTAGAAGTGATTGGTGGTGATAGTTGCATATGTTGTGAATGTAGTAAATGTATTAATGGTGAGTTTTATGGTTTGTGTGTTTTACCCCAGTTGAAATAGTGTTTGTTCACAATGGGATGGAGGTGTAATGAAATGAGTGAAGAAGGGAAGTCAGCACTAGGTGCAAGAATCAGAGCAGGGAGTGGTATCAAATGGTTAGATTGAGAGGACACTTCTGGAAAGGGGCCTCTGTTTTGGCCACTGACTCAGTAGAGAAAGAACTGTAGTTGAATTGCCAGTCCTCGGTTTTAGCGACCTACACCCTGGTGGTGGTAAAAGTCTGATGTCAGTAGCAAACTGGATTCTTGCTGAAAGTGAAAGCAGCATATTATTTAAAAGATCCAAAATAGTTCTATCCAGTGGGACTTTACACAGTGGTGGAAATGTTCTATATCTGTGCTATTCAAGTACAGAAGTCAGTCAGTAACCGCATATGGCAGTTGAGAATTTGAAATGGTGCTAGTGCTATTGAGGAACTAAATATTTAATTTTGAATTAATTTTAATTTAAATAGCCACATATGGCTAGTGTCTGCTGGCAATATATTGGAAAAGGCTGACAAAGTACATTTCTACCATCACAGAAAGTTTTACAGGACAGTGCTGTATTGAGCAGGATAGGCCTAGTATAAGTAACCCCCTTCCCACATCCATAGGAGTGAAACAGTTTATCACATGTCTGCCAATTCAGACTCACTTTGAGGATTGACAGTTAGTGAGTTGCGGAACTTTAATGTGGCACCTTAAGGTAGAAAGGAGAAAAGACACAGGATGACTTACAGTTATCAATGCAGGCTGACTTTCTTTTCCACATTTGTAGTAGGAAAACAGAGGTATCTTTTATAAAATTTATGTAAGTATATTTTTTAAATATTTTGTATGTGTTTTATTTACAGAGGTAAAGAACTCAGAAGAACAGTATAATAAAATAGTAATACCAAATGAGGAAAGTGTTGTCATCTATTATAAGATTAGACAGCAGCTTGCCAAACTGGGTAAAGAAATTGAAGAATATATTCACAAACCAAAATACTGCTTACCATTTCTACAGCCAGGTCGTTTGGTAAAGGTATGTCATTTTTTTGTAAATTATTTGGATGTTTCAGTATTTAATATTTTTTGGATCAAGATTTTAATTTTTTGTTTTTAATTTTTTAGTGTTTACTTCTTGAGAGGGGTGGCAGAGGGACAGAGAGAGAGGGAGACATAGAATCCGAAGTAGGCTCCAGGCTCTGAGCTGTCAGCACAGAGCCTGACGCAGGGCTCAAACTCATGAACTGAACCGCAAGATCGTGACCTGAGCCTAAGTCAGACGCTCAACCGACTGAGCCACCCAGGCGCCCCTTAATTTTTTTTTTTCTTGTACAAATGCTTCCTGCTACAAGACTTGATCTGTATAAATTATATTGTTTTTACACATTTCACATGGGATTGATTGGGGGTAGGGTCATGGGTGAAGACCTTTTAATCTACACTGATTTTCATCTTGGGGGATATAAATTGAAGTAGACACTTTTGGAAATAAAATATTTCCAGTAATCAAAAAATAGAAGCGGTTTTGTAGGTAGTTTTAAGAACTGGTTGAAGTCATTAGCTATAAAATATAGAAAGATTTCAGATATTTTCAGAACATATGCATCATATCATTTTAAAAATTTGATTGCCAGTTGAGAGATTCCTATTGCTATTCTAGAGGCCTGTGAAATTTGGTGGTGATTTCTTTCTTTAAGGCTAATAATCTTTTTACTTATGTTTAATAGTGATCTTTCAACAAATATTTTACCAGGAAAACGCAAAGTTTTCTTAGCCTATATATAACATGGGCATGGAAGTCTACAATTGTCTTTTGACATAAATGTTCTTGTTTACTTGCTTCCTTTTCTTTTTAGGTAAAGAATGAAGGAGATGATTTTGGCTGGGGAGTAGTGGTAAATTTCTCCAAAAAGTCAAATGTCAAGGTAAGCCATTTCCCTTGAGGTAGAATCATATATAAATTTTTCGTGAAGTTTTTTCAGACTCGTGAAATTGATCAAAGTAGAGATAGCATTACTTTAAGAGAAGCTGTATTAAATTCTACCATGAGGAATTAAGGTTTTGAATTATCTTAAATTTTATCCTTAAAGTGCTGTGGTTGTTTTCCTAACAACCACAGATTTTAATTTCATTACAATATGCATGTCTTCTCTGAATTCATTAGTACTTTTTATAATTTTACTCTTTAAACTGAATATTAGAAAAAATTATCTTCTGACACTGAAAATTAGAATTTTGATTCAGGTACATAATACAGATTTGAAGAAAAGGTATTAGAAGAGCTAGATTTACTCATTCCCTCTAAAGGAAGACAGTAATGAAGTTTACTTTGGTCATTATTTATATAAATATTTTGGAAAGATTATTTGTATATAAAATCAAGGAAGATTTTGTTAACTTGTTACATCAGTGACTGTCTTGAAATTAAGTTAGCCATTCCGTCTGTTATGTTTTCTGTCAGTGTGTAACCTCAGGCAAGATATTTTGTGTCTCCATGTATATTTTTCCTTATTTTTAAAAATGAATAGTTTTCATAAGATGGTATCTGCATTCTCATGAGGTTTACCATTATGATTTTATTGTCATTAACTTCTTTTTCCCACCTGTGAATAAAACATGTAGGAATTAAGCTTTCGGATTGGAAGTTATTCCTGATAAATGTAAATGAATTTGGAGATACTGAAGCATTTGTTTTGGAGAAACAATTAAGTTCATAGGTTTGTAATGGGTGTTTTTGTGAGTGATCTGTGATTAATCCCACTGAAGAACTTCTTAAGGATATTCAGTTTGTTTTTACCATTTTGATAAATTACCATCTTCATTAGTAATTATAAGATTTGTTTTTTAAGTATTGTCACACTTGGATCCCAATTTAATAAGCATTCATTGGCCACACGCAAAATCTCTGTGCTTACATCTTTTGGTGAACAGCAGAAAGCAGATAATTAAAATAAAAGGCAGGATAGTATAAGTATTTTAGTAAAGATGTAAGTAAAGTGCATTTGTAGCACAGAGGAAGAAGAAATTATGTCTGAGCTATTAGAGATGGCATCTAATTAGGAAGATAATTTAAACTTTCAAAGGAACCTTGAAGAAAGAGTAGTATTCATTTAATGAATATTTACCACTGGAGGAGCAGCGATGTGCAGCAGGCCCAGAACATTTCAGTTAAAGAGTAAAATTTTTAAAAGTATTGAAGTTAATCATGGAAAATAGTTAAAATATACATTTGAGTATATTGGGTCTCAATCTAAACATGTGAAAACAATGGTAGAACATATGTTTGAAGATGAGTTGGTTGGCTGATTGGTTTGCTTGCATTTAGTTTGGTTGTTAGTTTTTTTAATGTTTATTTTTGAGGGAGGGATTGATCTGATCAGAAGTTACTGTATTGTTACAGTGTTTGAAGGATATTGGAAGAGATAGCATAGTAGACGCAAGTTTGTCAATTTAAGGAGACTCTTACACTTTCAGGAGTGAGTCAGAAGGAGGATGGTAATAGAAGGGTTCACATGGTGGAGACTGAGGAACTAAAATGGACAGACTTGTGTGGGAAGTTGGGGGGAGTGTTAGTGATGGTAAGGTTTCAAAAAAAGTTGGCTTTATTGAGTCTAACAGTATTAAACTGGATAAAGTTGCCTCTTTCATTCTGTCCTTCCCCTTTTTTAAAAACACATAATGAAGTGAAGCTTGGGATTTTAACCTTGACAAAGATTGCATCAGTATTATTCATTTGAGTTGTGACTAGCTCTGACTTAGAGCCTTTTATATTTTCTATTTCACTACCTTTAGCTATGAGAAACTATTAAATGCTTGCCTACCTCTTCTCCTTTCCATACACACACGCATTATTTTCTTTAGGAATAATTATTAGTAACATAGATAAGATTTTCCTTGAGAAGCACTTTAAAGGATGGTAGTCTTTATTGAAATTTCTGACAGATGTTAAGTTCTGTTTTCTGTGTACATTGGAAAGTGTGGCAGTAAATGCTAAATGTTGTGGTTCCATTCATACTTAGATAACTCATGATGGAAAAGCCGTTGCCAGTTTATTCATTCTATAACTTGTCTGTATTTAAGGGAATTTGCTAGGGCAGAATATTTTTACCTACACTGTACTGAAGTGCTATTTTTTTTTCACTACAGGGTTTACATATTGCATGTGTTTCTTTTTTCATCAGTTTTATTGAGGTAGTATTTACACACTATACTCAGTGACTTAGTATATTCACCATCACCACAATTTCAGAAGATTTTCATCACCTCAGAAGGAAAAGGAAACTTTTGTCATCCCACCCTATCTTCCCATACCCTCAGTCCTAAACAACTACTGATCTGCTCTCTATAGATTTGCCTATTCTGAAAATTTCATTAAATTGAATCATGATGTGGTATGTGGTCTTTTGTGTCTGGCTTAGCATAATGTTTTCAGGGTTTAAGCATGTTGGATATGTCAGCACTTCATTTCTTTTTATGATTGAATAGCATTCCATTGTACAGATACACTATGTTTTGTTTATCCTTGGACTGTTTCCACCTTTGGGCTATTATGAATAATGTGCCTGTAAGCATCCATGTCTAAGTTTTTGTGTGGACATATGTTTTCATTTCTCTTGGGTGTGAAATTGCTGGGTCCTATGGATACTGTATGACCATTTAAAGAACTGCCAGGTTGTTTTCTCAAGTGTCTGCACCATTTCACATTGCCAGTAGCAGTGTATGAGGGTTTTGATTTCTTCACATCTTCATCAACCCTTAATACCTAATTTTTTATTACTTTTGATGTATAATGGTATCTCGTTGTGGTCTTGATTTGTATTTCCATGATGACTAAATACTGTCAAGGATCTTTCTGTGTGCTTTTTTAGATTTTATTTTTTATTTATTTTTAATGCTTATGTATTTTTGAGAGAGAGAGAGACAGAGTGCAAGCAAGGAAGGGGCAGAGATGGAGGGAGACACAGGATCTGAAGCAGGCTCCAAGCTCCAGGCTATCATCATAGAGCCTGAGATGGGGGCTCAAACCCACAGCCTGTGACATCATGAACTGAGCCAAAGTTGACGCTCACCCGACTGAGCCCTCAGGCACCCCTCTTTTTATGTGCTTATTGGCCATTTGTATATTCTTTGGAGAAATGTCTTCAGCTCTTTTGCTCAAATTGAAATTGAGTTTTCTTTTTATTTCTAAGTTACAAGTTCTTTATGATACTTGATTTCCAAATATTTTTCTCCCGTTTTCTGTCTTGTCTTTACTTTCTTGATAGTGTCCTTTGTAGCACAAAAGGTTTTAGTTTGATGTAATCCAATTAATCAATTTTTTTTTTCTTGTTACTTATAGTTTTGGTGTCCTATATAAGAAACTATGGCCAGGGGGCACCTGGTGGCTCAGTCAGTTAAGTGTCTGACTTAGGCACAGGTCGTGACCTTACGGTTCATGAATTCAAGTCCCACATCAGGCTCTGCTGTCAGCACAGACTTCGCTTCAGATCCTCTGTTCTATCCACACACACCCCGCTCTTCCCACCTCCTGTCTCTTCTTGTTCGCCCTCTCTGCTCTCTCTCAAAAATAAATAAACATTAAAAAACAAACAAAAGAAAGAAACTGCTACCAACATCAAGGTCATGAAGATGTACCCCTGTGTTTTCTTCTAAGAGTTTTATTGTTTAAGCCCTTATATTTAGGCCCTTGATCCATTTTCAGTTAATTTTTGTATGTGGTATAAGGTAAGGATCCAGCTCCATTCTTGTCCTAACCCTGGTTGTTGGGAAATTCTTTCCTCTTTAAATAATCTTGTCATCCTTATCAAATCTCAGATGACCATAGACATAGGTTTATTTCTGGACTCTCAGTTCCAGTTAAGATTCTCAGGACCCGCATAAGAGTGAAAACATATGGTATCTGTCTTTTTCTGTATGGCTTATTTCACTTAGCATCACACTCTCCAGTTCCATCCATGTTGCTACAAAAGGCCATATTTCATTTTTTCTCATTGCCACGTAGTATTCCATTGTGTATATAAACCACAATTTCTTTATCCATTCATCAGTGATGGACATTTAGGCTCTTTCCATAATTTGGCTATTGTTGAGAGTGCTGCTATAAACATTGGGGTACAAGTGCCCCTATGCATCAGTACTCCCGTATCCCTTGGGTAAATTCCTAGTAGTGCTATTGCTGGGTCATAGGGTAGGTCTATTTTTAATTTTTTGAGGAACCTCCACACTTTTCCAGAGTGGCTGCACCAATTTGCATTCCCACCAACAGTGCAAGAGGTTTCCTGTTTCTCCACGTCCTCTCCAGCATGTATAGTCTCCTGATTTGTTCATTTTGGCCACTCTGACTGGCGTGAGGTGATATCTGAGTGTGGTTTTGATTTGTATTTCCCTGATGAGCGACGTTGAGCATCTTTTCATGTTATTATTTTTTTTAATTGGAAGAATTTGGCACCTGGGCCTCGGCTTTTCCTTGTAGGTAGTTTATGATTACTAAGTCAGTTTTATAGGTCTTTTCAAGATTGTTTATCTCTTCTTGAATTCGTTTCATTGATTTGCTTTCTTAGAAATTAGTCCATTTCATCTAGGTTACCTAATTTACTTGTACACAGTTGTTCATCATATTACTTTGTAATCCAATTTATTTCCATAAGGTGGCCAGTAATGTCCGTCTTTGATTTTTCATTCTAATAATTTGAATCTTTCATCTAGCCAAACGTTTGTCAATTTTGTTGCTCTCAAAGAACCAGCTGTTTGGTCTCAGTGGGTTGTTTTTTTTGTTTTTTTTTTTTGTATTTTTCATTTTCTTAATTTCTGCTCCTTTATTAATCCTTCCATCTGTTA
This sequence comes from Panthera tigris, assembly GCF_018350195.1. Taxonomy (NCBI): domain Eukaryota; kingdom Metazoa; phylum Chordata; class Mammalia; order Carnivora; family Felidae; genus Panthera; species Panthera tigris. The sequence continues at coordinate 123,192,264 of NC_056660.1, forward strand.
GCTTTAGGTTTAGTTTGCTGTTCTTTTTTATTGTCTTAAGGTGGGAGGTTAAGTTATTAATTGGAGGTCTTTCTTTCATTTTAATATAGGCATTTATGCTTGTTAATTTCCCCGCAGATATTTTAACTGCATCCCTTAGGTTTTGGTATATTGTTTCTTCATTTTCATTCACTTCCAGGTATTTTCTAATTTCCCTTTTGATTTCTTCTGTGACTCACTGGTTATTTAGGAATGTGTTAATTTCCATATATTTGTGAAATTCCCAAATTTATGTCTTTTTTTTTTTTTTTTTAATGTTTATTTTTGAGCAGGGAGGTGGGGTGGGTGGGGAGGGGCAGAGAGAGAGGGAGGCACAGAATTTGAAGCAGGCTCCAGGCTCTGGTTAACACAGAGCCCTATGCAGGACTCAAACCCACGAACTGTGAGATTATGACTGGAGCTGAAGTCGAACACTTAACTGATTAAGCCACCCAGGTGCCCCCTATATTTGATTTCTAATGTCATTCCATTGTTATTGAGAAATAATTGGTATTATTTCATTCCTTTTGAATTTATTGAGATTTGTTTAATGGCCTGACATGTGGTCTATCCTGCAGAATGTTTTATGTGCAGTTGAGAAAAATGTATATTTTGGTTGAGATATTCTATAGATGTGTATTAGGTCTGGTTGGTTTATAGTGTTGTTTATGTCTTCTGTTTCTTTTTTGCAGATCTTTATGTTTAGTTGTTCTATGCATTATTAAAAGTGAGACATTAAAGTCTCAACTATTATTTTTGTTTCATTTTAAAGTTTATTTTGAAAGAGTGAGAGAGAGAAAAGGAGAGCAAAAATCCTAAGCAGGGAGATCATGACCTGAGCTGAAATCCACAGTCAGATGCTTTAACTGACTGAGCTACCCAGGGGTCCCTCAACTATTGTTTTTGAATTGTCTATGTCTCTTCTCATTTCTGTCATTTTTTGCTTTATGTGTTTTTGTTTTCTATTAAAGTAGAAATTTATCTGAAATTAGCATAGTTATGTCACCTTTTTTTGTTGCTTACATGATACACCTTTTTCCATCTTTTTATTTTGAATCTTGTGTCATTGAGGTTCAACTTTGTCTCTTACAGACTGCATAGTTAGATCTTTTTTTATTCATTCTGAAAAATTTCTGCTTATTGATTGGGTTGCTTAATCGATTGGTTAATCCATTCACCTTTACTGTTATTGATATAGTTGGATTTGTGTCTTTCATTATGCTTTTTGTTTTCAATAGTCTCATTTCTTGTTTTTCTACTCCTTTAGGTTTGCATTCAGTGCTTATTTTCTAACATAACATTTCAGTTTATTTGATGATTTCTTTTTCTATAATTTATATTTTTCTCTCTCTTTTTTTTGTTATTTTCTTAGTGGTTGCTAGGGCTCAATATTTAATATTTAATATTTCCATATTAAGTTAATAGAATAAGTTTCAGATTTATACTGAATTCCAGTGAGATGTAGAACTGTTACTCCTGTATGCATTTATTCCATTTTCCCTCTTTTTTGTGGTATAGTCTACAAATGTTATGAACCCAACAATACACATTACAGTTATTAATATAGTTTTATGACGTACAAAGAAGCTTAGAGACAAATTAGTAGGAGTGCTATAGTGAGTATAGTTGATAGGTTATTTGTTTGTGAGGCTCAGGGCAGGGGCAATAATGCAATTTCTAGACAAAAGGAGACCAAGTATTTATAGTTTTTGTTATATTAATCTCATCATTTATCATTTCTGGTACCTTTTATTGGTTCCTCTGGATTCAGGTTACCATTGGAGTTACTGCCTTAGCTCAGTACAACTTTGCTCCTACCCACTTACTTTGTGGTATTATTGGCAAATTATTGGCAAACGTTTCTATATATTATAGACTTAACAATTCAATATATACATGTTGATTTTACCTTTAAATCATTTAATAGAAAAAGAAATAATTCTTTAATTATTTTTAAAGTTTTTTTTTGGTTTTGGTTTTTGTTTTTTTTTTTTGAGAGAGAGTATGAGCAGGGGAGGAACAGAGAAAGAGGGAGAGAAAGAATCCCAAGCAGGCTTTGTGCTGTCAGTGCAGAGCCAGACATGGGGCTTGATCTCACAAACCGTGAGATCATGAACTGAGCTGAAATCAAGAGTCGGACACTTAAAGCGGATCTGCTAACAACATATTGTGTCAGTTTTTCTTTTTCTGGGAATGTCTTTATTGAATGATAACTTTCCTGGATAAATAGATTCTTGGCTAACAAGTGTTTTTCTATGAATATGTCAACGCACTGCCTTCTGTTCTTCATTGTGCTGAGAAGTTTCTGCTGTTAATCTTGTTCTGGTCCTTTGTGAGAGATGAGTCCTTTTTCTCTTGCTGCTCTCAAGAGTCTTCTCCTTGTATTTGGTTTTCTGCATTTTTTTTAAAATTTTTTTTAATGTTTATTTATTTTTGAGACAGAGAGAGACAGAGCATGAATGGGGGAGGGTCAGAGAGAGGGAGACACAGAATCTGAAACAGGCTCCAGGCTCTGAGCTGTCAGCACAGAGCCCGACGCGGGGCTTGAACTCACGGACCGTGAGATCATGACCTGAGCTGAAGTCAGCCGCTTAACCGACTGAGCCACCCAGGCACCCCGGTTTTCTGCATTTTTACTGTGATGTGTCTGTTTTTTCATCTCCTTATATTCATTCTACTTGGTATCCATTGAGTTTTCTGGATACGTAGATTAATGTTTTTCAGTTAATTTGGGAGTTTTCAGCCATTATTTCATCAAGTATTTTTTCAGCCCTTTCTCTCCTGGGACTCACATATGGGTATGTTGTACTTATTGTTATCCTACATTTCTCTGAGGTTCTGTTCATTTGTCACCTTTTCCCCCCGCTGTTCTTTGGATTGCATAATCTCTGTCAGCCTGTTTTCAGATGTGCTGCTGTTTTCTTCTACTTCAGATCTCTTGAGCCCTTCTAGTGATTTTTTTCATTTCAGGCATTGTATATAATGAATTCATGGATTTCCTTTTTGTTTGTTTTTATCATATCTGTCTTTATTGATACTCTATTTGATATGATATTGTTATTGTACCTTCCTTTACTTCTTTAATTATGGTTCCTTTACTTGTTTGAACATACTGGCTACCATTAAGTCTTTGTTTAATATAACATCTGATGACTCTGATAGGTACTTTATTCTGTTTCTTGCTTTTTTTCTGGTACATAGGTCTTGGATCATACTTTTCTTTTCATGTCTTAACGTTTTTTCTTTGAAATTGGACATTTTAAATAATGTAGTACTCTTGGTACTGGTCCCTCTTTCCCTCCCCTCTCACAGGCATATTGTTATTTGCTTGTTTATTAAGTTAGTGATTAGCTGGATTGAGGAGCAGAGAAAGAGGGAGAGAAAGAATCCCAAGCAGTCTTTTCCACCCCCCCCCACCCCCCCAAAACTGGCTTTACCTAGCATGTCCTAAAGTGTTTAGGTAAGGACCTGGCAGGTAAAGCATGGAGGCAGTAGCCTCAAGTATTTACAGCTTGCCTCTCCCAGCATGACAGCAGTGCCTTAACGGTCAGGTAAGCAAGAGCAGTTGAGGCCCCAGCATTCTCAGCAGTCCCACACATGTAAGATAGAGTCTCTGGCCAACCACTGGTGGCTGGGCAGAAGAAGGGAACCCCTACTTCTCAGATTCACTTGCCCAGAACTTAGCCTCAGCAATGGGTAGGTGGGAGCAAGTTAAGAAATGCTGCCATCCTACCCCTCTTCGGAAAATTGCCCTCCAACTGAGAGAGCTTCGGGGAGAAGGGAGCCTTGCTATGTTTTTTGCCTTCAGTAGTCTGCAGTTTCTGTCTTGCTGAGTTAGGAAGAATGAAGTGGGAGTGATCTTGGCTTAGATATCAGACTTACGTTGTTTCTAACGAATTTTAGTGTATTTTCTTGAATAGATGTTTCTTCATATGCTGTATGTCTTTAGAACCATTTCCAAAACCAACTTTACATGGTTGGTTTTTTATAACTTTCTTAAGTTTGCTCGGGAGGTGGGTTTGTAAAAACTCCTCGTGCTGTCATGCTGGTAGTTGATCTCAGGTTTTATATTTTTAAGGGAGAAAAATTATCCCTAACATAATTACATTTATACACACAGTAAACAAGTTTTTAAATGATTTCTCTTTTGGTCCTTAATCCGTGTTTAAAAGTGGTACGGGTTGATGAGAATTATTTTAGGCAAATATGGAATGGGGAATAGAGAAGAACACATTTCACTTTTTTTCTGTTTAAATTGATGGTAAAACTGATTTTCCCACTAAGTTGCTTACATTTGTTTACTAAAAACATGGACTACTTTCTTATTGATTATGTAACCTATCAGAATACTAAGTCAAAGAGTTTTATAGGTTAATAAGGTTTGGTAGAGAGAGAGGAAGAATATACATTGAAAAAGAAAATAGTTTAAGCATTTTAAAGAGATTCAAATGTTCTTGTCAACATTTATTTTATATTATTTGTTTACATTCTACAAATGAGATAATCAAAATTACATTTTAATCTGAAAATTTCCATTTACAGTAGGAAATTAGCCATATTTTTAAAAGAATGAAAAGTTAGGAAAAATATAGTTCAATTATATGATTAAGAAGTTAAAAGTAAGGAGACAGTCATACAAATTTAAAGAATTTATACTAAAAAAAAAAAAATAAAGAATTTATACTAAGACAATCATTGAAAAGCCAAATAGAACATCTGAGTAACTATTTTCTCTTTTATGTGAAGGACGATGTTACCCATCTTTACCACAGTACAGAGCTTAGAAGTAGTTCATTGAAAAGAGCAGTTGTGTAATCTTAAGAAATATTTTTAACAGCAAATTTCCATTTGATGCCACACTAAAGTTTTTGAGGTGTGCTTCTGTCATAACACTTAAGGAATATTTCTGGAATGTTGAGAGTGATTTTGATAGCTTTACAAAAATTACATATGATATACTTGAGTTCTGACAGTCACTTCTGTGATATAGCTTACAGAGGGAGAATATTAAATTGAAAAAAATCTGTGGAGTTGGAGCTAAACCTAGTAAGACAGTTTTAAATTCTCTACATTACAGATTGTTGATAAATCTTAGATTATTTTTGTTTAAATACTTATTTGTCATCTAACATTTTGGAGTTAGTTCATTAATGAGACTGTAGAATGTGTCTCACACAGTGGGTTTTTTCCTGTCTGGAAAACTAAAGATAATAGTCCTTGATTCTCCTTACAGTCATTTGTCCCCTGGAAGAATTAACAGTTGGGTCATAACTATTTGGCTCATTGTTTATAAAATTATTTTATATTGACTAAGCTCTACATAATACATAATCTTTGCAGTTACAGACCTAATTGAAAATACTATTCGGCTTTTGTGTCTATACCGAAGTGGAGAATGTTTTGAAACTTCTTTAAAAATAACCATAATTTGAAAAAAAGTATGTTGAGGGGGGAAAAAAACCCAGTTGAAGAAAAAAAACTGAGTTTTCTTGAGGAATGGAGCTTATGCTTTCAGAAATTTGAACTCAGTAATTTAAGATAACTGTGATTGTATTTTTGGTTTGTATTTGGAAGTATATTTTACCATTGTTAAGCAGTTGGTAGTTGATTACAGAAATAGATCGTAGGTATGGGTTTATTTCTTAAAAGTTTTCCAGTTTTGAACAGTAACTGTGCTTGGGGGGATACTAAGCAGTCATTTCTTTGACATGTTCACTCCTCAGTCAAAATAACTTTCCTTTTATTGATTTTATGCAAAAGAGATCACTCACATGTTGAATTAAAAAGCAGAGAGGAATTCTTTACTGAAGAAAAAGGTCTTACTGCTGTTTGAAAGACATTGCTGTCAAACAAATTATCATAAATTGCACATGCAATTAATCCTTGTATCTCAACAATCATGTTTTTATTAGAGAATATAAAAGACAAAAGTCTTTTAATAAAGTCTTAATACAATGGTATAAAAACACATTGTAGAGGTGCTATGAGGATAATTTTCATGTTGTTTAATTAGGATAATTTGAAGATAACAGATTTGTTTTCTGACACTGTTAATTTCTTACAGTTTATTTTTCTAATTCTGATATAATAAAATGATTAATCATTAGAAACTTGAAATGGCATTTTATGTCATAGTTAAGAACTCATACTGTTTAAATTCATAAGTATCAAGCCATACCATCTTGAACATAAAATCTCATCTGAATTCTGAAGTTTCAACTAATTTCTGTGTTTTCTCATCCAGTGGAGCATGTTGAAGGATAAAGAAGGACAGCCTTCATATCATGACATAAATATTTACTGTGCAGTATGTGCCATTATCATAATGCTAAATGCTGAGAACATAGTCCATGTACATATAAAACTTAAAATTTTTCCATCAGTTTTTAAGACATAATAAGTTCCTTTTATCTTGTTTTTTTCCTAGCCTAATTCTGGTGAACTGGATCCTTTATATGTAGTAGAAGTACTTCTGCGCTGTAGCAAAGAAAGTTTGAAAAATTCAGCTACTGAGGCTGCAAAACCAGCTAAGCCTGATGAGAAAGGAGAGATGCAGGTTTGGACTTTATTTATCATCTTCAGATTTCAAGTACTTATTGAATTATTTATAATCACTATATTTCCTGCATATGATTATAGTGAACATACTTGATGTCAAAATTGTAAGTTTTCAGAGTTTTTAAAGGTATATTAAAGCCATCTAAAATATCAAAAGGATGATTAATGAGATTTAAGCTCTCTGTTTCTGTATCAAATTGTGGTCAGGTAAACAAAGATGAAGTGAAAGATAAAGAGAATTTAATAATTTAAATTTTCACATGAAGCTGGATTTTACTGGGACTACTAAAGATGTTTTATCTTTTTTATGATCAAATAATTTTACAGTGTTACTTCATGTTTATTATATTCCTTTGAAATATGAAAGCAGTGTTTTAATAATTGAAAATTCCTTCATAAGTTTCCCTAGTTGGAACCATTTAATTTACATGTGCTTTTAACAAAATTTCAATTATAGTGTAGTTGACATACAATATTATTTTAGTGATTCGACATTTATGTATTTATATATATTAAGAAATGCTCACCATGAGGGCATCTGGGTGGCTCAGTTGGTTAAGTGCCTTGACTCTTGATTTCGGCTCGGGTCCTGATCTCAGGGTTCCTGAGATTCAGCCCTGTGTCTGGCTGCTTGGGATTCTCTTTCTCCTCTCTCTCTGTGCCTCCCCCACTTGCACTCACACACATGTGCACACTGTCTCAAAATAAATAAATAAACATTAAAAAAATGCTCACCGTGATAAGTGTGGCTACCATCTGCCAGCATATGAAGTTATTATGATATTATTGGCTCTATTTCCCATGCTGTGCTTTTCATCCCTGTGACTTATTTTCTACCTGGAAGTTTGTATCTGTTAATCCCCTTCACATGTTTCATCCATCACCTCACCTGCCTTCCCTCTCGCAACCACCAGTCTGTTTGTTCTCTGTATTTATAAGTTTGTTTTTGGCTTTTTGTTTATTACTTTTGTTTTTTAGATGTCACATATAAGTGAAATCATGTGGTATTTATCTTTGAGTTATTTCACTTAACATAATACCCTCTAGGTCCATCCATGTTGTTGCACATGACAAGATTTCTTTCTTTTTTATGCCTGTGTGTGTAAAACACACCTTTATCCATTCATCTGTTAATGGACAGTTAGATTGCTTCCATATCTTGCCTGTTGTATTTGTATATAATGCTGCAATAAACATAGGGGTACATATATCTTTTCAAATTAGTGTTTTCATTTTTTTTAGGGGTGATAACCAGAAGTGGGATTAATGGATCATATGATATTTCTGTTGCTAATTTTTTGACGAGCTGCCTGTTTTCCATAGTGGCCGTACCTATTTACATTCTCACCAACAGTTCACAAGGGGTCCCTTTTCTCCACATCCTCACCAGCAGTTAATTTCTTATCTTTGTGATACTAGTCGTTCTAACAGGTGTATGGTGGTATCTCATTGTGGCTTGGATTCTCATTTCCCTGATGATTAGTGATACTGAGCATCTTTTCATGTGTGTGTCAGCTATCTGAATGTCTTCTTTCGAATAATATCTATTCAGGTCCTCTGTCTAATTTTAATCAGATCTTGTGTGTGTGTTTGGTTGTATGAGTTCTTTAATTTTTTTTTTTTTTTGGATATTAACCTCTTAGTGGATATATCATTTGCAAATATTATCTTTTTCCTTCAAGTAGGTTGCCTTTTCATGTTGTGGATGGTTTCCTTTGCTGTGCAAAAGTTTTTTAGTTTGATGTAGACTCTGTTGTGTATTTTTGCTTGTGTTGCCCTTGCCTGAGGAGGCCAGTCCGAAAAGACATATTGCTAAGGCAATGTTTTCTTTGTTTTCTTTTAGGAGTATTATGGTTTTGGTTCTTATTTACATTTAGTTCTTTAATCCATTTTGAGTTTATTTTTTTCATATGGTATAGGAAAGTGGTCCAGTTTAATTCTTTTGCATGTGGCTGTCTAGTTTTGTCAGTACCATTTATTGCAGAGACTGTCTTTTCCACATTGTACATTCTTACCTCATTTTTCTTAGGTTAATTGACCATATAATGGGTTGGTTGGTTTCTTTCTTCCTTCCTTCCTTTCCTTTCCTTCCTTCCTTCCTTCCTTCCTTCCTTCCTTCCTTCCTTCCTTCCTTCCTTCTTTATGGGTTTATTTCTGGGCTCTCTTTTTTGTTCCATTGATCTGTTTTGGTGCCAGTACCATACTGTTTTGATTACTATAACTTTGTAGTATAGTTTGAAATCTGGAGTTGTGTTGAGTCTCAGCTTTGTTATCTTTCTCAGGATTACTTCGGTTGTTGGGCTTGTTGGGTTTTTGTGATTCTACACAAATTTTAGGATTGTGTGTTCTTTGAAAAATACTGTTGGTGTTTTGATAAGGATTGCATTCAGTCTGTAGATTTTTTGAGTGGTATGGCCATTTTAACAGTAGTAATTCTTCCAGTCCCTGAGTATGGGCTATCTTTTCCTTTTTTTGTGTCATCTTCAATTTCTTTCATTATTATCTTACAGTTTTCAAAGTACAGGACTTTCACCTCCTTGGGTAACTTTATTCCTAGGTATTTTATTCTTTTTGATGCAGTTGTAAATGGGATTATTTTCTTAATGTCTCTTTCTTACAGCTTGTTATTAATGTAGAGAAACATAACAGATAATTGTATATTGATCCTGCAATTCCATTAAATTTGTTTATTCTAACAATTTTTGGTGTTGTCTTTATGGTTTTCTGTATGTAATACCATGTCATTTGCAAACAGTGACAGTGTTACTTCTTTATTACCAATTTGGATGCCTTTTATTTCTTTTTCATGTCTGATTGCGGTGACTAGGATTTCCAGTACCATGTTGAATAAAAATGGCAACAGTAGTCATCCTTGCCTTCTTCTTAATCTTAGAGGATAAGTTTTCAGCTTTTTACCATTGAGAATGGTATTCGCTGTGGGTTTGTTATGTGTCCCATATTTTGTTGGGGTATGTTCCATCTGTACCTGTTTTGTGGAGAGTTTTTATCATGAACAGATGTTGAATTTTATTACAAGCTTTTCCTTTATGTGTGGAAATCATATGATTTTTATCTTTCCTTTTGTAAATGTGGTGTATCCTGTTGATTGATTTGTGGATATTGAACCATCCTTGCATCCCTGGAATAAATCCCACCTGAGCATGGTGAATGATACTTTAAATGTATTGTTGAAGTCAGTCTTTGTATTTGTGTTTTTTTTCCAGTTTTTCTTTCTAATGGAATTTTAGTTTCATATCATTGTGGTTGGAAAAGATGCTTGATATAATTTCAGGCTTAAATTCATTAAGACTTGTTTTGTGGCCTTACATGTAATCTGTCCTGGAAAGTGTTCCATGTGCACTTGAAAATTATGTGTATTCTTCTGTCTTGTGGATGGTAAGTTTTGTATATATCTGTTTGTTTTATGCTGTCTAATGTGTTCTTCAGAGCGACTGTTTTCCTTACTGATTTTCTATCTGGGTGATCAGTCCATTGATGTAAATGTTCATGTCCCCTACTCTTACTTTATTACTGTCAATTTCTCCCAGTGTGTTTCTGAATATTTGCTTTATAAGTTTAAGTGCTTCTCTGTTGGATGCACAGAAACTTACAATTGTCACATCCTCTTGTTAGATTGATCTCATTATTATATAATGTCTCTCTTTATCTCCTATTACACTTCTTGTTTTAAAATCTGTTTTGTCTTAGTGTTGCTACCCAGCTTTTTTTTCCCCACTTACATTTGCATGGAATGTCTTTTACCATCTCTTCACTTTTTAGTCTGTTTGTGTCTTTATGTCTGAAGGGAGTCTCTTGTAGGCAACACGTAGATGAATCTTGTTTTTTATCCTTTTAGTCAGTGTTTGTATCTTTTGTTTGAAGTGTTTATTCCATTTTCATTTTATTTTATTTTATTTTATTTTATTTTATTTTAGTCAGTGAGAGTAATTTTATTTTATTTATTCATTTCTTTTGTTTTAATTAGTGAGGCCCAGCTATAATTGTTGAGACCATGCTGGCAGGCAAGATACCAATTCTAGCTGCTGCTCACTAGTTATTTTGGCAGTAGTCACTTTGGGTGGACACAGGTTCTAGCTGAGGCTGCCTGGTGGGTATGGTATGGCATGAGCCACTTTGGGGGGAACTCCTGTCAGGGCAGGTGGGTTGGATGATCCACAGGGGAACACCAGAGCAGGTTGAGCAGTGCTAGAAGGTAAATGGAGAGTGTCAGAACTGGCTTCTGCAAGCATCAGGCCAGCTAGGCTACAGGAGGGGAAGAAAAATGGCACCTGGTAAGACTTTATTTCTCGAGAAAATTCCTACACTTCCAGCCCTTTTGGCACACACCCTAAAATTACTTAGTAGATCTCCTTCACTTAATAACTTGTATGTTTTTCAAACTGCTGCCTTTCTGTTGGGTCTCAAACTGAATGAGTACACTGGCACTTTAGGAGTGGATTCTAAGTTTCCTCTAGCCCTCCGACTCTCCCAGAGTGAAGTTTCCTTGATTTTCAAAGCCAGATGTTATAAGAGGGCTTTTCTTCCTGATGCACATCCCAGGGTAGGGGTACCTGATGTGGGATTTGATCCTTTCACTCCTCAGGTGGAACTGTGTGCTTGTGATATCACTCCTGTTTGTGGGTCACCATGCTGACAGAGTTGGTTCCCAACTGTGTCCCTGCCCCTTCTACTCTTCTCAGTATGGCCTTTTTTCTTTATCCTCATTGTGGAAGAGCTGTTATACGTCTTTGGTCCCTTTTCAGAATGAGCTGCACTGTAGTTAAGGTCTTGGTGTGTCCATAGGAGGAGGTGAGCTCAGGATCCTCTTGTTCTGCCATCTTCTCAAGCTCCTCAGTTTACCTGTGGTTTCAATTAATTGCAAAACATTCAGTTTGCCATATGAGATACCTGTATTTCTTGAATATCTCACCCCCCCTTTTAATAATTAGGACAAAATTACTGCAGGTAAAACCTCAATACTGAGATTCCAAGTATGTATTTGAAGGCAGATATACTGGAATTTTGTTATTTTAAAACATTAAGTATGTGGTGTATTCCTAGGAATTTTAAGAAATGTCTTTGTGATGATATATGATATAATAACCTTTGATTTATCGAAATTAAAATCTGCCGTTGCAGCATCAGAGGATGCTGCTTTGGATCATTTCAAATGACAGTGAAATTTGGAATTGCCAGTATTGAAGGATATTATTCATTATTAAATGTTTTAGAGTGATAATTAAAAGTATAATTACTTCCGAATCCCACCTAACGTTTGGTTTCAATTCAATCTTATAATTTCATTGCTCAAACTTCAGCCCTATTATAACTTGTATGATTTTTTTTCCATAATGTGTATTTTACAGTTGACTGCTTAACTGTAAATGAGAGTAAAACTCCCACAATTTAGCTGATAGTCACTGTATTCAAAAGGACCTTTGAAGTTATTGCAGCTTGCAATGGCAAGCATGTAGCACACATGCCAACATTCTTTTTCTCTCCTGACAGACATCGATGAAAAGTCATGACATTCTTTCACTGAAGGTTTTGACTCTTTAAGATAATGATCTAATGACTAATTTCATTGGAGTTAGTATTTTAAGGAAAACTTACTTGTTGTCTATCTTGCTTCTGGCCCAGATTTTATTTAGCTTAGTCACTGTGCCCATTTTACTTAAAGATATTGAGAAGCTTTGTACTACATAATGATCATGATTTGTCTCATTTTAATGGTTTGTGCAGGGTAGATGCCCCTGGGTCCTAGGCAACCTGCGTCTTTCCTTCTATAACATTTTTTAAACTGGGGTATAATTGAAGTATAATTTTTTTTTAAAGGTTAATTTTGAGAGAGCATGAGAGTGAGTGGGGGAGGGGAAGAGAGAATCCCAAGCAGGCTCTACACCGACAGGGGGCTCACTCAGTCTCTAGAACATGAAATCATGACCTGAGCCAAAAATCAAGAACCTCACTGAATGAGTCACCCAATGCATAACATTTTTTAAAATTTTTATTTATTTTTAAGAGATGATGAGTGGGGGAGGAGCAGAGAGAGAGGAAGAGAGAATCCCAAGCAGGCTCTGTGCTGTCAGTCCAGAGTCTGACATGGGGCTTAAACTTAAGAACTGTGAGATTATGACCTGAGCTGATACAAGAGTCGGATGCTTAACCGTCTGAGCCACCAAGACACCCCAGCATATAACATTTTTTCAGTTTATTTCCAGGAATTAAGTGGGGATGTATTAGTATAAGTTATATATATAGTCTCTGACTTCAAGGGGTTTACAGCTTAATGGGGGGAACATTTTGTGCTCAAGTTAGTGAACATCAAAAATGTATCCTCCAACTGGAGTAGAGTGTGTTTGGTGGGGGGAAGTCAATAAAGGTTTTATAAAAGAAGTATTAAGAAAATGAACTGACCTGGGGCTCCTGGGTGGCTCAGTCAGTTAAGTGTCCAACTTAGGCTCACGTCATGATCTCACGGTTCATGGGTTCGAGCTCCACATTGGGCTCTGTGCTGACAGCTAAGAGCCTGGAGTCTCCTTTGGATTTTGTGTCTACCTTTCTCTCTGCCCCTCCCTTGCTCGTGTTCGTGTGCTCGCTCGCTTGCTCCCTCTCTCTTTCTCAAAACTAAATAGACATTTTAAAAAATATTAAAAAAAAAAAAGAAAACTGACTTGTAAGGATCTTTTCAGACAAGAATTGCTTTTCCAGCTGAGAAAGCAACATACACAGAGCATGAAACATGCCTTTTTAAAAAGAACTCTGAGTTCTATTGAATGATCATACTAGTAAAACAGAGAGAAGGACTATACCTTAAGACATAGTGTGTGTATATAATATTGTTCACTTCTGTAAATTAATATTTTGAATAGGAATCCTGGACACAGGATTCATAGACAATTTATAAGGAAATTTCATCTCTCAACTGCACTTACTGTGAACACTAGTCTGGATAGGTTTAAACCAGATTTCCTTTGCGTGAAATATGAGTAGGAAGTGGCATTTCCATAGTCATTTTTCTTTCTTTTAACTTGGAGTGTGTATGATACAAAATTAAGCTTTTTAAATGCTTCTTGGATTGCTGCAAGCTTTTGGTTAATTTCCAGAGTTCTTGAAGGAAAATGAGATCAAGGCACACATTTAGTTTTTATAAATCTAAAATTTAATAAAACATATTGGTTTAAATAACTTGGCCTGGACTTGATTAAAATGTAGTTAGTTCAAAAAATATCTTTTCTGGGGGTGCCCAGGTGGCTCAGTTGGTTAAACCTTCAACTTCGGCTCAGGTCATGATCTCATGGCTTGTGAGTTTGAATCCCACGTTGGGCTCTTTGCTGACAGCGTGAAACCTGGAGCCTGCTTCAGATTCTGTGTGTGTGTGTGTGTGTCTGTCTCTCTGCCCCTCCCCTGCTCATGCTCTGTCTCTTTCTCCTTCAAAAAAATAAATAAACACTAAAAAAAAATACATGTATCTTTTCTGGATGAAAAATTCAAAAATTATATTTTAGCTAATGTCCTTGATTTGAAGAAATGAGATCATCTGAAACTTATTTAGGTTGTATTCACTTAAACTTACTGACTTCTGATGTTAGCTACCTTATCATTTGCTTATCTTTTTCCTTTTTAAAAATTTTAATTAGTTAATATACAGTGCAGTGTTGGTTTCAAAAGTAGAATTCAGTTATTCATCATTTCCATACAACACCCAATGCTTATCACAAGTGCCCTACTTAATACTCATCACCCAGTCTAGCCCATCTCACACCCACCTCCCTCTGTCAACTCTCATTTTATCCTCTATCATTAAAGAGTCTCTTGTGATTTGTGTCCCTTTCTTCTCTTTCCTCCAGCCTTCCCATATATTCATCTGTTTTGTGTCTTAAATTCCACACATGAGTGAACTCATTATATCTTTCTCTGATACATTTATTTCTCTTAGCATAGTACATTCTACCCCCATCCATGTCGTTGCAGATGGCAAGATTTTATTCTTTTTGATGGCTGAGTAATATTCTATTGCATATGTATACCACATTTTCTTTATCCAATCATCAATGAACATTTGGACTCCCTCCATAGTCTGGCTATTGTTGATAATGTTGCTATAAACATTGGGTGCATGTACCCCTTCAAATCTGTATTTTTGTGTCCTTTGGGTTAATGCCTAATAGTACAATTGCTGGATTGTAGGGTAGTTTTATTTTTAGTTTTTTGAGGAACCTCCAAAACACTGTTCTCCAGAGTAGCTGCACCAGTTTACATACCCACCAGCAGTGCAAGGGGATTCCCCTTTTGACGCATGCTGGCCAACACCTGTTGTTTCTTGTGTTGTTAATGTTAGCCATTCTCACAGGTTTGAGGTGGTATCTCATCATAGTTTTGATTTGTATTTCCCTGATGATGAGTGACGTTGAGCATCTTTTCATGTGTCTGTAAGCCACCTGGATGTCTTCCTGGATGTTGTTGTTTTCTGACATTTTGAATAATGTACATATATGTCAGTGTTCTCTTTCGATTCAGACACTGCATCTGTTATTTGCAAGGGTCACAAATTGCTGGTTCAGTAACCAGTTCAGCCCTCCTAATGTCTTATTTAATTAATTTTTTTTCAACGTTTTTTTATTTATTTTTGGGACAGAGAGAGACAGAGCATGAACGGGGGAGGGGCAGAGAGAGAGGGAGACACAGAATCGGAAACAGGCTCCAGGCTCCGAGCCATCAGCCCAGAGCCTGACGCGGGGCTCGAACTCACAGACCGCGAGATCGTGACCTGGCTGAAGTCGGACGCTTAACCGACTGCGCCACCCAGGCGCCCCTAATGTCTTATTTAAACATGAAATTGACAACTTGAAAATAAAAATAATTATATTAAAATATTATAATCAAGTGAAAGCAGCCCCAAATCCACACTGAGGCAGGTAGGTAGGTAGGTAGGTAGGTAGGTAGGTAAAATATAGAAGGAACGAATATGTTAGAAAAGTCACCATTAGGCAACTACCAAATAACTAATCCATGGATCCTAAAACTAGTGAGTTGACAGTTTAAACGAGGAATGGGATATTTACAAAGTAATGAATATCCCTATAAATTTCCTATTAATTGTAAAGGGAAAAGTAGTAAGTTTACATTAGAGAATGCCAGAGATAACCACTTGAATCAAGTCATAAAAATTAGTATCACTAGTAATGTTGACCAGTAGACAGGAAGAACAAAAAACATCATTTCTGCCAAAAATTCATATCCTGAATTTCATGATTCATCATAATGAGACAAACCCAAATTCAGAGGCATTCATAAAATAATTAGTGTATTCAAAAATGTCAGTGTCCTGAGCAGCACACACACACACACACACACACAAAAGAGAAACTGTTCCAGATTAAAGTAAAATAAAGAATTACCACAACTAAACATAATTTATCATCCTAATTTGGATACGTAGAGTGGTGGAAGAGAACAAGTGTGGTATAAAAGGCATTATTGGAGAAGTAGATGGAATATTAATATGCATTATAGATTAGATAATAATTGTTTCAACATTAAATTTCCCTCTTTTAATACTTGTACTATGGATGTGGTATATGTGTGGGGAGAGAGAATGATAAAGCAAATGGGGCAAATGTGAATATTTGGTGAATCTGAATAAAGGTTTATGGGAACTCTTTGTTCTAGTAACTTTTCTAAAAACTTGAAATTATATAAAAATGTCAATTCCATAAAAACAAAGTAGGCAGTATTCTAGATTTAAAAAGGCTAAAGAGATCTGACAACTAAATGCAAGAAATGATCCTTGGCTGGATCTTAGATCCAAAAGTGGTGGTAGTATCAGGGTACATGGGTGGCTCAGTCAAGTTAAGTGTCCAACTCACTTTTGGCTCAGGTCATGATCTCTTGGTTTCATGAGTTCGAGCATTGTATCAGGCTCCACGCTAATCCTGCCAACTCTACTTGTGATTTATTCTTCTCTCTCTCTCTCTCTCTCTGTCAAAAAAATAAACTTAAAAAAAAATAATAAAGCTGGTGGTAGTATCTATAAATGGCATTAGTGAGTCATTTGGGGAAATTTGAATATGAACTGTATATTAGATTATATTATTAAATTTTTATGGTATAATGAGGTAATTCTTAGAAGATACATGATGAAGTATTTGCTGGTGAAGTGACATGTTATCTGCAAATTAATTTTAAATGGTTAAAATAGGAAAAAGGAAGGCAGAAAGAAAAACACTCCCCCACCAAAATCCCAAAGTCTTAACTAGAAAGAGGAAAAGCACGTATGGCAAGCTATTAACAGTTGGAAAGATCTAGTTGAGAAAATACAGTGGACAGTTTGTTGTATTATTATTTTAGTCACTTTTGAATAAGAAGTTGTAGCTGTCTGCTTTAAACAATACATACTTTCTCCATTTTTTCTTTCTTTTCTCTTTGGTATTTGAATATGATCTCTGTTCTTTTAGCTTTTACACTAAATAACATTTTTTAAAGGTGCTTATTAACTATTTTAAAACACTTTACATGCATTATTTCATTTAATTCTCACAACAGTTTAATGAGATAGATATAATTTCATTTCCATTTTTAAAATAGGAAGAATGAAGCCTAAAAAATTTGGACTTCCTCAAGGTCTCAAAACTAGCAGAAAACTGAATCAAAACCCAGGCAGTCTTGACTCTAGAAACTCTGCTCAACTGCTCTACCATTTTATTCAATAAAACACTATGAATATATTTGTTAACCAGCAAGCCAATGGCAGCTGTTTTATTTTAGTAGCGATCAGAGTAAGGTAGCCATTGAGAATAATACACTGATGAATTTGGACCTTTAAAAGTGTTAACTTCTCAGTGTACAGACAACCTCTAAATTTAAAGTCAGTCTCCTTAAAGGAAGCAAAATGGTATACTTCATGGTGAGGAAAAGGTATTCTTGTCAGGAGAGAACATGAAAGAAAGTTTGAAGATAGGTGATTCTTGAATATTATGTCTAATGGAGTATACTGTTTTCTGTGGTTGAAATACTTTTTTTCATCTCTTCATTAAAACCTATCTTGTGGGGCGCCTGGGTGGCTCAGTCGGTTAAGTGTCCGACTTCGGCTCAGGTCATGATCTCGCGGTCTGTGAGTTCGAGCCCCGCGTCGGGCTCTGGGCTGACGGCTCAGAGCCTGGAGCCTGCTTCCGATTCTGTGTCTCCCTCTCTCTCTGCCCCTCCCCTGTTCACGCTCTGTCTCTCTCTGTCTCAAAAAAAAATAAAATGTTAAAAAAAAAAAAAATTAAAAAGAAAAAAAAAAACCTATCTAGAGCTTACATGAATCCTACTCACCCATAAACAGGAGTCTTTCCTTCCTGTGTAGTGCTATTATATTTTAAGATATTCAAAAAGTGCCAATAATGAGTACATGCAAATAAATAAAGCATGGATTCTGTATTGAGGGAATAACTAATTTTTAGGTGCCATTTATTTACCTGTTATTTAGAAGTTTGAATTAGGTTTTACTTTTGAAATACAGTTTCTGGTAAGATATGTGCTTCTATAGTGATTATTACCTACTTAATCATATGTGCTACAAATTGTAAATACAGCTTCGTTTTAAGGATTCAAGCTAAATTTGGGAAATGGCAGAGTTTGAAAATGTGCAGTTTTAATTGTAGCATTCTGTAACTTTTTCTTGGTAGGTTGTTCCAGTTTTGGTGCACCTCCTGTCTGCTATCAGCAGTGTTAGGCTTTATATTCCTAAAGACCTTCGGCCAGTGGATAATAGACAGAGTGTTTTAAAGTCAATACAGGTACACGTATTAGTTTTATAAATTTAAATATAAATTTTATGTAAAGATAAATAGAATTTATAACAAGACAGCTTAAATGCTTTAAAATATATTGCTTTCTTTAAAAAAAAAAAAAAAAAAAAAACTATAAACACTGCCAGTAGTGGAAGTTCGTGATTTTTGTATAGATTGTCCACTCCTTGAATATACCAAAAGTGAGAAGTAAGGGAGAACCCAAAAAGGAAAACATAGCTACTGTTTTATGCAAAATGTTTTGCTTTATTTGTTGAGTAAAAATAACTAGACTGCATTAAAAATTTTATGTATAAAAATCATGTGCCAGGACTTTTAACCATTTTTTAGTTTTATTTTCAATAAGAAAAATTATGACATTCTAGAAATCTATTTTCCAGTAGGGGAAGAAAATGGAATTTTGTTAGTTATTTGGTCAGCAAACATTTGGATTATCATTTACTGGTCAGCAAAGGCTCTGTACTTGAATTTGAGAAAACAAACAGGATGCTTTCATTGTAGAGCAGGAACATTCAAGCTGTGGTCCTAGGCAGGCTTTCTGAATTGAATAATTGTCTTGACAGTTTTATAGAATTTTTATGTGGATAAACTGTTTGTTGTTGTTGTTTTATCCCTAACTCACCAAATTCTATTTTACCTTTAAGGCCTATCCCAAGACCTTGAAAGTCTCCCAGGGCAGTACCAGCCTACAGTGAGCTGTCCCTTCTCTGAACTCAGATGCTCTTATATTTAACAGTTAAATCATGTAAAAAAGAAAAAAGAAAAAAGAAAAGACCCCAAAACACAAAATTAATGACAGGAATCTGGACCCTTTAAAAAACTTATGTCTTTCGACTCAGTAGTACCCCACTCCCCTAGGAATCAGCCCCAAGGAAATAATGTGAAAACTGAAAACCATTTACACCTGGGTTGTTTAATATAGGATTATTTATGACAGTGAAAGGTTACAACAACCTAAATGTACAATAATGTGTTTATCAATAAGTTGTACCACACTTAGAACTATTCAGCTCTAAATACTAAAATTATTAATAAATTTAACACATCCCTGTTTCGGTATATCATGGTATGATTCAAAAGGAGGTTTCAAAACCAAATGCAACGGAAAAGTACAATCCAGTTTAAGTGCATTTTTCAATGTGTTTGTGCCCAGAAATACATAGAAGGAAATATTTATTTAGTCTTAAATAATTTTGTCTATAAATTTTTTGTTTCAGGAAGTTCAGAAACGTTTTCCTGATGGTGTTCCCTTATTAGATCCTATTGATGATATGGGCATTCAAGATCAAGGGCTGAAAAAAGTCATCCAGAAAGTAGAGGCTTTTGAACATAGAATGTATTCTCATCCACTTCACAATGATCCAAATTTGGAAACAGTGTATACTCTTTGTGAAAAAAAAGCACAGGTATGGCAGAAACTTAGTTTGTATCATAAAATTCTATATATTTTACTAAATAGATGATTATGTGTTTTCTATTTTCTTTTCCTATTGGTTTCATCAGCTAACACAGGGAAATATCTCCTTATCTTTTGAGGAGACCATCACCTCTTATCACCAAGACAAGATGAAGATCATTTTGTTATAATTTGGTATTTGATGGGTTTTCTTAAGTTTTTTTAAATGTAATATAATTCATGTATAGTAATATTTACCCTTTTAAAGCATACATTTCAGGGGCGCCTAGGTGGCTCGGTCGGTTGGGCGTCTGACTTCGGCTCAGGTCATGATCTCACGGTCTGTGAGTTCGAGCCCCGCGTCGGGCTCTGTGCTGACCGCTCAGAGCCTCGAGCCTGTTTCAGATTCTGTGTCTCCCTCTCTCTCTACCCCTCCCCTGTTCATGCTCTGTCTCAAAAATAAATAAACGTTAAAAAAAATTTAAAAAAAATAAATAAAGCATACATTTCAGTGGTTTCTAGTATATTTACAGATAACTGCAACCATACCACTGTCACAATTCCAGAGCATTTCCATCATCCCCAAAAGAAACCTTATACTAATTAGCAGTCAACTCTATTTCTCCCATCTTGCAGCCCCTAGCAACTACAAATCTCCTTTCTGCCTCTGTCAATTCGCCTATCCTGGAGATTTCATATAAGTAAAATCCTACAGTATGTGGCCTTTTGTGTCTGCTTTCTCCACTTAGCATAATGTCTTTGAGGTTCATCCATGTGGTAGCCATGAATTAGTACTTTATCCCTTTTTATGGCTGAAAAATATTCCATTATATGCATATACCACATTTTGTTTAACATTTCAACAGATGATAGACATTTGGGGTTTTTCCACTTTTTGGCTGTTTTGAGTAACCCTGCTACCAACTTTTATGTACGAGTTTTGTGTGAAGATATTTTCATTTCTCCTGTGTGGAATTAGGTAGAATTGCTGGGTCATATAGTAAGTCTAGGCTTAACCTTTTGAGAAACTGCTCACTTTTTCCCCAAGTGGCTATACCACTTTACATGTATGTAAATGTACATACATACATTTACAGCAATTTATGAAAGCTCTTATTTCTCTGTGTTCTCACCAACATTTGTTATTGTCTGTGTTTTTGATTATAGCCTTCCTAGTGGTATGTAATAGCGCAGCTTTTAGGGTAATTAGCTGTAGTCTCTAACCAGAAAAACTAGTTAATTTACAGATAATTAATTTAGGATGACCTAAAAGAGCAGAAGACTGTGATAAGTACTCAGAGGCATATAAAGCTTACCAGTTAGTAGAAGACAGCACCCTATTAAAGATTTTTTTCCTCAATAAATTTTACTGAAATGTACTTTGGATATACTGAGTTAAATAAAATATTATTAGAATTAATTTCACTTTTTAAAATGTGGTTACTGGAGGATTTGCTTTTTCAGACAGTGCTACAAGAACATACTTGTACTGCCTCACAGATACATTATTTATTGTGAATAATGAATTTAGGAAAAGCTTTTTGATTTTTTTTTTTTCAACGTTTTTTATTTATTTTTGGGACAGAGAGAGACAGAGCATGAACGGGGGAGGGGCAGAGAGAGAGGGAGACACAGAATCAGAAACAGGCTCCAGGCTCCGAGCCATCAGCCCAGAGCCCGACGCGGGGCTCGAACTCACAGACCACGAGATCGTGACCTGGCTGAAGTCGGACGCTTAACCGACTGCGCCACCCAGGCGCCCCTAGGAAAAGCTTTTTGAAGTGAAGACATTACTTTCCACTGTATACTTCTCTTCAACTAGAATCTTTTGTACTCTAGAAATGTTCCATCCGCCTTCAAACTTACAGCTCCTTGCTGTTAAGCCTTTTCAGCTTTTAATCGCATGCCACTTTTATCACATTAGTCTTCCTGTTACACAAACTATTATTTTAAACTCTTTAGGATCAGGCATTTCATTTTAGCTTTCTTGTACTCTCCTCTATCCCAAGTGATCTCTTTATAAAATAGATACCTAGTATTTATTGAACAAGTGTGTGAGTGGAAACTTCTTGGCTTAACAGAGTAGTATGTTTAGTTCACAGTTTTACAACACTCTTTCTAGCTTTCTGTGAACTAACATAATGGGGCCCTGGGCTGCGGTGGGGCACAGCAGCTGTGTTCTTGGTGGACATGTAGTGCACCATGCTCTGATCCACCATGAAGGTACTGCTCAAGATGAGGAAACTGAGAAACCAAAAGTGTTAGTAACTTCTACAAGGATACCCATGATCCTGGCCTGTTCATCTCTCCTTGGGACCATTGCATCAGCTCCCTACCTTCTTACATTTACTTTCTCTGTTTCCACCAGAGAGTCACCCTTAGCAATTCCACAACACGAAAACAAAGAGACTTGAGCTTGGTTTAATAATGACTGGAAAACGTCCACAAAGAAAACGGTGCAAAGCCACAGAGAGTGGTGTTACCTGAGCTGTTCTGACATAAAGGAAAAAGGCCTTAGTGTCTGGCTAAGGGACTGACTAAATAATCTTGTTGTGAAAACTCAACAGTATGTGGAAAAATGCTTACACAAGAGCATTAAATGTAAAAAGTTGGATCTGAAATTGATGTGGACTATGATTATAATTTAGCAAAAATAAAAACATATACCAAAAAGACAAAAAGGGAAACCTTAAGTGGTTGTTTGGGCAGTGAGATTATAGCAGTGTTTTTTTCTTCCTGTTTTTTGCTCCCTAATTGTCTGTAATGTGCTTCTATAACATTTTATAATGAAAGAAAACTACAAAGAGTTAACAATTTAGGGAAGGAAAAACAAGTCTTTTTATGGCCTCCTACTGACTGAAGGATAAATTTCACATCCCTTAACCCTGCCTAAGAAGACAAAAATCTGATCCCTCAGCTGTCATCATTTTAAGTGCTCACATCTGACCAAGTTTTCCTGCTTCTAGGAATTGAGACTCCAAGGTGAGGTAGTACAAGTATGTTCTTGTAGCACTGTCTGAAAAAGCAAATTCTCCAGTAACCACATTTTAAAAAGTGAAATTAATTCTAATAATATTTTATTTAACTCAGTATATCCAAAGTACATTTCAGTAAAATTTATTGAGGAAAAAAATCTTTAATAGGGGGCTGTCTTCTACTAACTGGTAAGCTTTATATGCCTCTGAGTACTTATCACTCTTCTCTTTTAGGTCATCCTAAAGAGGACATCCTCTTTCAAAGACACTGTAGAAAACAACTTTTTTTAATATTAATAGACCTGATGAGTTATGCTAGTATAGCTATGCTAGTTATGCAGAAAATTGTCCAGCATAGAAAGCATTCTTTTTATCCTCATAGCATTATGACAACACATTTGTTCATAACAGTGTAGATAACCATTAAGAGATTGGATTCTGACGGCTGGCAGAGTGGTTTTGAATGCCATCTTTATTAATCACTAGCTCTGTGATTTTGACCAAATTACTTAGTAATCTCTGTCTCAGATATTTATCTTTGTAAAATTTGTATTTAATATTAGTTACCTACCCTACATATTGCTATAAGAATTAAATGAAGTAATGTAGCAGCACCTGGGTGGCTCAGTCAGTTAAGTGTCCAACTCTTGATTTCAGCTCAGATCATGATCTCATGGTTTGTGGGATCGAACCCTCCATGAGGCTCTGTGCTGACAGTGCAGAGCCTGCTTGAGATTCTCTCTCTCCCTCTCTCTCTGCCCCTCCTCCACTCGGCGCTCACTCTCTCTCAAATAAGCATTTTAAAAAAATAAAAATAAATTCGGGGCACCTGGGTGGCTCAGTCAGTTAAGCATCCAACTTCAGCTCAGGTCATGATCTCTCTCAATCTAGGAGTTCAAGCCCTGCGTCAGGTTCTGTGCTGACAGCTCAGAGCCTGGAGCCTGCTTCATATTCTGTGTCTCCCTCTCTCTGCCCCTCACCTCAAAATAATAAATAAACATTAAAAAATTTTAAAAAAATAAATAATGTAAAGCACTGAAAATAGGGTACATAGTTAGCTGTCAGTAAATATCCATTACTGACCACTGTTTTGCCTTTATCATTTCTGCTCCTCAACTGAGTCTTAATAAATCTGCAAAATTCCAGAATCTTTGAATTTTAACTTCTATTCCCTAAAATTTTCTTTTTGCCAGTCTTTTTCTGAACTTGAAGCCCTAACCTTGGAATCCAGTGTTGTCTTGCTCTTGTACTATGATATTCTTGTCACAGTTTGAAAGTATGTAATATTTACTGATAAATAGAATTTTAAAACTCATCCACTCTGAAGGATGACCTAAAAATACATTTTCCTTTTAAAATATAGAATAAAGACCTGTTCTCTTTGCTAAAGCCATTTCCAGCTTTGGCAGTTTTATGATAGAATTAGAAGGCAAAGAGAAAGGAACACCTTTCAGGACACATCATGGGGGAAATATTAGTAGCCAAGAAATAAGATTCATATATCTCCTTTTGCTCTTCTCTAAACTACCCCCACATTTTCTAAGGATGAAAAGCTGGAGCTGATGCTGCTTTAGAAGCATGATTAATGGTCAAATCTTATCTTGGGAAAGCCTATTCTAATTTACCACTGAGTTTTTCTACCTCCAGCAGGTTACCTTATCTAGCTGCTGGCTGTCCAACTCTCCTTCTAGACTTTCCTCCTTGCTCCTTATTTAAGCAAGAATCATACTCTGTTCCCCAACTTCTTAAACTTCATCAACTCCTATATCTCCCTAAGTTGCCTTACATTTTTCAAATGGATGTTTTATATTTCCATATATTTAACATTTATACAAGTATTTAATAACTACAGATGTATTATTCCTTTTTTCTAATATCCTAGGTAAGTATCTAAGAAGTTCCAGGTATCCTTGTAAGGTATCTTTATGAAAGATTTTTTATTTCATTACATGAGTAAATTTCATTTTACTTTGTTTACTTTATTGAACTTTCTTTATACTTTCATATGCCTTAGATTGCAATAGATATTAAATCTGCAAAGCGAGAACTAAAGAAAGCAAGAACTGTCCTACAAATGGATGAGCTCAAATGCCGCAAACGTGTTTTAAGGAGGTTGGGATTTGCTACTTCTTCTGATGTCATAGAGATGAAAGGACGAGTGGCTTGTGAGATAAGCAGGTAAAACCTGGTTGTTCTAGAAAACTGATTTTAAAATGAGATAGTGTGTTTTTTTTTTTTTAAATGGGCACTTTTTTTGTTGTTTTTAATGTTTATTTTTGAGAGAGAGAGAGACAGAGTGCGAGTGGGGGAGGATCAGAGAGAGAGAGAGAGGGAGACACGGAATCCGAAGCAGGCTCCAGCCTCCAAGCTGTCAGCATAGAGCCCGACGCGGGGCTCAAACCCACAAAATGTGAGATAATGACCTGAGCTGAGGTTGGACTCTTAACTGACTGAGCCACCCAGGCACCTTAAATGGGCACTTTTTTTTTTTAAGTTCATTTATTTATTTTGAGAGAGATAGGGAGGGAGAAATCTTAAGCAGGCTCTGTGCTGGCAAAGCATGCAGAGCCTGACATGGGGCTCAAACTCACAAGTTGTGAGATCGTGACCTGAGCTGAAACCAAGAGTCGGATACATTAACCAACTGAACAACCCAGGCGCCCCAGTAAATGCAGTTTTTGATGATGAAATTGAGAAATTAGAAAAGAATTAAATAGAGAAATTAGAAAAAGAATTTTAAAAATCTCATGGGGTGCCTGTGTGGCTCAGTCAGTTAAGTGTCCAATTATTGATTTCGACGCAGGTCATGATCTCATGGTTCCACACTGATAGTGTGGAGCCTGCTTGGGATTCTCTTTCTCCCTCTTTCCTGTCCCTCCCCTGCTCATGCTTTCTCTCTAAATAAATAAATAAACAAACAAACAAACAAACAAACAAACATTAAAAAAATTTTCTTCCACCTACTAATTAAAAAAATTTTTTTTAATGTTTATTTTTGAGAGACAGAGCAGGAGCAGAGAGAGAGGGAGACAGAGAATCCCGAGCAGGCTCCAGGCCCAAGCTTTCAGCACAAAGCCTGACTTGCAGCTTGAACGCACGAACTATGAGATCATGATCTGAGCTGAAGTCACTCAACCAACTCAGCCACCCAGGCGCCCCTCATTCTACTATTTAATACAAATGCAATTGGCATATTGATGTAATCCTTTTTTTCTTTTTGTTAATGCATTCTGGATTTTTACTTAATTCTAATCTTAGTTTATACACAGTTTTGTGTACTGAATTCTTATTTACAATTATGGACATATTCCCACCTTAAACTTTAGTGTAATAACCATTTGCTTTTTATATATATTAGAGTTGTTATTAAAGTTTGGGGCTAACAATTAGGGAATTACAGCATAGCATATTATAGGCCACAGCATAAAACTGGATATAAGATATTATCTATCTTGGTGATCTTTTACCATATTACAAATGACCTTAAAACTAAATGACTTGAAACCATAGCAGTCATTTCATTGTCTCTGGTGGTTTCTGTGCGTCAGAAACTCAGGAAGGGCCCATTGAACGGTTCTGGTTCAAGGTCTCTATGTGATTTCCATTAGCCTGAAGATATATCTTGTTTTGTCCATGGTTTAACAACCATTATTCTCAATGAGTTCATGTTTTTGAAACAGTTACTTGTATATTCACCGTGGCTCTAATGGATGGAGCTGGAGAATTATAGGCCTTGTATATGGTTTCAGACGTTTCTGGGGCAGGCCTATTCATACTATTATTGATCATTTAGTTCGGCTGTTAAGAACTGGTGTCTACAGGAGCCAGCCAGGAGGAGACTGTGGTAAACCAGAACAGTTCTTGGCCACCAAAAGGGGGCAGCAACAACCCAGCCCCAAATAGTTGTTATTATGGAATAATGTGTTATCAGATTTTTCAATTTAGAAAAGCCAAAAATCCAGATTTTTAGGTGAAATGAAATCCCTTGTTTTTTAAGTATTCACAAGCTAATTCAGAATTTTTTAGTCACTGTCTGGGCCAAATATATCATTTGTTCAAGTTAGATTTGGCATGTCAGCATCTAGTTTTCCTTAAACCTACTTTCCTACTTTGTCGTTAAAGAATCGTAGGCACCTTAAGGTTAATAATTTACCCAGGAATAAAGCTTCACCACAACACTGGTCTACTAATTCATATGCCAAAAATAATGTTATTGGAATTATTTCTTTGTAATATTATATAGAATCTAACAACATAGAAATTAATTTCTCTTAAGTATCTATAGCTGGATTTAGTCTTGGGAGAATGGTATTGGTTATATTCTAAAACAGACTAGGTAGAGAGATAGAAGTAACACTATCACATATGAAAGTATGTTACCTTTCCCCCTGTATTTGCTTCTCCCTTTGGTTTCTGTCTTGCTGAATAAGACCCAACCTCTGAAGAGAAAACTTGGGAGTCATTCTAGACTTCTCTTCCTTCTCTCTCTCTTCCCATCTTCCGGTTTCCTCCACATCTGTGCCCCTTTAACTGTTCCCACTGACTACTAGTGGGCCTTCATTATTTCTTGCTAGGGTACTACAGAAGCCCTCATTTTTGTTGCTTCCTATCTTGAGTGTCTGTAACCCATCCTTTATACTGCTTTCAGAGTATTCTTTCCAAAGCACAAATCCTGTCATGTCAATCTTTTGATAAAAGTCTGTCAGTTATTCCCTAATGCTTTTAGAATAAATTCCATAATTTAGTGTTGTTGCCCTTCCTCTGTAGCCATATCCCACATATTTCTTTCTCTTAGCATGACCTTTTCCCTCGCTCCCACCTCAAATCCTGCTCATTCCTGCATATTTTTCCTAGATGTTATGAAACTTGCTATGAATGTCTCCAGTCTTATTTTGAGTTTCTCAATTTTCTTTTTACATAATTGCCTATATAACCTGTTAGATCACTCTCCTATGATCTAGTAATCTTTCCTGTCTGCTTTTGTAGGGTGTATATAATAACATGTAGTTCCTTAAGTTGTCTTGCCTTATTTGTACTGTCCTCTTTGTTTGACTTAACTCTCCTTTTACCATCAGAAGACCAAATTTAGTTTTTAACTTTATTTTTGAATAGTTAAAATTATTTATAAAGATTGATAGAGACTTTATCCTTTTTTAGAAGTCAAAGTAAAGTTTGTTTGTTTTTTTTAAATAGAATTGAATACCGAGCGTGTTTGGATGGCTCAGTCATTAAGCATACCCCTTTTGCTCAGGTCACCACATCAGGCCCTGTGCTGACAGCTCAGACTGGAGCCTGCCTAAGACTCTGTGTCTCCCTCTATGTCTTACCCTCCCCTGCTTGCCCTCTGTCTCACTCTCTCTCAGAAATGAATAAACATTAAAAAAATTTTTTTTAATAAAAATAGAGTTAACACCCTCATGGTTACTGTTTTATAAATGTAAGAGACTTTATGGAACCTTGATTACAGAATTCTAGAAACACTGTCTTTGTAGTCTTTTGTAGCTTCCATTGAACACAGTTAAAAATTTATAATTTTTTGTTTTCTACCCAGGATGGCAAGGAGAAAAAAAAGAAAGATATTTTCCAATTATTAGACAAATCATAAGACACAGTGATGATAGTGAAGTCATATAAGCAAAATCTTAGACTATAGGTAAATTCTCAAACTGAAGAATCAATAAGGGAATAATAGATCTCTAAGGACAGAAAGAAAAAGTTACGATTCCTATTTTACTTTTCTTTCGGTTCAAGAAGGAGTTATGTGATGTTTTGTGCTAAGAACTTGGATCATCCCATTCTACTAGAAGGATTTATAACTGTCTTTCATCTTTTATGATTTGCTTGCTAAATTGTGTTTGATATGGTTTTTAAGTAATCAAATACTGAAAACAGTGGTAAATATAAGGAAATTATCAAGAAAAAGTTGGAGAGAGAAAAAAAATTGGTTGGATTGATTATTCTAATCTTTTTTTTTTTTTTTTAAACTGTTATTTATTTGGAGAGAGGGAGACACAGAATCCAAAGCAGGCTCCAGGCTCCAAGCCGTCAGCACAGAGCCCAACACGGGCCATGAGATCCTGACCTGAGCTGAAGTTGGACACTTACCTGATGAGCCACTCAGGCACCCCGATTATTCTAATCTGTATAATATAAACCTGAATATGAAAATGTTGTACAATAATTATGCAGCAAAGAGGATGGCCTTCCTCTCTTCAACAGAATTACAAGTTGTCAAAATTTTTAAAAATAGTGTATTTTGATGATCCAAAAGAGGAACCAAAAATAATAAGCTAGAACCTTTAAAGGAGATGTATTTAAAATCTGCTGTCAGTAGTATATTTTGATAATATTAAGTGCAGGAAAAAAACCAGACATGATGATGAGCTAGTACCTCTTGGGGATGTATTTGAAATTTGGAATTGCGGGGCACCTGGGTGGCTCAGTTGGTTAAGTGGCCGACTTCGGCTCAGGTCATGATCTCACTGTCCGTGAGTTTGAGCCCCGCGTCGGGCTCTATGCTGACAGCTCAGAGCCTGGAGCCTGTTTCAGATTCTATGTCTCCCTCTCTCTGACCCTCCCCCATTCATGCTCTGTCTCTTTCTGTCTCAAAAATAAATAAACACTAAAAAAAAAAAGAAAAGAAATTTGGAATTGCGTATACTACATGGATATAGTCCAGATTTGTGGATGATAGTTGATGAACAGCAATTTGTAGCGTTTAAAGACCATTGCCCATCTGGGTTATACACATTCTCAACATTGGGAGACTGTGGAATAAAATGTGTGGCTACTATGGGTACATTCTAATTAAGATTTCTAATGAAGTTGTTTTTCATTATCCCTTTTTGTTATAAATTATTTGTTAAATAACTTAAAAACAATTAAATGGAACCCTGGACCCAGAGGAAAAATGGTGATGACTCTTTTTCCTGGTATGCTGAGAGTTAAGAAATAAAATTATTTCAGTAAATGTTTGCATTTTGGTGTTTGCTAGAATGGTATTTTTACATGAAATTCCCATTTTACATTTATTATTGATGTGTTGATAAATATAAAGACCTGCCATTTTCTTAAATAAATCCTTGTCATCCTCGTTGATTACTCATCATGGTCAAATAATAGGCTTTATTTAAAAACTTGTTACATTTTGGGGCACCTGGCTCAGTTGGTTAAGCCTCTGACTCTAGATACTGGCTCTGGGCATGAGCTCATGGTTCGTGAAATTGAGCCCTGTGTCAGGCTCTGGGCTGATAGCTCGGAGCCTGCTTGGGATTCTCTCCGTGTGTCTGTCTGTCTCTCTCTCTCTCTCTCTCTCTCTCTCTCTCTCTCTCTCCCTGCCTCTCCCTCTCCCCCTTTCCCTCTCCCCTTCTCTCCCTCTCTCTCTCAAAATAAATATTTTAAGAAAACAACTTGTTACATTTTAACATGTATGTTAACATGTGTGTGTTTTTATGTTATGACATTTGAAATTTATTCTCTTTTTTGTGGTGATCTAGTGCTGATGAACTCCTTCTAACTGAGATGATGTTTAATGGCCTTTTCAATGACCTGTCTGCAGAACAGGCAACGGCACTACTAAGCTGCTTCGTGTTTCAAGAGAATGTGAGTTAATAGATTTAATACCTTATTTATTAATTCATATATCCTGTAACTTAGTGGTTATGGATATTTTTAATTATGAAACTATTTCCTGTTTACATGTGGGCAATGTTAATTAGAAATCAACACTACTTGGGGAGCCTGGGTGCCTGGGTCCACTAAGTGTCCAACTTCAGCTCAGGTCATGCTGTCACAGTTTGTGTCTTTGAGCCCTGAATCAGGCTCTCTGCTGTCAGCGCAGAGCCCATTTCAGATCCTCTGTCCCCCTCTCTCTCTCTCTTTGCCCCTCCACTGCTCATTCTCTTTCCCTCTCTTTCAAAAATAAACATTAAAAGGAAAAAAAAGAATTTAATAAAAAAAAATTGCTACTCCAACACAAATATAGTAAGAGAAGTTGTAAATAATTAAATATGATTATCAGAAAGGAGAGTGAAATAGGATTTTATTTCTAGATAGTCATTAATCACATTCCAAGTTTTAAATTTGTTCTGTAACTCAGTGCATTGTTTGAAGTCTGGTCTAGTCAGATAGTCCTGGAAAGAAAGATGAATGAATGAAAATAAAGGGAGGCAAAAGAGTGAAAATGAAAGGGGAGGTTAAATTAATATCTCTCCTTCCAGTAATGGAGAACAACTTTGAAACAGCTGATCCTCCTAGAGGCTAAAATCTTCATAGGCAATGTTTGAGGTGGTGGCTCTAGGATTCTGATTGCTGGTTTAGCAAGAGCTCCCTTTCAGCAGCTCTTAAAAATCAAAAACAAGTGCTAGATGGCATACCACAAGAACATGAACGAGTCTTGTACTTTATTCCAAAAGCTGATATGGTTTGGGTTTTGTTTTTGTTTTAATTTTTTTTATGTTTATTTTTGAGAGAGAGCAAGAGAGAGACAGAGACAGAATGCAAGTGGGGGAGGGGCAGAGAGAAAGGGAGACACAGAATCCAAAGCAGCCTCCAGGCTTTGAGCTGTCAGCACAGAGCCCGACGCGGGGCTTGAACCTGTGAACCACGAGATCATGACCTGAGCTGAAGTTGGACGCTTAACTGACTGAGCCACCCAGGCCCCCCCCCCCCCCCCGTATGATTTGTTTTAAAAAGTAAAATGTGTGTTTTACATTTCAAACTTTATTCATGGTGGATGAAGTGGACAAAATAAGACAAAGACATTTGCCTCCTAAGAATAATTTAATATTGATATCTAAATTTTTAGAAGACCTTTTACTATATACATTTAGTGCAACTTTCAAGTAAACTGTAGAAGACAAATTTTTTTTCCATTCTGCCATTGATCTGTTAATTATTTCCTTATTAAGCAGATCAAATACATTACTTATTGACTTAAGTAGGTGCTTTTCTCTCAGCTCCCTAATTATTGATGAGAATTACAGCTGATGTGGCAATGATTACAAATAGGACAAAAATCCAGAAACAATTTATCTCCTCTGAGAGTGTCCACTATTCACCTGTGAAGCAATTTGCATATGAGGAACACATTACTTTACAAAATATTGTGTTTTACTCTCTTTTTACATTACATTAATTTCAAAGACAATTGTTAAAAGTATTTGTCAAATTCTCTTTGAAAAGACCTAAGTTGGACCTGGATTGCTGCCCTTCTGCCTGTGTCCAACTTTGTCTTAGGGCTGATTTTTTGCATTTGCTTTTTTTTTTCTAATGTGGCACTATAAAAGTACTGTTTTCTGAGAGCCCAAGTATGTTTCCTCTTCAAAGGAGTTGGGCTTAAACTAAACCATAATTCTTAATTTGGGGAGAAGATGTCACTATAGGTGGTTAATTAAGATTTGTTTAGTGAAACCACACTGTATTATATGTAGTATCAGTTGTTGTGGTGGTGCCTTTCAATATGAAAATGAAAAATTATGCTAAAAGTCACATGGAATTGTTATAAATATGAACAAGTCTGCTTAATATGCTCACTTCTTTTTAGAAATGTGTTCTAAAACTGTGTCCCTACATTTTTTATATTAAAAGTAATTTAAAGACTAAATACAAACTTTATAATATAAATATTAACTGACTCTAAATATGTATTAAGCATCCCCTGTGTGCAGTGCCCAGACCTAGGCATTAAGGTACAGCAGTAATTTTTGCTTTCCTGATACTTATATGCTAGTAGATGAAGGTAAAGAAGAAAAAAAATACAGATTATGTCAAATGGTGATGAAGGTTTTAGAGGAAAGTGAAGCAGAGGAGGCAGACAGAAATCATGGGGATAGGATTACTCTTTTAAACAAGGTGATTAGTAAAGGCCTCACCAATGGAGTGAAATTTGAATTGAGACTTCAAATAGAGATGAAGGAATAAATTGTGCATATATTTTATGGGAGAGCATTGGTGAAATGACACTTAGCTTGCTTACGTGAGGACCAGTGCCTTCTATTTATATGACCAGAGAGGAAATGATCAGTAACTGTTAGTCATGAATGGACACAATATCAAAGATGATAAGCAGTGTTGAGTTCACTATTAAACTGAGATGTTGAGTTCTTTTTGGCCATTTTGTTTTCTCATCATTCATCTTTTTTTTTTTTTAAGTTTATTTATTTATTTTGAGAGAGAGAGAGAGAACATGCAAGCAGGTAAGGAGCAGAGAGAATCCCAAGTAGGCTCCATTCTGTCAGCGCTGAGTCAGAAGTGGGGCTCAATCCCATGAACCATGAGATCATGACCTGAGCCAGAACCAAGAGTCAGATGTTTAACTGACTGAACCAACCAGGTGCCCCTTCATTCATCATTATTTTTTTTTTATAAGTTTATTTAATTTTTGAGAGGGAGAGAGAGAGAATCTCAAGCAGGCTCCGCTCCACCAGTGCCAAGCCTGATGCAGGGGTTTTAACTCGCAAACCATGAGATACGACCTAAGCCAAAGTCGGACACTTATCCAATTGAGCCACTCAGGCACCCCATTCATCATTTTTTTATTTGGACAGGAATAATATATACAATCTAGTTTATGATTTATCACTTAATAATACATATGACATGCAAAACAAAACCAGTGCTATGTAAATACTGGTGCTTAAAGTAAAGGCATAGCTATTACAAGAGCTTTTTAAAAAAATTTACATATAATTTAAATCCAGGGTAGATATATACGTATGTCACACATACATATATACCATTCTTACAATGATTTTATTTTTGTTGTGGCTGCCTTTATCACATTTTGTTCACAAATAATGTCTTTATTGTAATCACAAGTTTATAGGTTTTCAGGATCTGACCTTTTATTTCTCTCTGACAGGGTAGAAAACCAACACACAGAATTCAAACCACTTGTCTAAGTTCATTTGCCCAGTTGGTAATAGGCCTCAAAACTCCTATTATTCTAACTGAAAACAAGTGATGAACTTTTCATTAGTGGGAAGGCAATCTTAAGAACACTACAACTCAGACTAAACTTTTAACTATCCCATACTTTGTTAGAGAGCTAGAAATACCTGGGTAAAATAAAAATTGAGGGCACTACTTAATGTTCTTTACCCCAAATTTTCGGTTTCCAGACTAAGAGTTTCCTGGGAACCAAAACTATTTCAAAATCTGACTATGATAAAATAGCTTATAATAATTTTGATGTAACTAAACTACTTTGCATGTTTATAATATTTGCTCTCCCTCCATTCCATTTGTGGCCACAGAAAATAATAAATTTAGCAGTGTAATATTTTCCTCTGAAATAGAATAACTTTATAATTTAGGATGAAAGGTTGCTTACGTCAACTAAGGTGATTAAAAATTCTAAATGCTAATAACTAAGGTCTTATAATTTGCTATTGATGGATATCCTGAAAGCTCTGTTTTCTTTGTTATAGCAAGAAGTATATACTACATTTTAAACTTGGGTTTTATCCTTTTCTTTTACAGTCAAGTGAGATGCCCAAATTAACTGAGCAGTTAGCAGGACCACTTCGTCAAATGCAGGTAGAAATTTTTTGAACTGTATATTTTATGAATAGAATATGTAAAATAAACATTTTTCATAGTCTTAGTATTTATCATTCCAGAGACCACTTCTTTCAGGATTAAATATGTTACTTGATGTTAGTCTTGTCATTTAATGCTATTAAATGCTATTAAATTCTCCCCCACCAGTGTAATAAATTTTATTGAGTTGCTGTGAGTGCAGATTTAACATGGAATAATGTATCACATACTGTATCAGCAACTCCGTGCCTGCACTGTTTTCCTCGGTGTTAAGAACTGCTTCTTGATGGACTAGGATTTAGTTAGCATAATTTTTGTGTATTGTTTTCCATTCTAGTTTACAACAAAGTTTTAAAATATGTTTTATCCTCAGAAATTAATTATCCCTGAGTCCTCAAAGGCACAGTAGCTTATAGTAATTGTGTGTTTTATTTTCTGGGGATAAACTGTTTTATCTACCTTTTCAACATTAGAAAGACAGGGAAAGATGAACTATATGACACTGCAAAAGAGGAGGAGTGAATTATAACAAAGTCTCTTCGGTGGAACATTTAACATCCCTTGTTACTAAGAAATTTAAACTTCCAGAACCAGGGAAGTTTATATAGTACTTGGTGGTTTTTGACCTTTTATATTACCCTGGAGGAAAGAATGGATCTAAATTTCTCTTTGTGGGGAAAAAATAAAATTAAGATTTATATTTTTTAAAGCATTGTTGGGGAAAAGCATTTTTTTGCCATAGGATTTGTGCTTTTTAAATCTGTTTTGTTACTGATGTCTTTGGGGTTTTGGGGTTGTTAATAAAATACTTAGAGATTAGTTAAATTCTACTCTTGAATAATTTTAGTGAAGAGTTTCTGGTTGTTTTTGGTTGTTGTTTTTTTTAAAGGTGTAACTGGGTGAAAAACACACTCATGATCTATTTTTCTTAATTCAGTGTAATGGAGAAATTTTATTACTTGACACTTAGCAGTGGAAAAGGAACTATAGCTACTTAGAAGCACAGAATATCCAAATTGTGGGCATATTAACCTAGGAAGAAAAAGGGAACTTGTAGAATTCTGGCTTTGGAAATCTAAAGAAAGAAAGTATATGGGAGGTCAGAAGTAAAAAATACTAAGTAAATCTTCTATCTTCAAAGGAATGTGCTAAAAGAATTGCAAAAGTTTCAGCAGAAGCCAAATTGGAAATTGATGAGGAAACTTATCTAAGCTCATTCAAACCTCACTTAATGGATGTAGTGTATACCTGGGCAACGGGAGCAACATTTGCTCATATCTGCAAGATGACAGATGTCTTTGAAGGTATGTTTAAATCCTATATGCATACATTTCTTTCCTTTTTTTGTAATATTTATTTGAGAGAGAGAGAGCACGAGCGTGGGAGGGGCACAGAGAGAGGACAGAGAATCTGAAGGGGGTTCTGTGCTGACAGGAAAGGGCCCAACGCAGGGCTCAAACTCACAAACCATGAGATTATGACCTGAGCAGAAGTCAGATGCTTAACCAACTGAGCCACCCAGCTGCCCCTACATACATTCCTTTTGATAGGAAATTATATACTCAGGATGGCAGTGTTTTAACTAAACAAAAATGATATTTTATTTTTTATTTTTTGAAAGAATCTTCAGGCTCCACGTTGAATGTGGAGCCTGATGTGGGCTTGATCTCATGAACACAAGATCATGACCTGAGCCGAAATCAACAGTCAGATGCTTCACAGACGGAGCCACCCAGGCACACCCCAACAAGAATAATGTTTTTAATTTTCGGTAATAAAATGGAATAATGCCATCACAGATAAACAGATGATCCTACTAAGTCATATTTGTGTGGTGTTTTTTGTTTTTTTTTTTTCCTCTTTGGTTTTATTTGCTTGGCAGTAACCTCAAGGCTTGCTGTATTAATTCCACTTAAAAGAGCTGAAAATGCTGTCCATCACTGCATTTCTAATAACAAACTTGGCCTCAGTCAGATGTTACTTCAGCATGAATCAGATTAATATGCAGAATTTTTAAAGACTGTAAGATAATTGTTACTCAACTGAACAGACATTTTAAATGAAAAAATGGCAGAGGGAATATGAAAGAAATAAGAATTACAAGAAGCAAAAAAAACCCACAGTATTTAAAGAAGACCGTTTTAGAAATGTTTTATTCATTTCAAAAATATTGGCTTATGTAGATATTTATAATGGTGAATGGTATTTATCAAATTAGAGATTTACGTTAAACTCTTTAAAAATGAAAGTAAATGAGCTTGCAGTTTATAGAGATTATTATAATAATATTTTAAATGCTGTTGTTACTATTTTTAAGAGAAATTATATTTTGGGACATCCAATATTATATGCTTTTAAACATTATTAAAGACTATTAATCGATGAATCATTGATTTTTATGATGCAAAGGTCAAACATCTCTGCAACAGAATATTAGAGCCTTTACTATACTACATTGAACTTCATTGGTTTTAAATTTTAATGTTGACGTTTATAGCATTTTTTTATTATGGTGTCCTATTACATGGTGTATATGGTGTCACAAAGTTTATTTCTAAGCCTCCATTAAATGATCATTTAGTGATATGGTTCTAGAATCTTGCTCTATTATGTGACTACTGTGTGCCAGGCATTGTGCTAGTAAACACTTTATATAATTTACATCTAATCACCAAAGTGATTAACTCAGGGTAGATATTATTTCTTCTTTGTTCAAGAAAGCTGAGTTTTTAAAAAGTAATTTTCCCAACGTCATGGAGGTGTGGTATATGACGGCACTAGGATTTGAACCTCGGCCTCTGTGATTACAAATCACATGGTAGTTTATAACTGCATCTAAGCACCCTAATCTCTTATCCTTGAATTTCGGATCTAGAGACTTCTTAAATCCTAACCTAGATTGCACCATCTCCATCCACTGACACTTCATGCTTGTAGGAATGGTAAGAGGGTATTTATAACAGTTTCATGGTGAGTAGCCATAGCTGAGGATGTGAGAAGAGGAAAGCGTGACACACTTCACTTGTGAACACTGCATAACACACAGGAAACTTGGTATGTGTGTGACCACTTGCGCAGTGTAAAGCACTTGCGCAGTGTAAAGCTGCCATACGGCACCACCACTCTTTGTCTGGCATCTTTTTGGAACATAAGAATGAAATAAATTAATGACTGTTCTATGCGTAGGTAATTCCAAGCTATTATGCTCATATTTATAGAATATCTGCTTCTCTGAGAAGTCAGACACAATGACATAATAGTGGTTCATAGCAGATAGTTTGTTTTGTTTGAAGAAAAATCAAGGGGCAGGAGATCTGCAAATCTGGAGAGCCCTATAAAATTGTCTTTGTGGATTATTCTTTGTACTTAAATGGAAGAATTATCACAGTATCGGAGATAGATCTGAAACTGCTAAAATTGAAGACAGTTTGGTGTCTTAGAGCATACCAGCATTCCTGAAATCTATTTTGCCCCTTTCCAATTCCTTGGGGCTATTTGTACATCACAATTTGTGTGAGAAATCTAAGTTTGAAAATCTGAGGAATTCAGTTTATAACTATAACTTGAAGTTGGGTCTGACATCAGTGTAATCTTCATGTTTTTCTAGTCTGGTTGCCATTATATCAGCTATACTTTTTCTTTGTAAAATTGGGATAGACTGTATATTAACTCTTAAAAATAAAACGTAAGTAAACAGCAGAAAAATAACTGAGAACCTTGATTTACTTAGGATAGTCCATCCTTTTTCCAGCATACTGTGTGTCCCCCCCACTCCCGCCCTTTACTTACCCTGCTGTTATTTAGTTCTTCCATTTCAGAATAGCTATTCTCTCAACTTGTTATAGTACATGTTTTATATGATTGGGAAAATACTGTAACCAGAGTTCTAGCCCATAGTATATTGTGTCTTGTATGGGCACAAAATGATTGCATTGGAAATTTAAAATGCACTTTGTTGAAAACATATTTGTTACTAGTTTGATTCTTAATTATCTTTTTTTTTTTTTAATGTTTATTTTTGAGAGACAGAGTATGAGTAGGGGAGGGGCAGAGAGAGAGGGAGACACAGAATCCAAAGCAGGCTCCAGACTCTGAGCTGTCAGCACAGAGCCTGAAGCAGGGCTCGAACCAACGAACCATGAGATCATGACCTGAGCTCAACCGACTAAAGCCACCCAGGCGCCCCTTAATTTTTTTTTTTATATGAAAATAAAAGTGATCCTTTCATGTCATTTCAGAGGTAGTTTTAACTATTTTTCAGACATTAACTGGCACAAGTTAACATTTTAATGATAAATACCATGTGTTTGAAGGGATGCCTAATGCAAGAGAGGAGCTTATACTGTGATTCAATTGAGGAAGTTTGAAGACTTCATACAAATATTTACTTCCTTTGTATCACCCTGAAAACAAAACGGTATAATGTGGTTTTTTTTTTCTTATTTTTATCAAACTAAATTGGAAGAGTAATTCAAAACAGTATTTGTAGGGGCTAAGGTCTGGAGTTTCAATCTATTACTCTATGTAATAGATCCATTGTAAGTTTTCAGAGGCCCTTAAATTTTGTCTATACAGAAACAATATTGTACTCTTCACTGTGCATGAACGACTTAATTTTCACTTATTTCATCACAGGAGGTTTCTAATGACATGTGCTATCACTGGAAATGTTTGTTTCTGCCTGCCACAAGTTTTTAAAACAAATGCTGTGTAGTGCATTCACACACTCTGCCTCCACTACAAGCTCTTCTCAAAATGCCTTTCAACATGCATAGTTTTACCCTTCCCTAGGTCAAGGTACATCACTCTCACTAGGGATTTTCCAATGGATTTGTTCTTAGAAATACTTTTGCTAATAATAATAATAGGGTGACCATTTAGTAACATGTATTATGTCTGTTTCATTTCTGGCAAAATTTTAGTACTAAATTAC
Source organism: Panthera tigris (assembly GCF_018350195.1). Taxonomy (NCBI): domain Eukaryota; kingdom Metazoa; phylum Chordata; class Mammalia; order Carnivora; family Felidae; genus Panthera; species Panthera tigris. The sequence continues at coordinate 123,231,477 of NC_056660.1, forward strand.
TTAGTATTTGATTCTTAGGCATTTGGTGAATAATTACTGAGACCCTGGTAAGGGAGCAGGTACTGTGCTTGGTGCCTTGTGAGCAGCCGTCTCTACCCTCCAGAAAGGGTTTGGGCCTGAGCTGCGATCCAGTGATACATAGTTGCAAGAAAATGCATTTGTGATCCTAACCTCAGGTCAAACTCATTAAAACCACTTACATGTGAGTATGAAATCAGATTCAGAACATGAACTATGGGGACCACTTTGTGGAATACCAGAAAGCTGGAGGTAGAAATACTGTTCAGAGAAAGGTGTTACTTTCCATCCTCAATGCGAATCATACTGTTCTGTTCAAGAACCAGATGAGCCTCGTGATTACAAAATTGCCTTTTAAAGCATGTGTGCCCAAATGTCCATCAGTCAGTGAATAATTAAATGGTGGTCAGTATCATGTAGTGGCACCTATAAAAAGGAATGAAGTACTGATTAATGCTAAAATGTGAATGAACTTTGAACTCCTTAAGGTTCTAGGTGTAAGAGAAGGCAGATAGAGGGGAGCCTGGGTGCTCAGTCCATTGAGCATCTGACTTCAGCTCAGGTCATGATCTCATGGTTCATGGGTTTGAGCCCCACTTCGGGCTCTGTGCTGACAGCCCAGAGCCTGGAGCCTGCTTCCGATTCTGTGTCTCCCTCTCTCTCTGCCCTCCCCTGCTAGAACTCTGTCTCTCTCTCTCTCAAAAATAAACCCTAAAAAAAATTGTTTTTAATCAAAAAAAAAAAAAAAAAAAAGGCAGAGGCAGCTATTGTATAATTCCACTTATATGAAATGTCCAGAATAGGCAAATCCATAGAGACAGGAAGTAGATTAATGGTTGCCATGGGCCAGGGTCTAGAGTAGGAAGCAACATTGAATTCTGAGTAATCAGAATTTTTTTTTCTTTAATTGTGACAAAATATACATAAAATTCACCATTTTAAATGTCCATTTCAATGTCACTGACCTTTAAACTCAGGTTTACCTCACCATTCCAGAAAGAACTCAACATTGAGATTATAATTCATGGAGCATAAAAATCCACCCTTTTAATTAAGAGTATTATTTAGTGGTTTTTAATGTATTCAAAGCTGTACAACCATTATCACGATCTATTTTTAGAATATTTTTACCACCCACAAGAAGTCACTCCTCACTTGCTTATAATATAGTCCCTCACATAGTAAATGGCATAGACGAAATGTAATCCCTGGTCTGTACACTTCCAGAGACAGTGGACATAGGGTGTCAAGCGTCTGCTCCCCTGCTCTGTTGGGGACATGTGTTGTCTCATTTTGTTGAAATTACTACAAATCACCAGTGACTTTCTGATTGCCAAAATCAGAAAACACCCATTTATCTGACTAGATCCTACTTGCCGGTTTTTACCACTTACTGTTTCTAGAAACTCATTAATGGTAAATTCTTTGGTACTACCTGGCAATGAAGGTTTTTACACAAGTGAAGAGCTTTACAGTAAGGCCTAAGAAACTTATAAAATATTTATTTTTTAATTATTTTAAATGTGTAAATTATATTATAAATAGAAATTTTCTAAAGTAATACACATTGAGAAAATTTAGAAAACATCTCACTTCTATGATCTTTGACATAATTTCTCCATCATTTATTCCTAGCTCTGACCTTGTTCACGTTATGTCTGTAACTTTTTTCTCCCCTTTTCCTTCTTTGGAAAATGAGGATAATGACAGTGCTTGTCTCGTGGAATTGTAAATGTCAAACAAGGTGATTTACATAAAATACACACTACAGACTTGCCACAGAATAAGTGTTCAGAATCTAATAAAGTACCTTGCTAGGTGCTAAATAGCTTTGACAGAATTGTGTAGTAGAAATAGGGTGTACTTGAGAGGTGGAGTTTTTTTTCTCCCCAGAACTCCATAAACCTTTTAATGAGAGAAGGGTGAAAAAGGCTATGGACTTTGGATATTTTGGTAAAGGGTTATATCATGACATTATATTCCTTTATGGTTTTGCCCATGTCAAAGAATTTATGTATCTCTTATCTCAAGTGACACCATCCAGAGTTAGGTAGAGCGAGCCCTTTCTTTAAATAGCATTTACTATCGTTGTACATACCTTAGAAATGAGAGTAGGGTAAGGGCCTACATCACAGAGTTAATTACTTAGTGGCAGAATCTGGGCTAGAACCCAGGTCTCCATCAAGTCTTTGCTCTTCTTTGCTCTGAGCTGGTGCCTCAGCTCAGTCCTTTGAACCAAGTCTAAAGTTATGAACATCCTGTATATAAGAGATGGAAGGGTATTATCCCCAGTTGTCTTTAAAGTAACCTGTGTGCTGATCATCTTCATTACCAATGTCATCCCAACAAAACTCACAGAATGTGCAATAGCATTGTTGTATTTTCATTGCTCTGGCCCATAGGTGGCTTCAGGGGAGGAAAAAAAAAAAAGGAAAACTCAGCCCCAAACAGTGAGTATATTTCAAGAACTTGATTAATGCTGATGAATTATTTCAGTGTTATAAGGAATAGAAGTAAGGGCTTAAGAGTTACTAGCTGGCATGTCAGACAGGTATTCCTAATGTATATCAGACATTAAAAGTAAACTCCCAAGAGTTGTAAACTTGAGCACATAGCTCTTTGAGAAAGGATCCTAGGCCCCTTCTTGCTGAAGTGAGACAGATGTGAAATGATGTTTACAGCTTCAGCTTTAATACAAACACTTGTCTCAGGGAGTCAAATACAATGGAAGGAGGCTTATCTCTTCTTTTGTGTTCCCTTGAGGCACACTGTGTGAAGAAAGCACTGATGAAAGTCTGTTTAAGGTCAGGAAGAATGGATGCACCTCTGAAATGACAAGTCTGATCCTCTTATTACTCCTCCACATAAAAATCTCTGCATTCTCTGCAGTTGACACTTGATCTCGGCCCAGGGCATGATCTCGCAGTTTGTTGAGTTCGAGGCCCACTTAGGGCTCTGCACTGATGGTGCAGAGCCTGCTTGGGATTCTGTCTCTCCTTCTCTGACCGTCCCCTGCTTGTCCTAATAAACTTAAAAAAAAAAATCTCTGCATTCTCTTCACAGGATGGTATCCAGATCCCTAGTAGGCCACACTCCGCATCCTTGAGTAGCTGCAGTTTGTCAGACTTCTCTGCATTGCCTCAATGGTCATCCCTTGTTACTCTGTGACAGAGACCTCCTCATTCTTAATAGACCCTGGTTATATGTTGTCTTTGCTGGCCTTCACCCAAAGTTGCTCTCTCCCCTGCTCCCAGAGCATTTTGTTTATTTCTAAATGAGAGCAAATGTCAACCCATTATAAGTCCATGACTCTCTAGCATTAGTCAAGGATGGGAAATTTAACTTTTTATATCCTTCCTAGTGCCTACCAGACAGCCAATGAAGTTTGCTACCTGATTTACTGGATGGGAAGTCCCTCAAAGTACTGTTAGTTAATCATCCCATGTTCTCCTATCTTGCCTGTTAACAAAAGTTCTACTGTTTTGGTTATTTCCATTTTATAAGTAATTTGTTTCCTTTTCTTTATAGGCAGCATAATTCGTTGTATGAGGCGCCTGGAAGAACTGCTTAGACAGATGTGTCAAGCAGCAAAAGCCATTGGAAATACTGAGCTGGAAAACAAATTTGCAGAAGGTCAGTATCCAGTCTATAAGCTTTTTCTAATAATTAAGGCAAATCCTGTGAGACCTGAGTTCTTGACCACAATGTAGGAAGACTTTTTCAGATGCTTTCCAATGGAATGCCATGGAGGGCTATCTAGTAGTGTTTAAAGAAACTTTTAGAGTGTATGGGAAGAAGTTTTGGGATTTTATGTATAATCATTTGTAAGATTTTTTTATTGAGTACTGTGTGCCAGGCATTGTTTTAAGCACTAGGGGATACAGCAGTGAACCAAAAAACCCACAAATCCCTGCCTTCATGAAGCTTACATTCTGGTGTGGGGAGATGTAAAATAAGTTAGCACTTAAAATATTTCAGGTGGTTATAAGTCTACAGAAGAAAAAGAGGAAGAGACAATAGGAATTGAGAGATAGATGAGATGCCTGGGGGCCCTACTCAGGAGGTGGCATTAAGGCCCACTCAGGAGTCTATGCTTGATACACTTAAGCAGCAGCACAAGGCCAGTGTGGCTAAAGCAGAGTGAGCAGTGAGTAGAATAGTATGAAGGAGAAAAGAAATTATCATTTTAACCCCTAGGCCCGGCCTTTTTCCTGAAATGATTATTGGAGGTTTTGAACACAGGAGTGCTGTGCACTGGCTTGGGTTTCACAGCAATTCTTGCTGTTGCATTGTAGGCCAGTCTGTAGATGAGCAAGGTGGAAGCAGGAAGACCAGATCATGGAAGGATAGCCAGTCCGAGGTGGTAGTGACAGAGGTGGGCGGTGGGTCTAACATGTTTACAGTTTGTTCCATCTGACACAACCAGTGTCCTGAGACGAGGTGTTCAGAAACTGAGTTATGTTTCCTTATGCTCAATGGGGCAGACCTATTTCATCAACCCGAGTTTAAGTCTCGTTATATAAACTTTTTATTTTTTTTTTAATGTTTATGTTTTATTTTGAGAGAGAGAGTGCAAGCAGGGGAGGGGCAGAGAGAGGGAGACACAGAATCTGAAGCAGGCTCCAGGCTCTGAGCTGTCGCACAGAGCCCGAAGCAGGGCTCAAACCCATGAACCATGAGATCATGACCTGAGCTGAAGTCACATGCTTAACTCACTGTGAACCACCCAGGCGCCCCTAAACATTTTTAGATAATAAGATTTGTCCTGTCTTCGCGCAGAAAGAATTTCACATGGTAAGTGAAAATACAGGATCTCCTGACGTAGGCTGAAAGTACACGCTTTTGGGCCAATAACTTCTTTTGACAGTTTAGTCCTTTCCTCAGTAATAAGTCTTTGTGAATAATTTGAACCACTCCCACCCCCTACATACACACACGGAGACCTACTGGGCATTTCAGAGTCTAGCCTAAGTTTTTATGTTTCCCCCCCTCTCAGAGGTGGCTGTGGACTCTTCCAGGTATCTTTTAGACCAACAGGGTCTTGTACCATCAGGATTGTTGTGTTAAAACCGCACCAGAGGGGAATCACGATCTTTGTGGTCTTAAAATTTTAAATCTTATTTTCTTTTCTTGTAGGAATCACCAAAATCAAGAGAGATATTGTATTTGCTGCCAGCCTCTACTTGTAAAAAGAGCCAGTGAAATGAATGTGGGATTTTAAAGTTTTCACCACCTGATTACAACTGACTACATACAAATGCTTACACAAGTATTGATTTGGTTCTCTCATCTCAAGGCAGTCGTTCAAACATTTTAATACGTATTATGTTTAAATCAGGCATCATGCTAAGAGAGCATACATTACATACACATTTGTACATAAGCATTACATTTTTTTAATAAAAAAATGTACAGGTGGGCATTGTTTTAGTGAAAGGCTTAAAGTTTTTTAAATGAATTCAGAGCTATTAGATAACCACGGTGTTAAAGGGAACTATATACACACAGGTAAAGTGGGCATCCAAGAGGTATAGCAGCAGCAGTCCCTTAAAGGCTTGTACACCATGAAGAAAACGCATCCTCTTGCCTTCTGGTTGCAATCATTTTCCTTTAGAAAGCGGGCCAGCTTCATCTGAGCACTCTGCTACCTTCAAGGTTGGTGATTGTTCCTATAGTGATTGCTTGCGGTTGGTGTTTCATGCAGAGTTGTATGAGAGTCCTCCTCTTTCCTTTCTTTAAAAGGAGAATTTCTCTCCCTGAAGAAATCTGATACATACACTACCTACAGAGAACAAATTCTACTTAGAATGGGACAAAAGTATTTAATGATGTAATTTAATTTTAAAAACCATATGCATAGTTGTAACAGTTTGCAAAAAATAAATATAAACAAAAGGCATATGTTAAAGGGTACAGAAAATTAGTGACCAACAGGAAGTTTTAATGTTAAAGGAAATTCTTCTAAAATTCGGAGTTGCTTAGTTAGGTCTTAAGTACAGCTTTACTCTGTTAGCACTTAAGGTATTCTTCAGTTCATACAAAAAAAACCCAAAACGCTGTAGGCATAGCCTTTTACAAAACTACATGTAGTAGTAAGTTTTTATAACTTTTAGGAAAAGCAGCATAGTTTATTATCTGCTGTCCGTCCTAACATGACTTAGTAACATCGGTGTTCTTACTCAGTAAAAATTACTAAGCCACAGTATCTTCCTTTGTATAGTTTTTTTCAATAGCACATGTTTTCTACTTATTTATCCCAGTGTTTATCAGTATCAACATATAGGGTGCCGTCCTGTATACTTACAACTAATATTGCCACCAGAGCTCCTTGAATGAGTCCAGTTAGTACATCACTCCAATGGTGCTTGTAGTCAGAAACTCGAGAAAGACCCACATAAATGGATACAGCAACAAGACCAAATTGCAGTGTGGGGCGTAAGAGTCTTGCCCAGTCTCCCTTCATCCTGGCTTGAAGGTAAAGCTAATAGAAAAGATAAGAATAAAGAGTTTAACATACCAACTAGAAACTTTAGTATCACCACACCCCTAAAGTGTCGGTGTTTGAAATGATTAATAGTCATTAAATGTTAATAGTCATTACCATTAATAACCACTGAATAATCAGAGTATAAATTATATATGGAATAGGGCTTTAGGCAAGCATTCTCATGCTCATTAATACCTGAAAAGTTAATCTTTTTAAAAACCAAAACAGGGGTGCCTGGGTGGCTCAGTCTGTTAAGTCTGACTTCAGCTCAGGTCATGATCTCGTGGTTCATGAGTTCAGGCCCCCATCAGGCTTTGTGCTGACAGCTCAGAGCCTGGAGCCTGCTTTGGATTCTGTGTCTCCCTCTCTGTGCCCCTCCCCCATTCACGCTCTGTCTCTCTCTCTCAAAAATAAACATTTAAAAAGTTTGTTTTTAAAAAAGCAAAACAAAAAGTGCCCAAGAAACCTGACTTTTAGAAGAGTTTATTACTATATCTAGACTACTTTTGAAATTGTAAAAAAGACAATTGTTGACAGCGCCTCTTCCTGTGTTTTGTGTTATAATTCTGATTAAGAGGCAACTGTTATCATTAGTTCCAAGTCTTGGGATAAACTGCTAGCATTCTGAACACAAGGTTGTCCTTATTCTGGGCCAACCTACTAAGTTTTCTGCCCTGTTTGTCTAGGGACTAAGTTTAATTCATTCAAACAGTTTACTTGACAGTTCCACAATCCTCAGATTACTTTAAAGGATAACGAAGAATAAATAATCTGTATTTATAATACAGTAATCTGCCTAAATAAGTACAGGTTCTCTGATCCAACAATGAAATACATTTTCTGATTAGCACCTATACACCCTTTTAGTTCCATGACTTTACACCAATCAGGTGAGAATTTCCCCTCTTCTCTGTCAGCCTGCCTTTGACTTTGGGTGCATCCCTAAAGACTTGACCCCCTTTAAGCAAATCTGGTCTCTTTTTTTGAAAAAAAATTTTTGCCTTATTTCTATCTAGTAAGAATATGCCTTCAAACTATATTTCAAAAATTCTGTTTGATAATTTGTGATTCATACACTTAATCAAATGCATTCCTCAGAAAACAATGTATGTTGGCTGTGTGCATTGGCACTGCCTATTTGAAATAGATACACAATCCATTCCCAGCTCTTTGACCAATGCTGTGAGCATTCAGTTCTCAGCAGCTGGCAAAGACTCAGAGGTTATCTAATTTTATCAAGTTTTTTACATGGTTGTACAACATGGTTGTAAAAGAACATGAGTTGTTCAACTGAATTGCACTCATTAGCTGGTTTAAAGTCCTACTGGCTTTCTGCAGAGCCCCTCCTTTCCTTTTTTGTTTGTTGTTGAAGCTATAAAAACATAAATAGTAAGAGGCTTGTCTCAACATTCTGGAGTTGAGAAGAAAGTCGGTTCTGGTTGAATCAAAGTTTGCATCTGGCAGCTGAAGCCAATTTGGCGACACAAACATGCCAGTTAGAGTCCCCTCACTAGTTCTACCTTAATTGGATTTTTTTTTTTCATTTTCAGGATAACAGTACCTTGAGTGAGGCTGAAGCCAGGTTTGGATATTACTGCCTAAAAGTGCAGCTGTCCCTATTCTGGTTATTTAGTTGCCTCTGCCTTTTCATATAATTGTTAAAGGCATCGGTTCTGCAGACTAAAAACATATACCTATGAGTTATAAATCCTTCTATGAGTGTATCTTAGGGAGACTTGCACCTGTCTCTGCTAAGGACATAGCAAGAAAAAACAATACCAACTCTAAAATGGAACTTCCACTTAGTCCTATGTTGTGCTTTCAACTCAAAGTAAACTCAGGACGCTGAAGGTCCTTCCTCACTTAGGATTCTAAAATCTTCAAACAATATTTTCCTTCCAAAGACCCTGACTTTAACACAAGGTTCAATATACTTCAGATGAAACCTATATACCCCTTTAAGTTTTCCCCTTACAGATCTACCCCAGTATAGGTGTTACCCCCATCTCTGGGGATCCAAAGATTACTTCATCCTAAGGGGGTACTAGGAATCCTTCCCCCGCCCCATTGTGGTTATATACCTAACTTTGCCCTCCCTCTAGGCTCTGGCTCCTCTGATGACTAATGGCTGTGGCATGTATGCAGGCTGTGGTCAGAACAGTGGTCATAGCTCTGGGTGAGGTTGGCTAATTGAGTGTGCTTTGTATTTGCCTGCTGTGTGTTTCCCTGAGTCCAAGATACTCAAGGGAGCTCTGGGAAGGTCAGGCATCACTTAACCTATAGCCCTGTTCATCTCCATGAAAAATCTTCCATTTCAGTAGACCTCCAGGGGTAAATACTGAGTTTCTTGGACTTTGGATCACTTGCCAAGTCTAGACTTTGACAACTCCCCACCCATGTTGCCAGGCAGATTCACCATATCTTCCTGGCGGCTCCATGTCCAAAGCCTTTCTCAGGTTCTGCAGTACAGATCTCTTAAGCTCCTACCCTCTGAAGGCACTAGACATTTGAGTTCTACCACTCATCTAACTGCTTCCCAAAATCATTACCTATTGGCTATTGTTTCCTTTTGCATTCTTTGACTTTGTGGGTTTATAACCTTTTATTCTGTTGCTTGTCCTTTAAGAGGAAAGAGAACAGCATATGCTCCTTTAAAAAGTTTCTGTCAAGGAAAGAATATGTTCCTAACTGCCTTAGAGAAACAATGTCTGAAGCTCTCACCACTGTTCTACTAGTCCTAGATATAGGGACAGAGCTCATGGATTAATGCCACATCTGACAATAAGAAGGCTCTGTAAGTCCCTGCCTTTGCAAACTCCATTCTTACCCCCCGTCCCCACACATGCATATGCCAATCATATAGGCACTAAAACACATTCAAGGTCGCCTGTCTGGCTCAGTTTGTTAAGCATCCAACTCTGTTTCAGCTCAGGTCATGATCTCACAGTTCATGAGTTCAAGCCCTGCATGGGATTCTCTGTCTCCCTCTCTCTGCCCCTTCCCTGCTCAAAATCAACATTTAAACAACACACACACACACACACACACATTGGTGGAAGGAAGTCCGTTCCTTATCTTGTAAAACTCAGAAGAACTACAGAACTCTAATCCAACATTGTGTACAGTCCTGACAGACTCTGTGGCAATCTTACAAATTCCCCTCCGGGGCGGGGGGGGTGGGGGCACTGTCTTCCCACAACACAGTTGAAGGGGGAAGGGGGAGCCCCATTTGAACCACACAGCTCTGCCTTTACTTTTGAGAGGACACTGAAGATGACCCATGACACACCTGACCCAGACATCTGCTGCACTGTATTCTCCCTCTGGAATTTACACTGGAAGGATGGAAGGGTTCTCTTTTTTGTTAGAAGTGTAGAAAGGATACCTAAAAGGATACAGGATAGGCTACTTGCAAACTCAGCTTATAAGGATGTAAAAGCTATGGTTCAGCAATGACAGCAAGCCAGTGAGTAAATGGATCAGAATGGCAGCCACACTGAAAAGCCAGGCGACCAGTGAGACTGAGCAAGTTCAGTTCCGTTCCTGGTGGGAGGCTAGTTTCTGGACTGTGTTGTCTTTACTATCAACCTTTTTTTTCTCTGGGAGATCGAAATGAGTCAGTTGCTTACATACAACCAAAAGATAAAAAAGCCAATTACCAGCCACTCCTGTGTGTTTAACCAAAATCTCATTTTGTTTTAATTTGGATTCTGACTCAAATGATGAAATTTCACTTTTTAAATAGGTAAGTTTCAATTTGAAAAGGAAAACCATGTTTATACACCTGGGTTCAAATAGCAAGAAAAAACTTAAAAAAAATAAAACCCATGAAAACAAACATATTAAATGTCCACTGAAGTGGACATTGAAAGAGTCCATTAAATGTCCATTGAAAGAGAAGTCTGGCACTAAGCACAGGATTTACTTCCATGACTTCTTTCTACATACACTATAAGGTGTGAGCCTCTACCATAAGCCAAATAGTTATCTACCATCTCCTTCAGTCTCCTCTGGCCCATTCTGATTCTTCTCTGAGAGTGGTGCAGTTTGGCCTCACCTGGCCAATGAGTATTTCGGTCAGCTGGTGGGAGATGGAGTCCTGCGGAATGAGAGAGATTCTAAGCCTCTGGATCCCTCCTGATCCTAAACATCCAACTTTCTGGTGAAGGAAGCTCCAAAGTGGAAAGTTCACTACTAGAAATATGAGAAAGGGTAGAAAAGGCCAAACCTTTTCTACCTGCAAGACATAACCTGCAGCTGGTGTAGTTGGTCACAGAAGTAAGTACTCCCCAGAAGCAAAGACAACAGTCGTGTTTGTTGAAGGAACACCTGAGCCTACCACTAGGGTCACCCCTGCTGTCACATCGAGGAAAAGGCAGGAGGCATGTGGGTTTCCATAAGGCACAAACAGCATAAAGAAGTACTAATAGGAAAAGCAAAGATCTATCCTACACTTAACTAACCTTTGCACTGCTCCCTGCCCCCATTTTCATCTATTGAAAAAGGCAGGATAGACCTATATACCACAGGAGGACTTGGAGGGGAAATCAACCTCAGGGCTCAAAAGGAAACCAGTGAGGCCTATCTCTATTCCTCCCTGTCTGCAGCAGGGGAACTATTATTTGAACCTGACCACACTGTGTTAGAGCACATCAGGTACAACCACTGATTGTACATAGGCCAGTATGTAGGGTTAAATGTCCAGCATCTTTTTTTTTTTTTAAGTGTCCTCTCTTATTACTCGGCAATCAAAAAGAATGAAATCTTGCCATTTGCAGCTATGTGGATGGAACTGGAGGGTATCGTGCTAAGTGAAATTAGAGAAAGACAAAAATCATATGACTTCACTCATACGTGGACTTTAAGATAAAACAGATGAACATAAGGGAAGGGAAACAAAAATAATATAAAAACGGAAGGGGACAAAACAGACGAGACTTATAAATACGGAGAACAAAGGGTTACAGGAGGGGTTGTGGGAGGGGGGATGGGCTAAAGGGGTAAGGGGAACTAAGGGATCTACTCCTGAAATCATTTTTGCACTAATGATGCTAATTTGGATGTAAATTTTAAGAAATAAAAAACAAAATTAAAAAATAAAGTGTCCACTCTTAACAAAAAACCTATTGAACATGGGATGGAAATAAGTTACTATGCCCAGTATTTTTTAAAAGAAGTAAGAGCTTCTTAGTGGAGATCTTACTAGAGACTCATAAAGGCAATTTCTTATTCCTTAAGGCAACAAGGACAGAGGAATCGATATGCTCAATATAACCAGATAGTCAAACCCAGAGAGGATTGTAGGAAGACACTCTACCATTCAGGCAGCAAATGCTTCCCTGACAAGTCCAGAGAGGCCTTCCTCCTAATCCAGAGAGAACCCAACACTGAATCTCTATGAAGAGCCTCATGATGGTTTTATAGAGCGCATGAAGACCTGGTCAAAATAAATAGGAGTTTTCAATGTACAGGGCCACAATGGAACAAAATTAGAAGGTACACGTTTTTCTTTTTTCTTTTGTAAAAATTATTATATATACATCTTTTTTGAAGAAGGAAATTCAATGTCTGTTGACACAACTTTGGTATTCTTTGATTATTTTATTATCCCCAAAGGGTAGAATATAGCCTTTTTTTGCCTAAAATTTCTAAAAAAAATATTAGCTTCTATTAAACTATTCTATTAAAACAGATTGCTATTTTAAAATCTGATTGCTAATCAAAATATTTTTTGAAGTGGATTTATTTTGCCTTTCCTTGATCCTGTAACACTTAACTGCAAATGCTGTTGTCTCACAAGAGTTTCTTAACCTTTTCTTAAAATGAGAGGGCTATTTTTTTTTCCTTTTTTCAATTTTAAAGTAGAGTCGGTGGGCCAGCTTGCAAGCTATGAATGGTTTTCACATTCGGGGTGCCTGGGTGGCTCACTAGGTTGAGCATCTGACTTCTGATTTTGGTTCAGGTCGTGATCTCCCGAATCTCAGGATCGAGCCCCGCAGCAGCGAGAATGCAGAGCCTGCTGGCAATTGTCTCTTTCGCTCTCTGTCCCTCCCCCACTTGTGATCATGTTCTCTACATAAACAACTGAACATGTTTAAAGAATAGTTTCCCCATTTTAAAGGACTTTTTAAAAGAAGAATATGCAACTGAGACTGCATGTGGCCCACAAAGACTAACTATGATCTGACCTCTTACTGAAATCTTCTGCCGACTCCTGGACTAGACCAACAGCAGCATGTTCAACACAAAGAGATATTCCTTGCTCTACTTATTTGAAATACAGCTTCTAAGCCTAAGCCAGGCAATATATTGTTCCACCTACATTTGATGACAGAACTGGCCAGGAGAACACCCTAAGACTGACCTCTGTTTAGTCTTCTCTAGGCTTCAATTTCACCATCTTTAGGATTCACAGAGTTCCTAAATTTAGATGTAGAATCCCATGTTACAATTAAGATCCATGTAGTTCCTGGGCTCTGTTCACTTGCCCAATGCTCAGCATTAATTCACAACTTGGAAAACATCTTCATGAAATACCACTAGGTAATACATGGTGAGTGAGAGGTAAGGGGTTGTACAAATCTTAAGGAAATCAAAGAGCCAGATTCAGACAAGTGGGCAACACTATCCAAACACAGCGGTGGGGGTGGTGAGACCCAGACACAAGCCTTTCTGTGGCAGGGAAGGGGGTCTAGCTGAAGCACCGACACTAAGGTACTTGGGCCCCCACTATGGTAATTTATACAGGAATTTCATAAAAGACAGTGACATAAACAATCTGAGATTTCAGGCTCAATAGTACAGTGCTGGGAGAATTTTTTAGTGCATTCCTTTAGTATATTCCAATACATTCCATTTATATATATGGACTGAAAAAAGAACAGTCTCATAACATGGTTCTTTCCTGGACAGTCAAGTAAATTTGGAATCTTTGGCATTCAGCCTAGTTCAACAGACATCACTAAGCACAGAAACTAGCTATGTGCAAAGAAGCCAGGCCATATGCTCCTGCCAGCCTAGGTGGTTTTCATGGGTGCTGACTGTCTGGCACTGTGTGAAGTGCAGGGCTGGGCTGCCTGCCAGAGGTGAACAACAATGGTCAGGAATATCTTCTCTTAAGATACTTCTTCAAGTAGAAGTTAATTTCTGGGTGTCAGGATTTCCTTACAAATTTTGACTATCAAAAGCCATCCTCAGAATTTAAATGACTGTACATCTCCACCCAAATCTGGGACTGGCCCATGATGCCAAGATGCCTAGGGAAACAAGATGAGTCATTGCCTAAGGAATTGGCAGAGGAGGTGGAGTGGTTAAATGTTGTATATAAATGTGAAAGCTGGAAAGCGGGAGCCATCTGTGTGTTCAGGGGCTGAAATAAAAGCTTGGGCCTACATCCACATCAAGTAAATATTTCCACTGCTTAGAGTCAGTGAAATGCAGTGCACGACTGCTCTGGCCAACTTTCTTCTCCAGAAAGGCCTTGGTCTCTGAGAAACATATTTATTGGAACTTTTCATTATAACTTTATATCTAATAGCTCATACCCAATTATTAAACTACAGTGTCGGTAATTTTCCCTCTGCTTATAGCCCTAACTTGCCTCCTCATGTGCTCCTGGGTGTCCACAGAGCAGGCTTACCACTGAGGCCCTCTAAATAATCATTTTGTCTTCTGTACATTAGTTTTATATTTTACAGAAGAGCCCTCAGTAAAAGTTTATATCTGACCGAATATATATCTATTTTGAGAAGGGTCAAAGGAGCAAAGATGAACAGTAAACTATAGGATATGGACGCTGATACATCTAAGAATATACTTTACAATTAAAAACAGGTGGTAAAAGTTGTATGTCATCACCTGACCTTCAAAATAATTGGACTAGGGTTAAGATCAAGCAGAGAATCAGCAAAGCAAGGGAACCTGATAAATAAGAGACCAGTAGAGAGCTTACAGACCTTAATAGCCTCCCAAGGCCCCTACTTCTCCATTTATAAAAAGGGTGGCAACCATCCCTCTTCTACTTCATGAGGATTACTAGAGTCAACAATTAAAGTAGTATCAATGCAAATCATCTGTATCAACCTCAGATTCTTTTTTTCTTTTTATTTTTTACATTTTATTTATTTAGTTTAAATTTATTTATGTATTTCTTTAGTATTTATTTTTTCAAGTTTTTATTTAATCTTTTTTTAATTTTCTAAGTTCACTTATTTTTGAGAGGGGGAAGCAGAAAGGGGGAGAGAGAGAGAATCCCAAGAAGGCTCTGCACAGTCAGAACCCACGACGAACTGCACTGTTCGGACCCACCAACCCTGAGATTGTGACCTGAGCTGAAATGAAGAGTGGGGCGCCCAACCAACTGGAGCACCCAGGTGCAAATTATTAAGTCTCTCTCCTTAAGCCCTGAAAAGATACTGATACATGCAGATGAAGGACCTAACAAAGCTCAAAACCTACCCTGGTGAGGTCGGCTGTGGCCATACAAATCACATCCAAACGTTCAAAAGCCATCAGTGTAGTCACAAACTTGTGCTTTGGGAAGATTTCTCAGGCTACTAATGGCTCTAGCCTTCATCGCCCCCTGTCTCTATGCCCTATTTAAAAAGAAAAATATACAGTGGCTCCTTTTAGAAAGAATGCTAACTTTTCCTAGTAAGATAAATGAACAGAGGATATTGGAATAGTACTTCTTGTTACTCCCTTCAAATAAGTCACATTCCTCATGGCACGTTTTCAGAAACATTTGGGTGTGTGTTTTCAAAAAGAAGCCCTAAATTCTGCTGAATTAGTACCCTGTTGCTTCCTCACAAAATTAAATTAACCTAAGACAAAAGACTTAAAATCCAGAAATGCTGAAGAAGCCAAAATTAGTTCTACTGAAATGGTTGTGAAATTGTGGGTTTGAATTTTATATAACACACACATCTGTAATTTTTATATTCTTTTGACTTTTCAAATTTGGTTTTTCCCATAAAAGCAGGATTCTGGTAAAAATTGATTTTAAAATCTCTCTAAATGAGACCAAATTAACTCCCAGCAGTCTACTCTTAATATTACATATCATGGACTTACATGTAAGCATTAAATACTTCTATAGCACTTAATGTGACCAAGGGGGAGAAAAAATTTACATGGAACACAACTATATAAAAGTCCATTCATAAGATTAAAAGTTACAGCTGATCCTTTAGGGTGAAGATCTTCTCCCCCTCTCTTAAGAGTTTTTCTAACAAATTTTGTTGAAAATTTGTTGGAACTTTGTTGGAATTTATTGGAAATTTGTTCTTAACTTTATATAAAGAGAGAAAGAGACAGAGACAGACGGAAACTGGGAACATTATAAAAAATAAGTCAACTGAATTGACCTTTAAAGACTCCTTGTAGGGGGACCTGGGTTGCTCAGTCTGTTGAGAGCCCAACTCTTGATTTCAGCTCCAGTTATGATCCCAGGGTAGTGGGATTGAGCCCTACTTAAGATTCTTTCTCTCTCCCTCTGCCACTCTCCCCTGCTCCTCCTCTCTCTCTCTCTCAAATCATACATACATACATATTCCTTGTATATGCCCTAAAGCTGGGTCTTCCTAAAGCTACTCTGGATACACATTTGTCTCTAGATATGAAGAATGTAGATGCAAATATTTTCTAACTCTTCACCGTCAGCTTTGTATACTGCAGGTGCAAATGGCCATGCTGCTTTCTGGACTAGCAATTAGAAGTGGACCTGAAAACCGTATACATGAAAAGCTCCTGAAGCAGCAACTGCCTCTCCCAGAAGCCGAAACCTTTCTAGTCCTGTGGAAAGCCATCAATGAAATACTTGAGAAGGTGAAAGGAAAATAAAACCTACTCAAAAAGAAGCAACAACTGCCATCACATCAGCTAATCAAAACTCAACTCCTAAACCCAGCAGCCGCCAGGAGGAAAGAGGCCAGGCTGCCGCACCCTCCTGCCAAGCACAGGGGGCCAGGGCTCCCAGTTAGGGTAAGGTTATCACAGCAGCGGTCACCTTGGCCTGGTATTTCAGATCAGTGACCTGCTGTGATTACACAGAAGGTGTTGCTACGTTCCAGGAAATATGTCCCAAAGTGAGGGCACACATCAACCAATTCTTAGCACCAGGTTTACAGATTTGATGATTAGGTTTCTACCGCTGTCAGGAAAAACCTACTTCAACAGTGAAGACTCCCTACAGTCCTGAAGGTTCTCAATTTGCAACCTGCTCCCTAATTGTGTCCATTTGTTACCTTTAAATGAAGGACAAAAATACTTCTGAACAGTTGTAACTGGCTTTGGCAGAAGCACAGGCATCCATTCTCTCAACTGTGGCCAGCAATGGAGCACAGCTGATGAGATGCCAGGGGTGGCCACACAGGACAGGACACCCAGGCTGAACACATGAATTGTATGCGGTACATAATCCCCCATAAACAGAGTACTTACTGCCACGAACAGCATGCAGTACATGGAGAATGAAGAGTGGCCCGAGTAAAAAGACAATCTAGAAGAGAAAGAAGAGAAATGTCAATTTTCCTTCCTAGAGGCAGGTAACAGTCATGCTATCCTAAATCTTACGCCATAATAAGTATATCTCTTTCCCCTCACCATAGAAATCAGATGAGTGGGGAAAAGGGACAGTTAGGACAGAAACATTGTAGTCTTGAGGGACGGGGTGTCTTATTACTGAGACTTCCAGGGTAGAGACAAACATTTCTCAATTAATACCTGACAAGCCATAACTAGTATAAATGGTCTGACTTCATGACATATAAACTTAACTGACCATGATCTAAGTTTTATTTTCTACTTGCAGAGTTTGTCCTTGAGTACTAGTAGTACCTCCTTTGGAACACTCAGAAGTTGACTACCTTTTCAAAAATAAAATCACTTTTAAAAAATTAAAAGTGGCATTTTAGCATTTTAAACAGGCACACATCTTGCCTTAGAATTCCCACCAAAGTGCTTTTGTTTGACATATATTTTAAAATTATACACTGACAGTCCTGTACCAGATGAATCCTCTTTCAATATTATATTCTATAAACATGTGAATATTTACCACCTAAAAATGACAGAATGCTTGCAAAACTTAATTTTATGGCACTTTTTGAAAAGGGGAAATCTCACTAACATTCATGATCTAAGTTCTTACATAGTACTGGCCAGTGATGCAGAAAAGGCAAGCACACACATCTGACAAAGTAAAAGTACTCCATGCAAATGCAAAAGATGTATCAAGCAAATAATTAGGATGTTTTCCTACAAAGAATAAGAACAAAACCAAGAAAGGCAGGCTTTTAAGTATTTTACTTATTACACCTTGCTTGATTCAAAAGGAATTTGGTTCCCTGGATTCAGCGAAGAGAATTTGAAACATCAGAATGTCAATCTGTGTATGCAACTAAGGGTGGGTGGCAGGAGAGATTTCTTAAGCCTGTATTGGCGATGATCTACCAAGAATTATGATAGTCTTTTTCATAATCAGACACATCTCTAAGAAAATGAATATTCTCACTTCTTGTACCAGCTAAGAATTATGTAATTAAGTCTGATAATTATTGTAATTTAATCTATGTAAAACAAGAAAAATAAATTACTTTTAGCCTTACTATTTGGCTGTAGAGAACAGATCAATACAAATCCTTACTTTAAATCAGATAATTGGAGCAGAGTTCTGTACATTTTATGTTTCAGTAAGTTATACTGACGAGCGTATAAGTAAATAAAAGCTAATTTCAAGGACTGTCAAATCCTATCAAGCCAACACAACCACGATCAAAGAAATGTTTTCAAAGCCAAGCAAGTTCAAAGTTTCACAAAGACTTCATGTTCAGAGTATTCACTGTACACTGTGCTACAAAGTCATAAATTCAAAAGTATGTGATAGTTTTAAAGAGTTCTGATTCATTCAGATTTCGTTAGTTGAAAACAAAATGGTTTCGGTTTTTTATTCTAAGTGCATAAACAGACATTTTATTCAGTATAGAATCAGCCAAACAATAACCTGTGACTTCAACAAATGGATTAAAAGACACAAATAAGAACTCTATTTGACCTCAGTCTCTAAGTCTTCTTCACCCACAGTAAGTGATCAAATAGATCATGGTAATACTGACTTTTATTACCATTAAGAACAGAATAAAACACCAAAAAAAAAATTATTTTCATATTCCATATACATCTCTTTACTGGAATCTCTTGGAGATACAGGTCTTATGTCTGAAACTCACAAATGAACAAATAATTTTATCAGTACAGCACGAGACCCTTGATCTCGGGATTGAGAGTTCAAGCCCCATGTGGCATGTAGAGATTACTTAAACATAAAATCTTTAAAAAATAATAAAAATAAAGTAAGATCTCAAATGTAGTGAAAATGCAGAATGTTTTCATCATAGTAACCTCACTGAAATGTTTAAGATATTGGTCCTGGCCTCCAAACACCACCCTGTTCTTAGATTTCCACCAATCCTAGGCTACCATCGGACTTCATTATAATTCCTCCAATGAATGTACACAGATAAATAACTACACCAGCTTTCCATCAAAGCTTAAGAAAGTCTTTTCAGAGAGAAAATTTACAGAAAAATATATATATATTCTGAAATGCAGCTATTTTCACTAGCTCAGGCATGGACTATTAAACTGAGCGTGTAGACAAGTCTTGACAATACAACTTACTGTGAATGGGATTCTATTCCAAATGCCAAACTTAAGATTTTCTCTCTCTTGGGAGAGCTCATTAAACTTGGCCTGAATCCCAAAGTCATAGCCTTATAGCCATCCACCCCTACTGTGTCTGTCAGCTCCCCCTCCTCAAGCCATCATTCTTCCAACTCAGTTTTCCAACATCTACATAAATGCTCAGCCTTATCAACTGGCAAACAGGCAAAAACAGCCAAATCCAACCTGTATCAGTCATCAGAAGCAAGCAACTCACATAAAGCGTTTCTTCATTTTTTACATGGCATTTACGAAGTATTTTGGGGCTCATGAGGAGATTGAATCACAACCTCCTAAATCATCTCAATGTCCTTGCCCTCCCTCAGATTTTCCTCCTCCCACACCCCAGTGTTAAAAGGCACAAACCAATTATATCTTTAGCTATTCTCTTAGTTTGAAATGTCTACTTTGCATTCAACGTTGAATGATGGCTTTCCTGAATACAGAACTGTAGGTTAATGCTTTTTTTCTCATTACTTTGAGGGTATCATTAGACTATCTTCTAGTTTCTACTTCTCTATTAAAATAGAAGCTATCTGTCTGCCATTCCCTTCTGGGTTACCCATCCTTTGAAACTGCCCCCCGACCCCAGCACCTCCACACCGAAGTCTCCACTATTCTCCAGTCTCACGATCATGTGTCTAGTAGGAATGTCTTCTTCTTTATCTGATTTAGTATTCGTTGGCTTCTCATTTGTATACTTCACCCAATGCTGAACAGGGTTCAGCCATCATACCTTTTCTTTGTTACGTCTCCTCCATGCTCTTCTCTTTTTCTGAGATTCAACAGGTTCAACATGTGACACATTTTCATCCTATCTCTCCGTATCTCTTAACCTTTCTTTTATACTTTTAATCTTGGTCTGTCTTCCATTTCAGCTCTGAGCCCTTTCACTGTGTCTAATATGCTTAACCAGTCTATTTATTTACATTACTATGTATCATTTATAAAAGATCCCTTTGGTTCTTTTTCAAACCTATGGTCATTTTCCACCTTTATCCTACATTATATTCTCAATCTCTTATTTATACACAGTAGACAAACTTATTTTATATTCCATATGGTAATTCTAATATCCACAGCCTTTGAGAGCTTCTGTAGTTTGTCTTATCTCCTGACTCTCATAGTTTTCTTCTATGGATGTTCATTCTTATGAGCTCGTGTCCTTGGAACTCTATCTGTGGGGAATTGTAGAGGCCTTGGTTTAAAAAGAGTTCTTCCACAGATGTTTGTTCTCTCCTGATGGGTTCACTACCAATCCATTTTAAAATTCTTTTTTTTTTTTTTTTAAAGCCACATACATAGTATGAATTCTGGCCCCAGAACAGTGTGACTGTGGCCCTCTAGTTAAAATTCTTTCTGACAGCCCCCCCACCCCCCAGGAGGATGTTGCCCTTTGGGAGTCCTTAAATTATCCCGGAGTCTCCCCTCTGCCCACACTGCACTGGCCTCAGCCTTTATCTCTTGTGCCCCATGTTCAGAGCCCATCCAAACTCAGTCTAGGCTACCAGAAAGTGGCACATAATTTCAGGGCACATATCAGGTTTACAGCATTAACAAATCCCAACCTCAGGAAAATTCCTTTACTTTCTCATAAGCATGGCTATGTATTAAAAAGATTTATTTATTTATGTTTATATATGTTTTAATACATAATACATACCAACATATGCATATGTGGTGTAATATATTACCCAGCACATCTAAGTCTATCATTAAGTATTTCTAATCCTCCATATGGCCAGAAATAGAGGCAGGCTTTTTTAAAACAATAATGAGGACTAATAAAATGTTATCTAGTATCAGCTACTTTACTAGGACACATATACTTTGGCAAAAAGAGTTTGTTTTTCATTACAAAGGGGTCAATGCTCATAAATGTTTCCAATTATTACTATTCCACCACTTCACTAGCTACTAGTACCTTCTATGTGCAGGTATTTAATACACAGTATTTCCACTCTATAAAAATCCCCATGGTGGGGGCTGTCAATCCTATTTTGTACATAGAGAACCTCCCAGAGGTTCATTAACTGGCTCAAAAATCACATCACTTTGAGGCTTAAATCTGAGTCCTCACAACTCTTTCCCACTGTGCCATGATCCCACTCCTATGGAAGGCAGGGTAGACCCAGAGGCAGCACTGATCCTGCCATCTCCCGAGGGATCCTGGGAGCAGTCATTAGAAAGAACAGGAGTACAGCTTACACAGGGCAACTTGTGTGAAGTTAAAATGTAAAGAAGAGGGGCGCCTGGGTGGCGCAGTCGGTTAAGCGTCCGACTTCAGCCAGGTCACGATCTCGCGGTCCGTGAGTTCGAGCCCCGCGTCAGGCTCTGGGCTGATGGCTCGGAGCCTGGAGCCTGTTTCCGATTCTGTGTCTCCCTCTCTCTCTGCCCCTCCCCCGTTCATGCTCTGTCTCTCTCTGTCCCGAAAATAAAACAAAATAAAAAAAAAAAAAAAAACGTTGAAAAAATGTAAAGAAGAACTTAGATAATCTATGAAAAACCAAATGTCAATATGTAAATTATTTTAAGAGAATACTAATTTGTCCTTTGTCCACTCTAAAGGCCAAGTAAAAGGAAGTCAAACTGCAACATGAGGCATTTTCTCCAAATGTTATTTCCTGATTACAAAGTGTACACAATAGCAAATTAACTTGAAGGACATGATAAATTTCCCTTCTGCGGTAACCTTTAAACATAGAATGACCCTGTAATAAAGTTAAAACATGTCCCAAACAAATGCACAAAGGAACAGTTTCCCAAGTATTAGTACTATTTTATTTCAAAAGGATTTTTACAAGCAATAGCTGTGCTAAATGCTCAGGTAATGAGCTCTCAGGCTGTTATCTTTAAAAATCTCACATCTAAGATACCGGGGGAGTCAAGTAGGCAGTGAATGGGGAAAATGGGGACTCTCAAAATGCACTGATGTGAGTGCACACTTTTCAAAGGGTGATTTGACAATATCTATCTGTATGTAAACCCACCCTATTTTTCCACTCAGTAATTCCACTTGAGGGCATCTATGCCAGCAAAACATGCATGAGTGCAAAGATGTTTGCTGCAACACAGCTACACCAACTCGAAGACAATGGTTCTATCACTATTCTTCTGAATACTCTAAGTTAGCTAAAATGAATTAAATTAACTCTATGTGAACTGACAAATTATCTCCAGGGCACATTTTAAAATATGTCATTTATTTATGCCATATAAAACATACACCTTCACATTGAATGTAACAATACACAGAAAAACAAGGACACACAAACTGTCACAAGGAAAGGAATCACATGGAGATTAAAAAAAATCTTTCCCAGGGGCACCTGGGTGGCTCAGTCGGTTGGGCGTCCGACTTTGGCTCGGGTCATGACCTCGCAGTTTGTGAATTCGAGCCCCGCGTCAGGCTCTGTCAGGCTCAGAGCCTAGAGCCTGCTTCAGATTCTGTGTCTCTCCATCTCTCAGCCCCTCCCCTGCTCGTGCTCTGTGTCTGTCTGTCTCTCAATAATAAATAAATGTTAAAAAAAATTTTTTTTTAATCTTTCCCATTTTACAGTGATAATATTACTGTAATAATACAGTAATACTGTGTATACAATACAGTAATACTGTAATAATACAGTAATATTACCAGACAATACAACCTAGTATTACAGGGATTATTTACATACACACACACACACAAACACACAACACACATTTATATTTTTACATATATTTATATTTTATATATAAATATAAACAATGATAATCAAAATATCTGATATGCCTGCTTACACATTTCCTACAAACCTCTTCCACACCAAACACGCATGCACGCACCCAAACTCCTCTCCCCAAACAGCAGTGTCTGAGCACACGCACCGCGCCTTCACATTCACGCCCAGAGCCCAGCAGTGACCTGAGCCCTGGAAGCTTGTTCTCACATCTCTCAATGAAATGTCTTGACATTTATGTGTATTTTTAAATATCACAAGTGTTTCTAGAAACATATTTGCACATAATTTCATACCACTGAAATTCAGCATATGAACTCTGGTTATTACAAGTAACAGAGCCAATAAACATGTGATTTTGATACATGTGTTTGGAAGGGGGGAAATTTTTTTTAAAAATCAGATTTCTAGAAATACAAGAACCATAGGATAGCTCTCCCCCAAAGGTTACAGAGACAAAGATGAAGGTAATAAATGGCAAAAGAATATAAGATGGTCCCAACCAAAATTAATTTAAGTAAAATACAGCAAAAATCAGGTAAATTCATCTTATTTGCTTGAACCAACCAAAGACTGAGAAATTATTTCACAGCAGCAAAAACTGTCATATATTTCTTGAGTTATTTTTTACAATGATTTTTACTATATTTCCATTTAAAGCTACAATGAATTTATATGGCATCAATTTTAACCAAGCCATATTATATGAAAGTGACATGCCTATCTGAAATAAAACAGATGTGAGTATCCAATATTATTCATTAATATTAATGCATCAGCATCAAATACCACTTCATAGCCACTAACATCAGTGAACCATATACCAAACAATCTAATTAATATCTGTAGATACCACATCATGAACCTTAAAGGAGAGAAACCAGCAGGACTGTGAGAAAGGAAAAAAGGGGAGAAAGCAGGACACAATTCGTATGTGTACAGGGTATTTTAAACTCTTGATTAAATAAACCAAGTGATGATTTAAAAAACCAACTGATGATTAAAAACAAATGATCATGTGTCTTCTGTTTATGGGAGACTCGTATGGAAGGCAGGACCCTAAAAAGTACGAAGTTGCTGAGAACTCTGAGATAAAGTAAAACTGGGTGTGTCTTGAAAATCAGATGACTGGGGCATAAATGGTTCTACACTCTGAACAGGGAAACTCTGTGTCTCTGATGGATGAGCAGAGATTAGGTTGTGACAAAGGTTACTGACAGAAGGGTAAAACATACTTAAGTGCACTGACCAGGGGAAGAGAGGTCACAAGTTCCCTATGGCATGAGAGAAAAATTGATGACTTGGTGTACAAAGACTCCAAATCACCACAGTGGCACTACCTAAGATTTAAAAAGGAAACAAAGGGCAAATGGTAGATTAAACAGAGGACATAACTCTGAAGCATTCCTATGCCAGCAACTAGTAATGCTTTACCTACCTCCTACCCTCCCCCTCGCCTTTTTTTAAACACACTGAACAAAGAAGACTACCCTCACTAAAAAGTAGATTTCAGAGCGAGATAGATAGAAGGAAAAGCCAGTTCTAAATCAAGTGCTCGGGTATTTTTTAAAGGGGAAGAATGCTAGCCAGAGACAAGACTGCGAGCAAGACCTCTACTTTCAAGCCTTTCCCAAAAAGAAAACCTGAAGGCCAGCAAAGCCTGTGACCACCTGGCTAGCACACTCCACTTCCCACCCTGATGCAGATCACAAAATCACCACTAACTCTTTGTCACTGGGCTCAGGAAGGATGAGGTGCACTGATGTGGATGTTGCCAGTAGCAAGAGAAAAGGGAAAAGCCCCCACAAATATAAAATTATTAGAGCCCAACAGGAAGCTGGCCAGACAGGTCACTCTCCGTTCCTTTCAGAACAGAGCAGGGGACATCGCACTAGAGCTCGTGTTACCAGAAGACTAGCAGAGTGCCACAGCACTTCTCACACAACCTTTCTACCCAACGGACAAAGCAGGAGAGTCACACTTCCTTTAGTATCTGAAGTTCTTCTGCATTAGAAGAAAACAAAGCTGAGGTCATACAATATTTAGGTATCCATGTTAGTATATTTAGATTAGAACTGAGTGGAGGAAAGCTGAATATTTTTTACAAGTATAAAAACAAAACCACACCACCTTACTCTCCTGCTTCAGGTCTTTCACTTGCACAAACTGCTGATTTAGAGTAACAGACTCTTCCTGAGCCCACCAACTACTGTGGAACCATCATCATCTGCTACCCAACTACTTACAATTCCCAATATACACCATGTTTCATGGTCTCTGTGTTTCTTCATCACTGTGCCTGGAATGAGCCTCCCAACTTTGATAATTACTTCACAAGAGTCAATTCAGCCACTATTTCCTCCAAGAAACCTTTCTTCAGCAGCTAGGGTGAAGTTATCTCCCTTTCTTCAAAAAGGAAAGAGATGTCTATCATCAGTGAACACATCTATCCCTGAATCCACCTTCTACAGTAAATCATCTGTTGTAGTACTTTCTTCCTCCATTCCACCCAAAGCTGGGTAGGGACAGGACAAGGCTTATAAATAGGAATATCTGGGTTTTTTATTTTAATTATCACAGATGTTCATTAGAAAAATTCAGAAGGTACAGCAAATCAAAAGAAAAACTGCTGATAAATTCCCAACCTCCCTGAGATCCCATCTTTTTTCCTTATTTTTTATTTGAGAGAGAATGTGTGCGACAATGGAGGTGGGGGGGGGAGAGGGGGGGAGGGGGGGAGAGAGGGAGGGGGAGAGAGAGAGAGAGAGAGAGAGAGAGAGAGAGAGAATGAATCTTAAGCAGGCTCCACATTCAGTGTGGAGCCCAATGCGTGGCTCCATCTCATGACCATGGGATCATGACCTGAGCTGAAATCAAGAGTCAGATGCTCAACTGACTGGGCCACCCAGGTGCACCGAAGATCCCATCTTACTACATGTTGTAGCCCTAACACCCAGTACTGTTACATCAACCATAAATTATAAAGTATGTGCTCAATACATTTTTTAGGCTAAAACTGAACCTAATGTCTTGATGATAAATGGATTTTTATGTAGTTATGCCAGAAACTATAAAATTCTTACTTTTAATATTTTATTTTATCTTTTTTTTTACTTTTCATATTTTAAACGTCACAAACAAATCTACCTCCCCTGCCTCCCCTGATGTCCACCTCCACCAAAGGACCAAGAGGGTTAATGGCTCCCCAAGAAGTACACCTTAACTATCTTGTGTTTTGAGTTGTAAAAAAATGCATAAAAGAAAACTAAGGACATATGTTATCTCTGCATATGTCTTAGCTAAGTCTATGCCAGTAATCACAGCAAGCCACATGAGGTAAGTTATCTGCTTTTATCATCTTACCTCTGATATGTTTTCCCCTTACAGTGGTTACAAATTCTGACTTTATCAACACAGGTCAGGAGAATTAGGAAGTCTAATCCAATACCCTGCTCTTTTCACCCTTCTGTAAGAAACTGTGAGCAGTGTCAATGTGTGTCAGCTTAAACATGCAGTGTACCTAAGGCCTCTTCCCAATACATCTGGCAAGCATTTTAATAATGTGTGTAAAATGCCCAGAAATCTTTTTTACATTATGAACAAAGGCAGTTGGATTAGTGGAACAAATGATATCCACAAATGAAGAAGTAACAGATATATTCTGCTGTTAATTAAAAAAAACAATTAAGTTTTAAAAACATTCTCAGGGGCACCTGGCTGGCTCAGTAGGTAGAGCATGGAACTCTTGATCTCGGGGTTATGGGTTCGAGCCCCACACTGCGTGTAGAGATTACTTAAAAATAAAATCTTTAAAAATTTTATTTAGAAAAGAACATTCACAAAAGAAAAACAAGGATGATGAGTAAGGGAAGGGTTTTAGATATTGTCTGAATCCTACTTTCCACTGCCTGGAGGAAAATTTTTTCCATTTTTAAAGGATTCATTTCTATCCATCAATAAACCAAAAATTCTGAAAGCTCCCCATCTTCATAAGTTTCCAAACAATACCTCAGAAGCAAAACACTGCAGTTGCAATAGATTACATAAGAAAAAAAATAATGGTTAACAGGATACAAACACAAAAGAAAAAGGTTAACCAATCCTATAATCTTGCTTGAGTGCATATATAAGTTCATTTATTACATAAAATAAGGTTTGTTGAGTCAGCCAGCAGTGAGGTCCAAGATTACACCTCTCTACCAAGCTCACAGGGGATGTCCATCCTGCTGGTCAGAGCAGAGGACCACTCTTTGAATGACAAAGGGAGAGGAATGAGAAAAAAGATAATTTTGAACTTACTGAGTAGGAATACTCTTAAAATTAAGTCAATAGTTTGGACACTTTGTGGAGATAGTCACATCAAACCAATGCTGATGCTTTTCCTGTCTTCCTGTTGCCTTAATACAAAAGCTACTTAAAACAGAAAAATACTGTTTTCTTTAAGAAGCACACGAAAAGGGGTACCTGAGTGGCTCAGTCAGTTGAGTGTCTGACTCCTGACTGTGGGTCAGGTCGTGGTCCCAGCGTTGTGGGACGGAGCACCACATAGTTATCCACGCTCAGCACAGAACATGCTTAAGATTCTTTCTCTCTCCCTCTCCCCACTCACGGTCTCTCTCTATATATAAAAATTAAAATTAAATAATTTTTTAAAAAAAGAATCACATGAATTAAGATTTCAGTGATCTCTGAATTATGAGCCAACACAACCCCAAAGTCATGCTTGTTTTACTATTCACAAATGCAACTCACATCCTAACCTCTCAATAAAAATACTTATTTTCTAATAAAATTCAAATACTTAATGCATGTTGTTCACATTTATTCTGCATGGAAACTCAAGCTTTACACCATTCCATCTATGAGATTTATCATTATATTTTAATCTGGAAAAAGTACTCACTAATATATCTATGAAACTTTTTTTTTCATATTTCAAAGCTGACAATGTGGAATTCAAGAGTTCTAAGGTGAAGGTACAAAGCATCAAGAATATGCACAGTATGATCTTGATCTTGAGGGCTGAAGGTACAAAGCATCAAGATAAAATAATCAGCTGATGATGTGTTCATGTGAGTTAGTAACCTTTTAACATTTAATGCACAGCACTGCTTGATTTATCAAAACCTAAGAATTTCTTTCATCTTAATATATCCACTGCCTCCTACATTCTAACTCAAAAACTAAGAAGAAAATCCAAGGACAATTTCGCAAAGCGCCCAAAGCTGATATATTTGTTCATAATTAATTCTCTAAATTACCATTTAAAAAGGGCGAAGTGGATGGCATGACTGTTATTAGTTTTGAGGGTGGGAGGGCTGTTTTTAAAATACATTATGACGTACATATATCTACCAATAAATCGTGGTAGGAAGTCACTAAATGTAAAGAAGGGATCTTATCTTTGCAAGTATGCACATCAATCAAAATAAAGTCACATGTCAAGGCAACTAATTCTGCATTCATAAAAGAGATTCAGGCACCAAGTTAAATCTCAAGGGAGAAAAAAATCTTTTGCTTTTATTCCACACTAAAAAAAAATTATATGGAATGCATAAATGCAACACAGGCTAAATCAAAATTATGTGTAAGAATATATTTAGCTATTTAACTAGGTATCCTGTTGTGTAACTTTGTTTTTATTTCTGAACAAAGTAAAAGTTCCCTTAGCCTTAAATGCCCCAGATTGCCTTTATAAATTAACAACTGACAAACAAAACCCTCTTTTAAAATGATACCAGTACATTAAGTCTACTAAAATATTGCCTATATACCCTAATCCTGCCTGCCTGCCTCTGATCATGTCGCTCCTGGACCTGAATACATACCCCACCCTAATTCTACACATTCAAACCTTACCCTCCAAACTGCCTCCTCTACTAGAAGTGGTATGACTACCCTCCGATTTCATTGAGGGTTTTATCTTTACACCTTCAAGCCTGTATCCATTCTATCACACACATAATCTCCAAACATGTCACAGCCCCCGCACAACACCACGAGAGCAACTTGCACACCTTCGTAGCTTCCACAGTGACTAGGACTAATTAGTAGTTGAAGTTAGTAACTTCAGAGATAGGCTGAAGCCGTGATACGCAGATTAGGATCCACAGCACCATCGGGGAAGGTTTGGGGAATGAAAATTCTTGGGCTCCATCCCAGACCCACTGAATCAGAAACTTTAGGGCTGAGGCCCAGCTCTATGTATTTAACAAACCCTCCATGTGATTCCAATGTGACTAAAGTGTAAGAAACAATGGGGCTTAGGACGGCCGGTGGCTCAGTCAGTTAAGCATCCCACTTTGGCTCAGGTCATGATCTCACAGTTCATGGATTCAAGCCCTGCATCGGGCTCTGTGCTGACAGCTGGGAGCCTGGCACCTGCTTTGGATTCTGTGTCTCCCTCTCTCTCTGCCCCTCCCCTGTTCACACTCTCTCTCAAAAATAAATAAACATTAAAAAAAGAAAGAAAAAAAAGAAACAATGGGGCAAAAAGAGTCAGTGTGAGAGTGAGGTAATAGTCACAGCTACAACTGAAAGTATCACATACTAACATTCAGAACAGAGGAGGTGGCAGGAAAGAGGTGCTGGCCTTGAAGTCACTCTCCTTTTAAATGCACTAATAGCTAATGTCCTTTCACAGAGTGGAGGATCTTTTAAAATCATCCCCTCTTTCAGGGCACCTGGTGGCTCAGTAGGTTAAGCCTTAGTCTCTGCTCAGGTCATGATCTCGTGGTTTGCCAAGTTCGAGCCCCTAGGGCTCTGTGCTGTCAGTATGGAGCCTGCTTAGGATTCTCTCTCTTCCCCTCTTTCTTTGGCTCTTCCTCGCTTGTACTTTCTCTCTCTCAAGATAAATGAATAAACTTAAAAAAAAATTTGTTTTAATCATTCCCTCTTTTATTCTATATATTGCTTTTACCATGTAGATATAAGACGAAGACAAAGGCTGTCTTCTAGGTTACTGATACACATGAGAAGTATAGATAAACCTGAATTATTCTGAAAGATAAACTATCCTGTAATGTCTACAATTAGACCACACAGAAGAAGCCATTCTCTCAGAGTGTAAAGCAGGTTTTACCAGATACTTTATACCACAGCTAATCAGTCTAATTATAATGGGTTTTCACTACTGAGGCACTCCCTCAAAATTTACCTTTATTTACCTGCATGGGGGTTGCTTTAAAAGAAAGACAAAAGGAAAATTATGTCTCACATTCGACCAAACATATCACGAGTAAACATCTACGTAATATAAAGTGGCCATAATCCAAAAGAAATGACTTTGTACTGAACATCTGATTTATATAGCCAAAGACCAGTCACTCAGAAATGATCAGGAACACTGAGGCTATGCTTAAGCAAATGTAATTTAAATAAAAGCCAAAAGGGGCACCTGGGTGGCTCAGTTGGTTGAAGGTCAGATTTTGGCTCAGGTCATAATCTCACAGTTCCTGGGTTCTAGCCCCCATCAGGCTCTCTGCTGTCAGCACAGAGCCTGCTTCAGATCCTCTGTCTTCCTCTCTCTCTGCCCCTGTCCCGTTCATGCTCTCCCTTTCTCAAAAATAAACAAACATTAAAAAAATATTTTTTTAATAAATAAAGCCAGAAAAGAGAAGTGAATCTCTTAAAAACAACAGTTTCTATACTGTATTATCACAAATAGAGCAGCTGTTAGTGAGCTCTCTTGCTCCACTATACAGCCCAACTGTTAAAACCAGAAATAGATAAGACCAATTAATTGATGTTCTAATGAAAAGCCACAGTGCTTATTTCTAACCACACTTTCTTAAGTCACTGACAAAGACATTTTGCAAAGACCTGAATAGCCCAACCGCCAGACCAGAAAAGCCTTGATAGCAACAGAATGACCATACCCCACACGTCCCCTTCCCTGCCCATGGATCATGGGCTGAACCTATACTGACCCCAACCCACAATCACGTGTTCCCTGCCTGCTCTCTTGCATGTATGCTCCCAACCTCTCTCTATAACACTGTAGGTGTCCATCTTGCTGGCAGAGAGGTCAGTGTTGGCAAACCTAGCTAGGAGCTGTCCAGCCCCCCTGGGGTTCCTGGCACAGAACAATCCGCCCCAGTAGCACCAGGGCTCACCCACTCATTCCCTGAGTTAGTGGCCAGTGATAGATCATTCAGTAACAAAGCTAGTTGTACACAACCTGAAATTCACCTTGCATTACATCCTGAGATAACAAATGTCATGCAAGCTTGTGTTCCCATCATCCAGGGGATATAAAGCACTGGTTCACAAAGTGTGGTCCTGAGATTAAGCACAGACGCAGCAGCCTCTGGGAGTGTGTTAGAAACACATCTTCTCAGCCTCCACCTCCACTTCGCGAATTAAACACCTGATGATGAAACCTAGAAATCTGTAGTTTAACAAGCCCTCCTGGTGATTCTAATGAATTACTAACATTTAAGAGCCATTGGTCTAAAGATTCTCTTTGAGAGCATCTCCTTAGGATTCTCTGAAGAGAATCTTCACCTGGGCAGAGTGCTACAGGTCTGAACTACCTGGGCTCTTGAGTAATTTCTTTTCACAGACTTAAAGTAATGCTATTCTCTTTGGCATAAGCAATGGCAGCTGGATGTCCCACAGTTACAAGTATAGCCCCTTTTCATTTATAGTAAATCCCCAGGTATTAATTTTAAATTTAATATTTAAATTTAAATGAAGAGAAGTTCTCTGGATATTACAATGAGTAAGTATTCCACTATAGTCCATTTATGTTCTCACTTCTATGTTTAGGACCCAAGGCCACAAATGAAGCCTGGTAAAAGTCCATCAGTGATATGAGACCACAAGACCGTGCAAACAGGCAGGAAGGGCAGAAGGAGTAGAAGGGAACAGAAGAAAATAAGAGAACAAATGGGGAAAAAATCAAGACCAAAAGCCAAAATTGTAGAAGAGTACTCTCACCCCTAGATGTAACTGTGACTCATTTATTGTCAACAAAAATGACTCATTTCGGGTGCTTATGTTCCCTTCTCTCCAACGTTAAGCATTGTAATTTTATAATTAAAAGTACAGGGGGCAGGCTGTGTAGAGAAACATACTAAAGGAGATTATACTATAATCCTAATATATTACAGACAATGTCTAGACTGACATGTTTTTGTGTTTTTGGCATCCTGACTTGTAAAATTCAACAAAAGCAATAGGAAAGCCTGAATCCAACCAAATTATGCTCCACAATAGAATAGCAAAGCAAAGCCACAGTTATGCACCAATGTTACAAAGCTCTGAAACTGCAGCAACACCTAAATTATGCTGGAAACATTAATGGAAATCACATTTTTCTCAGAACACACAAAATTTTCTTAAAATTTCATTTCTAGGTTTGATTTTCCTTATTTCAGAGCCCGAAAGCTTACCAACAGATCTTCTCATTCAAAATGTGGGTTGCTGAAGAAACTTTAAAGGGTAAAGTGTTAAAAAACCTACATGTATTTAAGTCATCAGAGTATAATAGTACATGCTGGCCAATTTAGATACACTAGGAAGAGATACATAATTGGACATGTATAGACTGAAAAATGTAATTACTTTTATGCTATTTAAAATAAATTATATTATTTCACATTTTGTCCAAATGGCTTATATAAGAAAGAAAAACCTCTCAATAAGATATATTGTTGTGTTACAGGGGTGCTGGGTGACTCAATTGAGCGTCTGGCTTCAGCTCAGGTCATGATATTGTGGTTCGTGGGTTTCGGGCCTGTGTCAGGCTTTGTGCTGTCAGCTCAGAGCCTGGAGCCTCCTTCAGATTCTGTTGTCTCCCTCTCTCTCTCTGCCCCTCCCCCAACCTTGTGCTCTCTTTCTCAAAAATAAACATTTAAAAAAATTTACAAAAAAGACATATTGTTACAAGAAAGTTTTGAGCCAAGATTTATGCCCCTGAACCAGAGAAACAGTACATGTGTGAAGAGTCTGTGTCCTTTAAGAATCATTTATAATGGTATTTTCTGGAGTTTAGGTAAACCCTTATTACCTGGTGACTTTCTTGAATCCCCTGGCCAAGAGAAAACATTAGAGTTTTTCTATGCAGGAGAGATATTAGAGAGACAAGCATGGATAGTCCTCTGTATTTCCCTGGGTCTTCAAACTCTTCACCAAAGGTCGCTTAACCTCCTAGTCATTAAATCTGAGAACTTTCCCTCAGACACTATAGTGCTTTCAGAGCAGAGAATGAGATCTCCACATCTCACACCCTAAGAGCCCAGGGCTGGTATTGGTAATTTCATTACTCCTCAAAGCCATTTCTGCACCATTCTTCCTCTAGCCCTCATAAAAATGCTTGCTTACGTAAATTCAACAATACTACTTTCTGCTATCTACTTCTCAATTCCCTACTGCATTAGTCACTTCTCCCTCCTTCATTCATTAGGACTTTATACCCCTGTATCAGTCCTCCTATGATCACCTCAAAGCTTGCCATTCAATAGCCTCTCTATTCTCTGGCCTCATTATCAACAAGGAGGTTCTCTTCCACTGCCATCACTTGTTTAATATAAGTCCTCCATGCTAGACTAAGCTCCATGAAGATGAGAACCACAGCCTTCTAGTTCACTGCTGAATCTCCTGCACACAGCACAGTGTATACTCTTAGTTAAGTAAAGTGTTTTTTCATCCCTACTAAATTTAAAAATTAGGAGCTACTATAAGGCCTGTGTAGCTTATAAGAGAACCAACAGGGATAATAAAACGTCTGAGAATCATATATGAGAAACAGTCAAAGGATGTTTTACCCAGAGAAAAGTCTTTGTTGGATGATGAATAACTAACGTAAAGTGATAGCTACTTTAAAATTACAAGGTCAACCATATAGAAAAAATAAAGGTGACAATGCTGAGACTTGAGATGGGAAACTGGCTCTCCTACTAATTAGTGATTTTATTTAATGTTACTGGGCCTCCGTTTCCTCATCTATACATTAAAAGAGTTGGACCTTTTGGGTTCCACACATCTGTTTCATTCATTCCTAACAGTGCTCCAGGTATAGAAAGGAGCCCATGAAGGATATTAAAAGAAGGCAACCCTAAGACCAAAAGCTGTCAAGATATAAAGTGTCCTTATAAAAATATTCTCGAAAAATACTAAGAGACTGAGCAGAACTTAATACACAACTGGACTTCATCAAAAGTCAGCAAACTATAACCCCTGGAGCAGCCACTGTTTCTGTTAATAAAATTTTATTGGAATATAACCAAAGCCATTAGTTCAAGGATTGTCTGTGATGGGTTTTTCCTGGTACAACAGTACGGCTGGACAGTTGTCAAATTAAGCAAATGGCCCACAAAACCTAAATATTTACTGCCTGGTGCCTTAAGAAAAAGTTTGCTGGTCCTGAACTATATGACATACCAAGTTCATTTTACATTATTATTCATTGGACATGCAAAGACTTGCATTAAAATGCTCTTAAATAGAAAGTAGGGCAAAAATGGGGAAAAAA
Organism: Panthera tigris; assembly: GCF_018350195.1. NCBI lineage: Eukaryota > Metazoa > Chordata > Mammalia > Carnivora > Felidae > Panthera > Panthera tigris. The sequence continues at coordinate 123,265,897 of NC_056660.1, forward strand.
GAATAAGATAATAGGTCAAAAAATGGTCTCAATTCACGTCCCAGTAACTACACTAGTTCTCTCTTTAAGCTAGTGGCTAACTCATCTCCAGTTTCTGGAACCTTATTTCCCAAGAATGCACAAGATAAAACAAACATTAAGGATTTAACACGCACCTGCCCTCCTTCACTTTTTGTGCATTCCCTCGACATATGTAGTTTTCAATATAACCAGAACTGCAGTTGATTTTTGACCAATCTGGGTCACAAACATCCAAGAAGTGAGGCCGCAGTCTGCCTATTGAATACTTGGCAATGTCAGTCAGGGACTGACTAGCAGCTGCACCAAATAAAAATGTTCCAATGGCTTTGTAAATAGTGGCTATGTAGTTATTCCTGATAAAGGAATTCGAGTGCAAGAGGTTATAATAAACAGACAGGGCTTCTCCAACAATCATCTGAAAAACAAACAGAAAAATAGTATGTTAAAGCAGGAACCAGGCACTTAAGCAAAATAAAAAATAGAAAATAAAATGATAAATCACAATAAAATCTTTATTTTAAAAACACCACCTTTTTTTTTTCCATTTGCAAATGGAGAGTCAGTTAGGATAGCTAAATCTAAACCATGAAAAAAGGTGCTAGATGAATTGTGGATACTGCTTAAAAAGCAATGGCCAAAACAATTTCAAACTCTACCTGAAACAATACGATCTTACTTTTTTTCTTGTACTCAAATACAGTGAGTTTTAATACGCAATGATGTATCACAGAGAACAAAAACCATGGTTTGTTAAAAGAAGACAAACTTCCCCAATTAGAATATCCCTTATATAGTACTTTTTCTGGCAGTCTTCATTTTTATCAAACATTCCTCTGAATCAAACACATCCATCATATTTTAAAAAGTAAAATACTTTCAGGGAGTAAACTAATATAAAAGCAGAGATCTAACATGGAGGCCAAAGGGTACAGAGGGCAGAGATCAGCTGACACATAGCCTCCCAGTCCTGCCTCTACAGACTTGTAGGCCTGGCTTTCTTAGCAAGTCTCATTAACTGATCAAACATACATTTGATGGTCTCCTTCTCCAAGAAAATATTTCAAGTGACTCTTTCCTCTTTATTTTTCACTGACTTTGTTTGGCACTAAAAGTGGAGACAACAAAGCCCCCCCCCCCCCCCGCACCCACCGCTTCCAGTAGAGCATGTGTCAGCATAGGCCATTGGTAGTGAGTTTAAAGGCATAAAAAGGCTTCCAAATACTTGACAAGCTCGTAGACCAAAACCCTAAGAAATCCAAAAAATACTGAAAGGCAAAATTATAAAAAAATTCATACTTTCTGATAAAATAATCCACGTTCTAGCCACTTGAGACCAAAATAAATAGTTAAATGACAAGAGTCAGCTTGCTGATATTGGTGGAAGTGGGGAGACACAAGTCACAAAGTTGTGCTTAAGATACAAACTAGTTTCATGGCTTTGTCTTAAATTTTCATTAACAATTTTACAGAAAATTCAAACATTTCCATGTAGTGGATATAATTTCCAATTATCTTCAGGGTCAGCCTTATCATAGGTAAAATAAATGGTTGTCTTCTGAAAGAGATTTCTTCATCTGTCTCCATGGCTCCTAGGATTCCATAATTAGAATGTTAGAACTCTAACAACTGTGAATTGTAGACTATGAATTGTATAAAAGCAAGAACGAAGTTTTAGTCATTGAATAGAAAGCCAGTACCACCACGGTGGCCTAAAACAGAGCAGATGGTTAATAAATTTTAATTAAAAGTGTTGCCTCTTGGGTAAAAGGTAAACACCCTTAGTTTCAACATTAAGCCCCACAGAAATACATTCCTCATTATAGTGCTTAATGTGAATGACTTAATCAGATCCTTTTCTCAGGAGAGAAAAACCATATGCACTTCTAGGGATACCACACCTCTGCAATTTTGCTTAGGGTTCTCCCCAAGTGCCTCTGGTAGCCCCGTATTAAAGTATACACTGTCTCCTCTGACTGTTAAGATATTCCAGCAACTGCCTTGATAGATCAACAGCAAGAAAATACTTCTCTCATGTTTCATTATGGAATTGTTCTTTGATCATTTAAAATATAAACCAAGTTTATTAATCAACCACAATCTGAGCAGCTGAAATATCCCCACCTCAGCTGTCTGCTGTTCATCCTGCATAAGCACTCAACTGTTTTCCAACTCTTGATCTTTGGGAGTCTTCCTAGGCATGATGATCATTTTTTAGGACCACCCAAACCCTGGTCTTGACACTGATGACAGCAAGTCAGCTCACTAGGAGAATTCAGAGTACTGGGCACAGATGACAAACTGATTCACAGAAGTAGTGTAAGCTGAAACTTAACCCTAAATGGTGGGGAAGGGCAGAGGGGCGCTAAAGCTGACAAACACTAGGCTAGTGTACATCATTTTTTATTATGCCCTCTATCTTAACTGAGGGAAATAGACGAGTTCTAAACTGATTTTCCAAATTAAATGTTGGGATGTGTCTGTGCATTTCACTACACATGACAGCCATGTTTGTTTCATTTTAATGTGTTATTCTGCCCTTTGAACCATTTATGCCAATGCTTAGCCTTTTGAAGTCCACACCTAAGCTAACTGTAGTCTTACTTTAGAGCTGGGATCACTTGTTACACATTATTTATACTCCAAAGATATGATAAATTATTAAAGAAATAAAGATAAGTTTGGGGGACTAAAACCAAATACTCTGAAAGATCAAAGCTAATAATTACCTAAATACATGTAATTCAGTCATTTCAAAATAACCTATGCCCCACACTATTTTCTCACCATCGCCTTTAAAAATCCATCAACCAAAAGGATTTATACATCTTTACAGTGTCCCTGTATTATGTGTCTTCCACTCAGGGTCCACCTTCCCAAAGGTGTAGTCTAAAATCACTGGTGTACTTCTACTCCTTCCTAAATATCTCTAACTACCTTCATTCCCGTTATTCTACTGAATATTTTTCCAAAGTCAAAATGGTCTCATTGGATTGAACGGGTATGAAAAGTCAAAATGGTCTCATCAGATTGAACAGGTATGAAGTCTGAATCACAGTCCTGATTTTTTTTAAAGAACTGATAGATTTTCTAGTAAATAAAATTAAATGTTTACACGTTTAACCAAGTGCTGCCTGAAGGAAGTGGAGTTAATGAACAAAGTTAATTTTTTGTTTAATTACTACATAAAACACTGCTCTGTGAACAGGACTTTGATAGCACCTTTAAACAGTATGTTCTCTTTTTTTTTTTAAAGAAACCTATATTCAATTTATTTGTTTTATTAAACATAAAGATAACTTTCTCACAGCTCATGATGAAAGAGTCAAAACTTCCAAATTAATGAAAGGTAAATAACAAGTCCTTACTAAGTGTTGTGTCAGGCACTGCCCTCGATGGGCAGACCATACCCCCACACTTGCTGCCCGCAGTCAGCAACCTTTCCTGCTGCAGGCCTTTGGTCTGTAATGGATTTTCTGTAGTTCTGTTGGTGCAGCATCCCTTTTAGCGAGACGCGAAGTCAAGTAGAAATGAAAGACAAATACTTCTGCAGCAGCATTAGAGTACTCCAAGGGACAATCCTGCATGAACTCGGCTACTAAGTTGACCCTTCAAACGGCACAGGTTTGAACTGAGCAGGTCCACTTACACATGGATATTTTTGATAAATACAATACAGTACTGTAAATGTATTCTCCCTTCTTTAGGATCTTCTTACTTTTTCTTTTTTCTAACATACTTTATTGTAAGAATATGGTATGTAACACATGTAACATACAAAATGTGTGTTAATTGACTAGGTTATCAGTAGGGCTTCCAGGTAACGGTAGGCTATTATTAGTTAAGTTTGGGGGGGCATCAAAAGCTATAACATGGATTTATGACTGCACTGGGGGTCAGTGCTCCTAATCCCCACCTTGTTAAAGAGTCAACTATATTTGCAACTAAGTGTCCTACTAAAAATTTTATATTCAAATAGTATCTCAGAAACATATATACTTAAAAATAAAAAACTACTCTTACTGCCTCTTTAAAGGAACAATCATATAGGCCTGACTTTCTTTCTTTTAGTAGTAAGAATTCAGTTTAAGATGTATCTAGATCAAAGGGATCTGCTGATTTCTTAGAACTTCAGCATACTGCAGGAGAGCCAACCAGTATTACTGTGCAATTACTCTTATTTTATCTGAGCACCTGGGACATGCCAGAATCCACCATGCCCAGGTCCATGGCAGGCAGCAACGGTACCCAGAAGAACAGGAACTCACAGTCTCATGAAACAAACTTGTTTATAATGAAGGTGTTCTTTTATTAATTATGTACCACAAATTATGAGTTGATTAATTCTCAAGGCTAATAAGGAACTGTGATTATTCTTGAATAAAACATTAAATTTCTAGGGGCACCTCGGTGGCTCAGTCAGTTAAGCATCTGACTCTTGATTTCAGCTCAGGTCATGATCTCATGGGGTTCGTGAGATTGAATCCTATGTCAGGCTCTGCATTGACAGCATGGAGCCTGTTTGAGATTCTCTCTCTCCTTCTCTCTGCCCCTCCACTGCTCACACTCCCTCTGTCTCTCTCAAAATAAACTTAAAACACACACACACACACACACACACACACACACACACACACACACACATTACATTTCTAAATGAAGGGTTTTTTTTTCAATAAACTCCAAAACAGACAAGACATATATGTTATCTTGTTAGCCTATCTCCTGAATGGGACCATATTTTTTCCTTTAAACCATATAAATCTTCTTTCTAAAGTTATAAGTTATGGAGCATAAAACTATTTAATCTAAGTCACAGACTCTCTAGGTCAAGACATTATAAAATAATCTAGTCCAATCACTTGAAGTCTACTCCCTGGAGCACATTCTCTAAACATTCCCACCTGAAATTCTAAAAACAATAGTTGCTATTATGTTTTAGTACCAATAAAACTTCTTGTGTTCACTGCTAATCATATATAGAACTTTGGCTTTTCTCTCTAGTTTGTGCCATTATCTAAAAATTCTTTAGGGGGGCACCTGGGTGGCTCGGTCGGTTAGGCGTCCGACTTCGGGTCAGGTCATGATCTCACGGTCTGTGAGTTCGAGCCCCGCATCAGGCTCTGGGCTGATGGCTCAGAGCCTGGAGCCTGCTTCCGATTCTGTGTCTCCCTCTCTCTCTGCCCCTCCCCCGTTCATGCTCTGTCTCTCTCTGTCTCAAAAATAAATAAACGTTAAAAAAAAAAATTAAAAATTCTTTAGGGGCACCTGGGTGGCTCAGTCGGTTGGGCATTCAACTTCTGCTCAGGTCATGATCTCATGGTTTGTGAGTTTGAGCGTCACGTCAGGCTCTATGCGGACAGCTCAGAGCCTGGAATCTGCTTCGGATTCTTTGTCTCCCTCTCTCTCTGCCCTTTCCCTGCTCACGCTCTGTCTCTCTCTGCCTCAAAAATAAGTAAATGTTAAAAAAAAGTTTTCTAAAAAATAAAAATTCTTTAAAGTAACATGGGTTAGAATGAAGTCTTAAGATTAGTTACTTGTGATTTTTTAGAACTCAGTAACTAGAAAGTAGGTATATATACATTGATTCCGCAAATTATAAAATACCCTAGGGTATAAAGTATGCTAAAAACACACTGCTATAACATTCATCTATTTCGTGACTACTGCACCAATAGCAAATGAGAGCTCTACACATCACAGGGACTCTGAAAAAGATTAGCATAAAAGCTACACACTTTCAGTGAGGTTCTTCTAATTATACATTGTTATTCCTTTGGTCCCACTTACAACAGCTGAGATTTTCTTGATCAAGTAACACCTTCAATTAAAGGTTCGAAAAAACACACATTGTTTTGGACATTTATGCATTCAATAATTAACAGATTAACACAAAATTAAGCCAATTGCCCAAAAGTGATAAACTTGGAAAAGTGGATTTGACTTACAACAATAATACTGAATGGAATGATTATTCCACCTAATAACGCATAAGGTATGGTGTCTTCTTTGTAAGGGTACTTGATGGACTCATCAGTACAGAATATTCCTCGCTGGAAGGGGGTATGCCTTGAAGTAAGAATTGCAAAAGGCAATCCAGCTAGCAAAAGGAATAAATGAAAATATCATTAAAATAGAAATATGAAAATTAATGGCAATAATTATCCCAGAGACTGTTTAAAAATGCATTTGCCATGAAAATAAATAAGAGCACACGTAAAAAGGAAATGCAGCAATGCATGCAATAGAAGTTAAAAAGATTACAGTTTAGATTAAGAAGGTAGAAAGAACAATGCTTAACCAATTTAACGAAGAGCATCTTCTTCCTTTCTTCTTACCCAAATAAACTAAGCCGATTTTAGGGAAGACAAAAAAAACAAAACAAAACAATTCCCTTCTCATGCTCTTGTTTGCTGTTTAATCACAGGACTTTCAACACTATTCCCAAACCAATTTGTCACACACTTTGCTTCCAAAAGGAGAACAGAATTTTGATATTCCCCTTTTTGTCTCTACATTACTACCACATTTAGACAGGACATGGTCACGGCTAAGCTACAGAGTATCTAAAAAATGTGTTATCCACTCTTTTCTATACCGTCTACAGCAAGTTTAGAGCTGCTATGAAAAGGACCTGAACTTAAACCAAGTTTAAGAAATAACAGACAATGGAGTCAAGTACAAAAACTCCAAAAGACTGTTCTCTCTGGTTTCATCACTGTTTTCCCTGAAGATCATGTCTCACACCTCCTAAAATTAAAATGTCTCTTCCCTAAAAGTCAACTTTAAGAATTCATTTCTCCTTTACTTTACTGAAGCACACATACTGATTAACATGAAGCATACTGATTAGGAATGCCCTGTAAGAGTGTTAAATTAGCAAAAACCTTCTACATGAGGTCTGTGTCAAGATTTATCCAAGAGCGGAAGATTCTCTCCCTCAGAGACCCATTCTCCCAGCAGTAATGCCATCACCATCAAGCTATCACACTCACTATATATTCAAATGTTCTTTCCATGAAACTACAAGTCTTGACAACCATTTACAGTTCTCATTAACTCCACTAACGCCCCAAAGGCTGAATGACAACTATAACTCTGCCCCCCTGCCTGAGTATCATTACTACAAATATCAAGTATGTTCTATCTAAAAGGGCCAAATGAAAAGAAGCACTTTCTACGGCGCCTGGGTGGCTCAGTTGGTTAAGCATCCAACTCTTGATTTCAGTTCAGGTCATGATCTCAGGGTTTCATGAGTTCGAGCCCTGTGTCAGGCTCTGCACTATGTACAGAGCCTGCTTGGGATTCTCCCTCTCCTCCTCTCACTCTGCCACTCCCTGACTTGTGCTCTCTCTCTTGCAAAATAAATAAATAAACGTTAAAAAAGGTGGGGAGGAGGGCCTCTGGGTGGCTCATTCAGTTAAGCGTCCAACTTCAGCTCAGGTCACGATCTCCTGGCTTGTGGGTTCAAGCCCCATGTTGGGCTCTGGGCTGACAGCTCAGAGCCTGGAGCCTGCTTCTGATTCTGTCTGTCTCTCTCTCTCTCTCTCTCTGCCCCTCCCCTGCTCACATTCTGTCTCTCTCTCAAAAGTAAACAAACACTTAAAAAAATTAACAAAAAAAAGCACATTCGGAGTTATTTATCTTCCTGCTTTTCATTTATACCCTGAATACATAAACTGAAGTTTATATCTCTGTATTAAGCTATTTGCCAAGAGTGGCCACCCATTAGAAGTCTTTAAGACATTCACAAGGTTCCCAAAGGCATACTTATAGTAAATGCTACAATTACCAAAAAAAGAAAAAAGAAAAGAAAAAGAAAGAAAGAAAATTAAACTACAACTGACTTTGCTAACAGACCCTTATACCACCTCTCATATCTGATTTCAGACTATCCTCTGATTCACCAACCTGTCTGCATTCAGAGGAATGTGACAAAATGCCCAAGACTTTAATACAGATACCACAGGTGAGCACAAACATTTTATCCTTAGCACACACTGTGGAGGTTAATAAGCAGATAGATGATTTCAGTTATTGCCTGCCCCATATAGTAACAAAACATTCATCCTTCAATAGCCATACTCTTACCCAATGAGCAAATTTATTTTGTATTCACAAAGAATCACCATGTCCACAATTCAAATCTACACATAATAATGGAAATTTTCACTCTCTACATTGCATATTTCTGAATTAGTTGAATTTTTCAATGATTTCTTTTTTTGTGGTAAGACAAGATATCTAGTATGGAAATTAAATCCACATATAATTAGTGTCCAAAGTGCAGTAGACTTTATGTCCTTATTCTCAGGAAAAATTCCTCTTAATAAACCCAAATATATTGAAAAATGTTCTTAGCAAGCATATCCACCAAGTTGATTTTTTTCCCTCTGACCACAAAGATTATGTTGAAAATTATTTTTAGATTTAGAAAAAAGGTTTGTGGTATTTTTTTTTTTTAGTATAGAAGGAAACAAAATCACATACAAGTATAACTAGTCCATTTTTAAAAACAGGAATACACAAATGGAAAAATATTGAGTGAATCCATTCTCAAAGAATTCTGGTAGGTGCTACCAGGAATACAAAACTGAGTAAGGCACAATACATACATAACCGTCACAGAGAATAAAAAGAGGTACAAAAAGCTATGAAGCTTCAAAAGAGAAGCTTTGATAATATTCAAAAAAAATGGTGGTAACCACAATCAGAATCTCAGTAGAAATTGTCTGGTAAAGATAGATTTGGGGATATAAAGGATTTCTGAAGCCAAAGGGTAAGAGAAACTCTGCAGGACAGACAGGAAGTGAAAAGAAGTGGAGGGTGAGGCACCTGGCAATGGCAATATTAAAGGAATGAGCACAGGAGGAAGATCCACTGAGGCAAACCTGGAAGGCGGAAAAAAGGTCAAGAGAGAATAACATCACTGAGGCCAAGTCCAGAGAGAGCATCTCAGGAGGTGGTGAACTGGTCCACAGCATCCAACACATTTTTAACAACCAGACTTAGTAGAAGTGGTTTTAATAAGGAAAAAAGGGTGGTAACCAAACCACAGAGATTTTAGTAAGGAATGATTAAAACACACACACACACACAATAAGCAGGAATATACCACAAATGTACACTATTCTTTTGAGAGTGTGAGTAAAGAAAAGCAATTGTATCACAGAAGGCCTTAGAAATATTTCCAAATTAATATTTGCAATCCCTCATATAAGTCCATGAGATCTATTACATCACTGCCATTATCCAACACCATTTCATTTTCACTAAAACTGAATGTAGAGCCCAAAAAGGGAATGGAGAAGACCAAATAACCAGTTGTTCACTGACCCACTTAGGGTCAGTGACCACGTCCAGATTCGTCCTCTGGAAATTTTGGCATTGGAACAAAGACTGACTCAGTCAGAGCTGGCAAGCAGCACTGAACCATGCACAAGAAAGACTGGCAAAAGAAAATGCTGAGGACAAAGCAGGACTGCAAGGAAGACAGAATGACCAGCCTGGCCCCTAAGAGCGAGAAATGGGGAAAGCAGTCTTGGCTCAGCATTGTCAAAGGGTCCCACCCATCTTGCTGTTTTGAACTTTGAGTGTCTTGTATCCTTTCAACAAAAGCTAGTTAGAAAGGAAATCTCCTTGCAAACAACAGAGCCATAACTAAAATAATTATAAACATTCTTCCTACTCTGACAGCATATAGATTACTAATTTTTTGATTATGCTACATAATGCTACAGTGAACATTTCCAAATACTAATTCTTATTTTCAGTTCTAATTATTTCCTGAGAATATATTTTTTATGTGGAATTGTAGGCGAACAGATATAAATGTTAAGGTCCTTGACAAACTGCTCCGAAAAGGTTATTCTACATAATAGCAATTTACTCCAACAGCCACAGGGTACATAAATATGGAGAAGTGCAAAATTTTAAGACTTATGATGCTATCTTCAGTATTAACCGTACATTTCTAGGCAAAAGGGTTCCACTTACCCTTTTGTCAATGTAAATCAAACACCCTTTTCCTTTTACCTCAAAGATTACATCTCCAAAACAATCCCTTTTCATCATTAGTCAGATGACTACATTCGTCAAACCATGTTTCTCCTAATACTTAAGTTTGCAAAATTCACTTTCATTTCCTTTTGGAAAAAAACAAAACAAAACTTTACTGAGGTATAGTTTACATACCATAAGATTCATCCACTCTAAATACATAATTCAGTGATTTGGGTAGACTTACAAAGTTGCACAACCATCACCACAATCCAGGTTTAGAACTTTTTCATTACCCTAAAAATTCTCATGAGCTCATTTGCATTCAATCCTTGCTCCCACTACCAACCCCAGGCAACCACTCATCTGTTTTCTGTGTTTACATAGATTTGCCTTTTCTGAGCATTTCCAATGAATGGAATCATATTATATGTAGTATTTTCTAAGTCCTCACATCACTCAGCATAATTTTTTGAGGTTCATCCACATTGTAGCATGTACTTTGTTCCTTTTTTATTGCTAAATAGTATCATACTATATGTATATATATACAACATTTGGTTTATCCATTCACCAGTTAATGGATATTTCAGTTGTTTCAGTTTTTGTCTAGTATGACTAATACCACTATAAACATTTATGTGTATGTTTTTGTGTGAACATAGATTTTCCTTTCTAATGAGTAGACACCTAAGTATGGAATGGCTCAGTCATATAGCATATATTTCTGTTTTAGGTTCATGTTTAACTTATTAAGAAACTGCCAAACTATTTTCCCAAATGGCTCTACCCCTTTACATTCCTACACTCTGCTTTTTAATATGCCCATGTGGCTAGTCATATTAGCCCATGTGAGAGTCAGATTTTCTGCATGGTAAACTCATACTTACCCACAGGTAAGTACAGCATTCTACAAGTGAATACTTATCATAGTTCAAAAGAGGGTATGTGATATGGTAGCTCACCACTTCCAACAACTAAATACCACAAGACCACTTCTCCATCCCTTATCAGAGATAGGAAAAGACAATATAAGAACATGGTCACACACCATCTTTAACTTCCTCTGCACAAGTACTCAGAATCTCAAAACCATGATATAAACAACAGTGTTAGTTAGAAAGACTGGTGGTGGGGTGTCCAGCAAAACTGAGAAACTGTAGTTAAGAACTTTTTTACTGTAAGCAAACAAAACAATCAGCAAAACTAAACGGCAAATGTCAGAATGGGAGAAGATATTTGCAAACGACATGTCAGATAAAGGGTTAGTATCCAAAATCTATCAAGAACTTATCAAACTCAACACCCAAAAAACAAATAATCCAGTGAAAAAATGGGCAAAAGACATAATAGACACTTTTCCAAAGAAGACATCCAGATGACCAACCAACGCATGAAAAGATGCTCAACATCACTCATCATCAGGGAAATACAAATCAAAACCACAATGGGATACCACCTTACACCTGTCAGAATGGCTAACATTAACAACTCAGGCAACAAGAGATGTTGGCGAGGATGCAGAAAGAGGATCTTTTTTGCATTGTTGGTGGGAATGCAAGCTGGTGCAGCCACTCTGGAAAACAGTATGGAGGTTCCTCAAAAAACTAAAAACAGAACTACCCTACGACCCAGCAATTGTACTACTAGGCATTTATCCACAGGATACAGGTGTGCTGTTTCAAAGGGACACATGCACCCCCATGTTTATAGCAGCATTATCAACAATAGCCAAAGTATGGAAAGAGCCCAAATGTCCATTGATGGATGAATCGCTAAAGAAGATGTGGTGAGTATATACAATGGAGTATTACTCGGCAATCAAAAAGAATGAAATCTTGCCAATTGCAACTACGTGGATGGAACTGGAGGGTATAATGCTAAGTGAAATTAGTCAGAGAAAGACAAATATCATATGACTTCACTCATATGAGGACTTTAAGAGACAAAACAGATGAACATAAGGGAAGGGAAACAAAAATAATATAAAAACAGGGAGGGGGACAAAACATAAGAGACTCTTAAATATGGAGAACAAACAGAGGGTTGCTGGAGGGGTTGTGAGAGGGGAATGGGATAAATGGGTAAGGGGCACTAAGGAATCTGTTCCCTGAAATCATTGTTGCACTACATGCTAACTAATTTGGATGTAAATTTTAAAAAATAAAAAATAAAACAAGTTTAAAAAAAAGAACTTTTTTACTATAAAGGGAGCTCTTCTAATAGTGAAAACTACACAAATGCCTCCATAAAATAATGTTTTAAGGTTCATCCATGGTGTAGCATAGACTGAGATCCTGTTCCTTTTTACTACAGAATGGTACTACATTACAGGGATATAAAACTATCTGATGCTCAGGAAAGAGTGGCATGCAACTCCTGAGTCCACAGCAGCAAATCATTAAGGGGTACACTGCCCCAAGGCTAAGAGCATTAGGCATCAGTCTGAAAAATCCTGACACAAAGATGTCAGGTACCATACCTCAACAGCCTGGAACATGAACAGACCCCACTGGGAGATATAAGATACCACCAAACAGAGAGAGAATGATGTCCTTTTGTGAAATACCTCAATGATCATATTCTTCTCCTAATTCCTGAACAAGAAGGGAAGGATGGAGATGGAGACAGGAAATGTAAAGAACCGAAAGGTATAGACTAAACTGCAGGATAATGGGTCTATTATTATTTTTGATACCTCACACTGTTTTTTAAAATTTTTTTATGTTTATTTATTTTTGAGACAGAGACAGAGAGAAACAAAGCATTAGTGGGAGAGGAGCAGAGAGGGAGACACAGAATCTGAAGGAGGCTCCAGGCTCTGAGCTGTCAGCACTGAGCCTGATGCAGGGCTCGAACCCACAGACTGGTAGATTATGACCTGAGTCAGACACTTAACCAACTGAGCCACCGAGGTGCCCCTGGAGGTGTGTGTTCATTTAGTCTACCTTCTTTATTAAGTCATTTGAAAATATACCTTTGTTTACTTACCAATGGGGAAAATTCCAAGTAGGAAAGAGTCAATTTTGAAAATACCAGTTGCCAAAGATGCTAGTGAGGACCTAAAATATAATCGTACTTAAAAAGATAATAAAAAGAATATGTCAATGCTTAATTTCTTTTCCTTCTGCATATATTTAAAGAGAATGAGGGTCGCCTGGATGGCTAAGTTGGTTAAGCTTCTGACTTCGGCTCAAGTCATGATCTCACGATTCGTGGGTTAGAGCCCTACATCAGGCTCTCTGCTGACAGCTAAGATCCTAGAGTCTGCTTCAGATTCTGGGTCTCCTTCTCTCTGCCCCTCCCCTGCTTGTGTTGTGTGTGCATCTCTCTCTCCCAAAAATAAGTAAACATTAAAAAAAAAAATTTAACGAGAACGAAACCGTGGTGACTATTCAAGAGAACCTGTGAAGGCACTCTGCCCCATTCACACATATAATAAAGTGTACTTGGGTACATGGGAGTACGTGATAAAATAAAGTTTGGGAAAGAGAGGGAATGAACTAGAAACAAAAACAATTAGTGAACTACACCAAAAAACAAGAGTCAAGAAAAGGAAATGAAGATCAGTTTTTTTAAAGCACTGAATCTTTCTTTTGCTGTAAACAATTCAGAACAGTCACCTTATATATAACATACCCTCATGTTAACAGAGCACTGATATGAGTATATTTCATTAATATTAATCTTTACTGAAGAGATGGTTTTTTTAAAAATTAAAAATAATTTAACCAACACAATAAATTAGAACTTAAATTAACCGAAACTAGAACATTTTCCTATTTTAAAACTACCACTAAATCTTAAAGAAAGAACTCTGAAAAGCTTAGTATTAACTACCTTTGAACACAATTCTGTATACAAATCAAAATGTTAAAGAATTCCGTCTGTAACAGAAGTCTTATGAATTCAAGAAATTTAAGGAAGATATAAAAATAACTGTTATTTTTGTCAACATTAAGGGATATTATAATTCAAATAGAGAAGGTAAAATCTCAAAGCCTTGAGTACCATTTCTTTAATAAACAAGCAATCATTCAACAATTAAGTGGGTTCCTACTACTCTGTACCAGGCACTAGTTTGAGGCAAGGAGGAACCAAGATTCAGCACAGATCTTATAGGGTCAAGTTCTGGATTCATTTTGATTTTTTTTTTTTCTTTTTGAGAGAGAGAGAGACAGAACAGGAAAGGGGCAGAGAGACAGAGGGAGACACAGAATCTAAAGCAGGCTCCAGGCTCTTAGCTGTCCACACAGAGCCTGATGAGGGGCTCTAACTCAAGAACTGTGAGATCATGACCTAAGCCAAAGCTGGACACTCAAGTGACTGAGCCACCCAGGTGCCCTTTATTTTTTTTTAATGTTTATTTATTTTTCAGAGAGAGAGAAAAAGAGAGAGCAAGCAGGGAGGGGACAGAGAGAGAGAGGGATACAGAATCCAAAGCAGGCTGCAGGCTCCGAGCTGGAGCCCAAGTCAGACACTTAACTGACTGAGACACCCGGGCACCCCTGGATTCATTTTGAAAGTAGAGCCAATAGTATTTAATGAAGGATGGGCTGGATATAAGTGTGATAAAAGAGGAATCACGAATGACGCTGATGTTTACCATGTGAGAGACCAAAAGTTTAAAGTTAAATTAACTTGGGGAAGGGGTGGGGGGGGGTGGTGCCTGGCTGGCTCTGTCAGTAGAGCATGTGACTCTTGATCTTGGGATTGTGAGCTTGAATCCCACACTGGGTGTGGAGCCTACTTAAAAAAATAAAATAAAATAAAATCTTAAAAAATAATAATAATAAAGTTAAATTAATTGAGACAGGGAATATTGGAGACTGAATATCAGAGCGGGCAACAGATAGCTCCAAGAGTTGAAACTTGGATGTACTGAGTTTGAGGTGCTCATTAGTAGACATATCCAGTAGACAGTTAGCCAGTAAGCCCACTGAGGGAGAGGTCCAAAATGAAGATATAAATTTGTCACAGAGGTGGTTTTCAGAGCTATGAAACTGGATGAGATCACCAAGAAATTGGTACAGATCGAAAAGAAGACCAAAGAACTGATACCCAGAGCACTCCAAAATTAAAAAGTCAGGAGGAGAAGGAACTTGAAAAGAATAAAGAGAAAAGGCAGCCAGTAAGGCTGAATTAAAAGTAGGGGAGTATAGAAAATCCCAAAGAATCTATCCCAAAACTCCTAGAACTAGTGTGTGTGTGTGTAGCAAGGTCAATCACAATCTATATAGTAGCAATGGACAATTAGAAGCCAACAATACCATTAATAACAGTTCAAAAAACTTAAATACTAAGTTATAAACCTAAGTAAGTATATGTAGGATCTATATGCTGAAAACAACAAAACACTGATGAAGGACTGTTTTTCCTAAATAAATAGAAAGACATCATCTTCATGGATTGGAAGATATAACAAGTTCAAGATGTCAATTCTCCCCAAATTGAGCTACAGCTTTAATGCAATTATTATCAAAATTCCAGCCATATTTTTTTTGTAGATACACTGATTCTAAAATTTATGTGGAAAGACAAGGGAAACAGCTAAAACAAGTCTAAAAAAAAAAAAAAAAAACCCAAAGCTAGAGGACTCACACTTCCTGAAATTTACTGAGAAAAATGTACCTATTTTTTTCTCCATTTGATTTTTAGCTACTCAATATATATTTTTACCACCCAAAATAAAGCTACAGTAAGACATGTGGTATAAGAGGAAGGAAAGATATATATAGATAGATAGATATAGATATAATATATAGATATAGATATCTATAGATATAGATATCTATATATATCTCTCTATATATAGATATCTATATCTATCTCTCTATATATAGATATCTATATATATCTCTACATATATAGATATAGATATATCTCTCTATATATAGATATCTATATATAGAAATCTATATCTATAGATATTATGTCTATATCTATATATTATATCTATATATATATAAAGCAAGAACAAAGTCCAGAAATATATCCACACAAGTATAGCCAACTTTTTTTTTTTTTTTTTTTTTTTTACAAAGGTACAAAAGTCAGTCAGTGGACAAAGGAGGGTCTTTTCAGCAAATGATATTCAAACAATCGGTTATTCATACACACATAAAAAAAATGAACCTCAATCTAACTTCTTACTTCATATAAAACTTTACACAAAATGGATCACAGAGATATACAGAACAACACAGAAAGCTCTAAACTTTTAGAAGAGAACATTTTTTTGAGAGAGAAAAAGAGAGTGTGAGCAGGGGAGGGGCTGAAGGGGAGAGGGAGAGGGAGAGGGGGAGAGGGGGAGAGGGGGAGAGGGGGAGAGGGAGAGGGAGAGGGAGAGGGAGAGGGAGAGGGAGAGGGAGAGAGAGAGAGAGAGAGAGAGAGAGAGAGAGAGAGAGAATCTTAAGCAGGCTCCATGCCCAGTGTGGAGCCCAAGGTGGGGCTCAATCTCACAAACTGTGAGATCGTGACCTGAGCTGAAATCAAGAGTCGGATACTTAAGCAACTGAGCCACTCAGGCACCCCTAGAAGAAAATATTTTTAAAAGTCTCTGTAATAGGATTAAGTGAAGAATTCTTAGACATAATACCAAAAACGCAAGTCTATAAAAGAAAAAAATACCAGTAAACTTGATACTCCAAAATTTAAAATTTTTACTCTCAAAAGACATTTAAGAGAATGAAAAGACAAGATACAGACTGGGGAAAAATACTTGTAAATCACATATTCAACAAAAGACTTTACGCACCCAGAATAAATGAAGATCCACAGTTAAAAATATTAATAATAATAATAATAATAATAAATAAAAATCTCAACAGAAAATGAGCAAAAAACTGAACATACACTTCACCAAAGAGGATACATGGGTATGCAGCAACCACATGAAAAGACGTTCAACATCAATAGCCATCAGAGAAAAGCAAACTGAAGTCCCAAGGACACATCACTACACACCAATTAGAATAGCTAAAATAGGGGCGCCTGGGTAGCTCAGTGGGCTGGATGTCCATCTTCAGCTCAGGTCATGATCTTGCTGTTCTTGAGTTAGAGCCATGCATCAGGCTCTGTGCTGACTGCTCAGAGCCTGGAGCCTGCTTCAGATTCTATGTCTCCCTCTCTCTCTGTCCCTTCCCCACTCAGTGTCTCTTTCTCTCTCTCAAAAATAAACAAACATTAAAAAAAGGAAAAAAAAAGTGGCTAGAATAAAAATACAACATTAGTGCTGGGGAAGATGCAGAACTAGTGGACTATACATTTCTGTTAAGAATGTAAAATGATGTAGAAAATAGTTTGGCAGTTTCTTAGAAATTTAAACATACATTTATTAAAAGACTCAGCAATTCCACTACTAGGTATCTACCCTAGAAAAATGAAAACTTATATTCACCCATTCAAGTATAGCCAACTATTTTGTTGTTGTTGTTTACAAAGATACAAAAGCAATTTAATGGAGAAAGGAGAGTCTTTATGGCAAATGACGTTGGACTAAATAATTGATCATCCATACACAGATACAAAAAAATGAACCTCATAGAGCTTTTCTTGTAATAGTCAAAAACTGGAAATAACCAAGATGTCCCTCAGACAAACAGAAAAATAAACTGTGATACATTCATGTATTACTCAAAAGTAAAAAAAAAATCAATTATCAATGCGCTCAACAACTTATACAGATCTTAAGGGCATACCAGGGATTAAAAAAAAAAAAAGGTCAATTTCAAAAGGATATATACTGCATGAATCCATTTATATAACATGATTGACAAAATTATAGTGATGCAGAATAAATCACTGGTTGTCAAGTATTAGGGACTGGGGGAGGGTGTGACTAGAAAGAAACAGTCTGAGGGAGTTTCTCTGTGGTGATCAACAGTTCTGAACAGTTACACGAGTCTATACGTGTGATGTCATAGAATTTTACACACACACACACACACACCAAAAAACTGCATGTAGAAACTGGTGAAATCTGATTAAGGAGTGTATATTAGTTAATAATACTCAGAATTTTATCACAGTTATCAAACAAGTTATCATTGGAGGAAGTTAAGTCAAGGGAAGAGGGAACTCTGAACTATTTTTGTAACTCGTATGAGAGTCTAAAATTATTTCAAAATAAAACATTTTTAAGTGTTTTTTTTTAATGTTGCTAATAGATCAAGTAAGACAAAGACCACTAGACTTAACAATTTATAAACTGCTGGTGACTGACAGGAACTGTTTCCATCAAGGTGATGATTAGAGAGCAGAATGCTTAAAACTCAAACTGTGGAGGGTTTTAAGTTATCGGAAATGGCATCAACTAGGACATGATCACAGAAGTTAAACGGTTGATGCTGATTCATAGGGGCACATGTACCCCAATGTTTACAGCAGTGCTTTCAACAATAGCCAAATTATGGAAAGAGCCTAAATGTCCATCAACTGATGAATGGATAAAGAAGATGTGGTTTATATATACAATGGAATACTACTTGGCAATGAGAAAGAATGAAATCCTGCCATGTGCAGCAACGTGGATGGAACTGGAAGGTATTATGCTAAGTGAAGTAAGTTAGGCAGAGAAAGATATCATATGGTTTCACTTATATGTGGATCTTGAGAAACTTAACAGAAGACCATGGGGGAAGGAAAGGGCAAAAAAATTGTTACAAACAGAGAGGGAGGGAAGCAAACCATAAGAGACTCTTAAATACAGAGAACAAACTGAGAGTGGGTGAGGGGTTGGGGGAAAGGTGGAAATGGGTGATGAGCATTGAGGAGGGCACTTGTTAGGATGAGCACTGGGTGTTGTAGGTAAGTGATGAACCATGGGAATCTACCCCAAAAACCAAGAGCACACTTTACACACTGTAATGCTAGCCAAATTGGATAATAAATTATATTAAAAAAAAATTAGAAGTTAAATGGCTGAAACAGACAATGAACTGGATCTTTGAAGTTGAAAAGTTAAGGGAATTGAGAATTTCTTACCCAATTTGGGGAGGGGGAGGATCAGCTTATTCTTCAAAAATTCTCAAGGAGGCTACTGAACTATATCAAGTACAATAAACCACCAGATGTTCTTCTAGAGTTGCTCAAAGGTCTACAGTAAAGTTTATGAAAGCCCTAAACAAGTAGTAAAGTTAGACAATGGGAAACGATTGAGGAAAAAAAATACATGCAAAGCATTTTGCTTCCACTTAAAAGGTGAATAATTGAGAGTACCTTTCTCCAAAATACAACACCAAAGTGGTTTACATATTATACTAGGAGCAAAATCAGTTAACCCTATCCTTAAGAACAAGGTCAGACTTTGAAACCAGTATGATGTTTGCATCAGTGAAACAAGCCCTCTTCTCATGGCTTTCTGATAGACACAAAAGCATCCTTTTTCAAGTTAGAGAAATACATATGAACAGATTAAGTGACTTACATAAAGTCACACTGAATTTCAGGAATGGAGCAAAGAATCAGATTCACATTTTCACTCTTAAAAGAGTTTAGATGAGGATTCAGAAACTGTTCCAGCAGATAAAGTCAACATAGACAGACAAGCTTCACTGCAAGGTTTAGTGGCTATCACTAACCCAAGCTTCCTGCCACTCTTCCCTAATCTAATCTTCACCACCTTGATTCACATTCATAACTACAACTAATAAAAGAAAATCAAAATCAAAGAGTTGTACTCTTTTGGGCTTACCCACTTTCATCAAAACAGACCCACTCCACACTGAAGACAATGAAGTACTGTCAAAAAGAATGTGATCTACAGAGTAAGGTAGATTTGAGGTTAATATCCCAACTCCACCCTTTGATAGCTATAAAGGAAAAACACCTACAAGCCTCAGAGAACTGCTAGGAGGAGATTTTTAAAAATCTCTAACATTGTAATAATTCATACACAAAAGCCACAAAAGAACACAGCCTTCCATTTACCCTATAGGAAAAAAATTCTAAGCCAAACAATGAGCAGCCAAACTACAATAATTTCAAAGAGAATAAGCAAAATTCTATAGTAAACAAAATGGATGCCTTTCCAGTTACTCTTTTTTTTTTAAGTTTATTTATTTCTTATGAGAGGGAGAGAGAGAGACAGAGAGAGAGAGCGCACGCACACAAGCGAGGGAGGAGCAGAGAGAAGGAGACACAGAATCTGAAGCATGCTCTAGGCTCTGAGCTGTCAGCACAGAATCCTCTGCCAGGCTCTAACTCACAAACTGTGAGATATCACTTAATCTGAAGTCGGACCCTTAACCAACTGAGCCACCCAGGCACCCAATCAGTTACTCTTTTCATCTCCTTGCCCCATGATTTTCTTATTGGGACACATGAAACAGAAATAATCTCCACGCTGGAGATAACAGGTAACAGATAATCTGCTAAAATTAAACAAGGGTATACTCCCCACCCCCAAGTTACAGAGAAATTATATAAAAATTATACAGAAATATTTTTTCTCTCTCTCTCAAATTTTGAGAGCTCCTCGAAGAATGCTTTTAGGTATATCAGAAGATTAACATTCAAGTGTAAGAATGTATAGAACACGTATGTGTATTTAACTAAACACACAACTTGTACACTGTGCTTCAAAACTACCACATGTTCTACTGAGAAAATCACTGAATCACTAGACCATGCATCCCACTTTTCTTGCCCTGCCAGTGACCTCTGCTTATAATCCCTCTAGATACAACAAGATCACAAATTGGATTTCCACCCCCACCCTCTAAGCCAAGACAACCACACCTGTGGAAGAGCTATTGGAAAGTAGCTTAATTAAAAAGACTCCTCTCGGCTGCTACCCACTGCGGTGAGCAGCTACTGATAAGGCAGCAACTGGGACCTGCTTTCCAAAAAGAAGCTATTCGGACACAATGCTCTGAACTGGTGTTGACTGTTCACAAGCCAAAACCACAAGTAAAAACACAAGTGTTGTTTCTACAAGTAATACAGAATTCTATTTCTTGTCATGTTAGAAACACAGGTTCATGATAAAAGCAGCAAATTGTCATTTTTAAGACCCTTTCTCATTCTCATTCCAAATATGAAAGCTTAAAAATAATTAATAAAAATGTTGGAGAATTTCTTCTAATTCTTATTTAAAGAAGGAGCCCACAGGAATTTGGCTACAATAAAATATTAAGTGATCTTGTAGAAAGCCAGATACAATGACATAAACTATTTATAGCTACAGGAAACACCAAAATGTTTCACGAGTGACTTCTTTACAGACACTATTTTTGCTCATGCTTCACAATTACTGAATAAGGTAGTATTCAAAATCCCTCTACTGCATTGGATACACTTATTTTTTAGGACTTACATCACCAATCCTGCACTCCCATCACAAATGAGTTAGTTTCACATAAGCAGTTTTAAGCTTACATTTTTAAACATAAGTCCTGTTTTCAACAAAAACTAAATTTAGGATTTTCAAATATTTGTTTAAAGTAACCACGTAACATGACCAAGAAATTAAATAATTTTAAGTCAGCTTTCTTTAAAGGGCTTAAAGATCCTTTACTCTAAGATCCCAGGCCTCAAAATCCTAGTTCTTTCCTAACATTTGGTATCCAAATCCAACCTGAACAAATGAAGGAATGACTCTGGTCCTTATTTACCTCACTTAATTGGGACTAGTCATATTTCATTATACAGATATTAAGGTCTTTGAATATGTGTTAGACTCTTGCTGAGAACACTACATAAGATATACAAATTACACAACCTTTCAAAAATTCAAAAAGTTTTGACTCCAAGAGTTTGGGATAATGGACTGTGAACCTGTATTTAGATAACATCTTCACTATGAAAAGAAGCTTCTAAATTCAACCTATTAGTTTTCAGGATGCTAAAAAATTTTTAAATTATTTGAGTTTTATTACGTAATAAAACCTGAAACAGCAATGATCCCTTACATAAAATGTACTAAACATCTCCCACACATGTATTCTCTTAATTATCGGACTGTGTCACAAGACTTGTTTCCTTATTTTTTCATTATAAAAACTGAAAGCTTGCACTGAATTTGTAAGTAACTGTCATGTTTTCTAAATTTAAGTCTTTGCCAGACTAAGTCATAAAGTAAAACATTTTATTTTATTTATTAAACTGTCAACCAATTTTGAACTCCTTTCCTGGGAACCAATAATCTGAAGTCAAAATACTCCTATGAGTTAACATAAATAAGATGAAGCGTAGCCCTGAAATTTTAGTTTCCTACCATATAATCCTACTCCTAGCAATGAATATATAAATATTCATTAACTACAAGGATAATCATTTTTAGCAATCATTACTAATATTTAGCCAAAGAACACTGACATTTCACTAGACTTGATGAACAAATTTTTTTCTTTAAACATTTTTTTTTAATTAATACACTCTATCTTTTAGAGCAATTTTAGATTTAAAAAAAAAAAAACTGAGCAGGAACATTCCCTCTCCACAACCACAACCGTTAATTTCCCTCCATTATCAATGTCTTTAACTGATGAACCAATACGGATATATTATGGATATATTATTATTAACCAAACTCTATAGTTCACATTAGGGTTTCTTTCTGTTGTACCTTCTATGCGTTTTGATGAACACATAATGACAGGCATCCACCACAAAAACATCATGCAGAAGAGTTTCATTGTCCCCAAAACCTTCTGTACACCAATCCCTCATCCTTCCTCTGAAACCCCTTTCAACCAAAGATCATTTTGCTGTCTCCAGAGTTTTTTCAGCATGTCATATAGTTGGAATTATATAGTATGTAGTCTTTTCAGATTGGCTTCTTTCATTTCACATTATGCATTTAAGGTTCTTCCATGTCATTTTATGGCTGGATAGCTCATTTCTTTTTAACACTGTATATATTCCATCATATGAACATACCACAGTTTATCCATTCACCTACTGAAGGACATCTCAGTGGCTTCTAAGTTTTGGCAATTATGAATAAAGATCCTGCTGTAAATACTGTATGATTTTCTGTGGACATAAAATGTTTAATTCATTTGGATAAATACCTAGAAGCACGACTGTTAGATCATATGATAAGATTATGGTTACTTTTCCAAGAAATTGACAAACTATCTTCCAAAGTGGCTAAAGCATTTTACAATCTCAACAGCAATGACTGAGAACTTCTGTTGCTCCACATCCTCACCAGCAGTTGCTGTTGTGTTTTGAATTTTAACCATTCTAATAGGTGTATAGTGGTATCTCATTGTTTTAAATTACAATTCCCTACCGAACTAAGATACTGGCCATTGTTTCATGTTTATTTGCCATCTATATAATATCTACTTCAGTGAAGTGACTGTTCAGATCTTTTCCCTACTTTTTGATTGGGCTATTTATTTACATATTGTTGAGTTTTAAGAGTTCTTTGTATATTTCAAATAAAGTCCTTCACCAGATATGTGTTTTGTAAATATTTTCCCTCAGTCTTGCTATACTATACACAGAGCAGAAATTTTTAATTTTAATGAAGCCAAACTTACCATTATTTACTTCAAGGACCATGCTCTTGGTATTGTTACCTAAAAACTCATTGCCAAATCCAAGGTATAAATTTATTTTTAATTACAAAAAAATTTTCAAAGACACAGGGTCATGAGTTTAACCAATTTCTTAAAACCTAAAAAAAAGTATATAACATCCCCATCTATAGTTATCAAAATACTATTTATGAAAGAAAAAAATAAATTAATGAAATACTAACACAAATGCTTACATTTTTTTTTAAGTAAACTCCATGCCACACATGGAGCTTGAACTCATCACCTCGTGCACACTCCACTGACTCAGCCAGTCAAGCACCCCAAATGCTTACACTTTTATCTTAAGTATGTCAGATGATACTTCCAAAATAAGTCATACTGACATACTCTGCCTTCAGACTCTTTAGTCCATAATGAAAAAAATACAAGTATTGCTATGCAAATATTTTCATACATTCAGAGATGAAAAGTTTGCAAAATAAAAATGGTCTGTTTTACAAAAAGGTTGAGAGTTAACATAAAGAAGATAAATTTGGGGCGCTTGGGTGGCTCGGTCAGTTGAGCATCTGTCTCTTAATTACAGCTCAAGTCACGACCTCACAGTTTTGAGATCAAGCCCCGTGTTGGACTCTGCACTGAAAGCACAGTCGCTGCTTGGGATTCTCTCTCCTTCTCTTCCTGCCCCTCTCCCTCTCTGCCTCTCTCTCTGCCCTTCCCCCACTTGTAATCACTCTCTCGCTCGCTCTCTCAAAATAAACTGTATAAAACAAATGTAAAAAAGATAAATTTGACCTTTTTATATATCTTAATATAACTGCATACTAATGTCATTATATCCATCAAAAATACATTTGTATTTGGCCATTTTGCCAACTCAGTGTTCACCAAATTAAATTATGTCCCTTTTGGGGAACCTGGGTGGCTCAGTCGCTTAAGCGTCCAACTTTGGCTCAGGTCATGATTTCATGGTTAGTGGATTTGAGCCCTCCATCGGGTTCTGTGCTGACAGCTCTGAGCCTGGAGCTGCTTCAGATTCTGTATCTCCCTCTCTCTCTGACCCTACCCAGCTTGTGCTCTGTGTCTAGCTCTCTCAAAAACAAATAAACATTTAAATAAAAATTTATGTCCTTTCTGCTTGAAAAAGTGAGGGGTGATAAAGAGATCTAAGTGTGGTGAGGAAATAGAACTCTGAAAGCAATTTATATGGTAAGACGACTTAATTTCTATGGTAAGCAAAATCAACATTTTAATTTCAATATTCTTCTCACATATAATTCATTGATGAAATTCATGTAGTAGATTTTAGGGCTTCTCAAAAATCAGGTTTCTCGTCTTGAAATAACATTCAACCTATTTAAGTTAGAAAATAATGTCCACTAATTTAGTAGAGCTGTGCCTAGCATGTGAAGCAATAGTTCTTCATCCCTTAACTTTAGCAAAGGCATTGCATAACAATCCCTGAAACTATTTTTAAGATTTTATGACAAGATATTTTTTCCAATGAATCCCTTAAAAAGACATAGCATTTAGGAAAACAACAGTGAAATTCAGTAAGTTTGGCTACTATGAAACTAAGAGAACTTCAGTTTTCATAATCAGCAGTGTATACTCAATATTTATGTAACTTTTCTTACCTTTAAGTACATCCAATATAAATTGAGATTTATCAAAATATTTTCAAGTGTTCTGTTAAATGGATGTATAATCATTAATATACCAAATTTACACATTACCTCTTTCAAACATAGCATGAAAAGCTCCTGGTATACCCTGAACAAGAATCCTGTCAGGTCAGTTTTGCAGGAATCCCACTACCCTTGAAGTATTCTCTTAGTAATTTTCCATCTCCTGATATTCACACACTGTCTGCCTCTGTTGTATTCAGAGATGAACTCCATCTCTTGTTCCTATTGCAATAATCTTGAATAAAGTCTTCATCACCATTTTAATAAGGGTCAGCATTATGTTTTCTTTAATAATAGAAATCCTGTAAGGGACAAAACATCAAATTCCTCAGTAAACGTTACTTGGGAGACTGAAAGAAAAGGAAAACCTAAAACTTCTTCTTAAGATTACTCTTTATCGGGTGAGCACCTGGGTGGCTTGGTCAGTTAAGCGTCTGACTTCGGCTTAGGTCATGATCTCACGGTCCGTGAGTTCGAGGCCCGCGTCGGGCTCTGTGCTGACAGCTCAGAGCCTGGAGCCTGCTTCGGATTCTGTGTCTCCCTTTCTCTGCCCCTCCCCTGTTCATGCTCTGTCTCTCTCTGTCTCAAAGATAAATAAATGTTAAAAAAAAAAAATTTAAAAAGATTACTCTTTATCAACATCTGAGTGCAGAATTGTGTTCAAGACACCAAGTCCATAGAGTTAAAGATAGAAAGATGTGTCTATAACACAGAATTTGGCCTTTGTCTCTGGCTCTTAAGAGGAGACTAAATTCCTGGGATTTCCTAAGTCACAGGAGTATCTTTGTTATTCATGAACCTGTTAGATCACACCTGAGTTTATGCTGACAAGATGACTCACAGTAGGGTCCTGGTCACCAGAAAGATCAACCAAGTGATCAGAGGGATGGAGCTTAGAGCCCTAAGGAAGCCAAAGGGACTGAAGATTGAGGCTTAATCAGATGGCCGATGATTCAGTAAATCATACTTAATCAAATATGAATGAAATAAATGAAACCCCGAAACCCCAATAAAAACACCAGACAGTTGAAGCTTGATGAATCCATCAGAGTGCTAGAAGGGCGACAAGCCTTGATTCCACTGGGAGAGGGCAGAGAAGTTCTGCATTCAGGCTTCCCCTAACCCCATTTCTTGAGGGTTAAGGGAACCTCAAGGGTTCCCTCAAGGGAACTTGAGGTCCTGGGAGCCTCCAAATTTGTAGTAGATTGATGAGAAGTATAGGTGGCCTGGAGACCCCCAAACCTGTGACTGCTATCTCAAGTGAGGGCAGTCTTGTAGGGGTAGAAAGTCATGGAAATCCTCTAGATTTGTAGCCAGTTGGTTAGAAGTGTGGGTGACCTGCGGACCCTCAAACTTACATCTGACAACTAAAGTAAGGACAGTCTTTTTGGAGACTATGACCTTAAACTAGTGGAATCTAATGCCAATTCTGGGTGGTTACCGTCAGAATTGGATTATAGTATACCGCTACATGCAAGACAAAATTTCTGTCTTTAAGGAGATAGATATGGGTTTATCAGTAAATCCACTCAAGTCCACAGACAACCCAACAAGGACAAGGAGTGGAATTTTTATTTTGATTTATTATGCATCTTCAAAATATCATTATTTAGGGGCATCTGAGTGGCTCAGTTGGTTAAGCGTCCAACTTCGGCTCAGGTCATGATCTCACAATTCATGAGTTTGAGCCCGCATCAGATTCTGGGCTGAGAGTTCAGAGCCTGGAGCCTACTTCAGATTCTATGTCTCCCTCTCTCTCTGTCCCTCCCCCACTCACACTCTCTCTCCCTCAAAAATAAACATTAAAAGGAATATTTTTATAAATATCATTATTTAAATCTTTTATTTTGGTACTTTCTTGGAGACAACTAAACCCAACCACCTGAACAGTTAAGCTTCTGGAAAAACTATGTGAAAATGGGTATACAGTTCAGACAGTTAAGCTTCATGTTTATCAAAATGAAAATGGGAAACTTTCTAGTGGGTTTTAAAATTACTAAATTAAAAAAAATTTTCTAAATAGCCTTCCTTATTTGAAAAATTGTATGTGTTCATGGGAGGAAATAAAATAGGAAATATGAGAGATAAAATGAAATAATCTCATATACTAATAATCTCACTATTCAGAGAGAACCATTACCACTCTTCTGTTTCTCCTTCCCACTTAATATATTAAAGAGATCTTTCTAGTATAACAAATATCAAAAACTATAAAATATATGGATATTACAGTATTTCATCACTGGGGTAAATCATTAACAGTCTCCTAAAGCTGAACTAATTTATTTCCAATTTTCTACTACAAAAAAATAATGTTGTAATAAACATTCTTGTAACTAATTCTCTGCAAGAAACTGGTACTATTTCCTTAGGGTAAACTATTTGAAACATAACTTCTAGGTCTAATCATATATTCATCTAACATGAATTTATAATCCTACCCACTTTTGGATATGAGAATACTTGTTTTATACACTTGACAAGCTAGGGAAAGATTTTACCTTTGCCAATGTAACAGGCCAAACCATTTTATCAGTGTTGCTTTAAAATGAACTCCTTTGGGGCACCCAGGTGGCTCAGTCAGTTAAGCGTCTAACTCACGATTGTGGATCAGGTCACGATCTCACATTTTCATGAATTCGAGCCCCTCCTCGGGATCTGCATGCTGACTGCACAGAACCTGCTTGGGATTCTGTCTCCTTTTCTCATTGCCCCTCCCCTACTCACACTCTGTCTCTCTCAAAATAAATAAATGAAATTAAAATGAACTCCTTTGATTTTTTTTAAAAATCACATCTTTTTAAAAATATTTTTTGGCAATTTTTGTCTTCCACTGACAACTTTCTGTTCATGTCCTTTGCTCACTTTACTTTAGGGCATTCATCTGTTCCTCACTAATTTATAAGAAAATTTATATATAAACAGTCTAAGCCTTTTTCACATATATCCAAATATACCCATAGTTGGTCATGATTCAGTTGACATCACTAAATAATATACAGTGTCTCTTTAGGAGTTTTTATAAGCTGGCCACAGAAAATAGTCTATACCATTACTTTAGGCTAAACATTTTTACTACAAGGTTATACCATGGAGCAATCAAGACCTAAAAAAAAGTTTCAACCAGAAAAAAAAAAGACTTAAAAAAAGCAACTACTCACACTCACTACTCAAGTCAATGTAAAATAACCCATTAAACACAGACAATAGTTTTCTATTCCCAAACTGTATACATTTTAAACTCTAGAAAAAGTATACTAATTCATTGTAACACAGGGATTTGGGATTTAACACTTACTTTATCATTACTATCATTACTCTGAAAGTCTGCATGAAAATTCAGGATTTTACCATTTTCTAGAAATGTAAAAATTTACGAAAGTAATGTATGAGGAATTACAGAGGGAGAAGATAAGCCTACTTGAAGTCAAAAGGAGAGGAAAAAAAAAAATGTCATATAAAAAGTGGATTCTTAAAACCCAAAAAGAAACCTTAAGACCAAAAACATAGAAATCTATAATTTTCTGAATGTTGCATCTTTTTTGATTAGCTGATAAAAAGTACAGAACGCATTTTTTAAAAAAGATTATAGACCTCAAATTGTAAAATAAAGTCACTGTTTAAAATCTTAGTACTCATCCAATTATAAAGTATGTATGCATATTAAGTTACATCAAACACAAACCACTTTACAGAAAATAAAATTGTCTTCTATACCAGGTCATTTCACTCAATAGCAACCTTATGCGAATTAGTATTGAAGAACCCAAGGATTCCTATCTAAGTCTTTTCCTGTTGTTTTTTAAAAATTTAGCTTTATTGCTATTAACTTAAAAGGTGCTTGATATTTATTAATAACTCAAAAAATGTTATTAAACTAGTAAAAAAAAAAAACAAGGAACAAAACAGAATTTCCAATGTGTTCATAATGACCTAAAAAAAATGTCCAACTAAAGGAAATAACATCAAAATATTAACTGTCTTCAGGTGGTAGAACTAAGGGTGATTTCTTTTTCCTTTATATAACAGATTTTCTTAAACTCAGAAATGAGTATCTATTATTTATATAACTAACCTTTGTAAAGAAACAGATAAAATGTACCAAGTCAAACAACTAAAAGTAACTTCCTGATAGTCAAACAATTATCTCCTCAAGGAAAGGGATAGTTTTTAAAAACTTTATCTGGTTATAGCTGCTCAAAATAACAGCTGCAATAAATACCTTGCACTTCATACAAAGTACAGTTACCGTAAGACAGTACAGTCTATTTTCATCTAAGTAGGAATACTATACGCTTTGCTGCACAATGTTTCAAAAGCTTGAAGCCTAAAATAAACCTTACCAATTATGATGGAAATTACTTTTTAGGGAAAAATTAATTATTTCCCTAAAGTAAATCCCAGATTTTTCTCCTCTTTTAATCCTATGAAAGTACTTACAATCAAATTAGAATGTGTAGACAATAAAAGGAAATATTTAATATATCTTGATACATTACAAAAAACCCAGTACCCTTTACCTTCCACAATAAAGTGCTAAAGACCATCCAAAAACAAACAAAACAACACAAAAATCTGCTAGTGAAAAAGAAAAAAAAGAACTCAGGTATGAAATGGAAAACCAAAGAAGTAGTTAGGTTATTATTCTTAGCCATCAGGGCAAAATAGGGAAAGAAAGCTAGCCAGTCTTATGATGGAAACAAGCCTGCGAGGTCTGCTAAGACAAAATTTTTAAGTCAACCATCTGGGGAAGCCAACTGCCAAAAGACAACTGGTCAAAAGGAGAAATACACCAGGAACTGCTGCACTCCCAAGACACTCAATGAGGTAAATCTTTGCTCCTTCTCTTCTATTTCCAAGTCACATAAAGAGAAACAGCAAAGGGCAAGATTCAGGAATCACAGCCAAGGATAAAAAAAGTAATCATGAAAAAAAAAAATAAATAAAAGATAGTAATCACAAAATCTCATTGGTCAATCCTAACCCTAATTTGTGAAACTTAACCTAGAAGGAAAGTTTCCAGGTATTTGAAAAAAATGAAAACCAAAATTATCCTATAAACCGATAAACTATCTAGGTCATACTATTTTTAAAATAGTAAGTTTTAATGTATTCCGAGGATTTTATTTTGCATATGTATTGATATTCTTTGTGCTGAAGTGTTTTCTCAATTTTAATAAATAAATCTATCTCCTTTTTATAGCTTCAATTTTCATTTAAAATAGGATAAAATAAGCATCATCTTAGTTATAGCTCTGCCATAAAACAGCTTACTGGGCTTAAGCAAGTTTCTGGGCCTAAGTTTCTTCACTGATGTACTGAAAGGGGTTGGTCCAAATGACTTAAATGAACCCTTCCACTGTAAAATAATCATTCTCTAATTCTTCAGGATGACATCAAGTTGTTTTGGGTAACATCCCCCTGTAACTGAAGTAACAATGTCTCTAGGTTAAAACAGTGGGTGTCCTCCTCAGTCATTCACCATATCACCACTGGTGAAGACAGTGCTACAGATTTGCTCCCACCCCAACTCCATCACCTCATCCAACTTCCGCACAACATACCCATCACTACCTACTTATTAATTTACTTACAGAGGAAATGGGTAAACCAAGCCCCACTATGTTGAGGACAGTGGATGTGACGGTACTGTCATGGTACGGATACTGGATGCTGTTGTCTTTACAGAAAAAGCCTCTCTGAAATGGATATATTTGGCCCAAATTTAGAACAGCCATAGGCATGGAAGCTGTTGGGGAAGGGAAAAAAAGACACACATGGTTAAATTCAGTTCACTTCATTAGGAAGTAAAGTCTACTGAATGGGATGCAAATCTTAACCATATTTGGTACTTTTTGAAAAGGATCAATATTCCAAAATACCCAAGAGTGAAGATTAAGGAAACCATGCAGCATTAGCTTGTCCATATCAGCCCCACCTTTATCAAGTATAAATTCTCTTACTTGCGTTGACCTCTGATTTTAAAAACATACAATAAAGAAATCCCCATGGAATTGGCCCATGGAAAAATAAAGTTGAAAAAACAAGAAGGATTTATATTTTACATTTTGCAATTAATTTATTTTTAATTGACTTGTTCAGTATCTTAAATATGTTTAAGAAAAAAAAGGGAAAACTTTGTGAATACATTAATTTTGAGCAATATCATAACAGCCAAAAATAGTCGAGGGGAAAGAAAGAAAATAGAAACCATAAGTACATCTGATAACAAAAACTGAAAGAAACTAGTCTTTCAGTCTTTATCCTCAAGATAAATTTTAAATGATTTTTATTAGCCCTGGCAAGGCTCCAAATCACTTTAGTAAGTTATACAGGAAAAATGAAATTTTCACCCAAATAAAATGAGAGACCAAAGAGAAGTTAAATAAGTTAATAGCTTTGTAATAGGCTCAAGTTTACCATGTTTTTATGCTTTGTTTCATATAATTCAAACAGTCAAGCATTTACTCACTACTAGCTCAGTACTAGCCTAGGCCATACAGAGAGACACAACTAGTATAAAACAGACCCTGGGTTCAAGAGCCTAAACTGTACGTGTAGACACAGAATATACACTAGAGGAAATGGTTTAAAAAGTAATACCAAGATAAACTTTTAGGGGGTGATGAAACTGTTCTGTATCTTAAATGTGATGGTTATCCATAACTCTAAGCATTTGCCAAAACTCACAGAATGTACGACAAAAAATGACTCTTACTGTTTGCAAATTTACAAAGAAATACCATAAAAAGAAAGTATGGCTAATTTCTTAAATGGTATAAAAGGTCCTATAGGAATTCAGAGGTCAACGTGAACCAAAGTAATTAGAAAAGACGATTTTTTAAAAAAGCAACTGAATTGAACTTGTAACAGCAGGTAAACTATAGGCAATAGGGAGGGGCTCAAGGAGAGCATTTCGTGGTATAAGGAAGCATGCATAGCAGGAGGTCGCACTAACAAGAGCAGACAGGGAATGAGCAAGGGGTTTTTCAAGGTATATAACATTTTATAGCCAACATGTATTACATGCTCACACATGACAGGCACTATGCTATGCAGAGTAACTCCATCCTTACCTACAACCCTGTAGGTAATACCATTTCTCCCATTTTTCACACAAAGTTATTATGAGGCTTAGACAAATGCAGACCTTGCTGAAACTAATAAATAGTCGAACCAGGATTCCAACACAGGCTGATTCCAGAGTCAATGTATATATGGCCTCCCAAGGAGGCCAGTGATCTGGATAAATTAAGAGATTAGAACTGTGAAAAGAAGGCAAGACCGGGAGGCAGGAGACGTGTTGTCTGGAAAAGCTTGTTCAGTATAAAATACTTATTATGTTCATAAAAAAACTCAAAGTGAATGGAATAAAATGTTCTCTGCTACAGATTACTCTTAATTCTTCAATTATGGGTGTTTTTTTGGGATAAACAGTGCTTGAGATTATTGTGTTTAATAGAAAGAATTAAGCATTTAAAATACTGGCCTAAAAAAGGACTTTTCCTATAGGAAGTAAAATATCACTGTGCTCTTTGTTCAGACAGGATCAGCAACAGGGTAAGATAAAGGATGTGAGAAATTCACTTTAAAAAAAAAAAAAGTAGAAAGGTGACCATTTCATACAGCTTTGAAACAATCCAGGAACTAACTGATAAGTAGTGTGTTGACAGTGAAAATAGAGAAGGATGCATGAAAGAGTGTTCTGAATATAGAAATGACTCAACTTCACACCTAGTCACAATTACTGAGGCAGACTTGAAGATGAACTTCAGGGTTTGGAAATAAAATGGTGGTCCCACGGACAGAAATGTGAAGTTAGGAGTGGAAGGTGGTTTATGATGGAACAAAATTAGTTTAGTATTATTGAGAATATTGCCTTTGGGGTAATCTGGTAACTTCTTAGCCTGGCCTCATCTTTCACTCTTCCCCATGTAGCCCTTAAGACTCCAATCACACTGAACCATTTGCTGTTACCTGAACATACTATGTTTTCAAAACCCTAGGTGCCTTCATATATGTTCATCCTTCTAATGGGGATACTTGCCCTCTCATTTCCCCTTCAGTCCAAGGCAGGCATGCCTTACTTATCTGTCCCATGGCACCTTATAGACTCATCTATCACACTGTATTACATATTGCTTCTGACATTCTGTCAGCAACTTCAAGGCAAAGACGCTATCATTCTCGTATTCTTTGCACCAGGCACACACACAGTTGGCTCTAAATGAAAAGACACTAAATGGCTAAATGAATAATGGATAACAATCAGAAGTAGGGAGAAATATGCAAGTTATTGGCATTAGAAGTGGTAACTTAAGCCAGGGGAATCAAACAGTTCAGAAACTGCCAAAATCAAAACTAACAGAGATAAAACAATCAGCTAATGACTAATATCCATAGTGAAATCATGAACAGAGACTGTAGGAGAGAAAGGAAGAAAAGATGATTCCATGCTCTAGAGGGCAGGGGCTGTATCTGTTTCATTCAGCAGCACACACTGGCCATTCTTGGCAAAGAATGAACAACAGAGAAATAGGGCAATGTTGTGATACAAAAGCCAACAGAGGTAAGAGTATCAAGCCTGTATCTAGAAAGGTAAAATGTCAAATACTGAGACATTAAGGAGAGTGAGAACTGAGTAGTCTATGAGGTCTGAGTAAAAAGGGTATCTCAGGTAACCACCCTTTTATGATAATATTATACCACCTGCAATAACACTCCAATATCTTTATGAAGAATCTTCAATAATGAGCTTCAATACTGGACTGTCACTGTCTAAGCATGAATCTCTTTCTTCAGGTTAAATATATCACAATTATTATCTCTACTGCTCATATATTTTATATATACACATGTGTAGAAGCACATCCCTATGAAGTGAATTCAGTGCCCCAAAGAATTCTTATGTTGGAGCTCTAACCCCCAATTTTATCATACTTGGAGGTAGGTCTTTTAGGAGGTAATTAGGGTTGAATGAGGTCATAAATCCAATGACTTAATCCAATAGGACTGGTCTTATAAGAAGAGGAAAAGATGGGGGGTGTCTGGGTGGCTCAGTTGGTTAATCGTCTGACTCCTGATTTTGGCTCAGGTCATGATCTCATGGTTCATGGGTTAGAGCCCCATATCGGGCTCTGTGCTGACAGTGCAGAGCCTGCTTGGGATTCTCTCTCCCTCCTCTACTCATGCTCTCTTTCAAGACCTCAAAATAAATAAAACTTTAAAAAAAACATTTTAGTTAAAAGAAGAGGAAAAAAGAGAGATCTCTCTCTCAGTGTGCATGCCTGAGGAAAGGCCATGAGAGGACACAACAAAAAGGTGTCCATCTATAAGCCAGGAAGAGAGTACTCACCTGAACCCAACCATGATGGCATCCTGATCTTACAATTCCAGACTCCAGAAATATGAGAAAATAAAGTTGTTGTTTAAGCCACCATATCTTTGGCATTTTGTTACAGCTGACCAAGCAGACTAAGGCAGGCACACGCATGCACACACGCACACACACACACACACACACACACACCATAGCATATCTATCCCCCTAAACAGACACCTCTATTTAAAAAGCAATGGAATATTCTCTGCCATAGAGATAATTTTCAATAATATTTTAGGATAGTAATGGAGAATACTGTGTTCAAGTTAGTGTTATAGGAAGATGTCTCTCTAAATAAACCCTCTCCTGTGTCTCCTCTCTGACCCTCCCCACTCATGCTCTTTCTCTCTCTTAAAAATAAAATAAACATTAAAAAAAAAGAGAGAGGGTGCCTGGGTGGCTCAGTTGGTTAAGCATCTGACTTCAGCTCAGGTCATGATCTTGAAACTTGTGAGTTCGAGCCTGGAGCCTACATTGGATTGTATGCCTCCCTCTCTCTGTCCCTCCCCCACTCACACTCGGTCTCTGTCTCTGTCTCTGTCTCTCTCAAAAATAAATAAACATTAAAAAAAGTGATGAAATAAGCATTCAATACAATAAAGTATTTTCAGTAACTTATTTTTTAAAAGCTCAATAAAGTGAAAAGAATATAGATCAAACATGAATGAAATGGAAAACGAAGGAAAAGTCAGATCAACTAACTACATCAGTTTTTGCAGGTTAATGAAATTATTAGTCTTGTTAAAGGCTTAAGAAAAAAAGAAAAACACAAATACATCAAATTATTAAACTGTTAACAAGGTACCACCTCTATCTCTGGGCTAAATCTTATCAGAAACTCAGAGATACTAATTAACTCAAGAGTACACAGCTTGTGGGTATGCACTAGGGCAAATAACCACTATTACACAGGTGGTAAGCAGGGGAGCCGGCATTTCAACAAAGTTCCTCTTCTTTTCACCACATCATACCACCTTTTTTTTTTTAATTTTTTTAATTTTTTTTAGGAAAGGAGTCTAACCACCAGGGTCCCATTTCCCTGCTCTACAAACGAGAAAGAAGAAAAACATTTTCTTTTAGGTCCCATTCAGTCAAGTTCATGATTCTTAGAAACTAAGTTGGTCTACATACAGGCAATTGATTTCTTTCAGTAGGACTGGGTATGAAGGTGGAATTGCTCTGTGTGACCTAGGATACATCTTAATCTACTACATGTGGGCTGACTGAGCCATCCTAAAGTCTAAGTCAACTTTGCTGTAAACTACAGAAATGTGAAACTTCAGCAAAACTTACAAGAAAAATAAACAGTGAGGGAACTGCTTCTAGGGGTTCATGGTTTACCAAAAGGTAGTGGGTAAAACCCTTATGTAAAAAATATTTTCCCTTTCAAAAAGAAAAAAAAATCCAGCATATGTAAATTTAACTATGTTTGTGTATTTTTCTACATATAGTATACTTGAGTGTAACAAGTAAGTCTACAGTTACTTTCGTGAAATGTGCCTGTACAAACCCTTTCATTTTCTCCTTTTAGCAGTCCTAGGTTAAAAGTAAATAAAAACTTTTTGGCTCTTTACTATTTTGTGTTACTTGCGCAGTTTATAGAAAGTTGTATTCATTCCAAACTTAAGGAATGTTCTTTATTTGGTGTCCAATTAAATTTGAACAAAATACATGGGGAGGAGAGAGGGATACAGTATTTTTCTTGCTTTCTTTGCAAACAGGTGTTGCATGTTCTTTCCAGAATCACATGAAAAATCCTCCTGCTAATTGACACATTATATGTTACATCTGAACAGAAGTTTTCTACCCCTCCTTTAAAAAGATCATTAGATGTCCATAAGTAAAGGGTCACTGGGTGGCCCAGTTGGTTAGGTGTCCAACTCTTTATTTCAGCTCAGGTCATGATCCTACAGTTCATGGGATCAAGCCCAGCATCAGGCTCCATGATGACAGCACAGAGCCCACTTTAGATCCTCTGTTCCCCATCCCTCTCTGCCCCTCCCCCACTTACACACGTGCTCTCTCTCAATCTCTCTCTAAAAAATAAATATTAAAAAAAGAAAAAAGATGAATATATGAAATTATCAATTATAAAGGGGAGAGGTGAAGCCATGAGATTTTATCACTCAGTGAAAGAGACAATAGTCATAATCTTGGAAAGAAAACACAAAGTCAACAAAGCCAACTAACAGGGAAGGAACTACCAGGAAAACAGGATACAATATGAAAGAAAAGATAATGCCAGGAAAAATGAAGGGGCACTTTAAAAAAATACCAGTAACAGTAGCTACTTTTTAATTAACTCTTACCCTATATCCTGACAGTATGGTACGTGTTGCACTTTTCTAATCTCAATTAACTTGAAAAGGTAAGTACTATTATATCGATTTGAAGATAAAGAAACCTGCCCAAGGTCACAAAGGTTGCAGAATTAGGATTTGAACCCAGGTCAATGAGGCCATGCACCCACTGAGTTCACCTGGTCTTAACAAATGCCACTTATAAAGAAGTTGAGCAGAAAAGGAACAGACAAGAGGTCACTGACAGAAGAATTGCTGCACTTGGACTGGGAACAGAAAGACTGACAAGATTTAAGAAGTGAAGAGCGAGTGGGTAGAGGTGACCTTTATATGTCCTCTGGACAAAAAGGAAGGAAAGGGTAACTTGGTCCATACCTTGAAGAACAAATAAGGCAGAAGAAGGCTAACAATTTCTTTTTGTCTGTAGCACAAAAGGTAGGATAGTGAACTGAGGTGATAGAATGGGTTGGGGTGGGTGGAGGGGGGGGCGGGGTGGGATGCAGAGGGGACTTGACAATATGGATGAATGGACAAAACTAGATCCATGGTAGATGGGAGGAAATGAAAGCACAGGTAGACAACAAAGACCATCCAAAACAGGGTCAATTAGAGGTTTTTTTTACAAAAAATTTTAAAAGCTTCCTATTTCATTTGTATTGCTATGCAAAGTAGTCACAAAGCAAGTCCCCTTTGGAGAAGCCACACCTAATTATTAGTTATTGGCTTCACTCTTTCCCTGCGGCCATAATCCCCCTGGCCCTTTGGCCCTGATGGAAAAGTGTAGCAAAGGGGAATAAAGAAGACTAAAACACCGTACACACCTCTATGTATTTGGCACCATACTGAACATCTAACATTAATTTTCACTTCATCCTAACAATTCTAGAACACAAGCTTCATTAGGTATGGACATTTTTGTTCACTGATATATCCTAAGCACTTAAGTCAGTGCTTACAACAGGGCAGGCCCTCAACAAATATTGGATGAATGCACAGAGTCACCTTGTAAAACAGGTATTATCATCCCCATTTTAAGGATGAGAGGATGAGTCAAAAAGGATAAGTAACTTAATTAAAGTCATAGATATAATAAGGGTGAAATTAAAAGTATTTAACAACTAGTGCTGCACCAGCACTGGCCATTCAGGACAGACACCAGCTGGTGCTAAAGCTGGGTTCTGCTTCAATCTTTCAGTTGTGGGATCTTAAAGAGGTCCATAGAAGGGACTACGACAATGAAGAGACCAGGACAATGAAGGGTTGTGGGCTAGAAAAGGTAAGACTCAGATATACACTACTGGCTATCAGCTGTGATAGTAACTGTTGCATCCAGGTTTCAAACATGTATTTATTTAACCCCAAAACCCTCTAAATGAAGTGCGTACCATTTGCTAAAATGTAGTACCATTTGCTAAAAAATGACAGAGCAGAGGACAAATGGAGGTTTTAATAGAACAGAAAAACATTTTGGGGCATCTGGGTGGCTCCATCAGTTAAGCGCCGACTTCGGCCCAAGTCATGATCTCGCGGTTTGCATGTCGAGGTCTGTGAGGACAGCTCAGAGCCTAGAGCCTGGAGCCTGCTTCGGATTCTGTGTCTCCCTCTCTCGCTGCCCCTTCCCCACTCATGCTCTATCTCTCTGTGTCACTCAAAAATAAATAAACATTAAAAAAAAAAATAGAAAAACATTCAAAGCAATTATAATGGAATAAAGAGACTAATGGCATAACAACTGCAATGGGAAATGGAATTAGAAATGCATTTAAGATTGATCACTAAAAAAAAAAAAAAAAAAAAGGATTCATCACTGAGTTCAATCTGTTGCCAGGCAATCTAAAAAAAAATAGGATGATCCAACGAAAGTAGAGGGAACTGAAAAATAACAGAAATATGAATGAGCAAAACAAAACTGCAGTATAAGGATGTTTTGTTCCAGGTCAGTAATTTAGATACGTCTCAATAAGAAATGAAAAATCATAAAAAAATTTAAAAATTTTTTAAAAATAATAAATAAAAATAAAAATAAATGAAAAGTCAGCATTGGCTCTTGATCAAGAAACGCCTGGGTGAAAGCTGTACTGCAGGAAGATGAGTTTATGCAAAGTAGAGGTGGAAAAGGGGAAGAGCCCTGAGTCAGGCAGGAGGGATCAGTGATAGAACTGTATGTTTGGGTATGATTCACAGAGATGGCACATGAAGTATCCAGGGCCACGAGTTCAAAGAACAGTGCACCCTCGGCTTTTAGAGACACCTGCACTCTGGTCACCAGCTTAAAGTGACCACATCTCTGTGGCTGACGGTTTTACTATAAAAAGTACTCAGTTATCTTGCTGGGTTTTGTTTTGTACTTAAGTTGGGACAAAGGGGAGAAAAAGCAGTTTGGATCTAAGTGACATTTACAAAAGAATTTTACTTTCTGTGCTTTTTTGTCACTAACGACCTATAATATACTCAACCCTGGAGTGTCTTCATTCATTAAGATACTTAAAATAAATGTGTGTATATATTTAAACAGCTTTTAAAAAAAAATACCCAGAACTATAAGGACAGGTTATTTTAATATGGACTCAGATTTCTGCACACACACACACAAAAAAATGTTGGCCTATTTATTTATACACGAACAAAAATAAAAAGCAAGAAGTTGGTCACCTGTTGTTCCCTTCCCAAAAGGCACACAGTGCCAACTGGCCAGGACCATTAATTCCTTCCACCCTCTCATGGTAACAGCTGTTCCCTTTCTTTTTCAAGCTGGCAAAGGTCACAGTCAGTAGCACTCTTTCCATGCAGATTTCTATGTTCAAAAGGCAAGGAGATGGTGGACATAATAGGGTGTGGGGAAAGACAGCTAATTTTTTTCTATGTTACTTTCTCCTGGGCATTTATCAGAAATCTGTTTTGGGCTTCTTTGATATTTGAAGCTGTAACTATAATCATTTCTCAGCTGAAAAAAAATTATGTTTACATGAAACTGGAATTGGGGATGATATAAGCATTTTGAGAGTTCAAGGCCAAAAACTGTAGCAAAACTGTACAGTAACATTTACATCATTAATGGCTCCCTAATTAGAAATGCATTATGCTATGAGAAGAAGCCAGACTCAAAAGGATACATACTGCATGATTTCATTTATATGACATTATAGGATGGAGAACCAATCAGTGGTTGCCAGAGGTGTAGGAGGTGGGAGGAGTTCACTACAAAAGAGCAGCAAGAAGAAATTTAGGGTAATAAATCAGTTCTGTATCTTGTGTGGTGGTTACATAACTCTGACGTCTAAATTGTCTCAATTCAAAGAACTGTATCCTTAAAGAGTGAATTTTGCTATATATAAATTTTGTTTAAGTCTAAATGTTGACTTAAGCCTCATACCCTGTTTCTCTATTCCCCTCACCTGTTCCAAACCTCTTGCCACACTGTACATGATGACCCCACCCCTTCCACCTAGCTAACATCTAGTCGCCACTCTAGCTTCTATATAACTACTCATGAAATCTTTGGTGTGGCAAGGTGAGGTCCTGCATAGAACTGGGACTTTTCCACCGAGCTGGGTTTCCTTTTGGCATTCTCCCAGTTATTAAATTTAAATGAACATGGGCAAATTACTTACCTATCTGAGCTCAATTTTCTCACATGGTGAATGCAAATAAATACTATTTATATACCTCCCAGAACAGTTGTGAACTAAGAGCCTAGTAATGTGCCTAACATAGCACCTGGCACATTAAGACAATAAATGCTTATTCCCTGATCTTTCTCCTCTGCCTACTGCCTCTAATGAAAAAGTAATTTTTAACTTGGAAAATGTATCAACACATATACAAGAGGACTTCATGAAGTAACTACCTGTATTTTATTTTTATTTTTTTGTTTATTTATTTTGAGAGAGCGAGCCCAAGCACACGTGTGCAAGTGCAGGAGGAACAGAGGGAGAGGGAGAGAAACAGAATCCCAAGCAGGCTCTGCACTGTCCACACAGAGCCCAATGTGGGGTTTGAACCCATGAACCATGAGATCATGGGCTAAGCCAAAGCTGGACACTTAACCAACTGAGCCACCCAGTTCCCCTAACTACATGTGTTTTAGTTATCTTTCTTCAAAGGCTTGTCAATAGCCAACAAATTTCACAACAGTGTAAGACAGTAAATCAAGGGAAAGATACCTCTTTGAAGAGGTTCCTCTTTGAAGAGTTTATTTAGTCTTTAAAGAAATTATGACCTATAGGGTTCTATCTGGTTTTTATTTAAGCTTTTAAAACAACGCCTCTGTTGTTCAGATGGGAACACATGGTTAATTTACTTCTCTCTCTGAATTTACAATGAGACTTCCAGTCTCAGCAATCCCATCTACAAACTTCGCTTAACCAACAAAGTCTCTTGTATTAGTAGCTGGTCAACTTCTCCCACTCAGTGATAAGGTCTATATTCCAAACAATAACAAGTGTGTGTTCATTATTATAGTGATTCTTGAATAAAGCTGGCAAAGTGATATGCTTTTAAAATTTCTAGGACAGTCATCTTCTAGAAAGGTAATGCATAAATGCCACTTAAGAGGTTATGTATGGTGGTGATTGGGGGCAGATTTAAAAACCTTTCAGGAGACTGCTTTAGCAACTTAAATTGATTTCACCATTTTGGTACAAAATTAGTCATCTCGATGCTCAAAAGATGAGTAAGAAATAATTTAAGAATCAAAACTATAAATCAAAAATTTTAAATAAACCAAATAAAATCCAGACCTGAGACCTCACCTGCTTTTAACAGTTTACATGTCCCCCTTTAAAAAATGTATCATGTAATGTAAATCTTAGAAGTATTTATGTGGATCCATCATGTCTAGTCTGAAATTACGGCAAATGGCGAGGATCCAAAAACTAAAAATAGTCATACTAAGATGTGTCTCTGAAGAAAAATATAAGAACTCTTACTTTGGCAGGAAGTCACCAAAGTGGCATATCTAAATTAGTAAGCTTTGTTTAAGACACACACACACACACTTTTTTTTAAATGCACACAAGTCAAAAAAAAACTGGTAAAATTCTTTTTTTAATGGTTATGATTACTGCAGTAGCAAATCATATATCCATTTTCCCAAAAATGTATGTTTGTGCCACTCAAGCTATTTTATACAGAAGATAAACTGAAGGAGGTACTCCCACCAAGTATTACT
The DNA here is from genome assembly GCF_018350195.1 of Panthera tigris. NCBI lineage: Eukaryota > Metazoa > Chordata > Mammalia > Carnivora > Felidae > Panthera > Panthera tigris. The sequence goes on from NC_056660.1 coordinate 123,307,944, forward strand.
TCAAGAGTAAGAGCAAACATTCAATGTTGAAACTACACAATAAGCAGCAGCTAGCTGGGAAGCAAGAAAAAGGACACGCAGACATTAGTTTGTTGAGTGCCTAATAAGTACTCGGTGCTTGGGGCACTGGTTTCGGCTTGGGTCATGATCTCATGTTTTCATGCATGGGTTCAAGCTCCGCATTGGACTCTGTGCTGACAGTGCAGAGCATGCTTGGAATTCTCTCTCTCCCTCTCTCTCTGCACCTCCCCCACTCACGTGGTCTCTTTCTCTCACAAAAATAGAGACACCTGGGTGGCTCAGTTGGTTAAGCGTCCAACTTCAGCTGACATCATGAACTCATGGTTCAAGAGTTCAAGCTCCACATCAGGCTCCGTGCTGCCAGCTACAAGGATACCAAGTAATCCATTCTTCTCAACAAAGAGGGTTCTTTAAGAAGTCCAACTATTCTTACACAGTACCATATATCTAAAAATGGTATTCCTAGGGGCTCCAGGCTGGCTCAGTCAGTAGAGCATGTGACTCTTGATCTCAGGGTCTTGGGTTCAAGCCCCACATTAGGTGTAAAACCCACCTACCCCCCACCCTCCCCCTCACCACACACACTTGGGAATTCAGTTGTTTTTTTAAAAAGGTATTCCTGTATCTGGCAAGATCATTCTTCCCCATCCAGCATGTCATAGGTAACCACAAGAACCTATTATCCCAGCCTATTAGTGTTTCAGCTGATACCCCTAACTGATCTCCTCCCACTCTCCGAAATGATTGCTAGGGCCAGTGCTTGGAATCTTCTCTACTATACTCTCCTTTCTCAGTCCAACATTTTAAAGTAATTACCAATACCCACAATTTCCATTTCTTTACCAAATACCCACTTCTCAGACCACTCAAATATGGAAACTGCTTTCTTTACATAAGAAAAGGCTATCAATGACATTTGTGTAACTAAACCCACTGTACACTTTACAGACTTTATCTTACTTGACATTTCAGGAGAATGTAGACATTGTTACCACTCTCTCCTTGGAGCACTCTCTTCACTGGACTTTCTGGAAACATTCTCCGAGTTATTAGGGTTTCCTCTCCATCTTGTGTTCTTCCTTCCTTCCCAACAATCTGAAATGCTGGTGTTTCTTAAAGCTCTGTCTGAAACCTTCTCTCCTCACTTTATAACTCCTGCTTGAGATTTCAATTTTTATGACTTTGATTACCATGGAAATGTCAGTGACTCCCCATACTCAGACTACTCCTCAGACTACTCCATTTGTGCAAACAAGGACTTGACTTCCTCTTCAAAATCTCAAAAGCATCTTAAACATAAGGTGCTCAAAACCAAAATCATTCTCTCTTCTCTACCCCTCTTCCTATATCAGGTCATGTTCTCTCCTAATGCCCCCCAACTCATTATCTGGCAGCAATTAACATCCATCCATTAAACAAGACAGAACTTTCAGAACTATCCTTGTTATCTCCCTCTCTCTGATTCCCCACATTCTATGTTTCACCAAAACCTGTCCATTTTGCCTCCCAAATATTTCTTAAATCCATCCACCTTTCTCCATCTGCACCACTCCCTCATTAGTCTTACTACCATTATCTCACTTGGACTATTTCTTTCTTTTTTAACATTTTTTAATTTTATTTTGAGAGAGAGACAGAGTGTGAGTGGGGAAGGGGCAGAGAGAGAGGGAGACACAGAATCCAAAGCAGGCTTCACGCTCCAAGCCGTCGGCACAGAGCCCAACACGGGGCTTGAACTCACAGACTGTGAGATCATGACCTGAGCCAAAGCCAGATGCCCAACCAACTGAACCACCCAGGTGTTCCTCACTTGGACTATTTCAACAGCTTCCTAACTCATCTCCCTAAATCCATTCTTTTCCAGCCCTAATCTATTATTCTACCCTATATCCAAAGTCATCATTTTAAAAAGCTACCCCATGCTTCTATTCAAAACTTTTTTTTTTAATTTTTTTTTTTAACGTTTATTTATTTTTGAGACAGAGACAGAGCATGAACTGGGGAGGAGCAGAGAGAGGGAGACACAGAATCGGAAGCAGGCTCCAGGCTCTGAGCTGTCAGCACAGAGCCCGACGCGGGGCTCGAACTCACGGACCGTGAGATCGTGACCTGAGCCGAAGTCAGACGCCCAACCGACCAAGCCACCCAGGCGCCCCTATTCAAAACTTTTTATAAACCTTCACAGTACCCAACTCTCTCCTTTATAGCACTTATTAGTTTATTTTTATATTTATTTGTCTGATTATACACATCTCCTCTAAGAGTGTGGCACACAATATGTGAGGGACAAATACTTGTGGAATAGATGACTCCTATGTAATGGAGAATAAATAAGCCTAAGAGAATATACAGATAAAGACACAGCCCTTTTCAGATAAAGAAACTGAAGCTGTGAACATGGGTGATTTACCCTAATTGTAGGTGAAAGAAGTGGAATTCAAACTCAAACCTGTATGTTTCCAGTGTCCACACACCTAACTTAAAATGCATCCCATAAATCAAAAAAAAAATCTCTAAAAATGTTTATATGTTACTAAAAACAAATGGAAATCATTTCCTATATTGGTAAAATACATTTTTTTTTAAATAAAGTTCTATTGAAACTACAAGGTAAGACACACTGAAATATGTCTATGGCTAGCACCTGTATGAATTGTAAGATTTCATTATTTGTTCTTTCTGATAGTTCAAAATTTCAAACTCCTCTACTTTTACTAAGACTTTAACTTAAAAAATACTCGACCAACTTATAAAGTCTCCCTATCCCAGTATATCATTCATAATCATGAAAAGTCCAAGGACGTGAAATATGGTAACTATCACAGCATTTTTCCAGCAATCTGATTTTTTCCCTTAGTAAATCCTAAACATAGGTTGAATTAACTGACCAACTTAAAGGCCAGCTCTTTACTTCATTAATTTTATATTATCTATTTTATGTGATCCTTATATTTTCCAAATGAAAAATCAGAATCTCCACCACAGTCTTTTTACTGGGCAGCAAGCAATCTCAGACCTTGTGAAGCACACATCCTCATGATTAATTTTCTCAACCTTCTTCCTATTGAAGAAGCTTCATCCTCTCCTGAACTCCCATTTGAAGGCAAACAAAAACAGACCATCCAGCAATATTTACCTCATTTCTTTTCTTTTTCCTCATTCTTTTTGCCTCCCTTTTTATTAGAATAAATTTATTTAGCGAAAGCCCACATCAGGGCCATATCAAGAGGCTCTCTTGAGTTTAAAATTTCAGTAATGGCTATTGAATAATTCAATGCTTTTAAATGTATGTTTTAAATTATTAGGTAACAAAAAAATAAGCTCTTAAATAGTACTCAATTTTGTCAAGATTTTCTCATAACTTTGGCCATGTTACCTTAATTCTGGTGCCATACTTCTAATTGATGTTGAGTTTCCATGGCTGTAGGGTAGATGAAACTCCTTACCTGTCCAATGGGTCCAATGGGTCCCAACGCCCCACATAGTAATCATCAGGCAGCCAGCTACAGCTACACAGTAACACTCAGGTGTTACCATTCCAATCATTAATCAGCTAATGAACTGCAAGACTAGTACTGAGAAAAATTGAAAATCTTAGAAAATGTAATTACTCTATTTCAAGGAACATCTCTCACCTGTTTATTATTCTGCAGGTCAACGGAATAGAGCATAGCACAGGCCGATTACAATGTTAGAAGAGATTCCCTTGGTGTGTTAGATCTTTGCCAAAAGAATCTGACAGACTTTACTGAAGACAAACTACTACTGATACAATAATCTGATATTCAGCAGACTACATTAAAATCGTAGTTTCTTTCCTTTTTTAATTAAATAGTAGGTGAACACTAATCTCCACCTTTTTTAAAAAATAAAAATCCCTTCATTAAAATTTCAGTCTGACCAAATTATATTTTACAATGGCTTTTCAAGGTAGCACATGTTCCCATTTGTCACAGTATGACTAAGGCAAGAATAACGAACTAGTTCTAGGATTTCATGAGCCACCTGGTCACTGATAAAGTTGTGTACCTAAGTGTGGCAAAAGAGGAAACGAGGGGGGGTGGTCTACATTATTTTGTATCAGTGCCTATCACTACTTCCTAAACACTTCAGTTTTCAGCTTTTTCCTACTTTCTGCTGACAATAACACTCACCCCATTCTTCACCAGACTAGACTTATAATTGATCTCCTACAGGTCTGCTGCAGTTGCTCAAAATACCCCCTCGTATACTATGTGCTCTCTGTCTTCCTACCCTGAGTCCACTGGTGTCAAATGCTGTTAATATATTCTGCAGCAACTGACTCTTCTTAATCAGCACGGTTTGCTTACCACTGTGATCCTGAGAGATAGGCAAGGCAGACATTATTCTCATTAGAAATTACACATAAATAAATGAAGCAGCCCAAGAGATCTTGCCCATGTGATCAGAAAGAATAGCAGAAGCAAAACCAGAATCTGACTTCCAAACCAACTGCCTTCACTGCTAGATCATACTCTAAAGTATTTAAATAAAGTTACAAAAACAAATTGCCACTCACGACAAAACCTCCACTATATCAAATCCTAAACAAGGGGGAAGGCCCACTTAAAAACCTATCTCCATAAAAGGTAATTTACTTACTTGTAATTAGATTTGGTTCATAATTAGACTACATTCAATGACAGCACTTAAACTCTCACTCATACTGTGAGACATAAAGTTAGTATTAATTTAGATATCCAACACTAGCTATAAAGTTGAATATTACCCATAACCTGCCTAGCAAGTTTTGATAACATCACAGTTTAAGAAACCTTTTCCCAACTGAGCCATTGAGTTAGAAACAATACATATTTGGAAAGGAGTCCATTTAAAATTCCTTTCTCTTATCCATGCCATTTGAAAAAAAAAAGTAAAATACAATAAACATCACTTGCTTCTGCTACACTGCCTAACTATGCTAGGTATATTTTCCCAATCAAATTACGATGTCATTTGAAAATCTGTGTTTTTTTTAAAAACAGGTTTTTTTTAATTTTACTTACTTATTTTTGAGGGGGGATTTAATAATTAACAAGCTATTTTCTGTTCTTCACACATTAGTATGAAAACTACCTTTGTCCTTCTGATGACAGCTGTGCATGTTGACTGAAAACTCATGAGCTTTTTTTTAAGTTTATTTTTTTTATTTTTTCATTTTTTTTAGTTTATTTACTTTGAGAAAGAGTGTGAATCGGCGAAGGGCAGAGAGAGAAGGAAATAGAGAATCCCAAACAGGCTCAATGCTATCAGCACAGAGCCTGACTCAGGGCTCAAATTCACAAACCATGAGATCAGGAAATCAAGAGTCCGACGTTTAACCAACTGAGACACCCAGGTGCCCCAAAAACATAGTTTTTAAGTTAAATATCATAAAAGTATGAATTTTAATTACATTTGTTAATATATTTAACAAACTGTCTCTCTGAAGAAGGCTACTACCTAAAGTTAGGGCTATCTCAGAACACTGCAGACAGGTGTGATCACTATATATATATATACCTATTTCTTAAACTCTGGAAAGAAGAAAATACAAAATCTTATTGATGAAAAGAAGTTATGATGGGAACTGGTTATGTTTAGCTCCTTCAACCTCAAGTTGGGTCTTGATAAGTTTATATTTAACAAATAAAACCTTCGTGTTTCAGGAAATGGGTACTAAGAGGAGTTAGGACTATCCAAACCATGCTCTTACTAGTTCACACATCTATTCTATTACACTGTTCTCTCTCCAGCCACATTCATTTGGGTACCTTGCCTATGAGTTGTGGGAATATTGCTCACCTAGAAGCAAAATCAGAAGATCTTTGTGAGCTGATTCCACAGAGAAATAGGTTAGAAGTAATAAAAACATTTCCCAAAGTGATCTGGGCACTAAAAACTGAAATACAAACCAGTTTCCAATGTTAATTCATTTAAACTGAAACTAGGGGCGCCTGGGTGGCTCAGTCAGTTAAGCATCTGACTTTGGCTCAGGTCATGATCTCAGAGTTCATGAGTTTGAGCCCCAAGTCAGGCTCTGAGCCTGGAGCCTACTTCAGATTCTGTGTCTCCCTCTCCTTCTGGCCCTCCCCTGCTCATTCTCTGTCTCTCTCTGTCTTTCAAAAATAAATAATCGTTAAGAAAAAAAAAATTTTTAACTGAAACTAGAACACTAAATGTTCCAAAAGAAGAGTCACCAGCACATGATATCAAATTTAAATAACAGACTGGGTCACTGGTACCAAAGTGGTTTTTAGTTTAATAATGATAACAGCAGCACAGGCCAGGACTATGCTTAACACTTCACTGTGCTAAACACTTCATATACATTGTCTCATACATTATCTCAGCTAATTTCACAGCACTATGAAAAATGCCCTATTAGCATCATCTTTTTCCTCATTAGATGACAAAACTCATAGAGGTGAAGTGACCTGCCCAGTGTCATACAGTTATTAATAGATGGGTCTAGAATTCAAACCCTGGAAGAGTAGCTGACTCAAGTGTATTGCCTATTCATTCATGTAACAAATACTTGAATGCCTACCATGTGCCACACACCTTCTGAACACCCACCTCCTGTGTCTTTATCCAGCAACACAAATGGGGCCTGAACTTTCCACAGGAATTATTTACAGAATTTAGAACTAGACAAAAGTAATGTGCCCAAAGGTGCACATTATTTATGCTGGAAAGTAAAAGCAACCATTTAAGAAGAAATCATTTTGAAATACAGATAGGCTTCATTAAAATACCAACCAATCTCCATTTACAAGCCTTTGCATATCTCTTCAGTGTAGAGACCCTGTCTTACTCTTAGTAACCTCAGAGCTAGGAAATATCAGGCATTCAACTTACTATACAGTATTGTCACTGTTTCTTATGAGTCTGTCTTCCACAGTAAACAAGAGCTATTTGAGAACCAAGGCTTTTGTTTACTTTTTTCGCCCATTTTTGTATTCCAATGCTGTGACATAAAGTAAGGCTAAAACCTCAGAGCTTTATGATGATTGCCTGAGCTTATGTAAGAAATTTACAAAAGATTCGTTTAGGCATTCAATGAATAATGTTTTTCTTCTCTTTTCCTCATTTACCCCTCAAGCGCCTAGGCAGTCAACCCATCTCTCTTACTGCTGATGTAAATGTACCAAAAGGCAAGGCAGAACCTCACTTAACAAGCTGCCAATTAACTCAAGAGCTCATCTAGGACACATTTCCTATATGTCATTTTCCTGGGCACCCCACCCTGAAAAAGACTCAGGAAACATTTCCAAACAGTGACAAATGAGAACTAAACCATGAGATTCTAACTATATCTGCTATAATGAGTTCCCAAAGGTGACTCTGAACTCTACACACATGACTCCCATGAAATATAGTGAAGACCAAAAGTCTTCCTTTCCTGTATAGAAATGCCAACAACAATGCTACCTGAAAAAAAAGTCTGTGGGTATGTTACTTAACAGGGCAAATTCAAGGATGATATGCTGTCTCGGCAAACTCTTAGTAGTAATTAGGAATTTGAGTTATGAAAAATTAAAGTGCCTCCTTTGGGTATAGCAGGCACATGCTCAAAATATCGTTAAGTAGAAATGGATTCTGAAGTCACATCATATAGAATTAAGATAGTCATAAAACAGTTAGGCTACCTAAAAATAATCATTGTTTTTACAATCAACTAATCTCCTAAACCTCTCCTTTGTCAACTTCTCCATTTATTAGTACCTTTCTTAAATATTGACCAATTTGCATTCAAAAGTTATAATCCTTAAAAATCCATTTCCCAATTCCCAATTATATCACTTCTTGGCTGGTTTCCATTGGGAGAGTTTCCCAAATATTCTAGGCCTCAGTTCTATCACCTACAGAATAGAGATGACCAAACTACCCTCCCTGAGCAAGTTGTTAAGAGACCTTACAGGCCACACAGGGCCTAGTAATCACTAAACAAATGTCAGTTATTATTATTATCCACTTTGACATTTAGAAGTTGGTTACAAAATTCACTATTAAGAATACCATGGAGAGGGGTCTGGGTGGCTCAGTCAGTTAAGCACCAGATTCTTGATTTTGGCTCTGGTCATGATCTCATGGTCCTGGGATCAAGTTCCAAGTGAGGCTCTGCAGTGGGTATGGAGCCTGCTTAAGATTCCCTCATTCTCTCTCCCTCTGCTCCTCCCCCACTCATGTTCTCTCTCCCTTTCTCCAAAAGAAAGAGAAGAGAAGAGAAGAGAAGAGAAGAGAAGAGAAGAGAAGAGAAGAGAAGAGAAAAAAGAAATTGGAGCACCTGGGTGGCTCAGTCAGTTAAGTGTCCGACTTCAGCTCAGGTCATGATCTCATGGTCCGTGGGTTCGAGCCCTGCATCAGACTCTGCTGACAGCTCAGAGCCTGGAACCTGCTTCTGCTTCTGTGTCTCCCTCTCTCTCTGCCCTTAACCCACTCGCATTCTGTTTCTGTCTCTCTTAAAAATAAACAAAAAAAATTTTTTTAATACAAAAATTTAAAAAAGAAATGAAAGAATACCATGGATGCATACTATATTCCAGTCACACTGGCCTCTTTCCTGTTACAAAATGCTCTTCACCATTTGGCCCTCAACACTTGCTCTTCCCTGTGCCTGGAATCATCTGGAATCATCTTCTTCAAGTTCCTCCATACCCTCCTTATTTTCATCCTTAAATCTTAATTCAAGTATCACCTCCTCAGAGAAGCCTTCTTTGAGATTGCCACCCTCCACCATCTGACACTCTTCTACCTTGTGTGAACTCTTTCATGCCATTTACAAACATCTGTAATTGTCTTAAATATTAGTTTAGAAATGTTATCTTTTTTACAGTAATATTTATAGCTACTAACATTGTATTAAGCACATTATAGGTGCTTAATGAAGATAATGCAAAGTCAAATATTTAAAAAACTTAATACTGTTCTCACACACATCTATACACACACACACACACACATACACACACACAAATTTCACATTAATATACATCAAAAGAAACACCTGACTGAAAAAAAGCAAGAGTAATGGAAAGAGCCCAAATGTCCATCGACTGATGAATGGATAAAAATGTGGATGTATATACAATGGAATATTACTCAACCATCAAAAAGAATAAAACCTTGCCATTTGCAACCATGTGGATGGAACTAGAGTGTATTATGCTAAGCAGAAAAGTCAGTCAGAGAAAGACAAATACCGTATGATCTCACTCATATGTAGAATTTAAGAAACAAAACAGTTGAACATAAGGGAAGGAAAAATAAAATAAGATAAAAACAAAGAGTAAGGCAAAACAAAAGAGACTCTTAACTAGACAGAAGAAACTGTGGGTTGCTGGAGGAAAGGTGGATGGGAGGATGGGCTAAATGGATGATAGGCATTAAGGAGGGCACTTGTGATGAGCAGTGGGTATTGTATTTAAGCGATAAATCACTAAATTCTACTCCTGAATTAAAAAATTTTTTTTAATTTAAAGAGTATAATAAATGAAAAAAATTAACAAGATGGAGAGGAGAGTATGGAGAGGTATTACACAACAATTGTTTGTTGTCCATTTAACTGCAGAGAAGAATTCAAATAATAGAATTTGCACAAATGAGGATGTACAATGAAGGCCATTCACAAATTTTGAAAATATGAAGTTCACTTTTTATAGGGAATGACCATTTCCATGGCCTGGGCAATAAAAGTAGTGAAGGTGACTCAGAGTACAGATAACTCCATTTTCTTGATTAAGGTGAAATTCAGGACTTAGCATGGTATAAAGTTTTTTTATTTGTTTAATTACTCTCTACCACAGACCTATACAGATTAATTTCCACCACTGCTGGGATTACCACTACTTGGAGATCATATATGTGGCTTTTGCACATGACTGATACAACACTACTATTTCAATATGCTCTGTAAGGTTCAAAGACATTCAATGAGTATGCATCAGAAATGTTTCAAAGTTTGAGAGTGTTTTTGCCCCTAATACAAAACTAGCCGATGTTACTGCTATGAAAATAATTATGTTACAGTTAGTAGGATTACAGAAGATTGATTTTATTTCACAAATGTATCATGCACATTAAGTGCAAGACACTGCTCTAAGCTCTTTACATACAACTCACTCAAGCTTCACAACAACCATATAAGGTAGGTACTTTTATTAGCAAAGAGAGGCACAAAGAAGAAAACTGCCCAAGGTCACACAGTTAGTAAATGGAGGAAGTGAAATGTAAACCTAAGCAATTTGGATCCAGAGATCATCGTTAGACTATGCTGCCTCTCTAATATTTTAAAGGAAAATTAATTGTTTATAAAAAACAAGACATTTCCAATGTTAGACTAGTTTTAATTAAAAAACAAAACAAACAAAAAATTATAAGCCATCTAGGCTTTAAACCTAGACAGCAAGAAGGCTGAAGGGAAGAAGGAGGAGGAAGAGAAGAGAAAGCTACTTGTATCCACTGTTCATAATATCTGAATGGTGAATGCTTTTTAAAATGAAAATCAGACAAGACAGTGTCTATGTAATCCTTAACTAGCTTATTACAGAGACTGTGTATTTCCATCCCAAATGCTGAATTAAGCCACCTAAATTAGGAGGAAGCAGACAATTAACATTCCAAATTCCTTTCCATAAAATTGAAGCTATATTTTAACTGGTTCACTTAAAATCTGGGAGTTTAGTGACTTTCTTCCAAATTCTCTTTTTTACTAGGGTAAACAATAACAACTTAAACTTCAATTTCTTATCCAAGAGAATAAAAAAAAAAAAAAAAATCCCCCAAGCTGAGCATACATAGGAAACTTTGGTAGAGCTCAGCCAAAAATGACTAAACAAAAAAAGAGTAATCAAGATCCATAGCACGCCCCTGAGTTTCCAAAGGGATGTAATTCAAAGAGAATATAAATGAAGAATTTACATTTCATAAAATCTATAGAGAAGAACATTCTCTGAACATTTCCATACTTTATTCCAAGCAAGGTAAATTAAAGTTAAAATTCAACTGTATAAAACCAACTGGAGTCAAACAGTAGCAATTTCTTCCAGGTCTCTGCTTTTGTTCAAAACTGGCTTTTTAAAGGTAGAAAAACTCTTGCGGCAGGATTCCAGTCTAACAAAAGAATATGCCAGTTTAACGAATTTTTGATCATTTTTTGAGATTCCATCCCTCTCTCTGTAGCTGGGAATAGAAAAGTTATATGAAAAAAACACAAACCCAGTTACCTTTCATCAGAAGCAAAAGAGGTTTGCTTAATAAAAGTTAAAGGAAGTTCTGGGTGGCTCAATTGGTTAAGGGTGTGTCTCTTCATTTTAGCTCTGGTCATGAACTCACAATTTGTGGGTTTGAGCCCTACATAGGGCTCTGTGCTGACATCACCAAGTTGGCTTGGGATTCCCTCTCTCCCTCTCTCTCTATGTCCCACCCCCTGCATTCACTTACACAGGTGCACACTCTCTTCTCTAAAATAAATAAATAGGTGCTCCCAGGGCTCCACTGGCTAAGCATGTGACTTCATCTAGGTCATGACCTCAAAGTTCATGAGTTCGAGCTCTGCAATGGGCTCTGTGCAAACAGCTCAGAGCCTGGAGCCTGCTTCAGATTCTGTGTCTCCTCTCTCTCTCTGCCCACACCCCCGCCTGTGCTGTCTCTCTTTCTCTCAAAAATAAACATTTAAAAAAATAAAAATAAATTTAAAAAAACATTGTAAAAATAAATACAAGTTAACTGAGGTTGAAATGGCTAGTGATCAGGTAAGCATTTTGTCCTACTTATTTATTTTTATCTTCAGCATCCAACACGATGCCAGGCATCTAAGCAAACACATGTTCAAGAATGAATGAATGAATGAATGAATGTCAGGAGAAAAGGGAAGGCACAATATGCTGCAGACTATTTAGCAAGTGAAAATCTTTCACTAAATATTTAATTTTTTTTCCCCTTGAGAAAGGGGTCCAGAATGAGGGAAAGGAAAGGGAATCACTCTTCAGAGGTAATACTTAAGGTGCAGATGTCAGTATTACAGCAATGACATATGACATCAGTATTGAGATAATTACCAGGGAAGAATAAGTAACAGGGATTCCACAACCGCCTACTATCATCGGCTGCCAGTTTTTTGCTGCCAGATTTTATTCTTAATCTATTGACTACGATTTGACATAATGATGATACCACATTTGGAGCATGGTAAGGAAACTATGACCAACCTTTCTTCCAAGAAAGCCAACACTGGAGCCCATGAGCTCCTGTCTGCACCTGCTATAATGGGCAGCTGTAACTGATGTTAGTGAAGAAAGGGAAGCTACTTCAGATCTGTTTTGGACATGGATGAATGTTATCAGTAGGGCCCAAGCAAAACAAACAAACAAACAAACAAAATAAAAGCACATTCAAAGAAGGTATTCAACAGAATTTAATGAAGGAACCATCTTCAAAAGCAGAGGCAGGATTTAAGAAAAGCAGCAAGGGATGGTGGAAAACTCCCATGCCAGCAACATCAGGAAGCCATTATCATCACTAGGCCTAAAGGGGCAAGTAAGGGGTTACCAGAACCCAGAAAGATCTGTAACTGTGGCTGGCTGGCAGAAGAGGGCCATTTAATAGAAGCTGTGACCTACTCACAAAACACAGAACGGCTTTAGCAACACAAATCCAGCAGGAAGGAACTGGCTCTTCCAGGCCTCCTACTGACACACCACCAACCAAGGCAAACCAGAAACCAGAAACCAAGAGGTCAGTTGATATAACTCATAGAATCTGCTTCCCAGAGTACAGATAAAGGTGGGGAACAGATCTGGAGGGGCAAAAGGAGAATGTGGAGCACAAAAAGGTATTCTAAATGACTGCCACACAGCAAAATACAAGTATACAAAAAGTTTTTGCCAGTTCCTCCTAAATCTTTTAGACACCATGGAACCGTCTACAAAAAAGTCATAAATGTAGGGTACCTACTTGGGTTTCTACTGCCCTACATCAAGGTGGGCAAGAAAAAAAAGATTCTAAAAGTAATTCCAGGTAATTTCTGTCCCTTCTGCATCCCTAAGGATAAACAGACAAACCATTTATTTGCAATGGATCAGATCTAAGACAAGTCCCTTCTCTGTACTCAAAGGGCACCTATTCCATACCACAATTATTACACTTATTAGGATGTACTATAAGCCGTTTATTTGTCCTTCATTAGACCCTGAACTCCTTTAGGGCAAGGATTGTCTTAATCAACTTTGAATCGCTAGCACCTAACATGCACCTGACAGAATCAGCCTTCAACCTATGTGCACAGAATCCATCAGTGGACTCAGCGTCCATAACTGGCAGCCTTATGCCACAGGGGATAAAATGTGGAATGACTCTCAGAAATTAAACACTAGTAAGTTTTATTCAGGACATCATTTAACACAATGAGCAAAAACATAGTTCCCTTCATACCAGCCTGCTATCATTTCCTATCCAGCAGCTTTTCTTGTGTGCTTAGATACTTACAGCCAGTCTTTTCTACAATGACAGAACTCATCATCAAAAGATCTAGAGAAAAATGGCAAGACTATGCTCCATTTCAAATACACATTATATCTCAAAATTCTGACTTTTTCTAAGAACTCACCAGATCCACCGAAGAAACTCATCATTTGGTTTATGAGATGGAGGAATTCATGTTTTACATGATAAACATGACTGAGAGGTAGAAACACACACAGCACATGTTTAATGATCACTTCAACAGACATCACACTCCATAAAATTATAAAGTAGTCATGTGACACAATCATGTTACATCATCAAATTAAAATGGATATACTGTATGATGTTGGGGTGGTCATTAACAGAACCTGGAACATATTCACATTATAATTATGAGTCACTTTCATATAACCCTGTATTTAAGAAGTGTTTAATCATCTTTTTGTTGGTATAGGCAACTCTTAACTGTATATACTCCACAGAAAAAGAATAAAGTTAATTCCAAATTGATAACCCTCTTCAAGCTACCATAATTTTAGTCTGTCAATCTCCTGCTGTCAGTAAAGTGAATAAAAGCCAAATTTAAAATAACCTTTAGACTCCAAGAGGTGAATTTGCTATAAAAATGTATTGCCTTCCAAAACCCAGTAGGAAAAACTTTTGTATCCCAGCACCTTCATTGCTGTTTGTAATGGAGAGTTGACATTGTTAAATTTAACGTCATCTTATCTACCAAATTAAAATAAATTAGTACTTCATTTTCTGTTTAGGGAAAGGGAATTTTGGGCTCATCACGAAAATCTTCTGAATTACTTTAAAAGAAACTTGAGCAATACAATAACAGATAAAACATGTTTCAATAGACCAGGTATCTTTTTCTAAAACATACTTAATCCCTAAGCCCCCAAAGCAAGTTTTTCCCAAAACCATTAAAAACACTTAAAATCAAAAACACAATTTCATCTTTTTGAAAGCCATCATAAATCCTGAAAATGTCAGGTCAATAAAATTATAGCAATAAAACTGTTCTTATTACCTCTACAGTACAATTATGTGATCTTTGCATCATGTTGAAAACACAGACCAGAAGAACTTATAATTTATAAAACTGTACTACAAATGGGTTCTCCATTTTAGATGAATTTTAAAACACAGAAACAAAACACAGATCTACCATATGACTGTGTATATTAATATTAACTTTGGTTAACTTAAAGCAGTATGAGGTTTCACTTATCCTAGTACAGTGCTTGGCCCACAGAAAAAAACAGGACATTTGTTTTACAAATTATTAACTCTCACAAGGGAGAAGAGGAAATAGATATATAATTCTGAGAGTACACAATTTGTGGCAATGGCAGGTAATATCCAATATATTAGAATTATCAAAACTACTTGTGACCAAACATTTTCCTCTCCCTTCACTAAAATATATGTGACATTTAACAATGCCCTAGTGACACTGTGCTTTAGCACATTTTAAAATTTAACATCTTACCAGAGGAGAGGTAGGTAGTGAGATCAGTGAAACAAGTGAAAGGGATTAAGAGTACATTTATCATGATGAGCACGAAGAAATATATGGAATTGTTCAATCACTATATTGTACACCTGAAACTAATATAACACTGTATGTTAATTACACTGGAATTAAAAGAAAAAAAAAAGAAAAATCTAAAACTGCAATAAAATTTAATGTCTTTACCAAAGGTAAATTTTTCATTGTAAATAAATTTCAACATATTTAATGTAGTTATTAGTATGTTTTGACATTTGAAGAATTTGTTCTCCAAAGGGGTTGGGGAAGAAAAAAAAAGAAAGAGAGAAAGAATTACTTCTGTTTCTATAAAAAATAGTGTTCCAAAATTCTGTTTCTCTTTTCTGAACTTAACTCCAAAAATTCACTGTGGAGCTCTAAAAGAGCTCTCGGTCAACAATAAAAATATTTCATAAATAATACAGGGTTTTTACCTCAAAAAAGAGGAAACAGAATTTATAAGAATTCAGGAAGACTGCAGCCGCCTAAATCGTCAGGTTTGAGGCAGGAAAAGTGGAATACTGGATTCAAATCGGGGATATTTCCTATCGGTGAAAGCCATATGCACACCTGCACCAAGGATGCCACAGTCAACAGATCTCCAACACTGAGGTGTTGCCAGTACCATTACTTTGATACCTGACTCTGGCTACCCAAACCTCGAGCAGGTCTTCTTGCTTTTTTGTTTGTTTGTTTGTTTTCCCCCACAACGTCTAAATAGTTCTCAACATATTACCTTACACACAATACATATTAAAAAGGTGAAAGTTATTCCTTCCAATCCTTTATCCAGATGCCTATCCCTTATCCAGATGACTTCAATTCTTTCTTGTCAAAAGCAAGGAGCAATTGGGAACCTGAAGCCCCAGAAATGAACTCTTCCATTAGGAAGCCAACGCCAGAATTGCTGCAGCCAAAGAATGTGTAGTGCTCCTTGTGGGCTGTCACAGGAGATGGAAAGCTACACCATGGCAAGGTCTGTACAGAGAAGGAAACAGCAGGTCTGGAGCACGCGCGCATACACAACCAAACAGCCAGTTTCTTCAGATCCATAGGCAGAAATTTGGCATCCTCACACCTACTTGCAACCTGACAATTTACAACCTGGTAACACCTTCTAATTAGGAAGGTTCTAGTCTTTTATAGACGAAAAATTAAACTGCTTCCCACAAGTAAGATAAACCAGGCGGGGCGCCTATTACTGAGAATACCCAGTGAATCAAACCTCCAGTGTCTCTACAGATCCTGACGTGCCAGTGACCGGGCTTCCCTACAGCAGAGAGGGGAGGAGCCCACCCGGCTCTGCTGGAAGTGGAACGGGAAACAGAGGACAGGAGCAAGGGACGGAGCGCAGAGACGTGAACAGCGTCCAAGCAGGGCTAGGCTCAGCACACCGGCGGGCGACAGACAAGACAGTGGGAGCCACACACGGACCGAGGTGCAGGCTGCAAAGCGGGATCCCCGGGCTGCGGAAGCCGTCCCCCGAGTCTCGCCCCGCAAAGGTGCGCGCGTCAGAAACACACACCCGCCCCCACGCCCGTGGGCAATTCTCGGCGAGTCCCCTCCCAGAAGACACACGCCCGTACCCACCGGGGCACCCCACCCCGGGCTCGCACGCACACGCCCCTCAGGCCGGCGGCGCGTACGTACCCAACAATACGCAGAGCACATCAAGGGCCACGTACGGCAGCCGCGTCTTGTCAAACATGGTCTCGGTCCCAACGGCCCGCAGCGCGCGGTAGATGAGGCACACGATTTACGACACGGGGCCAGTGGGTGGCGACGACCCCGAGCTACGGCTCCTCCCGGCGCGGGTAGAGCAGCTGAGGGCGGAATAGGTCCGGGCGGCGCTCTGGCGGCCAGCAATGGCGCCCGGGACCCCTGCCCTCGCAGCTCTCACCCGCCGAGACGCTCGCGTGCCAGCTGGGGCTGCTCCCTGGTCTCAGGCCCTCTTCGGTAGGCCCTGGCCTGCCCCGGCAGATTGCTGTCCGGATCCCGGCACCCTTTCCAACAGGCGGAGCGTCGAGACTCGTGCTTTAAGGGTGAAACCCGTAGGGAGGAGGAACGCGGGCTCGGCCCCTCCCGCTGGGTAGAGCGGGACCGACCAGCGCTGGCCTTCGCTGGCTGAGGGGAGGGAGATGGAGACTATGCGGCCAGTAACGGGCGGTGGGGCGGAGCCTGGAACCCCGCCCAAGAGCACCAGCAAATAAAGGGTGCCGGCCCCGCCCCGCCCGACCTGCAGGGCCCGCCCCTGAAGTGGGTTGCACTGCCTGTTGGGCCGACTCTGGGGGCGCCTCGGGTCTGAGGCGAGGGGCGTTGCTCCGACCCACGTGGGTCCGGTGGTCGCGGGACGTGGTCTCCTTAGCTCTGGCAGCAGGTTACTCCTGCCTGGGAGGGAGACCTAGACTCCAGACCCTCGATCCTAGAGCGTCGGCTCCCTGCCAGCCATCCTCATCCATAGGGATTGGATAATAAAGAGGTCCAAGATAGGCAGTGACAAAAGACTTGTCCTAGCGTTTCTTAGGCTCCTCTGAACCTTCTACTTGTCTAGGATTCCACCTAGGCCTTCAAGTCTGGCCTGGCTGAGCTCAGTATTAGTATGAATCCTGCTAAGTCATCCCCCTCTTGATGTCTGATGCCTTTGATACGTGATCAAATTCCTTATCCTCCACCTTTGGCCTGCTTTACTGTTTCTCCATGGTAATTTTCCATCCACTGACCCAGTCACTCTTCTTGTTTGTTGGCTGTGTATTCCCAGCTGTTTTTATTCAAATTTCAGCACAATTTTGTTCTCCTATTGCAGTAATTTTGACCCTCTTTAGTAATAGTCTTCCTCACCGTTTTAACAAGTGTCAATAAATAATTTTTCTTTAACTGAAATGAGCAGTCTTCTCATCCCTGATTCTAGGAGGACCTTAGCAGAGATTTAGTAATCTCAGTTTCCTAACCTGTTAAATTGGGATGATAATCCCTGCTGTGTGTTCTGGTCAAGAAGTGGTGAAGCCTGGAAAAAAATAATAGGAAAATGTTCTATAAAAGGTCAAAACCTCTACAGTTGTTAAAGACTGGTGTGTTTTCTTCTTATTCATATCCTCTTACACAAAGATGTAAGATGCAAATCAAAAACTGTACCTACTACTTCTCTGACTTTAACTGCCAGATGCCCCTGAAAAAACAGAGGGGTAAAAAAAAAACAATGGAGGGATAACATTTCCCTCAATGATTCTGAAGATAAAGCCCCAAGTGATATCCCACAAGCAAAAATGTATTTGAAGAAGCATTTCTTCTTTAAAAAGAATGTAAATTTTGAGAAGCCCAGGTGGCTCAGTCAGTTGAGCATCCAACTCTTCATTTTGGCTCAGGTCATGTTCCCAGGCTGGTGGGATTGAGCTCTTACATTGGGCTCTGCACTGGGCGTGCAACCTGCTTGGTATTCTCTTTCTCTCTCCCTTTGCCCCTGTCCCCAACTCACTCACACACGCTTTCTCTCTCAAATAAAAAAAATTTTTTTTTTAAAGTAAATTCTGTATTTCACCTTTGTTTGAATATCTTTTAAAAGTTTTAAACAATTTAGGGGACTCAGTCTGTTAAGCATCTGACTCTTTGTTTCGGCTCAGGTCATGATATCACAGTTGGTGGGTTCTAGCCCCGCATTGGGCTCTGCACTGACAGTGCAGACCCTGCTTGGAATTCTCTCCCTCTCTCTCTGCCCTTCCCCTGCTCATGTTTGTGCTCGCTAGCTCTCTCTCAAAATAAAAAATAAACTTTAAAAAAGTTTTAAACAGTTTATAACTGAGAATAATGTACCATTGCTTATACGGCTTCCCTTACTTCCAGAGTTACAAGGCTCCTAGAGTGCAAGGCCATAACAAATTGAAATTACTTGTGATATCTACGTATTTGGTATTCATTCAAGAAATATTTATTGTGATTATATGCTGGACATAATCTAGGGAGAGTGCTTTATTTAAACAGCTTTTGAAATAAACATTTACTTTTAAAATGATTTTTCAAAAGTAAACATTCAAAAAACCCTATTGATTAATAATTGTTGTTTGTTCATTCATTCATTCAACATTTATTGAGTCCCCAGTATATACAAGACCCAGTGCACACTAAAGAGAGACTAAGATGAGCAAGAAAAGACCTCTGCCCTCTGGGAGGCTGCTGCTTGATCAACAAGACTGGCATGTAATTGAATGAATATTGTGATAGAAGTCTGTTGGTGTACAACAGGCACATAAAGCAGGAATAAGCATTTTACCTGGGAACTCTGGAAAAACTACATAGGGAGGTGATAGATTGTTCTTGCCTGTCCTTTCCCAACACCAGAACAGATTTTCTTAGCTGAGAAGGAAGTAAAGAAAACAGTTAATATATTAACAAATTTTTTTGCCCTTTGGAGGAGTTACAGATAATTGCTTTAAAAATAGATCAACAAGGTATACCTGGATGGTTCAGTTGGTTAAGCATTCGACTTTGGCTCAGGTCATGGTCTCACAGTTTGTGAGTTCGAGTCCCACGTTGGGCTCTGTACTGACGGCTCAGGGCCTGGAGCCTATTTTGGATTCTGTGTGTGTGTCTCTCTCTCTCTGCCCCTCCCATGCTCATGCTGTGTCTCTCTCTCAAAAATGAATAAACATTACAAAAATTTTTAAATAAATAAAAATAGATCAACAAAGCAAAGTCCTTTAAAACGTATTAAGTCATTCCCTGTTTTTTAAAATGGGATCTGTAATTTGTGCAGATTATAAGCAATGAATAAATCCTCTATTGAGAGAATGTCTAAGAAATGTCATTTTCTTTTGGGGTTTTTGTTGTTGGGAGTGGTGGTATTTGTTTTGGTCTATTGTCATGATTGGATTCTGGTATAATATTTGGAATTGAGAATAACTTAAATAACCTTGAAATGATAGTGAAAATAATAAAAAGGAAACACTGATTGAATAATGACACTATTACCCTTGGGGATAGGTACTTATGTGTCCCTAGATTGGGCATGAAACCTCAGAAGCTTTCTTAAATGCCTAACAAAGTTTATCCTTGGGCCTGCATGTTCCTCTGTCTAATACAGGCATTAAACAAAAGCAAAACACAGTGGGCTTGGGAAGAATAGTCCTGAAGAGTCCCCGAAGGTGACAGAAACTAATTTTTTCTCTTCTTTTGTTGCTAAGCATTTTGAAAAGGACACTATAATCTACATCCTCCATTTCCACTTTCTCTTTGCATGTTGCTGTGTTCTCACTTCTGTTGCCACTCCTCTACTTGCACTGTTCTTTAACATTAAATTATTAAGCCTCTCTCTTTCTGTTATCACCCTGCTTCTTGTCTCAACTACTTATTTATTTCCCAAAGTTGCTGCAAGGTAATAATAAATTCCCCTATAGCATTTGTGTTTGTATGTGCTTATGTTCTTTTTCCCACCTGAACTGAAGCAAATACAGTTTTTATTATACTAAAATATCATTGTAAAGCTAAAACAATTAAAATTGTAAATGTCTGGTTGACCAGAGCATGTGCCTCCCTCCAACATGTTTTTTGCAATATGATGTATTAAAATTATTTTAATACTTATTACCAAAGCTATTTTTTCTTGTTTCTTATTATGTAATATTTGACATATAAATATATAATATATGAAATACAAGTTATGAAGCATAATAATAAAATGAGCAACTATTAATCCACTACTGAATTTAATACCTAGAATATTGCAGGATCATTGAATTCACCTGGGTGTTGTATCCCATGTCCCTCCTTCAAGAGGGCTAACCACTATCCTGAATTTTGTGTTTATTTTGTTCTTGCTTTGTTATTTCTCTGTTGAAAAACATATAACCATATATGTATGTATCTCTAAAAATATATTGCTTAGCCTTCTTGTTTTTAGCTTTTAAAAACATTATGTGATATATGTAGTCTTCTCCCTTTGATTTTTTTTCCTCTCAAAATTGTATTTCTTATATTTATACATGTTACTGCAATAGTTGTAGGTCTATTATATGAATATATCCTTTGTACGTTTTTCTGACAATGGGCATCTGGGTTATTTCCATTTTTGCTATTACAAAAAATACTGCTGTGAACATTGGCATGCATGTCTCCTGTGTGGAATCACTAGCAGTGAAACTGCTACATCAAGGCATCTGCCCACATCCAACTTCACTAGATAATCCTAGGTTGTATTCCCAAGTCATTGTACCATTTTACCTTACCCACACTAGCCGTGGAGACGGCCCCACATTTTTGTCAACACTTATTTTTGAGAGGTCTTAATTCTTGTTAATTCAGTGGATAATATGTAGTCATAATGACCGGCTATCACAATGTAGTCATAATTTGCATTTGCCTGATCATTAATGTGATAGAGCATCTTTCAATTTGCTCACCAAAAATATTTCTTCTTCTACCAATTTCCTGCCTTCTGCATATTTTTTCTATTCGGTTGTATACCTCATGTTTATCAAAGTGTAGAAGTTCTTTCTATAGTCTCAATAGTAATCACTTGTGGCTTGTGATTTCACTTTCTTTATGAGCAGCTGGGTTACAGAGTTCTTACAAATGCAATATAAGCAGAAGTCTACTGGCAGGTTTCTCTGAGAGTTTTTGCCATCCTAATCAAAGGAAAAGACTGGCTTCCCTTCTTTTCCTACCTTCTTTGAACTTGGATGTGATATTTAAGCTATAGCAGCCATCTTGTGATGGTGAAGAAAAGGCCAAGAAGAGTAGTGCCACTGGTCTTTAAACGTTGAGCCACTAAAACAATCAGCAACTAGCTACCTCCAGATTTCTCCATATGTGAGAAAAAACAAAAATAAACAAAACAATTGTTTAAGCCTCAAATATCACAACTGATAGAAGGCTAAAGAGTATGTTGAGTACTATTTCTGAGAAATCATGTAATATTACTCTAAGAAAACCTTTCACTTGAGCTAACTTAATTGAAACTGGTCCTTCAAACCACACAGACCTACATGAAAAAATTGGGGCAGAGAGAAAAGAGGGCTCAAGGAGAATGAACTTTGAAGAATGGTTTGAGCATAGAGACGAAATAAATGGCACATTCTGAAGCCTCTGAGTGAGAAAGGAGGTGAAAACGCTCACATGTTGGATTAGTGGAAATGAAGGTTCTAAAAGGAAGGTTAAAGCAGTTTATAGCTTAAAAGTGTGGCTGGAGGCAAAGAGGAATCACTGAAAATGCATAGTGATTTGACAAAAAGTCATTTAAAACAGGTAATCTAGTAGTGAGCAGAAGTTCTAATCTCTGAAGTCTATAAACTGAAGACGACAAACCTTATTTTGTAAACTGCATTATTCAGTTTCAAGTTGTTTTCTATGTTTATTTCCATTTTATTACCCTCCATCTTTCCTAAAATCTTGTTTATGCTTTGTAGCCCTTTTACAGTTTTGCTACACAGTATTGGGGTTAAAGTCTTCTGTTAACTCTTGGGCCCAGTGCACGAGTGTGAGGAACTATAGGAAGGAGGTGAATCTCTAGGATCAGTTTTGGGGGCCTCATGGATGAGCAAACCAGCTTCTCCCACCAACACTCTCCTTTAGTGTTGCAGATCCTGTGTTTTATGTCATCAGTTGATTTTTAGGAAGACAAGATCTTCTTAATAGGCTTACTGTGATGATCAAATACGAAAGTAAGTTGCCTAGCAAATGTCTGATCTAAGCAGACATACAATACATATTTTTTTCAAAAACAAAGATTTCTGTGAATCTACCTCCATTATTTTTGCTTCCCTACCACCCACTCAACCCAAAATCTACCATAGTTCCCTAATCTACCAAAGAAAGGGGGTTGGTGTGGCGTGACTTGTTCTTAGTAAATCCACACCTGGCTCTGTTGATCACCACTTCCTTTTCTCTACGATGCTCACAAATTGTTTCTTTAACAATCTTTTTTAAAATGTATCACCAGAACTACAGAAGTTAATTACCTATAAAATATCTATAGTGTTAAAGCCAACACGTATATTGTTATTTAAAAAAAACTCTTGAGGTGCCTGGGGGGCTCAGTGGGTTAAGCATGGGACTTCAGCTCAGGTCACGATCTCACAGTTTGTGAGTTCGAGCCCCTGGTTGGGCTCTGTGCTAATAGCTGAGAGCCTGGAGGCTGCTTTGGGTTGTGTCTTTTTCTCTGCCCCTCCCCACTCGTGCTCTCAACGCGCGCGTGAGCTCTCTCTCTCTCTCAAAAATAAACATTAAAATTTTTTTCAATAACAAAAAAAAAATCTTGAATAGGATTGCCATCTAGTTCCTGCTCTTCTTCAGAATCTACCTTCTTCAGCTGTTTTAGAAACAAAATAAAATCCACCCTTCTCTCCTGATTCCTTTTCTGTTCACAACCCATGGGTGTGCTCTTCTCACATTATACTTTTCCCTCTCTTCAACCCATGACTGTATGGGTATGACTGCCTAACTCATTTCCTTAAGCAATGGCAGTAGGCATCCTTCAGCACTGTATTCCCAGCTCTAGAGTTGTACTTGGCACAATGAAGTCACATGCAACTAAAAAAAAAAAAATTGCTTGAATAAACAAATGAATGAGAAAAAGGAAAATAAATAAGAGTTCAGAAGAGAGTCAAACTGTGCCTCCCACCCTTTTTTCCTGTTATTTTAGTATTTTACCCCCAAATTTAAGCTTGTCTGGAGGGAAAGGGAGGAGTAGGGTTAATTTTCCTGCCACTTTGTTTACGGGTCCATGACACCACTTTATAAGCACTTTTTTGTGTCCATGATAATATGAAGTACTTTAAAAGTGGATCTATCCCCTTCTAAGTGAAGATGTTATGGAATACACCTGAATGGAAGTCAAGGGAGCAAAGGAAAGCAAAGGAAACTTACAGGTGCTTCCCTGCTTTTCTTCCTTATTAAGATCAGAGCCTGTAAAGCATTTCTAAGAACTTCCTAACCCTCTAGGGGCTACCTTCCCTTTCAGAGTTTCTCACATAACAGATTTCATTTAACTTTCCTTTGCACTCTTTAAGGTTATTTATTTATTTTGAGAGAGAGCAAGCACGAGTGGGGGAGGGGCAGAGAGAGAGGGAGAGAAAGAATCCCAAGCTTTCAGCCCGGAGCCTGACAAATATCATGACCTGAGCCCAAATCATGAGTCACATACTTAACCCACTGAGCCAACCAGACGCCCCTCCTTTGCACTTTTAAAATGCTGCCTGTCTAACACCTATAGCAGTCATACTCAAACTTTGCACATTGAAATCATCTGGGGTGTTGGTTAAACAGGCTTCCGGTGGCAGGGTCGGG
Source organism: Panthera tigris (assembly GCF_018350195.1). Taxonomy (NCBI): domain Eukaryota; kingdom Metazoa; phylum Chordata; class Mammalia; order Carnivora; family Felidae; genus Panthera; species Panthera tigris. The sequence goes on from NC_056660.1 coordinate 123,332,242, forward strand.
GAAAGAGGTAGCAGGCGCCATGTGGGGCTCTGAAGGTGGCAAGAGGAAGCCCCTGAAGCAGCCCAAGAAGCAGGTCAAGGAAATGGACGAGATAAGACATTCAACCAGAAACAGAAAGAGGAGAAGAAACTCAAGGAGCTAAAAATGCAGGCTATGGGGAAGGGCCCCCTGCCACAGTTAGAATTAAGAAATCTGGTAAAAAGTAAGCTGTTCCTTGTGCCTGAGGCAATGGTAATCCTAAATTCCATTCCTGTTTAAACTTCTGGATTCCCTGTCATAGCATCTGTTGCCACCTATAGCTTGAATGAAGTGTTGGAAGTGTTGCCTTAGATCCTGTTTACATTTAAGAATACATTCAATCCAGAAATTCTGATTTTAAGATGAAGATCTAGTGTGGAACCCAAACATTGTTTTGTTATCATATTTAACAAATTCCCCAGGAGATTCTGATGCCCATCAGAATTTGAAAACCTCAGGTCTAGTTTGCCCACATTTTCACTTTCCAGACAATTTTTTTTAACATGTATTTATTTTTGAGTCAGACAGAACACAAGCAGGGGAGGGGCATAGAGAGAAGGAGAAACAGAATCTGAAGGAGGCTCCAGGCTCTGAGCAAGTGTTCAGCACAGAGCCTGATGCGGGGCTCGAACCCATGAATCGAGAGATCATGACGTGAGCTGAAGTCAGTCACTTATCCGACTGAGCCACCCAGGCACCCCTCCAGACAATTTTTAATAAAATAAAATTACTTCCTTCATGTAATTATAACACATTAAGACTGCAGTACTTACGTAGTAATTAAACACCTGGGCTCAGGAATCAGGCTCGCAGAATACCTTTGAGCAAATTACCAAAAACTTTCTCTGCACCATTTTTTTTTTACCTGTAAGATAAGAATGATAAAAATAGGACCTACCTTATAGGTTTGTTGTGAGGATTACATGAGATAATATGTCTAGAACACCTAGCACAGTGCCAAGGCACATAATAGGTACTCAATAAATGTTAGACATTATTAATTGAAGATTTCTGTCACCTCCTCATCGGAACCAGGTTGATGGTGTGTCCTATTAGCCTATGAATAGTGTTCAGGGGCCCTCCAAACCCTTTGCAATTTTATGTTAAATTTTTTTATGCATTCTCCTGTGAAACAGATATATAGAGAGCTCTTCCCAGATTCTCAAAGGGGGTCTGTAACACTCTACTGAACTCTAGAAGCTAGCTTCTCAAAAACTGCCCTTGACTGGCAATGCCTGCATTCCCTGAGACTTCTCAGGCAGACTCAGACTGCACTCCAGAATGACTAAATCAAAATCTGCACTTCAACAAGATGCCAAGTGATTCCTGTGCACATGCACATCTGAGAAGCATGCTCCAGAAATTTTCCAAATTTCCCTGATAATGAGAATAACCTAGTATGCTTATCAAATATGCAGATGATCTGATGTCTTCCTTGGAAATCATGATTCATTAAGTCTGGATTATTTTTATATTTAGGGAGGAAATACCAGTCTCAAAGATGAAGCTATCTGCAAGTGAAGAATTGGTCAGAGAATCTATTTTTTGCTGAACTAGACTTCCTGCTGCAGTCTCTTTACCCTCTGCATGTAACAGTGGAGGACAGAGTACTTAGGCTTCTTCAAATCACAGATGCTTTCCAGTTCCTATGCATATGAATCCTTGTGATCAATCTTTGTTTTCCCTAGCAAGCATGAGTCTGTACCTAGCTACAAAAAATGCCCAATACAATACCACTAATTACCTTGGGGATTTGTAAAATGCAATACGTGATACATTTAAAGCAACACTTGTGACATTACACTTAAGGAATTGCCATGCAACATAAGAACTAAAACATCTCCCATATTGAAGTTACCTGGCTATTCCTTCTCAATCCCATACCCCCAGCCTGCTCCATTTTCCATCCCTTCCAACACAGAGGTGACCACATTCTACATTTTGCCTTTATCACTGCCTTTATTTAAAAGAAAATCATGGCTTTACCACATATTTGTCCCTAGTCAGTGTTTTATATGTTTTTGAATTTAATTTTTTTAATTTTTTAATGTTTATTTATTATTAAGAGACAGATAGAGAGAGTATGAGCATGGGAGTGGCAGAGAGAGGGGGAGACACAGAATCTGAAGCGGGCGCCAGGCTCTGAGCTCTCAGCACAGAGCCCAACGTGGGGCTTGAACTCACAAACCACAAAATCATGGCCTGAGCCAAAGTCAGATGCTTAACCAACTGAGCCACCCAAGAGCCCCATATGTTTTGAATTTTATAAAAACAGTATCATACTATGTACACTAGTGAGGATTTGCTTTTTTACTCACCATTATTTCTAGTGTATTCATGTTGTTTCCTGTTGCTACATCAATCATTCTCACTGATGGATAAATTTCCATTTCTGTGAATATGCTATTCTACTTATCCCTTCACCTGTCAATAGGCATCTGGTGGTTTCCTTTAGAGTTTTAAAATGTATTTCAAAAAATACCCTTAGGGGGCACCTGGGTGGATCAGTCCATTAAGCGTCTGACTCTTGATTTCAGCTCAGGTCATGATCTTGCCGTTCATGAGTTTGAGTCCCTCATTGGGCTTTGTGTTGAGAGTGCGAGCCTGCTTGGGATTCTCTCTCTCTCCCTCTTTCTCTCCCCTTCCCCACCACTCACACTCTCTCTCAAAATGAATAAATAAATAAAGAAACAAACAAACAAAACTTTAAAAAATTACAAAATACACTTAGGCAGGAGTGTAAAGGAGCACTTTATAGGAGTGGAATTGCTAGGGTATTGGGGTAGGCTGACAATGCCCCCCAAAGATATGTCCGCATCCTAATCCTTCAAACCTATGATCTTATTTGGAAAAAGAGTTTTAGCAAATGTAATTAAGTTAAAGATCTTGAGATAGGGAAATTATCCTGAATTATCCTAGTGAGCCCTAATTGCAATCCAACTGTCCTTATAAAGTGGGAGCCAGAAGGAGATTTGAATTCAGACAGAAGAGAAGGCAAGGTACCTTGCCAACACCTTGATTTCAGTCCAGTGAAACTGATGTTAAACTTCTGGTCTCCAGAACTGTGAGGGAATAAACTACTATTGTTTTAAGTCCTCAAGTTTGTGGTGATTTGCCACAGCAGACACCGGAAACTAATACAGGTAGGCATACGTACAAATTGAGAAGGTAATGCCAAACTATTTTCTACTGAGGATGTGCCAATGTCATGTATCAAATATTAGTTCCAGTGGTGGTTCCAAAATTTCTGTATAGGAGGGTTTAGGAAACTTGTATTGAAGCTATATTTACATGATACTTAAAAAACAATGGGGAAAAAGACCACCAAAGGTCCCTATCAAAGAATGTTGGTGGAGAGAGTGGGTTGCCAATCATGGACACATTTTCAGGTTATTAGTTTGCAGGCTTGCTAATCACAACTGATCCAGTCCTCTGCTTCCTTGTATTATTCTCTTGCTGTTGGAAACCATGGAGAGATCATCTTGTTGGCCCATGGTCAGGGAGGTCAGGGAGGTATAACTTGTTCTTAGATGCCTGAACGGGTTTTTAAGATCACTGGCATGTCATGTGTTTATTGGAATGATTTCCCTGTTTATGAAGCTATTTTTGTTGTTTTACCAAGAGCATGTTTATGTAAAAGCATTGCCCTGGCCTTTGCACCTTGCAGAAACAGCACTTTTCTTCATGACAGAGGCTCCAAGAACACCTAAGGGGTTGAACTACAGATAAGTCCCCTGTGCCCTTTACTCTTTGCCTATCTGTTTGATTCGATATAGTTCGTAACTCAATCTTGCCAAACTCCTGACATTCCAGGTCTCTTTTGCTGCTGCTGACAGTTGCAGCCCATTAGGTATAAAAGCATGAGATTTTTAAAAATTTTGCATTTCCAGCAATCAGGAGGATGGTATATTAGTCTCTGTTGCCGCTTTAACAAATTACCACAAACGTAGTAGTGTAAACCAAAACAAATTGATTATTTTATCGTTCTGTGGGTCACATCCAACATGTATCTCAGTGGGCTAAAATCAAGATCTTGGCAGGGCTGTGCTCCCTTCTGGAAGATGTAAAGGAGAACCCATTTCTTTGCCTTCCTCAGCTTCTAAAGGCTGCTCACATTCCTTGGCTCAAAGTTTCCCTCCTCCCTCTTCAAAGCTAGCAACAGTTCATCTCTCTGGCCATTTTCCCATAGTCCCATCTCCCTCTGACCACATTGAGAGAAGTTCTCCAACTTTTAAAAATTAATTAATGTATTTATTTTGAGGGATGGAGGGTAGAGAAAGAGAGAGACAGAATCCCGAGCAGGCTCCATGCCATCAGCACAGAGCCCGCCGACACAGGGCTCGAACCCACGAACTGAACAGTGAGATCATCACCTGAGCCAAGATCAAGAGAGGATGCTTAACCGGCTAAGCCACCCAGGTGCCCCAGAAGTTCTTCAATTTTAAAGACACATGTGATTTTAGGTCCCAGGTATCCCAGAATAATCCCCCTTGTCAAGATTCTTACATTAATTACATCTGCAAAGTCCTTCTTGCCATATAAAGTAACATATTTGCAGATTCTGATAATTAGGACATGGACATTTTTGGGGGGAGCATCATTCTTCTTACCACAGATTTGTTTAAAGAGGGAAATACAGAAAAAATACTATGCTTATTTAGTAACAAGAGCTATAGGCATGTATGCCATATAAGCAAATTGTTGTTCTGAGGACCCATTAGAGCATTTCCTTTAAAACTTTTTATTGAGGAGCACCTGGGTGGCTCAGTCATTTGAGCATCTAACTCTTGATTTCTGCTCAAGTCCTGATCTCATAGTTCATGGGTTTGAGCCCTGTGTCAGCCTTTGAGCTGTGGCTTGGAGTCTGCTTGGGATTCTCTCTGTCTGCCTCTCCTCTGCTCATGCTCTCTCTCTCAAAAATAAATAAAAATAAACCTAAAAAAATATTGAAAAAATACCTTTTATATAATCTCCACACACTTGATCTTAGCCAAAAGACCAAGAAGCAATGAAATATAATCTCCATAAATAAAAGTGCACTTATTATCAGAGTACAGGTGGATAAATTTTTTATAAACTAACACATCCTTGTAACCTGTGCCCAGAAAAAGATACAAGATATTGACCACTCTGTAGAAAACCTCCCCATATCCTCTCCAGTCATTACCCATGTCAAGAGTAATTGCTGTTTTAACTTCTGGCATCATAAATTAATTTTGTATACATTTCAACTTAATATCAATGGATAAGTTTATTTATTTATTTTGAGAGAGAAAGAGCACTGAAGGAGCAGAGAGAGAGAGGGAGAGAGAGAGAATCACAAGCATGTTCTGCACCATCAGCATGAATCCTGATGTGGGGTTCAAACTCATGAACCATGAGATCATGACCTGGGCCGAAATCGACAGTCAGTCGCTTAACCGACTGGCACCCCTAGTATGTACTCTCAACAATATAGACTATCTTGGGATCTCTTTTGCACTGCTGGTGGGAATGAAAACTGGTGCAGCCACTCTGGAAAACAGTATGGAGGTTCCTCAAAAGATTAAAAATAGAACTACCCTACGACCCAGCAATCGCACTACTAGGTATTTATCCAAGGGATATGGATATGCTGTTTTAAAAGGGCACATGCACCACAATGTTTATAGCATTATCAACAATAGCCAAAGTATGGAAAGAGCCCAAATTTCCATCAATGGATGAATAGATAAATTAGATATTATATATATACATATACATTATATATATATATACACACACACACAATGGAGTATTACTCGGCAATCAAAAAGAACGAAATCTTGCCATTTGTAACTACTTGGATAGAACTAGAGGGTATTATGCTAAGCAAAATTAGTCAGTTTACCATTCTTACCAGCAATGTATGAGAACTTCAATTATTCCACATCCTCACCAATACTTTTTTTTTACAGCCTATAGTTTTCTCTATATACATTCTGCTAGGTGTGTAGAAGTATTTCATTATGGTTAAGATTTGCATTTCCCTAATGACAAATGAAGGTGAGCATCTCTGTATACATTTATCAGACATTTTGTGCATTTTTCTATTCGATTGTCTTTTTCTTATAGATTTTTAGGAGGCCTTACTATATTCCGGAAACAATCTTTTTTTTAAAATTTTTTTAAAAGTTTATTCTTTTTTGAGAGACAGAGAGAGACAGAGCATGAGTGGGGGAGGCGAAGAGAGAGAGGGAGACACCAAATCCCAAGCAGGCTCCAGGCTCTGATCTGGCAGCATAGAGCCCAATGCAGGGCTCCAACTCACCGCGAGATCGTGACCTGAGTCCCAGTCAGACGCCCAACGGATTGAGCCACCCAGGCGCCCCTGGAAACAATCTTTTTGATGGCTATATCAGTGGGTTGTCTTTTTATGAGCATAAGTTTTTAATTTTAACATAGTCCAAACCAATTTGCCCATTTCTCCCTTTATGGTTAGCATTTTTGCTGTCCTTTCTTAACAAAATAAAACAAACAAGCAAAGAAAAAGCTGTCTTCTATTTTCTTTTAACTTTGTTTTCTTTTTCAACTTAAAATAGGATGAATACTCATTTTAGAAATATATGGGTAATGAAAAAGGAATCAGAGGGGGGAAAAAGTCAACCATAATTCAATACCCCACAACAAAGATACTTAATTCATGTTTTATGACCTTTTGATGTTTGACTTTGAAAAAAAAATTACATGTCATGGTAATTGAGTGAGACCAATTACATGGAAATTTGGACTTCATTTCATTTATTAATATAAAAGTATTAAATGTACCAACCTACATTGAAAAATTAACCTATTAATCTCAGTACATTTTACTTTCTCCTAAGTCTTAATTGTTCTTCCAATAATACTAGATTTTTGCTTTCCTAGGAATATAACGCTTTGCTACAAAACTGTGGTAGAAATCTAACATAATAAGCATCTGAAACTCCTTATCTCATAACATGTATTTTTTTTTTTGCAAAAATAAGATAGTGACTAATATTCATTGCCAGGTAGATAAAAATAAAACCTTAGTTCATAGGCATGGTTTTCTAGTTTTATTTTATTTATTTATTTATAAAAAATTTTTTTTTCAACGTTTTTAATTTATTTTTGGGACAGAGAGAGACAGAGCATGAACGGGGGAGGGGCAGAGAGAGAGGGAGACACAGAATCGGAAACAGGCTCCAGGCTCCGAGCCATCAGCCCAGAGCCTGACGCGGGGCTCGAACTCACAGACCGCGAGATCGTGACCTGGCTGAAGTCGGACGCCTAACCGACTGCGCCACCCAGGCGCCCCTGTTTTCTAGTTTTAAAAAACACTGACTTAATCCCTATAAAATATTCAGTTCACCAAAAAGTTCTGGGGCCTTAAAAATAAAAATAGTTTCAGAAAAACAACCTATAATTTCCTTTTCACACCAGAAATATTTGTTGGATTGTGTTAAAAAGAATCTCTTTCAAATTCTTTCCCCTAATTCTGATCAGATAATTTCCCTTGCACACTATACACATCCAATCAATAAATATCTATCAAGCACCTACTATATGCTAGGTACTCCAGTCATATGGCTTCCAGAAGACATTGTACCCTTGTGACCTTGTCGAAGACCACAGGATGCAGCCTTTGGGGAGGCACCAAGCTTCATTACACATTTGTAATGTGTAATGGGGTATAATTTGGAGAATCCTGAGGCATACACCCCATGACCCCACCAGCACGACTGGGACCTTTCTGCCTTATTCTTGCCCACCTGTTCCAGTAGCAAGTGGAAACCTGGTTCTGAACTCTAGCTAGCTCTGTGGCTGGAGCCCTGCAGCAGTTAGAATCCACCAAGGAAACAAAAGCTGTTCTGGAGCACCTGGGTGGCTCAGTCTGTTGAGCATCTGACTCTTGGTTTTGGCTTAGGTCATAATCTCACAGTTCGTGAGTTCGAGCCCCGCATTGGGTTCTGCGCTGACAGTGAGAAACCTGCTTGGGATTCTTTCTCTCCCTCTCTCTCTGCCCCTCTGCTGCTTTCTCTCTCTCTCTCTCTCTCTCTCTCTCACACACACACACTAAATAAACTTTAAACGTTTTGAAAAAGTGTTAAAAAAAGAAACTTCTGAATATGTAAAATATAATCTAATAAAAGGAATTGGTTATGTGGATGATGAAATAGCTGAGAAGCCAATATGGGATGTTCAGGTATCCGAGATATTAGCAGCAGCAGAAGGAAGGCACTACCACCTGAAGGCTAGAGAGAAAGGGTAGAAAATGATACGATTAGAGCCCCCATTGGTGGGAATCAGCTAATGGGAGCAAGAACCACAATGGGCCTGCCTGATGGAAGTGGAAATCATGAAGAATATACGATTGCTGCCAGAGAAGGTTAAGACAGAAAAGCAGGGAAAATGCCCTGCTTTCTCTCTTCTGCCCTTCAGATTTATGCCAGTGCCTGATCCCCACTTAACGACAGGCTGAATGGGGCTAGGAAACAGCCTGCAAGAACCAGGCACCCTACTATGCTGAGCAGAGAGGACAAAGAGCTGGAAGAATAGATCTGAGAATGGGTAACCCAGGACTAACAGGACCATTCTGAGACATCTTGGATGTCACCTACCTGTTTTATAGTTTACCTGCTTTATATTTACTTGCAGCTGAACTCTGTGCATTCGCATATCAAAATTCGTATTATCTCTCGCTGGAACTCCCCATCACCAGCTTCTTGCCTCAGTCCATATTGGAATCACATGGAGCTGGTTTGAAAAAGTACAGATTCTTGGACTTCTCCCCAGATAGTGAATAAGAGTCTTTGGAGATAAAGTAGAAAAACATATATTTTTAACATCTCAACTTGATTCTGATGTAGACAGTCTTTGGACTCATTTTTTTTAAAGTTTATTTATTTAATCTCTATGCCCCATGTGGGGCTAGAACTCACAACCCCAAGATCAAGAGTCACATGCTCTTCCGACTGAGCCACTGCTAGACTCACTTTTAAAGTAGTGCTGGGCACCTGGGTGGTTCAGTCGGTTAAATGTCCTACTTCCCCTCAAATCATGATCTCCTGGCTTGTGGGCTTGAGCCCTCCGTCAGGCTCTCTGCTGTCAGTGTGGAGCCCACTTCAGATCCTCTGTCCCCCCTCTCTCCCTGCCCCTCCCCTGCTCATGTTCTGTTTCTCTCTCTCTCAAACATAAACAAATTAAAAAAATTAAAATTGTGCTAAAAGATGGGACTACCCTAATTCCAAACTTCTAGATCTTCCAATTTGCTTTCATCCTGGTAGAATGAAACCTGCCATGCCAAGCTGGACTGTAGAATGAGGGTATTCTCCAAACACACTTGTTTAATACATAAAAATATACCAAACTTTATATTTACATTATCACTAAAATCTGCATGATAGATTAACTTCAGTATCATTCTTATAACCAGATTATGTCCAACAGTGTCTGTGAATATACTGTTTTTCTGGTTTAAATTGAATTAAACTTGGCATTAAAAAGAAAACTTTCTCTGTCATCGGATTTTAGTTAATAATGAGATTGGCCATTTTATTTTATTTAAATACATGTTTGTTTATTTTTGATAGCGAGAGTGCAAGCAGGGGAGGGGCAGAAAGAGGGGGACAGAGAATCTGAAGCGGGCTCCATGCTGTCAGCAAAGAGCCCGCTGTGAGGCTCAAATGCATGAACCTCAAGATCATGACCTGAGCGGAAGCCAGATGCTCAACTAACTGAGCCTCCAGGTGTTCTGGGATTGGCCATATAGACTTTAGCCATAATTGTGTATATTTCACAGAGTTTAAAAGGCACTAAATATCAGAACCACGTATCTATAGAAGATAGGATTCATTGCTTCTCAGCCTTTTGGCTAAGATCAAGTGTACAGAAGATAGGATTCATTTCTTGCATATTTGGTCTCTCTCATAACTTACTAATATCTTCTCTATTACTTTGTTTTGTTTCTTACTGTAGACCCAGCTGCAACCTGAGGAGGTATCTCAACAACCACACAATAATGGAGGAAAGAGAGAACTGAGGAAGTGGGGCTCTGAGCACAGATCTAGCTTGGACATGAGCAGATTTTTCTTTAATGTTTTGCATATTAGGTTTCATATACGATTTTATGTGGGAAAAAAAAAGCTTTCACTTACTCATTTTTGAAAATCCTGGACTCTGGACAATTCTTCACATAGAACAAACAAAAGTTTCCATAATTGCAGAATCTTCTATGTTTGATGTTTCTGGGAAGTAGGCTCTTCATAGAGGTGTGATTTAATGCAGTTTGGGGACATAAATCTGAACAAGCTCATTAGTCTGCATATTACCTACAGGATTTATTGATGATGGTATGAAACTATCTGACAGCCATCAGCCAGGAACAATGTATGTATAAACCAGGGGATGAGAAACAGGGTCAACAAACATCATGTGGTCAGAAAATGTCGTTACCTAGGTTAACTACTAATGAACTGTTTTAACTTTAGAAACTTCTTCTTGCTCTGACAGGACTATTTTGTTTTTAATGACTATTTTTAAAAGATTTTTCACTGAAACCTTAGGTGGCTTGGATTTGCCATCAAAAAATAATTTTGGGGGGGCATCTAGGTGGCTCAGTCACTTAGGCGTCTGACTCTTGATTTTGGCTCAGGACATGATCTTACAATTCGTGAGTTCGAGCCCTGCATTGGGCTCTGTGCTGACAGTGAAGAGTCTGCTTGGAATTCTGTCTCCCTCTTTCTGACCCTCTCCTGCTTGCTCTCTATTTCTCTCTCAAAATAAATAAAAATAAACTTAAAAAAAGGAATTTTTTATCTTTGAAATATTGGTTTATTCTTTTAGTGAAATTAGGCAATGTGACTCTGTTGTGTCTTTTTTCTACCTTCAAAGACATAATGCAATTTTAAAAAATTGGTTAGCTATTATTTACCTCCAGCAAGACATGTTTTATGGTCATATTGAGTTCCACTCAAGATGTGGTTAAAGCCAGCCAGTAGTGTTAGTAGTTGAAAACAGTGAGGGGTAAGTGTTTCATGTAGTTAAAAACAGTGAGGGATAAGTGTTTCATGTGTACAATATTCATATGACTCAGAAGCATGAGTTTGCTTGGTGAGATGTTACACAGCTATTAAAATGATACTTACAAAGTTAATATGATATCATGAATGATATAATCTTTAGTGGAAATGGAAGACATAATTACATACAATGTAATTATGATCATATTTTAAAATATATGCACAATATCCTTTGATCCAACAACTCCACTTCACAAACAGGTGTGCAAAGATAAATATACAATGACCACTGTATTCTTTATAAAAGCAAAAAGTTAGAAATAAAAAATCTTCATCAGTAGGGATTACATAAGGTATGGTACATCCGTGCAACAGAATACTATATAGTCATTTTTTAAATGGAGGAGATACACATATTTGGACTCTGAAAGATGTTTAGATGTATTGTTATGAAAAAAAAGCAAGTTATTGAACAGAATATACAGTATAAACCATTTGGTAAAAATATCAAGTCAGCATATATAATAGATAACATATTAGATACTACATATCAACTTATATATTATAACATAATATAGAATGCATATATAAACTTGATATATGTAATAGATAATTTTATCAAACTTTTCACAGTAATTATTTTTATGACTCTTGTGGGTTGGGATCATAGGAAATGTTAGCTTCTCCTTTATTCATTTCTGCATATAAATTGTTTATGGTAAGCATGCCAATTTATAATACATTATAGTATAATACATGCAATTTATGATACAAAATACATAAAATTTCAGTATTGAAAAAAGACTGGAAGGAAACACAATAATATGACTGTAATGATTGTTGATAGAACCATGAGAGATTTAAAAAAATTTTTTGTGCTGTAATAATTCCATGTATAACTCTTATTCCATATGTTAATGCCACACTTCTGTAATAAAAAAAAAAAAAAGAGGAAGAGAAAGAAGGTAGGGAGTTAGAGAAGGAGTTGTCAAGGATTAGATTAGGTCATTTAAACACCTAAACATCTTCTGGTTTCAATTAACTGTTTAGTCAGTGATAATGTTGAATTTTCAGAATGCCCAAAGTGCAATTTGGTGAATCAGGTTATTTAAGAAGGCCAAATTATGGGAGAAAAGGCATCAGAGATAAATATATAAATTGCTTTTGCTGGAGGCTTCCACCAAATGTGTTCTTACCACTGTATTAATCATATAAACTGCTAGCACTGGAATCCCTCACAGTACAGGACATTCACTCCTGGAGCACTGCTTCTCCATTTGTATGTAAGGAACCATCAATGCATGTGATTACAAGCCAGAGTAAAATTTTTTTCTTTCTTTTTTCTTTTTTCTTTTTTCTTTTTTTATTTTACAGAGAGACAGAGTGTGAGCAGGGGAGAGGGAGAGAGAGAATCTTTTTTTTTTTTAATTTTTTTTAAATTTTTTATTTTATTTTATTTTTTCAATATATGAAATTTATTGTCAAATTGGTTTCCATACAACACCCAGTGCTCATCCCAAAAGGTGCCCTCCTCAATACCCATCACCCACCCTCCCCTCCCTCCCACCCCCCATCAACCCTCAGTTTGTTCTCAGTTTTTAACAGTCTCTTAAGCTTTGGCTGAGAGAGAGAATCTTAAGGAGGCTCCACACTCAGCATGGAGTCTGACACGGGGCTCGATTCCACAACTTTGGGATCATGACCTGAGCCAAAATCAAGAGTCAGACACTTAACCAACTGAGCCACCCAGGCACCCCTAGAGTCAATTTTAAACAAATAGTGACTTTGGCAAATTTATAGAGCATTAGAGTCTTGAGGCAATAAGTCCCTCAACCTTGTGATGTCAGCCTATTTCTCAGAAGAGCTCCCAACTGAGTTTTTCCCAGAAATTTGACCATCTGAGGCAAAGATGTAGACACCAGTTCTTCACCTCGAGTATGCCTTTTCTGGTAAATTCTCTTGCAGGAAATTTTAATATGCCAAGAAAACTTCTGCAGCAGACTTCAATTGCCCTAGAATTTGAATTCTATAGATCATAGTTCATAAATGGTACCACCCATAGGGGACTCCTACCAGGACCCCTGTTTTCCCAGCACCTACAATTCTTGCTGATTTTCCACCTTTCTTCCTGTCTATCTCCTCCTCCTCCTCCTTCTCCTCCTCCTCCTCCTCCTCCTCCTCCTCCTCCTCCTCCTCGATTTTCCACCTTTCTAACAAGAGGGGGATAGAGAAGAGGGATCAATAATTGGCAATCAGACCAAAATCCACAAGTTACCAACAAAGACCACAGCAGGTGGGATTTGCCACAAAACCAGAAAGACAACCAGATTTATAGCATTTGAGTCACTGAACAGCAGTATCATATTGCAAGGAGCTTGCTGATGATGGAAAACCATTTTCCCATCTATGGAAAATCATCAAACTGCTTCACTCCTTTGCTGCTGTGTTTTTAATTGGCAGGCCCTAAGGCTTTGTGGCATGAGTTGCCAAACACATAAATAAAATGACTTTATGTCATAAAACCTTTTCAAATGCCAAAAGTAGGAAATGAGAGTTGATTCAAATGCCACAGAGACAAAAATGTGTTTTTTTCCTGGACAAAGGAAAATCAATGACTTAAGTTTGTGGCAAAATTTAGTCTCATGGCGCGCGCGCGCGCACACACACACACACACACACACACACAAATATCTTTTTAAAAAATTCTATTCAGCACTTGGGTACAAGCACATAGTGTACCCAGGAAGTTCAAATGTCTATTATCATTATTAATACCCTTGTTTTTCTCACCAGCTCATTGCCAAACACAACAAAGAATTAAGCACAAACTACTGTAGCAAAAGGGCCAGGAACATGAGTATCTTAGATAAAAAAGGACAGGCCAACTTTTCCGTTTCCTATAGGGCAGTTTCCTTCGCTTGCAAGGATGCCTTCTTGGAGAAGGCTACCACAGTGTGTCATAATGACAACTGCCCCATTTCACCAGGTAAAAGAGTTTCCTTCGATATGTTGGAAACAAACACTCCTAAGACAGTAATTACCTGTTCAACAGTCAAAATAAAAAGGGATCCTGAGTGGTTCCACTATCTCAGTGGCTGTGTTTTCTCTCTGGGAATGCGGCCTCCATCTGGGTTCAGGTGTGGTTTGGGGTTGCTTTCTCCGGGGGTTTTGCACAGAGTTCTCCTATCTTTGTAGACAGTTCTCAGTCAGTTCTCAGACAGGAGACTAAAGCAGGGATGCTTCAGTCCCCGAGGTATGCAGCTTTCAGCTAAAGTGGCCAAAGGAATGTCCCAACCAGGCATTTCTACCAGTGAGGCAAGCTAAGGGATTCTTTCTACTTTTTGGAACGTCACTGAGCTGTGGAAGGAAGAAATGAGTATGGTTTCCTTTTTTTTATTTCTTCCTTCTTTTTTTAAAAGCTGAAACAGGAGCAGGATTGTAGCTGTCACGAGCTGACTAAATATTTTTTTACAACACCAAACCCTTTAAAATCCTTGGAACACTCAAGAGAACTAATGTTTATGTTGGGGCCTTTACATTAACCGAGGGGAGGATGTGTGGCGTGCAGGTTACATGTGCACAGTGCCAGCCGCTGCTGGAGCTCCACATCTGAGGAAGGTGAAGAGAGAAAATCATTCTATACACGGTCTGGAATAACTTGAGACTGCAGAGAAGTAGGCTTCAGCTCAAAAGTCTGAGAATGGACGAATCAGCATGAGGTTTGCAGCAAGCCCGAGAATGCCCTTGACATTCAAACCACACACCCTAGCCTCCCTGCCTACCAGACTCGTAATTCTACTCTGTCTCTACGCCTGGGGAAGTTCTGTGCAGTGTCAGAATTTGGCCAGTAGGCCTCAAAACACTGTGAGGATTCTATTTCTTAAAGATAAGTCTAAGACCTAGTTGCAGAGGGTTGATTTCAATCTTCTCCTTTAGCAGAAGCCACCAAATTAAAAATATATAGAAAAATGGAGACTGCATGACTTGAAAAATTCACTTTAATCAGATTTATACCAGGGTGACTTAGCATTTATCTAGTAATTGGTTTTCAAGTTGAAACATTTTTTTTTGTTTGTTTTAATGAATCTATGGATCAGTTCACTGGAATGTTCACCAGCTACTCTTTCGAACTTATAAAATATTAGCCTTTAATAGGGTTGCTGAGCCAGTTTACACGTGAGTTGACCCTGAGGAATCTGAGTGTGACTGTGAAGGTCATTACCATAACTTAGAAAAAAGATGAAAGGGTTTTCTTCCTATGGTTAATCAGTAGGGCCATCTTCCATGTAGGAAATATCATTGGCTCTTATTGTCAAAGTAAAATGTTTAAAAGGTGAAAACTGGCCTTTAATACGAACATTTAAGTGAGCACATGTTGAATATTTATTTACCTTGTTAATTGGGGCACCATCAAGATGGTAAAACTGGTTCATAGGAGAATTCAAGAGACTGAATATATGTGGTTTATGAAAGAAAGATTGCCAAGTTAAATGTTGGGGTTTTGTTTTGTTTTGTTACTTTTTTTTTTTAAATGTTCATTTATTTTTGACAGAGAGAGAGACAGAGCATGAGCAGAGGAGGAGCAGAGAGAGAGGGAGACACAGAATTCGAAGCAGGCTCCAGGCTCTGAGCTGTCAGCACAGAGCCCGATGCGGGGCTCGAACCCACCAACCATGATATCATGACCTGAGATGAAGTCAGGCGCTCAACCGACTGAGCCACCCAGGTGCCTGACCCCCATCTAATTTTTTTTAAATTAGATTTTCTTTTAAAACTTCATGGGAATGCAAAATAGTACAGCCACTTTGGAAGACAGTTTGGCAGTTTCTCACAAGGCTAAATGTACCCTTACCATGTGATCCAGCAATCATAAATGAGTTGAAAATTCATGTCCACACAAAAACCTACACACAAATATTTACAGCAGCTTCATTTGTAAGTACCAAAACTTGGAAACAATCAAGATGACCCTCAAGAGGTGAATGGAAAAATAAAGTGATATATCCATACAAGGGAATATTAGCACTAAAAAGAAATGACACAAAAAGACATGGGGAAACCTTAAATGCATTTTACTAAATGAACGAGGCCATACTGAAAAGGCTACATACTATATGATTCCAAACATATGGCATTCTGGAAAAAGGCAAACTGTAGAGACAATAAAAAGATCAGTGGTTCTTCTTCTTCTTTTTTTTTTTTTTTTTTTTAATGTTTACTCATTTTTGAGACAGAGAGAGAGATAGAGCATGAGTGAGGGAGGGGTAGAGAAACAGGGAGTCACAGAATCCAAAGCAGGCTCCAGGCTCTGAGGTGTCAGCACAGAGCCCGATGCAGGTCTTGAACTCACAAACTGTGAGATTGTGACCTGAGCCAAAGTCAGATGCTTAACTGACTTAGCCACCTGGGCACCCCAAAAGATCAGTGGTTCTTACACACACAAGCACTCTGGATTTTGTGAAAACCAGAAGAAAACTAGGGAAGAATGCACACCTGAGATAGATGGTTCTCTCCAGGAAGAGGAGTAAGACTAGAAATGAGAAATAGAAGATGCAGATTAACTTTTGCCTCTCATATTTTTGCATTATGTTATGCCTTGGATATACACATATTAATTTAATAATTTTGGAGAAAAACTCATTAAATTAATACAAATAAAAATTACTAGATATTATTATAGAAAAAAAATAGCAGTGGTTCGCAGGGATTCAGGTGAGGTGGTCAGGTTGAATAGGTAAGGCACAGGAGACTTGTAGGGCAGTGAAATCATTCCATATGATACATGAATGGTGGGTAAGTGACACTACACATTGTTAAATTCCATAGAATGTACAACACAAAGAATGAACCACAAGGTAAACTATGGGCTCTAGTTAATAATAATGGATCAATATTGGTTCATCAGTTGTAACAAATTTTCCACATGAAGCATGGTATTATTAATAGGGGAAACAGTGGAAGTTGAGTAAAAGAGAGAGGATACATTAAACTGTCTGTACTATCTGTTCAGCTTATCTGTCAATCTAAAACTGCTAAAAAAGTAAAACCCCTTAATTAAAAAAAAAAAAAAGCGCTGAATGCCCTGTAGGATAATGAAACTATAACCTTTGAGGGGCACCTGGGTGGCTCAGTCACTTAAGTGTCTGATTCTTAGTTTTAGCTCAGGTCATGGTCTTGCAGGTCATGGGTTTGAGCCCCTCTGTGCTAACAGCACAGAGCCTGCTTGGGATTCTTTCTCCCTCTCTCTCTCTGCCTCTCCCTCACTCTCCCCTACTCTCTCTTTCTCTCTCAAAAATAAATAAACATTAAAAATACTATAACCTTTGAGATTCCTTTTTCCACCAAACAGAAATTATTTATAGCTCTACTCTAGAAAAATAATTTGCCAGGGGTGCCTGGGTGGCTCAGCTGGTTAAGTGTCCTACTTTGGCTCAGGTCATGGTCTCATGATTTGTGGGTTTGAGCCTGGCATTGGGCTCTGTGTTGATAGCTCAGAGCCAGGAGCCTGCTTCGGATTCTGTGTCTCCCTCTCTTTCTGTCCCTCCCCTGCTCACACTCTTTCTCTCTCAAAAGTAAACATTAAAAAATATTTTTTTAAAAGAAAAAACATTTGCCACTTACCAATCTTCTACAGGTTTATGTCTAATTTCATAGAATGTGGGCTCTAAGCAATAATAAATAGTAAGTTAAACACAGGCGCACTGCAGTAAAGAAGAATATAATCTGTGGGTAGGTCTGTTAGACAATGATGGTGTGACACTGAAATAACAGATGCACTGTCATCTTTTCACCATATTTTAAAATTTCAAATATTTTTTGTTAAAATTATAAAGCCCTATTTGCCAAATAATCTTGCTACACTCTTGGTCAATCTCACAAATGAATTTCCAAATTATGAGCTAGCTACTTGTATCAGCCAGGGCCCAATCAGGAGTCAGAAACGTTACCAATTATTTTAATAAATAATTCATTTAATAAACAACTGGAATAAGTAAATCATTGACCCATTATTTAATATAAAGAGTTGTTTATCAAGTGCTGGAGACCTAGAAACACAAGAAGAGAACATTAAGATAATCATAGAAGTAGTAACTTCAGGATGGGGAGGGACAAAGTGAGAGGCTGGAATACTAAAATTTAGATGCTCAGAGGGCAGAGACTGAAGATTTAAGATGCCTCTGGAACTAGAAGGAGGCTCCTCAGTAACTCCCAGAGTTACTGGGAGCCAGATCTCTGAAGTGGGGTCGTGGTTGGATGGTGTGGTATCACTGAGGACTGCAATGGAGCCAATTCTGGGAATGTGGACCACCTGCAGACTGGAATTAACTGTGGCTACTAGAAGGAACTGCCATTGTCAGGGTGAAGAGCTGTTTGCAAGGTGGCATTGATACAAACAGGAAACAAATAGGAAAGAGCAAGTGACCTGTTCCCCAGCATCTCCTATTGGCAGAACCTATGAAGAACAAACTTGGCAAAAGAGAATTGTGTTTTGCATCACAAAGCTGGGACTAGAAGTGTGAGTTTGAGGCTGGAACAAATGGTTAACCAGCACACTGTCTAACTGGAACACCTGAAATTAATATGTTTTCTGCTGTGAAAAAGCATGGCTTTTGGGGTCAGATGGATGTGGGTTTGAATGTTAATTCAAATGTGTATGTTACTCTAGACAAATACTGTATTGCCGTTACATATGTGTGTGTGTGTATATATATATATATATATATTTCTTTTCTTCTTTATATGTTTATTTATTCATTTTTGAGAGAGAGAGAGAGAGAGAGAGAGAGAGAGAGAGAGAATCCCAAACAGGCTCTGCACTGACAGTATACAGTCCATCATGGGGCTCAATTTCACAAACCCTGAGGTCGTGACTTGATCCCAAATCAAGAGTCAGTCGCTCAACCGACTGAGCCACCCCGGCACCCCCTATGTTGCCTTTCATTTCTCTAAGGCTCAGTCTCCTCATTTAAAATAGGACAAGAATGTCTATCTCACAGGGCTTTTGTGAGGCTTGAATAAGGTCAGGTAGATAAGTTATTTAATGTGGTGGCAGAGCCAGGATTGAAACTCAGGCAGTGGGACTTAATGTATTAATCATTATATATACTGGCTTTCCAATCTGTGTAAAGAACTACTTGATGGGTTAAAACCTAATACAGTTTGGATGGGTGGAGGGGAAGTGTGTGTAGTTATTTAAAAGCAACATAAGGATGGGGCGCCTGGGTGGCTCAGTCGGTTAAGCTGCCGACTTCGGCCCAGGTCATGATCTCGCGGTCTGTGAGTTCGAGCCCGCGTCGGGCTCTGTGCTGACAGCTCAGAGCCTGGAGCCTGTTTCAGATTCTGTGTCTCTCTCTCTCTGACCCTCCCCCGTTCATGCTTTGTCTCTCTCTGTCTCAAAAAATAAATAAACGCTAAAAAAAAATTAAAAAAATAAATAAATAAAAGCAACATAAGGAATCCCTATGGTGATGGCACTGTGTATATCTTAGTATGTGTGCTAAGTACCCAAAACTATACAGATGATAATGTGGTGTAAATGAGCACACAAACACACATACTAGGGAAATACAAATAAGGTCGCTGGATTGTATCAATGCCAATACCCCAATTTGTACTACAATTTTAGAAACTGTAAACACTGGGGCACCTGGGTGGCTCAGTTAGTTGAGTGTCTGACTTCAGCTCAGGTCATGATCTTGTGGTTCATGAGTTCAGGCCCCCATCAGGCTTTGTGCTGACAGCTCAGAGCCTGGAGCCTGCTTCAGATTCTGTGTCTCTCTCTCTATCTCTTTCCCTCCCTGGCTTGCTCTCTCTCTCTCTCTCTCAAAAATAAATGAAAACATACAAAAAAAAAAAAAAAGAAATTGTAAACACTGGGGCACCTGGGAAAAGTGTACAAGGGATCTCACTGTATTATTTCTTACAACTGCATGTGGATTTATAATAACCTCCATTAAAATTTCAGTTTGCTCTTGATGCTGAGACTACCTTCTATGATACCCTTATATTAACTGCAAGATGAGGAAAAAATCAAATAGGGATATATTCATATCATACTGAACATTTTAAACCACGTTTCTAGGGATGTAAAAATTAATAGTTTAAGGTTTTGATGTCAATGGATTTAACTTTATAAACGTAAGTAAAAGCTATGTTACCCTCAAATGATATTTTGACTCTATAAAACTTAATAAATCAGATATTCTGAAAGATTTAGGACAAAATCCCGAAAGGTAAATGCAAAGCTTGAAGCGACACACATTGTTTAGTCTCTGACCCTGTTACCCCATTACTGAAAGTGAAACACAACAGAAATGGGCCCCAGATTACCAAGAGTTCTTTTTGGCCCAAATCATCCAGAGATTTTACCGAAATCCTTCCCTTCATCTTGTGTTTGGACACGGCCAGTAAGCTAAGCTTTAATCATCATTCCAAATGTCAAGATGAAGTGACATTTCAAAAAACTCAGCCAGTTCCATAGATTTAAAAAAAAAAAACAAACCGAAAAACCTTCTAAAAAGCATGTGTCGAAAAGATCTTGCCAAACAGCTGAAGTAACAAATGAAATCTAGCTGGTTTCCGGCAGAGATTTATCTTCTCTTTCTGTGCGCGTTTGTTCTTATACAAGATAAAGGGCACTTATTTGGTTTTGTGATCTTTCTGCTGTGTGACTGTGGTTGAAACAATCAGTTACTCTGAATCAGTTGCCTAATTTGCTAAGGCTATCCTGTGGTTAAAGACATATCTGAACTAATTTCTGCACCTATACCAGGCTTACCGGCCCAAGAAGTGATTGAGTAATAAAAACACAGGGCAGGTTTTTACAACCAGACAAAAACAGAATGATCCTGAGAACACATCACACACCTTGCCGTGCCAGATGGTGATGTTGCATCTGTGTTTCCTTCAGGCTTGGAACATCTCTCACCCCAGAGAGGGGAGGAATGGAGATAAACCCTTTTCTGTTGGCTGCAGATCACTGCCCCATCTCATTTCATAGTAAACTGCAAATTTATGATAAATCATGCTATATTATACCACACAATTCTACCACTGAAATACAGTCAATTTCTCAGATAAAAATGGCCACTACAATGGGGGGAAAGAAACCTCTTTAATTGGGGTTGTTGAATTAGCATCTTGTTTTGAACTCTAAACAATGGCATATTATTGCACTCTAAACAGAGTAGGTGTCCTACAAATTCTTATTATCTGTGATAAGAAGTGAGAAGAAAAAAAATCCACACGAGACTATCCCAGTTGGAATTTGATGAAGACATGTAGCTTAAACAAAACCCAAACCTCTTTGAAAAAACAGTTCTATTATTGCTTTCATTTTAATTAAAAATCTTCTCTCTGTACAGCAAGAGCTATGAATTATATCTCAGAATTTTCCAAGACACCTTACAATTGTCATAAGAGGTCAAACCACCAAAAAGACAATGGAGTGAATTGAACAGGGGAGGAAATTGCATACATGTCTGGGCTTCTTCCTCTCGGGCTCCCACAACCTCTACTGAGCAGAAGCTGCCAATGGAGTACAAAGGTCTGCCCTTTGCTACAAATAACTCTGCTATTCTGAGGGCATCAAGGCCTCTATAAGGCAACAAAGCCAGTGCATTTGTGAGCTGAACTCAGTTATAAAGAATTTCAGATTCCAGAAAGGAAGTTTCCAGTGGACTGCACTAAATCAGGATAAAATCAGAATTAGATTAGTGCCTTTATGTACTGATTTGTGCTGAGAGCAGGCAGAAGGCAGGAATTTATGGTGCCGCCCCCTTTTGATTTGGAACCCCAGTTTGGTCCTGATTCAAGCGTACAAATTTCCTTCTACTCCTAGTCAACTGTGTTAACTGTGACAATTGTTAGGATGGGTAGCAAGGAGGCAAAAATTTAGGCATACCCACCACTCCTGGAAAACCAAATATAAGCGCTTTTCCATCAAAATACAGAATTTTAATTGGGATGCCTGGGTGGCTCAGTCGGTTGGGTGTCCAACTTTGGCTCAGGTCATGACCTCACGGTTCAAGAGTTTAGCCCCGCGTCAGGCTCTCTGCTGTCAACACACAGCTGGCTTCAGATCCTTTGTCTCCCTCTCTCTCTGCCCCTTCCCCCACTCAAAAATAAGTAAGCATTACCCCTCCCCCCCAAAAAAACCCCAGAATTTTAAGTAATAATCAGATGATTCAGGCAAAATTATTTCAAAATAATCTTTCTTCTGCTATTGCGATCATAGCATTCTGGGCCATGCCACGATATTAAAGTTGGTGTGGGCAATTGTTGTTGTGGTTATTTATGTAGTTTACTTATCTCCTGACATCCCAATTTTTGCTGATGGTACCATTACTTTCCTAAGATCCAGCCTTGGAACTTCAAAGATTCACCTAAAACTCTTCCATCACTTGCCACATGTAATTAACCAATACAATCAAGATATATTGTTTTTCTCACAACATCTAATGTATCTGTACCTTCTCATATTCACTCTCACTGCCATTCTCTGACACCTAAATATGGACTTGGCCTTTTAACATTCTAGTCACTGCCCTCTGAAGATGTACCTTTCTAACACCTTTTCTATCATTCCTTCACTCAAAAGCTTTCAGTGGCAATTACCTCTGTACCATTAAACAAAGATCTAAATTCAACCAAGCATCTATCTACAAGCTATAAAAATCTGACCTGGAGTTGCACTTATCTCCCTTCATAAATTATGCATTCCTCCCAAATGAGTCTAGTCATTGTCCCTAAAACATTTGACCCATTCCTATTTCCTTTGCTTTTCCAAGCCTGTATCCCCTTCCTGGAATGCTCTCCCTTGCCAGTATTTAGTCAGGCACCCTGGAGTTCTTAGTTAATTTCTTGTGTATCCACACAAGAAAGCTTTTGCTTTTCCAGCCAAATGTCATGCTCAGTACTGGACTGCTCCTGCAATCCAGATTCTTGGTTTTGAAGAACTTCTTTATTAGACTTAACTTTTAAAAGCTTTATTACATGAAACTTGCAAAAAAATTATGGAATCCAGGCTGTAGTTAGTTATTGATCCTCATCCACTGATGGATACAGTGTGGAACCTGGTGAATTCTATATGATGAATGGCTTTTATATATGATACAATTTTATCCTACGTGAAAAATACACAAATATGCAATATTTTTGCCAAAAGGAGTGTAAAAGACTGTCTTGTACTTTGCTATTCAAAGCGAGGTCCAGTGCTTGCTTCGGCAGCACGTATACAAAGCAAGGTCCACAAACCAGCAGCCCTGTATGATCCAGGAGTTTGTTAGTAATGTACAATCTTAGACACTACCCTGATCTATTGATTAGAATCTGCATTTTAACAAGGTTCCTCAGGCAATTTGTGTGGAAGGTGAAATCTGAGAAGCACAGAACAATTCCCACCTTGAGATCTAAAATGATTGCCTGACAAGTTGAAAAGAAAGAGGCAGTGTGAGATAATGGAAATTATCCTGAAATAGGAACCAGAAGTTGTACATTTCATGTCATTTACCAGGTCCGACCCTGGAAAAATCACTTAACCATTTTGAGCCTTGCTTTCTGATCTTTCCAATGGGAATAATACCTCCCTGTTATTTCAGGGAGGTGGTTGTGAGGTTTAAAAAGAAATGTGAAACTGATTTAAAAAACACATTGGGGTGCCTGGCTAACTCAGTTGGTAGAGCATGTGACTCTTGATCTGAATTTGTGATTTCCAGCCCCATGGTACGTGTAGAGATTACTTAAAAATAAAATCTTAAAAAAAAAAAAAAAAGTAAGGTCTACACATATTTAAAAAAAAAACTTTTTTTTTTTTTTTTTAAATATCTTTCTCAGGATCACAAAGGTGATTTGTGGCAGAGCAGGGACCATAGACCAGCTCTCCTGACTTCTAGTCCAGTTCGCTGTGAGGGAGGCTCCTGTCCCCACAAGTTCAAGAAGGTCCTTGGCGCTGCAAGAAGCAGCTGGAACAATCTTTTGAGAAAGGAATTTGATAATATGTCTCAAGAGTGTTTAAATGTGTTATTATCCCACAACCCAGTAGTTTCTGTGATAGAAATCAAGCTAAAGGAAATAACTGAAATGCAGATGAAGAATTTTAAGTAATTATGTTCACTGCACATTTACTTATAATAGAAAAAAAAAGGGCAAACAACCGGAAGGTCCAATAGGGAATCATTAAATTACAAGGCATCATAGGCTAGTACATTATGCAGCTATCAAAACTGTTGTCCGTGGGGTCCCTGGCTGGCTCAGTCAGTAGAGCATGTAACTCTTGATCTCAGGGATGTGAGTTCAAGCCCCACATCCAGCTCTGTGCTGACAGCTCAGAGCCTGGAGCCTGCTTCAGATTCTGTGTCTCCTTCTCTCTCTGCTCCTACCCCACTCACACTCTGTCTCTCTCTCAAAAATAAATAAACATTAAAAAAATTAAAAAACAAAAAAACTTGTTGTCTAAAGAGTTTTTAAGGACATGAGATGTTTGACACAATATTAAAACAAAAACAAAGGGAAATCATAAAATTATATATTAAGTAGGATCTTGACTATGTTAAAAAATGTGTGTGGGAGAAAAAGACTACAAGGTGACAGGAAAATATTAACAGTGACTTTCTCTGGGCAGCAGCTTTTTGTTCTGCTCTTCATTTAAAAAAAATGATATTGACTGATTTTGATCAGGGTACATAGAAATGCCTAAAATGGATTAGGAAAAGTGATAGTTTCCATAACCATTTGTACAGTGGAAGTGAATTAGTATCTTTTAGTTAGTAGTTGTGTTTGCTTTTTAAATAACTTGTTCTTCTCTCCCATTTTGTATAGAGGATATGCACACAAGGTAAAAAAAAAAAAAAAAAAAAATTTAGTCCCAGTAGTACAGTCAGGTACACAATATAATAAACCTCCCTCTGACCACATCCCCCAGAGGAACTCCCCTTCCCGGAGCAACCAGTAGTATCAGTTTCTTCTGTTTGCTTCCAAAGGCATATGCATTTTTCCCAAAAGGTAACACACTAGACTGCTTTGTACCTCTGTTTCTTTCTTTTTAAACTGTTTCTTTCCTTAAAAGTTCAAATATTCAGAAAAGTTACAATAATAGTAAAATGAACTCTTTTTTAAAAAAAATTCATTAATTTTGAGAGAGTGAGAGTCAGAGAGAGAGAGAAAGAGAGAGAGAGAGAATCCCAAGTAGGCTCTGAGTTGTCAGCACAGAGCCAGACTTGGGGCTTGATCCCACAACCGAAATCAAGAGTCAGAGACTTAACCAACTGAGCCACCAGGCACCCCAAGAATAGTAAAATGAACTTTTGTATGCCTTTCACCTAGATTCATCAATTAACATTTTGCCATAACTGCATTCTGTCTCTGTATGTATATAATTTTGATCATTGTTGTTATTGTTAAAATTATGATTGCTGAACCATTTCACAGTGAGTTGTAGATATTTTTATCCCTAAATACTCATTTGTGTATCTCCTAAGAACAAGGACATTCTCTTACCTAGCCCGATACAATGATCAAATTTGGGAAATTTAATATTGATACAATATTATTATCTAATACACAGTCCAAATAAAGATTTTTCCAGTTGTCCCAATACTATCTTTGGGGCAATTTGTAAAGCAGCGTATTTCTTTTGTTAGAGTCATGTAGCTTCTACTGGATGGATGAGGCCTAATTTACTTAAGTAGTAACTTATTAATAAACTTTCAGGTTATTTCCAATAGCTCAATTTACTTAAGTAGTAACTTATTAATGAACTTTCAGGTTATTTCCAATCTTCTGCTGTGACACACATATGTATTGTGCAAATTTCTTTGTACACACATACAAGCAGGTGTGTATCTGATAAATTTCTTGAACTGAAAGAGCTGTGTCAAAGACAATGTCCTTTTTGTTCTTTGCTGAATGTTGCCAAAACATAACTTCAAAGAGGATGTACCACTTTACACTTCCATCAAAAATGCATGAGTTTGATGATTGCCTTACATCAAACCTAATGCTGCATATTATCAAATCATTTGATCTTTGATAATGGGCATGTGAAAAGCATACTTTAATTTTTTTCTTATTGTGAACCTATATACATATAGGCTTACCTATCTGTTTACATATATGAATGTATATATTTCATATATTTAGAATATATTTACATTGCCTTTTCTATGAATTTTTTTGTGTTATTATGTTTGACTCTGCCTTGAACTCTCTGAGTAGTCTCAAACCAGAGCTACCAGGAAGCAGTGTTTTTCTAGAAAACTGGATGGAAGTTTTTCTTTTCCACATAAGTCTCAGGTATCTCCATGCCTCTAGACCCTGAGGGCTTGGGAATCCTCTTGTCCATTTTGAGGAGGTGCATGGCCTGTCAATTGCTCCTTAATAAACGTTGCTTCCACCAACGTACTGGGTATATTCTAGATGTTTCACCACTGATTCTCTGCTTCACATAGTCACAGAGAGTCCAGATGATACCAGCGAGCCTATGGGAAGCTGTAGATGTAGATATAGGTCTAAGCTGTCTGTGAGGTTAGAGAGTACCATCTACACTGTTCTGTAGATGCCTGCATATGACATTTAGTGTTCGTCAGATGACAAACTGGTCTATTTACTTTTGTTCTCTGCCTCCAGGCCTGTCCCTAACATTTGTGAAACCCATGGCAAGAATACAAATGAAGAGCCACGTACCATGTGTCTAAATATCTAAAAGTTATAAATCAAACCAACATACTGTAAATAACATATTTTATCCTCCTACCTTTACAAGCCTACCTTCATAATGACCCAGAAGGCTGGCTTCCAATTCAGTAGTAACAGAGTCCTCCAAGTTCCACACTGGAATGAGGGGACACCAGAAAGTCAGACTCTGGCCGGCTCCTCATTCCCTTTGCTCTCTGTGACTTTTCTGTCTGTATTTTCTTTGAAAAGTCTTTGAGTTTTCCTCGCAGCAAGTTGCTACAAGAATTTGTCATCTTCAGGTTATCCAGGCAAGATGTGTAAAACTGCAAAGTAGTTCATCCTTTCATGTATGTATGTTTCAATAGCACATACATTCATAAAGAGCAATGTTTGTTGTTAAAAATTTTTTTAATTCATTTTCTTTTTCTCATAAAGAAGTAATAAGTGCTCATTTAAAAAAATCTGGACATTCTTTAAAGGAATAAGAAAGAATGCAAAAAACACCTAACATCTCACCATTTAGAAAGAACCACGATTTATATTTTGGTATATATCTTCCTAGCCTTTTTTTTCTGTGGATACACATACACAAGCTTTTTTATACAAACATGAGATGATGTGTCATTTGTGGGGTTTTTTTTTTAAGTATACTTGACACTATCCATGTAGTTTTGTAATGTGCCTTTCTTTCTTTCTTTCTTTCTTTCTTTCTTTCTTTCTTTCTTTCTACATTTTCTTTAAGGAGGGGGGTGTGCCTGGCTGGTTCAGATGGTACAGCATGTGACTCTTGATCTCAGGACCGTGAGTTCAAGCCCCACATTGGGCATGGAGTCTACTTAAAAAAATAAAATTTTATTTTAATTCTAGTATAGTTAACATACAGTGTTATATTAGTTTCAGGTGTACAATATAGGGATTCAGTAATTCTATACATCATTCGGTGCTGATCATGATGAGTATACTCTTCATCTCCTTCACCTATTTCACCCATCCACCTACCCACCTCCCCTCTGGTAACTATCAGTTTGTTCTCTATAGTTAAGAGTATGTTTTTTGGTTTGTCTCTTTTTTCCTTTGTTCATTTGTTTTATTTCTTAAATTACACATATGAATGAAATCATGTGGTATTTGTCTTTCTCTGACTGACTTAGTCAGCATTACACTCTCTAGATCCATCCATGTTGTTGCAAATGGCAAGATTTCATTCCTTTTCTTTTTTTAATGTTTATTTATTCTTGAGACAGAGACAGAGCGTGAACAGGGGAGGGGCAGGGAGAGAGGGAGACACAGAATCTGAAACAGGCTCCAGGCTCTGAACTGTCAGCACAGAGCCTGACGCAGGGCTCGAACCCATGAACTGTGAGATCATGACTTGAGCCGAAGTTGGACGCTTAACCAACTAAGCCACCCAGGCACCCCAAGATTTCATTCCTTTTTATGGAGGAATAATATTCCATTATCTAATAATATTCTAATATATATCTCTATCTATCTATATACCTCACATCTTCTTTATCCATTCATCTGTCGATGAACACTTGGGCTGCTTCCATAATTTGGCTATTGCAAATAATACTGCAATAAACATAAGGGTGCATATGTCTTCCTGAGTTAGTGTTTTCATATTCTTAAAAAAATATATTTATTTTTGAGAGAGAGAGACAGAGACAGCATAAGTGGAGGAGGGTCAGAGAGAGAGGGAGACACAGAATCCAAAGTAGTCTTCAGGCTCCTCTGAGCTGTCAGCACAGACCCCAAGCGGGGCTTGAACCCACTAACTGAGAGATCATTACCTGAGCCAAATTCGGACGCTTAACTGACTGAGCCACCCAGGCACCCCAGTGTTTACACATTTTGGGGGTAAATACCCAATACTGAAATTGTTGGATCATGTGGTAATTCTATTATTAATTTTTTGAAGAAACTCCCTACTGTTTTCCACAGAGGATGCAGTAGTTTACATTCCCACCAACAATGCAAGAGGATTCCTTTTTCTCCACATCCTCACCAACACCTGTTGTTTCTTGTGTTATTGATTTTAGCCATTCTGACAAGTGTGAGGTGATATCTCCCTGTGGTTTTGATTTGCATTTCCCTGGTGATGAGTGATACTAAGCATCTTTTCATGTATCTGCTGGCCATCTGTAAATCTTCTTTGGAGAAATGTCTGTTTATGTCTTCTGCACATTTTTTTTAAGTTTTTTTTTTTTTTTTTTTTTTTTTTAGAGAGAGAGAGAGAGAGCATGCAAGTGGGGAGGGGCAGAGAGAGAAGGGAACAGAGGATGTGAAGCGGGCTCTGTGCAGACAGTACAGAGCCTGATATGGGGCTCTAACTCACAAACCATGAGATCATGACCTGATCTGAAGGCAGACACTTAACTGATGGAGTTACCCATGCACCCCTGAACATTTTTAAATTGGATTATTTATTATATGTTTTTTAGGTGTTGTGTTGTATAAGTTCTTTATATATTTTGGATACTAACCCAAAATTAGAGGGGTTAGTATCCAAAATATATATCAGGTATCAGAGATATCTTTTGCAAATATCTTCTCCCATTCAGTGGGTTGTCTTTTAGTTTTGTTGATTGTTTCCTTTGCTGTGCAGAAGATTTTTTTTTTTTTTTTGGTATATTCCTAATAGCTCATTTCTGCTTTTGTTTCCCTTGCCTCAAGAAGACATATCTAGAAAAATGTTGCTACGACCATTGACAGAGAAATTATTCCCTGTACTTTCTTCTAGGATTTTTATGGTTTCAGGTCTCATATTTAGGTCCTTAATCCACTTTGAGTTTATTCTTGTGTATAGTGTAAAGAAGTGGTTCAGTTTCATTCTTTTGCATGTAGCTGTCCAGTTTTCCCAATACCATTTGTTGAAGAGGCTGTCTTTTTCCCAAAGCATATTCTTGCCTCCTTTGTCAAAGATTAGTTGATGATATAATCCCAGGTTTGTTTCTGGCCTCTCTATTCTGTTGCATTGATCTATTTTTGTGCCAGTACCCTCCTGTTTCGATTTCTGTACCTTTGTAGTGTATCTTGATATCTGGGATTGTTATACCTCCAGTTTTGCTCTTCTTTTTCAAGATTGCTTTGGATATTCAGGGTCTTTTGTTGTTGCATACAAATTTTAGGATTGTTTGTTCTAGTTCTGTGAAAAATGCTGTTGGTATTTTGATAGAGATTGCATTAAATGGATTGATAGGGACTGCATCTATCCTGTAAACTGTTTTGGGTAGTATGGACAACTTAACAATATTTGTTCTTTCAATCCATGAGCATGGAATATCTTTCTATTTGTTTCTGTCATCTCAAGTTTCTTTTATCAGTATTTCATAGTTTTCAGAGTATAGGTCTTCCAACTCCTTGGTTAAGTTTAATTCTAGATATTTTATTATTTTTGGTGCTATTGTAAATGGGATTGTTTTTTTAATTTCAATTTCTGCTACTTCATTATTAATGCATTGAAATACAACATATTTCTGTATATTGATTTTGTATCCTGAGACCTTACTGAGTTAATTTATCAGTTCTAGTAGTTTTTTGGTGGTGTTTGTAGAGATTTCTATATATAGTATCATTTCATTGGCAAATAGCAAAATTTTTACTTTTTCCTTACCAATTTGGATGGCTTTTATTTTTTTGTTGTTGTTGTCTGATTGCCATGGCTAGGACTTCCAGTAATATGTTGAATAAAGTGGTGAGAGTGGACACCCTTGTCTTATTCATTCCTGACCTTAGGGGAAAAGCTCCCAGGTTTTTACCATTGAGGAAGCTGTTAGCTGTGAGTTTTTTATGTATGGACTTTATTGTGTTAAGGTATATTCCCTCTAGACCTACTTTGTTGAGGGTTTTTATCATGAATGGATATTGTACTTTGTCAAATGCTTTTTCTGCATCTATTGAAATGATCACATCGTTTTTCTCCTTTCTTTTGTTGATATGCTTTTCCCCCTTTTTAAGAAAAGTTTTATTTATTTTTGAGAGAGAGAGACAGAGACAGACAGACAGAGTGAGAGTAGGGGAGGGGCAGAGAGAGAGGGAGGCACAGAATCCGAAACAGCGTCTAGGCTCTGAGTTGTTAGCACAGAGCCTGACACGAGGCTCGAACTCACAAACCCATGAAATCATGACCTGAGCCGAAGTCAGATGCTTAACTGACTGAGCCACCCAGGTGCCTCTCCTCTTTTTTTTTTTTTTTTTAATGTTTATTTATTTTGAGAAAGAGAGAGAGAGAGAACGCACAAGCGAGTGGGGGAGGGGCAGAGAGAGAGAGACAGGATCTGAAGCAGGCTCTGCACTGACAGCAGATAGCCCAATGCGGGGCTCAAACTAACAAACCATGAGATGATGACCTGAGCCGAAGTTGGACACTTAACTGACTGAGCCACCCAGGCACGCCAGATATACTTTTCCTCTTAATAATATCTCACATCCCATTGTTGGTCTGTTAACTTTGGTCACTTGGTTAAGATACTGTCCTTCAGATTCCTCCATTGTAGTTACTCATTTAATTTAATAAGTTGAAAACTATGTTATTTCTTGTGTATTATAAATATTGATAGATTAAAATGAAACTCGAGGTACCTGGGTGGCTCAGTTGGTTAGGTGTCTGACTCTCAGGTTATGATCAAATGGTTTGTGGGGTTGAGCCCTGCATCGGGCTCTGTGCTGACATTGCAGAGCCTGCTTGGGATTCTCTCTCTCTCTCTCTCTCTGCTCCCCCCAACCCACATAAATAAATAAACATTAAAAAAAAATAAAATGAAACTCTAACATCACTGCTTAAAGTATATAGAACAGAATGATTTAATTTGATACCTAATATCAACTTTAAAAAAAATGGGAAAAAGCTTTTTACCTCTTGAAAACTCTATTTTCATTCCCCATCTCCTAGAGAATGTTATCCTGTGTTTGAACATTTCTTATTGATCACCCTATCATGGTGTCTTGAAAAAATATGAATATTAATAAAACTGCATTTATTAAAAATAATAATAATAATAGCTCACAGATAGCTTTCAACTTCAATAAAAGTAAATATGTATCATCATTCTTAATGTCTATAGAATACCCACTATATTTATTTGTTCATTCATTTAATAAATATTCATATATGGACCTGACACTGAGATAGATTGTGGAGATGCAATCAGAGGTAAGCAAGTCGTTGCAAAAACAAATTTACCATTATTAAGTCAATTAGTTGGACAGTAAAGTTGTTCAATTTTGCTATTATAAAAGACTATGGGAGTGCCTGGGTGGCTCAGTTGGTAGAGCGTGCTACTCTTGATCTCTGGGTTGTGAGTTGGAGCCCCACATTGAGTGTAGATATTGTTTAAGAATAAAATCTTAAAGGGCACCTGAGTGGCTTAGTTGGTTGAGTGTCTGACTCTTGATTTCAGCTTAGGTCATGATCCTAGGGTCATCGGATCAAGTCCCATGTCCCGTTCCATGCTGAGTGTGGAGACTTCTTAAGATTCTCACTCTCTCTCTCTCTCCCTGCTCCCCACACTTCTCCCCAGCTTGCATCCACATGGACTCTCTCTCTAAAATAAAAATAATAAATAGAAATAAAATCTTAAAAAAATTATGATAAATATACTGTACATAAATTTTTGTGCACTTACTTGAATATTTCCTTAAAATAAATTCCTAGAAGCATTCATCAATCAAAAGGAAATATTTTTAAAATATTGATACAAATGCAGATTGGCTTCCAGGAAAGTTGTTCCAATGACCTTCTCATCAACACTGTTTATTGCTCCATATTCTTGCCAACACTGGGGATTAGTAAGTTTTAAAATCTTTGCCAATCTGATAGGCAAAAATTAAAATAAATGTTATCTCTCTTTCAACTGACAGCTCATATCTTTTGCCTTGGGATGTTCGTCTTTTTCTTAGTGATTTGTAAAAATAATTATCTACACTAAGAAAATTGTCACGTATTTTACAAACATTTCCCAATTTTTTGTTTGTTTTCAGACATAGTTTATATTTTTCATAGTTTGGGTATTTTTAACCATATTGAAGTTATTTTTTTCCCATGTAAAACAATTTCTGTGTGACCATGCATAATTTTAATAATGATTGATAATTAATAAGCTTGTTCATTAAAAGCATTTGGGGGGCACCTGGGTGGCTCAGTTGGTTAGGCTTCTGACTTTGGCTCGGGTCATGATCTCATGGTTCATGAGTTTAAGCCCCGCATCAGGCTCTGTGCTGACAGCTCAGAGCCTGGAGTCTGCTTTGGATTCTGTGACTCCTTTTCTCTCTGTTCCTCCCCACTCGCTGTCTTTTCTCTCTCTCTCAAAAATAAATAAACATTAAGAAAAAAATATAAAAGCATTTGGAACCATCACGATCCAGATTTTTGTGTGTAGAAACAATAGTACAAACTTCTAGATCCCTGTTGAATTCCTGGCAGGGGAAATGGAGACCCTCAGGAGAATGCAGGAGGAAGAGTAGGTGACACGAAAGTCTTTTCCTTCGTGTAGAGAGGGGTGGTTTCTGCTGGGTGGAAAATGCACACTGAATGATTTAAAGAAAAGGAGTGGAAAAAAGAGGTAACAACCGGTTTGGCTGAAAGAGGTCTGGAGAGGAAGATGTGGTGGAAAGAGGGAAAGAGATGTGGTGCCAGTGGTACGGAGAGGAAATTTGGGGAAAGAGAAAGAGGCTTAAAGATAATTTTTAGGAAGTTTGTCAGTATGAATGCCAGTTTTCATAAAACCTGTGGCAACAAAAAAAACACATTGCTTATCATACTCTGAAGTTGAACTTGGACATAGTCTTGGTCCAAGGCAGGTGCTGGTAAAAGCAGTGCCAACCCAAAGCACCCACCTGTATTTAGGGCCCCCATTGTGGTCACGTGATGCCCCAACATTCAAGCCATTGAAAATAATTAATCTGACCCACTCATGGTGACTTACTCCCCTGCCAGCTCTCTATTCAGGAATTTGTGCCAGTGAGATGCTAGGAAAGGCTTACTGGAGAAAAGCAAAGTAAATGTCTCTCCTAATGAAAGGGGACAGTCAAGCTGTTGCCTCAGGTCTTGTGGCCTGGTGGAGAACTTGCCTTAGAAAGAAGCTAAATGGGTGGGTAGCAGAGAGAAAGACAGAAGATAGCTGGGTTCCTAGTGAAATTATCAAACCACTGAACACACCTCCTAAAGTCTGCCGTACTTCTATTCTCTCTGTCATATGAAATAATAAATGCCCTAACTCACTATGCCTGTGGGAGTCAAAATATCTGTTTCTTGCAGTTGAAAACATTCTAAGACACATAGAGTAAAGTTTGAACAAGTTGGAACCCTGGCAAATGTATTGAAATCCTAAACACAATAGTCTGGACTTGTTCACACCAAATGTTTAGATTGGCTCTCTTTTTCAAGAGCCATTCTGAATTTTTCCCAGAATATGCTGTGTTCTCTTCCACTTCAAGGTCTTTGCATATGTTGTTCCCTTTTTCTGGAACATTTCCTCCCTCTGCTCTTTGCAACCCTGACTCTGGCTCAACTTCAGGTCTCTATTAGAAATAAAGGGCTCCAGAGAGATTTCCGTGACTTCTCAGGACTGAGTGGGTATTCCCCCCATGTGCCCCCACAGAGCTCTGTGCTTTCGTGGGCACAGCTTCTGTCAAATTGTATTGACTTTCCTGTATCTCCCTGTGCAGGCAGGGATATATCTGCATTGGCCACCATTATCTCTGCAGTGACTGGCATATTGCCATACTATGTTCTCAACATTTGTTGAATGAATAAATAAAAGAAGCATTCATTTTTCTACTTGGGCTTTACAAAGATTTTGCCTTTCACAAGAAAGCTTCACTTTGTTGTAAACATAGACTACTTTTTGAAGAAAAAGTCTCTTGGAACAGAAAAAGGACATTAGATAGAAACTAAAGAAATCTGAATAAAGACTGGACTGAATTTTAATTAATAATAATAATAAAAAGGCAGGCTCTTTTTGTGCTGAATGCTTACTATGTAGAAAAGATAAAAAATTGAGATATAATCAACATACCATAAAATTCATCCCTTTAAGGTGTGTGATTCAGTGCTTTTAAGTACAGTTACAAGATTGTGCAACCATTTCCACTATTAAATTCATCAGTTGATAAACATTTGGGTTGTTTTTACTTTGGGGCTATGATGAGTGATGTTGCTATAAATGTTAGTGCATAAATTTTTGTGTATACCTATGTTTTCAATCCTCATAGCTATATACCTAAGAGTGAAATTGATGGGTCGCATGAAATTGCTCAGTAACTATTTGAGGAATCTCCAAACCGATTTCCAAAGTGGCTGCACCATTTTACATTCCCACCAGCAGTGTATGAGGGTTCCAATATCTCCACATCCTAGTGAAGATTCATTTGACTTAAATTTATTTGAGGCAAACAGAATGCTGACCTGGAGAAATAGGAATGATACACTTTCTACTCATGTGATTAATGTGTATGAATCAAATACTCAGTAATAACCTTACCAACCTGCCATTTGACATCTAAGAGCTCCTAAGGACAAGGCAAAAGAAAAGACCATGACTAACTTAGGAAAGAATGACTGATGTAACCAGAGTTATCTGTTTTTTGTTTTGTTTTGTTTTGTTTTAAAGCATGCATATTCAGTAAAGAGCCTGAAGTAAATTTAAATTTGAAAGTTATGCAGCAGTGGCCTCTGCTTAAGCCTAAACCATCCCCTGCTGGGATTCAGATGTGTCTGGGCCTGTTCAGTGGACTGTGCTGCCAGAAGCTGATTTGTAAAAGAGGCCAATAAACTCAGGAAAGATAATTTACTTAAGGGAAGAGAGACTCAAGCAAAAAAGTTTATTAAGCCTTTAGAGGGAATCATAGCTCTAAATACACAGGATTCCCCAAACCCTAGTCTTGCCTCCAGGTTATCCAGAACTCAGTCCCAGGAGAGAAAGTTCTGTGCATAAAATCTGAAATCATCGCTTCTATGCTTTGCATGTTTGTGTCCCTTCCACCCCACATTCCTCTGCTGAAATCCTTAAGCCCAGTGTGATGATATTAGGAGGTTGGGCCTTTGGAAAGAGCTTAGGTTGTGAGGGTAGAGCCCTCATAAATGGGATTAGTGCTATTATAAAAGAAACCCCATAGAGTTCTCTAGCCCCCTCTGCCATGTGAGGACACAGTGAGAAGCCGGCAGTGTACCACCCAGAGGAGGGCCTTTACTAGAACCCAACATGATTTGATCTTGGACTTCCAGCCTCCAGAACTGTGAGATAAATTCCTGTTGCTTATAAGCCACTCAGTCTATGGTATTTCTGTTGTAACAGTCCAAATGGACTAAGACAACTGTTTTCACTAGAAGCTCTAAGACAATGGATGAAAGGTAATACTGCCTCAGTAATCTACTCATAGAAATAATGTTACACAAAAGGGAGAGAGACTTCACGACCTCCAGCATATTCATCTCCATATTGGTACACTGAAGGCCCCGTGTTTCAGGGGTGGTGAGGGGGAAATGGGCCTGTAGGGGGTGGTTGGCTGGTGACACTGGAGGTTGCAGTGAGACAAGTTCCCACAACTGCATGAGTAATGAAGATGTAAGCAGTTGACATCACTGAAGAAGGGCAGGGCAGAAGCAGGCAGAGGTGGTAGCCCATGAACTTTCTGGTGAGCCCAGGTGATATGCTCTCTAGTGATTTCCAGAAGGGGTACTGATGCGGACTAGAGATGAGGAAAGACCAGGATACATGTGGATCACCAATATCTGTATGTTAAGACAGTGTATAGCATTTTGGCTGGTGTGGCTTAGGACAATAGAGTCTAACCATTAATGAAATAAAATTTAAAAAATAACTAGGTAGCTGAGGAATGAGCCAAATGGTTTTGAAACAAATGACTAAAAACACATTGTTCTTTTGGGATGACAGGTAGTCCTATAAAATAAATTTTTTTTCCACTTCAGAAGTCTTTGCTATTGTGATAACTGATGTAATAATACTGTTTAATGGCCTTTCCTATTGTAGGTTACTATGTTGTTCTCACATTCAGGAACTTTCCATTGCTTCAGAGGTGAACTTTCCCACAGTGTTCTGTCTCATGACATTTGAGGTTATAGATGAAAAGGTAATTAGTGGTCAATGGCAGGAAAAGTAAGCAGCTAATACAATGTGTAATGATAAAACAAAACAAAACAAAACAAAACAACAAAACAAAAATGAACAACCTCAGTTGGATCCAAAGATGTTGAGTTAACATAAAACCAACGCAACAGAACCTGTGAGGATAGCCACACCCTGGGGTTCTCCCATCTCATAAGGAAGCTGAAGGATGAATCCACAAATGCTACCTATTCTTTTTTTTAAAGATTTTTTTTTATTTGTTTAGAGAGGAGGGGAGAGTGGGTGAAGGGCAGAGAGAGAGAAGGAGAGAGAGAATCCTAAGCAGGCTCAGCACTGTCAGTGCAGAGCCCAATACGGGGCTCGATCTCATGAACTGTGAGATCATGACCTGAGCTGAAATCAAAAGTCTGATGCTGAACCGACTGAACTGACCCGATGCTCCCGTAAATGTTACCTTTTCAACCCCATGGAAATGAAACCATGCGATCAGACCTCTATTTTTCCAATAGGATGAAACACATTAAGTTCAGGCTAATGCTCTTTTTTGAAGAAATCATAAGTTATCATTAGACTCTTTTTCCATCAAAGAATAGTTTCCAGACTTCTAAGAAAGAAATATAACAGATCTCACCTCTTCTTGGTATGTGTTGAAGCATAAAAACAGGTCAAGGAGTGGTGGGGAGGTGTTTGTAAAATACCCAAGAAGGCATGGTTGGAGAAGACGCCATCTTCCCTCTGTGTGTGGAGAAGAGAGATCGAAGCAATGGTTTTCAAACTGTGGATTTGGTGGAGCACTAACTATCCTGAAATTATCCTGAGGTGACGGGAGGAGCCACATAGGTCCAATCAGACTGGCTGAGTTTCGAAATCTTTTGTATATTGGCTCTTGTTTAATATTTATATTGGAACATAGGGATTTGCTTCTCAAAGAAAGAGAGGAAGAGCACGAGAGAGTGAAAGAGAAAGAGATTGAGAGTGAGAGTGAAATACACTGGGGTTTGCTTAACTCTGCTTCTGCAAATGTTATGGTTTCTCAGGAGGAGGCTTCGCCTGGCTGGATCCTGTGTGTTAATCACATTTGTAGCAGACTCTGTTGCTGTTTTCCTTACTCACACCAGGAATTCATCTATTCCTGGATCCCAACAGATGGTCTTGGCACTGCTTGTCATGGCTGCTTTGTGACTGAGCTGAGCTGCATGGTGGAAACAGCAGAGCCCTTTGGCTGGGTCTGTCCCACCAACCCCTGGCTGACCTCTCATGGTGTACATCTCCACGTAGAGGGGAAGAAAACTCAGGAGCCTCACACAGGGGGCAGTTGAACTGCTGGTCCTGTCCAGAATTTGAGCAGCTCTGCTCAGGACAGCTGAGATTACATGAGAGTCAAGAAGAAGTCAGCCATTCCTTTAAGGGCCATAAACTTAACAGAAATGCCAAAAGATGACACAGCTAGAGGGAGGGCTTGAATGTTGGGTCACTTTAGCACTTAGCTCCCTGACCTTTGGAAACAACATGTGAAACAACGTGGACACTACTGAGTCCAAAACCAGCTTTGATATTTGGCTGGCGTTTTTGTTGTTGTTGTTGTTGTTGTTGTTGTTGTTGTTGTTGTTTTGGATTTTTGCTTTTTATTTGTTGTTTTGCATCTTTATACTCAGTCATTTTAAGACACTGTAGAGAGTCTTCTAATGTTTTCCATACATCATAATGGCATAAAACCAGGAGAGGTACAGGGACAGCTAGCAAGAATTACAAATAAAGAATAGAAGGAAGATATGGAAAAAAAGGAAATTAGGGTGACGTCTGTGAGCTTAATCAGTAACTTAATCTGGCAATGTAAAATTTAACCAGTTAAGAGCAAAGAGAACCATTTATTCCCTGATGAGCTCCTGATGAGCCCCAACCCTCACCTCAGGCGGGCTTTTGGCCTCCTTGGTCAACAGGCAGACGTGTCAGTTCCTGCTGGCCTTGATCCTGTCTGGCCTCTGGAACAACAGCCAACCGTCGATCATTCAGCATTTCTCAGTCCTGAGCCTCTGAAAGCTACACGTGGCATTATTGGGAGTTCTTGGCTTGTTAGTAGGCCTGGAATTTGTCTGCTGCACCCACATCTGGTCCCCAGATGGTAGGGCTGACCCAAAGCTTCCAGGTGTGCACTAAGCTGCAGGTCCCATGTTTGTTGCCAGTTTGGCAGCTTAGAATTTTGCCTGATTTTCACTGGGACTAGGAATCTGGTCCAGAAGCAGTCTGGAGTTGCCATACCTCTCCTGGCTCCTGCCAAGTCTGCTCAACCGTCTTTTCCCCTCTTACAGTCATTCACCCCACATCAGGCTACACTCAAATTCTACACTTGTGATTTTGAAAAATTTCAACAGCAAAGCTGAGAAGACAGTACAACGAATGGCCACATACCCTTCACTTAGACTTACTAATTGTTAGCAGATTACCATATTTGTTTTCCCTTCCTTCTCTTTCTACACACACACACACACACACACACACAGCATAATTGTCCCACTAATATCCTTTATGGCTACATTGTTTTCAATTCAGGATTCAATCAAGGATCATGCATTGCATTTAGTTGTTATGTCTCTTTAGCTTTCTTTGATCTAAAACAGCTTCCTTGCATTTTAAAACATCTTTCTTGACGTCAGTATTTTTGAAGAGTCCAGGATGACTGTTTTGTAGAATGTCCAGTTTGGATGTCTCATGATCTCCTCCAGATTAGATACAGTGGGACCACAAGGATGGCCTTTTTCCCTTCCTTGCACTGCTGCACATGCAGCATTTTGGGCAGAAATATCCTCTAGATATGACTGCCTCTTAGGTATGGGCTGTGCCCAATGTCCACTTATCTTCCTCTGCACATCACTGCACAATGACCATCTTCCCCCCACCCCCAGCAGAAGGCAGAACTGTAAGGGTGGCCAAGAAATTTGGGCTGGGCAGATTTGCCTGGGCTCCCAAGCGCCTGGCAGGGAGCTGCCACCAGACACTATTCTGACAGTTCAGTCAGACTGGCTTGGTTCAGAAGGGAAACAGCTAGACTTTCCCTTTTGGATCTCACTTTTAATTGTCACAGATGAACTCCCAGATACACTGGGGTCTTAGAACTCTGTCATAGTCTAGTGGTAGGTCAAGAGGAAACAAACAGGGAAGAATTTCTACAAAAGTCACATCTGAAAGGCTTTATAGGCCCAAAGGCTTTGGTGTATAACCTTCAGAAGGTGGATAGAACTTCTGGACTCAAGCAAGCAGAATCTGTAGGAAAAGGGACTATCATGCTGGGCTTCAGAGAGAGACCGGAAGGACCAGAAGGAATGGAGACTGGATGTCTGGTTGAGTACAAGGACTTGGCAGATATCCATGCTCTGCATTAGCAAGGAAGCCAAGTTCCTCCTTGGAAAGGAAGCACACGTACTGTAAGTTCAAAAAGTCAAAGTCAAAGTGAAAACCCAAATCCAGAACCTTCATTGATTGGAGGAGACCTTGGACTAGGAGTTCCTACAGGGTAGGAAGCGTTTCCTACTGTTTTGATTGAGCACTGTGCTTGGTGGATGAGAGATACCCAACCCTTGCTGCTGAAAAAATGAATGGATGGATAAATAAATGGATGTTATTTCTAAAGAAGTAGGACCACATTTAGTATTCAAGAGTTCAATTTAATTGGGAGGATCTGAGAGTCAACATCTGAGGATATAGATGGGGAGAGATGGCAGAACATAGCATTTTGGGATACTTAAATCAAGGATAACCCAGTTGGAAAATGGGGTTGAAGCACAGTAAGTTGCTGAATGTATTATAATTTGTTCTCAATCCACCTAACTCCAGACTTTTCTTTTGTGATGAGCTCATTGGTGTCCTAGTTTTCTGCATGCAGACATCTCTTGTCCGACCCTTGCAGAGCCAGAAACGTGCCTACCCCATCAGGGACACGTTCTGCCTCCACGAAGCTGGGAATGGGGCCACCAGGATGATTATTTTTCCTCCCCTGCCCTGCTGCATGTGGTAGAAACAGAGGTAGGATGTGGACACACTTATAACATCCAGCTATAAAGCATCATCCGAAGCTCGCTGTCTAACATCATAAAACCTGGGAAGAAAGTCCAGAAGTAGAGATGGAGAAATGCCATGGAAAGAAAGCCCAGGAAGCTCCTAATAAAACACAGATTAGATGTAAAGTTTTGGCACTTTATTAAGACAAGCAGGATAGCGAGCGTTCAGTGACAGAGCACTCAGCATCTGGAGTGCTAGAAGCTTCCAGCAAGATCTGCTAGACTGATAAAATGGCTCTGGAAGATCTCGTAATGGTTATAAGCACTGTGAAGGGGTAAAAAAAAGCCTTGTCAGGTGATTCAGAAGAAAAGTATTTTTAAGTTGAGAGGAGTGCAATTGTATTACCATCCCCACATTTAGAGATGAATAAAAAAGGCACAAAGAAAGGAAGTGGGCTGTTCCTGGGCCTCCCATAACTACAGTCCAGCTCAGCTTCCTTATATAGGTTTCTTTTTACACCCAGGCTCTCAGTTTAGGTTTCTAAAACTCATGGTTTTTATTTACAGGTCAAGCAAAACCTAATTTTTCTAAATGCTCACTGAAGACAATCCTGGTAAGACCCTAACTTGTGTTATGACCATGCCTAGTGCTCCCTCCATCCTATCTTCCTGTCTAAGTCCCTTTAAAAAGGTGGGTGACCTCTTCATTTCTATAAGCTTTCCCAACTTTCTTCTCTTTCCTCCTTCCCTCTCTCCCTCCATCTTTCCCTCCCTCCCTTCCGTCCTTTTATGTTCTTTTCCTTCCTTCCTTCCTTCCTTCCTTCCTTCCTTCCTTCCTTCCTTCCTCCCTTCTCTCTCTTTCTTTCTTTCTTTCTTTCTTTCTTTTTCTTTCTTTCTTTCTTTCTTTCTTTCTTTCTTTCTTTCGCCATGCGTCAATACAGCTGAGCCCTCCTGATCCCTGTTGGCCTCACAACCCAACTCCAGTTCTGTCCTTTTACTGGGGAGCTGATGTCAGCCTGGCTGGATTATAGCCTGGCAACCGTTCTGTTGCTAATGAATTGGCAGGGAGAACAAAACACTGCAACTCTCCTGGAACTATTTTGTCATCTATAGTTGGAGCACAGAAGACCTCTGGATTTGGAAAAGAACAAATGTCATTGAGTCTGCTCATTTGCCTTAGGATGTCAGGACCCACAGTTTACCACACCCTGAGTGTTGCTCTGATTACAGAACTCATGCAAATGACAAAAGGTTAAAGGAAAACTCCACCCTTGCAGCATTTCCCCACTCATTTCCCGCCCTCCTGGCAGTCCTGGGTCAGGAAAATTCTTATATTTATAGTCCTGTGAATGAAGGGCTAGTGGGGGGTGGGTAGGTTTGGCAGCTTCCTAAGGGCTGAATTTTGGAAAGCTGGGATTGAAAGAGCCCTTAAAAACATTAAGGCCAAAATTCTCCTCCAGAGAAACTGAAGCCAGAATGGCTGCCTGGTGGTGGGTTGAATTGTGTCTCCCCAAAATTCACACCCAGAACCTCAGAATGTTACGTTATTTGGAGATAGGGTTTTTACAGAGGTATAAGTTAAAATGAGGTCACTGGGGTGGGTCTTAATCCAATGTGCCTGGCACCCTGGCATATTGGATTAAGGAGAAGGAGAAATTTGGACCCAGAGACACGTTCAGGGAGAAGGGCATGTGAACAGGAAGATGGCCATCTACAAGCCAAAGAGAGAGGCCGTGAACAGATCATGGCCTCAGGAGGAAACAATCCTGCTGACACTTTGATTTCAGACTTCTAGCTTCCACCACTATGAGACAATAATACATTTCTGGTGTTTAAGCCGCCCAGTTTGTGCTACTTTGTTAGAGCAGCCCCAGCAAACTATCACACCTGGAATCTTAGTTCTAGAATGGCCATGTCAGGTAGGTCTCCTGACCCTCTTGCCCAAAACACAATGCCCCCTAGACTAGAGATACACTATGAAATTACCATTTACAGAAAACAAGAGTACTCAGGCAGGAATGTTTATCTCAGAATTTGAAGAGCAACATCTCTGATCTTCCGTGCTGGGATCAATAGAGAGAGGAAGATGTTCCCTACCAACCTCCATCCTACTCAGTTTAAAAGGCTGTCCCCATGTAATTCATTTCCCCAGAGCCCATGGAGATAGGGATTCTCTTTTTATATAATTGTCTCAATCTCTTTAAAAAATTGTCCAGCCTTTCTTTTTGTGAGAACATCCTTAGCTTAGCCACTCTCCTCTTCTCTTATGTACAAAGTTGTGT
Source organism: Panthera tigris (assembly GCF_018350195.1). NCBI lineage: Eukaryota > Metazoa > Chordata > Mammalia > Carnivora > Felidae > Panthera > Panthera tigris. Next base: position 123,375,297 of record NC_056660.1, read on the forward strand.
TCCTTATTTCTTATTAATGGTACCTTTGGTCTCTATCAATTTAAAATTAAGAAGTGGCTTGAATTTCATTTTTATGCAGGTAAACCATGGCACTTTGTTACTGGGGGAATTCCTTTGAAGAATGGAGTGATACAGATAACTTCTCCCAGTAGTGTGACTGACCTCATTGAAGTTAAAGCAATATCATCAACAATAACAATAGCCTGTACTATTAAAGCAGGTTCTTTTCCAAGTGAGAGCCCCCTAAAGGGGGCATTAGGAGATTAGGGATTGACTGAGGACACGAGAAGACTCTATTCTCCCTTATGTCTAGGTGCTGAGGGAGAGGCAGGTAGAGTAAAGCAATTATACTATTTGGGGAAAGCTTAGGAACATCACAGAGAAATCCTGGCAGACATGTGAAGAACACAAGGACAACCACTGAGCATGAGGGAGTAGCCAGTTAGCTTCAGAAAAACATTCTGTGAGAAATCTGTACCTCTGCTACCACCCCAAAATTCATTAGATGGGCTGGCCTATGATGTCAGGGACCAGCCATTACACTGGCTTTACAATATGGCTAGTTTGTATAAACCCCTGCATCACAGAAAATGTATACCCAATTGGATTTGTGATCAGTGGTTCCCAGATTTTAGGGTTTCATGAACCGTCCCCACCCCCCCCACCCCCAAAAAGAGGGGCACTGGCAAATGGTTGGCAGCTTTTAATTCAGCCAAATAAAAATATTATATAAAAATAGTATCTTCTATCAACATCATTTCATCATGTTGTTCATGAATATTTTAACAATTTTTTAAATTAAAGGATAAAATCTGTTCTTAAGAACAGTGACAGTCTTGCCCTCAAACGACATTTGGCAATCATGAGTGACATATTTTTTTGGAAAAAATGATATATTTATAAACTTATTTTCAAATGGAGAAATCACAACATAGTATTTTATTTATCACTGTTGCCTCTGATACTGTTCCTCGTGCTTGAGCCTGGCACCTGTCCCTGGGCTCTGGGGAGCTCCCTGAGCAAGCCCAGCATGCTCCCGCTTTAGCTGGATGGCAGGTATGACAGGGTTCCTCCCTTTGTAGCTCCCTTGCTTCTGCAAAAACAGATGCCCTTCCCAGAAGGCTTTGCTTCTCTTTATAGAGTGGAGAACTAAAATTTTGTATTACTTAATAGGGGTTCCTTATAATATTTTGTTAGCTAATATTAGTTCTCAAAAGGCTGTGTCATTCCCCACTACAAAGGTGATGTGTCCTTCTTAGTTTGGGTTCTCCCAGAAGCAGAGTCTGATACAAGAATTGGAGTTCGAGTAGGTTATTTGGAAGGGGATCTTGTTAGGTTTTTTGGTTAAATAGGTTATTTGGACTGGGGATTTGAGACAGGGAAGAAAAACAGCCTATAGAGAGGAAGCATAAATGAGCCCACTACCACTGGGGCAGCTGGGAGACTCCTAGGAGACTGCAAAGACTACCTCTTGGAGTGTTGCAGGACAATTCTCATCTGTTGCTGGGTGAGTTCTGCTCCTGAAGCCATCGCCCAGCACTTGCCACCAGCCCTGTGCATAAGCCACATGAGCTCCTGTAGCCAGAGTGTCTTCGGGCAGATCCACAGAAGCCACCTGCTTTTATGATAACAAGTAGTGCTAGAGGATGTGGGTGAGCACCAAAGGCATCTGCTGTACCCCCTCCGCAACCTCTCAAGTCTTGATACGAAATCATATCACTGACTTTTCCCTTCAATATAGAAAGTAGGAAGACCTGTGACATTCCTCAGACACTAAAGGAAAAAGGAAGGGCCTTCTTCCCCAAAGAGCCACATCTTATTTTTCTTCCTCCAGTAATCTTCATCTCCCATTTATGGGCAAGGCCACTGATAGACATCATGGCAATAAAATGTTTACACTTAAGACAAAAATCTCCCACTACTACCATGAGACTTTTATTAACAATGACCTAGGAGTATCTGGGTGGCTTAGCTGGTTAAGCATCCAACTTCCGTTCGGGTCATGATCTCATGGTCTGTGAGTTTGAGCCCCGCATTGGACTCTGTGCTGCCAGCTCAGAACCTGGAGCCTGCTTCAGATTCTGTGTCTCCCTCACTCTCTGCCCTTCCCCCATTCACACCCTCTCTCTCTCTCTCAAAAATAAACATTACAAATAAATAAATAAATAAATAAATAAATAAATAAATAAATAAACCTAGACCAGAGATGGTAAACTGACTCCACCACTGTGTCAACTCCCATCAATTGGTAGTGGCTGCCCAGAGCACTCTACTGAGATTTCTAAATCTTGGGGAGAAACAGTAGGTTGATTATGGATTAGGTAGGTACCAATCCATAAGGGGTATTAAAAAAAAAAAAAAGTCATTGGAAAACTTCAAAACTCCAAACCTAATTAAGTGGAGAAAACTGTATTTCCAATGTCCTTTCAGAAGCATACTATATGTGTATATATGTGATTGAAAGGAATATTTTTGTAAGATCCTTGGAGACTGTGCGTGAGGGACACAAAAGGCAGCTTGCTCTAGGCATGTCTTAGGTGTATCTGTTGGACGGGGCGTGGGGCAATCTAGGTTCTTTTGTTGACATGGAAGGAAAAAAAAATTACTGTAGGCAAAATTACACTTACAGGTCTCTTAAAATGCCCTAAAGTCCATAGTATCTGGGCCCTCTGAAAGTTATAAGCCTGTATAGTTAAATCCTAGAATGCGTACGTGATCCAACTCTGATGTAACAGCACATGGCCCCTATGTAGCCTTCAGAAGTGGCCACAGGGGACAGATCTGGTAGGTTGCAAGACGTTTACTTTGCTGACTGGATTATGTAGTGGTTAAGTTTGGCTGCCATCCTTACTCTTCACATGCTTCAGGTGCTCTGCTCCTCTCATATTAAATATTGACAAAATGATTAAGTTAGGCCCCTACCTCACAAAATACATGAAGGCATGTATTTCAGATAGATGTCAGATAGATTAATGAGCTAAACGTAAAAGATAAAAATTATTGTTTTTTTTTCTCAAGACCAAAATGATTTTTAAAACTTAAAAGTCTGATAACATCCAGTGTTGGCAAAGATGTGCAGTCATGGGTACAATTTCACAGAACTATTTCTATTAAATTTTTGACTTCATTTCTGATTATCTATCAGGTAAAAATACTCACGCATTGTACAAGGTTATTCACTGCAGCATTGTTTCTAATAGTGAAAAACTGGAACAAAATATTCTTCAAAGAAAAAATATTCCCAAAGAAAAATGGCTAAATAAATTAAGGTGCATTCTTAGAGGTACACAGTTTTTTAAAAAAGAATGAATTTGTACATATTGACATGGAAATAACTCTACACATATCACACTCATTTCAATTTAATTTCTTCATCTGTAAGATGGGCAGATTGAACTAAAAAATCTCTATGATTCCTTATAATTTACTTCTAAAAAGGGAAGTATGTCATATAGCTCAAGACTTCGTGGACTTAAAAAAATAAGATTGTCCCTTTTTCATTTTTTTTTCCTTGGAAATTCATAAAACCAATAACTCCCTCTACTTTTTCTCCTTCTCAAGGTTAAATCTACTTTATTTCTCAATTCAGAGGACCAAAACGTCTTGGAGCCTAAAAGCAAATAAGGAAACTCTGGAGGTAGATATCAAAAGTCTTATTAAGAAAAAAAAACAAACCCGAATGCATGGATTTCAAAGATAATATACTGCAGAGCTGGCAATTAAATGAATCATTCTCTAAACTCTCTGTACAATACTGGTAAAATCTATCAGCAGTGATCTGCTCAGCCAGAAAAGGGCTGTGTTTGTATCTGGGAAGAGAGGCTTAAGAAGAGGCTCCTCATGAATGACTAGGATGTCCTGGTTCCAATTAGAGGGGATTCCAAATATACATCAGTCAAAAAGCAATCTCCTAGGAACTGATAAATTTGGTAAAATGAAAGGATTTCCATTTTAAACAAACAGGAAAGATAACTTAAGGAAGCAGAAGTTTCGTTTCCATTTTGACTATATTTCCATAACCACTTGAGAACCCAGAGTTCCTTTGTTGCACAAGTAAAAAATTTGCTTAACCTTTCTGGGCCCTAGTCTTCCCCATATGGAAAACAGGTATGGAACTTTTGACTTATCTTTCAGGGTTACTTTTGAAGAAAGGTGAATGCTAGAAAAGCCTTTTGGAAACAGAAGAGAACACATCAATCTCTGAGGGAAAACCAGGACATAGAGCATAACAATAAATTATCCACTGGCTAAGAAAGTCCTGGATCCAATATAGACAATCATTTTGGTTCTTATTTACAGCCCCAAAGGCCTCTGAAGCTCATTAGGGTCTGGAATTACTTCATACACTGGGCTGGAAATTTCAAAGGAAAATTTCAAGAAATTTTACAGGAAACTTCCAAATACACTAGCTGCTTTGCTCTTCATGAAATGTTAACTGGACCATTTACTCTTTAAAATCAGGCTGAATTTTGCACTGGCAGAGTCAAATTCTGCCTCTATCTCTGAGCAACTCTTGCTATTGTCAATGCAGCTCTGTGTGTGGACAGGAGAAGAGAATATGTATGGCCCATTGTCCTACCAGATGCAAATTATGGTCCCGATTCAACAAAAAAACATCTGTACTCTACACAGGGAAAATAAGTAGAATCTCTGAAGCCAGACTGATCTTTTGTGGCATGGCATCCTGGCTCTTGCAGAAATTTACGTTGTGGCTTATGATTAGCAAGCAAAAAAAAAAAAAAAAAAAAGAGACTGAGGGAGAGAGCGCAAAAATGCACATGCACGCAAGAAAAGGATTCTGAAACTGACTTGATTTATAATTATTCTCAGTTTTGAGGCCCATGGTAAGGATAAAATATCTATTAAATTTTACTCAGAATAAACTGATAGTTTTTTGTTTAAAATTTTTTTTAAATGTTTATTCACTTTTGAGAGCGAGAGAGAGAGAAAGACAGAGAGCACAAGCTGGGGAAGGGTAGAGAGAGAGAGGGAGACACAGAATCCACAGCAGGCTCCAGGCTCTGAGCTGTCAGCACAGAGCCCAATGTGGGGCTCAAACCCACAAACCACGAGATCCTGACCTGAGCCAAGGTTGGACACTTAACATTCTGAGCCACCCAGGTGCCCTATAAACTAAACTGATAGTTTTTTGAAAGAGAAAAGATTTTAAGTCAGAAATTTTTATTTGTATTACATGGCTGTATGTGACAAAGTTGGTGCTTCATTCTATTTTTCCCTCTGGACCTTTGGGAAACCAAAACCCAATAAAAAGCAGTATCCATAATACAAGTGATTTTATTATCTGTAGTTACTGATGATTGTTTCACAGATGGTATGGATGACTGAAATAAAGTGTTGCTGGATTCCATGTAGGTTACACCCTTCAAATAATAAAATATATTTGATCTGTACCTATTTGTATAGAATATCTTAATATTAATCTATTAAAGCAGTGCCTGGCTGGCTCAGTCAGTGGAGCATGCAACCCTTGATCGTGGGGATGTGAGTTCAAGCCCCATGTTGAGTGTAGAGATTACTTAAAAATAAAATCTTTAAGGGGCGGCTGGGTTGCTCAGCCTGTTAAGCATCTGACTCTTGATTTCAGTTCAGGTCATGGTCTCATGTTCATGAGTTCGAGCCCCACATCAGGCTCCACGCTGTCGGTGTGGAGCTGGCTTGAGATTCTCTCTCTCCCTGTCTCTGCCCTGTCCTGCTCGCATGTGCTTTCTCTCTCTCCCTCTCAAAATAAATACACTTAAAAAAAAAACTTTAAAAAATATATATTAATCTAGGGGTCTGTGGATGGTTCGGTTGGTTAAGCATCCTACTCTTGATATCAGCTCAGGTCGTGATCTTGCAGTTGTGATCTCATGGTCATGAGATCGAGCTCTGCATTGGGCTCTGTGCTGAGCATGGAGCCTGCTTGCAATTTTCTCTCTCCCCACCCTCTCTCTGTCGCTCCCCTGCTCCCTCTCTCTCTCTCAAAATAAATAAATAAACATTAAAAAAATTAATCTATTCAAGTTTTCAGTTTTTTGTGCTCCTACCTACCTCCCATTCGCTGGGAGAGAGCTATAACAATAGGCAATTTCCACACAGTTGAGGAGTACTAAAGAAGGTGGTTTGGCTGTTCTGGGTGCCTTACTGAGCCAAGTAAACTAGGTCAGGGTTGAGAACCACTGGAACCCCTCCAAACCTTAACATTTTTTTGAGAGAATCTCCTTGAGTTAACTTGATAAACTGAAATGATTTCTGCAGCAGGCTAAATCTGATTAACCATAGAACATTACTCATACTCCAGCTATCAGGCAAAAAGTCATGAGAAACAAAGGAACCAAGAGAGCTATATTAAAAAGGACCTAGAAAAACAACAATATACCTTTACCTAGATTTCAAATCAGGATTCAGAGTAGGAGGATATCTGAGATGATTTAGACTTGGCTTTTACATAATAAACAATTTAAGGAAACCTCACAATGACCAGTAAATGTGCAGAAAACAATCTCACTTGTCATCAGAGAGGCTCTGAGCATCCCATGAGAGATTTGTTGCCTAAACTTGACCCCACGAGTTTGCCTTTTGGGCTCATTTGAGGCCTGGGAGGTGTTGAGCCCAATGGACAGGAGTTAGAATTGCTTTGTTCCTGCTGTGCCTTGAACAATGGCCTGACCAGAAATCCATTCATGTACCTCATTCTAGGTCCCAGGGTTGCCTGGTCTGTGTAAGCTGTTCCAGTTGGGCCTCATCCCTCAGGGTTTCAGAGATGCTATCTGCTGGTTCTGCCATTATATGACATCTTGTTTCCCTAACACCCAAGTTCAGTAGCACCTTGGATATTCATAGCTTTAGGGAATTCCTGGAAAACTGGCAGAAAAAGGAGAGGAAATGATGTGCTACCTGCTGCTGTGGTTTGTAGGTTGGTGAGTGTGATGGTTAACTGTGTATCAGCTTGGTCAGGCCATGGTATTCAGATATTTGATTAAACATACCTGGACACTGCAGTGAAGGTATTTTAATTTATTTATTTAAATTAATTTATTTTTAAAAGTTTATTTGTTTTGACAGAGAGAGACAGAGAGAGACAGAGGATGAGCAGAGGAGGGTCAGAGAGCAAGGGAGAGAGAGAATCCAAAGTAGGCTCCATGAAGCAAGTGCCCATCTCAGGGCTTGATCTCATCAACCATGAGATTATGACCTGAGCAGAAATCAAGAGTCGGATGCTTAATCGGCAGAGTCACCCAGGCGCCTTGATAGATATTTACTAAGTAGGCTCCATGTCAAGTAAAGAGCCCAACATGGGGCTTGAACTCATGACCCTGAGATTAAGACCTGAGCTGAGATCAAGAGTCAGATGTTTAGTCAACTGAGCCACCTAGCCGCCCCATGAAAGATATTTGTTTAAGAAACAGCTTTTATTGCTGTTTTCAGAAAACATGATATATTTTACTTTACCACTTTAGAAAATACAGATAAAGAAAAGACAATTAAAAAAAACGACCAAGTAGTCCTAACATCTAGAGATAACTAATGTTCATATTTTTTATATAAACTTCCAGCCCTTTATAGATATACAAATGCATATATATTTATATATGTATAAATTTTTTTAATTCTATACATAGTGAATTATGATCGCTATTAATATTTATAAATGTCTTTTGACATTACATTTATATATCTGCATCATCACTTAAATAGCTACATAATATTCTGTTAGATGGCTTATTCCATAACTCATCTCCTACTGTTGGACAACAGGTTGTTTTTAATTTTTCTACTACAAAGAATAAAGAGATGAACATCTCTGTGTATGTATGTCAACACTTGTCCAATTATTTCATTAGGATATACCTGTGGAAGTGAGTTAAAGGCTCACTTTGAAGCTTTGGTGCCTATTGCCAAATAACTTACAGGAAGTCTGTGCCCACTTATAAACCTACCATGTGTGTTTCACTGTCCATTTTCCACACTGTTGTCAGGATATTACTATTATTTTAGTATTTGCCAAGTAGAAAGCATTTAAAATTACTTTAAAAAATATTTATTTTGGGGAGAGATAGAGAGTGAGAGCGCGTGTGGGAGTATGAGTGGGGAAGGGGCAGAGAGTGAGGGAGACACAGAATCCGAAGCAGGCTCCAGACTCCGAACTGTCAGCACAGAGCCCAACGCAGGGCTCAAACCCCCAACCTGGAGATCATGACCTGAGCTGAAGTCTGATGCTTAACTGAATGAGCCACCCAGATGTCCCTACTTTTCTTTTTTCTTTCTTCCTTTCTTTCTTCCTTTCTTTCTTTCTTTCTTTCTTTCTTTCTTCCTTTTTCTTTTTTTTTTTTTTTTTTTGCTAGTAAGGTTGAACTTTTTTTCTTTAACAGCTTTGAGGGATAATATATACCATAAAATTCAACCAATGTAGGAGTATAATCCAATGATTTTAGAAATTATTGTGTAGCCATTACCACAATCTGCTTTGAGAACATTTCTAGGGGCGCATGGGTGGCTCAGTTGGTTTAGCGTCCAACTTCGGCTCAGGTCATGATCTCACAGTTTGTGTGTTCAAGGCCCACGTCGGGCTCTGTGCTGACAGCTCAGAGCCTGCAGCCTGCTTCAGATTCTGTCTTTCTCTCTCTCTGCCCCTCCCCTGCTCACACTCTGTCAATCTCTCTCTCAAAAAATAAACATTAAAAACAATTTTTTTAAAAGAACATTTCTTTTTTTTTTTTTGAGACCAATTAAAAAATTTATTGTTTCAGCTTTGAGATATTATTGACAAATTAAAATTGAACATATTTAGGGTTTAAAATGTGTTGATTTGACAGTCAGCATTGTGAAATGATTACCATAATCAAAGCTAATTCACATATACATAACTTCACATAGTTACTTTTTTTTTTTTTTTAATTTACTTGTTTTTTATTAGAAATAGCCCTTCAAAGCGCCTGGGTGGCTCAGTTGGTTAAGCGTCCGACTTCAGCTCAGGTCATGATGTCACAGTTCGTGAGTTCGAGCCCCGTGTCAGGCTCTGTGCTGACAGCTCAGAGCCTGGAGCCTGCCTCAGTTTCTGAGTCTCCCTCTCTCTCTCTGCCCCTCCCCTGCTTGTGTTCTGTCTGTCTGTCTGTCTCTCTCAAAAATAAATAAACATTAAAAAAATTAAAAAAAAAAGAAATAGCCTTTCAATTATATTTTTGGAGAAAGTATTAATGCAGTCTAACACTATTACTTGACTCTTAATTTGATGTCCCCTTTTTCTTTTTTCTTTTCTTTTTTTAAATTTTTTTATTATTATTTTTTAAATATGAAATTGTCAAATTGGTTTCCATACAACACCCAGTGCTCATTCCAACAGGTGCCCTCCTCAATACCCATCACCCACCTTCCCCTCCCTTCCACCCCCCCACCAACCCTCAGTTTGTTCTCAGTTTTCAAGAGGCTAAAAGAACATTTTTATCATCCTAGAAAGTTCCGCCATACCTGTTTCTTAAAAAAAAAAATTTTTTTAATGGTCATTTATTTTTGAAGGAGAGAGAGAGTGTGAGTGGGGGAGGGGCAGAGAGAGAGGGAGACACAGAATCCAAAGCAGGCTCCAGGCTCTAAGCAGGGCTAGAACTTATGAGCCTTGAGGTCACCACCTGAGCTGAAGCCTGATGCTTAACCGACTGAGCTCCCCAAGCGCCCCCCGCAACCCCATATTGTTTAAGGTTAATCCCGCCTCCACTCCCATTTCCAGGCAACCATTGTTTTGCTTTCTGTTCCTATAAAATGCCCTTTCTAGACATTTCACATACATGAAACCATACAATATTTTGTGTTTGGCAGCTGGCTTCTTTCATTTACACTATGTTTTTGAGATTATCCATTAGCATGGATCACTAGTTTGACCCTGAGCTTTTTTTCTTCATGTTTATTTGCAGTTTTTCTTCTGAGAACTGTCTGCTCCAAAGGCCCTTGTCCATTTTTCTATTGGAGCACTGAATGATTTTACAGAAGAACATCATCACTGTCATATTAAATACAGAATTCTGGCAGCACTGGGAAGACTGACTCTGCATTTCCAAATCTAGGACAATCAGTAAAAGTTTAGTGCATTGGATTAGGCATCATCTACATACAAAAAAAAACTATGATATGGCACCAAGGAGTAATTTATTTGAATTGTTTTAGTTTCCTGTACATAAGGAGTGTCATAAATTTCTAATTTATTTTCTAAAAAATGTTCAAGTTAATCTTTAAAAACTGATTTTACCTTAGTAGAAATATATCCTTTTTGGAACATGGTAGAGTAAATAAATAAATGTTGCTCTTGGTAGCATGTTTTCTTCATCGAGAGCCCTTAAAAAGTTCCTCTTCCTGGGCGGCTCAGTTGGTTAAGTGTCTGACTTTTCATTTCAGCTTAGGTCATCATCTCGTGTTTCGTGGGTTCAAGCCCCACATTGGGCTCTGCACTGTCAGAATGCTTGGGATTCTTTCTCCCTCTCTTTCTGCCCCTCCCCTGCTCTCTCTCTCTCTCAAAAACTAAATCAACTAAAAAAAAAAAAAAGTTCCTCATTCCTAAGATTCATTAAATAGCTATTGGACAATTAAACAGCATTCTTTGAACTCTTTATCTCTGCAAAAATTAAAAGCAACAATAACAACAACAAAAAATACCACTGCGAGACCCACCACCAAGTAAAAACTCTAAAACTTAAAAACATCCTATTTTGAACCCAAGTTGACCATTAATGAATTTGTACCCCATGCTATTTTGCTAAATCCTGTTTGACTCAGAAATAAAAGCTCAGACTTGGTAGAAGTTAGAGTTCTTAAATGTAACAGAAACTCAGTTTCCCATATTGGAGTACATAAAACTTTTCTTCATTACACCTCCTTCAGCCTCCTAAATGCCCCACTCTTGGAGCAGTTGTGGATGATTTAACTAAAAGCTAAAGAAGCTAAAGTTACAGCTCACTTGCCCGGCTGCCTTCCTAATTTTGCATGTATCTCCTTAAAAATTTTCTGGACCCACAAAACCTGGGTCTGCCCCTATAATAAAAGATCTCACTCACCTGTTCCAAAAGTTGTTTGTGGCTTGCTCTTAACTTCATGGGTTGAATGTAGCTTGATTTCTGCAAGCCTTCTTTTGCATGATTTTTCCTAGACATCCTTTTAGAAAACATGTTATGCAGGGTGGCTGGGTGGCTCAGTAGTTTAGGCGACTCTTGATTTAGGCTCAGGTCATGATTTTGCGTTTCTTGGGTTCAAGTCCCAAGAGCATTGGGCTCTGCACTGGCAGTGTGGAGCCTGCTTGGGGTTCTGTTTCCCTCTCTCTCTCCCTCTCTCCCATCTTGCTCTCTATCTCTCTCAAAATAAATAAAAACAAACTTTTTTTAAAAAAAGGAAGAAAATAGGTTATGCAAATAATAAAATGACAATACAAATGATTTACCTGGAATGCTGTCACCTCAACAGGTCACCCATGTTCATTCTCCTCTGGCCCCTTCCAGTTTTTGTCCATATGTTTACATAATTTTATGTGATTATAATTATCCTAGGATCTTAAAAAGTTTTATCTTGATAAACATGCAACATAAAGTTGCATTTATCGCACCTATCCTATACTCATCTCTTGAAAACGTGGATGATGTGGCTACATCACAGCATTCAGTGCAGACCGGGCAGCAGGAAAGGGTCAATGCCTGGCATTTCGGAGGGAAAATGACCAGATGCCTCATACACAGGAGGGTGGGCAACATGCTAAACTTCCAGGGCCACATCCAGTTTGTTCACTACTGTATGCTTTATGCTTAGCACAGGGTCTGGCATTCAGTCAAGTACTTAAACGTTGACTGAGGGACTAATCCCGAATCTGACTGAACCAATTCAGATTTTTTTTTTTTGAGGAGGGATGATGATAGAACAAAATTTTAGAAAATAGCAATTAACTTATTGTTGTCCATTAATGTTGAATCTGTCTCATTAATTAATTGAAGTGTATAGTAAGTGTCTGCTACGACCAAACATAATTGGATCAGTTGGGATCAAGAGAGGGCCAAAGGAGGAAATATGTGGAGATTTTGATATTCTTTTCAGTCCCAATCCCAATCGTAATCCTTACCTTATGGCCTGAGATGAATAAGGAGAATGGAGAAGTTTGCAATCTTTTAAAAAGACATCCTTATTTTCTCTTGCAGAAGAGTAAGAAAACATACAAAAATGACATTGGGGGAAAAAAAGAAATTTTACTTAGGAAAGGCAGAAAAATAGAGCTCTTCATTGCCCTTAAATGGTTTGGGAAGATTATGACACGGGGAGCTCTTTGCCAGAAACTGGGCTAAACTTACCTGAAGTGCCATGTTCTGTTTGTAATGTTCTGGTAGCAAGGGATCACAACACTTTATTGTTCAAAAGGGGTGATCATTTTAGGTTTTGGTTAGGTTTGTGCCCTAAGGAGGGCTCCTTGACACACGTCAAGTCACTTGAGAAATTTGACTCTGCAAAATATGGCACTCAAGCTTCTTTCTACCCTGGGGTCCGTGCTACTAGGCAATAACATTTCCTGGGAAATTCAATTACACAAAATCCTGGAGTTGTTTTTCTTCAAAATAATTTTGACTTAATTTCTTCTTTTATATAAAAAGACAACAAATTACATTTCAGAGAATACTGTTTAGGATATGAGGTTCCCGTCAGAGCTGTTTTGCAATACGTGTTTATATAATCTGAAGTGAAGTCGGCAGTCAACTGTGAAACTGGGGCCAGCCAGGCCGCCTTGTGCGCATTTCACTTTGGATCACAGACTAATGTAACAATCTATTGTTTAAGTGTCAACTAGATTTGGATTTTGTTTTTGACATTCAAATTGGGATAAGAAAACAAACTGCCACCACCAGATTCAAAAAGCAGTGCTTTCTAAAGGAAACATACAAAATAAATAAATAAATAAAATAAAATAAAGGAAACATACAGCATCAATGTTTTCTGCTTTTATCCAAAAACTCAAACATTTGACATTTTGAATCCTAATAGTTGGAGAGAAAATTTTATGGAATCTCTCTGTTCGTACTGCCTAATATGTTACTACTTATTTCTCCTATTAAACAATTGTGCTTTCCTGTCCCAAGATTCAAAGTAGTGAAAAATGTAGTGTTAAAAACGCAAAGAGAACAGTCAGGTGGCTTGGTCGGTTAAGTGTATGACTTCAGCTCAGGTCATGATCTCACAGTTCAGGAGTTTGAGGCCCCATTGGGCTCTCTGCTGTCACACAGGGCCTGCTTCGGATCTTCTGTCACCCTCTCTTTCTGCCCCTCCCCTGCTCATGTTCTCTCTCTCTCTCTCAAAAATAAATAAAACATTTAAAGAAGAATGCAAAGAGAACAATAATTAGTATACAGAAGCAGTTAAACACTTTTCATAAAACTTCTTAGAATAATATATTTAACTTTTATAACAATATAATATTTATAATAATACTATATCATTGCCAAAATAGAGGAGATTATATTTTACATGATCCCATGATGTATCAAAATACATCAAATATATAACATTTTGGACAGATATTAGGAGGAACCTGAAAACGAATTCTTGCTGCTTTACCCCACATTTTCTTTACCAGTCCTCTCTGAGAATCCCAGCTGGAAAGGGTTTTGTTTTTTCTAATGGTCCCTTGCCTTATAGTTAACTACTCACATAGTTCTTTACCAGATTAAAGTTCTTTTAGAATATGAATGAAATCTTATTCATCTTTAACTCCTCCAAAGCACTGAATGTGGTAGTTTACTCAATTATTTATGGAAACAAATAAGTAAAAATATAGATTGCAAAACATAATATAAGTAAAGTGACTGATTTCCTTTAACACAGTCCCTTTTTGTGGGTAAATTTATTCTTTACTGTAATACATTTTTTTGGGTGTGATGACGAAACTGATTTTGGATTACCCACAGATATCAAATGTCAAAGGACATTTCTTTGTTCTTTCTGGCCTAGTATGAGCATACCATATTTTCATCCAGAACTGTTCTAGGGATGACTTCTCTACACAAGCCTTTTTAAGTTTTATAATGTGCTCGGTTGTGTGCTAAATAAGCTAAATTCCAAGAAACTGAGGTTAACCACATCAGAGTAAAAAGTAACATAAGTTTAATTAGGAAACTTAAAAAGATGACAGTAGAGAAAGTATAAAATTAATTGTAATGTGATCTGAATGAATTCATATCTCATTGTTCTAATGTGTGAGCCAGGACATACACACTCACACAAAGAACATTCTGGCCAAGCTAAATAACAAGCCAAAGGTGTCAGTTTCATGAAAAGAAATTTAAGAAGGCAAAGTTATCCAGCATAAGCTTCCTGTAGGATTTTAGAAGTCCTAAATTATCAAGTCTTTTAAAGAAAACAAAAAGCAAATATCCACACTGCTTTTTAATTTAGTAAATATTGCATTCATTGTCATATTCACTTTGATCATTACATGGACAAAAATATACCAAGTCATTTTTCCATGTGTTAAAATATTCAAGTACATTACTGAAAAGAGACAAAAGAAAATTCTGTCTCTGAAGTTTTCAAAGACAAGGGTGGTGACTAGGGATAAGAAGGGATTAAACGTGGGTCTCAAGTTGCTGTGTAGCTTTTGATTCCTATGTCTCTAACTGAAGAAGACTTCACACTGAAGTGAAGAAGATTTCTGTGAAGAAATCACAAAGAGGCAGGAGATCCCAAGCATAGAGACACCTCCTCAATGTGAATATTCCACTCTAAGAGGTTAACATAGGGATACAGAAACTTAACGCAGAATCTTCTAATTAACCTGTCTTCAACCAGCAGTTTCTGCTAGCAAAAACTTTTCAGACTGCCTCCATCAACAAAAGTAATGGTAAGTTCAAAAGGCAATTACTGCATATTAATGTCTGTGGAGATGAAATCACATGTCTGATATTGGCTTTAAAATATTACAGTGGAAAAGGAAAAAAGGGGATAGATGAAGCAAATGCAGCATAAGTTTTATAATTAATATAGGGGATGGGGATGTGGCAGGATTATCTTACTGTTTTCTCTACTTTTGTGTATGCTTGAGAATTTTCATGAGACTTTTACGTAAAAGAATTTTAAGAAATACAGCTCATCAATACAGGTATGGGTCTATCGATGGGACAGTAAACTTTCATGAAAGAAAGTATTGCTGGTCTCAAATGTTGGGGTCCTTACTAGGCTTAAAAAAGATCACTTCGTCCATCTTTCAAAAACCATTTTACCCGTCTTTCTCAAAAGAAGGAAGTAACATAGATCTACACATTTTCCTGGAATGTGGGATATATATTAACAAAATGCACTTTTTAATGTTGGCCTAAAATTAGAGAAATCTAACTTTTGCATTTGAACATGAAGTCTGTTATTACATGGAAGACATGGGTTTGAATTCTGGTTTAGATTTTAGTTTGAATGAAAAAGAGGAGAGTGTTAATTTTAAGAATTCAGATTCCCTGGAGGAGTTAAGATGACAGAGAAGTAGGGGAACCAGGATTTTTCTTGGCCCTCAGACACAGCTGTATTGAGGTCAGATCACTTGGAACACCCAGGAAATCAATCTGCGGAGCAGCAGAAGGATCTCTACAGATGAAGGGAGACAGTTTGGCAGGACCAAGGGGTGTGTATGTGAATTGGCACAAATAAAATGGCATACCCACAGAGGGGAGAGAACACTTTCTGTGGAAAGACAAAAGGGAGAGAAAGAGAGAGGGATTGTGAAAGTCCGGCATCAGAGTTAGCACAAGAGGAAAACTTCCCTAAACTACAGACTGGGAAACTAAGTATGGACGATGTCAGGTTTTGTTTTGTGTGTGTGTGTGTGTGTGTGTGTGTGTGTGTTTGCAAACAGCCTTGGGAGCTGAAACTTGGAGGTTTTGGAGGTGTGTAACTCTCTCTCTAGAGTGGAGCTGTGGCACGTGCTCCTGCGGAGGAAGGAGCTGGCCCAGGAGTGCAGAGCATAGTGTAGCGATCTCAGGGGCACACTAGGAGAGAGACACCCCTTCCTGGAGTACTTTGGGAAGAGGGGTTATGGCCTCCCCAAGGACAAAAGACTCTGCAGGTGCCAGCCAAAGGCCTTTCATCAGCAGGGTGGAGAGGCTTTATTCTGGAGGAGGGGAACAGATCGATGTGGTACAGAGTCCTTTAATACATTGGGTTTTGAATCCCAGCCAAGCACCAAGGGTAAGGCTCAGAACTGGGGCGCAGGGCAAGCTGACCACCCTCGCCATTCTGTGAAGGCTGCCTGAACAGCACAGGCTGAGATTCCCAGTCTGGGGAGGAGAAATTGGGGTGATGCCATTTTCCCCAAAACACTATTGGGGCTTCAGAGAGCAGCACAGTGGACCCCAGTGGAGGTGGGACCCACTTACACCAAACCCTGTCCCTCAGTGCCTGGCAACTGATTACTAGAGGAAGACTGACTGACCCAATGTAGCCAGATTCTATTCCAGACCAGTATAGCCACAAGCAACAACAGACAAAAATTGTTTTTCTTCTTTTTTCTTTCTTTCCTCCCTTTTTCTTTTGGAATCAGGCTCATAGTTTCTGATTTGTTTTTTGTCATTTCCTATGTGTGTGTGTGTGTGTGTGTTCTCTTCTACTTTTTTTTCTTCCTTTTCTTTCCTATCCCTTTCCTTGGAATGAGCCTTATAGTTTTTTGATTGTCTGTTTGGTTTTCTTTTCTCCCCTTTCCTTTTTCTCTTTTTATGAGATCAGGCTCCCCACCCCCCCCCCCCACTATTTTTTTCCAGAGTCACTTCAACAAACAAATCAAAGCACACCTAGTTAAAGGTCTAAACACCACCACTGCAAGCAAGGAAGACCTCTGCAGACGACTGACCAGTGGGACACAGCAGCCAAAATACAGTAACAGAGTGCATGCAGCATGCAGCAGAAACACTTCCTGGAGTCCCAGGCCCTGGACAGTGTATGACCCCTTTTTAATACAGTAGTACTCTCAGATGCAGAACACATAACATGCTTTTAAAACACGCAAAAGATAGAAACTTAGCCAAAATAACAAAGATGGAGGAATTCTCCCTAAAATAAAGGTCAAGAAGAAATCACAGCCAGAGAACTGCTCAAAAGAGGTATAAATATTATATCTGAATAAGAATTTGAAAAAACAGTCCTACGACTAATAGCTGGGCTTAAAAAAGCACAGAAGACACCAGAGAAATACTTGCTTCAGAGATCAAAGACCTAAGAACTTGTCAGGATGAATTTAAAAATGCTATAACTGAGATGCAAAATAAACTAGATACAGTGACAACATAGAAGAAGCAGAGGCAAGAATAGGTGAAATAGAAGATAAAATTACAAAAAACAATGAAGCTGAAAAAAAAATGGGAAAGGAAACTACTAGATCATGAGGGGAGAATGACAGAACTAAGTGATTCCATGAAATGAAGCAATGTCCCTATCATATGAGTTCCAGAAGAAGAACGAGAAAAGGGGACAGAAGGTTTATTTGAACAAATTATATCTGAGAACTTCCCTAATCTGGGGAAGGAAACAGGCATCAAAGTCCAAAGGGACAGAGAACTCCCTTTAAAATCAACAAAAACACAACATAGCGTAGTGAAACTTGCAAAATACAAAGATAAAGAGAGAATTCTGAAAGCAGTGAGGGTCAAAAGGTCCTTAACCAAAAGGGTAGACATGTAAGGTTAGCAGCAGACCTGTCCACTGAAACCTGACTGGCCAGAAGGGAGTGGCAGGAAATATTCAATGTGCTGAATAGGAAAAATATGCAGCCAAGAATCCTTTATCCAGCGAGGCTGGTATTCAGAATAGAAGGAGAGATAAAGACTTTCATAGACAAACACAAACTAAAGGAGTTTGTAACGTCTAAGCCAGCCCTGCAAGAAATTCTAAGGGGGACTCTCGGAGTGGAAAGCAGCAAAGACTACAAGGACCAATAACATCATCAGAAACACAAAATCTTCAGATAACACAATGGCACTAACTTCATATCTTTCAATAATCACTCTGAATGTAAATGGACTAAATGTTCCAATCAAAAGACATAGGGTATCAGAATAGATAAAAATATAAATCCATCAAAATGCTGCTTACAAAAAACTCATTTTAGACCTGAGGACACCTGCAGATTGAAAATGAAGGGACAGAGAACCATCTATCATGCTAATGGTTGCCAAAGAAAGCCAGAGTAGCCATACTTACATTAGACAAACTAGACTTTAAATTAAAAGCTGTAACAAGAGATGAAGAAGGGCATTATATCATAATTAAGAGGTCTATCCATCAAGAAGAGCTTAACAATTGCAAATATTTATGCCCTCAACTTGGAAGCACCCACATATATAAATCAATTAGTCGCAAACATAAGTAAACTTAAGGATAATAATACCATTATTGTAGGAGACTTTAATATCCCACTTACAACAATGGACAGATCATCTAAGCAGAAAATCAACAAGGAAACAACATCTCTCAAAGACAAACTGGAATAGATGGACTTAACAGATACATTCAGAACATTTCATACAGAATATACATTCTTCTCAAATACACATGGGACATTCTCCAGAATAAATCACATATTGGGTCACAAATCAGCCCTTAATAGCTACAAAAAGATTGAGATCATACCACACATATTTTTAGATCACAACACTATGAAACTTGAAATCAACCACAAGAAAAAATTTGGAAAGCCCTCAAATACATGGAGGTTAAAGAATATCCTACTAAAGAATGAATGAGTTAACCAGGAAATTAAAGAAGAAATTAATGGAAGCAAATGAAAATAAAAAGACAAAAGTCCAGACCCTTTGGGATGCAGCAAATGTGATCCTAAGAGGAAAATACATTGCAATTCAGACCTATCTTAAGAAAGTAAGAAAGGTTCCAAATACACAATCTAACTTTATACCTAAAGAAGCTAGAAAATGAGCAGCAAATAAGCCAGTAGAAGAAGGGAAATAATAAAGATTAAAGCAGAAATAAATGATATAGAATCCAAAAACTAACAAACAAACCAATAGAATAGACCAATGAATCTAAGAGCTGGTTTTTTGAAAGAATAAACAAAATTGATAAACCCCGGGCCACACTTCTCAAAAAGAAAAAAGGGAGGACCAAAATAGATAAAATCATAAATGAAAGAGGAGAGATCACAACAATTACCATACAAATACAAACAATTACAAGAGAATACTATGAAAAATTATATGCCAACAAACTGGACAATCTGGAAAAAATGGACAAATTCCTAGACACTCACACACTACTAAAACTTAAACAGAAAGAAAGAAAATTTGAGGGGTGCCTGGGTGACTCAGTGAGTTGGGCATCCGACTTCAGCTCAGGTCATGATCTTGCAGTTCATGGGTCCGAGCCCCACGTCGGGCTCTGTGCTGACAACTCCGAGCCTGGAGCCTGCTTCAAATTCTGTGTCTTCTTCTCTCTCTGCCCCTCCCCCACTCATGCTGTGTCTCTCTTTCTCTCTCAAAAATAAAACAAACATTAAAAAAAAAAAGAAAGAAGAAAATTTAAACAAGCCCATAACCAGCAAAGAAATTGAATCAGTTATCAAAAAATCTCCCCACGAGTAAGAGTCCTGGGCCAGATAGCTTCCCAGGGGAATTCTACCAGACATTTAAAGATGAGTTAAATACCTATTTTCCTCAAACCTTTCCAAAAAAATAGAAATGGAAGGAAAACTTCCAAACTCATTCTCTGAAGCCAGCATTACCTTGATTCCAAAACTAGACAAAGACCCCATTAAAAAGGAGAATTATAGGCTAAGATCCCTGATGAACATGGATGCAAAACTTCTCAACAAGATACTAGCAAATCGAATTCAACAGTATATGAAAAGAATTATTCACCATTATCAAGTGGGATTTACTACTGGGCTGTGGGGCTGGTTCAACATTTGCAAATCAATAAACATGATACACCACATTAACAAAAGAAAGGATAAGAACCATAAGATCCTGTCAATAGATGCAGAAAAAACATCTGACAAAAATCCTCAAGAAAGTAGGAATACAAGGAACATACCTCAAGATCATATAGGCCATATACGAAAGACCCACTGCTAATATCATCCTCAGCAGGGAAAAACTGAGACCTTTTCTCCTATGGTCAGGAACATGACAGGGATGTCCACTCTCACCACTGTTATTCAACATAGTGTTGGAAGTCCTAGCCTTAGTAATCAGACAACAAAAAGAAGTAAAAGGCCTCTAAATTGGCAAGGAAGATGTCAAACTTTCATTCTTCGGAGATGACACGATACTCTACATGGAACATCTGAAAGACTCCACAAAAAAACTGCCAGAGTTTATATATGAATCCAGCAAAGTTGCAGGATATAAAATCAATATACAGAAATCAGTTGCATTTCTATACAACAATAATGGAGCAGAAGAGATATCAAGGAATCAATCCCATTTACAATTGCACCAAAACTCATAAGAAACCTAGGAAAAAACCCAGGTAAAAAGAGGTAAAAGATCTGTATGCTGAAAACTATAGAAAGCTTATGAAAGAAGTTGAAGAAGACACAAAGATATGGAAAAAAATTCCATGCTCATGAATTGGAAGACTATTGTTAAAATGTTGACACTACCTACAGCAATCTACACATTCAATGCAATCCCTATCAAAATAACACCAGCATTCTTCACAGAGCTAGAAAAACAATCCTAACATTTGTATGGAACCAGAAAAGACCCTGAATAGCCAAAGTCATGTTGAAAAAGAAAACCAAACCTGGAGGCATAATTCCAGACTTTAAGCTGTATTACAAAGCTGAAATCATCAAGACAGTATGGTATTGGCACAAAAACAGACACATAAATCAATGGAACACAATACAGAACCCAGAAATGGACCCACAAAGATATGGCCAACTAGTCTTTGACAAAGCAGGAAAGAGTATCCAATGGAAAAAAGACAGTCTCTTCAGCAAATGGTGCTGGGAGAACTGGACAGCGACATGCAGAAGAGTGAAACTGGACCACTTTCTTACACCATACAAAAAACAATTCAAAATGCATGAAAGACCTAAATGTGAGATAGGAAACTATCAAAATCCTACAGGAGAAAACAGGCAGCAACCTCTTTGACCTAGGCTGCAGCAACTTCTTGACATGTCTCCAGAAGTGAGGGAAACAAAAGCAAAAATGAGTTATTGGGACCTCATAAAGATAAAAAGCCTCTGTACAGCAAAGGAAACAATCAACAAAACTAAAAGGCACCGACAGAAGGGAAGATATTTGCAAATGACATCTTGAATAAAGGATTAGTATCTGAAATCTATAAAGAACTTACAACCTCAACACCCAAAAAAAAAAAAAAAAAAATACTCCAGCAAAGAAATGGGCAGAAGACATGAATAGGCACTTTTCCAAAGAAGATATCCAAATGGCTAACAGACACAGGAAAAGATATCCAACATCACTCATCATCAGGGAAATACAAATCAAAACCACAAAGAGATACCACCTTACACCAGTCAGTGTGACTAAAATTAACAACTCAGGACACAACAGATGTTGGTGAGGATGTGGAGAAAAGGGAAACTCTGGCACTGTTGGTGGGAATGCAAACCTGTGCAGCCACTCTGGAAAACAGTATGGAGTTTCCTCAAAAAATTAAAAATAGAACTACCCTATGATCCATCAATTGCACTACAAGATATTTATCCAAAGGATACAAAAATGCTGATTTGAAGGAGCACATGTGCCCCAATGTTTACAGCAGCACTATCAATAGCCAAACTATGGAAACAGCCCAAATGTCCATTGACTGATGAATAGGGGAAGATGATGTGGTACCTATATACAATGGAATACTACTCAGCCATGAAAAAGAATGAGATCTTTCCATTTGCAACAACATGGATGAACTAGATTATATTTTGCTAAGCGAAATAAGTCAGTCAGGGAAAGACAGATAACATATGATTCACTCCTATGTGAAATTTGAGAAACACAACAGATGAACATAGGGGAAGGGAAGAAAAAATAAGATAGAAACAGAGAGGGAGGCAAACCATAAGAGACTCCTGAATACAGAGAACAAACTGAGGGTGGCTGGAGAGGAGGTGGGTGGGAGGATGGGTTGAATGGGTGATGGGCATTAAGGAGGGCATTGTGGGGATGGGCAGTGAGTGCCATATGTAAGAGATGAATTACTGGGCCCTGCTCCTGAAGACAAGACTACACTGTATGTTAACTAATTGAATTTTAAAAAAAGGAGGGGGCACCTGGGCAGCTCAGTGAGTTGAGCATTCGACTTTGGCTCAGGTCTGATCTCACCCTTTGTGAGTTTGAGCCCTGCAGTGGGCTCTGTGCTGACAGATCAGAGCCAGGAACCCACTTCAGATTCTGTGTCCTCCTATCTCTCTGACCCTTCCCCATTCACGCTCTGTGTCTCTTTTTCTCAAAAAATAAATAAACATTAAAAATTTTTTTTTAAAAATTCGGACTCCCTAATCCTTTTCTCAGATTCAGGGATTTAACCTCTTCTCTGCCATTTAAGAAGTAAGCGGTGGAGTGGTTGGGGAACCAGTTCTTGGAAGTCTTACCTCAAACAGAATTAATTGTTTCCTGGATTAATCCCCAACACACTAGGAAGGAAGCCTCACTTTTCCAGTCCCTTCTCCATTTCCTTTCTCTCTTATAAGGACTCATGCACCTGACATTCTTTGCCAGGTTTCCTATATTCTTCCCCATTGGTCCTGTCATGACATCCTATGCAATGCTCAGAAATCTAAAAAGTAAGAGTCCTCTTGGGTTGATGGAGACAACCATACTGGTTCCTATGCAAAATGTGGCTGGGGGAACTAGAATTCTGACCTAAGTCACTGGTACTACATTAGAAACAAAAGGAGTCAGACAGCAATAAACTCTCCCAGTTCTTTTATTTTGTGTAAATTTCATGACCACAAAGCCTATACTGACATTCTTTCTCTCTTTTAAACAGAGATTAAGGATGCAGTTAAGAGTTCACTCTATTAACACTGATGCCATGGAAATTTCTTTTTAAAAATGAGGTATTTGGTTTACTGTCCCAAACAGTAAATGTTTGGACAAACTGCAGAAATGATCTAGCAAGTAATAAAATGAAAGTGAATACATTCAAACATAAAACAGAAATAGCATCTGGCAATAGTTGCTGTGACACCCTGAGAATCTTTACTGTAGTCAAAATAAACTTATGCACCTTAAAACTGTAAAAGCAAAAACCAGCGTGATTTTTCCTAAGGGCTTACGCTTCTACTCAGAAAAGACAGTGAGAATGAGGAGGTGGTGAATATGAAAAGAGATAAAGATCATTGCCCCCTTTTCCACTCTAATCAAAATTACTTATTAATGGACCTCCATTTCCTTTTTTTTTCCCCCAAATTATCTTAGGAAAACATTTAGAATTACAGCAATAACACCATTTACAAGTGAATTTATGTGGAATTGTTGTCAAAGTTGAAAATACCACAAAAGATCTTGAGAAAACATTGAGTATTTCACATAAAAAACTGAACAATCAAATTAGCCAGGCCCAAAATGATGATGAAAACGTGAAAGATTAATTTCGGCCATGTCAGACGGTCTTCTTGGTGGAGGGAAATTATATAGGTGAGAGATGGGTATATGAATACAAAGGCCAGGCCGCATGCTGCTCCTGAATACCTGTGAAATAAAAACTTTTTGGATTAATATTAATCTTGCATTTTGTTTTTGCTGATTTACAATTAAGGTAAATATAGTACCATTTAAACCCTCTTTAGTCTAATAAGGCAACAAAATTATTGATTCAAGTGTTGTAGACATAATGCATGTCAGTTGAAAACATTTTACTTGCTAAGCTAATATAAAATATTATTTCCTGTTCATCTTTATAGCATCTGCTTGACAGAGTTTTTTATGCATCTCTCCAATCTCCATAGTTCTTCTATGTCTCCATGTTTGTGGCTGCTTCCTCAGAAACATCTGGAGACAGGCTTCCTATCTTTGATCTTTTATAAACTAATTATGCATTCTGAGTCTTTGAAGGACTGCTAGCATCTGCTTGAGAAGAACAGATGAGTATCTCTGTGGTGTTCAGCATAATTATCAAAGATAGTAACAAAAATACCTCAACAAAAGACTGTCAGATCCGCACTTTCTTCTTCTTTACCCTATCCTTAGCTTAACAGAAACTTGAAAATCCATTATATTCAATAAGCATCAGGCCAATGCTCTCTCCTGATTCTTGCTACTTTCTTAGGTAAGGGTCTTCAAAAAAGTGACTCAGCCCTGCTTTCTATAGTCAAGGAAGAGAAATCAGCCCAGTATTCCATGAGAATGTGAGGTCACAACTTCACTCCCCATCTATTCAACCCATCACAACATTTTTAGAGAAAATATATTAAGTAAAGAGCCATATGGGATCTAAACTCCCATCTCAACTCTTACTCTCTGACTGCAACTCACAGTGAAACACGTTCTTGATAGAAATGGATTTAAAAACTTAGAACACAGCCTTAACATACTAGAGATCTTCAGGTACTCCAAGAAGTTATAGATTTTATATAAAAAATTTTTTATCTTGTATAAAGAGAAAAAGGTATAAAAGAAAAAGAGAAGGGGAAAGATGCCCAAGGGATAACGGGGCTTCTAGAATCAGGAAGAAGCAGTGATGGAAGATAATGAGCACTTTGACAGCAGAGAACTACATTTGAATGTTACCAGTTTTAAATACAATAATTTCATATAATTAAATTAACAACAACAATGACAATATCAACAGGAAAACCATAAAAATAAAGGCCAATATATGAAGGGACAGAGTTTCCTTATAGGCTGTACCTTATGATTCCTCCTATGTTTGGGTAGAAACAGGCCATTATTACTCCAGCTCCCACAATAATTAGATTAAGAATCAGCACGTGGAAAATGCTAGAAGTTGAGGAGTTTGGAAGAAAAGATAAAAATAAAAACAGGCAAATTATAACCATTAATATGAGAATAAAATTCATTACTAATATTTTTAAAATGAAAATGTCTTAAACTTGACAATAAAATTGCAGCAAAAATTGAAGGCAATGATAGTACTCAATGATAGTGACGGGACAGTGACCTTGGTCCTTTTGTGTAAATATATGAATAGGCTAAGATTTGCCAGAACAAACTAGTGTGTATCAGAGTTCACACCCTTTGGTCTATAATTGCATTTGGAATTTCTTAATAAACAAAAATATGAAAAAGCCATTAACTTCAAGATATTTGTGGCAAAACCAGAAGTATCCTAGATATACAGCAAGGTAATAATTTAACTGATGGGATATATTAAAAAGTATTCAAAATAACTTATCATTGTTACCTAGATGGTAAAAAGTCATCTAGACAACTTGGAAAAAAGCTAGCTAGATTTTTACTACAGAAAATCTGAAAACATTTGAAAAGATATCAGAAGGAAATATACTAAAAAGGCAGTAATAATTGTGTTATGATTTGGGATTTGGAGTAATTTTGCCCCTTTTCTGTATTTAACAAACTTTCTATGTGTTTTTCTGTAAAGTATTTATTTACTTTAAGGGAAAAGGCAAAATGGGCAGGTTTTCATCCTTCAGGTTCAGTCACTTAAAGATATTCAGTGAATAGAAAATAATGAATAGAAAAATAATGTAGGGGTGCCTGGATGGCCCAGTTGGTTAAGCATCCAACTCTTGATTTTGGCTCAGGTGATGATCTCACAGTTCTTGAGTTCAAGCCCCACATCAGGTTTGTGCTAACAGCGTGGAGCCTGCTTGGGATTCTCTCTCTCCCTTTTTCTCTGTCCCTCCCATGCATGTGCTCTTTCTCACTCTCTCTCAAAATAAATAAATAAAGAAAAAGAAAAAGAAAAAGAATGGACATAAAATTTGATGCTCAAGAAATAACTCCATTTCCCAAAAAGTTGATTCTTAAAAGCCAAATTTATACCTTAAAGCAACCTTGTGAGCCCAGGTTATCAGAAGGTAATTAAAACCCAATAAAGATTATAGAGAATAAGGAAAAATATTTATACAAATAAGCAGTTAGTCCTACATCCTCATGAATTACAAAGATATTCAGGCTTCCAGATCTTATTATTTATCTAGAAACTCCAACTTTAAAAATTGCTCCAGAGCTTTGAGACAATGGCTCTTTTGTTATTTCTGTGTTATAATAGGAAATAACATTGTGTATTTTCCAAAGAAGTGGTTCTGAGTGTAACCACAAACCCCAGGGAAGTTCCCAATACCTTTTCAGGAAGTCACTGAGGTAAAAATTAATTTCAAATCATAAAAGGCATTACTTGCTTTGCAAAAGCAATTGTATGTAAAACTGCTGGTCCCTTAGCATGGATAGACAGTTGCACCATTTTGTATTCTATACTGTATGCTTTATTGCAAAACATTCTCAAGCAAATCCTTCATAAAAAAGTAAAAGTTATTAGTTTTATTAACTTTCATGTTTTCGACACACACCTTTTTGCTATTCTGTGTGATTAAACAGGAAGTACATAATACAGCTTATCTGCTGCACGGTGAGGTATATTGGTTGTCTTGAGGAAAAGTACTTGTGCAACTGAGCTGGAGAGCAACCTAGCCGTTTTTTCCAAGGAATGCTATTTTTATTTGAAAGGCAGACAAACTGTGGTTCTTCAGACTCGGATATTAGACAGACATTTTCTTTTTCTTTTTTTTTAATTTTTTTTTTTTTGACGTTTATTTATTTTTGAGACAGAGAGAGACAGAGTATGAATGGGGGAGGGTCAGAGAGAGAGGGAGACACAGAATCAGAAACAGGCTCCAGGCTCTGAGCGGTCAGCACAGAGCCTGACGCAGGGCTCGAACTCACGGACTGCGAGATCATTACCTGAGCCGAAGTCGGCCGCTTAACCAACTGAGCCACACAGGCGCCCCGACGGACATTTTCTTAAAAATGAAAGCTTATGATCTTGTCACTTCAAGGAAAACATGTGTATGTGTTGTCAATGATAAAATTTGAGCTTTCAAGTAAAAATTAGAATTTTGGACAGCTTGTACTTGCCACCCTCAGTTTGACAGTTTTTCAATATTTAAAGAGGTTTATAATGAAATTGGTGGCAATATTACGAAAGTGGGTTTTGATATTATAAGGAAGTGTGTCAACATTTGGAAGATCTGCAGAAATCAGTGAAATGATATTTTCCAGGTGACTAAACATGATGTTACAAAAACATCACGGGTAAAGGATCCAAAGTGTAAGACAGACCAATGGGTTTTAATATAACTGAATTTCTGATTTGACTAACTTATAGGAAACTACCACTTGTTAAAATTTGGCAAAGTATCAAAGAAGAATATCCACAATAGTCTGAAAAGGCTATTAAAAGATTGCTTTTCCAACAACATGTCTATGTGAGGCTAGATTTTCTTCATAGATTTTAATGAAAACAACATATTTTAACAGACTGAATGCAGAAGGTAGGAGAATCCAATTATCTTCTAGCAAATCAGAGTTTTGAAAATGTGGGGTGTCTTGCTGGCTTAGTTGGAAGAGCATGTGACTCTTGGTCTCAGGCTTGTGAATTCAAGCCGCATGTGGGGTGTAGAAATTACTTAAATAAATAAAACTTTAAAAAGTTTGGAAAATGTAAAATAAAAGTTTTTTGGGAAACAATTATTTTTCATAAATATGTTATTTTAAAACAAGTAATAGTTTTATATTATTGCTTTTTAAAAATATTTTATTTAATGCTTATTTACTTTTGGGGAGTGTAGAGGTAGAGAGAGGGAGACACAATCTGAAGCAGGCTCCAGGATCTGAGCTGTCAGCACAGAGCCCGACATGGGGCTCAAATTCACGGAGTATGAGATCATAACCTGAGCCGAAGCTGGATGCTCAACCGACTGAATCACCCAGGCACCCTACTAATGTTTTTTGAATAAATTCATTAATATTTAAAAATTTTTCAGTTTTAATTTTTCATATGTTAAATATTGATAGATATAACTCACAAAAGGTAAATAAAGTTCCTGGGGGTTCTCAATAAACTTTAAGAGTATAAAGGAGGTACTGAGCTCAAAAAAGTATGCTCTGAATCATGCAGTCTGTAGAGGACTTGTAACTGCAGGATAAATGGTAGTGTGTTCCTGGTGGTAGAGAAAGAAATGCAATGTGAACATGAAAGGGAAATTTCAGACTATTTCCAAGAAGAAAAAACATTCTAATAGCCACCATTATGTAAAATAATGGCAGAAAACAGGAATAATTCATTTACCTAGAATTTTTTTCATCTATGTCTTCATTGTATTTATTTTATTCTGGTGAATGTAAATACAACACAGGGTATAAACACAATAGGAGTCTTGTATGTACTGAAATCCAAGATAAGCAATGTTAGAACTGTAGCTGTTGCTACTATCAATGCTAGAGACCTGGTACCTCTGGACTTTTGCTTTCATAGATTTTTTATTTTTAAACAAACATATTTATATTAATTATTTAGTGAATGAGGGAAAATACTGCATTAGTTCACTTTGGAGAAGAACTGATGAAGACTTGTTTTAGCTGGTTACTGTAAATGTAATTACAAAATTTTTTGTATGAAAGTTTTCTTCATTTAAGACCATTTATTTCAAGTAAAATAGGTTAGGACTAGGTACTTTTTAAGAGGATGAATCTATACTAAAACTTAATGTTAGCAGGACTTAACCAGGAATCCAGCATGAAGTTCTAGGGAAACACTGAAGCAGTTTATGAAAATTTCTCTTGGATGAGGGTGATTAGCTTTGAACAGATTTTCAAAAGGACTCAAAACTGCTCTATCACCAATAAGAGACTGAAAACTATAGCAGTAGTTACAGGAACAAATAGGAATTTAAACTTGTTATATATCTCACCTTCAATTCTAAACAATTATGATTTATGTAAAAATGCATGAATGTTAGGGGCACCTGGTGGCTCAGTCGTTTGAGCATCCGACTTTAGCTCAGGTCACGATCTCACGGTTCATGCATGAGTTTGAGCCCTGTGTCGGGTTCTGTGCTAACATCTCAGGGCCTGGAGGCTGCTTCGTATTCTGTGTCTCCCTCTCTCTCTGCCCCTCCCTGGCTCATGCTCCATCTCTCTCTCTCTGTCTCAAGAATAAACATTAAAAAAAATTTTTTAATGCATGAATGTTAATAAATATATGAGTAAATATTAATAATCAATAACTAAAATAAAAGAGTTGCTTCTCATTAGCCATACATTGCCAATACAGGTACTATATACTATTAACTTCCTGGCAATGTGTAAATAAATTGGCAGCTAAAACGTAAGATAAACATAACTGATATCAGAGCTAATATAACTAAACTAGAGGGGATTATCTTTATTTATTTATTTATTAAAAAAATTTTTTTTGATGTTTATTTATTTTTGAGAGAGAGAGACAGAGTGTGAGTGGGGGAAGGGCAGAGAGAGAGAGAGGGAGACATAGAATCAGAAGCAGGCTCCAGGCTCCGAGCTGTCAGCACAGAGCCTGATGTGGGGCTCGAGCCTTGAGATCATGACCTGAGCTGAAGTCAGATGCTTAACTGACTGAGCCAGCCACCCAGGCGCCCCGAGGGGATTATCTTTAAATCAATCTGGACAAGGAAGTAGCTTCTAATTTTAAAGCTCTTCAGGGAAAAGAACACCAGTGACCTATCTTTAGTAACCATTTTCATTAGGCAAATTTTTATAGCAAAAGGATCAGTCACATTTTAAACTGACCTGTTTGCACAGTCATTTGTTGCTTGGCACATCTTGCTGGCCAAGAGAAGAGGAGCCCTTACCTAGGATAAATGTCACCGAAGACATGGCCCAATAGCTGAACCCGAGCCAAATAGCCTAGGAGTGGGTATACAGTCATCATCTGGAACAGCAGGAATATCCTT
Organism: Panthera tigris; assembly: GCF_018350195.1. Lineage (NCBI taxonomy): Eukaryota > Metazoa > Chordata > Mammalia > Carnivora > Felidae > Panthera > Panthera tigris. Next base: position 123,405,190 of record NC_056660.1, read on the forward strand.
GCAATGAAGGACAGGATGTCACTGCTAGGGAAGTTGTCTAAAAAATTCTAATCCAAGAAAGATAATGAAGTAATGTTAAAAATCAATTCAGTATATACAAATTTATATAATGGAATGTCTGTTTTTTTTGGAACATATGTGCAACTCAAATTGTGGTTTGCTCATCCACAAACTGTTTACATTAACTATTATTCTTCGATGAACCAAGTACAGAAATTGAAATAAGTGTTTAGAAACTTTGATACAAATTTGACATTGCCGCATTTTTATTCAGTTTTACAAAAGTATCAGTCTTCAATTGATTTGACATTAAAACAAATGACAAAGAAACCTTCCCCTTCGCTCTGGATCACCTTGTATCATTACTATTTGCAGGCTATAACTAAAAGAAGGATTTATTTTTATTTCCTGTCATGATTTTATCCATTTTAGTTTGGCATCTAAAAAAAAGTTAATCAGAATTTTTTTTTTTAATTTTCAAATAAGAATACCATAGCTATTCCTATTCCCAAGGGAGTGACCTTTATATGGGATTGTTCACATTGGGGGAATTTTCAGCAAGCATCTTCCTGCCAAAGAACTTCTGGAATCAAGGAAATCAAGAGAAGAACATTTCAAGCTATCATAACAGTAATAACTCAAACTTATTTCTCTTATAAAGATGAGAACATTATTAATGTTATTATGCTGAAATAACTCTTATAATTCATCCATAATAAATCACACTGTATATTCCACAACACTCTTATTGGAGGAATTTCTTATTGGAGGAATTGGAGACTAGAAAAAAGCCATCTGTAAAATGCTATTTTTGTGAGAAATCTGTCAGTCAGTCACATTAAACTAGAAACTATACTATTCCTAAATTTATGATAGGCCAAATCAAATAAAGTATTACTTATAGCAACTTTTTTGTAATTTTTTCCTTTTATTCATTCTGTCTTTCCCTCTCTTTTTAATGGTTAAATAGTCTTTCTTTGTTTTACTGGCTGCCATGCAGTACAAAATGAGTGTTAGACCTATTATTGGGGACTGATGAGCAAAGACATCAGATTATCCAGGACATTTCCAGATCTGGGCTTTGCAAAATAAGGAGATTGAATGTATTCTCAGTGGAGGTTTTATAAATTCATGAATAGCACTAGTAACAGTTTTCCAAACAATAATAATAGTATGCACACAATAGGAATCATCTATTTGAGTGCCAAAAGAGGCCAGCATACAGTATGCTTTCTCAAGAATCTCTTTAAAAATCTATGGTGTATGTATTACACTGCTTCATGGGATAGAAAACTGAAGTTCGGAAAGGATAGGGAAGGTGCCTAAATTCTCACATGTACAGTAAATAGTAGAGATGGTATTCAAACCCAGGTCTGTCTGGTATTGTATCTTGCTACTGTCTCACCCTGCCTGCTTTGCAGATATGAATGTATAAACAATCACAAAGAGAGGGTACCTAGTGCCTTACCTGCTCTATGCAATCTTTGGTTAATGGTGGTGAAGGAAATGAAGCAAAAACCAGGACTCCAATATAGAGGTAGGTTAATGTCACCAGCATATAAGCAATGGACAAGTCTCTCACCTGTAAAAAGAGAACAAAATTCCCATGATACTGAATAAATTTGCAGTTAAGTCTGCCTGAATAGACTAAATAAGAAAACTGACAAATAAATACAAGATTTATCTTTTTGCTATGTGTGTTTGTGTGTATGTGCCTTCCAGGTATCCAATCTGTTCACAGAAACTAAATAAAACAAAATTCACATACTTTACAATTAACCTGACTTTTTTTTTTTTACTATTTTGGAGTATGCAGATTAAGCTACAAGTTGGCAGATTTAGTAAATTAACATAAGTGGTGACTCAACAGAACATTATGACTAATTTCTAAGGTAATTTATTTACCTAATTATAAAAACATTTCACTAAAAATAATAAAGCTAAGGGACAATAAGAAAGCAAAATAAGCCATCTTCAGTATGACCGACAGAATTAAAATTCCTTCTTTTAGTAAAATGACTGTGTTAAACCATCAAAGCATGCCTAGGCTGAAAGAAACTGGTACACATTAAAAAATATATTTAATAAAGAAGAAATGCTAGTTAAAGAGCAGACAGTAAGCAGGTATCAAAGACAAGCTTAATAAACCTAAACAGTAAACAAAAGGAAATCAAAAGGCAGCTGTTCAAACAGCTGTACAATGTTATTATTGGAAGCAGTAAACAAATGCAGCATATTAAATCAAGTGGGTTGCTTTCTTCCACTGCTGCTCCTACCCTCCTGACCTCCTACCCCCATATGAAGTAAAAAGCTCCAAGATATTTAACGCAGCCAGCTGTCAGATCCAAACAGAACAGATCCCACAGCTCACGAATCTGGTCTCCATCACCACTAAAGTTACAGCCAAACAATTCAGCACAACTAAATTATGGCAAGAAGCCTATTCATTTTTCATTTTAAACACAAATTGCTTTGAAAGCTAAGAAAACAGATAAGAAAAAAATTATATACAATTTTACTTTAGTTTGATAACACTATAAGAAAAGTGAACATTTGGCATTAAGGAACATTACTGATCTTTTGGACGACTCTTTCCTTACATGGGTTGAGCAATAGTAGAAACTTATAAACTTGAATGTTGATAAATTCACTTAAAAGCAAGTAACAAACTATGAGAAATCCTAATGTTAGGTCTAAGTAGACAATCAACTTGAAAACAAACCAGGATTCTCTACCCTGAACTACATGGTGGACAGGCCTAAGAAGCTACAGGAGCTTAGACTATGCAGGATGATTCTAGCATTCTCAAAAAGCTTCTAACTGTTTAGGGTTGCGGAAGGAGTGGCTTACCAAAACTCCAGGGGGCTTTCAGAGTCTTTCCTCTTTAAAGTTCACGAAGCCTAGGGCCCATTTCAGGCTAGCCTTCAGTCACTCCTAAGGTTGTCTCATGGTCTTGTATAAGATGAACAGAAATGAATCTGGCAACTCTAACTTTCATAGCAAAGGGTAGTAGTCTCCTGTTATGATGTTTAAAAGTCCTTCTACCACTGGGGCACCCAGAAGGCTCAGTCAGTTAAGTGATTGACTCCTGGTTTCAGTTTAGGTCACAATCTCGTGGTTCATGAGTTTGAGCACCACATCGGGCTCTGTGGTGACAGCATGGAGCCTGCTTGGGATCTTCTCTCTCCCTCTCTGCTCCTCCTGCATGTTTGCGTGCTCTCTCTCTAAATAAATAAGTAAACTTAAAAGAAAAAAAAGTCCTACTTTCAACCTACTCAACACCAGTCAAAAACAGAGGTAGTCTTATAAAATGCAAAATCTCGGGAGGCCAAGATGGCTGTGTCAGAGACAGCTATACAGTCTTCAGCCTATATAATAGCACCTAATTGCCACATTATTTTGGCCAGGCTTTCTAAAAAGATGTGTACCTTAGTAGACTCTGGGGACAGTCTGATGAAGATGAAAAGTCTAAGATGCAAGAGCTTCCTAAACAGATAGTTTTTCCTTCTGCTTTCCTGTTCTTTTTATTATTATTATTTTAATTTTCATTTTTAATGTTTATTTTTGAGAGATACAGAGACAGCATGAGTGGGGAAGGAGCAGAGAGAGAGGGGGACACAGAATCCAAACTAGGCTCCAGGTTCTGAGCTATCAGCACATGGTCCAGTGCAAGGTTTGGACCCACCAACTGTGAAATCATGACCTAAGCTGAAGTCAGACTCTTAACTGACGGAGCCACCCAGGTGCCCCCTGCTTTCCTGTTCTTATAGCACTGAATACATATCTGAAATGCAGTACCTTTTAGAGTGTATTGCAGTTGTCATTAGTTTTTATTATAAAAGTAATACATGTTCACAATATGAAAGATCTTAAGTGGAAACAAAATGTCCCTCAACACCCAAAAAGTAGCCAAGGTTAATGGTTCTTGTATTATGTTGTTATGTTAATTTTTCTATGTATAAGTTGTTCCATATTACTAGATTATGAGATCCCTGAGGACAAGGACTGTGTCTTTTTCGTCTTTATATCCTCAATGCCCAGGACAATACGAGGCACACAGGTAGAACCTAGTAAATGTACAGAAAAAATAATAACTAAGCTGGTTATAGTTATTAGGCAGTTATTACATTGGCTAGGTGTTACACTATGCACTAAGCCCTTTATATGTATTATCTCATTAAATGTAAGTATGATACATTTCTTCATTTTATAGATGAGTAAACTAGTGCAGCAAGGTTACAAAACTTGTTCATGGTTACAAAGAAAGTAGCTGGTGAAGTCAGCATTCAAATCAAAGATGTTATAGCTCCAAATTGCATGCCCTTACTACTGCAATGGAGAAATGATCAGTCTTGAATGCATTTGTGTCGTAGTTAGTAAATAATACAGAGAACAAAGATAAAGAGGTAACAAGTTATGAGTAACAAAGGACACAACTGAATACACAGAGATGCAAGAGAAATATTAAAATCAGAAAAGTACTATAAAATCATTTTATAGTAGTTGAAATGTACATTCAATAGAACTAGGTCAAGAGTTGCATATCTGTTTTCATCTGAAACTACTCTAAAGAACAGAAAAGATGTTTTAATATGAAAGCAGCTGAGGTTTAGCACGATCCTGGGAAACATGCCACCTATGAATACCATGCACACATGTGGGTTTTGTTATTCTTTGGCTTGAATACAAGCCATCACTGTACTTGGCCTGGAGATATAGCCTCTTAAAAGCCCATTTATTGGAAAAGGGTAGAAAAAAGCTATCTGTTAGGCAAGTCTCAAAGTAAAAAATAGGTTTAAAAAGAGATACAAATGACAGTACGAATCCTACACATTAATTAGGTAACCTACTCTGCCTCATGAATGAGCAATGGCTGGCAGGGCAATGGTAGGGAACTAATTAATGATGGGAAGAACGCCACCTCAGAATGAGGACCAGCTTTACAAGGAGGCACAAGTGGTGCTGGAAGCACATTCTGCTTCTCAAATTATGGTTTATAATTTGTTCCACATACTGTTCATAGTGAAAATACTATCCAGTGGAGCATTTACTAACAAAAATGACAGAAACTGACCACACAGACCTACCCCAGACGTTTACATCAAAACTTCTGATGACGTAGTGTTAAGTAAACTACACAGATTAATATGAAGAAGCAAAAAGTAAATAACAAATTAAGATAGAAACCATCTCAAATTATTTTTAAAGAACTAGCAGGGTGTGAAACTAAATAAAGACAGGCAAAACAAACAAACAAAAAGCACTGTGTACGTTCTAATTCAAACATCATAAGGAAATACCAAGAGATTAGTCCACAAATCCAGGATCATTTTCCGGATGGTTACAGAGACGACATATTCTGATGAAAAAGAGTGAGTTGAGGGGTGCCTATGTGGCTCAGTCTGTTAAGCGTCTGACTCTTGATTTCTGCTCAGGTCATGGATCTCATGGTTCACGGGGTTGAGCCCTGAGTTGGGCTCTGCGTGGACAGTGTGGAGCCTGCTTGGGATTCTCTCTCTCTCTCCCTCTCTGCCCATCTCCCACTCTTGCTCCCTCAAAATAAATACACTTTAAAAAAAAAAAAAGAAAGATAAAGAATGAGTTGGATGATCTTCAACTCTACAACTTTTTTGGTTTTCTTTTGGTAAGGAATGCCTTACTAAAGAATAGAAATTATATCCCATTTAGCTACACATAAAAAAAAATTATGTTTAGTGAAAAAAAAAAACCATGAAATTAAATCAAACTTAACAAACCTGAAAAATCTGATCATTACACCTGTTTAGGAGCCTCATTGCTCTCCTTCACAAGTGTCTTTGCATCCAAGTCCGACTGTAGTTTATACAGAACAAAATGAGGCCCTTTTATTCTTTTGCCTTCTTCTCTTTCTTTTATTAAAAATTTTTTTTTAATGTTTATTATTTGAGAGAGAGAGAGAGACAGAGCATGAGCGGGGGAGGGGACAGAGACAGAGAGGGAGATACAGAATCTGAAATAGGCTCCAGGCTCTGAGCTGTCAGCATAGAGCCCTACACAGGTCTCAAACTTGGGAATGGTTAGATCATCACCTGAGCCGAAGTCAGATGCTCAACCAACCAAGCCACCCAAGCGTCCCCTTCTTCTCTACTTTCAACCCTTTGTTTACTGAGCTCTGAATGACTAACATAATATTAATATTAACAAGTCAGAGTCCCTGACAAGCTTCACATTTTCTGGCTTAAATCTCAAGAAAATAAATCATAATATTAACAGGACTTCTATGAGTTAAATTCCTTACTGAAACCCACTGAAAAGTATAGTCATTAAATAAACCAAATGACCAATTTTTTCTCAGAACATAGTACCCATTTAGCTTAGCTTATGCAAGTATATAAGCTAATTTCAGTATAATCAAAAGGAGAGTATATATATTTACATGTATTTAAAGTGTTTAGAATTTTGTTGGCACCAAGTGCTTCACAAATGTTTATCGTTAGTAGTTACTAACATTTTAAGAAGTTAACATGAAGTCTGATTTTTTGAAAGCTAGACCACATTTCATACCATAGTTTCAATTAAGACAGTAAGAAACCATCGACCATTTAAACTTTTAAGCTTTTACTTTTTAAAATATTTCCTACAAAGGATAAAACTTGAGTCAAATATTATCAGCTGAACCTCACATACTAGTTCTACAAAGTGCTAGTCCCAAAACTCAGCAGAAACAAGAACTCATTTTATGGTATTTACATAAAAAAACAGATTTTTGAGGTCCACTGAGTGTTCCACTAGGAAAGGCAGAAACTCTTCTATAATCCTTGGGAAACCATGAACTGAGTCTATCTCTCTGAGCAGTGCTGAGTTTCTCCCACTGGGGAATGCTCACCTCTAGATACACTGGTGTGCATTTCCAGAAAAGCAATTCTACATAAGAGTTTTAGGAAATGCAAAGCTAAGTATAGGCTGTCCTGTCTTTTCACAGTAGGATGAGACTAAATCTGCCTGGACACCTTTTTGAGGAAGATGTGGTGGCAGCTGCAGCACAGCTGAGGTCCACCTGCTCCTGTCTTACCGCTGTTCGCTCTCACCCAGGAACAAGTAGTCTGAAAGTTGTGCACTGCAGCCATGGCTTACAGACACTGGAAAGACTCCCAAAAAACCTGAGGTGGGAATTAATCGAATATGAATTACCCTAATCAGCCACAATGTATATTCCCTGGGGAAGCTTCATGCTGACTCGATCTGAGGCACAAAGGAAAAGAATATCAAAGAACCAGTTTAGAGGCCTACCAGGACTCTGAGAGTCACTACAAGAAAAACTCCTTGGGCAGAAGGTACTAAGATTCCTAAGATTTTCCAAAGTCGTTTCCAGACGAGGATCCATAAGCCACTCACTGACTTGCACAGTCCTTCAGAGATTATTTAGCCCTTCAGATACTATTAAATATCAAGTGGTCAAAGTCACTATTATAGATACTGACACCAATGATTTCAATAAATTATCAGTTGTTGGGGCACCTGAGTGGCTTAGTCATTAAGCATCTGACAGTGGCTCAGGTCATGATCTCAAGTCCCACATTAGGTGAGGTCAAGCCCTGCTTTGGGTGAGCCCCGCTTCTCTCTCTCCCTCTCCATACCGCCCCCCCCCCCCATTGTGGGATTCTCTCTCTCTCTCTCCTTCTCTCTGCCTCTTGCTCACTTGCCCTCTCACTCTCTCTCTCAAAAATAAAAATAAAACGTAAAAAATAAAGAAATAAATTATCAGATGTTAAAAAAAAATGTGCACTGCGATCACAATAATATATGAGAAAAATTATGATTGTTCCATGATCTTTAACAACTTTTGTCAAAACATTAAAAACTCCATTGGTTACAAATTTAAAAGGAAATGAAAAAGATAGTAAAAGTACTATTTATTTAATATACTATTTTAAAACCTCAGAAACAATGAGAATTAAAGTGTTTTATTTATTTGTAAAAACTTACCAAGGACAGTTTGAACTGTTTCCTCCTTCTCATAGTATAATTACAATCTACAACAACCATCTTTTCCACACCTTAGTGAATTGTCATATTCCTTCCTTCTAAGGTTGCATTGCTTTCCACCATTTCATCTTTTGTGCTTTCAAAGTTGTGAAGTATCTCAGAATTCTTTCAGTGTGAAGTTTTCTGCTGGTGTCACTTCCTCGGGAACAACTTCGTTCTTCTCATCACAACCATTTCCTTCATTCACATTGAGAGGTTCATCTTCCCTAAGTTCCTGTGACTGCCCATCTGGAGGGTCTCAAATGGCAGCAGTGTCTACCTTTCCACAAGCAGATGTTTCCTTTATGACTCCATCTATGTTTCATTCAAATTGTATTTCCAGTATTATCACTTTGTGTTCATTATTGCACTTTCACCTTTTTTGGCCAATTCCCTCTCTCAATTTTCCATTTTTGTAAAATATTATCTGGATTTACGACCAGGTTACAAGGGGGCAACTCAACCATCCGCTTGGCAGTCTGTGTGTAAAGTGAATTAGAGATGTGTGGTGACCAATCTCTGACAGACTCTGAAAGAAGTGATGTGAATGGTAATGAATCATGACATATGCCTGTTATTTCAGTAGTGATTTGTGAACTGAAAGGCAGGTAGCTACTAGTTTATGTAAGTATTCATAGTTCAAATCCTGTGGTAATTGGAATTTGAACCATGTTGTTAGGGGGACTGAGGTAATTTAACTAAACCAAAGTAACTATAAGTCATGCATATAGGAAGTGTGTAAAGTGAGGTCTGTTTATAACTTAACTCATGATTTTAAGACTTTTCTAGTAAGACAAAATAATTTAGAGTACAATAAAAATGTACATGCATGCTTAAAATTAAACATGAGAATTTGTCGAAGTTGTGTTCTTCACCTACAGATTCCCAGGTATACAAGGTATTCTCTGTCATTAGGAGACTTTAGTGGTAAAGTTTGAGAAGCACAGCCTTATGGATAGAATGATCCAATACATGAGAATTCTACACCTCACCAAGTGGGTTTCTAGGGCACTTGGTCTAAGTTGGTGTGAGAAGAGTTGATTAGTATAGATACGTGACTTAGTGAGCACCAAGGAACATACTGTTAATGAGATATACAGATTTCCTGCAGAGTTGAAGCAGATATTTTACACATATATTTATAAACTTCCTAAAACTTGGAGTAGGTAGCTTTGTTCAAGTGGCAATTAGTCTGGGAACTTGTGAAGAAGAAGGAAGGGATTTAAAAGTAGAGAACTTTAAAAATATATATTCAATTTCCCCTTATATCCTAAAGTTCCAAATACTTACTTAGGATAAATAAGATTATTTTTCCTATTCCCTTGGAAGATTTAAAACTGTTTATGACAAAAGTATAAGTATAATGAGACTAAACATTTTCAAGATAAAAACTAAATCTAATGTGAGAGGAAAGATAAAAACTCTAAAAGTAAGTTGTGTCTAAGAAAAGGTATACCAAATGATAATTCTTAAGTTTTCCAGAAGTCATGGCAAAAACAGAAACAAGAGTAGTTATATGATCCTTGTCAAATAATGAGTTCATTAGGAGAAACTTTTCCTAGTCTTGAACACAAAGAAATAATTCTCTACAGCCCGTGCATGAAAGATGGTAAGCAATTTAATAAAGAATATCCCAATTATGGTTCTTATTAAACAATGAAGCAACATTCTACACATGACTTTCTTGTATTACTATGAACCCTTGGTGAAAAGCCAGTTTTAAAATTAAAATCTGGTTCAGTGATGAGAGAATAGATAAAGAACGAATTGACATGGTTCGATTATATATTTTTTCTGGGGATCTACCCTATTAACATTATAGGAAGAATTAATATGTTCTCATTACAAAACAAGTTTTAAAGTACTGGAAAGACTCTGCATGGGAAAATACTTTCCCCTGTTAGCTGAGAGATCCACGGTATGTAATGTCAGGAGAAAAAGAAGGAGGGGCACAGAAACAAAAAATTTCTAGCTCCTACTGTACACCACAGCATGTTAAATACTTTTCCTATTTTATAATGTTTAATTGTGATTAAAACCCTGAGAGGCAGGTATCACATAATACTATTTTTACATATCAAAACAAATTGAAGGTCACCAAATTAGAAAGTTTGGAAAATCTAGATTTACTCAATCCCATTTACAGGCAATATGCCAGATGTGTTACCAGTTAATAGTAAACATGAAAATGGGAGACCCTGACTTATATTTTTGCTCTAATTTGAGAACTAACTTCCTTCTACTTAGATTTTTGCTTCAAAATGACTCTGCCAAACATTACTTGAAGCCTTCTCAGAATTCCCAGGCACAGTGAACTCTTCTTCCTTTTTATTTCAGTAACAATTATATAGGCCTCTAATAGAGCTTCACCATGGTTTTCATTTACATGGTTAGAAGCCATCAAACTGAGTTCCGAATCTGCAGACAAGGCCACAAGTAACTCCTTAACTTCTGCTTACTTTGGGTTCAGTTCGCTCTTCTTCACTATCTTAAGGTAGAGGTTAGGTTATTGATTTGAGATCTTTCTTCTTGTTTAATGTAGATATTTATAGCTATAAATTTCCCTTTAAGCACTGCTTTGGCTGCATCCCATTAGTTTTGCTATGTTGTACATTCATTTTCAGTAATCTCAAAGTACTTTCCAATTTTCCTTGTGATTTCTTCTTTGACTCATTGCTTACTTAGGAAGCTGTTATTTAATTTCCTCCATGTATTTAGTCAATTTTCGAAATTTCTTTCTGTTAGTGATTTTTAAATTCACTTCAATGTGGTCAAAGAACTTACTTGGTATGATTTCAATCCTTTTAAATTTATTGAGATTTATTCAATTTCCTAGCATATAGTCTATGTTGTATGTTCCATGAACATTTGAAACAAATGTGCATTGAGTTGTTGCTTGAGAGAAGACCTTTAAAAATGCTAATTACATCAAGTAGGTTAATACTGTTTTGGCTTTTTATATCCTTATTTATTTTCTATTCTATCAATTATTAAGGGAGGGGTAATGAAATCTCCAATTATAATTGCGGATTTGTCTACTTCTTTCTGTTTTGACAGTTGCTCCATTTATTTGGAGGCTCTGTCACTGGGTGCATACATATTTATGATTACTATGTTTTCTTGATGAACTGATCCCTAAAGATCATTATGTAATGTTGCTCTTTATCTCCAGCAATACTCCTTGTTCTAAAGTTGACTTTGTCTGATATTAAAACAGTTACCCTGCCTTTTTTATGTCTAGTGTCTGCATGGCATATCTTTATATTTAAACTAAGTTTCTTCCAGAGAACACATACAGTTGACCATGGAACAGGGGTTTGAACTACATACGTCCACTTATATGTAGATTCTTTCCAACAGTTTCAGTTCAGTAACATAAATGTATTTTCTCTTCCTTATGATTTTCTTAGTAACATTTTCCTCTCTCTAGCTTACTTTATTATAAGAATACAGTAGAAAATACATAATACATATAAAATATGTGTTTATCAACTATGTTATCAATGAAGTTTCTGGTCAACAGTAGGCTATTAGCAATTAAGCTCTGGGGAAAAGTTATATACAAGTTTATGACTATGGCGGTGGAGGGTGTAGCTATCAGCACTCTTTATTTAACCCCCGTTCAAGGTCAACTGTAGTTAGGTCTTGTATTTTAATCAGTTTGGTGTAATATATATACATACACACACACACACACACACACACATATATTATACACACACACATATATATGTATGTATGTATATTTAAGTTTTTACTTATTATGAGACTGAGAGAGAAAGGCAGAGACAGAGTCCCAAGCAGGGTCTGCGCTGTCGGCACAGAGCCCAATGTGGAGCTTGAACTCATGAACCATGAGATCGTGACCTGACCTGAAATCAAAGGTTAGATGCTTAAGTGACTGAGCCACCTAGGCATCCCCAGTCTGTTATCCGTTAATTGCAGCATTTACACCATTTATATTTAAAGTTATTGCCAACATGGCTGGGTTTAAATCTGTTATCTTGCTATTTGTTTTCCATTTGTCCCACCTATTCTTTGTTTCATTTTTTCCATGATCTTTTAGATAAAAAAGACTTATCACCACTGTTGGCTATTAGCATGCCTCTTTATTTTTTTAGTAATTATTCTACAGCAGGAGTTGACAGACTATGGTCCATGATGAAATCTGGCCCACTGTTTGTTTTTGTAAATAAAGTTTTCTTGAAACACAGCCACCATCCATTTGCTTAAATATTGTTTGTGGTTACTTTCATGACATAGCAGCAGGGTTAGGTAGTTGTAACAAAGACTGTATGGCCCACAAGGCCTAACATATTTACCATCAAAACATTTACAGAAAAAGTTTGCTCAGACCACTGCTCTATGGTTTAAATTTAAGAATAAAGATCCAATAACAAAATGTAATTCCTCTGACAATTACTCACATTATTTTCTTGATTCTTGTTGTTCTTCAAGAGTGTGATAATACAATTATGAATAAAGAAAGCAAGGGTAAGCACTCCAGTCAGCTGTGGAAACTGAAATCTTATCTCTAGGAGAAAAAGAGAGTGAAAAAACCCCACATTAAAACTGACAAGTAGAAAATGAATGTTAGTGGCCAAAAGTTGATTATGAAAAATTAGTTGTCTTTGCTTTATCCAGGGAATAATAACATTAAAATGCCTTTACAAAGTTCCTCAAGTCTAGCATTATACTTGAGCAAAGTACTTGAAAACAAAACAAAACAAAAAAGGAATCAAGAGAAGACTACTCTGTGAGGGTACTTTATATCAGATATTCCTGTTTGAGGTCACACAACTAATGTGTGGTGAAGCAGGATTCAATTTTAGGTCTAACTCTAAAGGTCTTCCTCTTCTAATATTTGAATCTGTCAGAAAAACACTTTTAGAAAATGAATCAGAAAAGGGAGAATTAGTCATCTAAAATTTTTCAAAGGCTAATCTAAAAAAGCATTGCTTAAAAATACTAGAAATAATTTAAATGTCTACAGAGAGGGGAATGGTTAAACTATGATACAGTTGCTCAATGGTATACAGTATATATGAATTATGTTCTAGATAATTATTTAACACCAAGGCAAATGTACATGATTTAAGTAGCATGCATAGTATGATTTTACATTTATTTAAAATATTTTGTGTGCATATATATGTATATATATATGCATAGAAAAAAAATGGAGAGATAATCACAAAGATTTAAATAGTGGTTACTTCTGACTAATGGGATTTATTTTATTTTTTAAATATTTATTTACTTTGAGAGAGAGAGAGAGACAGAGAGCACAAGTGGCAGAGGGACATAAAGAGAGGGAGAGAGAGAATCCCAAGCAGGCTCCATGCTGTCAGCACATGGCCCAACATGGGGCTTGAACTCACGAACCATGAGATCATGACTTGAGGTGAAATCAAGAGTCGGATGCCCAACCAACTGAGCCACCCCATGACTAGTGGAATTTATTTTAAATTAAACACTTACCTATATTCTCTTAATTTTCTACAATAAGTCCAAAGTTACGATGAAATAAGAATAATAAGACAATATTTCAAAAGCATTGTTATTTTCTGTCTTTGAGGTCTACTAACACAAAAATGAAAAAAAATGCTGTAAGGGGGAATAAGGCCTTGATTTACATGAAAACAGTGCTAGAGTAGATGACAAAGTGGAGAACAAGTCATCTTGGGGAGATTCCTTGTGTAAAAAGTAGAAACAAAAAAAGAAAGTCTACTGACTTTTTGCCATAATATTTTAGCAAAGAAAATAAGAATTAAGCACTAGCTTCTAAAAGAAATCAAGATGTAAGATATTAAAAATTATACACTTTAGTTTTCTATTAAGTTTTTGTTGGTCTGTTATCTTTTATCTGAATTTTTATTTGTGGAAACAATTCCAAGTATATTTTTCTTAAGAAAATTCTCCCCTTTACTGCCTGTAATCTTTAAAATTTTTTACATGTAACCAATAAAATAAAATGTGGAGGTAACTCCAACTTCTGCTTTAAAAAAATCAGCTTTTTAAAAAAGTTTTTTAGATTTTTAAGTAGTCTACACTCAACGTGGAGCTCGAACTTACAACACGGAGATCAAGAGTTGCACACCCTATTGACTTAACCAGCCAGGCACCCTCCTCCAAAATCAACTCTTAATAAATTGTGCATTCAAGGATAACATCATCACTTCAGATCAATAGTCAGCATTATATTTATGTAATAGTAACAGAGGTACCATTTTTAGAAAGATGATAAAATATTATTCACATGACCATATTCTTTGCAGAGAAACAATAGAAAAACTCTTCGGTAAAAATTCAAAGTCATCAAATCACAAAGGAAGAGAGCAAAAGAGAAAGAAACAAAGAAATTACAAAACAACCAGAAATCGATTAGTAAAATGGCAGTATTAAGTCTACACCTATCAATAATTATTTTAAATGTAAATGGATTAAATTCTCCAACCAAAAGACACAGAGTGGCTGAATGGATAAAATAAGACCCAACCAGATGCTGCCTCCAACAGACTCACTTCAGCACTAAGCATACAAATAGAATGAAAGTGATGGGATGGAAAAAGATATTCCATGCAAATGTAAACCAAAAGAAAGCAGGGCTATATGTATATCTGACAAAATAGACTTTAAATCTAAGATTGTAATAAGAAACAAAGAAGGTCATTATATAATAAAGGGATCAACTCATCAAGAAGGTATAACATTTGCAAATATTTATGCTCCCAACATAAAAACACCTAAACGTATAAAGGAAATATGAACAGATCTGATGGGAGAAATAGATAATAATACAATAAAAGTGTAAGATTTCAATACTACACTTTCAACATTGAATAGATAATCCAGAGAGAAAATCAAAAAGGAAATATTGGATTTATTTATTTTTTTTTTTTAATTAAAAAAAAATTTTTTTAACGTTTTATTTATTTTTGAGACAGAGAGAGACAGAGCATGAACGGGGGAGGGGAAGAGAGAGAGGGAGACACAGAATCGGAAGCAGGCTCCAGGCTCTGAGCCATCAGCCCAGAGCCCGACGCGGGGCTCGAACTCACGGACCGCGAGATCGTGACCTGAGCCGAAGTCGGACGCTTAACCGACTGAGCCACCCAGGTGCCCCGGAAATATTGGATTTAAATGACACATTACACCAGATGTACTTAACAGACATTTCCAGAACATTCCATCCAATAACAGAATACACATTCTTCTCAAGTGCACATGGAACATCTCCAGGATACATCACATGTTAGCCTATAAAACATATCTCAAATTTAAGAGGCTTGAAATCATACCAAGCATCTTTTCCAATGATGGTATGAAACTAGAAATCAATTACAGGAAAAAAAAATGGAAAATTCACAAATGTGGAGATTAAATAACATGTTACTGAACAACCAATGAGCCAAAGAAGGAATCAAAAGAGATATCAATATCTTGAGACAAATGAAAATGGAAACACAATATATCAAAACTTAAAAAATGAAGCAAAAACAGTTCTAAGAGGGAAAATTATAGTAATAAACATCTACATTAGAAAACAAGAGCTCAAATAAACAACCAACTTTATACCTCAAGTAATAATAAGAAAAAAGAACAAATTAACCTCAAGTAGTAGAAGAAAGTAAAAATAACAAGAGGGTAGAAATGAGAGGAGAGCAGAGATAAATGAAATGGACACTAAACAGACAACAGAAAAGATCAATAAAATTAAGAGCTGTTTTTTTTTTAAAGATAAACAAAACAGACACACCTTTAGCTGTATTAAACAAGAAAAAAGAGAGAGGACTTAAATTATAAATAGGGGCACCTGGGGGGCTCAGTCAGCTGACTGTCTGACTTTTGATTTTGGCTCAGGTCATAATCTCGGGGTCATGGGATTTAGGGATTGAGCCCTAAATTGGGTGTGGAGCCCACTTGGGATTCTCTCTCTTTCTCTCCCTTTGCCCCTCTCTCCCATTCATGTGCTCTCTCTCTCTCTCTCTCTCCAAAAATAAAATTTAAAAATTAAAAAAACATAAATGAAAGAGAAGACTTCACAAGTGATACTACAGTAATAAAAATCTATAAAAGACTACTGTAAACAAATACACACCAACAAATTAGACAATTTAGAAGAAATTAATATATTATTAGAAACATACAAACTACCAAGACTGAATCATAAATAGAAAATATGAACACACCAGTTTCTACTGAGGAGACTGAATCAGTAATAAAAAATCTCTCAATAAAGACAAGTAAGTCTAGGCAGGACCAGATGTCTTCACTGGTGATTTCTACCAAATATTTGAAGAAGAATTAATATTAATCCTTTTTAAACTCTTCCAAAAAATAAAAGAGGAGGGAACACTTGTAAACTCACTTTATGAGGGCAATATTACCCTGATATCAAATCCAGACAAGGACACTACAAGAAAATTACAGGCCAGTTTCCGTGATGAACACAGATGCAAAAATCCTCAACAAAACATTAGCAAACTGTTTTCAATAATACATTAAAAGAATAATACAGCATGATTAAGTGGGATTTATTTGAGGGATGCAAGGAGAGTTCAACATCTACAAATCAATCAGTTAATACCCCACATTAATAAAACAAGGGATAAAAAATCATATGGTCATCTCAATGGATGCAGAAGAAGCATTTTACAAATTTCAACATCCATTTATGATAAACACTCTCAACAAACTGGGTATGGAGGGAATGTACATCAATGTAATAAAGGGCATGACCAACATCATACTCAACAATGAAAAGCTGAAATCTTGCTCACCAAGATTAGGAACAAGACAAGGATGCTCACTCTCACCATTCTTATTCAGCATAGTACCAGAAATCCTAGCCACAGCAATTAAACAAGAAAAAGAAATAAAAGGCACCCAAATCAGGAAGGAAGAAGTAAAAGTGTCCCTATTTGCAGATGACAGTATATTGCCTATAGAATACTCTAAAGACTCCACTAAAGAACTGTTAGAACTAAGAAATAAATTCAGTAAAATTTCAGGATACAAAATCAACACACAAAAACCTCTTGCATTTCTTTTTTTCTTAAGCTTATATTTCTTTATTTTTAAGAAAGACAGTGCGAGTGGGAGAGGGGCAGAGAGAGAGGGATACAGAGAATCCTAAGCAGGTTTCACACTGTTAGTGCAATGCAGAGCCCGATGTGGGGCTCAAACTCATGAACCACGAGATCATGCCTTGAGCTGAAGTCGCACTCTGAGCCACCCAGGCACCCCTGTTGTACTTCTATACACTAACAATGAACCATTAGAAAGAGAAATTAAGAAAACAATCACATTTACAATAGCATCAAAAAAGAATAAAGTACTTAAGAATAAATTTAACCAAAGAGGTGAAAGGCCTATAAGGTAAAACTGAGAGTAATGAAAGAAATTGAAGAAGACACAAATGGA
Source organism: Panthera tigris (assembly GCF_018350195.1). NCBI lineage: Eukaryota > Metazoa > Chordata > Mammalia > Carnivora > Felidae > Panthera > Panthera tigris. Next base: position 123,422,620 of record NC_056660.1, read on the forward strand.
AATAGAAAGATATGCCATCTCCATGTATTTGAAGAATTATTATTGTTAAAATATGCATGCCACCTAAAGCAATTCAGTGTAATCCCTATTAAAATTCCAATGGCATTATTCACAGAAATAGAACAAACAATCCTAAAATGTATATGACACCACAAAAGACCCCCAAGCCAAAGCAGTCTTGAGGAAAAATAAAGCTGAAGGCATCACAATCTCAGATTCAAACTACAGGACAAAGCTATAGTAATCAAAACAGTATGGTACTGGCAAAAAAGAGACAAAGAGATCAATGGAACAGAAAAGAGTCCCCAGAAGTATATCCACACATTTATGGTCAATTCATTTATGTCAAAGGAGCCAACAATATACAAACTAGATCACTCATCACCCAGCTGTGAATTATCACCTCAGCAGTACTTTAGCTATATCCCCAGGTTCTGACAGTGTTTTCATTAACACTGCTTTTCTACATATTGTTGATTCAGAGAGAGGGAATAAATGAGGCTTTAGCACCTCTGACCTCAGCTTTAATTATTATTATTATTATTAATAGTGGTAGTAATTTGACTGGAGCAGCTCCATTATGAATCCTATGTTTAGGCAGGGAATTATATGACTACTTTTCCTCTACCTTACTGACCTCCTGGAGACATAGAGGACTATCTCCTACTTCAGCCAACCTTAAATAAAACAGAAAGATGGTTTGAGCCACTAAAGTTATTTATTTATTTATTTTTTAATGTTTATTTATTTTTGAGACAGAGAGAGACAGAGCATGAACGGGGGAGTGTTAGAGAGAGAGGGAGACACAGAATGTGAAACAGGCTCCAGGCTCTGAGCAGTCAGCACAGAGCCCGACGCAGGGCTCGAACTCACAGACCGCGAGATCGTGACCTGAGCCGAAGTCGGCCGCTTAACCGACTGAGCCACCTAGGCGCCCCCACTAAAGTTATTTTTAAGTTAAATAGAAAGCTCTTCATAATTGGGCTTTGCCTCTTTATCCTTATCTCGAGTCACTTCCCCAACAAGTATTCTTTCACTGCAGCCTCCCAAATTCTTGTAATTTCCTAAATGGGTCATGTTATCTCAGGCCTTAGCTATTGCTTAAACATATTGTTCTGTTGACGTGGAACACACCCCGTCCTCCAATTCTTCATTTAAAGAACTCCTTGGCCCTTAAAACATTCTCTGTTTAGAACCCATATCTAATTTCTAATTCTTTATTATTATTATTATTATTATTAAAGAGAGAGAGCAAGTGGGGGAGAGGGGCAGAGGGAGAAAGAGAGAGCAAAGCATGACTCGGGGCTTGATCCCACGACCCTGGATCATGGCCTAGGCCAAACTCAAAAATCAGATGCTCAACTGACTGAGCCACCCTCAGGTGCCCCTGATTTCTAATTCTTATTTACATAAAATTTCTCTATATTATTACGTCTCTTTTATATATCTCTGCATTATGATCATTAATTCACAAACTGGTCTTACTGCTCAACTGTAAGCTCCTGGAGGGCGGTGAGCCATGTCTTTTTTGACAATGTATGACTCATAATCAGAGGTATTAATTTCTATTCAGAATAAAGGACTTCAGCTGTTATCAGTGGTCAAAATTTGATTTTAAATTGTTCTTCAAACTGATTTTGCTTTTTGCTAAGATCTATTAGTTTTCAATAAGCTCTCTTCAGTATAGCTAGTCTTTCCTGTCTTTCAAAGCAGTCAACCCCTATTACCATTAAATGCTTCCTGAAGCAACTTGTTAGTTGATCCTTTTCTAACTATGTCAGGTGATACCAGTGTTGTTTGTCAAATTAGAATAAATATCCAGCTTTTTCCAATTAGCCAACAAAAACTCTTTTTGAGCATCTTTCCTAAAAACCTGAGGGGCACCTGGGTGGCTCAGTCGGTTAAGGGTCCAACTTTGTACCAGGTCATGATCTTGCATTCCGTGAGTTTAAACCCGGTGTCAGGCTCTGTGCTGACAGCTCAGAGCCTGGATCCTGCTTCAGATTCTGTGTTTCCCTCTCTCTGCCCCTCCCCTGCTCATCCTGTCTGTCTCTCTCTAAAATAAACATTTGAAAAAAACGCTGAAATTCTTTTCAACAGTTTTACTGATATATAATTCATATGCACTTCACCCATTTAAGTGTACAACCATTTTGGAAAGCCATTTGGTAATATCTACCAAAGCAGAGTATACGCATACCCTCTGACCTCACAATTCCACTCCTAGGTTAATACTCAAGAGAAAGCTGGCATATTTTCATCAAAGATATGTAGGAGAATAGAGTACTGCAATAAACATAATACTAAACAACTGGAGACAAATGTCCCTTAACAGTAAAAGATAAAACAAATTGTGGGTATGTATAGTTATATAGTAAGATGCCAGTGAGAATGAATGAACTACAAACAGACATAATATGGATCAGTATCACAGTATAATGTTGATTGGAAGAAGCCAGACACAAAAGAATGTATGTTCTATATTCCTTTTACGTGATGTTAAAAAAACAACTGACAACCTCCTTTAGGGCTAGAAGTTAGAACAGTGGTTATCACTGTAGGGAGACAGTGGCTGGTAGGCATACTGAATGGGACTTCTGGAGTGCTAGTTTTTTATCTGGTGCTAGGTATCTAGTATGTTCTTTGTGATGAATACTTATGAGTTGTGCACTTTTATATGTGGATGTTATGCTTCAATAAAAAGTTCAAAAGCAAAAACAAAAAAATGGTAAGGCCTACACATTAAAAATATGAAAAGAAAAATTCCATTATGTTTGGAGACATTATTAAGCATCGATGAATGCACGGTAGAATGCAGTCTGCTTCTAATAACATTAATAACAAAACTACTTAAATCATATGTAGTTAGAAAATTATTTTTTTCTGGTTGCATATGAACACAATGCTGCTATCAAATGGACAATCACCCCATAATCCTTGAATATCAGTGTCTGAAATCTTTGTGAAATCAGTTCCAAAGCATTTAATAGGTTTTCATTGTTAAAATGTATTCTTAACAGCAGTCTTAAATGTGTGCTAATTGTTAAAAGTTAAATAGTATTACAGGGCTCCCAACAAAATAACAGTATTCTCTTGCTTCATACCTCCCATCCTAAATCCTGTTTCCTAGAGGGAACTAATTATAACTTCTTATCTTTAATATGCTTATATTCCTTTTCCCTTATTTTTTAAATTTTAGACATAATCCATTGCTTTTCTACCTGAAGACTTTAGTCCTTTTCTATTACTACCATCACTCACATTTTCCCATCTCTAACCCCTCCATAAAATCACAATTCAAATTTTGATTTTACAAAATCAATATTCAGTGTTTTAATTTTCATGGTTATTCTGTACTATTCAGTTATTATTATGTTTTCTTATATAAAAATACTTTTGTTGGCCTGTTTTTATGGAGATATGGAGGTTTTTACTTTTTGGTTGCCTGTCTAGTTAACACTAATTTTTCCCCAAACTCTCCAGAAGAATGGTAAAACTTTACCCACTCTATCCATACAACACATCAAACAATCTTTTCCATTTCATTTTCCTTTTGGAAAAATTGCTTCCTGGGGTGCTCTGTCTGCTGCTGTGGTCTGGGCAGGGTGCTCGCTAGGCCTGCTGTACAGCTGTTTCCTAGGCTATCCCTTCACTGCCACTCAGAGGAGTTTGCAATTTACTGCTTTTTGGTGGAGCACATTTTGCAGTTTTTTGTGAGAAAGAGTTCCTGGAAGGTAAAATTTTGTGAGACTTTATTTTCTGAAAATAGCTTTAATGTACTCTACAACTTCAGTGAGGGTATGGTAGGATTTGAAATTTTAGGTTAAAATAATTTATTCTGAGACCTTCATGACACTTTTCTAGCTTTTGGAGTTATTAAAGTCTGATACTATTCTGAACCCAGACCTTTTTTACAGACCTATCCTTCATCCATAGAAGCTTTCAGGGTCTTCTCTTTATCTGTGGTGTTCTAAAATCTTATGATGATATGCTCTGGTATGGGTTTCATTCAGAGTGCTGGGCACTTTGGGTCCTGTACATCTAGAAACTCATGTTTTTTGGTTTGCAGGAAAGTTTAATTATTTCTTTGATAATTTCTTCCCCCTTCATATTCTTTGTTTCTTGGAACTATTTTTCATTATTGGGCTACCTGGATTAATGCTCTAATTTTCTTATCTTTTCTGTTTTTCCTTCCTTCCTTCCTTCTTTCCTTTCCTTCCTTGCTTCCTTCCCTCCTTCTTCTCTCCCTTTTTTCCTCCCATACATCCATGATTTCTAATATAATTTTGGGAAGTTAGCTTTATCTTCCAAATTTTCTTTGCATTCTTAATTTCCATTATATTTTTGGTTTCTTTTTCTTTTCTTTTCTTTTTGTTTTGAGAGAGAGAGAGAGAGATTGAGAGAGAGAGAGAGAGAGAGAGAGAGAGTGTGTGTGTGTGTGTGTGTGTGTGTACATGCACACAAGAGTGGGGTAGAGGCAAAGGGAGAAGGAGACAGAATCTTAGGTATGCTCTACACTCAGGTCAGAGCCTAACACAAGGCTTAATCTCAGGACCATGAGTTCATGACCTGAGCCAAAATCAAGAGTCTGACACTTAACTGACTGAACCACCCAGGCGCCCCATCTACTATATTTTTGGTTTCTAAGACCAAGGTACCTCCTTCTTTTTTTCCTTCCTTGGCATCCAAATACTATTTCATGGATATATCACTGTCTTGTGTCACTTTGAGAAGGTAATTTTTTGAAAGTTTTTTCTTTTGTTCCCTCTTATTCTTCTTGTCCCTTCAAGGTCCTCCCTCTTGCCCCAGTTTTGTTTTCATGTAAGAGGTTTTCCACAAATATCTAGTGATCTTTGTCTATTTTTTAACATTTAAAAGTGAAGCACTAAAAAAATGTATACTTAGTAAACATCTAAATGGTCTGATACAAGCAAGGTACTTGCCATTTCTTTGGGAGAACCCAAATATCCAAGACTCTAGGTCTTTCCTCTTGGGTTTGTCAGTTTCTACAGAGGAGAATCCTTTGTTATTCTATGTTGTCAGCATTCTGGGAGCCAAAGAGTAAAGAGAAGAGAATTGGAGGGGTACAGGGAGGCAGGACCTTCTCACCATTCAGCATATACACTTTCGCTTAGTCCCTGTTTTCAGACTAGAGCCTTCTTACCACCCTTTGTTGTATTTGGAGGGACTGAGTTCTGAGCCTGACTACTCAGTCTTCCATTTCTTGCTAGGTTGAGGAGGAAAGGGGTTTATAATACAACTACTCCTGATGTAAACTTTCAGGGAATTCTATCCATTTTAGGCCCTTTTCCTTACTCTTGCTTTGTGAGTGACCCAAAAACCTTCAAATACTGAGGGTTTCAATGTGTAGCTCAAAATGGCTTCCCCTGTAGTGGAATCCCTCTCTATAGATACTTACATTTCAGCTTTGTCTACTTTGCTGTCAGTCTAACCATCTTCCAGTTTGCCAGCATCTAACAATCTGTTGCTATCTCTTGCCTGCTGTTGTCTCTTCTACAGTCCCCTTTGTTTGTTACTTCTTTACTGTTGTTTTAATGACATTTAGGGAGGAGTAGGGATAAACACATTTATTCACTCAACATTGTTTAGTGACTACTCACTATGCCCTTGGAATTATTATAGGCCTTGGGGGTACAATAGTAATAGAGAATTATAGAAAACAAAAACAAAGAAACATTTCTTTTCTCAGGAGCTAATATTCTTCTTAAGGGAGACAGATACACAGGTTAAAAAAAAATACAGGTATTCCTTACCAAGTGAACTTTCAATCTCTGAATTTAAGAAACAAATACATTTGGAAACATTTTTAGAAATGTTTGTTATCTTAACTTCTGCTACTTTCTATCTGAAACTCAGGACCCAAATAGATTAGAAAAACAGATACCCCTTAATATGCCAATTCAGTATCAGAATTAAGAACTTAAAAGATATAGATGACCAGGAATATTTGCATATAAGATTTGGTAGAGGTGGGAGTGGGCAGGAAGCCATGGAAGGCCTCTCTAATGATACTAACCATATGGATACCTGCGAAAAGACAAGGGCATTGTGTACACAGTTAACAGTGCAAGGACTTGGGGACACAAGCATGCTTGCCATTCTTGTGGAACAGCAGGGAAGACAGTGTGGCTGGAGTAGACTAAATAAGTAGGAGAGTAGTAGGGAATGATAGCAGAGAGAAAGCCAGGAGTCAGATCATATAGGACCAAGACTATGATAAAGACTTGCTTTATTCTGAATGAGAAGGGAAACCGTTAGAGGCTTATGGACGTTGTGTTTTAAAAACATCACTCTGGCTGCTAGGGGTAGAACAAGACTACTGAAGGGGAGACAGAGTAGAAAGGGTGAGACTAGTTAAGAGGCTACTATAAAAATCCAGATGAGAAATTAGCATCTTGACACAATTCTTTTTGGTGGAAAGGGTAAGAAGTAGTCAGATTCTCCAGGGCACCTGGATGGCTCAGTTGGTTGGGCATCCGACTTTGGCTCAGGTCATGGTCTCACAATTTGTGGGCTCGAGCCCCGCACAGCTGTGCTGACAGCTCGGAGCCTGGAGCCTGCTTCAGATTCTGTCTCTGTCTCTCTCTCTCTGCCCCTCCTCCCTCACATTCCGTCTCTGTCTCTCAAAAAGGAATAAACGTTAAAAAAAAAAAGAAGTAGTCAGATTCTCGATTTATTTTATTTTATTTTATTTTTTAACGTTTATTTATTTTTGAGACAGAGAGAGACAGAGCATGAACGGGGGAGAGTCAGACAGAGGGAGACACAGAATCTGAAACAGGCTCCAGGCTCTGAGCTGTCAGCAAAGAGCCCGACGCGGGGCTCGAACTCACAGACCGCAAGATCATGACCTGAGCCAAAGTCGGCCGCTTAACCGACTGAGCCACCCAGGCGCCCTCGATTTATTTTAAAAGTACAGATGACATGCTTTGCAGACATGTAGGGTGGGGAAAAAAAAAGAACAGTCAAGTATGACTCCAAAGTTTTGGGCCTGAGCAAGTGGAAAACTGGAGCTACAACTTTCTGAAATACAGAAACCAGGGAGAGCAGGTTAAGCAGGTTGGAGGGATGGGGGTGGATGAGGAATAAAACAAGTATTTGTTTTTCATAAATTTCAATTTGAGATACCCAGTGGACATCCAAGGGGAGATGTAGAAGGGGCAGGTAGGTATTTGAGTATGGATCTCAGGGGAGAGATCTGGGCTAGAGATATAAAATTGGGACTAGTCATCATATAGACAATATATAAAGCCAGGTGACTACATGCTATTACTTAGAGAATAAGAGTAGAGATAAAAGAGGCTTGAGTAAAACCCTGGATAACTCCGTAATTCACCGGTCAGAAATATGAGAAAGAGTGGTCATGTAGAAGAATCAAGAGAAAATGGGGTTTTAGAGGTTAAGTATAGAAAACGTTTCAAGATGGAAGCAGTGACCAAATGTGCCCATGCTACTGATAGGTTGAGCAGGAAGAGAAGGAGTTATTGGTTGTCAGTGGAGTGACTGGGGCAAAAGCCTAACAGACATGAGTTCAAGGCAAAATGGAAGGAGAAGTAGAAACAGCACAGAAAACTCTTTCAAAGAGTTTTTCTTTAAAGGGAAACAACAGCTAGAGGGGAATGCAGGGTCGTATGAGCTTTTGTTTTTAGACTGAAAGACAGATTTATATTCTGATAGGAATAATTGAGTAAAGGAAAATTTTGATGATACATGATTAAAAAGACAGAAGGGATAACTACAGAAATAAAGTCTTGGAGGCAGGCAGGATGGGATGAAATACATAAGGAGATTTTTTTTTTCTCATTATTTTCTAATTACCTAGGAAGAAGAGTAATGGGATCCACTAAATTAAGAAAGTAATTTTAAGTAACAAAAGTATATAAATAAAGATTCAATCAGAATACAAGTTTATGTGAATTCTTCATCAGGACAGTAAAGAGTCATACCCTCCAAAGTTCCCTGACTCTTAATTATATTAGGATTTACTGAAAAAGATTTATGCTATATTTTCATTCCTAAGAAATTCTTCAATCATGATAAAGTAACCAGTTTCAGGACCATAAATATTAACACAAGCCTCTTTAATCCTCATGATTCTCCCTTCATAGCATTTAAAAGTGAAATTAAGTGAGGGATGTCTGGGTGGCTCAGTTGCTTACGTGTCCGACTCTTGATTCGGCTTGGGTCACGATCCCAGGGTTGTGGGATAGAGCCCTGGGTCACGCTCTACACTGAGTGTGGAACCTGCTTGAGATTCTTTCTCTCTCTCCCTCTCCCCATTCATTCTCTCTCTCTCTCTCTCTCTCTCTCAAAAAAAAAAAAAGAAAGTGAAATAAATGGCTTAACCTCTTTTTAAATATGTTCTCCTTTTCATCTTCTAAATATTTATACTCTCTTTTTTTCATTCATATTTCTCTCATGTCCTATCATTAGCAGAAACATTTATCGCTAAGACTCTTACTATAAATCAGTATGGATCTAATTTTAGAAAAAAACATCCTGGACTATTTTTATCAATGAATGGAAGCACTAGCTCAATGTTGCCATTTTCATCTGTGTTCAATTTTAAATACAAACTGAAAGAGAAGGATGCCTTTCAAGATCCAATATTTCCTTTATCCCAAATTGACACTGACTTATGAACTTCTTATAGAAATAAAAAAATCAAAGCTAATGCACCAAGATGATCTGAAAACAAGTAACCATAACAAACAACTTTCAACAAATACCAACTCAATACACCTGGAAAACCCAGGAATGTTGTAGCAAGAGAAATAGAATGAGTGGTAGACAATTATAATTGCTGACTTTAGAGAGTAACATCAGATACTAAATAAATTTGAATTCTAGACTGCCTGAATTAACAGGTGAAGAATGGAAAGAAAGCAGTCTCTCTAAACAAGGGGATTTTTTTTTTTTTTTAACATTTATTTATTTTTGAGACAGAGAGAGACAGAGCATGAACAGGGGAGGGGCAGAGAGAGAGGGAGACACAGAATCTGAAACAGGCTCCAGGCTCTGAGCGGTCAGCACAGAGCCCGACGCGGGGCTCGAACTCACGGACCGTGAGATCATGACCTGAGCCGAAGTCAGCTGCTTAACCGACTGAGCCACCCAGGTGCCCCTAAACAAGGGGATTTTGTACTACTTTCTCTTCATTAGTTTCCAGGAGACTAGTATAATACTCACTTCTATTTTTTAATCTGTTCTCTCATTTAGCATTATCCATTCATTGCTTCCTAATCCTCTAAATTTGAGTGACTTAAGAAATTCCCAATTTATAACCATGAGAGAAAAAAGGAGGGAGGGAACACTTAAAATTATCATCTCAATTAGCCTGAAAAACAATTTAAAAAAAACCATGAGGAGAACAATGATGTTAATGAAGAGTATTATCTACATATATTAACACTGACCAGGTTCTAAATCTCTGAAATTCTAAGGGTGTACTTTCACAGAAAAGTCTAGAAAATGAGTTCTTGATTTTTCAATTGCATTATAACTTCAGTGAACTTCAATTCTAAAGCAGAAAGGACAACAGACCCTGGTTACTCCTAACTGAAAGAAAAGCAGAGATATTTCAACTGTACCCCTGTTTTTAGCTTAATATTAAGCATTGATAAACAGTGCTTGTTCAAAAAATACCACTATTTGTTTTATGATAGCAATACTTTAACAATAGTTAACTAAAGGTCACATTTTTTTGTAATTTACTGATTCTTTATTTGACCAAAACAGCTCACCTGGTACAAAATATTCTGTTTGCATAAACCAATGAAATTCCAAATGAAATCCCAAGCGAATGGCCTTCAAGGTGACAAGGAAAATCAAATAGAGAACAGATACTGTGCCTGTGAGAAAAAAATTCAGAAACCATTGATCATTTTTGTGTATTTTACAGACTATTTTAAAATTAAGCTTTGTTTCTATATTCTCAGCAAAGTTTGGAAAATTATTACCTTCATGGATTATGCCCACTAAAACCCAGGTGTGATCTAAAGAACAGAAACAAGCTATGTGAGTTTTCAGAAAACAAAGCAAAACATTATATAGTGGGCCTAAGAACTAGATGAAGGTAGCTCATATACTGAAGAAGCCAAGACTGTCTAATTTATTTATGAGTTAAGTAGAGGATACATGCAAAGAATTCATTACAAAACTGTATGGTTACATAGGAGAAAAAACCAACATCAAACTGACTCTTATTCTTTGTATTGGAAATATCAGAGATAGTCAATAAGCAGGAAAAGTCTGCCACAGTATTTACTGAAAGATGGTAAGAAAGTAGAGAAAGAAAAGTAGTGACTGTGGATTATAAACCTATTTGAGAAAGGTGATAAGCCAAATAATCCATGAACACTCTGATGTCGTATCTGGATAAGGTTTCAACTAGGCAGTACTACCTATTAGATGAAAAGATTACAGATTCTACTCATAGGTATTTATACACAGGGTGAGGTGGACATTCACAGCTTCTGGTAATCTAGAAGTTAAAGAATTATTCCTTTAAGGAGTTAAATCCAGTCATTATGGAGTAGAGTCAGGAAATTCAAGTAGGTTTCTTTCTTTATGAATTAGATAAAAATTTCTGTAAAGAAGCCACAGTTTTAAAAGGGAGAGTATCAAGAAAAAGGGCAAAAGCAAAATATCCTTAAGGAGGTGGAAAATAATCAACCTGGTTACAAGTTTTGTGATTGTTTAGCAAATATTTCTATAAATTTATATGCCAACTTTTAAAGATCTGTTCCATAGGAAAGTCGGCAAGCAAATCAGGAAACCACAAATGAGCTACTCTGGGTTTGCAGATTAGCTGATTCAGAAAGAATAAAAACAAGAGGCCAAAGCTTATATAACCACAACTTTTAATTCTCTGTGGGTGTCTATGGCAGTCTTGCAGTGAATCCTATTGTGAGACAGAGAGGTATAGAAAAATACCCTTACCTCCTACTTTGGTTTTCTGAAACTCAAAAAGCTAGCTCCTTGATGTGATGAGTAATCTAATTATTTTATACTCTAGGGCCTACCAGGAGATCAGATCTATAGGGAGGAGGTGAAATCCTATGGTTTATTTGGGGTTATCAATTTTTTATGAATGTTATCCTTGTCTTTAGCTAACCAGATCTAAGCTTTCATTAGGGGTTCCTTTCGCCGTCTAAAAGCTCAGTGTTGCAAAAGTGCTGCAAAAAAAAAAAAAAAAAAAAGTGAAAACATTCCTTTAACGATGCTAAAATTTCTGAAATTTCTTCAGTGATTTCAGAAATTTCCGTAAAACAGGGCTCACAGTAAGAAGTCTCTTCCTTTAAAGAGGCCTTTTCTCTCCAGTAGAGAGAAAGCACTGAGGAGGATGGCAAAAGCAGAATAAAGCTGGGCAGGTTGAGTTAGATAAAAAATGATATCCCAGGTCGGAAGGTGGTAATTCTGTGCTATACTCTTAAATAGAAACTGTAGGAAAAAAATATTCCATAACCTCCCTTAGTAAGTTCTAATGATTCCAATCCTTAGGATTGAGAATTCCTATAATATCCAGTATGGATCTCTCCTCCTGAAATCTTAATGTTTCCTCTAATTGTACCCACAGAAGAAACGAGGAATAGTGTTTCAGTAAGGATAGAACAGGAAATCCAGTAACTCTTCTTTAAAAAAAAGAACATGGACTTAAAATGGTCATCTACATTTTCCTCTGTGCCAAACTCCACAAAGAAAACCAAAAAGCAGGGTAACATACAAATGAACAAATTGAACATAGATGAACAGGCCTGGTGGGTAACTCCCCAGCCAGACTGCATCCACAGAATCCAACATGTACTCCACTACACAGAAGCTCTATAACACAATGCCTTGGCTTACCTAGGATATTAAATTTTGAAAAAAATGAAGGAGATTTGAAATTGAGCAGTGGCAGCAGGAGCCCTATGAGGTAAAAGGGCACTGTCTTAGACTTATTCCACCACTTTTCAAACTGCTGCAGTCCCGTGTCATTGGCATAGAAAATCATAGAGCCATTGTCAGGGTGGCCACCACTCCCAGCACTTGGACAAATCACTGCAACAGGAAAGCATCAGATAAGAGAAGACCACAAAGAACAGACAATGAGTATCCCAAAAGACTGACACTTGTTCTACCAACCTCAACTTGTCTCATGAATATTAAGTTTCCCCTTTCTGGAAAAAATGGAGGGTTATATTTAGATATAGGATAGGACTCTTTTATCTGCAAACAATTAAAGGTGGTAGAATCTTAGACAATTCTGAGGTATATCCTTAATTTTTATGGGAAGCTATAAAATATCCCACCAACTATCCTTTGGTTCCATTGCCAGAGAGAAAATTTTGGGATGAATGGTATTTGATCTCATTTATACAATGATGTAAGAAATATTCAGGGTGATTTGTTACTTTTATGTTAATAACCCACACAAAGGCCAAAGAGCAGGTTTCTTTTAACAAAATCTATCGGGTTGGAATAAAAAGTGGACATCATTGAAACAGCTGACACAGTATTTCCAACACTGAATTGTTGGTTATGGCTTAAGAATCCTTGAATTCCAGCAATCTGGGATAATTCTTCCGTAAGTTTATCACATTTTACAGCAGCCTAAGAGCCTAGATGATATCCAGAGAAGTGGGAATTGAGTAAAACATTTTTCCTAACACTGATCTTCAAATGGTAATTTCTTTTGTTAAGGAGAGGCAATACACATCATTCTGTGTTTCTATTTTCACAATAGTACTTTTCTTAATAATCAGCTCTTTTTAAAAGAACTCTTAATGCTGGTGAAAAATACTCCTACTGAGCAACATTCATACTCATTACTAGTCAAAGAGAAAACGATACGTTCATTTTAAGTTCTGTTTTTAATTTTATTCTCTATCTGTTTCTTGGCATGCCACAAAGCCACTTAGTTTTCTTGCTTAGTCAGCATTTTTATTTTTTTTTAATGTTTATTTTATTTTTGAGAGAGAGAGGAACAGCACAGCTGGGGAGAGGCCTAGAGAGGGGGACAAAGGATCCGAAGCGGACTCTGTGCTGACAGCAGGGAGCCCAATGTGGGGCTCAAACTCATGAACTGTGAGATCATTACCTGAGCCAAAGTTGGATGCTCAACTGCTGAGGCACCCATTGTCCCTACTTAGCATTTCAACATGTATTTTTCTCTGTTATGTCTGGACAGAAGTAAATTAACTTGAATTTTTCTTGTGCTAGTAATTACAGTGGTAAAAAGCACAGGCTATGGAGATAAATTGACTAAATAATGAACCGTGACTCTGTCACTTAATACTTATGTAACCTTGGGCAAGTCATTAGTTTCTCTGTGCCTTCCTTGGTTTCTGCATCTAGAGAGTGAAGCAAAGAGGTACTGTACAACATTTAGACTAATGCCTGCTACACAGTAAGTATCCAAAAATGCCAGCTGTAATTTTATATTAACTGAGATGGACTATTTCATACTCTTACTATTTAATACATTCTTCAAAATAAGCAGATGAATCAGCAAGTGCTAGTATCAACATACCACTATGCAAAGTAAATTGACTTTGCTGATGGTGTTCTTGAAATCATCAGTGTATGAAGAGATTTTAAAATTATACCAAAATATTTTAGGATAATTATTCAAAGGTGTGTGTGCGTGTCCAGAAAAAAGCTGGTACTTCACTCACTCATTTGCTAGTGTTAACAAAATACAGGTTAATAGGTTTAATTAAAGAGCAAAGTAAGATACTGAATAGTAAATACTGAAATGGTTGCTTCATGAGAGAGACTTTTGCCTGTCTCCTACATCCCCAAAGTCTAGAACAGTTCCTGACACAGGCTTAAAAAATATATATTGAATGAACTGTCTTCTCAGAGATCAATGCATTCATCCATCAAAATGTTATCATCTTGGGGGCTCCTGGGTGGATCAGTCAGTTAAGCATCCATCTCTGGATTTTGCTTAGGTCATGATCTCACAGTTTGTGAGTTCGAGCCCTGTGCTGACAGCATGGAGCCTGCTTAGGATTCTCTCTTTCTTCCTCTCTCTCTCTCTCAAAATAAATAAAAACTTTAAAAAAATTATATCAATTTGGTATCTCTGAAATCTAAATACATAAAAGCCTTAGGTGATGTACAAGTTTAACAGTGAGACTGTTAACAAGGTTATCATAGCTTTGTTATTCACCTTCCCTGTGACTGCCATCATGGATAAATCCACATGCTACAAAGATTTATTGTAAATAAATTAATTGAAGGAAACTTTTCCAAGAAATTAAGATATTTTTGCTAAGCCTTCAGTTTATTTTTCTGTATTTACTAACCTTTGTTCATCAGGAAATTAATTATTCTGTAGCATACAGTTTTGTGTATCTTAAATATTAGTAACTAATACAATAAACATCTAAAAAAGTTAACAAACTGAGAACTATGCTTTTAGACTTCTGAAACAATTAGCAGAGATAGAGGCTCTTAAAAACAAGTATTGACTATTTATAGGCAAATATGGATTTTATAGATGTTAGTTACAATTGTGAATTGCATAATATGAACTCAACCTTGTTTAGCTTACATTAACACAACGTTTTATGGAGTGTGTTTTTTTATAAAGACACCAGTTGCTGAAAATTTAATAGTGGCTCAGTTAACATAATGATAATGATATTACATTAATTATTTACCTAAGATAAAGCAATATATTCTACCTTAAATACGTTTTGAAGTGAAGTAGAAAATTCAAAACAAAACAAAACAAAACAAGCTAAGGGGCGCCTGGGTGGCTCAGTCGGTTAAGCATCTGACTCTTGATACTGGTTCAGGTCATGATCTCACAGTTGTGATCTCAAGCCTCATGTTGGGATCCATGCTGAGCATGGAACCTGTTTGGGATTCTCTCTCCCTTTCCCCTACTCCCTCTCACTCTCAAAATAAATAAATAAACTTAAAACAACAAAACAGGGGCACATGGGTGGCTCAGCTGGTTAAGCTCAGGCCATGATCTGGCAGCGGTTCATGAGTTTGAGCACCACATCAGGCTCTCTGCTGTCAGGTCGGAGCCACTTCAGATCATCTGTCCCCTTTTTTCTCTGCCCCTCCCTCACTCATGCGTGTACTTTCCCTCTTTTTCTCTGTCACTCTCTCAATCAAAAATAAACAAACATTAAAAACAAAACAAAACAAAACAAAAACAAGCTAAGCTTCAAATTCTAAGCTACTTACCCGGGTTGCTATCATTGGTACTCAGTACAGCATCTGTGTCATTAATGTGATGAATAAAATCTAAAAATTAGAGAAAAAAATACATTTTAATACCAAATAAAAGCTGTTAAACCAATCACTCTCTAAAATCTTTGATCTATAAAAATCTTTTAAGATCTAGCATGGGGTAATATACCTAGTACAAGGAACCAAGACTGCTTCATTGTTAACACAGCTTCGCCTTTGTCAGCTTTCTGTACTTACAGTAATGATGCCATTGACTTCAGAGTTCTCACTATGGAAAATTTTCACATGATTGAGGATTAAAAAAAAAAAAAAAATCTAGCCACAAATCAGAATTTAGTTAAAGCCCTGGAATCAAACTGTACAACTGTTTTCTTTTACCCACACTAATTTATATGTAAGTATAGTTACACCTTATATAAAGAAGGGGAAAACCAACACTTATAATAGCCAAGATTATCAGGAGAACCACTTAAAGTTTTTAGAAAGTATACTACATGCTTTTATAGACTGACGGTTATACAGTAATTATTACTCACAAGAACCACTAAATTACACCAAAGGAAGTAGCAAAGTCAAAAGCATATGCAGATATCTGAGCATTCATATTATTCTATAGTTAATGAGAGAATGGGTAAAGAATGTGTTTTCTTGTTACTTTATTCTGTTTGATATTAATTTTTTATAATCTTAATAAGCATTAAAAAGTGATGATAAAAATGTTGGATTAGATTTTCAGGTCATAAAGTAAAGTATGTGAATTATTCATCTTCACTTCCACTGTATGCTTCTCAAGATAAAAGGAGGAGTTTAGTGCTCTAGGTTTTTATGCGATCTTCAAGGGTTATTAGTGATAAGATTGGAAGTTATCAATCTTTATATACATCGTGATGCCAAAGACTTAAATAAGGCTAGTAAAACCCTGATACCGAGTATACTAGGTTGAAGAGTCTCCCCCCAAATCCATGCCCATAGGAACCTTAGAATGTGATCTTATTTGGAAACAGGGTCTTTGCAGATATAATCAAGTGATGATAAGGTTGTATTGGTTAGGGTAAGCCATAAATGAATTTTATGGCTTCTTCACCAGAAGCTAGGAGAGGCAAGGAAGGAGCTTTCCCTAAAGGCTTCAAAGGGAGTGGAGCCCTAGTGACACTTCAATTTTGGACTTCTGGTTGCCAGGACTCTGAGAGAATAAATTTCTCTTGTTTTAAGCCAAAAAGTTCACGGTAATTTTTACAGCAGCCCTAAGTCTCAACAAGGACAGTGTGAGAAAAGAAATAAAAAAAAAAAAAATTCACACACACACACACACACACAGGCACACACACACACGGGGTAATACCTCTTGTGAAAAGACACAAAGGTCCTAAATAAAACAGTAGCCACACTCCTTTCAAAAGTAAACTGAATCCAGTAAGCAATTAAAAAATATACATCATGACTGTTAAACTAAGTTTATAACAGAATATTAAGAATGACTTAAATACTACAAAATGTATTCATTTAATTCACCATATTAACAATTTAAAGAAGAGTTTTATGATCATCTCAAGATTATTGAGCATCTGATAAAATCCAACACACATGAATAAAACTGCTTAAGAAAATAATAGGCAGCAATATCTTTAAGTTGCTAAAGGGTGTAACCAATATCCCACAACAAACATAATATTTAATGGTGAGACATCAGAAAGATTTCCACAGGAACAATATAAGGATGTCTACCAGCACTGCATCTATACAACTTTACACTTTGAAAAAGATAAGCATGTCTATATATATGTGCATATACATATATATACACATATATATGTTGTATGTGTTTGTATGTATATACATATATAAATATAAGGGTATGGCATACATAAATACAAATGTATGTATACACATATGAATCACTTAGAAAGTAATAACTGGCTAGGAAGTTTTCATTACTCATGGAGGAGGTAACTATCTTAACAGAAAATCCAAAGTGAATCTACAAAATTAGCATCAGTAAGAGTTCAACACATCTGCTAGATTCAAGATAAACATCTAAAAATTAGTTATGTTCTTTTATAATAGCAACAAATAACTTGAATTTTTATAATAAAAAAATATTATCACTACTTTCTAGGAAGATGGAATGGTTTCATGAAGGGGGTGTGGGTTACATGGATGTACTCATTTGTCAAAATTATACGGCTAAGATTTACGTGTTTCTATGAATTTAAATTCTATGTAAAAAAGAGAATTGTATATAAGATAGTAATTAATTGGGGTGCAGAGTGGATATAAGCATAGATCATGTTTTTTCAGTGGAAAAAATATTGCTCCCAAGGGGGAAAAAATTTGTACCTAGGGGGCAAAAAAGATCCCTTATCCTTTTTACATAGAAAGCACAAATATATATACAGTTCATAAATGGATAAAAAGTATATCTGTGATATTAAAACAAACTGAATCAACTATATTTTTCAGAATTACAAAATGACTTTTTGCTTTATTTATCCCAAGTCCAGAATTTAAGGCTGAAACTAAAACATTTCAGTAGTTACTGTATCTAAAAGTAACTAATGTTAAAGATATACTTACTAAAAATAAACTTTCCAGTATTAAAAAGAAAATTAGACATAAGCACCCAATAAACTATCATTGCTCCAATAAGAGACACCAAAGAGAAAAGGAGACTTGACCACTGTCCAAAGGAGCCAAAATAATATCTGCAGACATCTGGATATTCCCAGGTAGTGGTATCCACTGATGCTAGATAAACATAAAAGAAAGAATAAAATTAGATGTTAATCATATATCCCATAATCATAATTTGTGTTCCCTCAATTAACTCAAAATATTTAACAAAATATTAAGAATATTCCACCACCAAATATTAGATATTAAATCATATAAAAACATTATAGAACAGGGGCACCTGGATGGCTTAGTCAGTTAAGCATCCAACTTCAGCTCAGGTCATGATCTCACGCTTTGTGTGTTTGAGCCCCATACTGAGCTCTGTCTGCCAGTACAGAGCCCGCTTTGGATCCTCTGACTCTTCTCTGCCCTTCCCCCACTCGTGCATGCTCTCTCTCTCACTCTCCCTCTCGAAAATAAATAAACATTAAAAAAAAAAATTAAGGGGCGCCTGAGTGGTTCAGTTGGTTGAGCGTCTGACCTCAGCTCAAGTCATGA
This sequence comes from Panthera tigris, assembly GCF_018350195.1. Classification (NCBI taxonomy): domain Eukaryota; kingdom Metazoa; phylum Chordata; class Mammalia; order Carnivora; family Felidae; genus Panthera; species Panthera tigris. Next base: position 123,441,007 of record NC_056660.1, read on the forward strand.
TCATGCAGTTCATGAGTTTAAGCCCCACATCAGGCTCTGTGGTGACAGCTCAGAGCCTGGTACCTGCTTTGGATTCTGTGTCTTCCTCTCTTTCTGCCCCTCCCCTGCTCATGCTCTGCCTCTCACTCTCTCAAAAATAAATAAAACATATAAAAAACTTAAAAAACTACAGAACACATAAAAAAGAAATATAGATCAATGAAACAGTATAGATAATATAAGAAATAGATTATAGTATCATATAATTAATAAAAACAAATGATAAATCAAGGCTAGACAAAATCATCAGTGAGAGTCAGAAGATATTATCTAGTAATATTTGTCATACTTAAATAACAGTATGGAATAAAATTTTCCTGAGTCATACTTTATACCACATGATAATTTCAGACAATTGAGCTAAGAATTAAAAAATTAAATAACAGAAAAGTTAGAAGACAATGTAAAAACAGACACTGAAAGGTTTCCCTTTTCTATCAAATGAAGAAAGAAATTACAATGGAAAAGACAGGCAGATATAAACAAACTCATATAACACTAAAGCCATTAAATTGTTGAATGGAAAAGAAATTGACATGAAATAACAGCCAAAAGGCTAATGCTTACGTCATATATAGCACTTAGCAGATCTATAAGAACACCAAGAGACTTGTGGATAAATGGGATTGGGATAAATAAATAAAATTAAGAGAAAATATACCAGTGCTTAAGAGACCCCCTCCCCACCAAAAAAAATTGAAGACAAAATCTGGTCTCTTGACTTAGAATTGCTAAGATTCACTGAAACAATATATGTCTATTTCAGTCCTAAACTATTTTAAAACAATGTAAAATGGTATTTCTCTGATCCAGAATTTATAGATGAATAGAGGCAACGTATAAATAAACTTTGCAAATTCACTACAAAGGACACGTTCATATTTTCATATTTTTCTAGTTACATTTTCTAGTTTTAAGGAATTCCAACATTTAGATCTCTTGGTAGGGATAGATCAAAAGTTACCATTAACTGTTAAGAATCATAGAATTCTCAATTTAGTTCTGAAAAAGACTTTATTTTTAAAAGATGACCTTTAAAATTATTCTTATGAGGAAATTAGCACCAAAGTAAATGCATTCTGCAAAGAATTACAAACCTCTCTGAATTTAAAGGCAGTCACTAATTCACTGACTTATCAGTTCAGCTGAATGCTATGAATAAGACAAGTAAATCTTTAGGCACAAAATAGTTAACACACACATGGAATGTACACATTAATGATCTACTGTAACAGGAAATACTTATTAATACCCAAATAGCTACTCTATTTTTATCATGGCAAACTCTTACATATCATAGCTCGTGATTTCACTACTCTATAGCAGCAATAAAGTGTTAAAATGCCCATCAGCATGATGACACACATTCCAGTAGTAAAGCCAGCCTGTTTAAAAACACAAAAAGAACATATATCATGTTAGAATAAATTCATATGCAACCATATTATGTTACTTTAAACAATTATGATAAAAACCTGACAATGTAAAATTAAGTATAATTACCTATTTTCTTTAATAAATTTTACGTAGATTTATTAAAACCTTTATTATAAAGCTTACAATATGAAGAGAAAAAAATTCAGGCAAAAAGCATGCTGAAAAATTATATTACCTGTTTCATGCCCCAAGGAATACTTAGTATAGATGTTCCCATCATGGTATTCCAAATCATAAAACTGAAAACACAGAGTAACAGCAGTAAAAATAAGGAGTTTAACTATTCAAATATCTTAATTAAGACAAAAATTAAAATAACCAGTAATTTTCATTTATTTATAGTTTAAGTAATGCTCCAAAAATTAAGTTTACTCACATGGTTACTAAACTGGTGTTTTTACCATATCCTTCAGTGTAACTTTGGAGTTTATAAGCAGAACCCAATGGACTATATACATAGCACTCTTCTGGAGCTGGAACTACATGATCTGGAGCAATCTAGTAAGAGAAGAAACACAGAGAAATGTTAGAACCAGTAAATGTGCAAAACAGGATATTTTCTATACATCAGATTACCTGACTCTAGACACATTTCTAAGTATCATGAACAAATAAACACGTATTTCTGATTTATTAACATAAAAAATCCTTTCCAAATATAGTAGATCTAAAGGAAAAGAGTTTCAAGAATATAATAAACTGTTCATGTGAAATGAGAATGAATTCTTAAAAATACACAACTGCCAAAATATTTTTCTCTTTATTTTCATGAGAAATAAAGAAGAGTCAGCAAAGACTGAGATTAAAGAATTCTAGATAGAGGAGATTTGGACCTTAGGTTAGGGGAATTTCAAGAGTCAAGTGGCCACTGAACTCCTCTGTGAGACTGGTTTTACCAAAGAGGTAGGTAGGGAACTCAAATTATAAAGAATTGAAAGCCAAAAAATTAAAAACAGAACTACCCTATGACCCAGCAATTGCACTATTAGGTATTTATCCAAAGGATACAAAACTGCTGATTTGAGGGGCATGTGCACCCCAACGTTTATAGCAGTGCTATCAACAATAGCCAAATTACGAAAAGGGCCCAAATGTCCAGTGACTGATGAATGGATTAAAGAAGAGGCGGTGTATACACACACACACACACACACTGGAATACTACTCTGTGATAAAAAAAGAATGAAATCTTGCCATTTGCAACAATGTGGATGGGACTAGAGAGTATGCTAAGCGAAATAAGTCAATCATAGACAGATGTTGTATGATTTTACTCCTATGTGAAATTTGAGAAACACAATAGATAATCATGGGGAAGGGAAGGAAAAATAAGATAAAAATAGAGAGGGAGGCAAACCATAAAAGACTCTTAAATACAGAGAACAAACTGAGGGTTGCTGGAGAGGAAGTGGATGGGAGGATGGGGTGAATGGGTGATGGACATTAAGAAGGGCACTTGTTGGGATGAGCATTGGTTGTCATATGTAAGAGATCAATCACTGGGTTCTACTTCTGAAGTCAAGACTATACTGTATGTTAACTACCTTGAATTAAAAAAAAAAAAGAATTGAGAGTCAAACACAGCCTAAGGAAAGGCAAAGCAAGAATTCTTAAAGATGGAGTATGTAAGCAAGAGGGAAGGAGCTAAGAGAGTTTGAAAGCACACAGACGACTGAACAGATAATATATTTCCTATACACATAGCTCCCACCTTGCCCCCTCATACATATTCTGAATTCTACCTCCCTATGGAGGGAAGATATTACAGTACTCTGGTATAACTATGCCCATCTCCCTGAGAATAGCTCTTGAGAATATGCAGTCCTATATATAGTAGTACAGTAGTTAAAGACATAGGAGCTGTCTGGCATAAATCAACAATCTTTTATATTCAGCACCTAGTAAGTAAATTTACAACTTTGTGCTAAGTTTAGTGTTCAAGAAAAAAAATACAGTCCACAACTTTAAGAAGCTTAAATTCCAGCTGGAAGATACATGAAGCAATCAGATAAAGCTATCAGAGATAAAAAAAAAAAAAAATGAAGTGTGGGATACTATATGGAAGGAATGACAAAAAATTAACGGGGACTAGAATAGTTGGGGAAGATGTCAAGGAAGTGATGGAACACTGGGCCTCAGTAGTAAGACAAGATATGGACTGGTGCAAAAAGAAAGTGTCGAATCATTCTCTATTTATGCATATGATTCGTGGTATCTTGTAGGAAAAGAATGTCTCAAATGTTATGCCTGGTGTGGCTTTGGAAACAACTACTTCTGAGAAATAAAAAGGCATATATGGAGGGGCACCTGGGTGGCTCAGTCTGTTAAGCATCCAACTCTTAATCTGAGGGTCATGAGTTCAAGCCCTGCATTTGGCTCTACACTGAGTATTAAGCCTACTTAAGAATGAAAAGGCATATATGGAAATGGGTTTGTTGCCTTCTCTTTTATCCTCATTCCTCCTCGGAATAAAAAAGAAAAAGGGGAAGGGCCATGCTTGCATCAGTCAGGAGATAAACCATGAGCAAAGGTCAGAAAAAGTGAAAATCAAAAGTTATAGGGGGCAGGATTACACGCTAGAGAAGTTAAGAAGTTGCAAATTCTTGGGGTCCCTGGGTGACTCAGTCAGTTAAGCATCTGACTTCAGGTCAAGTCATGCTAACATGGAGCCTGGAGCCTGGAGCCTGGAGCCTGCAGCTTGCAGCCTGCATGGGATTCTGCGTCTCCCCTCTCTGCCCCTCCCCTACTCACGTTATATGTCTCTCTCTCTCCCTCAAAAATAAATAAACATTAAAAAAAAAAAAAAAAAAAAGAAGTTCCCAACTCTTAGGAATTACAGAAAAAATGGAGAATTGGATCCCACACTCTGATAGTAATCTAGGGCAGTGCTTTTCAAACTTGAATTTTCCTGTGATTGACACAGGGATATTGTTAAGCACAGATTATGATTCAGTAAGTCTGGAGTAAAGAATAGGATTCTGTATTTTTAGTAAATTCTCAGTGATGCCAATACTGCTGGCTTGTGCAGGCCCTGCTTTTATTAACAAGGATCTAGGAGATGTTGGCAGCCAAACAATTTTCTTCTCTTCCTGATTTTAGAATAAAAATATTAAGGTAAATGAGGAAATTTTCAGAAATAAAAGGTTTAATTCTATAAAATCCTGACACTTACGGCTTCACATTGTTTTGCCCTTAAAAATCTTTTAAGAAAAATAATTTTGGAATTCTCAGAAAATGAGCATGGATGTATACATATATTCATTAAAAATGGTCATATCACACTGTTACCTTTTGATCTCTGTTGACCGCTGTTTATATACTTTGATTTAGAGTTATTTCACTGTCAGTTAACAAAAGGTATTCAATTTGGTGTACAATGCTGACTTAATTTCCAGGCAAGCAATGTCCATTCAGGCCTAGACTGGCCCAGTCAGTATCTCTGAACTTTGCTTCCACAAGCAGAACCCCTAGGAGGTCTGAATTAGACCCAGAGATACCAGATTACTTCTACTCCACAGAGGGCTGAGATAATTCTGTTATAGAACTAAGACTTTACTGTAACTACTGATATAAATGCCTGGGGGAGGAAAAAGTGAAAAAATTGGGGAAAAAAAATGACACCACTCAGAATATGTGGGATGTCCTTATTTTGGCTATACAAAAGGAGATCGTAATACCTCAGAAGGCTTTAGTGAGATATCTATGTTCAAGTGATATCCTAATCATTGCCCTTTATTTTTATTTATTTATTTTTTAAATGTTTATTTATTTTGAGATTGGAAGAGAGAGAGAAAGCAAGCCGAGGAACAGAGAGAGAGAGAGAGAGATGGAGGGAGAGAATCCCAAGCAGGACCCGTGCTGTCAGCACAGAGCCCGACATGGGGCTCGAACCCACAAACTGTGAGATCATGACCTGAGCCGAAATCAAGAGTCAGACGCTCAACTGACTGAGCCACCCAGGCGCCCCTCATTGCCCTTTAGTAAATATCTAAAATTTCCATTTTTCTTTAAGCTTTAAGATTCCGAATATCTCATATATGATAATTCTTATAAGCAAACAAATTATTTCCAATATGTTTCTGATCCTAAAATAATATAGATTTTAGAAGATCAAGAGTCAACAACTATAGTCCATGGGTCAAATCTGGCCTTCAAACCAATTTTTTGCAGCCCCTTTGCTAAGAATGGTTTTTATATTTATAATGGTCATAAAATAAAAGTGAAGAATATGTAACTGTATGGGGCCCACAAAGCCTAAAATGTTTAAAATCTGCTCTTTGACCTATGTATTTTATCTACAAAAGGACAGTGCTAAATAGTAAAAATATTATACGTTTGCATGTATTTCAGTTTCCCATTCCTGCAGAAAATTTCTAAAAACATCTTTCCTTCGTAGCTTCAAACTTAAAAACTGAACAGACCAACCAGACTTGTTATTATTTATGTTTTTAATCAATAACCTCAAGTATTTCAGAAGTAGTTTGTCCTCCAAAGAGCTCTTAGGACTGGGGACTAGCAGAATTTAATCCAACAAATCTCTTAGGCTATTGTCAACATAGAGAGGTTGTTCCAAATCTCTAAGTTATGCTAGATAAGAATGAACTAGCCTGAGATGTAAGACATGTGTTAATTACTATCTTGACTTTCCATGATGCCATCCTTGGAATATGGCCAGCAAAAAATTCAATCACTGGGAGTTCCCCTGGCTTATGCTGTTCACTGTTCATTTCAATGTAACCTTAGACAATTAGCCATGTTTTTCCCCTTACCAGTGCCTTGTCTGCAGGAGCGGTGAGCCGGCTGTAGTAATGAATCCTCTTGTTCATGGCAGAGGCATGGTCGCTAACCCTCTGAATGACATCATTCACATTGACGATGTTTGTGGGCTCTATATAGAAAGGCCTAGAGAAGGGAATATACACTTGACAAAGAACATTCAGCCAGAAATTCTGGAAGTCAGCCATTGAAGAAAATAACTTCTTGTCCTCCATTAGAAATGAGATGCACCACCGCAAGACATTCACTTCTCACTTTTGGTGGGAAAAGAAAATTTTACAAAAGAAGCATTATCCAATCCACAGAATAAAGCTTTTGTCTCCTAATACTATCATAAACACTCTTTTCTACTCTTTAGGAATTTAGCAATAGAGGAGACATAACAGAAAGAGCTTCAATCAATTATTAAAAATAAATATAGCAGCTGTCAGTTTTCAACAATGAAATTTAGATCCACACAACTTTGAATATTCTCTCAAAAGGCTTTTGGCACTAAATCAGAGAAATTACTGACATAAATGTTCTTCTACTCAACAGTCTCTATTCCTTCTTTGCGGGCCAATGTTACTTCCTATGACAAATAAAATACAGATAAGTGATCTCAACCATCTCCCTTGTGAAACTTATCCAAAGTACTGTCAAATGGAACATCAAGACACCAGAGATATTTTGCCTCATTCTACTTCTCTTGGATTTCGGTAACAAATCCTATTATGTTATTATTTATGTGTATACTCCCTTCCCATAACTGTGTCCCAATTAACTGTAGATTCTGGTTTTCAATCATCATTTTCAGTCATTAACCCTGCCAATTCCTAACAAAACTCCTTTCATTTGCTTTCTAAGCTTCCAGTAATGGACTCCAAAACAGAAAGACCAGGCAGAGTAGCATGAAAAGGACTGCTTTCCTCCACTGACTCTCAGATCCCTCAAAGTCACAAATGATACTGTGCCCCAAACTGCATGTAATATGCTATTTCAGATTACATACAGATCCAAGTAATGAAGGAAAAAAAAACTAGATTTCTCTGGTTCCATATAACTCTTCTATATTTATAGTTCTGAAAGAAGCTTAAAATTTATGCTAGTCATTTGTGGAGACAGTTAATCTGGTCCTGTGGAATCACCTGAAAAACCAAGTGACTGAAATTTTAGTTTCTGCTATTTTTTCCAACTACTAGCTATAAGAGAAATCGTAGTATAGATGTTAAATTTAATCTTGTCTCTCTAGTTAGTATACAGAATCTCTGAATCTTCCTTTTGCTATTTATTCTCCACCACAGCACCTAAGTAGGACAGGTACTCTCCAATTCAATACACCAAATATCTTAAAGAAGAGCACTTACTAGAGCAAATAATATGGATATGGAGATCAACGTGACATTATATCTACACTAAGCATATCATTACTAAGTGAACTAAGCGATGTCAATAAATATGAAGGGGATATAAAGAAAATGAAACAGTCAAAGGCTGAATAAACTATCCCTACTTGGTAGTCTGAGGTAACTACCAATCCTCCCAAAGCACTATGGTATTTTATATAATTTGCATATCTACTGCATCAGTAGTACTAAAAAGCAATGTAAAATATTTATGTCCAGGAAACAGTTTAATCATACCTGGGGTCACAATCTACAGAGCATTCATTTCTTGTTTTGTAAGAATGATATCCCGCAAAGTTCAAGAAAGAACTATAGCTTAAAGTCAACATAAAGGAGAGAATGCAACTAATCAAGGATTACTAAAAGAAACTAACAAGAATGGTAGTGATAGAAAAGTATAAATATTCTACTTGTAGCTTCTTACTCTGAAAATTCAACGGTATTAATATCAACCACTAAATTGGCTTGAAGGCCTTGCTGAAAAGCAGTCCAGGAAGTGCTACATTTTTTGGCTTCTGGCATCTAACAAAAGTGTTAACTGTACCAGTTTAGTTGGCTTGGGTACTCTGAGAGCAGAATGACTCTGAAAGTTTTTCTTTTCCGACAGTTTTCATCGAGATGCTGAGTGCCTGTTCAAACAAATATTTTGGAATCTTTTCAAAACAGATTCTCTTTAAAAATATCCAACTCAGCATATCTTAACTAAATTATTAGAAACATATGTTAAAGCTTCATCTGAGAGCAAAAAATATACATTACATTTCTAAATTGAACTTTAGTTGGATCTGAAAACATTTTTAAAATTAGTATTATACAGAGAACAGTATTAAGAATTAAATACTTTTGAAATTTGGGTTTTTTCTTTTGAACACGATTTCACATGATTGCTCCCTATCAGTATTACTTCCCATTTGAAGTGTAGCTCAACTGTATCACAGCGAAAATAAATTATGACATTTCATGTAGAAGTTATATTTGTTTTACCTTATAAATATTTATGGTTATGCTACAGAAAAAAAGTACCTTAAACATTCAGCAAAATTTTTAAAATATTTAGAAATGTGACTCAAAATCCCATATATTCATTTAACAAACTTATAAACAGAGAAATGTTATTTCTACCTAACACCTTTTCTAGGTTCCACTCCTTACATTCCTTAAAAACTTTTGGCTTTTAAATCTGTCTCCACCCTTCTACTGACCAGTTATACTCCTCTGAAAGTTAATAACAATTCCTTGACTTTTAAGGTTCATACTCAATGTGAAGACCTATGACTTAAAGCTGTTTGTTCCTTTATTCACATCTCCATGAAAGCTGAAGCCTTCCAACACCTGCCAAATTGGGGTAGTTTGTTAAAAAATGAAAAGGGAATCAAGTATTTAAAAATCTCAAGCAAATAAACATTCAAAATAATGAACCCACAGTACTTGTTTCTTCCTCCTTGGTAAAATGCTATGTCTGACAGGCAGATTTTCAATGAAGACAGAAAAGAAGTTAATCAAGTCACTGTACCTAGAAATTTCTTGCTGCTACAACAAAAATATTGGTAACCTCCAACTTGCTGATGTGTTTCTCGCTTTCCCTGGTGCTTATACAACATCCTTTTCCACAAAAATCCTGCTCTACATTCCAGTTTCACTCAATATTACCAAAGGCTGAGCCTAAGGATCTTCTCTACTATGGTTAATTATTTTGTACTGGTTTTCAAAATTTATTAAATATTATTTAAGTGCCAACCAAGCATAGTTAAGCATAGTTCTAAACATTTAATAATAACTAAGACATAGAAACTGAAGGATCATAATCTGCTGGAGGAGACAGGTAAGTAAGCAATCCCAGTCCAGGGGGAAAAATAGAAAAAGAGAGTGAGTGCTTATGAAAAACAGTGGGAGCAAGAAAGAGTGGACAGACTTGTGTGGTGTTGGGTACGTGCAGTGTACTGTGTGATCAAACAGAAAGAGAAGCTAACCCATGTCTGGCAGACCACTAAGGAAGTAACACCTGAGGTGAATCCTAAAAGATAGAGGTAGACAGATATGGGAAAAAGTAGGAAAGAAATAGTGTTTCCAAAAAATATGTAAGAACACGTAGAAAGAACAAGGAGAGAGAGCATGATGTGTTTTTGAAAACTGTAAGTAGTGGGAAAAGTGGTAATATATAAGGCAAACATGGGCCAGGACACAGAAGACGTCACATGCCAATGAAGGATATGATCCAAAGGGAAGAACCCCCAGTCTCAGACTCTTCTGCTGATTCCTTCTCTAATTCCAACCCTCAAATATCAGAGTAACCCAGAGTTTAATCCAGTGGCATTTTTTCTTCTCTATCTAGAGTCATGGTCTTGGTGGTCTCATCTAGTCACATAAATTTAAATATCATGCATAGGCTGATGGCACTCAAACTATCTCCAGTCTGAATTTTTTTTTTTTTTTTTGAGAGAGAGAGGAAGCATGAGTGGAGCAGAGAGTCAGAGAGTGAGAGAGACAGAGAGAGAGAGACAGAGAGAGAGAGAGAGAGAGACAGAGAGAGAGAGAGAGAAAATCTTAAGCAGAATCAAGCAGGGCTTGATCCCATTACTCTGGGATCATGAACTGAGCCAAAATTAAGAGTCAGACACTCAACTGACTTAGCCAAACTCTCCCACCCATTGCATCTCTTAGACTTCAATGCTTACCATACTAATCACACCAGCCTCTTCACAGTTCCTGAAACACTATAAACAAACACCTGCTCTAGGATCTTTGTTAGTAATTTCAGGTAAAAACAAAGCCTCTGAAGGCCTTTCCCTAAATACCTGCATGGCTTCTTCTTTCAGGTCTTTCCTCACTTGTGGAATAAGGTATTTAGCTACCCTTGACAGCATAGCTAAAATTTCAACCCAGTTCTTTACCCTTGTCATTTCATAGATCTTCTCTGCTTTACAAGATCTCCTTAGCATTTATACTCCCCAACACAATATATATTTATTTATTATTGGTAAATATATTTTATTGCCTCCAGTAAATTAAGATCTACAAGAGGAGGGACTTTAGTCAATTTGGTCACTCTTATATTCTCAGGGTACAGAATAGTACATGGCATATTGTAAAAGCTCATTAGAGGGCACCTGGGTGGCTCTCATGATCTCACAGCTTGTGGGTTCGAGCCCCACGTTGGGCTCTGTGCTGACAGCTCAGACCCTAGAGCCTGCTTCGGATTCTGTGTCTTCCTCTCTCTCTCTGCCCCTCCTCCACTCACACTCTGTCTCTCTGTCTCTCTGCCTCAAAAAATACACAAACATTAAAAAAAAATTAAAAGCTCATTAGAATACGATGAGTAAAGTATGGTGTAACACTTTACAAAAAAGTTTATTTTGAAATAATTTTTTCAAGTAAACTATCCCCAACGTGGGGCTCAAACTCATGATTCCAACATCAAGAGTCGCACACTTACCAACTGAGCCAGCCAAATGCCCCATTATTTTGAAATAAATTAGAGTCATATAGAAGTTAGAAATATAGTACAGAAAGTATTCCCATTAACACTCCACTCAGGTTCTACAATGACATCTTATATAACCATACTACAACCATTGAAACTTGTATTACCTTTATAATCAGAAAAAAAGTGAATGAAAAATTATGGGGAAAATTCTTTCAACTTTTCTGTACATTTAAAGTATTTAAAATAAAACTTGGGGGAAGAAATGATGGAGGGAGTAATCAAAGTATCAAATACTGTACAAAATGAGAAGCAACCTGTACAAAAATCAACTTAGGGTGTTAATCTGGTTAATTTGAGTTATCCTCAAACCAATTAAAAATTTTTCAGGCAGAATGATTGTGTCAAGTGCTACTGCAAAGACAAATGAGATGGGAACTGATCAATGAAATGACCACCAGTGACTTTGATATGAGTAGTCTCAGTGGAGTAGTAAGGGCAAAAGCCTGTCTGAATTGGGATCAAGAGAAAAACTGGATACGATGAGTCTAAATAATCCTTGCAAAGAGTCTTCTGTAAAAAGGAACAAAAGAAATGGAGTGGTAGCTAAAGAGGTAAGTGTAAATAGTCTACAAAGTATAAAAAAAGCATAACAAACACAATCACCTGTAATCCCATGAATGGCTTCATTCTCTTGTAAGAAAACATGAGATTCCATTGCTATAATTTTAAAATTATAAATTGCTATAATTTTAAAATCTGACAATACCAAGCACTAGTAGGAGATAATGGAAACTGTTATACAATATAGTGGAAATGTAAACTGATAGAATTCCTGTAGAAAAGAGTTTGGCATTATCCAGTTAAGTTGAATATACACACACACCACTACCAAGCAAGTGCACTCCCAGGAATTTATCCTAGAGAAGTTCTTGCACATGTATGCTAAATACACATAGACTAATGTTTATAGGAATGCTATTTGTAAGATCTCCACACTGGAGACAACTCAAATGTCCAACAACAGTAGAATGTATACATAAACTGCAGATACTCATAGAATGAAATGCCAGAAAGCACTGGAAAGAACTATTGTTACACACAACTTGGGTGAAAATTATAAACAAAAATTCCAAAATAATACATACAGTATGATCTCATTTACATGAAGTCTACAAAAATGTAAAACTGATTTCAGTATTTTAGGGATACAGAGACAATAAATAATGAAAAGTAGGGAAATGGTCACACAAATGGGAGAAGAGTGTTTACCTACAGAGGAAGGAAGAGTGTTTGGTGAAAGACATATGAGGAACATATGAGGTGCTGTTATATCTAGACCTTGGTGTTGGTTGTACAGGTATTGGCTTTATAATTATCTTTAAAATTGTACTTAAGAGCTATACAGTCTTCTGTACACATATGTGATTAAAGACTTTAAAAACAGGCCTTTAACACATTTTTTCAAAATTTAGTAATGAGATCAAAAGGGACCATAACATCTTCTGTATCATACAGAAATTTACTGGTTATAGGAGTGCCTAGGTGGTTCAGTTGGTTAAGCATCTGAGTCTTGATTTGGACTCAGGTCATGATCTCACGGTTCGTGAGTTTGAGCCCCGCATCAGGTCCTGGGCTGCTAGCACGGAGACTACTTAGGATTCTCTGTCTCCCTCTCAAAAATAAATAATTAAACACACACACACACAAAAAGAAATTTATTGGTTATCTTTTGGCAAAATACCTTAAAGAGTGTCAAACTTAAATACAAGTTATCTACTTTTTGCTATAAAAAGTCAACTGTGGAAGAGGGCAGGAAGGTGGCGGCAAAGGACGATGCTAGGCTCACCGCGTCCTGCTGATCGCTTAGATTCCACCCACATCTGCCTAATTTACCCCGATAACCACCAGAAGACTAGCAGAACGGACTCTCTGGAGCCAAGTGTAGACCGAGAGGCCCACGGAAGGGGGTAGGAAGGGCGGAGAGGCGATGTGCACTACACAGACTGGGGGGAGGGAGCCAGGGCAGTGGAGGGGCAGCCAGCACACCCGGCAAGGCAGAGCCCCCAAGTCTGGCTTGCAAAAGCGGAGGGACTGGACGGAGTGTGTTCTGACAACCAGTGGGACTTAACACCTGGAACGTTATAAGTCAACAGCTCTTCTCGGAGAGCTGGAGGGAGAGTTGTTGAGCCCAGGAGGACGGGGCTCAGCTTGGTGGGGAACAAAGGCACTGGGAAGCGCCATCTCCCTCGCCCATCCCCCAGCCAAAATCCCAAAGGAAGCCAGTTCCTGTCACGGAACTTGCTTGCACCATGCAAACACCCAACGCTGTGTTTCTGTGGATCCATCCCTCCAATGGGTCTGCCTCCCTCCCGGTGCCACAGGGTCCCTCCCTAAGCAGACCACCAAAGGCAAAGTGAGCTGAGCCTACCCCTCCAGCCCCTGTGCACCTTGTAGATCCACCCCCGCTAATACGCCAGATCCCATCGAAGCAGCACCACAAGACTGGTAGTGTGCAAGTAGCCCGAACAGAGGCCACACCACTCCACAGTGAGTCCTGCCCCTGGGAGAAGGGAAGATAAGGTACACACCAGTCTGAGTGTGGCCCCAGCAGTGGGCTGGGGGCAGACATCAGGACTGACTGCGGCCCCGTCCACCAACACAAGTTACTCCAGACAGCACAGAGGAAGAGCCCTGCAGTTCCACGCCACTCCAGGGACTATCCAAAATGACGAAACGGAGGAATTCTCCTCAAAAGAAACTCCAGGAAGTAGCAACAGCTAACGAATTGATCAAAAACGATTTAAGCAATATAACAGAAAATGACAGCAGAGAATCTATTGCTACAGAGATCAAGGGACTAAGAAACAGGAGGAGCTAAAAAATGCTATAAATGAGCTGCAAAATAAAATGGAGGTGACCACAGCTCGGATTGAAGAGGCAGAGGAGAAAATAGGTGAATTAGAAGATAAAATTATGGAAAAAGAAGAAGCTGAGAGAAAGAGAGATAAAAAAATCCAGGAGTATGAGGGGAGACTTAGAGAACTAAGTGACATAATTAAGCGAAATAATGTATGCATAATTGGGATTCCAGAGGAGGAAGAGAGAGGGAAAGGTGCTTAAGGTGTACTTGAAGAAATCATAGCTGAGAACTTCCCGGATCTGGGGAAGGAAAAAGGCATTGAAATCCAAGAGGCACAGAGAACGCCCTTCAGATGCAACCTGAATTGATCTTTTGCACGACATATCATAGTGAAACCGGCAAAATACAAGGATAAAGAGAAAATTCTGAAAACAGCTAGGGATAAACATGCTCTAACATTTAAAGGGAGATTGATAAGACTCATGACGGATATGTCTACTGAAATTTGGCAGGCCAGAAAGGAATGGCAGGAAATCTTCAATGTGATGAACAGAAAAAATATGCAGCCGAGAATCTTTTATCCAACAAGTCGGTCATTTAGAATAGAAGGAGAGATAAAGGTCTTCCCAAACAAACAAAAACTGAAGGAATTCATCACCACTAAACCAGCCCTACAAGAGATCCTAGAGGGGATCCTGTGAGACAAAGTACCAGAGACATCACTGCAAGCATGAAACCTACAGACACCACAATGACTCTAAACCCATATCTTTCAATAATAACACTGAATGTAAATGGACTAAATGCGCCAACCAAAAGACATAGGATATCAGAATGGAAAAAAAAACAAGACCTATCTATTTGCTGTCTACAAGAGACTCATTTTAGACCTGAGGACACCTTCAGATTGAAAGTGAGGGGATGGAGAACTATCTATCATGCTACTGAAAGTCAAAAGAATGCTGGACTAGCCATACTTATATCAGACAAACTAGACTTCAAATTAAAGGCTGTAACAAGAGATGAAGAAGGGCATTATATAATAATTACAGGGTCTATCCATCAGGATGAGCTAACAATTATAAATGTCCATGTGCCGAATACGGGAGCCCCCAAATATATAAAACAATTAATCACAAACATAAGCAACCTTATTGATAAGAATGTGGTAATTGCAGGGGACTTTAATACTCCACTTACAACATTGGATAGATCATCTAGACACAGGATCAATAAAGAAACAAGGGCCCTGAATGATACACTGGATCAGATGGACTTGACAGATATATTTAGAACTCTGCATCCCAAAGCAACAGATGTACTTTCTTCTCGAGTGCACATGGAACCTTCTCCAAGATAGATCATATACTGGGTCACAAAACAGCCCTTCATAAGTATACAAGAATTGAGATCATACCATGCATACTTTCAGACCACAATGTGATGAAGCTTGAAATCAACCACAGGAAAAAGTCTGGAAAACCTCCAAAACCATGGAGGTTAAAAAACACCCTACTAAAGAATGAATGGGTCAACCAGGTAATTAGAGAAGAAATTAAAAAATATATGGAAACAAATGAAAATGAAAATACAACAATCCAAACGTTTTGGGATGCAGCAAAGGCAGTCCTGAGAGGAAGATACATTGCAATCCAGACCTATCTCAAGAAACAAGAAAAATCCCAAATACAAAATCTAACAGCACACCTAAAGAAAATAGAAGCAAAACAGCAAAGACACCCCAAATCCAGCAGAAGAAGAGAAATAATAAAGATCAGAGCAGAAATAAACAATATAGAATCTAAAAAAACTGTAGAGCAGATCAATGAAACCAAGAGTTGGTTTTTTGAAAAAATAAACAAAATTGATAAACCTCTAGCCAGGCTTCTCAAAAAGAAAAGGGAGATGACCCAAATAGATAAAATCATGAATGAAAATGGAATTATTACAACCAATCCCTCAGAAATAATCAGGGAATACTATGAAAAATTATACGCCAACAAACTGGACAACCTAGAAGAAATGGACAAATTCCTAAACACCCACACACTTCCAAAACCCAAACAGGAAGAAATAGAAAGCTTGAACGGACCTATAACCAGCGAAGAAATTGAATTGGTTATCAAAAATCTCCCAACAAATAAGAGTCAAGTCCCAGATGGCTTCCCAGGGGAATTCTACCAGACATTTAAAGCAGAGATAATACCTATCCTTCTCAAGCTATTCCAAAAAATAGAAAGGGAAGGAAAACTTCCAGACTCATTCTATGAAGCCAGAATTAGTTTGATTCCTAAACCAGACAAAGACCCAGTAAAAAAAGAGAACTACAGGCCAACATCCCTGATGAATATGGATGCAAAAATTCTCAATAAGATACTAGCAAATCGAATTCAACAGCATATAAAAAGAATTATTCACCATGATCAAGTGGGATTCATTCCTGGGCTACAGGGCTGGTTCAACATTCGCAAATCAATCAACGTGATACATCACATTAATAAAAGAAAAGAACCATATGATCCTGTCCATCGATGCACAAAAAGCGTTTGACAAACTTCAGCATCCTTTCTTAATAAAAACCCTCGAGAAAGTTGGGATAGAAGGAACATACTTAAACATCATAAAAGCCATTTATAAGAAGCCCACAGCTAATATCATCCTCAATGGGGAAAAACAGAGCTTTCTCCCTGAGATCAGGAACACAAAAGGGATGTACACTCTCACTGCTGTTGTTTAACATAGTGTTGGAGGTTCTAGCATCAGCAATCAGACAACGAATGGAAATCAAAGGTATCAAAATTGGCAAAGATGAAGTCAAGCTTTCACTTTTTGCAGATGACATGATATTATACATGGAAAACCCAATAGACTCTACCAAAAGTCTGCTAGAACTGATACATGAATTCAGCAAAGTTGCAGGATACAAAATTAATGTACAGAAATCAGTTGCATTCTTATACACTAATAATGAAGCAACAGAATAAAGAAACAGATCTCATTCACAACTGCATCAAGAATCATTAAATACCTAGGAATAAACCTAACCAAAGATGTAAAAGATCTGTATGCTGAAAACTATAGAAAGCTTATGAAGGAAATTGAAGAACATATAAAGAAATGGAAAAACATTCCATGCTCATGGATTGGAAGAATAAATATTGCTAAAATGTCAATACTACCCAAAACTATCTACACATTCAATGCAATCCCAATCAAAATAGCTTCTAGTTCTCAAAGCTAGAACAAGCAATCCTAAAATTCATATGGAACCACAAAAGACCCCGAATAGCCAAAGTAATGTTGAACAAGAAGACCAAAGCAGGAGGCATCACAATCCCAGACTTTAGCCTCTACTACAAAGCTGTAATCATCAAGACAGCATGGTATTGGCACAAAAACAGACACATAGACCAATGACAGAATAGAAACCCCAGAACTAGACCCACAAAAGTATGACCAACTAATCTTTGACAAAGCAGGAAAGAATATCCAATGGAAAAAAGACAGTCTCTTTAACAAATGGCGCTGGGAGAACTGGACAGCAACATGCAGAAGGTTGAAACTAGACCACTTTCTTATACCATTCACAAAAATAAACTCAAAATGGATAAAGGTCCTGAATGTGAGGCAAGAAACCATCAAAACCCTAGAGGAGAAAGCAGGAAAAGACCTCTCTGACCTCAGCCGTAGCAATGTCTTACTTGACACATCCCCAAAGGCAAGGGAATTAAAAGCAAAAATGAACTATTGGGACCTCATGAAGATAAAGAGCTTCTGCACAGCAAAGGAAACAATCAACAGAACTAAAAGGCAACCAACAGAATGGGAAAAGATATTTGCAAATGACATATCAGACAAAGGGCTAGTATCCAAAATCTATAAAGAGCTCATCAAACTCCACACCCGAAAAACAAATAATCCAGTGAAGAAATGGGCAGAAAACATGAATAGACACTTCTCTCAAGAAGACATCCAGATGGCCAACATGCACATGAAAAGATGCTCAACGTCGCTCCTCATCAGGGAAATACAAATCAAAACTACACTCAGATATCACCTCACGCCAGTCAGAGTGGCCAAAATGAACAAATCAGGAGACTATACATGCTGGAGAGGATGTGGAGAAACAGGAACCCTCTTGCACTGTTGGTGGGAATGCAAACTGGTGTAGCCTCTCTGGAAAACAGTGTGGAGGTTCCTCAAAAAATTAAAAATAGACCTACCCTATGACCCAGCAGTAGCACTCCTAGGAATTTACCCAAGGGATACAGGAGTACTGATGCATAGGGACACTTTTACCCCAATGTTTATAGCAGCACTCTCAACAATAGCCAAATTGTGGAAAAAGCCTAAATGTCCATCAACTGATGAATGGATAAAGAAATTGTCGTTTATATACACAATGGAGTACTACGTGGCAATAAGAAAGAATGAAATATGGCCTTTTGTAGCAACGTGGATGGAACTGGAGAGTGTGATGCTAAGTGAAATAAGCCATACAGAGAAAGACAGATACCATATGTTTTCACTCTCATGTGGATCCTGAGAAACTTAACAGAAACCCATGGGGGAGGAGAAGGAAAAAAAAGAAAAAAAAGAGGTTAGAGTGGGAGAGAGAGCCAAAGCATAAGAGACTCTTAAAAACTGAGAACAAACTGAGGGTTGATGGGGGGTGGGAGGGATGGGAGGGTAGGTGATGGGCATTGAAGAGGGCATCTTTTGGGATGAGCACTGGGTGTTGTATGGAAGCTAATTTGACAATAAATTTCATATAATAAAAAAAAACAATAGCTAAATTATGGAAAGAGCCTAAATGTCCCTCAACTGATGAATGGATAAAGAAATTATGGTTTATATACACAATGGAATACTACATGGCAATGAGAAAGAATGAAATATGGCCCTTGGTAGCAACATGGATGGAACTGGACAGTGTTATGCTAAGTGAAATAAGTCATACAGAGAAGGACAGATTCCGTATGTTTTCACTCCTATGTGGATCCTTAGAAACTTAACAGAAGACCATGGGGGAGGGGAAGAAAAAAAATGGTTAGAGAGGGAGGGAGCCAAAACATAATAGACTCCTAAAAACTAAGAACAAATTGAGGGTTTATGGGGGGTGGGAGGGAGGGGTGGGTGGGTGATGGGTATTGAGGGCACCTGTTGGGATGAGCACTGGGTGTTGTATGGAAACCAATTTGACAATAAATTTCATAATTAAAAAAAAAAGTCAACTGTGCAAAATTTGTTAATTCCTATTGTGATGGTAAGTTGCTATCAACAGCATGCTACATAGGTACAGAGCATATATTAAAAACCAAAAAGGCCTTGAGATGCTTGGGTGGCTCGATCAGTTAAGCATCTGACTTTGGTTCAGGTCATGACCTCGTGGTTTGTGAGCTGGAGCCCCACATCCGGCTCTGTGCTAACAGCTGAGAGCTTGGGGCCTGCTTCAAATTCTGTGTCTCCCTCTTTCTTTGCCCTTCCCCTACTCACACACTGTCTCTCTCTCAAAAATAGATAAACATTAAAAAAATTTTAAAAACCAAAAAGCCCTCACATACTTAATCTATCTCCCTTCAAGGCACAGATGATATTTTGACAATGACTGAGAAAGTAGTTTTGCTTTTTAAAAATTCACATTGAACACAGAATATTCTGATAATGGATGTTTAGAAATTTTTCCATTTGTTACATGATTCTATTGCTGAAAATGATGTCTGTCACCAATAAAAATTCATACCTGTAATTTTGCATACATGGATGAAAATTTTTTAATATTTAAAAACTTCCAAAGTATGTAAATGGTCTTTAAGTCTGTTATTAAACATAAAAAAGTCAAAATAATAATTTTAATGGAGCAAATGACAACACTAGTTAGTATCTTTGTATTTCATGTAATACAAGTATCAATCAGTATTTTCACTAAAAAGTGTTTATAGAGTACAAAATGTTTAAAAATCAGTGAAGTTAAACATTCAAAATATTTCAAATATGGAAATTTGCAAATATAAATCTTCAAATAAAAAATAAGTTTATAAAACTTTTTTTTTAAGTTTATTTATTTATTTTGAAAGAGAGAGAGAGAACAAGTGGAGGAGTGGCAGAAAGAGAGGGGGACAGAGGATCCAAAGCAAGCTCTTTGCTGACAGCAGAGAGCCTGATGCAGGGCTCGAACTCACAAACCGTGAGATCATGACCTGAACCGAAGTCAGACACTTAACCGAGTGAACGACCGAGTCGGGTTTTTTTATATGAAATCTTTTTTATAAGCTTTATAAAAAGCTATAAAAGTTGATAAACTTTTTAATAAACATTTAAAAAAGTTATAATTCTAAAGTAAATTATTAGATAAGACTATATCTAATGTTTCTTTCCCTTTGCTTCCTTCTACCCTGGTTACCTTCCAAACTGACACTTCTGAAAAAACTGGTCCAGAAGAACTTCAAGACCTTCCTCAAATATTTAGTGTCCCTTAAGTGGAGTGTTCAGACTAGGTGGGCAGCTCCTCCACTCTGGCCAGAAGCTACGGAGTTGTAGCAGTTTTGATTTCTCCCACAGTTAACTTGGTAGGGATAGTTCTGTCTATTAAGTTCTCCCCTTCCCCAGCAGAGAGATTAGCCACCTCTGAAGATGCAACTGTCTTTCCCCCACCTTCTCCAGGTGCGTATATGTTGGGGAGTAAATGCTAGAACTGAGCAGAAAGTAGAGCTAGAATGATGTAAGAAATGAAGGAGGAGAGAGTGGGGGATAATTTGGAGAGGGAACCAAAAAAGGGGAACAAAAGTACTGGTTGTTTTCAAATTAACAGTATTAAAAAAACACTAGTATTTTGGACTTTAAAAATAGCACGGGATACTAGAATATACAAAACAGCACTGCAATCACTCAATGTAAGAACTGAGTGACATCAGGGAGGATGAAATCTACCAAGTAAATTTCAACAAAAACTTCCACATAATTGCTGGATGAGACACAAATAAACTTCAAATCAGTTTGAATTACTGTGTAGCAAAATACTATAAAATATTTTAAAGTAATAGAGCACATTCACTTATTATTGATAATACACATAAGTTTTAATATACTGTTCATAAATAAAATTTAATTATCAAGATTATATCTTATAATTTCTATTTTGTTTTATAATGTACATAATAATGTTCAGAAGTATAAGTACATACTTTGCAAATGAATACCCACACATATGTACACACATACACATATTCAGTCCCATTATTTTTAGATTATTTTATTTTTTAACTGATAAGGGTGGTATGATGAAAAAAGTAAATGTTAATTAACCCCTGGTTGAAAGTTATGGGTTCCTTATTTTAGCATTCTAAGCTTTATTTAGCTGTAAGAACTTCATCAATACCATACGGACACAGAACTTCACCTGAATATTAGTTCTCAGGCCTGTGTATCTTAATTAAATATGGTTCTGCTAAGAATGGATTTCAAAATTCTTGAATTCAATGCAATTCAAGCTTTCACATTTTGGTTTAAGAGAATCTGTAAATTGTTTTATTTCTACTGTCCTAAAAACAATTCTTTTAGGGCCACAAAATGAGCAGTAACAGCAACGTGAGGGTTTTTGTTTGTTTTTAGTATCAGCACTGAATTGAGGCTAAAAGAATTTTTAAAAATTTCAAGTTAGAAGCACTTGTATATAAATACTAATATATAGTTCTTCAATTTTTCTCTAGGTTGAAGTAAAACAGTAACACCACCACACTCCATCCTTTCTTCTACCTAGAAAAAGCAGACCCAAAGGGAACATGGTGAGTAACTTCAACAAAGAAAGATTAGGAATGTGGGGAATCTGGTTTTAAGTCTGTTTGTTAAGTCTGTTAACAATTCTCTAGTTGTATACCTGCAATTGGTTTCATCACTTTTGCAGTAATTATACTATTGCACTAAATGCCTTTTGACCATATACTTGGATATGTTAAAAATACTGAGTAGATAGAGAAAGATGCCAATCCAATTCTTCACACCCTTTCCTCCCAATAAGACCTACTTGGACTTGACCCTAATGAGCACCAGTCAAACCAACTGGGATACTTCTTTCTTCAGGCTTCTCCAAATAACGTTAATGAGGGAGGAAGGGAAGAAAATAAAGCAGAACTAACTCCAAGGTGACAAACAGCAAGATCAGATATAACAGATAGATCTAGGGAAAACAGAAAGATCTAGGAAAAGAAGTGGAAGCAAATCATGTAAGCAGATAGGCATACAACAGAGAAGTTGAGCAAACAAAGACATTTGGAAAAAGAGGAAGGAGGAAAAAATATATAAGAACAAATATTTCAGAGAATAAAAGGATTCCAATGGGACTAGAAATAAGATCCCATTTATTTATTTATTTATTTTTAATTTTTTTTAACGTTTACTTATTTTTGAGACAGAGAGAGACAGAGCATGAACGGGGGAGGGTCAGAGAGAGGGAGACACAGAATCTGAAACAGGCTCCAGGCTCTGACCATCAGCACAGAGCCCGACGCGGGGCTCGAACTCACGGACCGCGAGATCGTGACCTGAGCCGAAGTCGGGCGCTTAACCGACTGAGCCACCCAGGCGCCCCGAAATAAGATCCCATTTAAAGCATTTCTAGCTTAAGAAGCATTCTCTTTAAGCATTTAGCAAAAAAGTGTTCCAGTGGGGAAAAAAAATAGTGGAACATAGGGCGAAGGGTGAGAGAAGTGGACTGAAGAGGGAAAGCAGAGGGAAGAGAGTAGGAGGAAAAAGAAGGAAGAGAGGGAGAGTATAGAAAGTAGTGCTACAACCAGCATGGTGGCCATCTGCTCTATGCTTCTGCTAAATCCCTCGTCTCATCTACTTAACACAGACGGCACGTTCCTCAAAATGTAATTTATGCAGGTCTGGAAACCAATCTTCCTGGGAAAACTACTTTTCTACCTTTTGTTGTACATCTCCATAATCCCAAACTATGAAACTACTAAGGCTCAGTAACCACTTCCAATCACTATTATTGGGCCAGGATCTACCCTTACAAATAAACTCCTCACTTTGCTTTGTCAGTCCTTCTCTCCCCTAAAACCACAATTATTGCTATTCAGTATTATTGACAGATGAAACAGAAAGAGGCTAGCTTACATGTGTGCAAACTAGTTCACATTCTAAAAATCCAGGGGCCATAGCAACATGTATTGTAAGACATCAGGAATGTTGCTTATTTTGTTTTATTTTTTTAATTTTTAAAATGTTTTTATATTTTAATTTTTGAGAGAGAGAGAGAGAGAGAGAGAGAGAGAGAGAGAGCTTGAGCAGGGGAGGGGCACAGAGAAGGAGACACAGAATCTGAAACAAGCTCCATGCTCCGAGCTATCAGCACAGAGCCCCACACAGGGCTTCAACCAGTGAACTGCGGGATCATGACCTGAGCTATAGTTGGATGCTTAAATGACTGAGCCACCCAGATGCCCTAGAATGCTGCTTATTTTAAATATCTACTTCTACTCCACTGGCTTACCAGACCTCTTGCAATGTTATCAATTACAAAAATCTAACTTTTAGGTTATGCTTTTGTATTTCCAGGTTTACCATATTAAAATGCAAATAGCCATAGAAAGATAATAGACTAAATCTCTGACACATTAGATTGCTTTCCATTAAAACACCAAACAGAGAACAGATCCCTACAAGAACAGGACAGATAAGTACTGGTAAAAAGGGCTAAGGAAAAGTATGGTTTACCAAGCATTGCCTAAAAGAAAACTCCTGAGTGAATTCTTGCCCTGGGGAACACAGGGCATACAGAGAAGAGCATGAAAGCTCTAGGCCCTAGGAAAAATGGAAAAGGAAATATCGGTAGAAGAAAACTGAAAAAGGAGAGCTCAAAACAAATTAACCACTTCACAATTTGGTTTCAGGCTGGCTGGACTGTTCAACTCCCAAAGGGCATAATCCCAGAGTCGCAGCACAGTATGAAGCAATCCTGAATACCAGCTCTATCTTGGGTTCCAGAAAGTCTGGGAAAAGCAGGAAAACAATCTCTTAGATGAGTGATTGCCAATGGAATATATCACATATGGCATAGGAGATTTCTAAACCTTTCTGTCCCTCCACCCACATTCCTAACTCCACCCCAAACCAGGTGGAAACTGAAGAGGGAGGAGAGGTGTGTAGAGAGAAAGGTGTACACATGTAGTCTGTAGTCTGCAGACGTTCCTCAAATGATCCAAATGGTAATGTCATGTATTCCTACTCTATGGTGACATGCTTCCTCTGCCATCTGACTAATTAGATCCCACTTCCACCAATGTGATTGGTGAAACGGTTTTAAGAACTCTTTTGAACTGATACATGATTTTGCTTGCCACCTAGTGGAGATAAAATTAATCACAAGCTGAACTGAGGCTAAGTAATCTAAAAGTATCCAATAGTTGTTTGCTATACTCTGACAGCCTAACATAGTTTCCCAAAGGGTGGCTACATGTAAGGATTTTTAGGTGGCACAAGGATGAATGCTATCTTAACTACTTAATATTTACCACAATGCACGTTAGAATAAAGTATAAACAATACTTAAAACACATGATTTCACAAACATGCAAAGATGAGGGTAAATTAAGCCTAATTTTAAAAAGTATAGATTTTTAAAATATATCTATATTACACAGGTAATACTATAATGGGACACCATCAAAACTATACAGTGACTCAAAAATGACCAATGTTTTAGAAATAGTTGTCTAAGCTGGTTCTTCTGATAGAAGATAACTTCCCTCAGTATGTCTGAGTATTTTTTATGCATATAAGTAATATAATCTTTTTATAGAAATAACAAAGTTTTTAGGTACTCCTACTTTTTTTCTCATCAAATAATTGTTTTTTTTAAAGAGAAATTATTTCACAGGTAAATTATCATTCATTACTGCTAAGTCTCTATAAATATTTGCCTTCCTTAAAACATGCTTACCTATGTAGTTATCCCATGATTGTCAATAGTTGATTCTTTCTCATTTTGACAAGTTTTATTACAGAAAATATATTTCCATTTAATCTACACAGTTAAACAAATTCTCACAGAACTGTCTGAACTCCTGACAACTTATTGCAATGGAATGCACTTTAATGACCTATGTTCTATTGTCACAGTGGTCAATTATCATAGAATTTAGAGGTTTTAAGAACATCTTGAGCACTCAATAAGCATTCATGAGTTCCTGTATTCACTTGATGTTGGAATAAACAAGTGAAAATTGTAAGACTCGTTTCATTATCTTCTCTGATGGCTACTATATTTCTCATAAGACAATTTTCACATTGCCATCTCTAGTTTCAAGAAAGACTGAAAAACTAAGTGTCTGGATAATAGAAATAGGATTATCAAGACTAGTTTAAACCAATCCTCCTACATCTCCTGGATTGGAACCTATTGCCACAGTCAACAAAATTAAAATCCTGTTGGCAAGGAATAGGTAGGGTGGTTGAATAGTTGTTCGGTCTATCTGCCACACCGCCCACCTCCTAACTCTCTCTCTGAGGAGGCAACCACTCTTATAGTTTACTACTTACTCTTCCAGAGTCACTTATACATATTGTATCATATACAGTTTTTTAAATTTATTTTTACCCAAACGATGGTACTCTATACACACTATTCTTCATTTTTTTGATTTAACAAAGTAAGTTGAAGACTTGTTCCATTTTAATATGTAATAAAGCCACTTCTTTCTTTTTAATGGGGGAAAATATTCCATTATATCAATATGCCAAAATTTATTTATTCAGTCCTGTAAAAAAAGACATTTTGATGGTTTTAAATCTTTTACTATTATTATAAAATAATGCATTAAACAACCTTGTACATATATTATTTGACATCGTGAGTTCATGCTTACAAGTAGTGAAATTCCTGGGCCATATAAACTTTGGAATTGGCTGCTGGCATTTTGGGGCTGGGGGAAACACTAAATTATGGACTAAAATTAAAGAGCATGACAATGTATTTTAGAATCCTTCCACTGAGTGCAAATTATGCTTTTTCATTATATGTCATATTTTACCAATTCTAACATATATACATTTCTAAAATACGAATGCATCTCATAATCCCATAGACCTTTTAATCACTGTCAGCCAGGTGGCAGTCATAAAAGTAATTATTCCTGATGGTATGACAGGTAACTGTAATTCCTGGTCACTTCACTCATCAAACCATTTAAGGACCATTTAAGAAGAAATATAAGCCATGATATTGCCAGAAAACCTTTGGTGACACCTTCTGGTAAGATCAGGAAAGTGCAAGCATCAAAACTAAAAGAAGGTGTCAGTGATTTGAAACAAAATTCTTTCAACAAATACTACATTATGAATGTTCTTTTTTTTTTTTTTTTTTTAACGTTTATTTACTTTTGAGACAGAGAGAGACAGAGCATGAACAGGGGAGGGGCAGAGAGAGAGGGAGACACAGAATCTGAAACAGGCTCCAGGCTCTGAGCCATCAGCACAGAGGCCGATGCGGGGCTGGAACGCAGGGACCGTGAGATCATGACCTGAGCCGAAGTCGGACGCTCAACCGACTGAGCCACCCAGGCGCCCCGACATTATTAATGTTCTTAATGGTACAAAGGACAATTGTGTGTGGGAGGGGAAAAAACCAATTCTGACGACACCAAATTATAAAACTGATCGCAAAGAATCAGATTCGAAATGTGAAGCATTAGTAATATCTTAACTGATACATTTTGCTTATATTTTCATTTTTATAATTGCATAAGAGATAGATGATAAAATAACCAAAAATAAAAAAATAAGCTCAAGAGTTCTTTCAGTAAATTAAAAAAAAAACATTCTCAGTCCTAAGAGACTATTACATCTGATGTACTGGTAGCAGTTTATCTTAGTATTGTATTACCAAAAAAAAAGAACAGTTCAACTCATAATCAGCATGTCAGATTTGAAAAAAATACTCTGAATCTTACTTTAGATCCCTCAGTAGTATTTTAAAGTTCCTATCATGCAAATTTTGCACATGTAAATGTTACTCATATATTTTTTCTTTTCTTCTATTACATTTTCTTACTAGAATACTATTCATCTTTGCCTATTTTGTAAACAGCCACTTTACTGAATTCTCTATTTATAATAATTTTTCAGTGAATTCTTTTGGGCTTTCAAGGTATGCAATGAAACAAAATTTAAACTCAAATTATCTTAAACTATCTGCTGGAATTTAAACTCAGTGAAGATAAAGACTATTTAATTTTACTGTTTTATCTTCAGCACCTAGCATATTACCTTGTACAAAGCAGGTAATCAAAATATATTTGTTACATAAATGCATCTCACTGTAAATCTTACTCCAACCCCTCCCACAACATAGATGGTAAGCTGAGTCAAAAAAAATCGGATACAAAAGAGGAAATAGTATTCACATTTTTTCTCTCCCACATACAAACATACAGATGCTATTAAGAAACTGGATATTTTATATTCAAAGGACTGGATATTTTATATTCAAAGCTATACATTTTTGTTATATAATTGGATCTAGTTTAATAAAACCTTAATTATGAAATAAATGTTTTATTTTAAACACTTACCTTTTGGATCTTAGATCTGATGAATCAAACTGGATATTCATAGGTCCAGGATTTATTTCATGATCTACTTCAGGGATGAGAAGATGCCTAGAATCACTATCCATATTTGCCATTTTTCTTAGTCTCTAAGCACGGATGAAGTCAGTCCTATATAAATCAGAATGGATAAAAAATTAAAAATTATTTTGCTACTAGTAATACATTTGCATGTATAAAGATACTGGAAAAATATAGGAGTTTGCTGATGATACCTTACTTAATGAGGTATATGCCTAAAATATTTTATCAGAAATTTGCTAAGTTGAAATGGAGTTACTGTTTATTTTTCAGATTAACTAAAAATAAGTGGAACAATCCATTTCCGGTAATAAAACAGAGTAGCCTATTTGGGCCCGTTTTCCTGCAGAAAGCTATTTAAATTATTGCAGAAAATACAGAAAACCTCTTTTGAAAAGCATCAAAAATAATGATGAAAAACAGCTCAAGAAAATGCTTCTGTCCAGAGAGTATTTGTTGTACCAGGAGAAAAGGGACTGAGGTTTTCAAGGCCATGTGAAGTATTAGAGAAATAGAAGATAAAACCTATGATTCACCCAAAGTAAGGAATGATATACTAAGACACCATCCCCTCTATTTCCAATAACACAGCTGGGAGTACAAAGAGCTTTACCATCAAATTAGGGATTAACAAGCGGTAATAGTGTCTCACTCCCTCACAATGGAACTACAAACAAGATTTCTTGACACTGCCACAGGCAGTGTGTATGTGCACACGCACAAGCATGCATCTTCAGAGGGGGAAGTGTTATATACCACAAACTGTGCTTTATGTGGATTTGCAAGGAGGTCAAAACACTTAAAGCTGTGAATATAATTTAAAGTTAACCTGCCTAATTGGGCTTCTAAGTAACTGCTAGAAACAAATGTAAATCTTTTCTGAGAGGACACAACTTAATCGTATGCCTCAAAGAAGACCTGCTAATAATCTTTCAAAGACAATGAACAGCACACAGTCAAAAATAACCTAGTATGCAAAGAAATAAAGTACTATTCATAAGAACCAGAAGAAACAACAGCATAGATTCATAAAGACTTCAACTTTAGGGGTTATGAAAACAAGATCAGAAAACAATTACGCTACCTATTTTTATATATAAGACAAAGTAGATATACATACAGTGGAATATTGCTCAGCCCCCCAGAAATGAAATCTTGCCATTTGCAACCACATGGTTGGATCTACAGAGAGTAATGTTAAGCAATATAAGTCAGTCTGAGGAAGACAAATATTTTACACTATCACTCATGTGCAATTTAAGAAACAAAATAGCAAACAAAGGGAAAAAAGTGACAAAACAAAAAACCTCCTCTTTTTTAAAAATTTATTTACTTTTGAGAGATGGAGAGGTAGAGAGAGAGAAAGAGGTAGAGAGAGAGGAAGAGTGAAAATCCCAAGAAGTTCCCACACTTAGCATAAGAGCCCGAACGAGGCAGGGCTCCATCTCAGGAGCTGTGAGATCATGACCTGAGCCACAATCAAGAGTCAGAGGCTTAAGTGACTGACACACCCAGTTGCCCCAGCTGACTCAACTGTAGACAACAAACAGATGGTTACCAGAGGGGAGGTGGGCAAGAGGATGGGTGAAACAGGTGATGGGAATTAAAGAGTATATTTATCTTAATGAGCATTGAGTTAAATACGAAATTGTTGAATCACTATATTGTACAACTGAAACTAATACAATGTTGTAAGTTAACTATACTGGAATTAAAATTTAAAAATAAACAATAAAATAAAGTAAAACAAAGAAAAAAAGAAGATTGTAAGCACAATGTCTTCCTCATCATAGAAACTAAATTCAAGAGGGTTTCTTCCTTCTATTGTCAACTTGCTATTAAGAATTTTTTATTTAAGGGGTGCCTGGGTGGCTCAGTCGGTTAAGCATCTGACTTGACTTGATCTCACCATTCGTGAGTTCCAGTCCTGCATCAGGCTCTGTGCTGACAGCTCAGAGCCGGGATGGAGCCTGCTTCGGATTCTGTGCCCCCCTCTCTCTTTGCCCCTCCCCCATTCACTCTCCCTATCTCAAAAATAATCATTAAAAAAAAAGTTCAAAACTAATGAACTAGAAGATAAATCGGAAGAAACTATCCAGAAGGGCAGAGAGAGAAAAAAACAGACAGAAAATGTGGAAGATGGGTTAAGAGACATGTGAGAAAGAATAAGAAGGTCTAACATGCATGAAATTGGAGAAACAGAGAAAGGAGATAACAGAGGTAATATTTGAAGAGATAAAGGCTCAGAATTTTCCAGAATTCATAAAAGATAACAAGAAATTTAACAAATCCCATGCAGAATTCATAAACAATCTTATCATAAGACTGGGAAAAAAAGAATTAAAATTCCAGACCAAAGGGAAAAAAAGTCAAGTGGTCTCACAGTGTTCTAAGGTCCTTGTATTGTCCGGATCAACACTGTACTTTGAATGCATGTTGTAATTTTAAAGGTAACTACTAAAATAGAAAACAGTATATAACTTAAAATCTAGTAGAGTAGGAAAAGAGAATGATAAAAAAAAATTGCAGACCTAAACAAAGGCAAGAAAGAAGAAAAACATAAAAGAGGTAGGACAAGTAGAAAACATAAAGTAGGTAAGATCTTCCCATTCTTTCTTAAACCCATGCTAATCAGGCTATCTTCCCCATCATTACACAGAAAGTGTTCTACAGTACCAATGACCTATACCCACTGGTCATTTTGTTAGTCTTTAATTTACTTGCCCTATCAGAAATAAGTCCCATAAGGGATCACTCTCCTCCTTAATAAACTAGATTCACTAGGGCTCCAGGTTTTCTCTATATCTCACTGGTCCCTCCTCCTTCTGTCTCATTTACTATTTGCTTCTTATGTCCCAGAATTCTTAAAACTGCAGAGTCCCAAGGTTTTCTTCTCTGTATGCCTTCAGTTTACAGGTAGTTACCCAATCTCATGTAACATCATTTATGTCATATAATACAGCAGCCACTAGTCACTTGTAGCTATTTATATTAATTTAAATGGTTATTAATATTAGTATTATTAATATTAATTTATAGTAATGTAGATTTATATTAATTACCATCAATTTTTTATTACAATTAAATTTTTAAAAATTCAGTATCTGAGTTACACTAACCACATTTGAAGTGCTCAATAGTCACATGTGGCTAGTGGCTACCGTATTGCACAGTGTAGCTATAAAACATTTCCATCATTGTACAAAGTTCTATTGATCTAGACAATGACCACCTCCATGTTAACATTTCTAAACAGAATTTCTCTCCTTGTATATCAGACTTGTATATCTAACTGCCTACTTAACAGGCTTTTTAAAAATTAATATAATTGACAACACTGTATTAGTTTTAGATGAATAACAATGATTTGATATATGTATACATACTTCTTAACATCTTTATTTGGATATACAGACAACCAGTATGTCCAAAACTGAACTTTTAATTTTTTCCCAAAAAACTACCCCACCCATTGTTTTCCTGATTTCAATTGATGGCATCTCCATTCTTCCAGTTAATCAGGCCAAAATCCTTCAAATTTCCCATGACTTCTTTTCTCAGTGTACATACAATCTATTAGGAAAATAGTGTTGGCTCTCT
Organism: Panthera tigris; assembly: GCF_018350195.1. Classification (NCBI taxonomy): domain Eukaryota; kingdom Metazoa; phylum Chordata; class Mammalia; order Carnivora; family Felidae; genus Panthera; species Panthera tigris. Next base: position 123,472,159 of record NC_056660.1, read on the forward strand.
CTTCAAGTATATCCAGGATCTGACCACCATCATTTGTTACCAAGATTTCTACAACAGTTTCCTAATGGAGCTCCCTGCTTCTACCCTTATCCCTTTAGAGTCTCTGTACATAGAAGGGAGAGTTGTAGAGTGATACACTAAGGCATTTGATCTCACCCAACTGGTTTTTATCACTGGGGGAAGTGCTATCAGACCAAGTGGGTAAATTTGGGATGCTGAACATCCTACAATGAACAAGATACCTCCTACAATAAAGAATTATCCAGCCCAAAATGTCGATAGTTCTGACGTTGAGAAATCCTGCTCTGGGGGGTAAAAGAAGAGGTTGTGATAGGGAGGGACCATAGGGGACCTTATATGGTGATGGCAAATCCTATTGTTCAACTTGATTCTGGTTATATGGCCATTTGCTCTACAATTAGACATGTATTAAGCACTTTTCTGTACGGATGCTATATTTCACAAAGCACACACACACAACAGCAAACTCCGTAAAGTGAAATAAATAGGCTTTAACATTTAAAGGCATGTGCTTTACCTTTATTCCTCAACTATAAGTTATTATGATTATTCTCACTTTATAAATAAGGATACAAGGCACAGAGAAGTTAACCAATTACAAAATTAATAGGTAGGGGGAAGAGTTAGAATTCAAACCCAGGCAGTGTAAGCTCAGAGCCTGTACTCTTTGTCACTATGCTGTGCTTCTTTCTTGTTCTTTGCCCTTTCTCTGTCTTCTTTCATTTTCTTCTGTTTCTTATTACCAGATGACTTAACAAGTAAAGTTTTATTGGTGCTGTAGTTGTTTAATGGTCCTATGTCTGCTGTTGTTATTTTTCTAAATATATATATATGACAGAGTAGAAAGAAAACATGGTTTTTGAGTAAGCAATCCTTACCTGTCACTCACTATCTATGTAATTTAAGATTAACCATTTAACTGCCATGAATCTATTTTCTCATGTGTAAAACTGAAACAATAACATCTACCTCACTAGTGTGGTTGAAAACTACATGAACTAATGAATATTATACTTAATACTTTGTAATGGGAAACTAAATGTTCCAACACATTATTATTCCTCTCTGAAAACAAATGACAAAACTTGTGTTTTTACATATGCAGCCTCTTGAGGTTTTCTTCTTTTTTCTAAGTGAAAAATTCTGCAGTAATGAGGTAGAGAGAAGTAGGCAAATGTTGTCAAATGCTACTAATAAGTTTGACATGGATGTTGGCAACATATTCTATTCCCAGAATATGTGCATTTTCTTTCCTCTGTCTTTTCTTTCCATTTCTCTTTTCTGCTCTCCTGCCCAGCATTTAAGACAAAGCTCTCATTAACTTATTAGTCTTACTAGAGACAAACAAATAATGTTAAAGAAGTACCTTACATAATGGTGGTTTTTCAAAAAAAAGAGAAATCAAAATACTACCATCTCCAGTCATAAAAGACTTTATTTCTGTATCTTCCTATACAGAGTACACAAGTAAAAATGATTATTTTAAGATGAGACAACTAAAATACTGAGTAATGGCAAACTCTGAACAATATATGTATTCAAAACTTCTCAGTGAGCCTCTACAATGTACTTAGGTACCAAGGGAAAAAATTTTTTTAATTTTTTTCTTTTAATATTTTTTTAAAGTTTTTTATTTATTTTTGAGACAGAGAGAGACAGAGCATGAGCAGGGGAGGGGCAGAGAGAGAGGGAGACACAGAATCTGAAGCAAGCTCCAGGCTCTGAGCTGTCAGCACAGAGCCTGACACGGGGATTGAACTCACAGACTGTGAGATCATGACCTGAGCTGAAGTCGGATGCTTAACCGACTGAGCCACCCAGGCGCCCCAAAAATTTTTAATTTTTTAAAACGATTTATTTTTGAGAGAGATAAATACAGAGAACGAGCAGGGGAAGAGCAGAGGGAGAAGGAGACAGAATATGAAGCAGGTTCCAGGCTCTGAGCTGTCAGCACAGAGCCTGATGTGGGGCTTGAACTCACAAACTGTGAAACCATGCCCGGAGCCAAAGTCAGACACAATGGACTGAGCTACCCTGGCGCCCCTAAATTTTAACTCATGGTTCCCATCCTCAATAAACTTAAAAAATATTATCCAGCCCAATAGAAGTCTAGAAATTAGGCATCTTATCCTAAATCACTTACATAATAAAACCTAGTAAGATGTTAATTACCATTCTGATTTTCAGTTCATCATTTCACTTCTAATTAAAATCTATACCAATTGCTGGTCCTAGCTTCCAAATTAGCTTTGTAATATATCAGTGCAAGATTTGTAAAAAATGTTTATTTATTTATTTGAGAGAGAGGGGGATAGAGAGCAAGGAGGGGAGGGGCAGAGAGAGAGAGGGAGAGAGAGAATCCCAAGAAGGTTCCGCATTGTTAGCATGGGGCCCAACGCAGGACTTGAACCCACAAACCAATGAGATCATGACCTGAGCTGAAACAAAGAGTTGGATTCTTAACCAACTGAGCCACATAGGCACCCTGCAGTTCATCATTTCACTTCTAATTAAAATCTACACCAATTGTTGGTCCTAGCTCCCAAATTAGCTTTGCAATAGATCAGTGCAATATTTTTTTTTATGGCAAAAAGTTTACTTGACTGTTTAAAACACAGATTCACAATTTACATATTTGGATGTGAAGCATCAGAAATGATCCTGAATATCAAGTGTACATTATTCAATGGTAATTGTTATTAAAATTTCATTAAGATAAAAGTAACTGAGACAAAGTAATTTTACCAAAACAGAGTTAGTTGAGAAGCAAAAACACAAACTTAATCTTTCAGTTCCTTCCTTTACATAATAAAACTAATTAATAATTCAATTGACTTGTTTGGTTTAAAATTTTAAAACTAATAAGCAGTTTTCAAGATTATTTTGAACTACTAATTATAAAACTAGGAGTAATAGTCCTAACAAATTTCCTTAATTTAAAACTGCAGTGACAAATTAACTTGAAAAAGTTGTTCCCTGGATATAGAGAGAAGATATTCTATATAATGTATCAATGAAGAATACATACTGAATTAAGGTGGACATAGGTATTAAAAACTTGGGAAAGAAATAAAGCTATTGTAGAGAAGTTATGTCGTGTATTGGTTTGATATGATTTCAAATCTACGCATTTACAATCTAAGTAAACTTGTTTTAATCCATCCCTTTATGACAAAGAAAAAAAAAGTTTTAGAAGTAAAGTCATTTTGATAGAAGAATGAAGTAATTGTGTCAGGATGTCATCATCTTGTCTGTTTTCACTGGTAAGAACTCATTAGCTCAGCTGCTTATCAATAAAAACCTATGAGGAAGCAACTATGGCATGGGGACATCTGTACTGTAAATAGCAAGTATGTAAGGACTATCAGAATGTTCCCTGTAGGCAAGGCAGCCCTTTGCTGATCTAAAAGAGCTCTCCAAACACCTGGGGGCAATTAGCTCCTGCTGAGGTAAAGGCCACTTTTATCTGTAGTGGCAAAAGCCTGGTACAGCAGTGCTGAAAATCATCTTTCCCATTAACAGGGACAATGACCCTCTTTAGCAATGCACCTTAACAGGAGACTTTAACTTTTGCGCAGGCAGAAGGACATTAGCTCTGGTTGACTAAGCTGTCTTTCCCAAGTACCAACTCCAAAGCATATACCTTAACTAAATTTGGACTTTATTCCTTTCATGCCCCCCTTGTCCTGAACAACAGGGTGATAGTCTATGATTGATTTGGAGTATGTAATTTCTTTATTGGCTTATTAAGAGACATTATCCTGTATACTATTGGCTTGTGAAATTCCCACAGTGAATCTATCTTAAACAAACCCCTGTCAGATACAATCTCAGTCACAGCATTAATTTGCCTCCTGAAAAAAACCAAGTTATTAGCTTTACAGAACTTTTAAAACATTCTCTCAAATTTCAAAAATTAAATATTTTAGGAATTGAAAAGATGACTGTCAGACAACTAGTATCCTTTTATTAAAAAGAATATAAGAACTGGGGGTGGGGGTGTCTGGATGGCTCAGTCAGCTGAGCATCTTGATTTCAGCTCAGGTCATGAAGCCAGGGTCATGGGATCAGTTTTAAAACTGAGAAAAACACACCCCATGTTGGGCTCCATGCCGAGCATGAAATTTGCTAAAAATTCTCTTTCTGCCCCTCTCCCCTGCTTGTGGTCTCTCTCTCTAAACAAACAAAAAACGGGGAAATTCATTCAAGAAAATCTAAGGCACATAAAAATTTTTCTAAAAATCTATAAATTCATTTGTGTAAACATTTAGAAGCATGCCAGGCACTGCTTAACTCTGTACAGAAATTTGCTGTTATTTCTGAACTTAATAAAACTAAGCTTAATGAAATCTGTATACAGTGGGAGAAAAGTGATCAATAGAATTGCTAAGAAATGCTAGAGACAAAAATTTAATATTGATAAGGAAACATAACCTTATTGCTCCTCAATCTCCAAAAACTGATAAAATTATCTTCAGAAAGCATTGCCAGGGTATTCCTTTATTTGAATTATATACAATGGTTAATTTGGGGCATGGCCTACTCTGATTTATTAAGTAAAGTGTGGTAGTTGAAAGCTCATGTCATACTCCCTGGATTTGAATCTTGGCTCTTCTAAGATTGGGCAACTTATTTAAATTCCTCACTGGTGTGGGGGATAATAAAAGTACTAGTCTTACAGAGTTGGAGATTTAATGAGATAATGTAGGTAACGCACCTTGCTCACAATGAGTATTCAATAAATATAACTATCATTTTATTTTTTGGCTTTTTAAAAGTAACTAACAAAATTCAAAATTATATCTTGGCTTAACTTAGTGGCCTGAATAAAATCAGCTGACATATCTACATGCCTTTAGTATACAGTGAGTAAACTCAGTAAGGTAAGAAAGATAAAGAAGTTGAGCTTCGAAGGATTACTGAACTGTCACAAAGAGAACAGACCTAAAGGAAATAATTAATTTCTGAAGAAGAATACTAGGTGTCACTTTGGAGAAAAACTGAGAAAAAGACACACCAATAAATAAGTAATGGGAGTTGGAACTAACCTTTATTTACTGAACACCTACTACTGGCCTAAGTTTTAAATGTTTAAATGCAACTAATCCTTAGAATTTGGGAAGATGTATATATAACCTTCAAATTATAAAAAAAAGAAACTGAAGCTCAGAAATAACTTGTACTGTATTACTTGGCTAATGAAGCCATAGCTGGGATGGAAACCAGGTTACTTTGGTCCCATATGTTATTTCCAGTATATTGCAATGTCTGCCTGAACTTAATGTTTTTTGTTTTTAAAGTTTATTTATTTTGAGAGAGAGAGCATGAATGGGGTAGGGAGGGAGGGAGAGAGAGAGAGGGAGGGAGGGAGAGAGAAAGAATTCCAAGCAGGCTCTGTGCTGCCAGAATAGAAACCAAAGAGGGGCTCGAACTCACTAACTGCAGGCTCATGACATGAGATGTAATCAAGAATTGGTCACTTAACCAACTGAGCCACCTAGGTGCCCCTCAACTTAATGTTTTTAACCAATACTTTCTGCGGTATTGGTTCCTATGCTAAACTGAGAATGAAGTTGAGTTTAGGAAGAGAGGATTCTTGTAACTCCTGGAGATAATACTTTTGCTAAGATTAAATGTTAGGAAACCCAGAATGAGAAAAATCTAATGTTTATTTATTTTTGAGGTGGGGGAGGGGCAGAGAGAGAGAGAGAGAGACAGAGACAGAATCAGAAGCAGGATCCAGGGTCTGAGCTGTTAGCAAAGAGCCTGATGTGGGTCTCCAACTCAGGAAACGTGAGATCATGACCTGGGCCAAAATCAGATACTCAACCGACTGAGCCACCCAAGCGCCTCCAGAATGAGAAAAATCTAGAAAGATCCTTCAACTTCAGTCAGTCTTACCAAAAAAAGAAAATCAAAGTTAAGGAACACACAAGGGGCATACAAGATTTGATATAAAGGTTCCAGTTTAATCACTTACGTCTATTTGTTCTAAACAAATCTGAAATTTTGTGGCATTGTCAAATTAGCTCTTTATTCCAAACAAGCAGAAAATTGATATCTTAATGATCTAGTCCCTAGTGCTTTTCAATAAAAGATTTAATAACATTCAAGTAAATACCAAGAATTGTAAGGAAATTGGTAATTTTCAGTTGCCTCAATTAGTCAATTAGCTTGAACTTCAAATATCCCAACAATGCTATTTCAAAGGAAATGTAATGCCTTTTTGAAAGTCTTGATAAGTAGAAGTACTAGGTAATCTGAAGTTTGATAAATTAGGTTGAGAGGTAAATTAGCAATCCACAGCTAATATTATAATAACACAGAATAGTGCTATCAATGATTAACTGAAATGTTAAATAGCTCTATACCATCAATTTGCCATAGACCTAACACTGATAATAGGGAGCGAAACATGCAAAATGACATATACAGATATATTCACTTCCAGTATCTCACTCAGTCCTCTGAGTTTGAAAACAAGGTTCCAGGAGTGCCTGTGTGACTCAGTCAGTTACACTGTCCAGCTCTTGATTTTGGCTCACGTCATGATCTCAGTTTTGGAAGCTCCAGCAAGGTCAGACTCTATCCTGACCATGCATTCTCCCTCTCTACCCCTCCCCAGCATGTGCACTCTCTCTCCCTCTCTCTCAAAATAAATAAACTTAAAAATAAAATAAAATAAAACAAAGTCCCAGAAGAAAGGCTATTAATGTCAAAGCTAAGTCATTTAATAATGAGTCCCTAATCATGGACTTTAAAATTGGTTTCAGTATGGGGTCTCAATAGGAAAATAACAGTTTACTGACCTGCTTGCTGATGCCTGTGCTGAAAAGTACTTTTCTCCATAAAAAGGACATAGGAAGTAACCAAAGAAAGTTTATATGACACTATTTTCAAAAGGTATTGACTATATCAGTACATTTCAAAGGATGTCAGCTTTTTCCACACTAGGCTCAGAAATGTCCTTTCACAATTCTTTGCAAAAGGATGGCTATAGTATCTGGCCAAGAGGCTAGGATCAATCTGTAATAGTACCCACTCATTTTTGCCCAAAGAAATGTAGAGGTGACCCCTGAATAAAGCAGGTGTTGGGCTGCTGACACCGACTTCCCTCCCGCCCCTAGTTGAAAATGCACATGTAACTTGTGACTCCCCCAAAACTTTACTAATAACTCCTTTTGACTGGAAGCCTTACTGATAACATAGTTAACACATATTTTGTATGTTGTATGTATTATATACTGTATTCTTACAATAAAATAAGCTAGAGAAAACAAAATGTTATTAAGAAAATCTTAAGGAAAATACACTTATAGTATTATACTGTAAAAAATTCATGTCTGAGTGGACCTGTACAGTTCAAACCTGTGTTATTTAAGAGTCAATCACGGGGCGCCTGGGTGGCTTGGTCGGTTAAGCGTCCGACTTCGGCTCAGGTCATGATCTCGCGGTCCGTGAGTTCGAGCCCCGCGTCTGGCTCTGTGCCGACAGCTCACAGCCTGGAGCCTGTTTCAGATTCTGTGTCTCCCTCTCTCTCTGCCCCTCCCCTGTTCATGCTCTGTCTCTCTCTGTCTCAAAAATAAATAAACGTTAAAGAAAAAAATTTAAAAAAAAAAAGAGTCAATCGTATTGTGGACCCACTCACTATACAAGTATTTATATGTTCCTCCTCAGAGACTGAAAATTAGTACTATTACCTCTGCATATGGTAGTTTCAGATACTGTAATTACATTTCAGTTTAACAGAGCAAGCATTGAAAATTTTTTTTTCTGTAAGAGGCCAGATAACATTTTAGGTTTTCTGAGCCACATGATCTCAGCAGGTACTCAACTATGTCCTTTTGCACGGAAGACAATATACAAATGAGTGAGCATGGCTGTGTTCTAATAAAACTTTATAAAAAATAAATACATCTGGTGGCAATGGTCATAGCAATGCTTATAGTTTACCCACCTCTGTATTGCCAATATAAAAGCCAATGGAACCATATCATAAAAAAGGCAGCCTGGTTAAAGAAGTTATTTTGTGTATATGTGTTTTCTTCTATGTAAGTCTGTACCTGCTATAAAGTCCAGTAACAAACTTATCTAAACTTCTTCTGTATGAATCAGTTAATGGTCAGTCACTAAGAACTGTAATGCTTCAATTCTGATGTGACTATTGAAACATGTTTCCAAACTGATCGATAAATGCTTCAAAAGGTGTTAAATTTGACAGTGCTGGAGGGCAATGTAGTCTAATAAAAGAAATTAGCAGCCAGAGCAATGCAATTGCACCAAAGAACCCACAATGGGAACACTAAATGCTTTCATGTTTAGGCAATAAGAAAGAACGCTGATGGAGAAGTGAAATTTAAGTGTATTATAAAATGCAGGCCTAGTAGAAGTTTTTATCCTCCTAATGATTTTTTTTAAGTTTTATGATATCTCCTTTTCAAAAAAATACTATAAGTTATTATTTTATTTTGTAATTCAGGTTGGTATTCCCATGCTGTTTACCCTTTACTTTAAATATTTAGGGTATTGTCAATTAGCATACTGTTTTTATATGACTGAGACATTCAGCATTTAAGATAGAAAGAAAAAATCTAAGGCTACAGTTCTCAGAGCTCAAGTGGGCATACATTGAGAAAGGAAAGGTGACATCTTAATTTACTACCAACCTTTTATATTACTATTAAGTTTGTAGAGATTTTTCTTCAACTTCAGACAAGGGTTTCTTTGACCTATTGAGAAGTTTCAAAATGTTCCCTTCAGGGATTTCTTGTTATTTTGCATATGTCAGCATTAAAAAGAAAAAAGGAGAAGCAACAGGTTACAATTTGCTGATCTACTGATCTCAGCAATAGATTAAAGCACTGCTTGACAGTCCTGAAAATTAGGTTTTAGTCAAGTTGGCCATTAATTGGCTATTTGGTGGTAAGGGAGGCAGTTCCTCCAACTTGATGGACCTTGGTTTCCTCATCTGTAGAGTGAGGAGAACCTGCTTGACTAGATACTCTAAAAGGCCTCTTCCAGCTCTATTATTCTAAGACAGCTAAGATGTCAAGCCACCTACTATCAAGACACCGTGTCTCACATTTGAGCCGAGGAAAAGTGTGGCAAGGATTTAACTGTTTCGGCCCTCAACCCATTTGTGGTCCTCGCTCAAGGCACAAGGGTGTTTCTTCCCTGATCTGCTTTCTCCAACTCTTCCCTACTCGGGACAGGGAAAGGCTTTCCCACTGCCGCAATAACCCCAATTCTCCCCCTCACCCGGGTGTTTACCTACAGGCTTGAGCCTTGCCTTAAGGCTCAAGCAGGCACCGACTCCCCACAGCCCCTCGAATTCTCTCAGCCCCCATCGGATGGGAGTCACCAGAGCCCAGAGAGGAGCGCGCGTCTCCCCTCCGGGGTGGTCTCCTCTGTCCCGACTTTGGCCTCAACGCTCCCCCAAGAAGCAACTGTTTGGGCGCATTTCACCAAAGAACTTCCCCGATGACAGCCGGCTCCTCAGCAAGCTCAGCGGTTCCCGCCGCTTCCCCTCTGTTCCTCCCACCCCCCACTCCCCGCCCCCTCCCGAGGGGTGATTTTGAAAAACTAGGGAACAAGGCCTACCTGCACCGGCCAAGCCCTCAATCTGGGAAAAATGGGCGAGAAAACGGAGACCCTTTCCTAAATCCACTCAACTTGAGGCAGGAGGGGTTCTCCTCCCCTGGACAGGAAGAGACAACAGCCTCGGCCGCGGGGACCGGCGGGGGATGGAGTTCTGAGCGCACTGAGCCAGGCGCCTCTGCCAAACTTCCCTCCCCTGAGGACTACAACTCCCAGAGGCCTCTGCGAGAGCCAACGCGCCTTTCGCCGCAGAGCCCAGCCCCACTCCCGGCTTTAGGAGGTGGGGCGGTCAAGATGCGCAAATCTTGTCTCCTCTGCCGCCTGCTGTTGGTTCCTGTGTGGGATGCTTCCCTGACGTTTAAAGGCATCGAGGACGAGGAACGCCATCTCCTGCAGTCTTTACACTTCCAGAGGCCACATAGGAAAGGGCTGACCTCCCATTATCAGTCTCTTTTCACAGGCCCTTCTGGCTAGTGTTCTGTACTGTCGTCACGTGCTTGAATCCCACGGACAACAAGGAAAACTGGTTTGAAAAATGTTGGGGTGGCACTCTCACTCTCATGTCTGGACACTTAGGTTTTTGTTGTTGTTTGCGTTTGTTTTCTTTTATTATTTTAATGCATCGACGAATTTGTCTCCATGCTAAAAGAGGGCCTTTGGAGGTATATTTTAGCACCGTCTCCGCATCCCTAGTAGTTTCTCCCAAAGCCACCTCAAATAAACCTATAATCTAAGTAAAATGAGTGTGCATGTTGTAACATGTCAGCCCAATCAAAGTCCCCTGGAAAGCATATAGCATCACCTACGCCATTACATAGGAAGCCAGTAGCATCTTTTTCTCTTTTAAGAAAACAACCATAAAAACAAAAACAAAAAAACCCCACAAGTGCATTGTAATGTGATAATCCAAAGTAACAAATCCAAATTTAAAAGCTGATATTGAGTGCCAAGCATTTTACATATAATACCTCTTTAAATCTCCACCATGATTCTAGAAATGTACATTATCCCTATTTTACAAACATGGGAACAACCCTATGGAATTTAAGTAACTAACCCAAGGCCAAGCAACTATTAAATGGCAGAAGAGTCAGACTTAAAACCTGATGCTCTAAAAGTCTTATTTCAAAACCTGATTTCTCGAACACCACCAAACAGTGCCTGTATTATTGAGGGCTTGACAACAAGGCAGATGATGTAAGAAGTACTGCCTCTAAGGCAGATAAAAGTTATTTTGCTAATGGTGTCCTTATTAAAAATCTTTTTGCAATTACCCTTTAGCCTGCCTTCAAATAAGCAGAACATTCTTTTGATAATTTCAGTGATAGCAAAATTCTTTATTTGCATTCCAGGTCTAGAAGATAATTTTGACAAGACTGAAAAGCACAAAAGTGAATGGTACTGAGTGACATGAATGAAAATAGCAGATTAGGGAACTTGAACATGTTCCCTCTGTTAAAGCAGTACATAAGCTGGCAAGACTGCCAGAATCAACTTTTTTGGGGACTCTGGCATCTAATAAAAAATGTAAAACAACTAGGGGAACATTTAAGAAAAGACTGCTGAGTTTTGGCAAGAGAGGTCTATGATCATCTCTTACTGTCCACCTTGAGGTCGCCCTGAAGACAGCAGCCTACATTCCTGCTAGTTGCTAGTACCTGAGGGAGCAATGGGGATCTTCTTCTCAAGGAATTGTAATTGTGCATTTTGACCTATCTTGTGGTTCCCTGAAGGTTTGGCTCAAGGGCTTGCCTTTGTTTTGCCTGCCTTGCAATTTCCCAAGAACTGAAGCACCCCCCCCTCCCCCAGGCCATGTGAGTTTGTCTGAAAGCCTTTAAAGCAAATGTTTTAGTCACCAAGTTTACTAAATAGTTAGGTCCAAACAAATTAATATGCATTTATGTCCTAACAACTCAGTAGCCCTTTAAAAATACATACATAAATTGAAAGAAAAATATTTTATTTCATTCTTAAATAGCCTTGATTGCTTACTAGTGGGATATATACATCTATTGGGCACTGTATAACTTCTTGAAATCAGATAAGATACCACTATCCTTGTTTCCTGTTTCACATTGGATTTTTTAAAGAAAATGTTTATTTATTTGTCTTTGAGAGGAAAAGAGAGAGTGGTAGTAGAGGCATGGTGGAGGCGCAGAGAGAGAATCCCAAGCAGGCTCCCCACTGTCAGCACAGAGTCCTTCATGGGGCTTGATCCTAAAAACCGTGAGATCATGACCTGAGCTGAAATCAAGAGTTGTACTCACATTAGATTTTGCACAATTCTTGTTTGAGATCATAGCAACCACTGAAAACTCAACTTGGCAGATACAATGTTATCTAAAAAAATTAACTTGATCTAATGTTGAAACTGAATTATCTCAAGGTGCTACTTCACATGGTATCTGACAGATGTTTCTCTGTTTTCCTTAAAAATTTGAAATACTGTGCTCTGTGGGGTCCTGTGGGTTCCCTGTAGTATTCTCACTGGCTGGGAACTGCAGTTCTTAGACATTATTTTTCTGCTCTACAACGATTGTCAAACTTCTTCTATATAGGGCCCATTAGTAAGTATTTTGGGCTTTGTGACCATATGGTCTCTGTCAACAATGATTCAATTCTGTCTTTATGGCACAAATAGAGACAACATAAATGATACGTAAACAAATGGAGTGGCTGTATTCTAACTTATAGAAACAGGTACTGGGCTGGATTTGTCTCCAGGACCATAGTTTCCTGACCATTGGCCTAGAGGATCCAGAGTGGAGATGTTTGTGTATTAATTGGAATTCTTCTAAGGAGAAGAATTTTTCTCCATGATTTGATTACCCCAAGGTAAAATGTGTTTGGGAAATGTAGTATAAATACTTGCATCTTTCTTTTTACCAGTTTTCAAAATGAGTTGGTTGCCTAGCATCTTGCAAAGTTGACCAATGAGGTTTTTTGGTTTTATTTTTTATCATTAAAAATATATTTGATGAGGGGTGCCTGGGTGGCTCAGTCAATTAGGGGTCTGACTTCAGCTCAGGTCATGATCTCATGGTCTGTGAGTTCGAGCCCTGCGTTAGGCTCTGTGCTAACAGCTCAGAGCCTGGAACCTGCTTAAGATTCTGTGTCTCCCTCTCTCTCTGCCCTTCCCCCACTCACTCTCTGTCTCTCTCTCTCAAAAATAAACATAAAAATTTTTTAAAAATACATATATTTGATGTGTTTCAATCCTTTGAAGATATATATATATATATATATATATATATATATTAAATTTCAAGTTTACAAAAAAATTGCAAAGGTAGTGCCAAGAATTCCAATATATATTCTTTACTCAGAGTTATCAATTGTTAACATTTTGTCATATTTGTTTTATTCTTTCTCTTTCTCCTTCCATTTCCTTGCTTTCTCTCTTTCTCTGTACACGCACGTATTTCCCTAAACCATTTGAGATTAAATTGCATACCATATGCCTCTGCTCCTAAATTCTTTAGTATATATTTCCCCAAAAAAGGATTTTCACAGTATGATGATCAAAACTAGAACTTTAAAAAATTGACACAATGCTCTTATTTAAAAGTCTTATGAAAATTTCACCAATTGTTTCAATAATGTCTTTTATAAGATGCTTTGTTTTGATTTTTGTTTTGTTTTGTTTTTCCTCATCCAGAACCCAACACAGGATTGACCACACGCTGCATTTCATCTTCATGTCTCTTTAAAATCCTTTAATCTGGAATGGGTCCTTAACACTTTCTTTCCCTTTTATGACATTGATATTTTTGAAGAGTATAGGCCATTTAGTAAAATGTCCCTCATTTTGAATTTACCTAATGTTACTTCATGATTAGATTCAAGTTTTGCATTTTTGGTAGGAATAATACAGGAGTATTGTAGAGTCTTTCTCACTGCATCATATCATGAGGCACATGATATTCACTGATTATAAAGATTCTAATACCAATTCCAGAATGGGAATAGAGTTTCCCACACTATCAAGCAATTCTTAGACACCAACTGGGTGTCCTACCATTTAACTCAATTCTGATGCTATCTACCTGGACATTGAACCAGATTACAGGTTAATGGCTCAGTCCTACATGAATTCTCCCCCTCTCCTCCACTCAGACACCGCTTGAAACTACAGATTGTTCCTTGTACTTGTGACCAACTGGCTATAGATCAGAGGTTCCCATGACTCTCTCCTTGGGTTTGACTAATTTGCTAGAGTGATTCAGAGAACTCAGAGGAACATTTTACTTAGTAGATTACTGGTTTATTATAAAAGGCTATACCTCAGGAGCAGCCAGTTGGGAAGAGATGTCCATGGGGAAAGGGTATGGAATTTCCATGCCCTGTCTATGTGCACCACTCTCCTCAAATTCCCATGTGCTTATTATCTACCTGGAAGTTCTCTGAACTCCATCCTTTTGAGTTCTTAAGTAGGCTTCATATTACACAGACAGTATTGATTAAATCATTGGCCCCTGGTGATTGAACTCAGCCTTTAGCCCCTCTCTTCTTGCCGGAGGTGGAGAGTGAAGGGACTGAAAATTTCAACCTTCTAAATACATGGTTGGCTCCACTGACAACCAATCCCATACTTGAGAGTAGCCCAAAAGTTACTTCATTAACACAACAAAAGATATCTTTATCACTCTCATCACTTAAGAAATTTCAAAGTTTTAGCTCTGTGACAGAAAGGGGTCAAAGACCAAATATATATTTCTTAGTATAAATCGCAGTATCACACGGGCATATTGGTCATCATTGATACCTAGTCTCCAAGCTCTTTAGTGAACCATGTCTCCGGTTTTCATGGCTTCGTACAGTTCCCTCTCCTTGAATCTCCATTGGCTCTGTGATTTTTTTTTTCTCCAACCAACAGAATGTGGCAAATGTGACACTGTTTTTTCTTATTCTAGGTCTGAAGAAGCCTTGCAGCTTCTGACTTGATCTCTTGGAATGCTGTCTTTGGAATGTTTGTTCACTTGGAATCCTCACTCTGGGGTAGCTCAAAGAAAGAGAGATAGATGCCTGACCAACACCCAACTTTTCCAACTATTGTGGCCAAGAGATCCGAGTAAAGAGGCCATATTGAATATTTAATAGAATTAAAATGGGAACTTAAGGTGAAATAAATTGCAGACAACATCTGATTGTAACTACCTGAGCCCACTCAATCCACAGAATCTTGAAAGATAATAATACATTGTTTTAAGCCATTAAATTTTGGAGGAGCTTGTTATTTTTTTTTAATTAAAAAAATTTTTTTAATGTTTATTTATTTTTGAGAGAGAGAGACAGAGCACAAGCTGGGGAAAGGCAAAGAGAGAGGGAGACACAGAATCCAAAGCAGGCTCCAAGCTGTCAGAACAGAGCAGGGCTCCAAGCCCAGGACTCTCAGCCCATGACCTGAGTTGAAATCAGATGCTTAACTGACTGAGCCACCCAGGCATTCCTGGAGGAGCTTGTTATGTAACAATAGATAAGCACAATGATGACTTCAACTTTGATCCCTTGGTTAAGATGGTGTCTGCTTGGTTTCTCCATTCTACAGTTACTGTTTTTCTCCTTTATAATTAATAAATAATTTATGGGGGACACTTTAAGACCTTATTAATGTCCTTTTCTTCACCAAACTGTTGCTATGAGTTTAATAAGCCAGATTCAAATATTACTGTGATGGTTGCAAAATGATGATTTAAAAAAAACCCCACAAAACTCTACATGTATTAGTTAACATTTTGCTGTAAGAAAAAGCTTTGTTTTCCTTTTTCTTTACTTATACATTACCAGTACATATGTATGGGTTTTTATTTTATTAAATGTATTATAATCTGTTATTATCATTTTCACTCTGATGCCCTAATTGTCCTGCATTTGACTAGTGGGAGCCCATTTCATTTCGCTCTTTAGTGCTTTGGTAATTTTTGAAAGCTTTCTTACTTTTTGGTGCAAGCTGATGTTTCAGACTTATCTTGTATATTTACAACCATATTGCTGGTATCTGTTTTTTCCCCCAGAGGTGGTTTTTTGTAATGGGAAATGGCATCTAGAACCACAGTCTGTATGTTGGCCAACTCCTTGCTAATGGGTTGGTCATTGTTTCCAGGCTTTTTCAGTAGAAAGAGTTAGGAAATACTTTTTTTTTTTTTCAACATATATTTACGTAAAGGAGATTATATATCATGAATTCATACTATTGTTTTCAATTCACACTTAGGAAAATAGCATTATCACTTACCCTCTTTGATTTTCTATTTCAGTCTTTTTTCTCTTACACTGAAAATCTTAATTCTTAAACAACACTAATTTAATTATATATAATTTTATTACTAATAATATGATTATAGAATTAGTTTACTTTTGCAGGTTTGTGTATGTTATTTCGCCTTTTGTCCCACTAAAGACAAATGGTCAAATTACTGTATTTTGGATCACTTGGAATAATTTTCACTGTGTGACTAAATCATTAACTCAGTATGTATTTATGTGTATTTGTTTCCTTTGCTTTGAAATTTAATATTGGTTTTTACATTTTAACTTAGTTTTGTTTTATAATTTTGCATAACAATCGTATGATTTCACAATCAAATCTACTTGCTCAGGGAAGTGTAGCACATATTCTTATCCTTCTCAACCTGTTCCCTCTTTTTTTGTCATAAGTAGTACTTTTATAAATTTTGGTGTATCCTCCCATTTTTTTAAAAAATATAAGCAAATGTATCTGTTTTTAGGTAAATGCTAGCATACCGGACATGTTATTCAACCTTTTTCTAATAAAATAAATCCTAGTGATCATTCCATTGCAATATATAGAGATTATCCTCTTTTTTTTTTTTTTTTTTTTTTTTTTTTTTTTTTTTTTTTTTTTTTTTTTTAATAGCTGCAGAGTTCTCTGAAGGGGAGCAGAATATGCCACCCACAATTATGCCACTTTTGGATATTGATTATATTGAATTAAAGGTACTTTAGAAACAGCTATGCAGGAATGACTCTCTGAGCCTCCTTTGTGTCATCAAAAGCATGTGAAAGGTTAACCACCCTTCCCCTCCCCCCCACCTTCATACCAGGAAGGTGAAAGGCATCCTTATCGCCAGAGATATGGAATGTGGAGTCGAGAAGGCTGTATAAACAAAACTTATTATTTCTTCATCAATTTATTACCCTAAGTCCAAACCTTTTTTTCTTGTCAGTTCTTTCAAAAACATTTTTTGGGGAGTCCCTGGGTGGCTCAGTCCATTGAGTGGCCGACTTCAGCTCAGGTCATGATCTCACAGTTGGTTTGTAAGTTTGATCCCTGTGTCAGGTTCTGTGCTGACAGCTCGGGACCTGGACCTGCTTCGGATTCTGTCTCTCCCTCTCTCTCTGCCCCTCCCCTGCTCTGTCTCTCAAAAATAAATAAACATTAAAAAAATAATTAACATTAATTTTGAGAGAGAGAGACAGAGTGTGAGCAGGAGAAGGGCAAAGAGGAAGAGACAGAATCCAAAGCAGGCTCCGGGCTCTGAGGTGTCCACAGAAACTGACACAGGGTTCAAACCCACAAACTGAGTGATCATGACCTGAGCCCAAGTTGGATGCTTAACCGACTGAGCCACCCAGGCCCCCCTGTTTTGTCAATTCTCACGGACTTATTGCTTGTCTAAAAGGTAATAAAAGCCTCCTGCTTTGGTCATTTCTTTGAATCTCATATTTTTGTAGGGCTCCTGTACATATGACTTAACTTGGTTTTCCCCTTGTTAATCATTCTTATGTCAACTTAATTATTAGACCAGCCAAAGAACCTAGAAGGGAAGAAGGGAAAATTATTCCACCCTGCATGCGTGGATGTTACAGTCTGCCAATGAGGGACTTTTGAGTTTTCCAGTCTTTAGCTTTTAGTTCTGCAATTAATAACTTTGTGTACATACCCTTTTATATTTACTGACAGTGTATATTTGAGATAAATTCCAGAAATAGGATTAGGGAATCGAAGGGCAAGTGCACACGTAATTTTGCTAGATATTGTCAAATCCCCTTCCCTCAGGACTAGAGGGTAGTGCATCACCAACAGAAATATGAATGTGACTGTTACCTTGCCGCCTCTCTAGTAGAATACATTATCAAATATTTGCCATTTTAATTTGTGAAAAATTGTATTTTAGTGTAGTTTTAATTTGCATCATTCTTGAAAGAAATTGAGTATTTCTCTGTATTATAGATATTAATCCTTTTTTGGATTATGTTAAAAATAATTTTTCCCAGTTTGTCATTTGTCTTTTGCTTTTGCTATTTATTTTTTGTCATGAGAAGTTTTATTTTTGGGGGTGCCTGGGTGGCTCACTTGGTTGAGCATCCAGCGCTTGATTTGGGCTTGGGTCTTTTCTCACGTTCTTGGGATCTGACCTTGCATTGGGCTCTGCACTGACAGTGTGTATCCTGCTTAGGATCCTCTCTCTCCTCTCTCTCTCTACCACCTCCTGCACTTTCTCTCTCTCTCTCTCAAAATAAATAAATAAACATTAAAAAAATAAAAGAAAAGAATTTTAAGGATTTTTTAAATGTATATTTAATTTTGAGAGAGCATGTGCATGGGGGGACAGAGAGAGGAAGAGAGAGAGAGAGAGAGAGAGAGAGACACTCCCAAGGAGGCTCTGCACTGTCAGCACAGAACCTTATGCGAGGTTTGAACTCACGAGCTGTGAGATCATGACCTGAGCCTAAACCAAGAGTCAGGTGCTCAACCAACTGAGCCACCCAGGTGCCACAAAAGAAAAAAAAATTTTTTTTAAGTTTTATTATTTTTTCATCTTTATGTAGTCACACTATATAAAATTATTGCTTCTGGATTTTGATTGCTTCTGGATAGGTAGAATGTTTTTCCAAGTATAGAGGAATTCACTAGTGTTTTCTTCTAGTATTTGCATGGTTTTATTGTTTGTTTTTTAATTTTTTTAGATGTAATTTATTGTCAAATTGGTTTCCATACAACTGTCAGTACTCATCCCAGCAGGTGACCTCCTCAATGCCCATCAGCCACTTTCCCCTCTCCCCCACCCCCCATCTACCCTCAGTTTGTTCTCAGTTTTTAAGAGTCTCTTATGGTTTGCCTCCTTCCCTCTCTGTAACGTTTTTTATTCCCCTTCCCTTCCCCCCTGGTCTTCTGTTGAGTTTTCTCAGGATCCACATATGAGTGAAAACATACGGTATCTGCCTTTCTCTTCCTGACTTATTTCACTTAGCATCACACTCTCCAGTTCCATCCATGTTGCTACAAAAGGCCATATTTCATTCCTTCTCATTGCCACGTAGTACTCCATTGTATATATAAACCACAATTTCTTTATCCATTCGTCAGTTGATGCACATTTAGGCTCTTTCTGTAATTTGGCTATTGTTGAGAGTGCTGCTATAAACATTGGGATAAAAGTGTCCCTATGCATCAGCACTCCTGTATCCCTTGGGTAAATTCCTAGCAGTGCTATTGCTGGGTCATAGGGTAGGTCTATTTTTAATTTTTTGAGGAACCTTCACACTGCTTTCCAGAGCGGCTGCACCAATTTGCATTCCCACCAACAGTGCAAGAGGGTTCCCGTTTCTCCACATCCTCTCCAGCATCTAAAGTCTCCGGATTTGTTCATTTTGGCCACTCTGACTGGCGTGAGGTGATATCTGAGTGTGGTTTTGATTTGTATTTCCCTGATGAGGAGCGACGTTGAGCATCTTTTCATGTGCATGTTGGCCATCTGGATGTCTTCTTGAGAGAAGTGTCTATTCATGTTTTCTGCCCATTTCTTCACTGGATTATTTGTTTTTTGGGTGTGGAGTTTGATGAGCTCTTTATAGACTTTGGATATTAGCCCTTTGTCTGATATGTCATTTGCAAATATCTTTTCCCATTCCGTTGGTTGCCTTTTAGTTTTGTTGATTTTTTCCTTTGCTGTGCAGGAGCTCTTTATCTTCATGAGGTCCCAATAGTTCATTTTTGCTTTTAATTCCCTTGCCTTTGGGGATGTGTCAAGTAAGAAATTGCTACGGCTGAGGTCAGAGAGGTCTTTTCCTGCTTTCTCCTCTAGGGTTTTGGTGGTTTCCTGTCTCACATTCAGGTCCTTTATCCATTTTGAGTTTATTTTTGTGAATGGTATAAGAAAGTGGTCCAGGTTCATTCTTCTGCATGTTGCTGTCCAGTTCTCCCAGCACCATTTGTTAAAGAGACTGTCTTTTTTCCTGCTTTGTCAAAGGTTAGTTGGCCATACATTTGCGGGTCCAGTTATGGGGTCTGTATTCTATTCCATTGGTCTATGTGTCTGTTTTTGTGCCAATACCATGCTGTCTTGATGATGACAGCTTTGTAGTAGAGGCTAAAGTCTGGGATTGTGATGCCTCCTGCTTGGGTCTTCTTCTTCAAAATGACTTTGGCTATTCGGGGCCTTTTGTGGTTCCATATGAATTTGAGGATTGCTTGTTCTATCTTTGAGATGGATGCTGGTGCTATTTTGATTGGGATTACATTGAATGTGTAGATTGCTTTGGGTAGTATTGACATTTTAACAATATTTATTCTTCCAATCCATGAGCACGGAATGTTTTTCCATTTCTTTGTATCTTCTTCAATCTCCTTCATAAGCTTTCTATAGTTTTCAGTATACAGATCTTTTACATCTTTCGTTAGGTTTATTCCTAGGTATTTTATGATTCTTGATGCAATTGTGAATGGGATCAGTTTCTTTATTTGTCTTTCTGTTGCCTCAGTGTATAAGAATGCAGCTGATTTCTGTACATTAATTTTGTATCCTGTGACTTTGCTGAATTCATGTATCAATTTTAGCAGACTTTTGGTGGAGTCTATTGGGTTTTCCATGTATAGTATCATGTCATCTGCAGAAAGTGAAAGCTTGACTTCATCTTTGCCAATTTTGATGCCCTTGATTTCCTTTTGTTGTCTGATTGCTGATGCTAACACTTCCAACACTATGTTAAACAACAGCGGTGAGAGTGGGCATCCCTTTTGTGTTCCTGCTCTGGGGGGGGGGGGGGGGAAGCTCTCAGTTTTCCCCCATTGAGGATGATATTAGCTGTGGGATTTTCATAAATGGCTTTTGTGATGTTTAAGTATGTTCCTTCTATCCCAACTTTCTTGAGGGTTTTTATTAAGAAAGGATGCTGAATTTTGTCAAATACTATTTCTGCATTGATTGACAGGATCCTATGGTTCTTATCTTTTCTTTTATTAATGTGATGTATCACATTGATTTGTGAATATTGAACCAGCCCTGCAACCTAGGAATGAATCCCACTTGATCATGGTGAATAATTCTTTTTATATGCTGTTGAATTCGATTTGCTAGTGTCTTGTTGAGTATTTTTGCATCCATATTCATTAGGGATATTGGCCTATAGTTCTCTTTTTTTTGCTGGGTCTCTGTCTGGTTTGGGAATCAAACTAATTCTGGTTTCATAGAATGAGTCTGGAAGTTTTCCTTCCCTTTCTATTTTTTGGAACAGCTTGAGAAGGTTAGGTATTATCTCTGCTTTAAACATCTGGTGGAATTCCCCAGGGAAGCCATCTGGTCCTGGAATCTTATTTGTTGGGAGATTTTTGATAATCGATTCAATTTCTTCACTGGTTATGGGTCTGTTCAAGTTTTCAATTTCTTCCTGTTTGAGTTTTGGAAGTGTGTGGGTGCTTAGGAATTTATCCATTTCTTCCAGGTTGTCCAGGTTGTTGGCATATAATTTTTCATAGTATCCCCTGATAATTGCTTGTATTTCTGAAGGATTGGTTGTAGTAATTCCATTTTCATTCATGATTTTATCTATTTGGGTCATCTCCCTTTTCTTTTTGAGGAGCCTTGCTAGAGGTTTATCAATTTTGTTTATTTTTTCAAAAAACCAACTCTTGGTTTCGTTGATCTGCTCTACAGTTTTTTTAGATTCTATATTGTTTATTTCTGCTCTGATCTTTATTATTTCTCTTCTTCTGCTGGGTTTGGAGTATCTTTGCTATGCTGCTTCTATTTCCTTCAGGTGTGCTTTTAGATTCTGTATTTCGGATTTTTCTTGTTTCTTGAGATAGGCCTGGGGTGCAATGTATTTTCCTCTCAGGACTGCCTTTGCTGCACCCCAAAACGTTTGGATTGTTGTATTTTCATTTTAATTTGTTTCCATAGATTTTTTAATTTCTTCTCTAATTGCCTGGTTGACCCATTCATTCTTTAGTAGGGTGTTCTGTAACCTCCATGCTTTTGGAGGTTTTCCAGACTTTTTCCTGGCTGATTTAAAGTTTCATAGCATTGTGGTCTGAAAGTGTGCATGGTACGATCTCAATTCTTTTATACTTGTTAAGGGCTGTTTTGTGACCCAGTATGTGATCTATCTTGGAGAATTTTCCATATGCACTTGAGAAGAAAATATATTCTGTCACTTTGGGATGCAGAGTTCTAAATATATCTGTCAAGTCCATCTGGTGCAATATATCATTCAGGCCCCTTGTTTCTTTATTGATCCTGTGTCTGGATGATCTATCCATTGTTGTAAGTGGAATATTAAAGTCTCTTGCAATTACCACATTCTTATCAATAAGATTGCTTATGTTTGTGACTAAGCGTTTCGTATATTTTGGGGCTTTGAATTTGGTGCATAAACATTTATAATTGTTAGCTCATCCTGATGGATTGACCCTGTAATTATTATATAATGCCCTTCTTCATCTCTTGTTACAGCCTTTAACTTAAAGTCTAGTTTGGGGGTGCCTGGGTGGCTCAGTCGGTTGGGCGTCCGACTTCGGCTCAGGTCACGATCTCGCTGTCCGTGAGTTCGAGCCCCGCGTCGGGCTCTGGGCTGATGGCTCAGAGCCTGGAGCCTGCTTCCGATTCTGTGTCTCCCTCTCTCTCTGGCCCTCCCCTGGTCATGCTCTGTCTCTGTCTCAAAAATAAATAAAAAAACGTTAAAAAAAATTAAAAAAAAAAAGTCTAGTTTGTCTAAGTATGGTTACTCCAGCTTTCTTCTGACTTCCAGTAGCATGATAGATAGTTCTCCATCCCCTCACTTTCAATCTGAAGTTGTCCTCAGGTCTAAAATGAGTCTCTTGTAGACAGCAAATAGATGGGTCTTGTTTTTGTTTTTATCAATTCTGATACCCTATGTCTTTTGGTTGGAGCATTTAGTCCATTTACATTCAGTGTTATTATTGAAAGATATGGGTTTAGAATCATGGTGATGTCTGTAGGTTTCATTCTTGTAGTGGTGTCTCTGGTACTTTGTGGTCCTTGCAACATTTCACTCACAGAATCCCCCTTAGGATCTCTTGTAGGGCTGGTTTAGTGGTGATGAATTCCTTTAGTCTTTGTTTGGGAAAACCTTTATCTCTCCTTCTATTCTGAATGACAGACTTGCTAGGTAAAGGATTCTCAGCTGCATATTTTTTCTGTTCATCACATTGAAGAATCCTGCCATTCCTTCCTGGCTTGCCAAGTTTCAGTAGATAGGTCTGCTACTACCCTTATGAGTCTACCTTTGTATGTCAAGTCCCATTTATCCCTAGCTGTTTTCAGAATTCTTTCTTTATTCTTGTATTTTGCCAGGTTCACTGTGATATGTTGTGCAGAAGATCGATTCAAGTTATATCTAAAGGGAGTTCTCTGTGCCTCTTGGATGTCAATGCCTGTTTCCTTCCCCAGATCAGGGAAGTTCTCAGCTATGATTTGTTCAAGTACATCTTTAGCCCCTTTCTCTGTCTCTTCTTCTGGAATTCCTATGGTACGGATATTGTTCTGTTTGATTGCATCACTTAGTTCTCTAATTCTCCCCTTGTACTCCTGGATTTTTTTATTTCTCTTTTTCTCAGCTTCCTCTTTTTCCATAATTTTATCTACTAATTCACCTATTGTCTCCTCTGCCTCTTCAATCCATGCTGTGGCTGCCTTCATTTTATTTTGCACCTCATTTATAGCATTTTTTAATTCATCACTATTTTTTAGTCCCTTGATCTCTGTAGCAATAGATTCTCTGCTGTCCTCTTTGCTTTTTTCAAGCCCAGTGATTAATTTTATGACTGTTATTCTAAATTATTGTTCCATTATATTGCTTAAATAGGCTTTGATCAATTCATTAGCTTTCGCTACTTCCCGGAATTTCTTTTGAGGAGAATTCTTCCGTTTCATCATTTTGGCTAATTTTTTGTCCCTTGTGCATTTTAAAAGCTTGTTGTGTGCTCTGCACCTGCAAGCACTGCTATATTAGAGGAGGGTCATACACTGTCCAGGGCCTGGCCCTTCAGGAGGTGTTTTTTTGGAGATGGTTGCTTGCTCTCTGTTGTTGTGACTTTGGTTAGTTTATTACCCTACTCGTAGTAATATTTTGGACCCTCCACCAGGTGTGCTTTGATTTGTTCCTTGGAGTAGCCCTGTAAAGGAAAACCTATAGACAAACAGGAGACAAAAACACACAAACACACAAACAAATAACACAAACAAATAAACAAAAACAGAAAAGTAAAGACTAAAAACAAAAAACCCATAAACACCGACCACAAGTAAAGAAGAGGGTGGAGGTGGTGCTGATGGAAGAGCACATACAAAGAGAGAAAAAATAAACATTGATTAGGCAGAGAGACTAAAAGGCTTAATCCAGAGAGAGAGAAAGAAAAATAAAGACAGAGGTGGGGAAAATGGAATGAAGATAAAGTTACCCAGACAGAGAAACTATATGGGTTGATTATTCCAGAGAGAGAGAAAGGATTATAAAGAAGGAGGTATAACCAGCCTAGGGGAGGGAAGAGATAAGGAGGAGAAATGGGGGGCAGGGAGAATATATCTATACATCCAGAATTGACCTAGAGTTAATCTAGGCAATGCTGCATAGCATGTCGGGAGTAGCTGTCTGCAGGGTCTGTGCTGCTCCAGTGGATACGCAGTTACCCAGTGCAAAGGGGCGTGGTTTGGTGTAATCCAGACACACCTCCTCTATGGGCCTCAGGGTGTGATCCCTGAGGCCCAGCCTTGGTGATGGTGGTGGTCGGGGGGAATGGTGATCCCCTAGTCGCTTCTCCAGGGACCTGGACCGGTGGACTCAGTTTGAGTGTACTCACTATGCCGCGGAAGCAGATAGGGCGGTCTTTCTCTCTCTACCAACTTCCCTGACCTGAGCTTGGCTAGGATTCAAAGTCCTGCTCCCTGTGCTCTGGCACTGGGGAAGTGCCTCTCAGTGTGGTGATATGTGGTCCGGACTGGTCTTGTCTGTGCTGCCGCACTTCAGGGAGGACACCAGTCTGTTTGCTGCAGGTCTCCTACTGCATACTGAGAGCCACCACCCTTGCAGTGAGTCCCGGGTGGCGGACACAGGCAGGCTTTGACTTTTCCCATAGCACTCCAGGGAGACCGGCTGCCTTTTCTTCCTACAAACTGCGCCCTCGGCCCAGCCACTGCGCCCTGGGGTGGCAGACGCAGGCAGGTTCTGTACTAATGTGCAGCCCTCCAGGGAAGGAACCACTTTCTCCAACTACGGACTGAGCCCCTGACCTACCACCCCACCCAGGGCTGGCTCCCCTCCTCCCCATGTGCGTGAAAAGGGAGCCAGCTCCAGTCCAAAGAAAGCCCTGCAGTTAGAGATTGGATCCCTCTCAGTCTCAGTCTGAGGTCTTTCTCCTGTTCAGCTATGGTCCTACACTTCCCTAGCTGCCCTTTCTCTTCCCTTTGTCTCTCCACAGAAAGGGGTCACTCCCCTCCATGCCCATGTGACCTTTTTTTTTTTTATCTCCCCCAGTTTGCAGTTACCTACACCTATCTTTTTCCCAGCTTTCCCATTTTCTTCCTAGTAGATTCAGTTTGTTTTCCTCCCAGGCTCTGGTGTTCAAAGTCCTTTGGCTTCCGCATTTCTTTGTTTGAGAGATGTGGGAAGTATGGATTTCCCCTACTTCTCAGCCAGGTTAGCCAACTCTGGTTTTATTGTTTTCACATATGAATTTCTTATCCTGTTATATCGTATGAAGAACAGATCGAATTTTATATCTTTCTATATGGTTATCCAGTTATATTGAAAATATTTTTGTAGAGAAGTAGTCAACAGTGTCAAAGACTAATAAAAGACCTGTTAACTTAAGAATTGAAAACTGTCAGTCAGTTTTAGAAACAAGGAGGTCAGTGTTGCTATTGACCTTGGCAATATTGGTAAAGCAATGGGGTAAAAGCCAGAATCCAATGGGTTCAGGAATGAAAGGTGGGGAAGTAGAAAAATCAAGTACAGACAATTACTGTAGGTCCTGAATTAATAGTCTTTTCATTAGGCACCATATAAAAGATTCACAATTCTAAAACATAGATTTCAGGGAAAAATATTTTCAGTAAAATCTTTTTGTAAGTCAGTGACCAAGTAGGACAACAGAAACCATTACAAATATGTAAATAGAAGGAATTAGAAAATTGTGCCTTATGTGGATGTATGCAGCTCTGCAGTGCATGGAGTGGTAAGTAGTATGTAGGCTGAGGTCAGCTCCTTCTTGCCTCTTGGCTTGGGGCCTTTGTGTAGGGCCTAATCGTCTCAACTATAGCTGGTTAGCCCCATTTTACAGACAGAGTGATTAAATAACTTGCCCAAGTTCACATAGTTATTAAATGGACAAGTAGAAATTATCAATAGTGACTTCATAGTCAACTGCTATTAATTTCTTCCTCCCTGCTTGAAAGCTCAAAGTCTTTAGTCTTAGTAGGGGTAGGTAGAAAGAGATTTATCCCTGATCGAGTTTCATTGATTGGACCTGGTCATTACTTCTCTCTCTTTTTTTAAAATATAATTTATTGTCAAATTAGCTTCTATACAACACTCAGTGCTCATCTCAAGTTGTCACTACTTATCTTGAGGTGAAATACTTCTCTCTTTTATATCGAGGAAGATTTACAGTGATGACATTCACAAATTGTGTTTCCTTTGCCATTTGGGATACAGAAAAGCCAACTTTCTTTGTTAAGTACAGCTAACATCTAGTGGGAATGGGAAGGGCTAGACTTTGGTAGTACTATGCTTTCCTCGTGACTGTTTACCAACTTCCATTATTCACTGGTGAAACACTGTTTTGCAGTGAAGGGCCAAGAAGACCCCTTAGTCTTAGGAAGGATTGCACAAGGTACACAGTATTTGACTTGTATTATTCACTCACTTTTAGCTCTCCTTAAATACACTTGTAAAACTACTTAGGGACTACTGATATGTCATCTAGGAGGTCTGGTTGATTGCAGTCAGGAACTTTCAGGAATGCTATTTAAATAAGACTGGTTTCTAAACCAGAATCTCAAAATGTATTCATTCGTAATGGGGAGCAATTAAGGCTTATATGTCTTATCCACTGCACCTCCTTTCTTAGTATTGAAATACTTGGGGAAGTTGAACTATTATTTAGGAAGTTGCTAAGTGAGCATAGAATCAGAACAGGTTATGATGAAATATATTTACCTCACAATAGAGAAAATCTGTCTAGTTACCAGTCCCCATATCCAAAGTCTTTCCCATTTGCACCAATGTTTCCCAAACTTCAGTCCTTTGAATACCACCTTCATGATTTTTGCTGTTCCTGCATACCATTTATATTTACTTTTTCTTTAATTGAATAAACTTTTTTGAACTTAACTATTTAGTGTCATTCTAAGCAATTATAGTTCTGAAATCCTGCGTTTGTTATGATTCTTAGTTATCTAAAATATTAAAATAAATATTACTTTAGGGGCGCCTGGGTGGCGCAGTCGGTTAAGCGTCCGACTTCAGCCAGGTCACGATCTCGCGGTCTGTGAGTTCGAGACCCGCGTCAGGCTCTGGGCTGATGGCTCGGAGCCTGGAGCCTGTTTCCGATTCTGTGTCTCCCTCTCTCTCTGCCCCTCCCCCGTTCATGCTCTGTCTCTCTCTGTCCCAAAAATAAATTAAAAAAACGTTGAAAAAAAATTAAAAAAAAAATAATAAAATAAATATTACTTTAAAATGAAAATTGTCCATGAATTGCCTACAATCAGTGGTATGTGTACCACACATTGGTAAATAGTCCCTTAATCATTATTGGGAAAATAGAGATTTTCATGTCTTTGAACTCTGCTGGGGTATGCTGAAAACCCCTCTTTGGTGACTTTTTTCCTTAGATGTGTTACTAGCACCATAGTATCTTGGAGACACTGTAAACCTCCCCCCCATCTATTTACAGAGCTCCAACCATACCATTCATTAAAAAAAAATCTTTTTTATGTTTATGTGCATAGTAAGAGATTCTCAAGTATTCTCAGTACCTATGAATGAACATCTATTCTTCCCCATTTGAGGTGATCAATTTTTAGGCTACTGGAAGATTAAAAGAAAAATTTAACAGTCTTGACATGATATTAGGCACAGTTTACATCAATTGAAAAATCATTATTTGAGTAACGTGGAGATAATATTGAAAACATAAGAAGTCTAAGATATCAATTCTCTTTATCTACATTACTTTGGAAAATGTAATGCCTCTTTCTAAAGTGTAAAGGATCTTAACTGCAAACTTTGATTCTAAACTATGAAACATTTTTGAGGAAACTCATCCTACCTTATTATATGGGATGTACAGAATTTGGATAAACTCTATATAAACTTTACAGTGAATCTTCTATGACAGAAATCTTAAGATTTTAGATTTTTTTAAGTCCAAAGCAGGGCTTGAACTCACGATTCTGAGATCAAGACCTGAGGTGAGATTAAAAGTTGGATGCCCGATCAACTGAGCTACCCAGGCACTCCCACAAATCTTAAGGTTTTATATTCCATTAGCCATGCCATTCTCTTCCCTAGACTTCTCCTTGAGAAATTGGCTAATTTTACTTGTAGCACTTAGCATAATACCTGGCACACACTAGGTATTCAGTTAAAGCCTATTTAATCACTAAATGAATTCCTGCATTTTCCCTATGTTGCAATTTATTACCATCACTAATTTAAGATTTGTCAGACAGAACCTGAATATAAAACATACAGGTCTCCTCCAGTATTTGAAAGTGCAGTGTTCTTATGAAACCTTTCATAAGTCACAATGGTGTCAAATGAAGAAACAATTACCATTAATTTATATGAAAAAGTTTTTGAGACTTCTCAGACAAAATATATGACCTGTCTTAGACTTTTCTGATACTTGAGGACACATCTTGCTAACAGATACCAAAACAAATTGAGATGCTCATAGACACACTTCAAAGCTATAGTGGCTTGATGCTGACATGCTTAGTTCTTGGGGAAGGAGCTTAGTGTCACTCGCTGCTCCAGGTCATGCTACTTCTATAAGGCATCACTGCAGAAAAACACTGAATGCTATTTTTGCTTTTGCTTTTTTGTAAAAGCAGAAATCCTCCTTGGATTTTTCTGTTAGTGAAAAAAGGCCCTAATGTAAGTCTTTTATAAAAGCAAAGTAGCAGAATGTGAGCTTTCAAAACATGGGAGATACCCATACTGGCTTTACTTTCTTGGCACACACATCACAGAGCAAGTATTTACTTAATTGTGTTTGTCTTTTTTTCACTGTTTCTGTTCAGTTTTTGAATTATATTATTTTCATCCATTGCTTATTTTTTCTTTCCTTAATATTAAACTTTAGTTTTCATTATAATTTACTTTTTCTTAACCAAAGCTAGCTCTCAAAAATTATATAGAATGTTTCATATAGAAGAGTTTCATTGCAATACCTGAAAGCAATAACAATCTGTTCTAGGACTGAATGGCAGAGATTGTTGACTAAGTGTTTTCTTTAACCCAGAGAAAATGAAAACACTAATTCATAAAGATGTATGCACCTCTCTGTTTATTGCAGCATTATTAAAGTATCCAAGATATGGAAACAACCTAAGTGTCCAATGATAGACAAATGGATAAGAAAGATATGGTATAGATGCACAATGGAATATTACCTAGCTACGAAAAAGGATGAGATTGTGGCATCTGACCCAACATGGATAGACCTAGATAGTATTATGGTAAGTGAAATAAGTCAGATTGAGAAAGACAAATATTGTATTGGTCTTTATGTATCATCTACATGTCATCTACATTTGATTTCAGTCCTATGTAGACTCTAAAAAGAAAAAAAAAGCAATATCAGATCTATAAATACAGAGAACAAACTGATGGTTGCCATAAAGGAAGGGGTTAGGGAGATGAGCCAAAGGGGTAAAAGGGAATGGGCTATAACAGGTTTCCAGTTATGGAATGAATAAGTCACAGGAATTAAAGGCACAGGATAAGGAATATAGTCAATGATATAGTAATAGGGACCTATGGTGACAGAGAATAGCTATGTGGTGAACATAGCGTAATGTATAAACTTGTTGAATCACTATGCTGTACATCTGAAACTAATGTAACAGTGTGTGTCAACAACATACAAATTTTAAAAAGTTATTTTCTTTAACTCTGTTCTGAAAAAAATTATTTTAGAAAATATGTCCAAGTTTTCTATATGTAAAACAGAATCTACTTGGTTATCATTCATCTACACAATTTAATACCTTACTCTTTTCACTTAATATTTTCCCATGACACAAAAAGTTTTGAAAGAATAACATTCAATTCAAAGTGAGTTAAAATACCTCAAGGACCCCTGTTTACAGATTCAGAATGCCAGGAGTATTGGTGGCTCTCCCATACATGTGCAGCAATTTAAGGTACTTGCCTCTTAAAGGGCATGGTGTGAAAATCTAGTTTAAAATTAGAAATTGTTGGGGTGCCTGAGTGGCTCAGTTGTTTAAGTGTCTGACTCTTGGTTTCTGCTCAGGTCATGATCTCGTGGTTGTGAGATCAAGCACTGAGTCAGGCTCCATGCTGAGTGTGGAGCTTGCTTGGGATTTTCTCTCTCCTTCTCTCTGCCCTCCCCCTCTCAAAATAAATAAATAAACATTAAAAAATAGAGATTATTAAAAATGACAGATAAAATATATTCTGGCTTGATCTTTGTGTTTTGAGTTTTGAAGCAGGCTCCAGGCTCTGAGCTGTCAGCACAGAGCCTGATATGAGTCTCAAACCCAGAAACCATGAGATCAAGACCTGTGCTGAAGCCGGATGCTTAACTGACTGAGCCACCCAGGTGCCCCTGATCTTTGTTAACAATAATCTTTTAAAAACAATTCACGTTGAAAATAGTGCTAACTAGATAAATAATGACATATTCTTGATGAAGACACAGAAACAATAATGGTGGTTCTAAAGATGAAAGAAGTTCAACCCGCAAAGTGCCTAATCCTCTATGCCCGAGTGTCAGACTATCACGAAAATAAAAAATGGAAACAATACTTCTAAAGCAGTTGGTTGTTATACTTTTTGGTTGAAGGGAAAATATTGAGAAATTTCCTTTACTTTTTTGTGAGGCAAAACAAGAATATCTGATTGGTCAGAGCATTAAGCATGGAAATGATCCTTGGTCACTCTTAGGTTTGGCTAGTACCCCTAGGGATGCGAATTGGTGGGCCACAAATCCAAGCCTTGATGAATGAAACTACTCCAGCACAATTTCCTTCCTTCTGCATCAGAGGGCATCTCTTTCCTGAAGAGAAGCACCCTCAACTCTATAGGAAAGGGTAAGTTTTTTTTTTTGTTTTTTTTGTTTTTTTTTTACAACATCCTGGATGAGGCAGGACAGAGCCTCATCCTAGCTGTCATGGGGAGGAAACGGAAACGTGCCAGCTCCACAGTCCTTAGCCACATGCTGAGGCAGCAGGAATCCCCAGTTGTGAAGCAAGCACCTCAGAAATAAAGAACCAGAGGGACCAACGGCCAGGGACTACAGCAAGAAAACAGGAAGATCAAGTCAAAGAGGTTGGAGGCAGGGCATTACTCATCTTCCCTTTTATTTTTGGTATTATAAAAAGGGGCTGTGCATCTTTGGCTTGCACAGAGAAAATCTAGGGCATCTCCACATTGAGGACCACCCCCGCCCCAAGAATCTAGAGACAAGTGGCTCACGGCCAGCCTTATACCCCCAGGCCTAACGGGCCACTGTGTGAAAAAGAGAGCGGGTCTGGCTTTAGCGACCTCAAATGCGAGCAAATAGGGAACGCACGGCTGGAGATGGGGCGGGGCAACGCCGGTGGTCTGAGCGCTGATTGGCTGGAGGCACTCGTCGCCTGGTGCCATTTGTTGTTGAAGCTGCGCACCTGACGCAGTCAGCGGCGTCCTGCACGTGCAGCCGTTTAAGCGGCGTCGCCGCCTGAGAGGACCCCGGGAGAGCAAGCAGCGGAGAGGTGAGTGGCCTGGCGACTTTCTTCCTGGCGTGGGTCTCCACTGGCCCCTGTGGGTTTCCCGGTAGTCAGAGTTTAGGCTAGATAAAGAACGGATGGGGCAGGTGGGCCTTGGAGCCGTCCTTTGGGGCTTTTTCTTTACTTACCAGTGTAAGTCTTAAAGCCCGGCTGACGCCTGTAGGGCGTAGAGGCCTGTAGAGGAGGTAAAGAAGCATCTTTGCCCAGTTTGTGTGTGGCGTTTTCTCCGAACAAGAGTGGCTGTAGTATCATTTGTGTACAAATGGCCCTTAGAGTAACTAGTTGTCCACTGTTGAAAGGATTTGGGCCACCTAACTCATGACCCCTACCCCGCCAAGCTTGAAGGCCTTGGCCCTGGCTCCCTCTCTCCCAGTAAACTATCAAAACCTACAAACCAAACATCTTTACTTTTGAAGGGAGGTGTGCAAAGAGAGAAACATTGAGTAGTAGTTGAGAAATTTCCCTTACCCTTAATATCCAGTAAGCTGTTTGGGAGACCCTTGAAAGGAGAGGATAAATTCAGTAAACAGATTTTGGAGAAAGGCCCAGTAGGGACATTGTGGTTGCAAGAGTGGTTAAGTAGTTCAACTCATTTTTAAAGATAAAAAGTAAGGGGATCTTTGGGGAAGATCAGCAGCTAGTTCACTAGTTTTGGGAGGTGTATGTGAAATTGTGACAGTTCATGTTGTTAAGTATATGATTCTGATCTAATAGAGGCCAAATGTACGTTTTTTTTAAAAAAATTTAGATAAAAATAGAACTGGAAGCCACCATGGGAGATGAAGATTGGGAAGCGGAAATAATCAAACCTCATATGTCTTCCTATGTTCCTGTATTTGAGAAGGTAGTAAAATTTAAAGTTTGTGGTTATTAAACACTACAGATTTTATTGAAGTTGAAAATCACTGTGGTGGGAAAGTTCTAGATTACAGTCCGGTGGAGTGTGCTGTGCTTACCTCCATCTGATTGTTATTAACTGCCTTAGGGGCAATGAAGAGGAGGCACTCTAAGCCTCAAATGGAATAAAATAGTATGAGGTAATTTGATAATTAACTAAAATATGTGTAGTGATATTATTGACAATTTAAATGTCAGTGATTGAGGACTTACTGTGGGTGGAAGCAGGCTGGTACAAATATGGTTGAACATGTTTGACAGACACTTGTATTGAAAACTGAAAAATACAGTTTGGTGTTGGGTGATATTTTGAATTCTATAAATTGGTTTCCTACAAGTAGGATGCGTATGTTAGGCTGATTGAGATGGTGTCATCACTTGGCTCTTCAAATGTGCAAATCATCAGATCTTTATCCTTAGTGGCATTTGGAGAGTTATATTGTAATTCAAAAGAACAGGACTTGGAATAGCTTTTTGGGTTTCAGTTCTGATTTGAAAGTTGACTTAAAAAAAAAAACAACTCTACTTTAGAAGTTAATATATATTTTTTTAATGTTCATTTTTGAGAGAGAGAGAGAGAAACATAGTGTGAGCGGGGGAAGGACAGAAGGAGAGGGGGGGAAATAGAATCCGAAGCAGGCTCCAGGCTTTGAGCTGCCAACATGGGGCTCGAACTCACGAACCATGAGATCATGGCCTAAGCTAAGATCATGACCTGAGTTGAAGTCGGATGTTTAACTGACTGAGCTACCCATGTGCCCCTAGAAGTTAATATATTTTAAAGGATTGTTTTTGCACAAGTGTTATTTATTTGAAAATGTCTCAAAAGTTGGTATTCTTTTCTTTTCTTTCTTTTTTTTTTTTTTTTTTGAAGTTCATGTGTTCACTTTGAGAGAGACAGAAACATCATGAGCAGGGAAGGGGCAGAGAGAGAGGGAATCAGAATTCCAAGCAGACTCTGCACTGTCAGCATGGAGCCCGCTGAGGGGCTCAAACCCATGAAACCTTGAGATCATGACCTGAGCCAAAACCAACAGTCAGTTGCTTAAATGACTGAGCCACTTAGGTACCACTATATTGTTTTCTTCTGGAATTTCCAGTTTGCATTTATGTTGGTCACTTTTTACAAACACTTCATTATTTCAAGAGATATCTTAATGGAAGTTCTATCACATAAAAATATATGTAATCCTTTATTTCTCTTAATTGGATTTGATTTGTATATAAAGTTTATTTCAAAATACTGAAGATTTTTGGGTGAGGGTGTCAAAATACTCAAGATCTTAATCTGAATTTATCGTGTTTTTTTTTTTTTTTTTGGAACTTACTTGAGAAAGACATCTTTTGTGTGTTAGTTTTTTTATAGTCCTGTGCCTCATAAAAAATTTTTTTTTTTTTTACAATATTGGGAAAAGAGAAAAAGTACTTAACAATCATGTTTATTAGCACATTCTTGTAAAGTTTTATTAAATTTTCTTCCCCCCCCAAATGATAGTACATAATAATATTTTTGATTCCAGCCTTTTCACTCTTGAGCACTATTCCATATTACTACTAACTTCCTAAAAATAATTTCTTAAGGTTGCATAGTACTTCAAGGAATGGATCTACTGTAATATAATTTTCTGTTGGCGGGAATTTAAGATGTTATCTTTTCACTGTAATGTCATGAATATCTACAGCTTATATATATATTTTTTAATTTGGGAGTATTTTTTAAAAAATGGAATTACTTAAAGGCTATTTTATGGTTCTTTTTACCCCAGTTCTCAGTAAATTTATTATATTACAAAGTTTAGTTCACAGATACAGACTTTTTCATTTGAACTTAGTCATTTAATTTTGTTTCTTCTTAGTCTGAGATTTTTTTCTTCATTAAGCATTCTTCAAATAGTACATTAGACTCAATCATGTTGTACTTGTTTATTGAATAAGCTGTCTGAAATTGAGGGTGGTTGACTGTCAGATCTTTCAGACTTACCTTTTTGGAAATATTTGTGCTATTTAGTAACATACCTTGTTTAATATTACGAATACTAAATTAAATGTTAATACTAACTTTACCTTATGATTCTTAATATTTATGTGGGGCCAATTTGTAAATTTTTTGTATTTGTCTGCAAACTTAATTCCTGATGCTGTTGAGCAATTAGCTATCTGGCCTAGTTGACTTGGAGGAACATGGTGCAATCAATGCCTTTGTCTGCCTTGGTTGAATAAAAAGTACAGAAAGTGAAGATGATTATATGATATATACATGTGGGAGAGATCTGAGGTCTTTTATTTTGCCTAGTTTCATTTAAAGGCACCATTTTGATTGGTATTTCTGAATTTCTATTTCAATTTTTTTTAAGTTTATTGATGTTGAGAGAGAGAGAGAGAGAGAGCATGAGTGGGGAGGTCTGGAGAGAGAATCCCAAGCAGGCTCCATACTGTCAGTGCAGAGCCTGACAAGGGGTTCAAACACATACTGCTGAGATTACGACCTGAGCCGAAATCAAGAGTCAAATGCTTAACTGAGCCACTCAGGTGGCCCCCTGAATTTCTGTTTTAAGAGACAGCTGGGCTTTTTGTTTTTTAGAATTTGTCTTCACCCTGCAGCTGTCTTGGCTTAATCCATCTTAAACAATATGTGATCAGCCTTTTATGAAAACTTTCTAGGATTTTTATTTGGAGATTTAATTTTTACCCATTCTTATATGATTTTGTACTGATAGGCCACTGGGAAGTGTACTACTTGGGTGTAGACCAGTAAAAGATGTGAGGTTAGGAAGAATTTGATAATGCAGCAATTATGTAGTCCAGACATCTTAATTGTTAGGCATTTGCATATTTCATGTAAGCTTGTTGGAATGAGTTTTGGAGTGGTGGGTATGGTGAATGTAACAGGGTATTGGATTTGCTTACTAGCTGTGTAATGAATGCTTCTTGTTAGAGGACCATGGGAGTAGGTCTACATAGTGATTGCCTCCATCTGTCTCCCTTTTTGGTGGCACATTTCAGAAGTCAGATACTCTTGTGATTAAAGTAGAAATAGTGTGAGATAATTGGTCCACCCACAATACAATTTTGTTAAGTAGTAGTAGCAAAGTTTGTAATAATTAGGTAAGAAAATAAAGTTCGGGGCTTCTCTGTTCATACTATGATTCTGAAGTAGTGAGAAGAAATGTGGCCCTTGAACATCATTGTATTTGCAGACCTAAGGAAGCTGAACTGCTAGAGCCTTAAGAAGATTTTAAGCAATTTCTGCCTACAATTATCACTGAGATGTAGGAGGATATTGTGTCTTCTACTAGAAAGCCGGGATATTATTATATGCTAAATAAGAGCAACTTGTGGAAGCTGGTCAAAATGGTCATCCAAATAAAATGGCCATCCAGATAAAAGTGGCAGGCTTGGAGGAAGGAGCTCTGATGACTCATAATCAAAATCTAAACAATTAAGTCTAGAGTAGAGTGATGAAAAGATACGAGAAAGCTGAGGAGAAGGCTAAAGAGATTGCAAAGGTGGCAGAGATGTTGGTGGAACAGGTCTGGAGAATAGAGAAAACTGAATCCTCTTGAAGAAGAATCATCAATTTACAGCCAACAGATTCTAGTCAACTGATAGAGATTCGGTGACACCAGAGAGAAACTGAAACTAGAGAGCCTTTTGTTTTTTTTCTCTGTCTATACACTATTATCATTTATAGTAGGTTTCTCTCATAGTGTGTGGGAGATGTTTTCACTATAAGTTTTGATTGTGAAATGTTTGGGGGAAAGAACTTTTATTTGGAAAATGCTCTCAGATACAAAAATTAGGGCCTACATTGTAAGCTCTTAGAACAGTCACGTTTGTTCCTGGCTTTGGTTGTTTTTTCTAAATTTTGAGGTGTTTGCTTTTTCTTGTGTGACATGCTAGCTATCTAGAACCTTAGATCTGTGTGTGATACATGAGACTCAAGAGTTGGAGTTTTTCAGCCCTGGAGGTACTGAAGTAACTGCAGTAATTTTAGATGTCTCCATGTAGCAGTTGTCAAAGAAAGGACCAGGCTTCAACTGTGGATGTGAATGGGGCTGATCTGGCCAGGACTCATCAATCAGAAGAAGGGATGGAGGATAATATTGTCTGTATTTTGGGACTTTAATTTCTGTATCAGATCAAAGAAGGAGAAATAATTTGTTTGAAATTTAAATTTTATGTGACACTGTCTGATATAACCTGTCTGGTCATTTTATTTGGACAACCTATCTCGGCTCTATTTGACATGGAACCTAAAATAGGAAATGAGATCTTGGTACTTTGTATAAATTGATACATTCTTAGGCATTTCAGGGGATTCTGAATATAAAGTGAAAGATATATTTGCTAAGGAATTTAAGGGGCTGGGGGAAGAAAACATGGAATTGTCTGTATTGGACCCCAAATTGGACAGGGAGGAGGCATCTCCAAGGTTCATAAATTGTCCAGCTATAAATTCATTTGAATAGCAGCTCTGACAAGTCATTGAGATCAAAACCTTACTATGTTGGTGGAAATATTCATTTGCTTGAAAAAGACCTTTAAAAGAAAACAACCTTTAAAGGGTGTGATATTTCATAATTGAAAATATTAAGAGTACATAGAAGGTCAAAAGAAATGTGTTTACCAGAATGAGAATGAATTATTTGTAGCTGTGTGTGAGAACCCTTATGTGTAAAATATTTTGAAATTTCTGATTTCTCTGCTCTGTCTTCCCATGGCCTTGGTTAACTTCTTTTGCCTCTCATAAGGACATTTGTAGTGACATTTAAGGTCTACACAGATAATCGAGTAATCTCTTCTTTTTCAGAATCTGTAATTATATCTGCATTCTTTTTCCAAATAAGGTAATGTGGGTGGCCATATTTCATCCTACTACATGTAGTGTGGCTAAAGCACTGTAAGATGAAACAAGAGTGGTAGAAAATGAAGTCAGAGAGGGAAAGGGAAAAGCAAAGGGAGAGGGGCCTGAAGGTAGTTGTGAGCTTAGTTAGTAGGACTGGCTTGACTGGGTGTGGGGAGTGAAAGAGAGTAATCAAGGTTGATGTCTAGTTTTTTTAAATTTTATTATTTTATTTAATTTAAGTATAATTGATACACAATATTAGTTTTGGGTGTACAGTGATTTGACAAGTTTGTATGTTAAGGTATGGTGATGATAGTGTAGCTACCATCTGTAAACCATACAATGCTGTTTCAGTATCATTGACTGTATTGCTTGTGTTGTACCATAGACTTCTTTTAAGTTTAAGCAACTGGATAGAAGATGGTTCCATTTGCTGAAGTGGGGAATCTCCGAAAAAATGTATAAGCTTGGGAGGGGTAAAAACAAAGAATGCTAGCTTTGTTGTGTTCAATTTGGGATGGCTATGAAAATATAAAAGTAAAGTAGCTTTTATGCATTAGTTGCTTAGAAGAGGGATCAGGGATATAGATATAAATGTGGTAATTATCAGGGCGCCTGGGTGGCTCAGTCGGTTGAGCGTCCGACTTCAGCTCAGGTCATGATCTCGCGGTCTGTGACTTAGAGCCCTGCGTCGGGCTCTGTGCTGACAGCTCAGAGCCTGGAGCCTCTTTCGGATTCTGTGTCTCCCTTTCTCTCTGGCCCTCCCCCGCTTATGCTCGCTCGCTCTCGCTCGCTCTCTCTCTCTCTCTCTCTCTCTCTCTCTGTCAAAAATAAACATTAAAATAAATGTGGTAATTATCTGTATATTAATGGGATTTTTAAAATTTATTAAAAAGATTTTTTTTAATGTCTATTTTTGAGAGAGAGCAAGACAGCTGTGAGCAGAGGAGGAGCAGAGAGAGACAGACACAGAGGATCCCAAGCGGGCTCTGTGCACTAACCATGAGATCGTGACCTGAGCTGAAACCAAGAGTTGGACAGTTAACTGATTGAGCCGCCCAGGTGTCCCTGTGTGTTAATGGGATTTAAAGCTACCAGACTAGGTAAAGATACATAGTGTAAAACAGACTTAGAGGGCTTGACCCTGGATAGTCCAACTTGAGAGGTCCAGTATAAGAGGAGCTGGCAAAAGGAGACTGAGGAGGAAGTAGCCACTGGAGCAAGAAAGAAAACCAGAGAATTGTGGGTTCCTTAAGCCAAGACGAGAATGTTATAAAGAGGAAGGAAATAGTCTGTCATTTCAAATGCTGCTGAGAGCTCTGGTAGAATGAAAGATAAAAGTAGTAATTTTATTACATAATTTCCTTATTAAAAGCATTTTCAGTGTAGAATGAGGATGGAAGCTAAACTGGAGTAGATTTAAGGAAAAAAGGGATATGAAAAAGTAGAGGCAGCAACTAACTGTAGACATTTTGTTTTAAGAGAGAGAAGTACTGCAGTAGCAGAAGGGAGTATGAAGGTAATTTATTTTTAAGGTAATGAAAAAGGTTAAGAATCTTTAATGATGTTTTGTTTCAGAATTTGCCTTGGAATTTTTAAATTTCGTGTATGTGGAATATTAAATTCCACAGCCTGAAGGTCATCTAATAATAATTTTTAAGTTATTGACTGCCGAAGTGTCTCATTACCTTTATTAGCTTTATATCACTTAAATAAAACCAGACCTTTTTTGGATTCTAGTCACTTGATAATACTTTGGCCACTAGGAAAAAAAAAGTCTTTAGAATTGCACTTTAAAGATAGAAAACTAGATCATTCTTGTTTTAATGTCTATGGTAATTGTAAATTGGAACTTTATACTGTAGTAATTACCAAAATCCCAAAAGTATTTGCCTTTCTGTTCTTAATAACTCAGAGAATAATTGGGTGGCTCTTGGGCTTTATAAAAGTAGTTTTAAAAGTCATTTAGTGTCTTTTGTGAAAGAAATTTTAGAAAATAAGTATTACTGAGGCACCTGGGTGGTCAACAGTTAAGTGGCTGACTTCAGC
Source organism: Panthera tigris (assembly GCF_018350195.1). NCBI lineage: Eukaryota > Metazoa > Chordata > Mammalia > Carnivora > Felidae > Panthera > Panthera tigris. The sequence continues at coordinate 123,511,786 of NC_056660.1, forward strand.
TCAGGTCCTGATCTCACAGTTCATGAGTTCAAGCCCAGCATCAGGCTCTGTGCTGACACCTCAGAGCCTGGAGCCTGCTTCAGATTATGTGTCTCCCTCTCTCTCTGCCCCTACCCTGCTCATGCTTTGTCTCTCCCTCTCAAAAAAAAAAAAAAAAAAAAAAAAAAAAGAGTAAGTAAACATTGAAAAATTAAAAAAAAAAGAAAAGAAGTACTACTTTTGCACTCTTTTGACTTATTTAAAGGAACTTAGGTGAAGAAATATTATGTCTGTTCTAAAGTAGCCAGTTAATTAAGGTATCATCTTAAGTTTTAGGACACCTTTCATTTTTAAAGTATTGAATTCTGCTTTTCATGTGCAAGAATTTGAGACCTCTCTTCTGTAAGTTTTGTCCTAAGTAGAGGTAGCTTATATGAGGGGAAATTAAGGTGTCAGTTAATGATTATAAGAGCACCCTAGGAGTTAAGGTGAGAAAAAGGTTACTCAAGTTTTTGTTAACACAGAGATACACTAAGAAATATTGGAAGTTTCCCAAATTAACTTGACATTTAGCTATTGGTTTTATAACAAAAGTTGAATTTTCTGAGCCCAATAGAAATGCAAGTACATCACTGGAAATGTAATACATATATATTAATTGCAAATACATAGTTTTTGAGACTAAGGTAGGGAAAATGGGACAGGTAGTATTTGAGAACATCATCGACATTTCAGCTGTTGCTGTGAAAAGTTTGATTAAAGTTAATGATGCATATTCTGATCCAGTAGCTAACATGAACCGCTTTGTTGTATTTATACTGCATTTGCATTGTACATATATAGGTATATTGTTTTTAGTGCATCAGTGACCTTTTATTTTAGAGTGAATTCATTTTAAAAAATTGTGAACATGTTAATTTGTTTCCCTTTATAGAAACAAAGTTGAAGTTTTAAAAATAAATTCCTGTAGTACTTTACTGTAGAAACTATTGTCCACTGCTCTCCTCTGTGCTCTACTTTATTCTGTGCATTGTTAATGAGTATACTGTAAAATACAGAACTTTTAAAAATGTATATTGGCAGGCATTGATTTATTCATGTGTTATTTTGGTCAGATTTTATATAATAATAGTACTTAATTATACTTTTCAAGTATATGGGTGAGTAAACTTTTAAGTCAGATGTCAGCAAACTCTTTCCATAAAGGGCTAAATAGTAAATAGTTTAGACTTCACAGAATTTAGGATCTCTGTTGCAACTTCGGTATCCTGGTGGGAAAGCAGCCATAGACATTTCTAGATAAATGAGGATGGCTATGTTCCAATATAACTTTATTTACAGAAACAAGTGACTGACCGGTTTTGGCTCATAGCTATAGTTTGCTGATCAATGTTTTAAGTGGTATATTAATATGCTATACGTTTAGTATTAAAGTGAAGAGGTTTTGGAATAATTAAGGAATCAGTGGCGTAGAAAATCTTAGAGCCTGTTACTGTTTTGTTTGGAACAAAGTCCAGTTGTTAAAATTTTCTAGCATTGGTGATGACACATTCTTATTTTCAAAGTAGAAAATGAGTCTTTTCTTCCTGTTAACAGGAGAGGTATTCTTCTGGAGCAAATGGAGACACTTTTAACAGGACTCCAGCTTCATCATCAGGTATGTGTTGAGGCAAAAAGATGGATCCTTTTCTAGGTTAAAGGCTTCACCTAGTGAATAAGGAGCAGACTAGTAGACATCTTATAAATAGTGTTTGTTAGATTTCTGTGAGATTTCATTCTGTTTGGATGTTTTTAATGAGGGCCACTTCCAGCTAGAGGAAGCAAGAGAGGAGAGAGTATAGTGATATAGACCATAGTGCTTTAATATTATTTGGTTTTGTAGGTTTCCTGTAAATCCTTTGCCCAACTTGGAAGTTGTATATTTGTCTTTCATACCACTAGAGAATTGTCAGGGTTCCTGACATATGGAAGTAGGATATGGGATTATTAGGTTGTTGTTTGTTTTTACAATGTAAATATTAAATATTTAATATGTAATATTAACACTACAAGCAATGGGTCAGTTAAGAAATCAAATGGCAAATCAAAATATGTTTCAAAACAAAAGAAAAAGAAAACATAATATTCCAAAACCTATGGGATGCACCAAAAGCAGATGTTAGAGTGAAACTTAAGTTATAAATGCTTGTATTAAAAAAAGTTGGGGCGCCTGGGTGGCTCAGTAGGTTGAGCATCCGACCTCGGCTCAGGTCATGATTCCACGGTCCATGAGTTCGAGCCCTGTGTCGGGCTCTGTGCTGACAGCTCGGAGGCTGGAGCCTGCTTCAGATTCTGTGTCTCCCTCTCTCTGACCCTTCCTTGTTCATGCTCTGTCTCTGTTTCAAAAATAAATACACGTTAAAAAAAAAAAAGTTAAACAACTTAACATGACACTGCAGAGAGCTAGAAAAAGAATAAACTTAGCTGAAACTTAGTAGAGGAAGGAAATAACAAAAAACATAGAATAAACAGTTACATAACATTAAAAGTAATGACCAGTTTTTCAAAAAAAATCCCTGCAAAATTGGCAATGTTTTAATTCTATTAACTAGGGAAAAAAGACTCAAAATTGAAAAGAAATGGAAGAGAAGACGGTAGATAACCACAGAAATACATAGTGTGATAACAGATTATTATATACATTTAAATACAAATCAGATAATTTAGGAAAATAAAACAGATAATTCCTAAAAACACACCAGTTACCATGATTGAATCATGAATCTTGAATCCAAGAAATAGGAAATCTTCTTAGACCAATAAAAAGAATGAAGCTGAATTAAGAATCAAAACTCCAGCATGGAAAAGCCCAAGACCTTATAGTTATATTGGTAAATTCTACCAAATATTAAAAAAAATTAATGATACTCTTTATCAAAGTTTTACAAATAATGGAATAGAGGGAACACTTTCAGAATCATTCCATGAAACCAGTACTACCCTGATACCAAAACAGGATAAAAACAATACAAGAACAAAATCTAGTTTGTCCCATGTAAGTATTGATACTCCAGCTTTCTTTCCTTTGACATCCATTTGCGTGATAAATGTTCCTCCATTCCCTCATTTTGACCTGCAGGTGTCTTTAGGTCTAAAATGAGTCTCAGAGCACCTGGTTGGCTCAGTTTATTAAGTGCTAGACTCTTGATTTTGGTTCTGGTCATGATCTCAAAATTGATGAGATCAATCCCCCCTACCATAATGTGCGCTGACAGCATGGAGCTTGTTTGGATTCTCCCTCTCCCTCTCTCTCTGCCCCTCCCTCCTCATGCTCTCTCAGAGTAAATAAACGCTAAAAAAATAAAATGAGTATCTTGTAGGCTATAAGGTTGTTGAAGTAAGTTGCAGTAGTAGTGACCTGTCAGGGTAATTGTTTAATCCTGGGAAGCCATCAAGATATCATGAGTTTTGGGGTGTCTGGGTGGCTCAGTCAGTTAAGTGTCTGACTTGATTTTGGCCTAGGTCAGGCTGTGTACTGAGTGTGGATCATGCTTAAGATTCTCTCTTTCCTGAGGCACCTGGGTGGCTTAGTTAAGCATCTGACGGTTGGTTTTGGCTCAGGTCATGGTATCACGGTTTGTGAGTTCGAGCCCCAAGTTGGGGTGCAGAGCCTGCTTGGGATTCTCTCTCACTCCCTTGCTCTCTGCCCCTCCCCCACTCATGCTGTCTCTGTCTCATAAGTAAATGAAAAGACTTAAAAAAAAGATTTTCTCTCTCTCTCTCCCTCTTTCCCTCTGCCCCTGTCCCCTGCTTGCCTGCACTCTCTCTCTCTCAAATAAAAAAATAAAAATTAAAAGCAAATTTTAATTCCCATGTTCACCTTAAGTTCAAAGTAATTATCTTGACAGAAGTTAAGAGATGCTTTTGCTGTTGTCAAGATGTATTTATTTTACATAAACTTTTAAAAGTAGTGGTTTAATATAGAATATTCAGATTAAGAAAAGTTGATGAAATTGCTGCCTGCTGAAACCCCAGCAGAAGGCTAACTTTGCTTCCATCCTATGAACTACTTACATGCATGTGTACTTGAAATATCCAGAAAAGACAAATAGGTAAAAGAATCTGTGTTTTATTTGCATAGATTACTATATCATCAGGAGAAACCTTATTCTTTCAGGTGCTGAAAACCAATTTTTGTAAAGGAATTAAAATTTAGATGTATATCAAAGTAGAACATTGTTTTGTGGTGAAATCTTGAAGAAGCTAGATTGAAACAGCCACCAACTTTAGCATTAGATCTCTGAATGTTTAGGCAAATGAAATGAAATCAGGTAATGAAAAATGCTATCTACAAGAAGGTAAGCATGCAATTTACAAGTATTTTTTGTAGCTCTTTTTTTTCTTTAAAAAAAAATTTTTTTTAACATTTATTTATTTTTGAGACAGAGAGAGACAGAGCATGAACGGGGGAGGGGCAGAGAGAAAGGGAGACACAGAATCGGAAGCAGGCTCCAGGCTCTGAGCCATCAGCCCAGAGCCTGATGCGGGGCTTGAACTCACGGACCGTGAGATCGTGACCTGAGCTGAAGTCGGACGCTCAACCGACTGAGCCACCCAGGCGCCCCATAGCTCTCTTTTTTTCATAGAAATAGATTTTTTATTATAGAAATGCATATGAAGCTAATGAATGTGTCTCCGCCAATGCCTAAATATGTGCTTGGAAAAAAAAAAAAACAACCCTTAAATGCAGGTACAAAGGAAGAAAGAAATGATCTGAAATTTTGGCCCCCAGATTAAGCCACCATTGGGAGTATGTTGACTGAGATGTTTTAGATTTTTGCATATATTCCTACATACATAACTGTATTCCAATGGCATATTATATACACGTTTTTAAAAATTTTTTATTGAAGTATAGTTGACATACAATGTTAAATTAGTTTCACATATACACCATAGTGATTCTACAAGTTTATACATTGTTATGTTCACATCTGTCACCATACAATTCTATTGCAATACAATTTACTATATTTCCTATGCTGTGCCTTTTATTACTGTGACTTATTCATTCCATAACTGGAAAGCTTGTACATGTTCCTTTTTATCATAGCTATGTGTCTTGCTTTTCCTTTGTTTACCTACCGTCCACATCCTTTTAACAATCTTAAATAGAATCTTGTTAAAATGCATATCGCTTTTGGCGTGCCTGGGTGAATCACTTGGTTAAGTGGCAGACTTGGTTTTGCCCCAGGTAAAATCTCATGATTTGTGAAATCAAGCCCAGCCTCTGGCTCTCTGCTGACAGTGTGGAGCCGGCTTGGGATTCTCTCTCTCTCTCTCTCTCTCTCTCTCTCTCTCTCTCTCTCTCTCTCTCTCTCTGCCCCTTCCCAGCTCATGGTTTCTCTGTCAAAAAAAAAAAAAAAAAATGCATGTTGCTTTTAATGATAGTCATAGAAACCCTCCTAAGTCAACTATTATAATCTTATTCTTTGCAAAATTCAGTGGAAAAAATTCATGTTAACTGATTTTAAAATGTCACCTGGTAACTTCACACCTTACAATTGAAAACATTTAGTTCCCTTTCTCATTCATCATTTAACTCAGTATCTATCATGAGTATTTAGCCTTTCCCCTTCCCTCGTGCAACCTCCCTCACACTTCTTTCCTTTCCATTCTCCTAATAGTTACACTTTTTGCTTAAAAATCTAAATTCGTTTTTTATATCTGCATGGCTATGTATGCATCATTCTCATTTGAGACATACAATATGTTATGGTTACATTTCTTTGTTATTTTATACAGTATGCTCTGTTATGTTCTCTTCTGTTTTGGTTTTAGTAGACTTGCTGCTCTCTTGGCTCGCATCCCAAGAATTAATAACTTCACCTCTTCTTCATTCCTGTTCAGTTTTCCATGGATCCCATGTTTTCTCTGTCTTAATTTTTTTTCACCCCCCCCCCTCACTTGGGTAGAGTCAGTTTTCTTTCATCTTGAGAAAGGAAGAATAGGACATAAATTTGAGATATTACAAGTGTCTTTACCTTCATGCTTAATAGTTTAAGAATAAAATTTCAGGTTGGAAATAATTTCCTCCACAGACTTCATATTGCCTTATTGTACATGAAATTCTAATGAGTTCTGGTCCTTTGTGTATGACTATTTTTCTGAATTCTTCTAAAGTTTTAGGATCTCATTTTGTCTTCTGAATACTGAAAATTTAATAATCATGTACCTTGATGTGGGACTTTTTATTTATTGTGTAAGACACCTAATGAGCCTGTTAAATCTGAAATACATATTCTGCACTTTTGAGAAATTTCCTTGTGTTATTTTTTTCTCTGAGGATTGTTAAAGTTTTATTTGAAGGTTATTTCTGTTGTTACTTAGAGTTTTTTCTTTCCTGTGTTTTCTGTGTTTTTTATTTTTATTTTTCATTGTTTATTACTTTAATTTTCAGAAGTTTAAGAGTCAAAAAATTAGGGAACATTATAACATGTATCCTAGTATTTACCACTGATTTAGCATTTTTCCTCAGATTTCCTTTTAATGAAGTAGAATATGACAGATGAAACTGAAATCCTCTTTAGTCTCTTTTGAATATTCTTTGTATCTGTTCTCTCTTTCAAGAAACAAATATAATGCATGTAGTAACTTTTCAGTTTTTAATTTTTAAATACACATAAGTACTTATAAATAAGTACTACTTTGTATTTTATGCACAAATGCTTTGTTTTACTATGCTTGCAGTTTTTATTTGACATTTTGAGATCTGTCCATGTTGATATATACAGAACTGATTTAATTTTGTATCATGTTCCATTATCTGAATATGTCACAATTTTTACTCCATTTTATTCATTGACCATTTGTGTTGAGCACTGTGAACTGCCTGTTTATATCCTTTGCCTATTTTTTAACTGGATCACTTGTCCTTCATTTCTAGGATTTCATTACATAATTTGTGTATTGATTAATTGTTGGCTACATTAGGCTATATTTTGTGTTGTATGTCTTCTCTTTTATTTATGCTTATATTGTACATAAATTTTCAGTTTTGAGAAAATGTATCAATCTTTTCTTAGGTTATTTTGCTTTCTGTGTTGTAAGAAAACTTTCTATATCTAGTTTACAAAGATATTCAAAATTTTCTTCCAAAATCCTTAAGTTTTACTTGTTCTGTTTAGATTTTAAATTTATCTGGAACGTAATGGTGTATATTGGTGGTCTACCTTAATGTTTTCTTCCAAAAAGAAAGGTCATTTGTCCCAACACTTCTTTTGAAGGTTTCTGTATTAGTTTCCTAATGCTGCTGTAACAAAGCACCACAGCTGGGTGGTTTAAAACAATAAAAATTGATTTTCTTATAGTTTTAGTGGCTATAAGTCTGAAATCAAGGTGTTAGCAGAGCCATGTGGTCTCTGAAGCCTCTAGCGGAGAATCTGTTCCATGCCTTTCCCTTAGCTTCTGGTGGTGGCAGTTGATCCCTGGTATTTCTTGACTGAAAGCTCTTTAATTCTAACCTCTGCCTCCACTGTAACAAGGTTTTCTCCCTTTGTGTGTCTGGGTCTCTGCATCTACTCTTATAAAGATACCAGTCATACTGGATTAAGAGCCCACCCTACTCCAGTATGATAACTCAACCAGTTACATCTGCAACAACCTTACTTCTAAATCAGGTCATAATCTGAAGTTCTAGGAAGGACATGAATTTTGGGTAGACACTGTTCAACCCAGTAGAGTCTGCATCTGTGTTCTCTTTTGGTTTCCCCTGCTCTGTATGTCTATCCATGCACAAATAGAGCTCTGTTAATTCTATGGGCTTATTGTAAGTTTTATTATCTGCTAGGATGATTCCCCCTTCATTGTTCTTCTTTCAGAATCATATACTTGACCTTATTTTTCCAGATAAAAATTTAGTATCTGTATTAATTAAAAATTTTTTTTTAATGTTTATTTGTATTTGAGAGAGAGAGAGAGAGACAGTGTGAACAGGGGTGGCAGTGCAGTGTGGGCAGAGAGAGATGGAGACACAGAAACTGAAGCAGGCTCCAGGCTCTGAGCTGTCACAGCCTGAGGTGGGGCTCAAACTCACAAACTGTGATATTCTGACCTGAGCCGAAGTTGGACACTTAACCGACAGAGACACCCAGGTGCCCCTTAAACTTTTTTTTTTTTTTATTATTTAACAAATTAAAAAAAAATTGATTTATTTTTGAGAGAGAAACTGAGTGCAAGTCGGGGAGGGGCAGAGAGAGAGAGGGAGACACAGAATCTGAAGCAGGCTCCAGGCTCTGAGCTGTCAGCTCAGAGCCCGATGAGGGGATTGAACCCACGAACCGCGAGATCATGAACTGAGCCAAAGTCAGACATTTAACTGACTGAGCCCCCAGGGGCCCCTAGTATCTGTATTTACATTCAGAAAAATCTTACTGCCATTTTGATAAAACTGCAGTAAATTTATATATTAACTAGGAAGAAAAGTGTCTTTGGGGCACATAGGTAGCTCAGTCAGTTGAACATCTGGCTCTTGGTTTTGGGTCACGTCATGTTCTCACAGTTTATGAGATTGAGCCTGGCATCAGGCTCTGCTCTGACAACAGGGAGGTTGTTTGGAATTCTCTTTTTCCCCTTCTCTCTCTGCCCCTCACCCACTCACAAGTGCACTCTCTGTCTAAACTTTTTAAAAAAGTATCTTTACTGTAGTTAGTCTTTCCATATATGGGCCTGGTTATCTCCTGTTTATTTATAATTTTTCCATAAAGGTGTCACATATCTTTTGAATATTTAACTCTAGTAATTATATTTTCTTGGTTGAGACTATTAACGCTGTTTGGAAAGTTTTTGTTTTAATGTTTATTTTTGAGAGACAGAGACAGAGTGTGAGGGGGGAGGGGCAGAGAGAGAGAGAGAGAAAGAGACCGAATCCAAAGCAGGCTCCAAGCTGTCAGCACAAGAGCCTGATACAGGGCTTGAATTTAGGGATCGCGAGACCATGACCTGAGCTGAAGTCAGATGCTTAATGGACTGAGCCACCCAGGTGCTCTGACGCTGTTTTGAAATTAATAATCTGATGAATTTGTTAAGTAATCAGGAAATACGGTCAATATGAAAGTCTATAAGATATTTAAAAAAAAAAAAAATGGCCAGTCCCTCTAAACCACAATTACAACAGAACAGTAAATAATTAAATAATGTTTACTCTGCTTATGTTTTCATATCCTATTCCTTCTAACTTGTCTTCCTTCCTTGTTATACTCAACACAAACAGTAACACCTTAGCAGGCTGAATTATATTTAAGCTGCTGCCAGACATCATTTCAACCACTCAGAATCTTAAATTTTTTTTAAAACACTTAGTATGGATTCAGTAACTATGATGTAAAACTGGCTGAGCTCTAAGACCCATCGCAGGCAGCAGACCAATTTCTCTCCTTTCCCTTGTCTGCCCCTGCCATGCTTGGGTGCCCTTGGTCCAGGCTGGGCTCACTTTTGACTTGACCTGGTCCATGCTTAGTTTGTTCAGGAGTACAGCCATGGACAAGCCTCAGAAGTGGCATCACTGCTTCATGTCAGGGTCCAGAACTTAAACTTGGAGTTTAGTGTGACCCCCAGACTCCTTTCCACGAAGGAAAGGAGTGCTGCCCCACGAAGATCCTGGATGTTGGCCACCAAGCCAGAGCCTGACGACCTGTGCCGAGCACCAAGTCTAGGTGTCTGCCTGGGGAGCCTTTCTTACTGGAGCCGGCTGGGCCAAAGGTTGTCCTTGCCTGCTTTTTTTGTATTTGAGTGGACCATTAAAAATGCTGGTAGGAAATCAACTTCATGTGCATGGACACAGCTTGTTGAGTGCTTGGCTCCTCTATCAAGTAATGGGGCCAGGGCCAGGCTGTTTTGTTGGGGAGAGCAGTTTCCCTAGAGAGGAATTAGCTAGTGTTTGTCAAGAGGATTTATGTTTTTATTTTTATTATTATTTTTTTAAGTTTATTTATTTTGAGAGGACAAGCAGTGGAGGGGCAAAGAGAGAGAGAGGGAGAGAGAGAATCCCAAGCAGGCTCCTCGCTGACAGCATGGAGTCTGATGTGGGGCTTGAACTTAATGAACCATGAGATCGTGACCTGAGCTGAAACCAAGAATCAGATGCTTAATTGACCCACCCAGGTGCCCCTAAGATTTAAGTTTTTTAAACTCTGTTTCCTATTTAATTTTCCTCTTTTGTCATTCCCTTCTCTTTATCTCATTGTATGACACAATGGGGCAGAGACAGGAAGAGACACAGAATCTGAAGCAGCCTCCAGGCACTGAGCTGTCAATACAGAGCCTGATGTGGGGCTTGAACTCACAAACTCTGAGATCATGACCTGAGTCAGTTAAGTCTGTCGCTTCACTGACTGAGCCACCCAGGCACCCCAGTATGTCACAGATCTTATGTTGCCTTTACTGATTTTTTTCATTACCCTTTTTTGAATGATTTGAATTAGTCCTAGATGAGCTATTTATGTAAGGGAGTATCAGGTGCTCTTTTCCCCCAAAGGAACTGTTCTTCTTTATGTGTGTTTTAAAACATGCTGTTTTGTGTGCCTGTTTTTTCTATACGTGTACTTAGAAAAATGTAATTGAGGTAAAGATCTCATTCTTTCCCACCCTACCACTATGCTTAAGACTTACTTGTAATGGATCATTGATTTCATTGTTTCTAACTACTGCAAGGTATTTAATACCCTTTGTCTCCAAGTTTTATTTACACCCCACCCCCACTCCCATAATGGACCCTGAGAATACATCTTATCATCCTCCACTACCACAAAGGTGAACATTTCTGTACATATCCCTTCATAGACTGGAGTGAGAATGTCTTTGGGTAATGGACGCAGGAGAGGAATTAGAGGGTCATGGGTGTATGTGTACTTAATTTGACTGAATACTTAATAATTGCTCTCTAGAATAACTATGCCAGTGTATACTCCCATCAGTTGGATATAAAGGTTTTTATATCTCCATTGATATTTGATACTATTCAGTCTTCTAAATTTAGCCAGCCTATTGGGTGTAAAGTAAAATCTCATTGTTGTAAATACATTTATCTGATTAACAGCTGAAGTATCTCTTCATATGATTGGTAATATTTTAGGTTTCTCCTGTAAGTTGCCTCTTCATGTTTTTAGCCCATTTTTTCTATTATGCATGCTCTGTTTCTCTTATTGATTGGCAGGCATTCCTCCTGTATTTTAGATTTTGTGCTCTTCTGATTTATACATGGCCAATATTTCCTTCCATACTGTAATCTGTCATCTTTGTCCGTGATGCGTCTTACCGTTGAAAAATTTTGTTGTGAGGTCATTGAACTAATATTTTTACTTTCTGATATGCTTTTGCAGTTTTGATTAAACTCTGTCACCTCTGTGTTAGAAGTAACCACCTGTTACTGTTAAGAGTTTTACTTTTCACGTGTAGCTTTTAATTATCTGACTCTGTCCTTTAAAAAAAAAAATCATGGTAACTATTTCAGTGACAAATCAGAACATTGTGTATTCAGTATGAGTGAATACAGGATTCACAAAAAATCTTTGCATTTGGGCTTTTGTGGTCAACCCAGACCATGGGTCTATAGCAGTTAAAATGACGTGTTTTTTTTTTTTTTTAATTGTGGTACAATAAACATACAACGTAAAATTTGTCATTTTAACCATGATATTTTTAAATTAAAAAAATTTTTTAAGACTAGATTTTTTTAGAGCGGTTTTAGTTCATAGCAAAATTGAGGGGAAGGCGTAGATATTTCCCATGTGACCTATTCCACATCTGCGTAGCCTCCCCCATTATCAACATTCCCAACCAGATTTGTACATTTATTACAGTTGAACCTACACTGACACTTTATAATCACCTAAAGTCCATAGTTCACATTATAGCTCACTCTTGGTGTTGTATGTTCTGTGGGTTTGGATGAATGTATAATGACATGTATCCATCATGTATCAAAAAGAGCATTTTCAGTGCCCTAAAAATCCTCTGTGTGCTGCCTATTCATCTCTCTTCCTCCCCTATCCCCTAGCAACCAATGCTCTTTTTACTGTCTACATAGTTTTACCTTTTCTAGAGTGTCACACAGTTGGAATCATACAGTATGTAGGCTTTTCACATTGGGTTCTTTCACTTAGTAATATGCATTTAAGCTTCCTCCATGTCTTTTCATGGCTTGATAGCTCAGTTTTTTTTTTTTTTTAAAGCAATGAATAATATGCTGTTGTCTGGATGTAGCACAATTTTAAATTTATTCACCTGCTGATGGATGTATTGATTGCTTACAAGTTTTGGCTATAAAGCTGCTATAAACACAACCATGTGCAGGTTTTTGTGTGGATATGAGTTTTCAGCTCCTTTCGGTAAATACCAGGGAGCACTCTTGCTAGATGATATGGTAGGAGTATGTTTAGTTTTGTCAGAAACTACCAAACTGTCTTGCTAAATATCAATACCCTTTTACCTTCCCATCAAATAAATGAGTTCCTGTTGCTATATATCCTTGCTAGCATTTGATATTTTCAGTGTTAATGGATTTGGGCCTTCCATATAGGTATATGGTGGTATCTTAATGTTTTAATTTGCATTTCTCTGATGTCCTATCATGTGGAGTATCTTTCCATATGCCTGTTTGCCATCTGTGTATCTCTTTTGTTGAGGTCTCTGTTACGGTCTTGGACCCATTTTTTAATTGGATTTGTTTTCTTGTTGAATTTTAAGAGTTCTTTGTTTTGGTTAACAGTCCTTTATCAGATGTGTTCTTAGATATTTTCTCCCAGTGTGTGGCTTGTTTTCTCATTTTTTTTGACATTGCGTTTTGCAGAGCAGAAGTTTTTAACTTCAGTGTAGTTCAGCTTATCAATTATTTCTTTAATGGATCATGCATTTGGTGTTGTGTCTAATAAGTCATCTCCATACCCAAGGTCATCTATGTTTTCTCCTATGTTTTCTTCCAGATGTTGTATAGTTTTGCATGTACATTTAGATCTGTGATCCATTTCGAGTTAATTTTTGTGAAGGGTGTAAAGTTGGATCTGTGTTCTTTTTTTTTTTTTTCCCTCCCTGTGGGTGTTTAGTTCTAGCACCATTCTTTGAAGACTGTCTTTGCTCCATTGTATTGCCTTTTGACCCTATTTATGTGGATGTTTCTTGGTTCTCTGTTCTGTTCCATTGATTGATTCTTTTGCCAATACTACACTTTTTTTTAAATCTTTTTTTGAATATTTTATTTACTTATTTTTAAGAGAGAAAGAGCACAAGGAGGGGAGGGACACACAGAGAGAGGGAGACACAGAATCTGAAGCAGGCTCCAGGCTCCACGCTGTCAGCTCAGAGCCTGACATGGGGCTTGAGCCCATGAACTGTGAGATCATGACCTGAGCTGAAGTTGGACCCTTAACCAACTGAGCCACCCAGGCTCCCCAATACTACACTGTCTTGATCACTATAGGTTTATAATATAGTATATAGTATACTATTGAAGTTGGGTAGTGTCATTCATCCAACTTTGTTCTTCTCCTTCAATATTATGTTGGCTATTCTAGGTATAGAATGTAAAGTCTCCATATAAAAATTTAGAATTGGTTTGTCAATATCCATAAAATAACTTGCTGGGATTTTGATTGGTTTAGCATTGAGTCTCTAGATCAAGTTGTGAAGAACTGACATCTTGACAATAGTTTTAGTATCTATGAATGTGAAATATCTTTCCATTTATTTGGTTCTTTGGTTTTTGTTCATGAGAGTTTTGTAGTTATCCTCACAGAGATCTGTATATTTTGTTAGATTTATACCTATTCACTTTTTTTAAGTGCTGATGTAAATGGTAATGTGTTTTATTTTCAAATTCAACTTGTTCATTACTGTTATATACTAAAGCAGTTGGTTTTGTATATTAATCTGGTATCCTTATCCTTTGCTATAATTGCATATTAGTTCCTGGCATTTTTTGTCTGTATTTTAGATTTTCTATGTTAATGATAATGTCATTTGTGAAAAAAGACTTTTATTTCTTCTTTCCCAATATGTATACCTTTCATTTTCTTTTTTTGCCTTATTACATTAGTTAGAACTTCCAGTATGATATTGAAATGGAGTGATGAGAGGGCACATCCTTGACTTGTACATGATCTTCGTGGAAAAGCTTTGAGATTCTCAGTATTAAGTGTGATGTTACCTCTGGGTTTTTTGTAGATAGTCTTTATGAAGTTGAATAAGCTTAACCTGCTTAACCATTTTTAAGTGTACAGTTGAATCCTTTATTTTGAATATGATGTAAAATAGAGATCCATTTTTTTTCTGCATAAAGTTTTCTCTGCAACATCTGTTAAACATGCTCTCTTTTCCCTAGTGATGTGTGATGCATATTTCATCTCTTAACACAGATTTTGTCCTTTGTTGTCTTAAAGTAATGAATAAAGCATATCATTCACTAAATAGTAATAAAAATAATAATCATTTAGACTTTTCTCAATTTCAGTTAATGCTCCCAAAATTTTATAATTAAAGTATGATGTTTGCTTTAGGCTTACATTAGTTGTTTTTTTGTTTTTTTTTTTTTTAATATATGAAATTTATTGTCAAATTGGTTTCCATACAACACCCAGTGCTCATCCCAAAAGGTGCCCTCCTCAATACCCATCACCCACCCTCCCCTCCCTCCCACCCCCCATCAACCCTCAGTTTGTTCTGTTTTTAACAGTCTCTTATGCTTTGGCTCTCTCCCACTCTAACCTCTTTTTTGTTTTTTTCTTCCCCTCCCCCATGGGTTTCTGTTAAGTTTCTCAGGATCCACATAAGAGTGAAACCATATGGTATCTGTCTTTCTCTGTATGGCTTATTTCACTTAGCATCACACTCTCCAGTTCCATCCACGTTGCTACAAAAGGCCATATTTCATTCTTTCTCATACATAGTATTCCATTGTGTATATAAACCACAATTTCTTTATCCATTCATCAGTTGATGGACATTTAGGCTCTTTCCATAATTTGGCTATTGTTGAGAGTGCTGCTATAAACATTGGGGTACAAGTGCCCCTATGCATCAGTACTCCTGTATCCCTTGGATAAATTCCTAGCAGTGCTATTGCTGGGTCATAGGGTAGGTCTATTTTTAATTTTCTGAGGAACCTCCACACTGCTTTCCAGAGCGGCTGCACCAATTTGCATTCCTACCAACAGTGCAAGAGGATTCCCGTTTCTCCACATCCTCTCCAGCATCTATAGTCTCCTGATTTGTTCATTTTGGCCACTCTGACTGGCGTGAGGTGATATCTGAGTGTGGTTTTGATTTGTATTTCCCTGATAAGGAGCGACGTTGAACATCTTTTCATGTGCCTGTTGGCCATCCGGATGTCTTCTTTAGAGAAGTGTCTATTCATGTTTTCTGCCCATTTCTTCACTGGGTTATTTGTTTTTCAGGTGTGGAGTTTGGTGAGCTCTTTATAGATTTTTGGATACTAGCCCTTTGTCCGATATGTCATTTGCAAATATCTTTTCCCATTCCGTTGGTTGCCTTTTAGTTTTGTTGGTTGTTTCCTTTGCTGTGCAGAAGCTTTTTATCTTCATAAGGTCCCAGTAATTCACTTTTGCTTTTAATTCCCTTGCCTTTGGGGATGTGCCGAGTAAAGAGATTGCTACGGCTGAGGTCAGAGAGGTCTTTTCCTGCTTTCTCCTCTAGGGTTTTGATGGTTTCCTGTCTCACATTCAGGTCCTTTATCCATTTTGAGTTTATTTTTGTGAATGGTGTGAGAAAGTGGTCTAGTTTCAACCTTCTGCATGTTACTGTCCAGTTCTCCCAGCACCATTTGTTAAAGAGACTGTCTTTTTTCCATTGGATGTTCTTTCCTGCTTTGTCAAAGATGAGTTGGCCATACGTTTGTGGGTCTAGTTCTGGGGTTTCTATTCTATTCCATTGGTCTATGTGTCTGTTTTTGTGCCAATACCATGCTGTCTTGATGATTACAGCTTTGTAGTAGAGGCTAAAGTCTGGGATTGTGATGCCTCCTGCTTTGGTCTTCTTCTTCAAAATTACTTTGGCTATTTGGGGCCTTTTGTGGTTCCATATGAATTTTAGGATTGCTTGTTCTAGTTTCAAGAAGAATGCTGGTGCAATTTTGATTGGGATTGCATTGAATGTGTAGATAGCTTTGGGTAGTATTGACATTTTGACAATATTTATTCTTCCAATCCATGAGCACGGAATGTCTCTCCATTTCTTTATATCTTCTTCAATTACCTTCATAAGCTTTCTATAGTTTTCAGCATACAGATCTTTTACATCTTTGGTTAGATTTATTCCTAGGTATTTTATGCTTCTTGGTGCAATTGTGAATGGGATCAGTTTCTTTATTTGTCTTTCTGTTGCTTCATTGTTAGTGTATAAGAATGCAACCGATTTCTGTACATTGATTTTGTATCCTGCAACTTTGCTGAATTCATGTATCAGTTCTAGCAGACTTTTGGTGGAGTCTATCGGATTTTCCATGTATAATATCATGTCATCTGCAAAAAGCGAAAGCTTGACTTCATCTTTGCCAATTTTGATGCCTTTGATTTCCTTTTGTTGTCTGATTGCTGATGCTAGAACTTCCAACACTATGTTAAAACAACAGCGGTGAGAGTGGGCATCCCTTTTGTGTTCCTGATCTCAGGGAAAAAGCTCTCAGTTTTTCCCCACTGAGGATGATGATAGCTGTGGGCTTTTCATAAATGGCTTTTATGATCTTTAAGTATGTTCCTTCTATCCCGACTTTCTCAAGGGTTTTTATTAAGAAAGGGTGCTGGATTTTGTCAAAGGCCTTTTCTGCATCGATTGACAGGATCATATGGTTCTTCTCTTTTTTTTTGTTAATGTGATGTATCACGTTGATCGATTTGCGAATGTTGAACCAGCCCTGCATCCCAGGAATGAATCCCACTTGATCATGGTGAATAATTCTTTTTATATGCCGTTGAATTCGATTTGCTAGTATCTTATTGAGAATTTTTGCATCCATATTCATCAGGGATATTGGCCTGTAGTTCTCTTTTTTTACTGGGTCTCTGTCTGGTTTAGGAATCAAAGTAATACTGGCTTCACAGAATGAGTCTGGAAGTTTTCCTTCCCTTTCTGTTTTTTGGAATAGCTTGAGGAGGATAGGTATTATCTCTGCTTTAAACGTCTGGTAGAACTCCCCTGGGAAGCCATCTGGTCCTGGACTCTTATTTGTTGGGAGATTTTTGATAACCGATTCAATTTCTTCACTGGTTGTGGGTCTGTTCAAACTTTCTATTTCCTCCTGATTGAGTTTTGGAAGAATGGGTGTTTAGGAATTTGTCCATTTCTTCCAGGTCGTCCAATTTGTTGGCATATAGTTTTTCATAGTATTCCCTGATAATTGTTTGTATCTCTGAGGGATTGGTTGTAATAATTCCATTTTCATTCATGATTTTATCTATTTGGGTCATCTCCCTTTTCTTTTTGAGAAGCCTGGCTAGAGGTTTGTCAATTTTGTTTATTTTTTCAAAAAACCAACTCTTGGTTTCATTGATCTGGTCTACAGTTTTTTTAGAGTCTATATTGTTTATTTCTGCTCTGATCTTTATTATTTCTCTTCTTCTGCTGGGTTTAGGCTGTCTTTGCTGTTCTGCTTCTATTTCCTTTAGCTGCGCTGTTAGATTTTGTATTTGGGATTTTTCTTGTTTCTTGAGATAGGCCTGGATTGCAATGTATTTTCCTCTCAGGACTGCCTTCGCTGCGTCCCAAAGCATATGGATTGTTGTATTTTCATTTTCGTTTGTTTCCATATATTTTTTAATTTCTTCTCTAATTGCCTGGTTGACCCACTCATTCGTTAGTAGGGTGTTCTTTAACCTCCATGCTTTTGGAGGTTTTCCGGACTTTTTCCTGTGTTTGATTTCAAGCTTCATAGCATTGTGGTCTGAAAGTATGCATGGTATAATTTCAATTCTTGTAAACTTATGAAGGGCTGTTTTGTGACCCAGTATATGATCTATCTTGGAGAATGTTCCATGTGCGCTCGAGAAGAAAGTATATTCTGTTGCTTTGGGATGCAGAGTTCTAAATATATCTGTCAAGTCCATCTGATCCAATGTATCATTCAGAGCCCTTGTTTCTTTATTGACCGTGTGTCTAGATGATCTATCCATTTCTGTAAGTGGGGTGTTAAAGTCCCCTGCAATGACCACATTCTTATCAATAAGGTTGCTTATGTTTATGAGTAATTGTTTTATATATTTGGGGGCTCCTGTATTTGGCTCATAGACATTTATAATTGTTAGCTCTTCCTGATGGATAGACCCTGTAATTATTATATAATGCCCTTCTTCATCTCTTGTTACAGCCTTTAAAGTCTAGTTTGTCTGATATAAGTATGGCTACTCCAGCTTTCTTTTGGCTTCCAGTAGCATGATAAATAGTTCTCCATCCCCTCACTCTCAATCTAAAGGTGTCCTCAGATCTAAAATGAGTCTCTTGTAGACAGCAAATAGATGGGTCTTGTTTTTTTATCCATTCTGATACCCTATGTCTTTTGGTTGGCACATTTAATCCATTTACATTCAGTGTTATTATAGAAAGATATGGGTTTAGAGTCATTGTGATGTCTGTATGTTTTATGCTTGTAGTGATGTCTCTGGTACTTTGTCTCACAGGATCCCCCTTAGGATCTCTTGTAGGGCTGGTTTAGTGGTGACAAATTCCTTCAGTTTTTGTTTGTTTGGGAGGACTTTATCTCTCCTTCTATTCTAAATGACAGACTTGCTGGATAAAGGATTCTCGTCTGCATATTTTTTCTGTTTAGCACACTGAAGATTTCGTGCCAATCCTTTCTGGCCTGCCAAGTTTCAAAAGAGATCAGTCACGAGTCTTATAGGTCTCCCTTTATATGTGAGGGCACGTTTATCCCTTGCTGCTTTCAGAATTTTCTCTTTGTCCTTGTATTTTGCCAGTTTCACTATGATATGTCATGCAGAAGATGGATTCAAGTTACATCTGAAGGGAGTTCTCTGTGCCTCTTGGATTTCAATGCCTTTTTCCTTCCCCAGTTCAGGGAAGTTCTCAGCTATAATTTCTTCAAGTACCCCTTCAGCACCTTTCCCTCTCTCTTCCTCCTCTGGGATACCAATTATGCGTATATTACTTCTTTGTAGTGTATCACTTAGTTCTCTAATTTTCCCCTCATACTCCTGGATTTTTTTGTCTCTCTTTCTCTCAGCTTCCTCTTTTTCCATAACTTTATCTTCTAGTTCACCTATTCTCTCCTCTGCCTCTTCAATCCGAGCCGTCGTCGTTTCCATTTTGTTTTGCATTTCGTTTAAAGCGCTTTTCAGCTCCTTGTGACTGTTCCTTAGTCCCTTGATCTCTGTAGCAAGAGATTCTCTGCTGTCCTCTATACTGTTTTCAAGCCCAGCGATTAATTTTATGACTATTATTCTAAATTCACTTTCTGTTATATTATTTAAATCCTTTTTGATCAGTTCCTTAGCTGTTGTTATTTCCTGGAGATTCTTCTGAGGGGAATTCTTCCGTTTGGTCATTTTGCATAGTCCCTGGAGTGGTGAGGACCTGCAGGGCACTTCCCCTGTGCTGTGGTGTATAACTGGAGTTGGTGGGTGGGGCCGCAGTCCGACCTGATGTCTGCCCCCAGCCCACCGCTGGGGCCACAGTCAGACTGGTGTGTGCCTTCTCTTCCCCTCTCCTAGGGGCAGGATTCACTGTGGGGTGGCGTGGCCCATCTGGGCTACTTGCACACTTCCAGGCTTGTGGTGCTGGGGATCTGGCGTGTTAGCTGGGGTGGGTAGGCAAGGTGCACGGGGGCAGGAGGGGCAGGCTTAGCTCGCTTCTCCTTAGGTGATCCACCTCAGGAGGGGCCCTGTGGCAGCGGGAGGGAGTCAGATCCACTGCCGGAGGTTCGGCTCCGCAGAAGCACAGAGTTGGGTGTTTGTGCGGAGTGGCAAGTTGCCCGGCAGGAACTGGTTTCCTTTGGGATTTTGGCTGGGGGATGGGCGGGGGAGATGGCGCTGGCGAGTGCGTTTGTTCCCCACCAAACTGAGCTCAGTCGTCCGGGGGCTCAGCAACTCTCCCTCCCTTTGTCCTCCAGCCTTCCCGCTTTCTGAGCAGAGCTGTTAACTTATGACCTCCCAGACGCTAAGTCGCGCTTGCTGTCGGAACGCAGTCCGTCCCGCCCCTGTGCTTTTGCCAGCCAGACTGGGGGCTCTGCTTGGCTGGCGGGCCGCCCCTCAGCCCCGGCTCCCTCCCGCCAGTCCGTGGAGCGCACACTGCCTCGCCGCCCTTCCTACTCTCTTCTGTGGGCCTCTCATCTGCGCTTGGCTCTGGAGACTCCGTTCTGCTAATCCTCTGGCGGTTTTCTGGGTTCTTTAGGCAGGTGTAGGTGGAATCTAAGTGATCAGCAGGATGCGCGGTGAGCCCAGTGTCCTCCTAGGCCGCCATCTTCCCTCTCCTACATTAGTTGTTTTTTAAATCATGCCAAGGAAGTTTTTTTCCACTTCTGGTCAATTATTAGTTTTGTTTAGAAAAGGCAGTTGAATGTTAATAAATGCTTTTTTAAAAAAATTACTTGTATCTGTTGTCTCCTTTAAATCTCTTAATGTAGTGTTGTAAATGGAGTTCTTTAAACTTGAACTAAATTTGTATTCCTAGTATAAACCCTGCATAGCTATTTTATTGTAGTTTTCAGTGAAATGAGATGTTAATTTTTTTATTTAGCACTTTAAAATTAATTTATTAAGATTGGCCTCTAGTTTTCTTTTCTCATGTCCTAATTTAATTTTGATTTTATGCTTTTCATCTTTAAAAAAAAAATAACCTCTGGAACATGGAAATTACCTGCTAATTACAAGGTTAGTTGCCTTTGTCCTCAGATCTATGTAGACCAAGTTCTTGTTTTAAAAAGAATTTTTTTTTATTGAAGCACAGTGTACACACAGATTCACTATTTTAAAGTAAGATTCACATCATAAATGTTCAGCTTCCTGGATTTGAATAAACTGAACATACTGCTGTGTTGAGTACCCAAATCAAAAAATAGAACATTAGTGGTGCTCTAAAATTCCTCTATGTCTTCCTTCGAAGCCCCATCATTCTGACCAGGAGTAACTGCTATTGTGATTTCTGGCAGCACAGATCAGTTTTTCCTGTAAATTGGAATCATTTACAATGGAACTATATATCCTCTTGTGTTCAAGATTCTCTCCATGTTATCACAAGTAGTTGTGAGTTATTCTTGGATATATGTTTTCTACTTTGTAACTGTGCTGTAAACTGTATTAATGGGCATGTGGGTAGTTTACAGTATTTCCTGTTTTGAATATTTCTGCTGTGAATATTTTCTGGTTTGTCTTTTGGTGGATATAAAAATCGTGTTACTCTGAATGTGGTTACCAGACTAGTAGCATTGATGTTACCTGCAGACTTCTTAAAATACAGAATCTAATGCTCCAACCAAAAGTACTGCATCAGAATCTACACTTTAACAAGATCCCCAGTGCACATTACCTTTATAATTGCGTGATCTCTAGATGGAAGACTCAACATTGGTGATTTATTTATTTATTTATTTATTTATTGTTCATTATATGAAGTTTATTGTCAAATTGGTTTCCATACAACACCCAGTGCTCATCCCAAAAGGTGCCCTCCTCAATACCCATCACCCACCCTTCCCTCCCTCCCACCCCCCATCAACCCTCAGTTCTCAGTTTTTAAGAGTCCCTTATGCTTTGGCTCTCTTCCACTCTAACCTCTTTTTTTTTTTTTCCTTCCAGCATTGGTGATTTATAAATGTTTAGTCTTTGAGCTACTTAGGATAATGAAGGGGATTAGAAGTTAGGACAGCTGGTAGCCCTAAAAAATGAGAAGTTGTTTTAGAACTCTTTGCCACAAAGTCTTTCTCATCTTCCCTTAACCTTTTCACCTTGTGTTAAGCAGATCATTTCAGAGGAAGGTTGGAAGATCATAGAGGACTAGAACTCATACTGAAGTCCCATAGTTGTTGGTACTTTTGCTTGGTTCAGTATGTGAGTTGTTGTTGTTGTTTTTTTTTTTAAGTTCAAAATTTGCTCCTCCTTCCTGGATCTGGTCCAAATGTGACTATATATGAGATATATTCTTTGGTCACTGGGTGGGAATTGCTTTCATTAATCTGATTTCATTTTAAATGGAGTTTATTTTTATTTCTTTTGATTTGTTTTGATAGGGTTCAGAGCACTATAGAAAAATAGCTATACTTCATCATTTATATTATGGACTTCTGTACTGATGTTTTTCTTCCTATGTATTTTGTTGGGGATTGAACTGGATAAAATTCAGTGATGGCACTTAGTTAAATTTCTGAAAGTGAGAGCAGTAATCCCTAAAATTACTAAAGAAAAATTAAACATGAAGAGAGTATGAGTGGGGGAGAGGGACATTGGGAGAGAAAGAATCTCCAGCAGGCTCCACGTTCAGCATGGAACCCCACATGGGGCTCAATCCCACCATCCTGGGATCATGACCTGAGCCGAAATCAAGAGTCAGACCCTCAACTGATGGAACCACCAGGCACCTGTTTTCTTTTTTTTTAAAGAAACTTATTACATATGTACACTGTACACTATATTTAAGATTGCTTCTCGAGTTTTACAAAAATGGTAACTTACTATATATAGTCTTTTTCTGCAATTTGAATTTTTCATTCAGTTTTCTTTTTAAGTTTTATCCATGTTGACAGTTGTTTTGGTCCATTTATAATCATACTCTTACATGAATACACTATACATATACAATATATATAATTCTGTATAATAAAGTATAGAACATATTTACATATGTAATACTCTTGTGTGACTGTGCCACATATTTTTATTCTTTTACTGATGCACATATGAGTTGTTTCCTTTTTGCTGGTACGAACAAAGCTGCCATGAACATCCCTTAAATTGCTAAGTATATGTTTTTAAGTCATAAATTGTGTTGAGTTATATCATAGACCTATGGAGGTAGTTTTTTCTTTTTAATATGTTGATGTTGTTAATTACCTTTTGAAGACATTGTGATGTTAGAATGCCCTTGCATACGGGGGAAAAACCGAAGTTGGTCATAATGTTTTGTCTGTTCAGTTTCCTTTGGGGTTGTTTTGCTAATAATTGTTTTGGAGATATTGCGTCTACTTGTGAGAGTTTTCCTTGTCATGTCAAAATTATGTTCACTTGGTAGAATGGGTTGGGGAATAATTCCTCTATTTCCGGGAATGGTTGTAGGAAATTGAAATAATTTGTTCTTTGAGATTTGGTAGAGCTCACCTGTAAAACTGTTAAGGCATGATGTAGAGATTTAAGTATTGACTCAATTTCTATATGACAGTTTGATTTGTTTATCCAGAGGAGAAGTTAATATACTTTCAAAAAGTATACTCTTTTAAAATTAGGATTAAGATTGATTTATAGCTTCACTATAGTATACGATTTGTTCTTGTTCCCCTGTCTTTGACTGGTTTTGTTATTAGCAAACTTAAAACTGTTTTCCAGTCAGTCATGTGGTTGAAAAAGCTATTTCCTTCCTTTGATTTCCATTCTGTGTAGTTGAGTAAGCTTTAGTTACCATTTATTTTTCTTTTGGAAAACTCCCTTAGATAGGCTACTAGGCTGTTTGTTTTTCTTATTGATTTATATAATTCTCCTTTGTCCTATGGGTCGTGCATTGGAATGGCTTAACATTTGTGTACCACCAGATACTAATTTGGATTTGCTTCAAAATGTTAATTGCTTTAGAAATGGATGATGGACCTTCTGGAAGAGATCATTTCATGAGAAGTGGATTTGCTTCTGGGAGGAGTTTGGGAAACAGAGGTAAGTATCTTTGTCTTTCATTAAAACTTCTCAACTGTTGAATGGTAGAATGAATAGAGACTATTATGGCTGTTGAGTGCAAAGCTAAGTCTGTTATAACTCTCTGCAGAGTAGACTTTGAGGTAATGAGTTTATTATTTTTTCAGCTATGAGTGTTCTTTTTGCTTTTTTTTCCTTTTCTGGGATAGTAGGAGATAGTTAAATTGATAAAAATAGATTGGTTAGATTGATTAAAGATAGTTGGTTTACAGAGCTGCTACTTAATGTGTTTGATTATTGATTTCCAACAATTGGCATGGGAGGAGTGTTGGTAAAAACTTCACAGATGAGGGTGAGAAGAACCTGTTTTTTTTTAAATTTCTCCAGAAAGACAGCACAGAAGCATTTCTCTTAGGTCATTAATATTAAGAGGTTATTTTCCCAGTGTTGAAACTTTTCATTGTTATTTTTAGATCAACCGTGTGATCTGATAATGACACAGCAGAACACCTTACTGTGGTCCATTTTTAGAATTGTTATTAAAATGCTGAAAATATTCTGCTTTATGTTTTAGTATAGTGTGATAAAATATGAGAACCTTCAATTTATTTAAATATCTTTATGACCATTTATTTCTTTTACAGGATGCCATAAATAAGGGCTAATTGGTAGTTTTAAATACACAAAACATTTAATCTTGAATTCATTAGATGTTAGTTGAAAAATCTTATTTCTAAGGATTTTTATTCATTGGAAACTAAAGGTGTGGCATTTCATTTGATATTTGGAAAACTTAATTTCTTGTTTGGATTCAGTTAACATAGTTAACATGTGGATCTATATTTTGATATAATTTTGAAATAATTATTTAAAAAAAATTTAAGTTTATTTATTTTGAGAGAGAGCATGAGTGGGGTAGGGGCGGAGAGAGAACCCCAAGCAGGCTTGGCACCATCAGCACAGAACCCAGTATGGGGCTCGAACCCATGAACTGTGAGATTATCATGCAAGCCAGAATCAAGAGTTGGATGCTTAACCAACTGAGCCACCTAGGTGCCCCAATTTATTCCTTAAATATGCACATATATTCTGTTTTTAAAACCTTCATAGTAAGAAGCATTGATG
Organism: Panthera tigris; assembly: GCF_018350195.1. NCBI lineage: Eukaryota > Metazoa > Chordata > Mammalia > Carnivora > Felidae > Panthera > Panthera tigris. Next base: position 123,536,721 of record NC_056660.1, read on the forward strand.
AATAAAAATCATGTAATCTTGCCAAGAGGTTCAGGTGTGGGTTTTGTTAGTTATTACTAACATTAGAGATAATATCTTAATATTACACTTAGAGAAATATTTAATACTGAATTTATTTTAAAACTTTATTTTTGAGTAGATGTTTTTAAATCCCATTTTAGAATAGATGAGGTGACACTTTTTGATGTAGATTTCAAAATATTATTGAATAAAATCTTTTTAAAAGTTTAAATACTTTATTTTTACCAAAGCCAGAAATGTTTTGAATTAACTATTTTTAAATTTTCAAGTTCAGAAAGTATACTTATATATCTTGTTAAAGTTTTACATTAATTGAATGTACTTTTTTTCTCTCTTTTTTTTTAATTGAAGTATAGTTGACCTAAAATATTGCATTAGTTTCAGGTGTACAATGAAGTAATTCATCACCTGTATGGGTTGTGGTATGCTCACCACAAATGTAGCTACCATCTGTTACCATACAACACTATTAACAGTATCATTGATTATATTCCCTATGCTGTACTTTTCATCTGTGTGACTTACTCATTCCATAACTGGAAGCTTGTATCTCTGAATAAAAGCTTTTTAAACTAGAAAAACACCACTTAGACAGTTTTTACTACACGTTGTTAATTTCATATGGGTTAGGTTGAAAAACAAACTTATCAAAACTCTTGGTTGAATGTTAATACTTATAAAAGTTATCATTGTACCACATACAATCTTGGGAATTCATAGACCCATTAATATAACTCCTTTTCGTTATTGTTAACCCGCTATTTTAGTTTCAACCTCTGTGATATTTTTTTCTCAGAACTTGCATAGCTAGTAATTTGTTTTTGAAATTGTCTCTTAATTGCTTATAATACAGCATTGATCCCCTTTTTATGTTCTATAAAGTATAACATAAATAGCTTTAACTTCTTGAATCACACACATCTTTAGAATCTGATGAAAATATGGATAATTGCTCTTAAGCAGTTTTGCACGTGGCTTTAGAAGTTTTGCAGGTCCTTTAACTTAGTTGTATTAAGATATTACACAGATAGGTAAGACACAATTTATGCAGTTTTTGTTGTTTCAGATGTCTTTTGTTCTAGTGTTTTGTTCTAAATAACCATGCTTCTTGCCTTAGCACCTCTGCCCTCAGAAAGATTAATGTAGTGATAGAGAAACACATGGAAAGAAATAAAGTGGTAGTGTGCTGTGGGAATGTGGAGAAAGGATTGATGATGACGGGAGGTCTGAAAGAAGACTTCTTCAGATAAGGTTGCCTTTGAACTGGGGTTTTGAAGTGTGAAAGGAATTTTGATAGGAAAAAATAGGAAAACGGAATGCCATGCTGAAGAATTTTGGTAGGAAAATATGAAAGCAGGGAATGCCTTGCTGAAGTATACAGGAAGGTACACAGTATTAGAAGTTCACAGTGTAGAACATGGGACATTGTTTGGTGTGAATTAAAATGTTGAGAGCTCAGTGTTATGTGGTAGGAGATAAAGTTCAAAGATAATATGAGTAAAGACGCTGGAAGAGTGGAGAGGTGATAAGGGGAGTGGCAGTCACAGCTCTTATTTCTTTATTGCCTAGTTCCTTCCTAATTTGAATTTTAAAAGTGGAAAGATTGAGAAGTTTAAGTGTTAACAGAATAAATAAGTAATAATTAAAAAATCGCACAAGAAAATAACATGTTCAGTAGCATTTAACCTTCATACAGGGGAATAAGTTTAAGTAGCTGGCTCTATACAGGGTGAGGTTTCAATATACAGAAAATCACAGTTGAATTTCCTCATTAAAAGTCAGGAAAAGTCATTCATGAAATAACAACTAATAGAAAGCTGTATTTCACCAGTAGTATATTTATGGTTTTACCTTAGTATTATAAGTTACGAATTTTTTATAAAAAGTTGAAGGGTATTATATCTTTATAAGTTCTTATACTTGTTTCTCCCTATCCTTGGAGGTACCTTTACCCTAAAGATTCATTTAAAATAGGGACATCTGGATAGCTCAGTTGGTTAAGCATCCAACTTTGGCTCAGGTCATGGTCTCACGGTTTGGGAGTTTGAGCCCCACGTTGGGCTCTGTGCTGACAGCTCAGAGCCTGGAGCCTGCTTCAGATTCTGTGGCCCCTCCCTCTCTGCCCCTCCCTCTCTGCCCCTCCCCTGCTGGCATTCTGTGTCTCTCTCAAAAATAAGGAAACATTAAAAAAATAAAAATAAAACTTAATTATTTAAAATTCAATAATTTATTTACTTAAAGGTTTTTTTGTTGTTTGTTTGTTTGTTTTTTTTGAGAGAGAGAGAGAGAAAGAGCATAAGCAGGGGAGGGGCAGAGAAAAGGGGATACAGAATCCCAATTAGGCTTGGCACCATCAGTGCAAAGCCCCACACAGGGCTTAAACCCACAAACCATGAGATCATGACCTGAGCCAAGATCAAGAGTGGGACATTCAACCAACTGCACCATCAAGGCACCCCCTGAAGATTTTATTTTTAAGTAATTTTTACATGCAACGTGGGACTTGAATTTGCAACTCTGAGATCAAGAGTTGCATGCGCTACCGAAGGACCCAGCAAGGTTCCCTCCTTTTTTTTTTTTTAAAGATTTTATTTTTAAGCAATCTCAAGGAGTCCTTTAATTTCTAGTCTTTGATGGCACAGTTATATGTTTTAAAGAGTTTTAACTCTGTCTGAATTTTCAGATGCTGGCGAGTCGAGTAAAAGGGAGAATACATCCACAATGGGTGGCTTTGGAGTTGGAAAGAGTTTTGGAAACAGAGGTAAACTGCTGATGATAATCTTATAATCACAATTTGAGTGAGCCCTAGTTTTTTTTTTCCTGTACTCAAGACTCTTCCCCTGTGGCCCCCAGCAAGAGATCCATCTTATATACTTCAAAAGGTGAATTTGAGTTGAGCAAAGAACCAGTAGTAGCTTTGAAGTTACATTTTTTTTTTCTTAAAAACTAAAAACTGTATATCAGAACTGGAGCATAACTTAAGAACAAGACTGATAATGTGAAGATGGACGACTTTACCAAACATTTTGGAAACCAGACAGTTGAAGAGGGTTGAATGTTGGGAAAGGTCAGTTGTGGAGGGTAGTAGATAGATTATAATCCTTTCTGAACCAACTTAAAAGATTGCAAATACTGACATGAACTAAATAACTGAAAACTTAGGTTTTATGGAATATGCTATTTCTGTATAGATTATCTTTATTTGGAAATTATGTATCTTTTCAAGGAAGCTATAGGGTACTTACTTTTTCATTGAAGCTATAGGGTACTTACTTTTATATCATAATTGTGTATTAGATTTCTGTGTTAAAAGGGATGTTAGATTATTTTGTACCTGAGATATTAAGTGACTTTATATATACATTCTGCATATAAATTTAATACCTATCAAAGTGATTAGTCTCTGTATTGCAGAAGCTATCATTTAATATAAATATATTTTATAATTTTGCTTAAATACTGATTGACAGGCATCTTACATTGACATTTAATTTTAAGGTATATTATTCCATGAATGTCTTTGCACTAAAGATAATTTAAGTAAGATTCAACATTTAAAAATTTTATGAAATATTACTGATAGATCCTTTTAAAATTAATTTTAGAGACATATCTGTATGTTCCAGAGACACGTAAATCTATGTACAGGTTTTTATTATATGAGAAATCTGAAAGTAGAGTTAAATGAAAGATGTAAAAAAAAACTTGCTGAAAATAAAAAATGTTAGAAGAATTTCCTTATTACTGAGATGGGAAAAATTACTGATTATTGGATTATAATTGAGTAATATTGTCCTCTGGCAAATGAAGAGATTGAAGGTTTTAAAACATTTGATATTTTGAATAGAAAGTATGTAGTGTGTTATGTTGATATATAGCCGTAGTTTGACCATATAATATAGAAGAATATATGACATCTGAGATGTTATAGCGTTGGCTGACATTTTACCTTAGTTAAATGACACAATGCAGAAATTGTTACCCAACCCATGTGAGTTTAAAAAAAAAAAATTTTTTTTTTTTTAACATTTATTTATTATTGAGAGACAGAGAGACACAGAGCGTGAGCAGGGGAGGGGTAGAGAGAGGGGGAGACAGAATCTGAAGTAGGCTCCAGGCTCTGGGCTGTCAGCGCAGAGACTGACATGGGGCTCGAACTCACAAACTGTGAGATCATGACCTGAGCCAAAGTTGGTTGCCTAACCATCTGAGCCATCCAGGTGCCCCCCAACCCGTGTGAGTTTTTATTCAGTATTTATATTTATAGTTCTGTGTCGTTTATCCTGTATTAAAGGGGCATCATAACAAGTAGCACTTGTTTTGCTGTTTTTTTCCCTTTGTTTTTTGGTTTGTTTACCACAGAGATACAGGTAATTGTTTTCAGAAATTTGCAAGTTTAATTTTCTATTTTGTATAGGTTTTTCAAATAACAAGTTTGAAGAAGGTGATAGCTCTGGTTTCTGGAGACGTAAGTTTAATGTTTTTTGTAGTGGCTTTTAAAATTGAATGTTCAGAGTACATGCTAAAGGGAAAACTAAGATTAAGTGTCACAGTGGTTTTCAGTTCTAATTTATTCAAACCCACTTTCATACAGCAATTATAACCAGAGCCCTGACCAAGAATTCAGGCATCCTAGTTTGGCCTATTGCCATTTGACTTAGTCTATGAGGTGCGACTTCTGAATGGTTTGCTACTTTAAGAAAAAGGGGATAATAGAAAGAACAAGTTAAGAATCAAAACTCCATGTCCATATACACATACAGTTTGGGACATGCAGATCCCTATTCAGACTTACATAATTCTTGACAGTGGAAAAAGATTCATGAGTATGTAGATGACTGCTGCTATCAAGGCATTTCTATCAAAAGTACTGACACACTGGTTTGGAGGAGTAAAGAGAATGATGAGAGTAGAGTAGTGTTATCAGAAGATAGATTATAAAAATTAATAGTGCTTTCTACTGATTAAGTAGATTTGGATGAGGCCTTGGAACCTGTATTTAAAAAGCCTGCCTGGTGATCCTGATGTCATTTTGTTTGGTAATCACTTATCTATGGAAACATAATGACATAATACATTTTGGATTTGCAACTTTGTTTCCTGGCCCTGCTTTGTGACCTAGTTGAATGACTTAGAGCAAGTTGCTTAATTTGTCAGAGCCACAATTTGCTATTCTGCAGAGTGGAGGCCATCATATTAAAAGGTTGTTAGGCAAACTTAATGAAAATGTGTGTGAAAATATGAAGTTTAATACCACACACATTCATGGTAAATAGTAAATGCCATCCATCTTCATGATTTATTTGAGACCTAATCTTTTTATACTCTTAACAGCGATTCTCAACATCAATACCAAGCCTAGAATGATAACCTTAAAACCTGTTTGGAGTTAGATGGGGTTTTAATATCTCTAATAAGACTGTTTCCCTAAACTGTCGTCAGTCTCATCCTGCCTAATTGTCTCTTCATTTTTTCATATCTTATTCAAATGAAAATGTACATAACATAGAAGTAATATTTAACAGAAGAAAAAAACCCCAATTTTTATTCTTTTCCATTTCTGTTCTACCTAATCTCCCATTTTTAAATCTGTTAATATTTCAACATCATGTTCACCTAACCAATTTGTGCTTTTGAGCACAAAGTCCAGTTTCTCCTGGCACCTGAGAGAACTTGTTTCCTCCAAAATGGTCTGCTTTCTTCTCTTTTGTCTTCTTTCTTCTGTTCTCAAGCTTGTGTCCCCTTAAAAAAACAAAAAAAACCCCCAAAAAACCCCACATATATATGGATTGAATTCTGTCATTCTTACAGTTGTTGTTGGCAAGCCCAGGAACAGATTTTAATATCATGATAGAAGCTATTACTCTGCATGCAAATGAATAGCATCTTTTGTGGTCGTTATTGGCCCTGCAGTCTTGTTTCCTCTAGCTGGTATAGCTTTTATCTTTTGATAAAAGATGATAATACCCATTTCATAAGGTTTTTGTGAAGATTTAAAAAGTTAGTACATATTATTCATTTAGAACAGTGCTAAACTATACTGAATTCTGTTATTACTATTAATTTTTAATTTTATGTGATATTATTTATATAAAATGCTATAATATATGTGACATTTTTGCATACTAATAATATATATTTGATATGTTTTATATAATCAGTGTATTATGTGTTATTTATGTTTATATGTTTAAAGTGTCTTTATATTTTATTTAAGTTACATATTTTATACAGTTTTAGTGATTTTTATGTAATTAATAATATAATGTGGTCATAGCTGATGTTGGGATAATCTCTCTTTTTTATCCTTGGCTTTATCTTCTAACTCTACAGTGATTTTATTTTTTAACTTTATTTTTTAAAATTTACATCCAAATTAGTGTATATTTGAGCAGTGATTTCAGGAGTAGATTCCTTAATGCCCCTTACCCATTTAGGCCATCCCCCCCTCCCACACCCCCTCCAGTAACCCTCTGTTCTCCATATTTATGAGTCTCTTATGTTTTGTCCCCCTCCCTGTTTTTATATTATTTTTGTTTCCCTTCCCCTATGTTCTCCTGTTTTGTCTCTTAAAGTCCTCATATGAGCGAAGTCATAAATTTATCTTTCTCTGACTAATTTCACTTAGCATAATACCCTCCAGTTACATCCACGTAGTTGCAAATGGCAAGATTTCATTCTTTTTGATTGCTGAGTAGTACTCCCTTGTATGTATGTATGTATGTACCATATATATATATATATATGGTACATACATATCATACATATCACATCTTCTTTATCCATTCATCCATCAATGGACATTTGGGCTCTTTCCATACTTTGGCTATTGTCGGTAGTGCTGCTATAAACCTTGGGGTGCATGTGTCCCTTCGAAACAGCACACCTGTATCCCTTGGATAAATACCTAGTAGTGCAATTGCTGGGTCATAGGGTAGTTCAATTTTTAGTTTTTTGAGGAACCTCCATACTGTTTTCCAGAGTGGCTGCACCAGCTTGCATTCTCATACAGTGATTTTTTAAAATAACTTGTTATTTTGAAATAGTCTAAGACTTACAACAAGTTAGAAAGTTAGAGTTAACAAGTTAGAGTGTTTCCTTCACCCCTCTGCTAATATAATTGTTCCCTTCACCCAACTTTTCCTAATGTCATTAGCCTATTTTAATTCCCAGTGTGGTCAAAATATAGGTTTGTTTTAGGGGAATAATTGGACAAAAATAATGTGAGACTTCTTTCTCCTTCTCACTTCTCAAATTCATAGGTTTTTTTTTTTTTCATAAAAGGCAATAATTGTTAGCTGTCATCATTATTCCAGGGTGTGCTAACCTTTCCCCAATTTTTTCCTTCATGTTAAGTTCCCTTGTAGTATTAAATCCTGCCTTCTAGAAAGTTGTCTGGTTGTTAGATTGTTCTTAAGGAATGTTTGGTAGTCGTTGACTTCATTTGAAGTAGGAGCCTGCAACAAGAGCTCTGGGTCATTTCTTATAGAACAATATTAATTGTTAAATTAGCATTTTTGCAAGGAACTTAACTGATAGCTTCTAAGCTGTCTAGCCACTTGATGACATTACTGTGACTTAAACTTCTCAGATTTTAAACATTTCATGGCATGTATAAAGATCTCTTGAAGCCATTTGTTTATTTCCCAAATGTGGCTTTGTTGGAGTTTTCTGGAAAGAGTTTTGTAAAGTTACTACTAAAGGTCATATTATTATTTTAATAATAAATTTAATAATTTATTAATAATATTTATGTATTATTAATTATTGTTATATAATATGTATGGTAATGTTATTTGATAATGTCACTAAAAACAGAAAAGATGGGATATCTGCAAATTCTTTCATTAGGATGATGAGGGAAAAGTTAGCATTAAAAAAAAAGCCTCTAATGTCTGAGGTTTATTAAGAAAGGCAAATTACAGAAATATTGATAGCATTATAAAAAAAAATAGCCATGTATTTCTAGTGGCCTATGGCCTACATTTCAGAACCACTTGACTCTTAATAGTTTAGATGTTTCTGAAACCATTTTTAGTCATACTAACATTTTGAAATTCCTATTTTTTGGCTTGTGTGTGGCACTTGGCAAAAAGTGAGTTCTCAATTGTATGCTTAACATTTAACATTTAGGTATATTAAATGATTTGTATAGGGACTTGACTGAATAATGTCTTTATATTGCTAAAATTATTTCAAGAATTAAAATGTTATTTTACTTTAAGAAAATACTTTTTCACTAATTTATCCTGTGACAGTGCTATTTAGATATTTCACCTTTAAAATTAATTATTTAGATACTATTCACATGTTAAATTTTTATTCAAGAATCTAGTAATGACTGTGAAGATAATCAAACACGGAACAGAGGATTTTCCAAGAGAGGCGGTAAGGACCATATTTTGGAACAGTTTGTACTTAGACTTTCTAATGTCATTGGGTTTCTTTCCCTGAAGATCTCCAGAATGTGCTATGAAGTACAGAATAGGGACTATGAATTCTGGTCATTCACAATATATATGAACTGGGATGTCATTGTCTCTGAATAGAATATTTGGAGATGAGGGAGAGGGAAGAAATTGTAGATTATTCTTTGTTCAAGTCTGGCAAGTGCTCTATCATACTCTGCTAATCCTGCCTCTGATGCAGTTAAGGTGAGATGGTATAAACATTACCATGCTTAATTCTTGATAATCATTTATGGGTAGACATGTGGGTTTTATTTTTGGTATTTCAACAACACATAGTGAACTTATAAAATGGATAAAAATTATTGAATTTCCTTATATTAAAAGATATTAAATCTCCTTATATTAAAAGAGTTTATCCTTAGGAACTATACAATCAGATACATTAGTATTTTCACCATAACTTGGGAACGGCTTTTTCCTTCCCTATTGAATAGCCCACTGAATACCAGACGCTCCCTAGTGAAGCTAGGACTTGTGGACTTCAGTATAACCTTCTTAGGGCTGTGAGGTAGGGAGGAATTTGGTGGTGAATGAGGGATGGCTATTTACCTCATAAATTGAATTTTTTAATGATAATTGCAGGGGGACATGTAATAATGGCAAGGAAATGTAAGTAAAAGCCAGACTCCCCTTTTAGAATTGCTTTTCCTTTAACAAGCAATTTTAACACTTAATATTCCTTAAGTATTGCTCTTAGTTTAAAATTTTTGGTTGTTTTCTGCAGAACAGTGAGTATCTTCCTCACTATTCTCTTTAAATCTGCTTAACTCATACTTATGGGATGCAGTCAGAAGCCAAAAGCTCTATGTGCTTGATCCTGGCTTATTGACTAATACAGGGTGACTCACAGGGAAACAGTCATTTTTGGGTATTCCTGATCGCTGTTCTTTGGAGTTGTATACATTTGAAGGTAGGGAAAGCGTGCACATGGTGGTCAGTAAATACAAGTATGTGTGCATAAATATAAGTGTATTTAAATTTGTATTGAAATATGACATAAAGTACCAGACGTGTGCATACATCATACATGTTCATAGGCATCCAGATCAAGAAGTAGAAATTACTAGCACCTCAAAAGCACCTTTTATGATCATATTCACTCAGCAGCAACTTGCCCACCACATGGGTAATTTGTATTCTGACTTTTGGCGGGACAGATTAATTTTCTCTGTTTTTGTACCTAATATAAATGGAATCATACAACATGCTGTTTTGTCTCCAGCTTCTCTCTGCTTAATGTGTTTGTGAGATGCAATCATAGTGTTGGTTGCAGTTGTAATCAATATCATTACTATATAGATTCTTTTGTTTTACTGTTCTGCTGTACAGAACAGTACATGGATGTTGGGATGTCTTCCAATTTTGGACTATTTTGAAACTGTTGCTGTGGATATTCCAGTACATTGCTTTTGGTGATACTGTTATCTGTTCGGAAATAGAATTGTTGGCTCATAGATTTTGTATATTTTTTTTTACTGTCAGATGTTTTCAAGATAAATATACTGAGGTACACTCCCACATCCTCACCTCACTTGGTATTTTCTTCTTAATTTTAACCATTCTGTTAAGTCTGTGGTAATATATTTCATTGTGGTTTTAACTTGCCTTTTCTTGATGGGCTAATAAAATGTGCAATGCATCGTATGTTTACTGGCGATTTGCACATCATCTTTTGTGTAGTGCTGATTCAAGTTTTTTGCCACTTTTTTTGGGGGTGTCTATTTTTACCTTTTTATTTGCAAATTAACACAGAAAATTTGCAAGAACAATAAAAATAACTCGTGGATAACATTTATATTTGGAGACTCTTTGCTCCCTTTAAAGTAATGGAGATACTGTCTTCTCTTTTTCTTGTTAAATTTTATTTTTTTTAGCCTCCACATTCAGACTGTGATTCATTTGGACTTCATTTTTTATATGATGTAAGATAGGGATCAAGGTCCATTTTTATTCCCCATAAGGGTGTGCAGTTGATCTGGTATCACTTTCTGAAAGACTTTCCCTTCCACTCTCCACTGCTAGGCTGCCTTTGTCCTAAATCAGGTGACAGTATTTATGTGGAACTATTCCTGGACTTGGTTCCTTTCCATTGGTCAGTTTCTGTATTTTCACATCTTTGCCATATAGCCTAAATTAGTGTAATTTCATAATATGTCCTAATATCTGGTAGTGTAAGTCTTCCAAGTTTATTGTTCTTCAGTATTACTTGGGTTATTGTTAGTCTTTTGCATTTCCATGTGACTTTTAGATTCAGTTTATCAATTTCCAGGAAAAAACTTAATGGGATATTTTGGGGATTGCACTGAATCTGTAGATTAGTTTGAAGAGAATGGCCATCTTTGCAAGTATTGGTGCTTCCAATTCCTGAATATCCCCATCGTAAATCTTGAGTTTTTCCTATGTTTTGCAGTTTTCACTAGTGAGTGATTATATGTCTGTCTTTACTTTAGTATTTGATATTTTGTGATACTTATGTTTATTTATCTAATATGTCATATAACATAAGCTTCACCATTTTGATGTATATAATTCAGTAGTTTTAAGTATATTCACTGTGTTGTATGTCAAATCATCACTCTTTAATTCCTGAACATTTCCTTCTCCCCACTCCCCAAATACCTTGTGCCTATTAGCAATTCATCCCATTTCCCTTTTATCTCCATCCTTTAGCAACCCAACCACTAACTGACTGTCTGTAGCTATGGATTTGCCAATTCTGGACTTTATGTAAATGAAATGATATAATATGTGGTTTTTTTGTGTCTTCTTTCACTTACCATGATGTTTTCAAGGTTTGTCCGTGTTGTAGCATGTGATGGTACTTAATTCCTTTTAATGGCTAATTAATAATTCACAGTGTACCATGTTCTGTTTGTTCATCACCTGATGGATTATTGGGTTGTTTCTACTTTTGAGCTATTATGACTAATGCTACTATAAACATTTGCGTACAAGTTTTATGTGAACATGTGTTTTAATTTTTATGGTGTATATACTTTGGAGTGAAACTGAAAAATTGTTTCCTACAGCAGCTGCACCAATTTACATTCCTTCCAACAATGTAGGAGTGTCCCAACTTCTCTGTATCCTCACCAGTTTTTGTTATTGTGTGTCATTTCAGTAGTAGTGATCCTTGTGGGTGTAAAATGGTATCTCATTATGGTTTTGATTGGCATGTCCTGATAACTGTCATAAGACATTTGCCCTTTTCTGTCTGGCTTAATTCACTTAGCATAACGTTTTCAGTGTTCATGTTGTAGTATGTATCAGAACAAAGAACTTTTCTTTTTATAGTTGAATAATTATCCATTGTATATATAAAATGCTCTTATGCTCCTATGAACATTCATATATGTTTATCTGTTGGGAGTCGTTGTTTTTGCATCTTTGGAATATATGCCTAGAAGTGGAATTGCCAGAAGATGGGACTGAAGTAAGTTGAAATATGCCACAGAGTTCACCATTCTGAGAATCAGCTTAAAATATTCTCTGGGTTACTGCAAGTCTGATTAACTTTCATTTTGGAAAATTTTTATTCTGACAGTTTTTGTCCATTTTTTTTTTCTTTTTTTGGAGTAGCAGAATTTGGAGTTTGTTACTTTGCCATTTTTGCTGAGTCATTGATCCATATCATTTAAAAGTTTTCATTTTGTTTTCTGGTATATAGAAATATAATTGAATTTTATATATTGAAGGTTGAGTGACCTCACTAAATTTATGGTAAGTACTTTTTTAAATGAAGAAAAGATGTTTATATTTCTTTTACCCGAAGTTTAAATGATTTATAAAGTTATGCCTTTTTGAGGATTGTTACCAGACATCATTAAGAGCTGCAAGAGTTTGTCAGCTGTCCCTTATGAAATGCAGAACGCACCTCACGGAAGGACTAATGTGTCACCTTTAAAAATACCTTAATGTTGGGGCTCCTGGGTGGCTCAGTTAATTAAGCGTCCGGCTTCAGGCTCAGGTCATGATCTTATGGTTTGTGAGTTTGAGCCCTGCGTTGGGCTCTGTGCTGACAGCTCAGAGTTTGGAGCCTGCTTTGGATTCTTTGTCTCTCGCTCTCTGCCCCTCCCCCACTTGCTCTCTGTCTCTGTCTCTCTCTCTCAAAAATAAATAAACATTAAAAAAATAAAAAAATTAATGTTATTTATGAAAAGTGACTTTTAAAGTGGTAAATTTTGAAATATTTCAATAACTCAGAAAAGCACAGAATATTCTATTACAAACACTTGAATACCACTACCTGGATTTAACAGGAACATTTTGTCATGTATGTTTCATATATAAAAAGATACATAATTGTTGGAAGATTTATCTTCTCTTTATATTTTATATCTTCTTCTTCCCAGAGTTAACTTAATTTAACATTGGTGTGTGTATATATTTCATATTCATACTTTGATAAAAATGTATTATACCTATCTTTTTGTGACTTATTTTTAAGATTTTATTTTTAGGTAATCTCTACACCCAACGTGGGAATCAAACTTAAAACCCTGAGATCAAGAGTTGCATGCTCTACTGACTGAGCCAGCCAAGCCCTCTCCCTCTTTTTGTGACTTTTTTTATTCCTTGTTTTTAAAGATTTATGTGTTGAAAGTGTAGATCTAGTTCATTCATTGTAACTTCTGTAGTGCTTTACTTACCTTTTAACCTCTTTATTTAAAAACAAATTATTTTTATGACCATGTGGGATACATAGTGTCCCTACCTTCAAACAAGAAGGTCATGGCAGATTTTTAATTGTATGTAACATCCATGTTATTTTCATCTCAAGTTATTAGACTTCTTATATAACTGGAAATTGGCATTAGTTACAGGAAAAGGAAAGCATCTTCATTTAAATGTTTGTGTTTCTCTTGTGTACAGAATTATTAAGCTTTGGTACTGGAAGTACTGAGTCATTTTATAATCATTGGCTCAGCAGAGAAGCTAGTTTTGAAAAGGAACCAAATTGAATTTACAGAAAGCAGTAGTGATTGAGAGCATAATGAATGGATTAAACAGATTAAAGATGAGTAGAATAAATGAGTCCATATAGAGATCTGAAGAAATTCTCTAAATTTGGGAATGGAAAACTTGAAGATATCTTCTAGGGAAGATAGAATAAGAAGCTCTGTTACTCTAACATATGTCTCTATATCTCCTGAGGAAAGAACACAGAAGATGAAAGAGGGAAGGGAAGAATACTATTCAAAGAATAGTTCAGAGACTTTTCTAGAGTTAAGGAGGCACAAGATTACAGAGAGAATTTAAAAAAACTTACACCCCTATATGTGTATTGAAATTGCAAAATTATGAAGATAGAAATATTTTGAACTATCAGAAAAAATATTGATCCACCTGTAAAAGAACATTAGATTGATAGAACTTTTGTGCGTTTTTTTTTTTTTTCCAATAAAGGTAGAGATCAGAATAGAGGAGAATGTAGAATTCTGAGGAGAATAGTTCTGAATCTGAACTGTTATATCCGGAAAATTTAGTTATCAGAGAGAAATAATACCACTGAGATAAAGATGGTGTTTAGTACTGTCATACCACTGAGGAAACAACTACTAAATCATATTTACTAGTAAGAGGAAACTGCAACAAAGAAGTAGGAAGCAATGATGAACAAAACTAAATAAATACACGTTTTAAAAATGGTAAGCGTCTTGGTAAGCCTAGGTAAGTATTGCTTGTAGAAGATAGTAATAAATGATGGTAATTAATTTAGGTGTTTTAGAAACAAAGAACCAACATACTAACAAATGAAATACTTTAGTTCTTTGTCACCTCAGTAGGAAAGAGAATGGATTGAAACTAATTTCAGGATTTCTTAAAAATGGTAAAACTGAAAGATAATAAGAAAAAGTACATGATGTATAACTCACTAGTGGAGGAAATCCAGTAGAAGGGCAGGACTTTGTAGTAAATAGACAAGGTTGAAGATAATTTATTTTTTAATTTTTTATTAAAAAATTTGTTTTTGATGTTTATTTTTGAGAGAGAGAGAGAGAGCACAAGCGGGGGGAGGGACAGAGAGAGAGGGAGACCCAGAATCTGAAGCAGGCTCTAGGCATTGAGCTGTCAGCCCAGAGCCTGATGCAGGGCTCAAACCCATGAACTGTGAGATCATGACCTGAGCTGAAGTTGGATGCTTAACTGACTAAGCCACCCAGATTCCCCTAATTTAAATATTTATAAAATATTCATGATGAGATTGAAGGATGTCAGTAAAGGCATAAAATGTAGCATTTGGGAAATCTAACAGAAGGGCAGAAAGAACAAAAAAAGTTGAAAAAAACTCAGGAAAGAGAAAACACAAAAGAGGATGAAAGAAGTAAGAAATCAATGTCAGTAATCATACTATGTGTATAGTTACATGTATTTCAGTGCAGAGTTGCAAATAAAGAGAAAAATGTCAGTCCAATATGAACCCCCAAAAGCTGGTATAGAAATAGGAGACAAAATAGACTAAAGCAGACATATTAGGGATGAAGAAATAATTACCTAATGATAAAAGGCATGTTCACTGGGAAAATATTACAGTTTGGAACATGGTTTGAAATCTAACAATATATTCTTATGTATATAAAGCAAAAGTAGACATAATTATGTGGGAAAAAATTGCAAATTCTAGTTAAACTATTAATCTTAGGTTTAAACCATTTTTCCGTTACAAACTGATAGAATGAGCAGACCAGAAATGAGTAAGACTATAGAGACTACGGTAGATTTGAATACTAGTTATTAAGCCTGATTTAATATTTCTGTTTGGAATAATACACACCCTTCTTTTATACATTCTTTTACAGCATCTAGAAAATAGATATAATTTTGCCATAAATTAAGGCCAAAAGGAAGTCTCACAATATACTGTAGAATTTATCATATGCTATGTCCTCTTGTTAAAGTATTGTGAAAACAGAAATCCATAATGAAAAGCCTAACCCTTGTGGTTTGGAAACTGAATTTCTCAATTTCTGAAAATTCATATGGAAATAATAAAGTATTTAGAACTGAATGGGCAGTAAAAACATCAAAACTTAAGGGATACAGCTAAAGCAGCTGACTTTTTGAGGAATTTTTGTAGTCTTAAATGCATTGAGTAGAAAAGAAATTAATGTATTCAACTTAAGTAATTAAAAAACTCAGTAGAAGGAAGTTAAAAAGAAAATAGACATGAATGAAACAGATACAGTGGAGTGTTATTCACTAAAAGTGAATGAGGTATGCATCAACAAAAAGTTGAATAAAAGGAAGCAAGATAAAAAATACATATTCTATAAGATTCCATTATATAAAGCTCAAACAAACTGAACAATATGTTGCATAAAGATATGCACATAGTTGATAAAATTAGGAGCAAGGAAATGAGAAACAAATCAGGATATTGGTTGAGGAAGGGGGAAACATAGGGTGAAAGACTACACATGGTTTCCCTAGGTCTTGGGAATATTTTTAGTTTGTTTTTTTTTTTAATATATTTATTTTTGAGAGACAGCATAAGCTGGGGAAGGGCAGAGAGAGAGGGAGACAGATCTGAAGCAGGTTTCACGCTTGTCAGCACACACCCCGACTTGGGCCTTGAACCCATGAACTTAGCATGACCTGAGCTGAAGTTGGACTGGGGTGGACCAGCTGAGCTACCCTGGTGCCCTGGGAACGTTTTTAGTTTTAAGCTGGCTAGTAGGTCTGTAGGTTTTCATTTTATTATTCATGTGCTCACACCAAAGTAACATACCTTAAAAAGAAGCGGGTCAAAAAAATAAACTGTTTCTTGAGAAGAGATAAACTCTAACAAGGTTTATTCAAAGATAAAGAGGCACAAATAATTTAGAAAAGGTGGATATAAGTATTGATAAAGCGATTGTTGCTAGATTGAGGAATCTAAGTTTGAGGTTGTAGATGTATCATCATGAATCTACCTTGAATTAAGTCTGCCCTATTTTATAAATAGGCTTTAAAAACACATATAATTCAGTATCAAGAAATACAGGTAGAATTTTACCTTTATTGAGAAGTTTCTTTGTAAATAGTGGCAAGTTCATAAACTGAATCTCACTTTCTTTATTTTCTGCCCAGTTGACGTTTTGGTTTTGAATTGACCTCGTTCTGCCTTAGGTGGGATATGTTACTTGAAATATTTATACTGATTTTTGGTTTTTAATTGAATTTAAAGTGTTTATAGTAGGAAATCAGGCTTTGTATATGTCTATATGTTTCTGCTTTGAGTAAGATGTTTTACTGTTTTCTGTAAAGAACAATGTAAGCCTAGATTTATCTAATGCTTCTGTGCATTGTAGAAATGTTGTTAATGATACATTTGTGGTAATTTTCAGTGTTTTGCAAGTGACAGTTTTTTCGTCAAAAAAATTTTTTTTTTCAAGTAAACTCTTCCTCTCAACGTGGGGCTTGAACTCAAGACTCTGGAATAGAGTCACAAGCTCTACTGACTGAGCCAGCCAACTACCTCTGGTTATTTTTCGTTTTGATTCTCAGAAAACAGTGGGTTTTTTCTTTTTTTTAAATTGTAGCTATATCTGTTTATGGTAGTAAAGTTGAACATTTAATGTTTATTTTTAACAGAGAGAGACAGATTCAGAGACAGAGCATGAGTGGGGAAAGGGGGAGAGAGAGAGGGAGACACAGAATCTGAAGCAGGCTCCAGGCTCCGAGCTGTCAGCACAGAGCCGGACACGGGGCTCGAACTCAAAGATTGCGAGATCATGACCTGAGCCAAAGTTGGACGCTTAACCATCTGAGCCACCCAGGTGCCCCAAAGTTGAACATTTATAGGTCAAATATGCCATTTCTTTTTAGTAACTATTAATGCCTTAAAATATTTAAAGTTACTGAATTATGCAAGGCTTAAAATAAATTTGGACACCATTCCTCCAAGATTTCTTTGTTGTTATTTTGTGTTGTTCTTGTGTGTGTTTTCATATTATAGGCTATCAAGATGGAAATGATTCAGAAGCTTCAGGGTCATCCAGAAGAGGTGGAAGAGGTGGTTTCCGAGGTTGCCGTGGAGGATTTGGTCTAGGAAGTTCAAGTTAGTAGTGAATTGCAAATGGTGTGCTTTATCTGTTAAGAAGGAAATGATAAAAAATAAAACCTATCGGTTAAGCTTGTTGAGAGGATTATATGAGAAGAGCTTACACTGTAGCTGGTATATAATTGCTTACATTATATATGACATTTTTAGACACATATCTAATTGCATACCTGTTGGAATAGATGAGTCTTTATAGAAGTTTGTGTGACTCAGCTCTTTAATCTTACTTTTTTTTTTTTTTTTTTTTAGAGTTTATTTATTTATTTTGAGAGAGAGAGAGAGCGGGAAAGGGGTGGGGGTGAAGAGAGAATTCCAAGTGGACTCTGCTCTGTCCACACAGAGCGCAATGCAGGGCTCAAACTCACAAACTGTGAGATCATGACGTGAGCCAAAACCAAGAGTAGAGTGCTCAGCCAGCTGAGCCACCCAAGTGCCTAATATTACTGTTTTAAAGCCTTCATCATAAAAGCCAACCTTAGAAATAGGTAGCCTTCTCTAAGACTGTACCCTCCTTTATACCCTCTTCTACCAGTTTGGCTTTCTAACAACTTACTCCACCCATCGTTTCTTAGAGCTAGGCGTATTGACTTCAGAAGTCACTGCTGGATTGCGTGTGTCTCTTAATGGAAGAGGAAGGATGCGTGGTTTTGGAAGTCAAAACTAAATCTGTAATAATTTAATAGATGTATAGGAGATGAGTGAATTGTCACTTTTAAAAAAGTGTAAGGGTCTAGGGGTTGTTCAGGACTTGTAAGGTTTGATTTAGCAACAGTGGGAGCAAGCGGGTACTGTTCCGGAGAATAAGCAAAAAGGCTATGCAATGTGAAGTTTCTGGGGCAGTAGCAGTGCTATTTTTGGGAGGTTGTTTAACTTTTGCTTATATGATATTTTAACATAGTATTGGCCCTAACTTTTTTAAAAAATAATTTTAATAAAAGTTTTGAGGAAGTCATTTGTAATTCAAAGAAATAATTTATGGAGAAATCCTTTGTGTGATTCTTAGAAAAATGCTCATTGTGATTCCTTTACAATTTAAACTATTTTGCCTCACATCTTTAACTTCTGGCACTATCACTTGATTTTCTTGTCTCTCTTTTAGATTTTCTTCTCTTTATCATTTTAAAACCTCTTAAAAGTAATATAATCTCATTATGTACAAATACAGATAGTGAATATGAACAAGATGAGGGGATGCAGCGCACTGGTGGCCTTTTTGGTTCTAGAAGACCATCTTTAAGTGGTGCAGGTGAGAAATAGAATTTCTTATTGAATGTTAAACATTCATATATGTTTTTAGCTCTACAATTAGTAAACTAATAGATGTATTTAAGTATACTTGGTTAGCTCATAACTTTCTATGATTTTTAGATCTGCTTTTTATACATGGGCAGTTTTGCCTTCCTTATAAAATTTGTGCACTGTGAATTATTTCTTCTCTCTTACCAGTTAATTTGATGTATAAATATAGCTTGAATTGGAGGAAGGAAAATGAAGTTTGAAGTGGTTTCAAAGAAAGAACTCTTTAGGTGATTTGAGGAGAAAATGAAAAAACACAGCAACACAATTGTTGATAAAAATGTGCAAATGTGTATATACTGGTACATCCAAACCATAGACTGTTATTCAGTACTAAAAGGAAATGAGCCATCAAACTATGAAAAGACCTGTAGAAACCCTAAATGCATGTTACTAAGTGAAAGAAGCCAATCTGAAAAGGCTACTTACTAAATACTTTCCAACTTTAAGACATTCTGGAAAAGGAACAACTTTGGAGAAGGGTAAAAAGAATAGTGGTTGCCAGGGGTTGGGGGCAGGAAGGAATAGTATGAAGGATTTTTAGAACAGTGAAAATACTTTGTATGATACATCAACGGTGGATACAAGTCATTTTATGTTTTTTAAAACCCATAGAATGTATAACACCGAATGTGAGCCCTACTGTAAACTTTTAATATGATAAACTTTTAATGTTGATAATGGGGGAGGATGTTAAAATGTGAGGGCAGGAGGGAGGTATCAGAGAAATCTCTGTTCCTTTCTCTCAATTTTTCTGTGAACTTAAAACTCTCTCTCAAAAAAAAATGAAGGTTTTAAAGTGTTCACATGAGGAAAAGATTTATATTAAATGTAGAATTAAGAGATGGATGGACAAAGGGACCAGGTATCCTCAGTACTCAGTATTTGAATAGAAATAGCTATATGTCTAAGTAATCTGCAGAACAATGCCTTACAGGTAATGGTGACACTTACCAAAGCAGAAGCGGCAGTGGAAGTGGACGAGGTGAGTTTTTACTTGGTTTACCTACAAGGGGTTAACATTATTGTAATCCAAATTTAATTTTTTTTAATCTAATTTTTTTCAATATATGAAATTTATTGCCAAATTGGTTTCCATAAAACACCCAGTGCTCATCCCAAAAGGTGCCCTCCTCAATACCCATCACCCACCCTCCCCTACCTCCCACCCCCCATCAACCCTCAGTTTGTTCTCAGTTTTTAAGAGTCTCTTATGCTTTGGCTCTCTCCCACTCTCACCTCTTTTTTTTTTTTTTCCTTCCCCTCCCCCATGGGTTTCTGTTAAGTTTCTCAGGATCCACATGAGAGTGAAAACATGTGGTATCTGTCTTTCTCTGTATGGCTTATTTCACTGAGCATCACACTCTCCAGTTCCATCCACGTTGCTACAAAGGGCCATATTTCATTCTTTCTCGTTGCCACATACTACTCCATTGTGTATATAAACCACAATTTCTTTACCCATTCATCAGTTGATGGACAGTTAGGCTCTTTCCATAATTTGGCTATTGTTGAGAGTGCTGCTATAAACATTAGGGTACAAGTGCCCCTATGCATCAGTACTCCTATATCCCTTGGGTAAATTCCTAGCAGTACTATTTCTGGGTCATAGGGTAGGTCTATTTTTAATTTTGTGAGGAACTTCCACCCTGTTTTCCAGAGCGGCTGCACCAGTTTGCATTCCCACCAACAGTGCAAGAGGGTTCCCGTTTCTCCATATCCTCTCCAGCGTCTATAGTCTCCTGATTTGTTCATTTTGGCCACTCTGACTGGTGTGAGGTGATATGAGTGTGGTTTTGATTTGTATTTCCCTGATGAGCGACGTTGAGCATCTTTTCATGTGCCTTTTGGCCATCTGGATGTCTTCTTGAGAGAAGTGTCTATTCATGTTTTCTGCCCATTTCTTCACTGGATTATTTGTTTTTCAGGTGTGGAGTTTGGTGAGCTCTTTATAGATTTTGGATATTAGCCCTTTGTCTGATATGTCATTTGCAAATATCTTTTCCCATTCTGTTGGTTGCCTTTTCGTTTTGTTGATTGTTTCCTTTGCTGTGCAGAAGCTTTTTATCTTCATAAGGTCCCAGTAGTGCATTTTTGCTTTTAATTCCCTTGCCTTTGGGGATGTGTCAAGTAAGAAATTGCTACGGCTGAGGTCAGAGAGGTTTTTTCCTGCCTTCTCCTCTAGGGTTTTGATGGTTTCCTGTCTCACATTCAGGTCCTTTATCCATTTTGAATTTATTTTTCTGAATGGTGTGAGAAAGTGATCTAGTTTCAACCTTCTGCATGTTGCTGTCCAGTTCTCCCAGCACCATTTGTTAAAGAGACTGTCTTTTTTCCTGCTTTGTCAAAGGTTAGTTGGCCATACGTTTGTGGGTCTAGTTCTGGGGTTTCTATTCTATTCCATTGGTCTATGTGTCTGTTTTTGTGCCAATACCATGCTGTCTTGATGATTACAGCTTTGTAGTAGAGGCTAAAGTCTGGGATTGTGATGCCTCCTGCTTTAGTTTTCTTCTTCAAAATGACTTTGGCTATTCGGGGCCTTTTGTGGTTCCATATGAATTTTAGGATTGCTTGTTCTAGTTTCGAGAGGAATGCTGGTGCGATTTTGATTGGGATTGCATTGAATGTGTAGATAGCTTTGGGTAGTATTGACATTTTAGCAATATTTATTCTTCCAATCCATGAGCACGGAATGTTTTTCCATTTCTTTATATGTTCTTCAATTTCCTTCATAAGCTTTCTATAGTTTTCAGCATACAGATCTTTTACATCTTTGGTTAGGTTTATCCCTAGGTATTTTATGCTTCTTGGTGTAATTGTGAATGGGATCAGCTTCTTTATTTGTCTTTCTGTTGCTTCGTTATTAGTATATAAGAATGCAACTGATTTCTGTACATTGATTTTGTATCCTGCAACTTTGTTGAATTCATGTATCAGTTCTAGCAGACTTTTGGTGGAGTAAGTCGGATTATCCATGTATAATATCATGTCATCTGCAAAAAGGGAAAGCTTAACTTCATCTTTGCCAATTTTGATGCCTTTGTTGTCTGATTGCTGATGCTAGAACTTCCAACACTATGTTAAACAACAGCAGTGAGAGTGTACATCCCTTTTGTGTTTCTGATCTCAGGGAAAAAGCTCTCAGTTTTTCCCCATTGAGGATGATGTTAGCTTTGGGCTTTTCATAAATGGCTTTTATGATCTTTAAGTATGTTCCTTCTATCCCGACTTTCTCGAGGGTTTTTATTAAGAAAGGATGCTGAATTTTGTCAAATGCTTTTTGTGCATCGATTGACAGGATCCTATGGTTCTTATCTTTTCTTTTATTAATGTGATGTATCACGTTGATTGATTTGCGAATGTTGAACCAGCCCTGCATCCCAGGAATGAATCCCACTTGATCATGGTGAATAATTCTTTTTATATGCTCTTGAATGCGATTTGTTAGTATCTTGCTGAGAATTTTTGCATCCATATTCATCAGGGATATTGGCCTGTAGTTCTCTTTTTTTACTGGGTCTCTGTCTGGTTTAGGAATCAAAGTAATACTGGCTTCACAGAATGAGTCTGGAAGTTTTCCTTCCCTTTCTATTTTTTGGAATAACTTGAGAAGGATAGGTATTATCTCTGCTTTAAACGTCTGGTAGAACTCCCCTGGGAAGCCATCTGGTCCTGGACTCTTATTTGTTGGGAGATTTTTGATGACTGATTCAATTTCTTCGCTGGTTATGGGTCTGTCAAGCTTTCTATTTCCTCCTGATTGAGTTTTGGAAGAGTGTGGGTGTTTAGGAATTTGTCCATTTCTTCCAGGTTGTCCAGTTTGTTCGCATATAATTTTTCATAGTATTCCCTGATAATTGCTTGTATCTCTGAGGAATTGGTTGTAATAATTCCATTTTCATTCATGATTTTATCTATTTGGGTCCTCTCCCTTTTCTTTTTGAGAAGCCTGGCTAGAGGTTTGTCAATTTTGTTTATTTTTTCAAAAAACCAACTCTTGGTTTCATTGATCTGGTCTACAGTTTTTTTAGATTCTATATTGTTTATTTCTGCTCTGATCTTTATTATTTCTCTTCTTCTGCTGGGTTTAGGCTGTCTTTGCTGTTCTGCTTCTGTCTCCTTTAGGTGTGCTGTTAGATTTTGTATTTGGGATTTTTCTTGTTTCTTGAGATAGGCCTGGATTGCAATGTATTTTCCTCTCAGGACTGCCTTCGCTGCATCCCAAAGCGTTTGGATTGTTGTATTTTCATTTTTGTTTGTTTCCATATATTTTTAAATTTCTTCTCTAATTGCCTGGTTGACCCACTCATTCTTTAGTAGGATCTTCTTTAACCTCCATGCTTTTGGAGGTTTTCCAGACTTTTTCCTGTGGTTGATTTCAAGCTTCATAGCACTGTGGTCTGAACGTGTGCATGGAATGATTTCAATTCTTGTATACTTACGAAGGACTGTTTTGTGACCCAGTATGTGATCTATCTTGGAGAAGGTTCCATGTGCCCTCGAGAAGAAAGTATATCTGTTGCTTTGGGATGCAGAGTTCTAAATATATCTGTCAAGTCCATCTGATCCAATGTATCATTCAGGGCCCTTGTTTCTTTATTGACGGTGTGTCTAGATGATCTATCCATTTCTGTAAGTGGGGTGTTAAAGTCCCCTGCAATTACCACATTCTTATCAATAAGGTTGCTTATGTTTGTGAGTAATTGTTTTATATATCTGGGGGCTCCTGTATTTGGTGCATAGACATTTATAATTGTTAGCTGTTCCAGCTGGAGTAGCCATACTTATATCAGACAAACTAGACTTTAAAGGCTGTAACAAGAGATGAGAAGGGCATTATATAATAACCAAATTTAATTTTTGATGTTAAAAGTAACTGTTAGTACTTTTATACACTTTGAGGAATATACATTTTCTCTGCCTGTTTTGGGAGTTACTTAATACTCCTCAGTATAGCAGTTCCATTATAGGAATTATATATCATTGATGTATTTGCTCAGTGTATGCACAAGGGTGTTCACTGAAGCTTCATTTATAATAAGTAAAAACTGAAAGTCAACCAGAATTCATCAATAAATAATGGTTTACTAAATAATATAACCATAAAATGGGATACTGTGCAGATGTTGAAGATTGAAATATGTATGTGTAAGTTCTTAAGACAGTATGTTTTGGGGGGCGTCTGGGTGGCTTAGTGGGTTAAACATCTGACTGTTGATTTTGGCTCAGGTCATTATCTCATGGTTGTGAGTTCCAGCCTTGTTTGGGCTCTGCCCTGACAACACTCCTGCCCTCCCTGCCCCCTCTCTCAAAATAAATTAAAAAAAACAAAACTGTGTTTTCTTACGAGATAGTTATTTGATTTGGTAAAAGGGATAAACAGTGTTGAGTATACATGATTTTGTACTATGAAAAATTTTTTTAGAGTTAGAAATATTTAAATGTCATAAAAGTTAAAATGCTTTCCTGACCAGGAAAACAATAAAGCTTGTTTTATTTCTCTGAAAAATCCTCAGTGATCATTAGTACTCTCAGAGCATTCAAAGAGACAGTTCCTTTGAGCTTCCTCTGTTCTACCCTCTTGATTCTTAGATTCTTCATTATAGAAAGAGGTTACTAATGGCTAGTTAAACCATATTTACAAATGCTCAAATCTTGTTTGGACAAGGATGTTCAGGACGAAATTAGCTTACATGTAAAAATGTATCTTGTTAGATTTTTAAATCTAGTGCAGTCCTTATTCTTTTTTTCTGACAATACCTGAAAGTGGCACAATAGATAACTATTGTCTAAAAACCATAGGGTATTGTATGGAAAAGAGTTAACGTAACAGTCCTGACTGTTGTTCTTTGAATGCCCTGCTTACAAGGTTGTTCTTTGTCTAGTATTCGGGAAATTGGATTTGGGGAGGGTTCTCACCACCCTGAGTAGTGTAAGAATGGCTTACTGTGCCTGAATTGTTAGTACAACAATGTAGGTTTTTTTTTTGTTTTTTTTTTTAATTTTTTTAATGTTTATTTTTGAGAGAGACAAAGCGCAAACAGGGTAGGGGCAGAGAGAGGGAGACACAGAATCTGAGGCAGGCTCCAGGCTCTGAGCTGTCAGCATGGAGCCCCACACCAGGCTTGAACTCATGAGCCATGAGATCATGAGTTCTCATGAACTGAGCCACCCAGCCAACAGAGCCACCCAGACGCCCAACAATGTAGTTTTAATACCTTCTTTACTTTTGAGAGTCTGAAATTTCTGCCTGGTATTTGCGAGGCAGAAAGTGGCTACATTATCAGCCCCTAATAAAAACAGTGAGTACTGAGTCTCTGATGAGCTTCTCTGGTAGGCAGTGTTTCCAAGGTGTTGTTACAACTTGGGGCTAGGGAAATTAGTCCTGTGTGACACCACTGGGAGCGGACTCTTGGAAGCTTATGTCTGGTTATCTTTGGATTTTGCCCCATACACCTTTTTCCTTTGCTGATGTTACTTTCTGTCCTTTGTAATAAATCATAATTGTGAGTATGACTATAATAGTTTCTGAGTCCTACTGAATCATACAACCTGGGAATGGTAGTGGGGATACCCCAATACAGATGGACTTTTAGTTCATTTTAGAAAATAGATTCCTTTGCTGAGGAGTATAGGAATTAGGAAAGGGACAGAACAGCTGAAACAAAAACTAATAATATATAACAGTATCAGTTGCATGAAATCAGCATTTTGAGTATTAAGGAAACCTAATTAAGGTTAACCTAATTGTTAGCCTAATTGTTAAACCTAAAATTGTTAAGGATTTTATTTATCAAAATTGTCTTGTTTGTGTGAAGGGCCTTTAAAGATGTCTGTCCATTTTTAGAACTTACTTTCTTTGAAAACAAGCAATGAAAATAAAGATGTGCACAGCCTTTTATCTTGACTAATTGTCAGTATGGATTTTTTTTAATTAGGTGGTTACAAAGGTTTAAATGAAGAAGTAATAACAGGCTCTGGAAAAAGTAAGTTTTACTTTAGATAAAGTATTTGATTTTTATGGTCAAAATTCTTTTACCCTTCAATTAAAAAATAAAAACCATTTATATCTTGTTTTGGTTTGATTGCCTTTAAGATTCTTGGAAGTCAGAAGCTGAAGGAGGAGAAAGTGGTGATACTCAAGGTATACTAATTTTTGTGTGATCCCATGAATTTCTATTGTATTTTAATAAAAATGAAAAATACTTAAAAGCAGAGTTGACTTTTTTTTATTTGAAGTGAAAAGTTGAATGGTAAACATTGGGAAGTTCTACAGCATTTAAAATTTGATATTCAGTTCTTGTTTTCCCTCTTACTTTTCTTCTGGTCCTTGTGATGTAAGCTCTTTCTTTTATTTGAATTCTAAGGACCAAAGGTGACCTACATACCACCTCCGCCACCTGAGGATGAGGATTCCATCTTTGCACATTATCAGACAGGCATAAACTTTGACAAATATGATACTATTCTTGTAGAAGTATCTGGACATGATGCACCACCAGCAATTCTGGTCAGTGTAATAATTATATCTTTATTGACTGTGTAGGAAACTTTGTTTTTAAAATAGTTGGTACATTTCCATAGGTTGATGTGAAAGAATATAAAAATCTCATTTTTAGCACTTAATGGCTTAGGTTAGAAATTAAGAACCATATCTACCATGTACAGTAGAATTAATAACTATGTTGAAAGAGTATTAAATTTCATCTCCACATTCCCAAACCAGGATGAGAACTTCATTTAAATCTACTAAAAAGGATATTTTTCTAGAGATTCAAGATGTCTGCTTCCTAAATATTTGAGAAAGTCTGTTTTAGGAGAATGATTTTCTGAGGAGTAGGGGAGCTTACAGTCCCCTGTTGATTAATGAGCCATTATTACTGGTCAGAGTATTTGTATTTCACAGGTTTTGAGAGATCAGAAAAAATGTTTTTAGAACTAGTATCTATAGGGAATATTCTTTAATTCTATGAAGTAATAATATATAGGCTCTGTTTATTACTTTTGAGTAGGGGCATATTGGTAAAGTAAGTTTAGTATATTGAATGGAATTAACAAAAACGTGAGAATAACTCAAATGGGGTATGTTTATGGGATGATCTGTGTGTGATATATGGAATTTAATCACTGCCCTCCCCCACTCCCCTGCCTTGTTTTTTTGTTTTGTTTTTTTTTTTTTTTTTAGACTTTTGAGGAAGCTAATCTCTGTCAGACACTGAATAACAACATTGCTAAAGCTGGTTATACTAAGCTTACTCCTGTGCAAAAATACAGTATTCCTATTATACTGGCAGGGCGAGATTTGATGGCATGTGCTCAGACAGGGTCTGGAAAGACTGTAAGTCCTTTTCCAACATGTACTCTCCATAATCAAACTATTAATAGTTTTTGAACTTAATTTTTTTTCAAGTAGTTTGAATCTTTTCGGTTGAATGGTAGATCGATAATATCAATGAACTGTCATAAATACTCATGTTTTTTGCTTCTGAATGAAGCAAAATGAATGT
Source organism: Panthera tigris (assembly GCF_018350195.1). Classification (NCBI taxonomy): domain Eukaryota; kingdom Metazoa; phylum Chordata; class Mammalia; order Carnivora; family Felidae; genus Panthera; species Panthera tigris. The sequence goes on from NC_056660.1 coordinate 123,564,059, forward strand.
TTAATTCATTTTTTTAAGAGTGCTCAACTCCTTCTGTAACATGTTAATATCCGAAATAAAATGATAGAGGGTCAAAGCACTAGAGGTTATAAAAATAACCTCAGGTTATGCTATCCAAAAGAACTCGGATGAGATCGGGCTGGTCTTAAGACTTACCTCTGGGATCTGTCTGTTAAATAGGGTTCCATGAGATGAGTCTTAAAGACTATCCTTTCTGAATCATGCAATTTTGGTTCATGCTGTTTTAACCTTAATCAGCCTCCATAGTAGAGTTGAGGGGATAATAAGTGAGTTATATAATATAGCAGCTGATGTGTGACTTAAACCTTACTTTGGAGGTAGATTTTAGTATCTTAATGAGAAAACTATTACAAAACATTTCTTTTGCCCCATTAACTTCAGTAAGGGTGAGTAATCCAAATGAATGATTTCCCAATTTTTGCTCTGTTTGTGTAACACTTTTGTCATGAATTCGGAGTGATAATTTTATCACTACTCCAAAAGGACAGATTTAGAATAATTGCTAAATGCAATGATTTACGTCAAGTTATATGTACATTCCCCTCTATAAATAAGTTAATGTTAATTTATTTAGAATCAATGGGTGTGCTTTTTAAAAAACTGAAAAATATCAAAAATTTTATATTGTGTAAATGAGCATAAAAGTTGAGGTGTTAAAAACTCACTGAACTAAAACTGTTTTCTTCTCTCATCTTAAATTTACCAGCAAGATGGAGGAAGAATCTAGAGACTGTAAGGAAATAAGGAATAGATTTATTTCTACAGGGAGAAGGATGATGTATTATAAATTCGTGTACCATGTAATTTAACTTTTAGGCAGCTTTTCTCTTGCCAATTTTGGCACATATGATGCGTGATGGAATAACAGCCAGTCGTTTCAAAGATCTGCAGGAACCAGAGTGTATTATTGTAGCACCAACTCGAGAGTTGATCAATCAGATCTATTTGGAAGCCCGAAAATTTTCTTTTGGGTATGTACATCTGGAATGCCATCCATTTTTTTTTTAAATGTGTATTTATTTATTTTGAGGGCGGGAGGGCAGTGAGAGAGGGAGAGAGAGAATCTGAAGCAGGCTCCATGCTTAGCACAGAGCCCAGTGTGGGGCTTGATCTCACAACCATGAGATCACAGCCTGAGCCGAAATCAAGAACAGACTGAGCCCCCAGGCACCCTGGAATGCCATTCAAAACAAGGTTTTCTTTAGAGATTTTTCTTAAAGTCTCAGTGGAGTTCTCAGAAGAACTCAGTGCAGCCATGTAATTCGTATTACTTGATTGAAATGTGCTTTCTTTATAATCTTTATGGAATCCCAGTTTATTTAAAAAATTTTTTCAATTTTTTTCAATTTTTTTTTTTTTTTTTGAGACAGAGATACAGAGTGTGAGCCAGGGAGGGGCAGAGAGAGAGGGAGACAGAATCTGAAGCAGGCTTCAGGCTCTGAGCTGTCAGTGCAGAGCCCAATGTGGGACTTGAACCCATAGGATCATGACCTAACTTGAAGTTGGACACTTAATTGACTGGCTACCCAGGCGCCCCCAAGTTGTTTTGTTTTGTTTTACCTGTTTATTTTGGTTTTGTTCTATTTATTTTTTGGGGGTAGGGAGGGAAGGTAAAAAAGAAAAGTTTGGTTTTTGTTTCAAGGAGACTTCCTAAAGAGTAGTAACTCATTTGTTACACATTACCATGGATGAACACTGTTGTTTTGGCTTTCATGACCGTTCAAATTCAAGGTAATGTGCATAACCTGTATTTTTCTGAAATTCAGTGTGTTCATTTGGACAGACACAGGCTGACTCTGTATTTTTGTAGGAAAGGGACTGGCACTTTGGTATCAAGAACAAATAATTCAGCAATAGTGGTCTTGGATACTTCAATGCCCTGTGAACCTGCAATTAACAAAGAGACTGCTCATTCTAAGAACCATGCAAGCAAGAAGGGAATAAGGGAAGAGTTAGAAGTCTCATGGTCAGAGCAAAATATCAGTCGTAATATCCTTCTCAGTTCTCTGATATATATAAAGTAGAGGGTGAGGATAAGACTTATATGAATATGACAAATAAAAAGTATATACAGAACTGGGAAAGTATTTTTCATTAAGTTGGCCAATTATGCTAGTTCAACAAGCTTGTGAGGAAAAGAACTAAGGCAGAATAGTAGTTACACTGTTGTTAAGAACTTCTTGAAAGCAAAAGAAAAGAATACTAGTCAACTAATCAATGGTGTGATTTTAATCGTGTTAAAACGTGTTATTTTTAACTTGAATATCTATGTTATGCCTTGGAAATTCAAAGCAAAAAGTAAAATCAGAAAGCCAGAGATGTCATTGACACGTCTACACAGATGTTTGCTTGTAGTTTTTGGTATCCAAAACCTTTTTTCCACACATTGCACAGATGGCCTTTTTGTAGGCACAGCCCTAGCAGTAATGAGAACCTGGCTGGTGCACAGAACTTTTACAAATTCTGCAAGTGGAGAACTTATTTTTTCCATATGGATTGAATCTTGCTTTTTTTTTTCTTTTTTCTTTTTTTTTTTTAAGTCAGAGCTTTATTTTTATTCTGCTTTCTTCCACCATTTTCTGTGGTATTCCTTGCTGCTGAGCCACCCAGGCACCCTGGAATCCCAGCTTTTTTTTTATTTTTAAAAGAAACATCGGGAGCCCTGGAATCCCAGTTCATTTTTATTTTTAAAAGAAACATGAGGCGCCTGAGTGGCTCAGTCAATTAAGCATCTGACTTCCGCTCAGGTCAGGATATCTCGATTCGTGAGTTCGAGCCCTGCATCAGGCTCAGTGCTGAAAGCTGGAGCCTGGAGCCTGCTTTGGATTCTGTGTCTCCCTCTCTCACTGCCTCTCCCACACTCAAGTGCATGTGCGTGCTCTCTCTCGCTCTCTCTCTCTCTCTCTCTCTCAAATAAAGATTAAAATAAATTTTTAGAGAAGCATGCTTATAAATCAGTTGATAATAGATACATAATAAACATTGGTGGTATATTTTCTAGTAGTTTTTAATGCATGTTTAATGCACTTAGGGTGTTCTTAATAAACTGTTTAATATATTTAATAATATAAAAGATGCTTATTTCATAATTAGACCTAATTTTTAATCATTTTCAGATTATCTTATTTCTGTATTTTGGCACATTTTGGTTGTTTCTAGTTTGGGACTACTATAAATAAAATCATAATGAGCAGATTGCTAAATAAACTTTTTCTATTTTTATGTTTTAAGTTTTCCTTAAAGTAGGTTTTTATAAGTTTAATGTTAAAGGGTATGAACTTCAAGCCAGTACCGATAGTTCTGTTAGCAGTGTATGAGAACGCCAGTTCACTCTACACTTTGCCAACATTTGGTATTATCTGTTGCCTAACAAATTACCTAAAACATAGTTGGTTAAAATGATAAATACTGAGGACCAGGAAGATGGCGGCGTAGGAGGACGCTGGGCTCACCGCGCGTCCTGCTGATCACTTAGATTCCACCTACACCTGCCTAAAGAACCCAGAAAACCGCCAGAGGATTAGCAGAACGGAGTCTCCGGAGCCAAGCGCAGACGAGAGGCCCACGGAAGAGGGTAGGAAGGGCGGCGAGGCGGTGCGCGCTCCACGGACTGGCGGGAGGGAGCCGGGGCGGAGGGGCGGCTCGCCGGTCAAGCGGATCCCCCGAGTCTGGCTGACAAAAGCGGAGGGGCCTGACGGACTGTGTTCCGATAGCAAGCGCGAATTAGCGTCTGGGAGGTCAGAAGTTAACAGCTCTGCTCGGAAAGCGGGAAGGCTGGAGGACAAAGGGAGGGAGAGCTGCTGAGCCCCCTGACGACAGAGCTCAGTTTGGTGGGGAACAAAGGCGCTCGCCAGCGCCATCTCCCCCGCCCATCCCCCAGCCAAAATCCCAAAGGGAACCAGTTCCTGCCAGGGAACTTGCTCACGCAGCGCAAACACCCAACTCTGTGCTTCTGCGGAGCCAAACCTCCGGCAGCGGATCTGACTCCCTCCCGCTGCCACAGGGCCCCTCCTGAAGTGGATCACCTAAGGAGAAGCGAGCTAAGCCTGCCCCTCCAGCCCCCGTGCACCTTGCCTACCCACCCCAGCTAATACGCCAAATCCCCAGCACCACAAGCCTGGCAGTGTGCAAGTAGCCCAGACGGGCCACGCCACCCCACAGTGAATCCCGCCCCTAGGAGAGTGGAAGAGAAGGCACACACCAGTCTGTGTCCCCAGCGGTGGGCTGGGGGCAGACATCAGGTCGGACTGCGGCCCCGCCCACCAACTCCAGTTATACACCACAGCACAGGGGAAGTGCCCTGCAGGTCCTCACCACTCCAGGAACTATCCAAAATGACCAAACGGAAGAATTCCCCTCAGAAGAATCTCCGGGAAATAACAACAGCTAATGAACTGATCAAAAAGGATTTAAATAATATAACAGAAAGTGAATTTAGAATAATAGTCATAAAATTAATCGCTGGGCTTGAAAACAGTATACAGGACAGCAGAGAATCTCTTGCCACAGAGATCAAGGGACTAAGGAACAGTCACGAGGAGTTGAAAAACGCTTTAAACGAAATGCAAAACAAAATGGAAACCACAACGGCTCGGCTTGAAGAGGCAGAGGAGAGAATAGGTGAACTCGAAGATAAAGTTATGGAGAAAGAGGAAGCTGAAAGAAAGAGAGATAAAAAAATTCAGGAGTATGAGGGGAAAATTAGAGAACTAAGTGATACACTAAAATAATATACGCATAATCGGTATCCCAGAGGAGGAAGAGAGAGGGAAAGGTGCTGAAGGGGTACTTGAAGAAATTATAGCTGAGAACTTCCCTGAACTGGGGAAGGAAAAAGGCATTGAAATCCAAGAGGCACAGAGAACTCCCTTCAGATGTAACTTGAATCCATCTTCTGCACGACATATCATAGTGAAACTGGCAAAATACAAGGATAAAGAGAAAATTCTGAAAGCAGCAAGGGATAAACGTGCCCTCACATATAAAGGGAGACCTATAAGACTCGTGACTGATCTCTCCTTTGAAACTTGGCAGGCCAGAAAGGCTTGGCACGATATCTACAGTGTGCTAAACAGAAAAAATATGCAGCCGAGAATCCTTTATCCAGCAAGTCTGTCATTTAGAATAGAAGGAGAGATAAAGGTCTTCCCAAACAAACAAAAACTGAAGGAATTTGTCACCACGAAACCAGCCCTACAAGAGATCCTAAGGGGGATCCTGTGAGACAAAGTACCAGAGACATCACTACAAGCATAAAACATACAGACATCACAATGACTCTAAACCCGTATCTTTCTATAATAACACTGAATGTAAATGGATTAAATGCGCCAACTAAAAGACATAGGGTATCAGAATGGATAAAAAAACAAGACCCATCTATTTGCTGTCTACAAGAGACTCATTTTAGATCTGAGGACACCTTTAGATTGAGAGTGAGGGGATGGAGAACTATTTATCATGCTCCTGGAAGCCAAAAGAAAGCTGGAGTAGCCATACTTATATCAGACAAACTAGACTTTAAATTAAAGGCTGTAACAAGAGATGAAGAAGGGCATTATATAATAATCACAGGGTCTATCCATCAGGAAGAGCTAACTATTATAAATGTCTATGTGCCAAATACCGGAGCCCCCAGATATATAAAACAATTACTCATAAGCAACCTTATGGATAAGAATGTGGTCATTGCAGGGGACTTTAACACCCCACTTACAGAAATGGATAGATCATCTAGACACACAGTCAATAAAGAAACAAGGGCCCTGAATGATACATTGGATCAGATGGACTTGACAGATATATTTAGAACTCTGCATCCCAAAGCAACAGAATATACTTTCTTCTCGAGTGCACATGGAACATTCTCCAAGATAGATCATATACTGGGTCACAAAACAGCCCTTCATAAGTTTACAAGAATTGAAATTATACCATGCATACTTTCAGACCACAATGCTATGAAGCTTGAAATCAACCACAGGAAAAAGTCTGGAAAACCTCCAAAAGCATGGAGGTTAAAGAACACCCTACTAACGAATGAGTGGGTCAACCAGGCAATTAGAGAAGAAATTAAAAAATATATGGAAACAAACGAAAATGAAAATACAACAATCCAAACGCTTTGGGATGCAGCGAAGGCAGTCCTGAGAGGAAAATACATTGCAATCCAGGCCTATCTCAAGAAACAAGAAAAATCCCAAATACAAAATCTAACAGCACACCTAAAGGAAATAGAAGCAGAACAGCAAAGGCAGCCTAAACCCAGCAGAAGAAGAGAAATAATAAAGATCAGAGCAGAAATAAACAATATAGAATCTAAAAAAACTGTAGAGCAGATCAACGAAACCAAGAGTTGGTTTTTTGAAAAAATAAACAAAATTGACAAACCTCTAGCCAGGCTTCTCAAAAAGAAAAGGGAGATGACCCAAACAGATAAAATCATGAATGAAAATGGAATTATTACAACCAATCCCTCAGAGATACAAACAATTATCAGGGAATACTATGAAAAATTATATGCCAACAAATTGGACAACCTGGAAGAAATGGACAAATTCCTAAACACCCACACTCTTCCAAAACTCAATCAGGAGGAAATAGAAAGCTTGAACAGACCCATAACCAGCGAAGAAATTGAATCGGTTATCAAAAATCTCCCAACAAATAAGAGTCCAGGACCAGATGGCTTCCCAGGGGAGTTCTACCAGACGTTTAAAGCAGAGATAATACCTATCCTTCTCAAGCTATTCCAAGAAATAGAAAGGGAAGGAAAACTTCCAGACTCATTCTATGAAGCCAGTATTACTTTGATTCCTAAACCAGACAGAGACCCAGTAAAAAAAGAGAACTACAGGCCAATATCTCTGATGAATATGGATGCAAAAATTCTCAATAAGATACTAGCAAATCGAATTCAACAGCATATAAAAAGAATTATTCACCATGATCAAGTGGGATTCATTCCTGGGATGCAGGGCTGGTTCAACATTCGCAAATCAATCAACGTGATACATCACATTAACAAAAAAAAGAGAAGAACCATATGATCTTGTCAATCGCTGCAGAAAAGGCCTTTGACAAAATCCAGCACCCTTTCTTAATAAAAACCCTTGAGAAAGTCGGGATAGAAGGAACATACTTAAAGATCATAAAAGCCATTTATGAAAAGCCCACAGCTAACATCATCCTCAACGGGGAAAAACTGAGAGCTTTTTCCCTGAGATCAGGAACACGACAGGGATGCCCACTCTCACCGCTGTTGTTTAATATAGTGCTGGAAGTTCTAGCATCAGCAATCAGACAACAAAAGGAAATCAAAGGCATCAAAATTGGCAAAGATGAGGTCAAGCTTTCGCTTTTTGCAGATGACATGATATTATACATGGAAAATCCGATAGACTCCACCAAAAGTCTGCTAGAACTGATACATGAATTCAGCAAAGTTGCAGGATACAAAATCAATGTGCAGAAATCAGTTGCATTCTTATACACTAACAATGAAGCAACAGAAAGACAAATGAAGAAACTGATCCCATTCACAATTGCACCAAGAAGCATAAAATACCTAGGAATAAATCTAACCAAAGATGTAAAAGATCTGTATGCTGAAAACTATAGAAAGCTTATGCTGGTAATTGAAGAAGATATAAAGAAATGGAAAGACATTCCCTGCTCATGGATTGGAAGAATAAATATTGTCAAAATGTCAATACTACCCAAAGCTATCTACACATTCAATGCAATCCCAATCAAAATTGCACCAGCATTCTTCTCGAAACTAGAACAAGCAATCCTGAAATTCATATGGAACCACAAAAGGCCCCGAATAGCCAAAGTAATTTTGAAGAAGAAGACCAAAGCAGGAGGCATCATAATCCCAGACTTTAGCCTCTACTACAAAGCTGTAATCATCAAGACAGCATGGTATTGGCCTAAAAACAGACACATAGACCAATGGAATAGAATAGAAACCCCAGAACTAGACCCACAAATGTATGGCCAACTCATCTTTGACAAAGCAGGGAAGAACATCCAATGGAAAAAAGACAGTCTCTTTAACAAATGGTGCTGGGAGAACTGGACAGCAACATGCAGAAGGTTGAAACTAGACCACTTTCTCACACCATTCACAAAAATAAACTCAAAATGGATAAAGGACCTGAATGTGAGACAGGAAACCATCAAAACCTTAGAGGAGAAAGCAGGAAAAGACCTCTCTGACCTCAGCCGTAGCAATCTCTTACTCGACACATCCCCAAAGGCAAGGGAATTAAAAGCAAAAGTGAATTACTGGGACCTTATGAAGATAAAAAGCTTCTGCACAGCAAAGGAAACAACCAACAAAACTAAAAGGCAACCAACGGAATGGGAAAAGATATTTGCAAATGACACATCGGACAAAGGGCTAGTATCCAAAATCTATAAAGAGCTCATCAAACTCCACACCCGAAAAACAAATAACCCAGTGAAGAAATGGGCAGAAAACATGAATAGACACTTCTCTAAAGAAGACATCCGGATGGCCAACAGGCACATGAAAAGATGTTCAACGTCGCTCCTTATCAGGGAAATACAAATCAAAACCACACTCAGATATCACCTCACGCCAGTCAGAGTGGCCAAAATGAAGAAATCAGGAGACTATAGATGCTGGAGAGGATGTGGAGAAACAGGAACCCTCTTGCACTGTTGGTGGGAATGCAAATTGGTGCAGCCGCTCTGGAAAGCAGTGTGGAGATTCCTCAGAAAATTAAAAATAGACCTACCCTATGACCCAGCAATAGCACTGCTAGGAATTTATCCAAGGGATACAGGAGTACTGATGCATAGGGGCACTTGTACCCCAATGTTTATAGCAGCACTCTCAACAATAGCCAAATTATGGAAAGAGCCTAAATGTCCACCAACTGATGAATGGATAAAGAAATTGTGGTTTATATACACAATGGAATACTACGTGGCAATGAGAAAAAATGAAATATGGCCTTTTGTAGCAACATGGATGGAACTGGAGAGTGTGATGCTAAGTGAAATTAGCCATACAGAGAAAGACAGATACCATATGGTTTCACTCTTATGTGGATCCTGAGAAATGTAACAGAAACCCATGGGGGAGGGGAAGGAAAAAAAAAAAAAAAAGAGGTTAGAGTGGGAGAGAGCCAAAGCATAAGAGACTGTTAAAAACTGAGAACAAACTGAGGGTTGATGGGGGGTGGGAGGGAGGGCAGGGTGGGTGATGGGTATTGAGGAGGGCACCTTTTGGGATGAGCACTGGGTGTTGTATGGAAACCAATTTGACAGTAAATTTCATATATTAAAAAAAAAAAACCAAAAAAACAAAAATACAAACAAACAAAAAATGATAAATACTGTGTAATAGTTTCTGGGGATTAAGAGTTGGGGAAGAGTTTAGCTGAGTGCTTCTTGCTTGAGGTCTCTCTCAGGAGTAGGAGATTGCAGACAAGATACCAGCCAGAATTGTAGTTTTCTGAAGACTTGTTTATACCTGTCCCATAAGGATGCTTGATTGTCCTTAGGAAATGACAACTGGCTTGCTTAGCACAATGAATGAGGAAGAGCAAGGAGGAGGCTACAGTGTCTCGTATAAAATAGTCTGAGTCACTTCTGCCATATTGTGTTCATCACTCAGCAAGTTACTAAGTCTACCCCGTACCCCAGGACTGCCATGTCATTTGCTTGAACAGTGCAAAATGGAAATGCAGGGTCCTTTGTTCAATAATTATTATGGGGGTCACCTGGGTGGCTCATTCGGTTTGAGCTGCTTTCTGACTCTTGATTCCCCCCCCGGGTCATGATCCTAGGGTCATGGGATTGAGCTCTACATTGGGCTCCACGCTAAGTGTGGAGCCTGCTTGGGGTTCTCTCTCTCTGTCCCTTTGCCCCTCTCCCCTGCATGTACTCTCTGTCTCTAAAATGATAGAAATGGGAGTGCCTGAGTGGCTCAGTCTGTAAAGCATCTGACTTCGGCTCAGGTCATGATCTCACGGTTTGTGAGTTCAAGCCCTGCATCGGGCTCTGTGCTGATAGCTCAGAGCCTGGTACCTGCTTCGGATTCTGTGTCTCCTCCTGTCTCTGCCCCTCCCCTGCTCATGCTCTGTTTCTCTCTGTCTCTCAATAATAAATAAACATTAAAAAAAATAAAAGTAAAATAATAGAAATTATTAAGAATTTTAAGACCGCATATAGCAGAGCATTAAACCAAGCTAAGGACTCTTCCTATCTTGGGACCCTATGTGACTGCACAGGTTGCACACCTATGAAGCCAGCCTTAACACACGCTTAAGGGGAAAGGGAGTTAGGATCTATATTTGAGGAAAGGGACAAGTATCTTTACTTTTTTACTTAAAAGGCGAAACTACTTTTGGAATGCTTAATAAATTTTCGTTTGTTAATTACACATTTGTGTATACCACTTTATCTAATGGGATGTTAGTGTTGTTTTTATAGGGTTTTTTTTTTTTTACAGATTTTTATGTAGAAATGGTTATATTTTATTTTCTATGAGTCAGTTTATTTTAAAATGAGAAGAAAAAACTAAAGTTACTAAAAATCCTTTAAAGCCTGAAGAAAGTGGATATATATTGCTTATAACAGTGTTTTTTTCTTGATAATCCCCATGTGTTGCTTTTAGGCTTTTAAATCAAGTAGTAAAAAATAACATTTTATTGGGGCGCCTGGGTGGCGCAGTCGGTTAAGCGTCCGACTTCAGCCAGGTCACGATCTCGCGGTCCATGAGTTCGAGCCCCGCATCGGGCTCTGGGCTGATGGCTCGGAGCCTGCTTCCGATTCTGTGTCTCCCTCTCTCTCTGACCCTCCCCCGTTCATGCTCTGTCTCTCTCTGTCCCAAAAAAAAAAAAAAAAGTTGAAAAAAAAAATATTTTATTTATTAACTTTATTAATTTTTTAAAATTTACATCCAAGTTATTTAACACATAGTGTAGTAATGTTTTCAGGAGTAGAATCTAGTGATTCATCACCTACATATAACACCCAGTACTCATGCCAACAAGTCTCCTCCTTTGTGCCCCTTGAACAAATACTATTTTAAAAACAAAAACATATGCATGGTAAATTCAGATAATGGTCATGCACAAATTGAATCTTTGTACCTGGAAATTTGTTGCAACGTTATGGCAAAACTGAAAAGTAAATACCTATCAGTCAAGGACTGGTTAAGTTATAGTACACTTAGAATACTAATGGTAATAATGAAGTTATTGAATACTTAGCATTTGCTGAGTTATAAATATTAAATGTGTTATTTTATTTAGGCCTAGCAATAGCAGAAAATAGAATCTGTTTAAAGCAATGAGTTTGTTTAATAAACATAAAATTTTGGGGGTACCTGGGTGGCTCAGTTGGTAGAGAATGAAACTCTTGATCTCAGTGTTGGGAGTTTGAGCCCCATGTGGTGTGTAGAGATTACTTAAGTAAACTTAAAAAAACCCCTACAACGTAAAACTGTCCTGCACTCTTGACAACCCTACCCCCCCCAACTTATTTAATTCTCCTCTTCAGAGTTAACCACTCTTAACAGTTTCATATGAATTAGTGTAAAAACAGCTGGTGCACACATACGCACTTTAATCCTTCTTCCAATAAGTGGGTAGTACACTAAGCTGTTGTCACTCTCTTTTTTTAATGGTAAATGTTAATCTGGAACTGTTGCCCTTTCTATGGGAATGCACAAGTATCTCTTGGGATGAGTGAACTGTAATTACAATTCTTCTACTGTTTTGATGCTAAATAGTTGGCAGTGAATATTTATGTAAATTCATCTTTGCCCATTTGTGGCGACATACTTAAAGGGTAAATTCATACATGTGAATTTATTGGGACAAGAGAGAAGTTTTTACAATTTTAATAGAGACTAATTGTGAAAGAGCCTGTCTCATTTTATCCTATTAAGTGTCAGTTTCCCGACACCATGGCTAACATGGTATTATTACACTTCAGGGAAAATGTTATGTTTGTCTTAATTTGTCTTCCTTTTTAAAGTAATGTTGACCTTAAAAAAAATGTTTAAAAGCCAGTTTTATTTCTTATGAACCACATGTTCATGTTTTTGGTCAATGTTTTTGTGGGTGGTATTGGTGTTTACCATTGTTTTTGAAGAACTGTTGCTTGGATAGATTGCAGATTTTTTTTCATAATTTTTAATTTCTTTTTCAACTTGGGAAGAATTTAATTTTTTTTAGATAATGAGAATGTATTAGTTTTTTTCTTTATGGATTTCTTTTTATAGTTCATTAGAAACAGATGTATAATTTTCACAAAACTAGAAAATAACATTTATTTTTCTTGTAAATAGGACCTGTGTAAGAGCTGTTGTTATATATGGGGGAACCCAGTTGGGTCATTCAATTCGACAAATAGTACAAGGCTGTAATATGTTATGTGCTACTCCTGGGAGACTGATGGATATCATAGGTAAAGAAAAGGTAGGCCCTCGAGGGATGACAAAATTGTGGATTAATAATTTTTTTTGTATGGGAAAGGGGAAGAATGGTATATAGAGAGATATATATTTATTAGAGTACCCTTTATATGTTAGGCCCCCATCAGAATCTTTGAATGGACTATTACATAATTCTTAAAATAATTCCAACATGAGATAAAAAGTATTTCCTATTTTGTGTTTGAGAAAGCAGTAAGTGATATTATGCAATTTATTTAAAATCCCTCACTTAGCTCTAGTGATAGAGCTAGGGTTAGAACCTGGATCTGACTAGAGTCTATATCCTGTACTCCACTACACAGGGAGAAATGCATTAAATGCTCCTATAGTTTCATATAAGTTATGATGACATATTTTCTTCCTGAATTGTGTACTAGCAATTTTGTTTCCTGTTGAAGCATAGGAGTAATGTTAACCAGGATTATTAAATTTCCAAGTCTTTAAAAAGACATTTTAGAGTTATATATTTAGTGTAGGTATTCCCATACCACAATATTAAATCACTAAATCATTGCTTTAAATTCACGTTCATGAACCTCTTTTGCTTTTTTTAGGCTCTTCTCTAAAGGGGTTACTCAAAATACGGTCTTTCTGCATAAAGATACGATATTTATTCAGACTACCCAGAGAAATTCACTTTGATTTCTCACTTAACATCTTACGTGGTTGTGCGACATTCATTTGTTTTCCTTGCAAATGTCTGTTTCTCTTTGTAGTGATAAGTGTTCATGCGAAGAAGGTGAGAGAAGTTTCTCAGTTGTTCCCAAGTGATTACAGAATGGAGAATTTATTAAGAGTTTAAAGCATTAGAAGTAAATTTACCAGTTATAAGACATTTGAATATGTCATGATGTTAGGAAATGTTTCCTTACATTTAAGAATCTGACTTTATCAGATAATAAGATGTAGATCTGTGAGGTCCACTATGGTAGTTAGCCACATGTGGCTGTAAACATTTAAAAAGGATATAAAATGAAAAATTTTGTTTTTTAGGCATACTAGCCACAGTTCAAGTGCTTAATAGCCGTATGAGGCTAGTAGCTAACATGTTAGTGAAGATCAAGAATTGTTAATAAACATTTAAATAAACAGTACTAGTGTTACGAACCAAAACAATTCTCATCGTTTTATGCATTGATTTCTACTTTTCATTCTTAAGAATAAATCAGTAGTTGGAATTGTGGACACATTTTAGTTTAATATATTGACTAATATGCATTTTCTGCTCTAACCCTTGAAAATATCCTTAAAGATTGGTCTCAGACAAGTCAAATATTTAGTTTTGGATGAAGCTGATCGCATGCTGGATATGGGTTTTGGACCAGAAATGAAGAAGTTAATTTCCTGCCCAGGAATGCCATCAAAGGAACAGCGTCAAACCCTTATGTTTAGTGCAACTTTTCCAGAGGCAATTCAAAAGTAAAATTTTTTTCTTCTTAAAAATAATTGTTATGCACATAAATGGCTTTATGAAAGGAAAAGCAATGTGACTCTATGATTTTTAAGAGTATTTTTAAAATTTAAGGTAACAAAGGTAGTTTAAGAAGTGGATGTATTCCTAAAAACTTAACTGCGTTTTTCATTGTTTGTAACCTTTATCCCTGGCTTTGCCACACTTTAAAAAATTTGTAACATTTTATTAAAGTGTGTGTGTGTGTGTGTGTGTGTGTGTGTGTGTGTGTGTGAGATTACACAGCACCTAGATAGGATTTAATAAGTGCTTACTCAGTGAAGTTATTTTTTGTGTCTTGAAACCAAAATTGTAGAGCTTGCAAAAATTGGGCCTTTTGTAGAAAATTCACATACCAACTGTTGACACATATTGAGTATCTTACTGTATATGGTTTGGTGAATTCTGAGATGAGGATGACACATCCCTTGTAGATGATGTGTTCCTTCTAGAGTTCTAACTCTTCTTCCTGCTTGCTGATCCCTTGGCCCTAGGGAGCCTGAAGTGTCTCAACAGCAACTTCTTAGCTTGTCATTTAGTTAGACTCCTGCATATTTACTCTGATAGAACTTTTCTTTCTTTGGGAACCAAGACCTCCACACCTGCAGAATCTGTGGCTGTGGGTGGGACAGGAAACACAGTTTCAAATATGAGTCACAGGGAGCAATGGTAAGTGGACCACTCTTGCTTTGCATGCCTTGCTCTCAGACCCAATGTACCATATAAGGATTTCTGGTTGAAAGTTACCATGCCCTGTTGAATCATGTGCCATATTCAGAAAGAAACACTTCCAAGCACTTGTTTAAGTGGATGTTCCACTTTCTGTTAGCCTGGCAGCATCTCACTGTTGTCATGTGATATGACCTGTAGACGTTATGGTTATGGGCCTGCTCTGTCACTTATTCTGTAAAGTGGGTCTCCTGGCCTGATAGAGTCTTACATGGGATGAAATACTTCACAAGCCACAAGTTAGTGGTGCTGGCTATTGATTTGTTTTACTTAATAGATGATTTAAAAAGTCTTTGTGTAAAGTTAAAACGAGCTCTTTATTGGGGGAAAAAATCTAAATCATAAGAGAGCATTTGACCAGTTAGGATTTTTTCTTTCTTAGTGGTACATAAAATAATAGTTTCTTATAATAACTGGTGTCTTAAAACCTGAAAGGTGGTATCTGTATTTCCCTTATCGCCTTTGCAATTAATAATAAGTAGATAATTACCTACCTAAATAGCAGGTAATATTCTGCCTATATGTTTTTTTATTCATCCTGAAATAGGAAGGTATTTGAATGTTGGCTAGCCAGAATGACTAATGTGTACTGTCATCAGTAATATTTGTGAGGGCTTTTTATGAGCCATATTTGAGTATAAGTCCTGGGTATGTAGGGTAACAGTAGAGTCCCTCACCTTGAGGGACCTTGCCCATTATTCTGTCTAAAGTCCAATGTTATCATTCTACATATTCACTGAACTATTGCAGCATCCATTTCCTTGGCTGATGTTTCTTTCTGTAACTGTCCCCAATTTATTACCTGTATCCTTAATCTCTCTTCGGATTGCCAGACTTGCGGATTTAACTCTTCAGGAGTATTTTATTCTTAGATGAATTACCTGTAAGGTTCACTATGTCCAAAATGGAAGCTCTTCTTCAATGCCCTCTTTCCTGTTCAGTTTTCCTTACTGGCCGTGTTGTCTTTCCAAGCCCAAATCCTTTCAATCATCTTGATTGCTTTAATATATTCTTTTAACTTTATGCCCTTCAAAAACAGTCATTTTGGAAGTTATCTCTAAAATATTTCAAATCAGTTTCTTCTGTTCCCCACCTTAATTTAAGTCCTTTTCACTTTTCTCTCTGCTCATTGTCAGTAGCTTTCTAACCTGTCCTCCCTGACTCTAATCTCAATTTTATGTCAGTAATAATTCCAAAATAAAGTTTTAGGTTTTTTTAAGACATTTATTCAAAATAAGCCCTCCTGTGTCTTCCCATTTCCACAGACTAACCAGATTTAAAAGTGTACATATGATCAAATCTTTGCTTTTTCTGCTACTTTATTACCTGGAATTGTATATTTCTTTTCTATTAAAACTATTTCTTGTTGGCTGAGCAAGCCAAATTCCATACTTCCTCATTATTTTTTCTTGTTTCTTCTTTCTTCTTAGAATGTCTTTCCCTAGTCATCACTATTATACATTCTTGCTTGCTGCTGCTTAGATCTAGCTCAGTACTTGAAGACTCTTGGAAATACACATCACTTCATCCATTTCTTGCCATTGTATTTGTCAAGAAACTATTTTAAACACTTGGCACATTTTTTTGAATATGGTAAATGTTTAAACTGGAATATGAAAATATATTAAATACTAAAACGTTTATTTTTTTAATTTTCAAAAAATTTTTAAAAATAGTTACTGTCAAATTTTGTCAAATTGGCTAACATACAGTGTGTACAGTGTGCTCTTGGTTTTCGGGTAGATTTTCATGGGTAATTACTTACATACAACACCCAGTGCTTATCCCAACAAGGGCCCTCCTCAGTGCCCATCACCCATTTTCCCCTCTCCCCCTCCCCCATCAATCCTCACTTTGTTCTCTGAAATACTGAAATGTTGTATATATGATTATGCAATATTAAAAAATGTTATATACTTAAAAATGTAGTAATTATTTTTTATATAACTATATTTATCTTACTTGATGTGAGCATCTCAGTGGCAGAAACTATCATATTCATCTTTGTATTCCCAGTACCTTGTATCATGTATGCCTGACACAGACACACAATTAATGTTTTAGTGAATGAAAAAAATATGATGGAAAGTAATGAACTGTAGATGGTTTTAAGATTTGTGCTTGAGAGGGTGCTTGATTATTTAAGGAAGGACTTCAAAAAGAAGCTTTTCTTTTTCTTTTATGGTAACAGCAGGTGAAGAGAAAGAAGCAGTAATGATTTATTAAGATTCTGGATATGCTTTGCTCATGAGATTTTCATGAGACTGCTAAGAAGTAGGGACTGCTAAATGGGACAGAGGAGGACTGATGATAGATTTGGCCCTCCTCAATCACAGAAAAACTCAGTTCTTTGCCAGTTCCCTTTCTCCTCTTCCTCTGTCGCTGGATGATTTAAAGCAGGCCTTCTTAATTGTATGCTGTCTGTGAGTTATGTGTGTGTCCACACGCTGATATCCTCAGCGTTTGGGGTGACCATACACAGCCTGATGTGACCTAGCCTCTAGGCCCTTCACCTCCTGTCTCATTTTTTTGCTCAGACATGCTGTATAAATGCTACAATTTTTTGTATGTGTCATGACATGAAAAGCACTGACCTAAGGTCTGGTTTGCTGATAATTGTTCAAAGCATAGTAGTTTAACAAGTAATATTTTCAGAAAACAACTTTTAGCAATAACATACATGAAAGCATTAGTGAAGGACAGAATTTTTGCCCTAGGCTTGCATTTCAGTTTGTAACAAAAATTCCTATTTGTTGTAGTCTGATCCTTTAGCATACTTTTCTATTGTTATATACACATTTTAAATAGTTTTGCATGGCCACGTTTCACTAAGTTATTTAGTATTTTACAAAATCTTAATGTTTTATACTGATCTTTGGAATTAGTACTTGCATGATGTAAGTTATCTACCTTGTTATAGTTGTTATAATCTGTCTAATTAACATTAAATAACACTTGGAATAATTCAGTGAATATTGTGAGTGTTAATGGAAGAGGATAAGTTAAGGAGTAATTTTTTGTCTTTGAAGGTTGGCTGGGGAGTTTTTAAAGTCGGATTATTTGTTTGTTGCTGTTGGACAAGTGGGTGGAGCATGTAGAGATGTTCAGCAGACCATTCTCCAAGTTGGCCAGTACTCAAAAAGAGAAAAACTTGTCGAAATTCTGCGAAACATAGGTATCTTACATTGATATTATTTTTTTGTCATAATTTTGATTTTTAAAAAATGCTTAATTTTTAAATTACTCTCAAAATTGTTTGGTATGGGTTTTTAAATAAGTGCGTTTTCATTATTTCCTCTTTCTCTAAAGCTTTCTTTATAAAAGGTTTTATGATTTAGTTTCCTCTGTAAATTATATAGCAGTTTAATCTTTTCTTCATAAAGATTAAAAAAAAGGATTTGAGACTTGAAATATGTGACTAAGAGCTAGCTATTCCAGGAGGGGCACCTGGGTGGCTCAGTCGGTTAAGCGTCCGACTTCGGCTCAGGTCACAATCTCGTGGTATGTGAGTTCGAGCCCCGCGTCGGGCTCTGTGCTGACTGCTCAGAGCCTGGAGCCTGCTTCAGATTCTGTGTCTCCCTCTCTCTCCGACCCTCCCCCATTCATGCTCTGTCTCTCTCTGTCTCAAAAATAAATAAATGTTAAAAAAAAAAATTTAAAAACTATTCCAGGATAAATACATATATTTTTCATTGTAAGAAATAGAAAAGCCTCCTTTACATTAAACTCCCATTTTCTTCACCCTGAGTTATTTTTACTTCATAGTTTTTGCTTCCAAAATATTTCTATAATTGTAGATTCAAAAAATTTTAGAGCTGAAGGGAACTTTAAACATCTGGTTCTGGTTTTTACAATAGTGATGAGAAATTTCTCACCCCCCCCCAAATAATTTTTATAGAAAGTCATATTTCTTTGATTGAGTTAGGCTTAGTTTGTGCCGAAAAATAAAACTTTTTAATATTGCTATCTTATTTATCATTTTTTTCATTATAGGACCTACTTTATTATTGAGAAAAAATGTTTTATTTTTTCCACCATATGTAGCAAAATTTATTTTTCCTTTTTTAAAAAATCTTAGTTTTAACATATAGTGCAATATTGGTTTCAGGAGTAGAATTCAGTGATTCATCACAGCAAGTGCCCTGTTTGGTACCCAGTAATATTATTTTAATTTCTTCTTATTACCTCACAGGCTAAGTGTACTTACATGCTATATATTCCCCCTCCCCTTCTTCATTTTAGTTTCAATTTGAATGTCACTGTTGAGATGGAGGAATGAGGAAAGGACAGGAAACCATCTAATTTCCAACAATGAGGAGGAAAAAAAAGAAGTTGACTTAGAAAACACTTTAAAAAATTTTTTTTTAATGTTTATTTATTTTTGAGACAGAGAGAGACACAGCATGAGCAGGGAAGGGGCAGAGAGAGAGGGAGACACAGAATGTGAAGTAGGCTCCAGGATCTGAGCTGTCAGCACAGAGCCCGACGCGGGGCTCAAACTCACGAACTGTGAGATTGTGACCTGAGCCAAAGTCCGACTGAGCCACCCAGGCGCCCCTAGAAAACACTTTTAAAGGCTTCTATTCTTCAGTTTCCGCTAAGTCTTAAAAAAACACAAAACTTTTTAAAACCAAATGCTCATCATGAGTTGGAGAAATTTTACTGGTTTGCTTCATCCAGTGTTTCATAAATATACTGTATATGGCATATTAAGTTAAAATAATAACTTCTGTGGGCCACATACTCTTCTGACTGTTTTACATGTATTAACTCATTTAATGCTGAAAACAACTTTCTGAAGTAAGTTTTGTTAACCACATTTTAACATTGAGGACACTGAAATACAGAGAGGTCAAGGAACTTGTCAGGTATAAATTGAAGTTCCATATGCAGAAGAGATAAGCAATATGTAGTTTTGCTGAAGTTAGAACATTTTTAGTATAAATGTTAAGATTTATAAAACCTTAAGATTTTTTATGTATGAATTTGTGCAATAAAGATTATTTGAGAATAATTCTAATGAGAGTTTTGAGAAGTGCTGGTTTGCCTTTGAGAAATCTTTGAAGTCACTGTATGAGCACTACTGTATACTCCTGTATTATTTAAACTGTTAAATGTTCTGCAGTTTAGAGTTAATTGTTTTTATAATTTATGTATGTATGTATTTTTTTAATCTTCATGGAATATCCATTCAGTATATCCTCAAGTTTTACATATATTTGTTCATATAATTTGTTTTTTCTACTTTTTAAGGTAAATCTGCTAGCCTATCCCCTGTGCCTTTAAAATGTATAGGTATAATTATTTTATAGTAGTATAACCAGCTGCCTTTTTCATAATTTAATTTTTTAAATGTGTACTTATTTTGAGAGAGAGAGTAAGAGACAGCACTTTCAATACAAAGCCCTGTGCGGGGCTTGATCTCATGAACCATGAGATCATGACCTGAGCCGAAATCAGGAGACAGACGGTTAACTGACTAAGCCACCTAGGTCCCCTCATAATTTAATTTTAGTTGAACATGTATCAAACATTTTATTGAGCTCATTAATTATTAGGAGAACTAGTAAGATGTTATAGCTACTTTGAGCAATTCAAAGAACACGTATGTGTAGGATATTGGGAAAGCCCAAATAAATTTACAAATAAATGTAAAACTGGTCAATATCCACAAAGCAGTAATCAGTTATATTTGAGGGGCAACTTCATTTTTTTTTATTGATAAAAATCATTTGCATTGCTATCAGTTGCAATAGAGGTATAACAGAAAAAATAGAGTAAAAGTCACATAACCATGAAGGGTGTGCTAGATGGTAATTTTTCTTGGTTATTTCAAAGTCTTTCACAGTTTTTCCTAACAGCTATATCCTCTCATGATCACAACAATCTCAGAGATTATTCTTGGTCACAGAAAGGCTGGTCTCATTCTGTTAGGCTTATTTGCATAGATGCAGCAAGACTATTAACAATATAGGCCTCTTTGAGTTTGTTTTGCACATCTAGAGCCAAACGATATTGAATAATAAGATCACAAAATTAACTTCTATCTGGAAGTTTTCATAAGAAATCTGACATTGAACTTTTAAAAGTCTCCATTATTTGCTTAGATAGGAAATTAAGTCTGGGAAACTCTCTGAGTCATATTACAACTGTAATACATAGCAGCTTAAGTGAGTTCCTATCTTCTAAAGTTTCCCCTGATTTTTCATGTAATTAATTCTTGTTCCATTGCATCTGTTAGACTTTCATGATTCTTTCTGCTTCTGAACTAGTCCTATAAATTCTGCTTGTCCAGTGATAGGATCTAAAAGTTATTAAAACAATGTCAACTTAGAACCTTCTACCCTAGACTATTTTTTTTTAATATCAGTAGTTAGAAGTGCTTGATAGAGGCACAAATATACAAACTCTGCTATCTGGCTTATAGTATAGCCTTTGGGAAAGTATCAAGAGAAAACAAAAACTATATAGTTAACAAAGACTTAATGATCCTGGTTAATTTATTAGTGATCATTATTGAAAATGAAAGATTTAATGAGGGTTTATAATAAGAATAATGCTATAGTAGTAAGGAAATTTGGTTGTTTCTGTGGCATTGCAAAATAAAGGTAATAAAGTCATTTCTAAGAAATTTTAGATGAATGTCTAAATGATGATGTCTCTAATGAAATGTCTCTAATGATAATGATAAGCCTATTTTCAAAGAACTATGTAAATGTTACATCTGATTTATAAAAATAGGGTAGGTCTAATTTTTCATACCAAGAACATCTGGTAAAAAGATTAAGTGCAAATAGGATCTGCTTTTCTGTATTTATACAGAATGCCACATGTGAGTCTGGTGTACATCCCATTTGAGAACCACTAGCCTAGAAGGTGCTAGATTAAAATTAAGAAGTGAACTATTTCTTTTAATTAAAAAAATTATTTTATATATATTTACTTATTTAATGAATATAATTTATTGTCCAACTGGCTTACATACAATACACAATGGTCATCCCAACAAGTGCCCTCGAGAAAGAGCACGGGAGCCAGGGGAGAGGGGCAGAGTGGGGAGAGAGAGATTCTTAGGCAGGCTCCACACTCAGTGCAGAGTCCCATGCAGGGCTCAATCCCACGACCCTGGGATCAAGACCTGAGCTGAAATCAGGAGTTGGATGCTCAACTGACTGAGCCACTCAGGCACCCCTAAATATAAACATTTTAAATAATAAGTGAAATTATGACTGGCAACACTATGCTGTTGTATTAGGCACTGTGCCTCTAACCCTCTGATCAATACAGAAAAACTCTAGAGAGTTATTTCCTAAGTATTTTAGTCAATGTTTCTCCTGTAGGTGTAAACATATGGGCATTTATACATCTCCAGGGACTTCCCAGAAGGTATACATTTTGAAAGTATTTCCATAAAGTCTACATCTTACCTATGCTTTTTAACCTAGAGGAAGTTTAATATCTGTTCTGACTTGACAACTGTTGCCATTCAACTCTTAAAAATAGTAACACATCAAACAAGCCTAATTATTTTTAGCCTCTCTTTTATTTTTTAAGGTGAGATAACAAACTTTTGTGCTTTTCCTGGTGTTTTCTGAGAAATCACAATGATAGTTTAGATGGATTTTTTTTTCTTAATTTATGGTTCATTTTTAGAAAGGCAGAATCAAGAGTTGTCAGAGGAGAGTTGAACATTGGCTTAGTGTGGGATCATTGGTGGCTGAGAAACAGTACTTGGTTGCCAGTTTAATTAAGTGACAATAAAACCTTTAAAAATAAATATAGAAGGTAACATGATTGGTAAGAACCATAGCTCTTTCATAAATATAGTGCTTTTGCTGTTTTTTTTTTCCTTTAAATAACCAAAAAACATAATAAAGTCAGCACAGTCTCTGCTATATAAGCTGATTACAAGGAAAAGAAAGAATAAACTTTAATACTGTAATTACTGAAAATAGCTGTAAGTTATTTTCTGGAGTAAACTGACACGTCAGTTTAGGACAAAATGAGTGATCCCCGGGTCCCCTAAGACCTTCTCGTAGGATCTCTGAGGTAAAACAGTTTTCATTATTATACTGAGAATTATTTATTTTAACATAATATACATGCCAATAAGTATTTCAATTTTTTCTTGGTTTTAAGTTTTAATATGGTAAATTTAATAACTGAAAGTGTTTGGGATTGTCAATAATATAAGAATTTAAGAATTTAATGGGGCCACAGACCAAAATTTTGAGAGCTACTACAGTAGGGAAAAACTACTCTTTTTTTTTTTTTTTCCTTCAAAACAAAAGCACATACAGTTTCTATTTCTGTTTTTATTACTCCTTCTATAGTCTCACTTATGTTAATTATAACTTTTAACCATAGTAACTTCTGTTTCATAGAGGAAACTGGAGGCAGGAATGGGCATTTGAGAGATGTCAGACGTAAGTGTTGTAGCTGACTACCAGAGCTCATGAACTTTTTTTTCACTTTTTTTTTTTTTTAGTGTTTATTTTTGACAGAGCGAGTGAGCATGCACAAGCAGAGGAGGGGCAGAGAGAGAGGGAGACACAGAATCCGCAACAGGCTCCAGGCTCTGAGCTGTCAGCGCAGAGCTTGACGCAGGGCTCGGACTCACCAACAGTGAGATCATGACCTGGGCCAAAGTCGGATGCTTAACTGACAGAGCCACCCAGGTGCCCCTCATGAACTTTTTATACTACTTTTTTACGGCACACTTTGTTAAAGTATGAAAGTGCTGCAAATTTTTAAGTGGCAAAAATGAACATGTTTATTAACATGCCTCAAAGATATTGCATATGAAAAATAAGCAAAAGAACATGAAATTAGGTTTAGTAATTAATATGTGAGAATTCTAGTGATCACTAATTTACTCAATATAATCTACTCTTTTAAGTTACCTAAAGCTGAAGATGTTGGATATTATTTTCAGGATGACATTATGCAAAATATAAATACTGTTGAATAATGAATCAATTTACTGAACACAAGCTTGTTTTTATACTTTTAAGTCTTTAAAAAATTTTTTTTATTTTTGAGAGAGTGTAAGTGTGTGGGGACAGAGAGAAAGGGAGACAGAATTTGAAGTAGGCTTCATGCTTAGAGCTGTCAGCACAGAACCTGACGTGGGGCTAGAACCCACAAACCATGAGATCATAACCTGAGTCAAAGCTGGACCTTAATCGACTGAGGCCCTATGTTGTTATGCTCTTAAACATTATGGAGAATATTAGCTTATTTGGGTGGCTAACCTACATAGGCTAAGGAAAACCCAACTAAAATAAGGTGTTTGTATTATGTTTAAAACTGATAAATCAGAGAAAAGATGTGTGTTTTTTTAAACTGAAGTTATTAAATTAGTCTTGAGTTTATCTAAGATTTCACTTATGTGTACTTGTAATCTTAACTGTTTCAGATTTAATTCTTGTAGGAAGATTTTTTTTCAAAAACAGTTCAGTTTTAGAAATTCAGTTTTGTTATTCTCTTGGAATTTTAGGAATGTTTGCTTCTGTAAATTATTTTTCTGTTTTATTTAACTCAGTAAACCAAATCAGAATTAATTTGATAGACCTATAAGACACTTTTTAAAAGATGCTTTAATAGACTTTTATAATTTATTTTTTTTTCTAGTTTTGCTTCTCCCCTCTTCCTATTTTCTCCTTCTGCAGTAGTGATTAGATAATATTAGATCTTGTTCTGTCCTCCATATTTTGTAACCTCATTTTCATATTTTCTACTTGTTCTGGGTTGTATTCTAGATAGTCTGGGTAGTTATTCAGATTTACCATCACTTTTGCAGAAACTGATACTGGTACAGTGTATATGTATAGTTCCCTGCCATTTTGCTACCTGGGTGCATTTGTGTAATTAACACCAACATCAAGATCCAGAGCTACTACCTCACCACAAAGATATCCCTTGTGCTGTTTTTATAGCATACCCACCACTCCTACCCTCACTGCCTATCCCTATGTCCTCACAACCACTAATCTGTTTTCCATCTTTATAATATTATAATTTCAAAAATACTATGTAAATGGAATCATGCATATGTGACCTTTGAAATAGGTTTTTCCTTTCGCTGTAATGCCCTTAAGGTCATCAAGTTGTTGTGTCAGTGGTTGATTTCTTTGTATTGCTGAGGAGTATTCCATGGTATGGTTATACTTGTATTTTTGGTTCTTAGCCCTTCTGTCAATTTTATTCCTTTTAATTGTTAAATTTATACCATTTAGGTTCATTGCAATTATTAGAGGTTAGAGCTTAATCATTTCATTTTTTTTAATGTTTGTGCCATAGAACATTTATTTTTATGTGTGCCAGTAAACATGAAGAAGTTAGGTTTGATTTTACAAGACTCTGAAAAGGACTAAGTTCAGATTCGTCCATGACATTTGCCTATTTTTTTTTTTATTTCTTATTTTTAGTTATTTTTAAATTTTTGTCCAAGTTACTTAGCATATAGAGCAATAATTTCAGAAGTAGAATCCAGTGATTCATCCCCTACGTATAACACCCAATGCTTATCCCAGCAAGTGTTTTCCTTAATGTCCCTTACCCATTTAGCCCATCCCCCAGCCCACAACCCCTCCAGTAGCTCTGTTTGTTCTCTATATTTAAGAGTCTATTATTTAACCATTTCTATCTTCTTTTTGTTCCTTCTGTTTCTCATTTCTCTGTTGTTGTCTTCCTAGAATGTTTTTTAGAATTCAGTTTTGATTTTCCTACTTTTTTGAGTTTTTAAGTATATCTTAGCATAGCTTTGTTAGTGGTTGCTCTCAAGGCATTACACTGCACATAAATAATCACAGTGTGTCAGTACTGTTGTCTGTGTTGTGTCAGTTTGAGTGAAGTATAGATACCTTATCTCCCTTTGTGTTCCTTTATCCTCCCTTATTTATTTATTTACTTTTTTTTTTTTTTCCATAATAGTAAATGTATTCTTTAATCCCAGTCACCTATTTCACCCATTCATTCCCCACCTACTTCCCCTCTGGTAACCATCATTCTTTTCTCTGTAGTTAAGAGTCCTTCTTGATTTTTTTTTTCTCTTTTTTTCCCCCTTAGCTTGTTTGTTTTGTTTCTTAAATTCCACATATGAGTGAGATCACATAGTATTAGTCTTTCTCTGTTTTATTCGGCTTAGCATTATACTCATTAGCTCCTTCCACGTCATTGCAAATGGCAAGATTTCTTTTTTATGGATGAATAGTATTCCATGGTATGTATATACCACATCTTCTTTATCCATTAATCAATGGACAACTTGAGTTGCTTCCATAGTTTGGATATTGTAAATAATGCTGTAGTAAGCATAGGGGTACATGTATCCTTTTGAATTAGCATTTCTGTAATTTGTGGGTAAATACCCAGTAGTACAATTAATGGATTGTAGGGTAGTCCTATTTTTAATTTTTTGAGCAACCTCCATAGTCCATACTGTTTTTCATAGTGGCTGCACGAGTTTGCATTCCCACCAATGGTGAAAGAAGGTTCCTTTTTCTCCGCATCTTTACCAATACCTGTTTCTTTTGGTTTTGATTTTAGCCAGGATTCTGACAGGTGTGAGGCTTTTTAAAGAGGCTTTAAGAGATGTTGTAATTTAATTTTTTAATATTCTCCACAAGGTATTAACATAATTAATACATATAATAAAAAAATCCTTTCTGAATTACACATAAAGTGCTTTAGTTCTACCGCTTTAAGCCACAGTTCTACCACTTAACTTTCTGGGGTTAAGAATGACCCCAGAAATACAAAGAATTGCAATCTAGCTACTATTCTATTAGGAGAATAGTAGAATCTATTAGAATTATTTTTAGATTCTTAGTTGATTTTTACTTAGCTCACAATGGACTAACAAAATGGATACTCCATCACTTCTCACTCAACAGAAGAGAGATTTATAATTCATCTGTTTATAGAGATCACTGAATGGTCTGATCATAAAGCTAAATTTGCAATTATTGCTATCACCAGTGGTAGTATGACCTATTGTCTGAACTAGAACAAATACAAAATCATTAGGAAGAATTCTAGAGAAAGTCAGAGTTAAATTCTTATTGCCACTGGGATTCATACTGAAAACCAAGAAAAGAGATCAGGGCTTAAGTTGCTCAAGAGTGTTAAGTACTTGATACTATCAGTTGTATCAGTTTTGGCTTTGGGCATCTTATTGGATGACTTCCAAAACTGTGGAAAAATAATTGATAAAAAATCACTATTCTAATAATATGAAAATGACTATATCTCGAAGATTTAACTGATTTATTACTGTAGGAATCACTTGCCCTTTGATTTTTCTGCTTGATTTTTAACAGGTCTGAGAGTTAATGAAACACCACCTCTGAGCCTTTTTTTCTTATAGATCTCCTATTTCAGTTAATGTTAGTTCTGTTTTTCCAGTTACTCAGACACAGTCTTGGGAGTCCGCCTTCATTTCTTTCTTTAACTGCATATATCATTTCTGTTAGCAAAATCGTTTTGGTTCTAACATCAGAATTTATTCAGAATCCATTAAGTCCTTAGTTAAAACAAAGACCAGATCTTGTCACTTCTTTGTTCAAAACTTAGTGGCTTCCCTTCTCAAAATGAAGAAGTTTTTTTTCAAAGGCCTTCACGACTCTGTGTGACACAGCTGCCATTACTTCTCTGTCTTCATGTTCTGCTGTCCCTTGCTCACCCTACTCCAGCCAGACTCCTCATTGCTGTTCCTCACACGTGCCAAGCACGTTTCTCCCTCATAGCCTTGTTACTTGCTGTTCCCTCTACCCAAAATGTAGGGGTCACATGAGGGCCCCTGTGTGTGTGTGTGTGTGTGTGTGTGTGTGTTAGCACATAACTCCCATGTCTCTTAGCCTTTCCTTTATATTTGTCCTTCCCTGTGCCTTGATGTTCTTCCCCAAGTATCTCAGTAGTTTATTATTTTATTCTTAGTTCTACTTAGATGTCATCTAATTAAAAAGGGTACATCTAAAGTAGCCCTCTTGGGACTCTATTTATCCTTGTGGGTTTTTTTTTTTTTTTTTCCATTTTAGGGCTTATTGCATAATATTTATTATTTGCATCTCCACAATGAGAGCAGGGGCTTTGTTTTCTTTGCAGTATTTCCAACACCTGGAATAGTGACTGGCATCTCTTAGGCACTAAATATTTGTTGAATAAATGAAGCCAACTAATAGGGAAATGAGGGAGAAAAATTATGAACAGTAATACAGTCTTCTTTCCGTTAAGGCTATAAGTTACCTTCTTTCCTCTCCAACAGAGGGAGATTCCTTGTGTGAAAAAATCTCTGGCTCATGCTTGAAGTTCTACCAATTAAATTCTTTAAGCTAACTGGTAAATATTTTTGACTCATAAAATCCTAGGATAAAGTCACTTAGTTTTTTTGATAAATAATACCTTGGAAATAAAAAGGTTTGAATTAACAGAGAATGTTGAAACACAGAATGTTGCAGAATTTGTCAGCCTTGGGTTGGATGCCTTATAAATTGGGCAATCAAGGCAGAATGCAAGATTGGATTATCTCGGCAGGTAAGGAGCAAAGGCATTAATTTAATGAGTGGGAAATGAAGGTCCTGAGATGAATTTGGAACTGCCAAAAGTTGGCAGGTAGATACCATTTATCTTGCCCTTAGTCAGCTTTTTGGTGTTGGCCTGGGAGGGCAAAGGGCAAGCTCATTTTTTTAGTCCCTAAAGTAGAAAACAGTTCTGATACTTTATCTTTGACATTCATTCATTCAGGAAATATTTGGGCTGCTGTTACCTACCAGGCCTGGTCTTGGTCTTGGGAATACAGTGATGGATGAGACTATTTCCTACTAATACCTCCTGGCTTTTTTTTCCTTTTCCTAATTTCATAATTTCTGTGTTTATCACTGTTTCATTGTCTTGTAGGTGATGAAAGAACTATGGTTTTTGTTGAGACTAAGAAAAAAGCAGATTTTATTGCTACTTTCCTTTGTCAAGAAAAAATATCAACAACAAGTATTCATGGGTGAGTAGATTAATACGATTTCATAGTAGGGAGGTGACACTTGTATTTGTCATTTGCTAAGAAATAGCAGTGCGTGTAACTGACATGACATAATCCTAAGATTGGGATTCAGAATTCTCAAGATCTAAACTGTTAGTCATTTTAAGTTTTTATAAGAACTAAGAGGTGGGGATGGGTGAGTTAAAGGTTTGTCTTGGACTCCTCATCATGAGGAGTGGTAGCTTCTCAAGAGAACTCAGTAAGTTTTTCTCTTCTGCTGAATCCAATCTTTCTCTTGCTTGAAATTTTTTATTGAAGTGCATAAAAATGTCATATGAGCACAGCTTCATTGACACTTTACTCATGGATCTGAAATACTAATGAATATACAGAATTC
The DNA here is from genome assembly GCF_018350195.1 of Panthera tigris. NCBI lineage: Eukaryota > Metazoa > Chordata > Mammalia > Carnivora > Felidae > Panthera > Panthera tigris. The sequence continues at coordinate 123,593,115 of NC_056660.1, forward strand.
TGAGATTATACTTAAACAATTTTTTTGAGAAAACATTCTAATCAAATAGTTGTGTATTGTCAAGACAAGTACGAGATTAATAGGTGAGATTTAATGTTTGTCACACTTGTTAAAAATTTTTTTTTTAAAGTTTATTTTTTGAGAGAGAGAGCGCACAAGTGGGGGAGGGACAGAGAGGGAGGAGGACAGAGGATCCAAAGCAGGCTCCATATTGACAGCAGAGAGTCCAATGTGGAGTTCAAACTAAAGAAATGTGAGATCATGACCTGAGCTGAAGTCAGATGCTTAACTGACTGAGCTGCTCAGATACCCTGATGTTTGTTTGTCTGACCTAAATTTGTGTTGTAGCACTCTGTACTACCTTTGTTACCTTACTTCATGTGCAAATGAGGATAATTGTTCCACCCTCAAAGTATTACTGTGAGAATTAAATAAAATGATGGCTTGAAAAAAATTAGTATAATACCTGGTATGTAAGAAGTAGATAGCAATGTTGATTGCTGCTATTTTTACTGTTACTGAAAACATGTTGAACTTGAATGGTTCATTGTAGTAATTTTTTTAATGTTTATTAATTTTAGTGAGAGAGAGAGAGAGAGCACATGTGAGCAGGAAAGGGCCAGATAGAGAGGGGGGGAGAGAGAATCCCAAGTAGGCTCTGTACTGTCAGTGCAGAGCCTGATGTGGGGCTCAAAATCATGAACCGTGAGATCATGACCTGAGCAGAAATCCAGAGTCAAACACTTAACCGACTCAGACACCTAGACACCCCCACTGTAATAATTTTTTAAGAGCTGTCCTGACACATGCTTTCTTTGATTTCTAGTGACCGAGAACAGAGAGAGAGAGAGCAAGCTCTGGGAGATTTTCGCTGTGGAAAGTGCCCAGTTCTTGTTGCTACTTCAGTAGCTGCCAGGGGGCTGGATATTGAAAATGTTCAACATGTTATCAATTTTGATCTTCCTTCTACCATTGATGAATATGTTCATCGAATTGGACGTACTGGTCGTTGTGGAAATACTGGCAGAGCTATTTCCTTTTTTGATCCTGATTCAGATAACCATTTGGCACAGCCTTTAGTGAAAGTACTGTCAGATGTAAGTTTTAAATGTTTAAAACTGAATGGATATTATTCTATCATTGAAAGTAGACCTTGTATATCTATGTATATTGAGGAAAAGTAAACTTCTGTAATCTTTGAGACTAGATGCATATTGAATATGAAGTTAATAATTTCTTTTTTTAGGCTCAACAGGATGTTCCTGCATGGTTGGAAGAAATTGCCTTTAGTACATATGTTCCTGCCTTCAGTGGTAGTGCAAGAGGAAATGTATTTGCATCAGTTGATACTAGAAAGGTTAGTTGAGGGGAAAAATTTAGAACTTGGCTTCCAGTTACTCTTTGTGAATGTTGTAGTTAATATTGTGAAGTAACAATAACGTTTAATAATTATCTTGTTATTTTTTATACTTAAAAGTTTAATATTTCTTAAAGTTTTATGTATGTATGTATTTTTGGTCTTAAAAGTGAGGAATAATATAACCTTTCAATTCACGCTCAAACATCCCTCCTTTCTCAAATTTGCTGGCATTTACAGCTCCTTTGGATTCTTCTGAATTTCCTGTAAGAATTCCTTGTTTTTAGAGTTCTGACAGTATTATTAAGTAAGACGGAATACTAGAGATAGTGAGTTGCATGTCCTTTTTGATGTGTCTGTTTATAGGCAGCACCACTTTTATACAGCAACAGTGAATGCACTAACCATTAAATATTTATGCTTATTTATTAAGGTATAGAGCTTTCAGTTTTTCCATCTGCCAAAACTACTGATTCAAGAAAGATTTTCTTGAAATATTTTATGTAATTTAGACTACCCAGGTTCATATGGGCCTTTATCAAATGGATTAAATTTAGTGAGAATCCAGTCTTTTATATTTTTTGGGAAAACATGGTGGGAAGTTTGAGTACCTTCTCTGAGTCTGGGAATGTAATTTGAGGGATATCATAAAATTAAATCTTTCTTTCTTTCTTTCTTTTTAAAGAATTACCAGGGCAAGAATACTTTGAACACAGCAGGGTTTTCTTCTTCACAAGCTCCCAATCCAGTAGACGATGAGTCATGGGATTAAAGCTAAAACATCCTTCAAGTTTGTGGTACAGTTTTGATGCAGAGAAGAAAATAGTTTTGATTTTTGAGTTTAACAGAAGTGCAAAACCTGACACTCTATTATCTTCTGTCCTTCTGTTCTTATTCCTACCCTTAAAAAAAAATTCTTGCTGACTAGTTATGTGAAATACTAAAAATTAACAACATTGCGGTTACTGATATAAATGGTGTTAACTGGAAAGATTAAAGCATTCTGAATGTCTTGCTTATTTCTAGTGTATTCTTCAGGGGTTTTAAACATGTTTCATGTCTAAATACATAGTCTTAGTGTGGTGTTTATTGATCCTAAAACAAGCAGTAGGATTTATGACAAACTTTTATTTAGAAACTGAGTCTCCTTTTTTTGCTTAAAAAGGAGCCTTTAAAGCAATAGTGTGTCACTGAAATTTGGTAACATGATTTTCATGTAACAGACAGTGAAAGACATAAGCCTTGAAGGTGATTTTGACTTTAGGTCATCACATATGTGATGAAAATGGTTAAATGCAATGTGAACTCTGTACACAATGACGTAACAAATGTTTGTTTTTACTCTGTACAGACTTTCCTTGAAAATAAAGGATGAAACACTTTGCCCCCTTAGTTTTCTAACAGCATTTAAAATTTTTCTTTGTTGCATATCATAGTTCTCCTGTATTTTGAAATTTTGAGCCTTGTAAAACCAATGAAGTGAACAAGGTATTACATAAATTAAATATTAATGTATGATATACATTCATACACAAATAGTGAAAATCATTATTTGAACTCAAACTATATAAACAAAAAACAATACTGTTCACTTTTGCCACAATTAATTTTTTGATATTTTAAGAACAATGAGGGAAAGAATCTTTTTTTTCATTTACTAATGTATATCTTAAATATGTCTAGAATGTAAGTAGTTCTTAATAAATCATTAAGTAAATGAACCAAAACATTAAGACATGGAACAAGTAAGAATTAGGGAGACAAAAAATTAACCATTACAAATGTTTGTTATCATTAACTTAAAATATCCAAAGCAACATGTCCTCAACATATATCTTGTTACATGAATTTGGTTTATAATTAAGGCATCACACATGAAAAGAGAAGGTCTGTTTAACACATGTTTTTAGGATTAGTTAGATACCTACCCCATGCCATAGTCAACATCAGTTCCATGTGCATTACTAAAAGTTAGAACTACAAAAAATACAGTTAAGTATGAAAGCTTTGAATTGGGGATGAGAGTTGAATTTAAACTCAGAAGTCAGAAATCCCAAAGGATTTGTGCACAAAAGGATGAGTTGCTTATTTAACGAGTAAACAACAAAGAAAAATATGACAATGATTACAATGATTACAGTGACTACAATGTATTATCAGTGAGTAGTTCATGATAATGTGGATATGTAGGAATACCTTAGAGGAATGCACAAAGAACAAACAGACAACTCAAGGGAAGTTCAAGTAATGAAAATATGGGGAATATTTAACATGTACTGTGTAATCTCATTTCTGGGAAAGGTTAAATTAAGGAAAGCATTGGTGTCATTACTCATAGTACCTGTGTGTCTTAATTTTCTCCTCCAGTTTGTTTTGTTTACAAAGGGTATTTACAGGCCATTTGTCTTTTTTGTTTGTTTCTTTTTTTAAATGTTTTATTTATTTCTGAGAGAGAGAGTGTGTGCAAGCAGGGGACGGGCAGAGAGAGAGAGGGAGACACAGAATCTGAAGCAGGCTCCAGGATCACAGAGCCTGATGCAGGACTGGAACCCACAAACCGTGAGATCATGACGTGGGCTGAATCTGGACACCCAACCGATTGAGCCACCCAGGCGCCCCTTTTTTCTGTTTCTTGAAAGAGCTTTTGGTCATACCTGGCCTGATTGCTTTAAAAATATTTTTGAATTTGCATGATTTGTCAAATTACCATAATAGCATTACTGAATCAGTATAAAAAAGGAAATAAAATTGTACCAGTTACAGTATCATTACAAACCCACTGTTAATGTCCCCATGTTCAATTACTTTCTGCATTTCTAGGTATAAATTTGAATGATTTCTTTAAAATACATCAAAGTAACAGGTACAGGTATGATTAGAAAATAAAATGCTATTGAAGAGTTTATAATAGGAAGAAGTATTCTGCCTCTTTCTTTCAAATTGCTATTTCACATCCCATGTTCAATGGTCTTTCACCATTTCTGGTAGTTGGTATCATATGTTTTATTTTTATCTCACCAAGCTGAGATTTCTCTTGGCTTTCTGTATAATAGGTAAAGATTTAACTGACCTCAGTCTTCTTGGGTAATTTTAATATAGTTATAAGTATACTTTGTGAGGTGATGGTAAAGTCACCCTTTCTCTTCTCTCTGTTAGGGCTTTTACAGTGTATCAACTTCAAACTGTACATTAACATTTCCAGAGTTAACACTTCCACTCTATTCTAATAACCATAAAGTTTCTCTTTTATATTTATATGTTGGTTCTAAAATTGGAAATCAACAGGCAGGGTTTACATAAATAAAAACTTAAAAAATAAGAAAAACAGAGGAAAATATTGTTTGCTGAATGGACCAATTAACACAGTTTGATTTCCTTTTTTTAAATTTATTTTTCCAATTTTATGATCTCTGTTGTGTTTCCTAGAAGAATTCTAAATGTCAGGGTCAAACGAAAATTGATCAAAACCATTCCACATACTAATTTGCTTTAAACTTGAATCGTAGTCTCTTTGAGCAGTTTTACCTTTGAGCAATTTTACCCTTCGGTTTGTCTTTGTTTTTTCTTTCTGGGAGAAGAAACATGCTCTTTTCACCATATCATTACCTTTCTGGGTTACTGTATTGACTCCAAAAGATACTGATATTTCTAAATTTTTTGAGTGGGCTTTTTAATTCTGGCTAGTAGTTGGTGTGTTTAGCAGATCATTCTTTTCTGGACCTGAAAGTGTTTTGTACATTGTCTCATAATTTTTCCTAAGTTTTCTTTCTTCTGTCTATATCCTATCTCTCATGTTTTTTGTCTTTTGGCTTGTTATGTTCTGGTAGAATTTTTACTATTTTTTAACCCTCTGATTTTTAAAAGCAATTTCTTATTTCCAAGGGCAATCTTATTTTCCTCTGTTTTTCTTATTTTTTAAGTTTTTATTTATTTTTAATTTTTTTTAACGTTTATTTATTTTTGAGACAGAGAGAGACAGAGCATGAACAGGGGAGGGTCAGAGAGAGGGAGGGAGGCACAGAATCTGAAACAGGCTCCAGGCTCTGAGCTGTCAGCACAGAGCCCGACACGGGGCTTGAACTCACGGACCATGAGATCATGACCTGAGCTGGAGTCGGACGCTTAACCGACTGAGCCACCCAGGCGCCCCAAGTTTTTATTTATTTAATCTGTACACCCAGAATGGGTTCAAACCCACAACCCTGAGATCAAGAGTTGCAGTGCTCTTCCAACTGAGCCAGCCAGGCACCCCTCTTCTGTTTTTTGAAATGTTGTTTAATAGTGAATTTTCTGCTTCACTTAGGAATTTAACCTGAAATTTTTTTTTTCTTTTTCTTTCTTTCTTTTTTTCTTTTTTTTAACATTCACCAGTTCTGCTGCTTGGCATCAGAAATCTTAAGCCTTCATCAGTTTGTAAGTTGTATGTTTATTGAATGCTAGCTTTACTCAGATACAGCGATGTCTACCTTTCCCAGCAGGGCCTACAGGTTAAGTGCTCTTCTGTCTCTCTAAATTTTTTTTACATGTTTTATTCTTGAGAGAGAGAGAGAGAGAGAGAGAGAGAGAGAACGAACCAATGGATGAATGGGGGAGGGGCAGAGTCACAAAGGGACTCAGAATCCGGAGCAGACTCCAGGCTCTGAGCTGTCAGAACAGGGCACAATGCAGGGCTCTAACTTAGAAGCTGTGAGATCATGACCTGAGCCGAATTTGGTGCCCAACTGACTGAAGCACCCAGGAGTCCTTGTGTCTCTTTAATTCTACAATCACAGCTTGTTCTCTAAAGAAGGCATAGGTTGGGATGTGAACAATAAAGCTTAGCTTTTCTTTCCTAGAGGCTTGTGCATTTTTAATGAGCCAAAGACTCTGGTCTAAACCAAAGTAGGAAGCTCAAAATGTGGAATATGAAGCATAATGTGAAAGTTTGGGAATAATGGTGATGCAGTAGCAAATAAAGGTGAAGAGTGGTCCTGATTACAATTAGGGTAAACTTGCTTACTTCATCTGTCCCTACATTCTTGAAGTGGAGTAGCTATGGCTTTTCTGATTTACGTTTTTCAGCATTGATAACTTGTGTATATAGAGCAGATGGCTTGGTGGGATGTTTACTCTTCCAACCCTGCCCATAACTTTACACTTACCCAGTTTGCATACTTAACGGTTTTATTTATCCGATAATTTGGGAGAAGGCAGCTTTTCATTTTTTTTGGTTTGTGTGCTCTTCACAGATTTTTAAATGTGTTGAAGATAGGGTACCTATGTAGTCTTTAAGTTCTGAGAGACCTTTTTCAGTCGCTCGCCAGCGTGCGGCTGCTATCTGTGGTTGGCAGACGTTGCTTTTGCTTGCTATCAGCATCTATCGGCATGATCCCCTCCTCCGCCCCCCCCCCCGCCCCGCCCCACGCTGCTCCCTGCCCTTTCGCACCCCTTGCCTAACTGCGTGCCTAATACATCTTTTGTAAATATTAGCCCAGCATTGTGCCCCGAGATCCTGAGGAAAGGAACTCTCAGCATCCAACCAGGAGAGAGCCGAGCCTGGGCACGCAGGCGGCGGTGGCCACTGTGAAGCTGCCAGTGCTGCGAAGCAGTTTCCGCCTGCGTCCGGGCTTCTGGAGGCGGCTCCCAGGTGCGGCCCCAACCTGTGGTTCTTCCGCTCTCCAGGACCTGGCAGAGCTCATTCCGAGGCCCGGAAATGACAGCTAGCGAGGGCGTGGGGCAAAGGGAGCCTTCGGGTGGAGTAGGAGGCTGGCCTGAAGGGACCCAGGGAGCTGAACCGCCGCGGAAGGGTGCCTGCATGGGCGACGGTTGCACTGGAGGTGGGATGGCACTGTAGGCTGTCCTTGGGACTCTCCCTTTAGCATTCCTAAACTTTCTGGATCACATCTACAGAGCCCAATGGTACATTAAATCTCAGGGCTCTTATCAGCCTCTCTCAAATCCATTTATACCCCCAACCAAAGGGTTCAGAACAGCAGATTTAAGACTCCTACTCTAGAGAATATACGGTAGTGCCATGAGGAATTCATGTCAAGAGAGGACAGTACAGACGCTGAAATAGAAGTGAGCAAATGATGTGGCCTCAAGTTTGGGGGCTGGAGATTCAGGTAAATTCCTTAATCCTTTAAATGATTGATTGTTTTGCTGTAATTTAGGGAATAATTGTCAAATCATCAAAGTGGGGTATTGGAATTACTTTTCTGTGGGGGATTTTGAGTGTGAGAATTCGTAAAAGGATTTTTTGTCTCCATTAGTTAGTGTGTTCTGCAGCTGGAGTCTAATGTGTTTGTGGGATTCTTTTTCACTATTCCAGGGACAAAAACCACCTTTTCTTCTCCTGAATATATGAGCTTATTAATTATCCCAAAGTCTTGGATATGTCCATTTTAATTTGATTTTTGTCTTCGTTTTGGAAGGGGGGTTACAATGTAGGGGATTAAAACACTCTCAACAGAAATCCAAACACTTTATTTAAAAGCTTACATGTGTTGGAGGAGAAGCTCATATAGCAAGGTAGGCATGATGCTTCAAAATAAATAACTAGTTGGAATAACCTTAACATTGGCTTTATTTGTTGACATGTGTGGTGCCTAGTTCTATCAGTGATCTGCTTTAGGCCTTGGTTTGCTTATATATAAAAATAAGACAATAACTGGGTTTTTTTCCATGTTCATCTCTAATCAATGAAGAAGTCACACAATGCATGCATTGAAGTGTTTTTTAATAGAGGCAGTCTGAAGACTGTGTAAGAATGCAGAGTATCATAGCTAAATGTTGGTATAGTTGTATTTTGATGTTCAAGTCTTATTCTAGTATTGCACTAGCTGCTTTATCAGTGTTAAATGTACAGTTGAGAAACAAGTCAGATCACATCTGCAGCTATAGTGGTTGAATCTCTTTGTAAATATTACATGGGCATGAGTGATGCTTGTTAATTGACTGTTCTGGCATCTTTATACTTCTTCTTTTCATTTTTTCATCGTCCTTTAGATGTTCCACCACTGAAGATTTATTCATGATAATTCACACGTGGTAATGAGCCAGTGTGTTCTTGCCAGGTAAATGTAATGCAGGTTCTGACAGTTTCATCTTAAAATGTTTGTTGAATTATATTACTGGGTTACCAGTCATCTGTGTTTGTAGAAAGTTTGGTTCCAGTAATTTTTTTTCAATTCTGTAAACAGAAGTATTGTTGATATAGTGTCACAAAGTTAATACCACCATTTGATATAGAATGCAGGACCAAAACAAGTACATTTTATCATAGTGTGTGTATTAGATATAAAATACATAGAGTGATGCTGATTGCCTGTTTAAACAAAGTTCTAAAGAGACCTTGTAGTTTTCTCATCTGTGTATGTAATTTGGTAGGAAAATGAACCCTACTGTAGTGAAAAGACTCAAACTGACCTAAGTTCAAACCCAGCTCAACAACTTACTAATAATTGTGTGCTCTGAAACAAGTTAACTTTTTAATTTTTGAACTTGAAACAAAATTTACATATAATCAGAGACACAAATCTTAAGTATATGGCTTAAATTTTTACTGCATATATTTCTCAACATCACCCAAATCAAGATATCTATCACTTATATGACCTTCTTGCCCCTTTCCAGTTGAATTCCTACCCAGAGGTTATAACTATTCTGATTTTTGTTACCATAGTTAGATTTGCCTGTTCTTGAACTTGATATAAATGGAATCATAGAGCTTGCCCTGTTTTGTGTCTGGCTTTTTGTCCAACGTAAAACCTGTGAAATTTATCCATGTTGGTTTGTGTATCACTAGTTTGTTCATTTTTTTTATTCTGTCATATGAATACATTACAAATTGTTTTTCCAGTTTCTTGTTGATGGGCATTTCATTTGTTCACAATTTTTTATGAATAAAGTGTCTATGAATATTGTGCAAGTCTTTTGGTACATAAGCACTCAATTCTCCTAGGGGTGGAATTGCTGGGTCATAAAGTAGGTTTGTGTTTAACTTTATTAGAAACAGCCAAAGAGTTTTCTAAAGTGGTTGTACTATTTAACGTGGCCACCAGCATTTTAAGACTATTTCATTTGCTCAACATTCTCACTATCACTTAGTATTGCCAGTATTACTATTTCTAGCTATTAATGTGGTTTTAATTCATATTTACCTGGTGGTTAGTGATGTTGAGTGCCTTTTCATATGCCTGTTGGGCATATTTGTGTCTCTACACCTGTTTACATTTCTACCTAGTCAGGTTTTGCAAACCATATACCATGAGTGGTATAAGAGAGTGGAGAAAAAATGGAATTAAGAGAGATGGGGTGCTATCTTGCTCAATAGTGACAGCAAGATATGTGGAAGTGTTTTGTCCTTAGGTTAAATAACAGTCCTTTGGGTCACTGACTGTATCTATTAGGGTGACCCTACCTGTTGCTAACCCCTAAAACTTCAGTGACTTATGATAGATTTACTTTTTTTTGCCCACCTTGACTGTCCAAGGAGCATATTCCCAGTAGGTAGGTTGCCTCTCAACTATTTACTTAGAATTCCGGGATTCTTCCATCATGTAGATCTGTAATCTTTGATACATGGCTTACAAGGTCTTTATGCTTCTCTTCATCAAGCTAGAGAACGGAAGAGAGTGGAGGCAGAGGAAGGATGACAAGGACATATGGAAGATTTTGATGGGTCAGGCAAGGAAATGGCATATACATCTCTTTTCACATTCTACTGTTGAGAACTTAATTGAATGTAACTGTAAGGGAGCTTGGAAAAGTAGTCTTCTTCTGTGTGCCCAGGAAGCTGGGAATCAGCCAGCAGTCTCTGCCAATACTGATGAAATGATATGTTCTCAGGAATAGTCAATTGATTTCTGTATTAAACTGAGTCAGGACAAAAACTAACTTCTTGATATCCTTCAAATAGCAATGAATCTATGTAAACTTATAAATAAGGCATTTCTCATTCTTTTTGTGTACCCTCACAGTGCTGTAGGAGTTGGAGAGTGACCATTAGAAGTACAGATAATGATAATTTAATGAGTCCATTATGTGACGGTTAAAATACTTTGTTGAAAGCTCTTTTCCATTTTATTCATTTAATATGTCATATTTATAAAATAAATGTAATTTAGAATAAGGTAATTACTTTGTCCTTTAGTAATATTTCAGGACTTTGTGATTTTAAAACTTTAAAAACTCCCTTAAACCATTTTTTTTGAGACTTAATAGAAAATGACTCCTGATACTGTCCTTGCGGAAATGCAAAGCTCTTTGACACTTTCCCTTAAGTTTCTAAGATGTTCCTAATATGTTGGAGTTGCTGAGTCATTGCCCTGTTCTTCTTTTATTAAGTTCTAAACCAGTAAGACATGGATTGCCTTGAATCATCTAAGCCCTGGGTCAGCAGTCTTTCTAGCTCTTAAGAGTCCAGTGCACATCATTGTTAGAAGGAGTAGGGAGAAGAAAACAAGGGAAGAAAGAAGGGAACAGAAAGAAAATGCGTGTATGCAGTAGAGCTTCTTAAGTTGTTCCGTGTTTAAGCTTTTAGGGGCAAAGTATTGCTCTACAGCAGTCCTGTACTTTAGAAATATAACGTGAGCCATATATGTAATCAGTATATCCCAAATATCATTTCAACATTTAATCTTTATAAGAATTAGATATTATAAATTTTCTTTGTACTAAATCTTTGAAATCCACTACACCATATTATAATTACCTCATATCTCATTAAATTTTTTTAATGTTTATTTATTTTTGAGAGAGTGAGATAGAGTGCAAATGGGAGAAGGGCAGAGAGAGAGGGAGATCCAGAATCCGAAGCGGGGTCCTGGCTCTGAGGTGTCAACACAGAGCCTGATGTGGGGCTCAAACTCATGAACCGTTAGATCATGACCTGAGCCGAAGTTGGATGCTTAACCAACTGAGCCACCCAGATACCCCCACAACTCATTTTAGATGTGGTTTTCATTGGAAATTATTTAGTCTTTGTAAAATAGACTTAATATATTAGGATTCACATATGTACTATAGATACCCAAGTTGTTCCAAACATACTTAGAAAAGTTTCCAGTAGGTGAGATAATTCTAAGATTTTAATTTTAATTAGATTAAGAATTCAGTTTTTCAGTTGTACTAGCCATGTTTTAAGTACTCAATAGCCACATGTGGCTACTGGCTTCTTGGTCAACAGTTTAGCTCTAGAGTATAGACTCAGTTTGAACTAAAAGCTCTAGGAAAGCATGAACTTCTCCCTGGCATTGAAAAGTACTTAAATATTTGTGGTTTGAAGATATTATCAACCTATTTTAATGTTAGTGGAGTTAGAAAGTGAGGCATAATAAATAAACTAATTGAACAGCTGGAGTGAAGCCAGGCTTCTTTTTCAAAACTTAATTGCTCCTTAAATTAGCTTTCAGAGTGCAACTATTTAGACCAGAATGGTTACACTTTTTGGAGGATGCCTCTATCCAGCCCAGTGGCTATTAACTGGCCAAATGACCTATTACTTGTCACAGGTAAACAGTTATAAGGGAAAATACTCAAGTGCCCTTTCTATAACCCACTAGTTAGGATTTGGGGAATATAAACCAAAGGAAAATGTAGTCAAAACAATTAAGGTTGAAAGTATGGAAAATAATCCTACATCCCATTCCATGTTACTCTGCAGAGGAAAATAGGTTCTTGTTTTAGAGGCATGCACCTCTAATTTACCAAAAAACAAAACAAAACAACAAAAAAACAAAAAAACAAAAAAACCCCCAAAATCCCACAAAACCCTAACCTGGAAAATGTTCCTCAGTGTTAGAAAAGGACTCTTTATATTCTTTGATAGTGGGAATATTATACTCTAATAGGCATATGCTTTGTCCACTAATTACCAAAATTGTACTAGTTCAGTGTTCTGAAGATGGTTTCCTTTCACAAAGCCTTCCTTGATTACCATAGTTGAGTTGCTTCCTTCTTTCCTTCAAGTCCTTTCTCATGAAAATAAAATATTTTTATCATCCAAATACATATCTACAGTGCTGTGAATTGTTTCCATTGGATAAGTTTTGTCATGTCTAGCACAGCCAAGTCAGTGTTCTCATAAGCGGCAGTTGCTCAATATTTACTTGAATACACAGAAAAAGAGAACAATCCTGAAATCGTGGCTGATGAGCTTCTTAAGAACCTCTGACTATGGCCATGCTTTGTGTTGAGATTGCCTGACTGCATTCTGCTGTACTTGACTGATGGCAGAAACTCAGCTGAGCTGCCAGGTATTGGAGTAGTGAATTAAACGAGCCAAAATGAAAGTGACAGTCAAGCTTTTAGTCACTTATTGCAGTTAAATAAATAGAAGTCTAAACCAGAGAAAAGACTTCCCAGTTCCACTTCTCCCTATGGAATGGCCTACAGAGTGAGGATCAGATGCATCAGCATGGATATTGGGTGGTGTTGAGTGAGCCACAAACAAAAGCCTTCTGCAGATTTATGGACTGTTGGAGGAAAGAGGAAGAAGGGCTAGGAGTGAAAAAGTATTCAGTCAGAATAAAGGAGTTTGCCTTACCGTTTTCCCATATAGGGAGACCTCCAAATGGAGTCACCTGGGCCAGAGTCCTTTATTGCAACAGCTTTCAGAGATTACAGTGTACTGGTTGTACCCCAAACTGGATGTGGGGAGGACAGCTTTCTCCTGTGAGGCCTGCCAGGTAAATCCTGTGTAATTGCCTGTGACTGGTCCTGAAATGTCATACAGGTTTTTTTGGCTAGAAGCTGTACTCCTCAAAGGGAAAATCACTTCTAAAGATTTTAAACTATTTTCATCTATTGCAGGATGTACATGTTCTTACTTTTTAGTATCAGGATGCATTTTACAGTTGATGCCAGCCAGGTAATAGTTGTGATCTAATTGTGTGAAACCTTCCATTGACACCTTGGAATAAAATCAAAAGTATCTTTTCCCCATTGTGTATTCTTGCCTGCTGTGTTATAGATGAATTGATCATGTAAGTGTGGGTTTATTTCTGGGCTCTCTGTCCCATTCCATTGACCCATGTCTCTGTTTTTGTGCCAGTACAATCCTGTTTTGATTATTACAGCTTTGTAGTATATCTTGAAATATGGGATTGTGATACCTTCAGTTTTGTCCTTCTTTCTCAAGATTGCTTGGGCTTTTCAGGGTCTTTCGTTATTCCACACAAATTTCAGTATTACTTGTTTTAGTTCCATGAAAAGGGCTATTGGTGTTTTGACAGGGATTGCATTGAATCAGTAGATTGCTCTGGGTAGTATAGACGGTTTAGTGGTTGTAAGCCTTCTAGTCTATGAGCATGGAGTATTTCTCCGTTAGTTTGTGTGTTCTTCAGTTTCTTTCATCAGTGTTTTTTAATTTTCAAAGTACAGGTCTTTCACCTCCTTGGTTAAGTTTGTTCCTAGGTATTTCATTCTTTTTGGTGCAATTGTAAATGGGATTGTTTGATGAGATGTAGTATCCGTTTACATCATTTTATCCTCATAAACTACCTATATAGGTCTTGAATTGGGCACCTTATGTCTCCATTTTAGACCTTTTTAATATGTTCTGATCAGTTAGATTGAGGTATAGGGTATAGAATAGGAAGGGAATATAATGGAACATTCTCAAGCAAAGAGGCTAATGTCTAATTAATCTTTAGTGGTTATTACCCCATATTTTATTATGAGAGCTTCCCATTACTAAGTAAGTTATTTCTCAGCCCCCTGACAGGACTAAGCATTCTGTTATATTTTTCTGACCAAAGGCCTTTATCCTGTCAAGGTCAACATAGTCTAAAAACACTTGTCAAATCTCTGTCCTTTGTTTGTTTGATTTTTTTAATTTTTATTTATTTATTTTTTACTCTCTCATGTTTATCTTTTCTAGGGATTTTTTAAACCTCTAACTCTGCCAACCCTTTCTGGATATGACTTGAAATCTTGCTTTGTAGTTTTGGAAAATGAGACATGACTGAAAATGAAACTTGACCCATTTGGCTATTTCATGATCCTGAGGGAGATGTGAAGAGACTATACATGTGAAAAGGACATTTCCCTGTACTCTTTGTCAGGATTGCTGTTTCATAAGCTTTGCCAGGGCAGATAAATGAATTAAAGCACGGAATGTTTTCATGGGCTTTTGTAGGATCATCTGGAGCCATTTCCTAAAATAGGACTGCTAAGCCTGTTCCAGGATAAGGTCTGGTGTTCTGACCTGATGATGATTCTGATGATACCACAGTGGTGTTCCTCTTGACTCTCGTTTGTCTTCAGTGCAATTTGGAAACCAAATCCAAATGGTACATAGAAGCAGGAAACCAAAGGATCCTGAGGGACCACATGAAGAACATGGTGAGCCAGGACCCTTCTGTAACAGGGAGATCAAATCCTGGGACAATGGCCTTAACAGCCTCACCTGCCATGTCCTGAACCAGAGTCATTGGATTCCCACTGGAACAAAATGGACTTTGTCTTCCTTCATTTTTGTTACCCCACTTTTCTTTTCCCATATATTTCTCCTTTCTAGCACTCACCTTAGCCCTGGGTTATTCTGATAAACACCCTTGCTTAAGAACCACTGGTCAGACTTACTTTATAAAGAAATATCAGAGATAGATAGATGTATATTAATAACTTTCCTGTTTTCTCTCTTGATATCTGTTTGAATTATCACTGCATAATAAATTACCTCCAAACTAAGTGACATAAAACCATATAATTTCACCATTTCTGTTGGTTAGGTTTCTGCATTTAGCTTAGGTAAGTCCTCTGTTTCTGGGTCTTTAACAAAGCTGCTGTCAAGGTGTTACCTGGGATGTAGTCATCTCAGGACTGGATTGGGCAAAGATGTGCTACAAAGCTCACTCAAATTTTTCACAAGATTTAGTTCATATCAGGTTGTTGGACTGAAGACCTCAGTCTCTTACAGCCTACTGATCAAAGGCTGTCCTGTGAGTTCCTTGCCATGTATGGCTCTCTGTAGCACAGTTCACAACATGGCTGCTAGCTTTGTCAGGGCAAGTGAGAGGGCAAAAGAGTATGAGAAAGACAGAAGTTAAAGTTTATTTATTTATTTATTTATCAAATATATTTTACCTTATTTTTTCATATGAAATTTATTGTCACATTGGTTTCCATACGACACCCAGTGCTCATCCCAACAGGAGCCGTCCTCAATGCCCATTACCCACTTTCCCCTCCCTCCCTCCCCCCATCAACCCTCAGTTTATTCTCAGTTTTTAAGTCTCTTATGGTTTGGCTCCCTCCTTCTCTTTTTTTTTTTTTTTTTTTCCTTCCCCTCCTCCATGTTCTTAAGTTTCTCAGGATCCACATAAGAGTGAAAACATATGGTATCTGTCTTTCTCTGTATGGCTTATTTCACTTAGCATCACACTCTCCAGTTCCATCCATGTTGCTACAAAAGGCCATATTTCATTTTTTCTCATTGCCACGTAGTATTCCATTGTGTATATAAACCACAATTTCTGTATCCATTCATCAGTTGATGAACATTTAGGCTCTTTCCACAATTTGGCTATTGTTGAAAGTGTTGCTATAAACATTGGGGTACAAGTGCCCCTAAGCATCAGCATTCCTGTATCCCTTGGGTAAATTCCTAGCAGTGCTATTGCTGGGTCATAGGGTAGTTCTATTTTTAATGTTTTAAGGAACCTCCACACTGTTGTCCAGAGTGGCTGCACCAGTTTGCATTCCCACCAACAGTGCAAGAGGGTTCCCGTTTCTCCACATCCTCGTCAGCATCTATAGTCTCCTGATTTTTCATTTTAGCCACTCTGACTGGCATGACTCAGTGTGGTTTTGATTTGTATTTCCCTGATGAGGAGCAGCGTTGAGCATCTTTTCATGTGCCTGTTAGCCATCTGGATGTCTTCTTTAGAGAAGTGTCTATTCATGTTTTCTGCCCATTTCTTCACTGGATTATTTGTTTTTCGGGTGTGGAGTTTGGTGAGCTCTTTATAGATTTTGGATACTAGCCCTTTGTCCGATATGTTATTTGCAAAAACCATTCCCTTGGCTGCCTTTTGGTTTTGTTGATTGTTTCCTTTGCAGTGCAGAAGCTCTTTATCTTCATGAGGTCCCCATAGTTCATTTTTGCTTTTAATTCCCTTGCTTTTGGAGATGTGTCAAGTAAGAAATTGCTACGGCTGAGGTCAGAGAGGTTTTTTCCTGCTTTCTCCTCTAGGGTTTTGATGGTTTCCTGTCTCACATTCAGGTCCTTTTCCATTTTGAATTTATTTTTGTGAATGGTGTAAGAAAGTGGTCCAGGTTCATTCTTCTGCATGTTGCTGTCCAGTTCTCCCAGCACCATTTGTTAAAGAGACTGTCTTTTTTCCATTGGATATTCTTTCCTGCTTTGTCAAAGATTAGTTGGCCATACATTTGTAGCCAGTTCTGGGGTATGTATTCTATTCCATTGGTTTATGTGTCTGTTTTTGTGCCAATACCATGCTGTCTTGATGATTACAGCTTTGTAGTAGAGGCTAAAGTCTGGGATTGTGATGCTTCTGGCTTTGTTTTTCTTGTTCAATGTTACTTTGGCTATTTGGGGTCTTTTGTGGTTCCATACAAATTTTAGGATTGCTTGTTCTAGCTTCGAGAAGAATACTGGTGCAATTTTGATTGGGATTGCATTGAATGTGTAGATAGCTTTGGGTAGTATTGACATTTTAACAATATTTGTTCTTCCAATCCATGAGCATGGAATGTTTTTCCATTCTTTGTATCTTCTTCAATTTCCTTCATAAGCTTTCTGTAGTTTTCAGCATACACATCTTTTAAATCTTTGGTTAGGTTTATTCTAGGGATTTCATGATTCTTGATGCAATTGTGAATGGGATCAGTTTCTTTATTTGTCTTTCTGTTGCTTCATTATTAGTGTATAAGAATGCAACTGATTTCTGTACATTGATTTTGTATCCTGCAACTTTGCTGAATTCATGTATCAGTTCTAGCAGACTTTTGGTGGAGTCTATCGGGTTTTCCATGTATAATATCATGTCATCTGCAAAAAGTGAAAGCTTGACTCCATCTTTGCCAATTTTGATGCCCTTGTTTTCCTTTTGTTGTCTGATTGCTGATACTAGCACTTCCAACACTATGTTAAACAACAGCGGTGAGAGTGGACATCCTTGTCGTGTTCCTGATCTCAGGGGGAAAGCTCTCAGTTTTTCCCCATTGAGGATGATGTTAGCTTTGGGCTTTTCATAAATGGCTTTTTATGATGTTTAAGTATATTCCTTTTATTCTGACTTTCTCAAGGGTTTTTATTAAGAAAGGATGCTGGGTTTTGTCAAAGGCTTTTTCTGCATCAATTGGCAGGATCATATGGTTCTTATCTTTTCTTTTATTAATGTGATGTATCACGTTGATTTATTTGCAAATGCAAAAAGCCCTGCAGTCCAGGAATGAATCCCACTCGATCATGCTGAATAATTCTTTTTATATGCTCTTGAATGCGATTTGTTAGTATCTTGCTGAGAATTTTTGCATCCATATTCATCAGGGATATTGGCCTGTAGTTCTCTTTTTTTACTGGGTCTCTGTCTGGTTTAGGAATAAAAGTAATACTGGCTTCATAGAATGAGTCTGGAAGTTTTCCTTCCCTTTCTATTTCTTGGAATAGCGTGAGAAGGATAGGTATTATCTCTGCTTTAAACGTCTGGTAGAACTCCCCTGGGAAGCCATCTGGTCCTGGACTCTTATTTGTTGGGAGATTTTTTGATAACCGATTCAATTTCTTTGCTGGTTATGGGTCTGTTCAAGTTTTCAATTTATTCCTGTATGAGTTTTGGAAGTGTGTGGGTGCTTAGGAATATGTCCATTTCTTCCAGGTGTCCAGTTTGTTCGCATATACTTTTTCATGGTATTCCCTGATAATTGCTTGTATCTCTGAAGGATTGGTTGTAATAATTCCATTTTCATTCATGATTTTATCTATGTGGGTCATCTCCCTTTTCTTTTTGAGAAGCTTGGCTAGAGGTTTGTCAATTTTGTTTATTTTTTCAGAAAACCAACTCTTGGTTTCTTTGATCTGCTCTACAGTTTTTTTAGATTCTATATGGTTTATTTTCTGCTCTGATCTTTATTATTTCTCTTCTTCTGCTGGGTTTGGAGTGTCTTTGCTGTTCTGCCTCTATTTCCTTTAGGTGTTCTGTTAGATTTTGTATTTGGGATTTTTCTTGTTTCTTGAGATAGACCTGGATTTTATTTTCCTCTCAGGACTGCCTTCACTGCATCCCAAAGCATTTGGATTGTTGTATTTTCATTTAATTTGTTTCCATATGTTTTTTAATTTCTTCTCTAATTGCCTGGTTGACCCACTCATTCGTTAGTAGGGTGTTCTTTAACCTCCATGCTTTTGGAGGTTTTCCAGACTTTTTCCTGTGGTTGATTTCAAGCTTCATAGCATTGTGGTCTGAAAGTATGCATGGTATGATCTCAATTCTTTTGTACCTATGAAGGGCTGTTTTGTGACCCAATATGTGATCTATCTTGGAGAATGTTCCATGTGCACTCGAGAAGAAAGTATATCTGTCGCTTTGGGATGCAGACTTCTAAATATATCTGTCAAGTCCATCTGATCCAATGTATCATTCAGGGCCCTTGTTTTTTTATTGATCCTGTGTCTAGATGATCTATCCATTGTTGTAAGTGGGGTATTAAAGTCCTCTGCAATTACCACATTCTTATCAATAAGGTTGCTTATGTTTGTGATTAAGTGTTTTATATACTTGGGGGCTCCCGTATTTGGCGCATAAACATTTATAATTGTTAGCTCTTCCTGATGTATAGATCCTGTAATTATTATATAATGCCCTTCTTCATCTCTTGATACAGCCTTAATTTAAAGTCTAGTTTGTGTAAGTATGGTTACTCCAGATTTTTTTTTGACTTCCAGTAGCATGGTAGATAGTTCTCCATCCCCTCACTTTCAATCTGAAGGTGTCCTCAGGTCTAAAATGAGTCTCTTGTAGACAGCAAATAGACGGGTCTTGTTTTTTTTTTTTTTAATCAGTTCTAATGCCCTATGTCTTTTGGTTGGAGCATTTAGTCCATTTACATTCAGTGTTGTTATTGAAAGATATGGGTTTAGAATCATGGTGGTGTCTGTAGGTTTCATTCTTGTAGCGGTGTCTCTGGTACTTTGTGGTCCTTGCAACATTTCATTCACAGAATCCCCCTTAGGATCTCTTGTAGGGCTGGTTTAGTGGTGATGAATTCCTTTAGTTTTTGTTTGTTTGGGAAAACCTTTATCTCTCCTTCTATTCTGAATGACAGACTTGCTGGGTATAGGATTCTCAGCTGCATATTTTTTCTGTTCATCACATTGAAGATTTCCTGCCATTCCTTCCTGACCTGCCAAGTTTCAGTAGATAGGTCTACTACTATTCATATGTGTCTACCTTTGTAAGTTAGAACCTGTTTATCTCTAGCTGCTTTCAGAATTTTCTCTTTATCCTTGTATTTTGCCAGTTTCACTATATGTCGCGCAGAAGATGGATTCAAGTTTCATCTGAAGGGAGTTCTCTGTGCCTCTTAGATTTCAATGCCTTTTTCCTTCCCCAGATCAGGGAAGTTTTAGCTATGATTTGTTCAAGTACACCTTCAGCACCTTTCTCTGTCTCTTCTTCTGGAATTCCTATGATACAGATATTGTTCTCTTTGATTGCATTACTTAGTTCTCTAATTCTCTCCTGATACTCCTGGATTTTATTTCTCTTTTTCTCAGCTTCCCCTTTTTCTATACTTTTATCTTCTAATTCACCTATTCTCTCCTCTACCTCTTAAATCCGTGCTATGGCTGCCTCCATGTTTTTAAATATTTCAATATTTTTAATGTTATTTTAAATGTTTATTCACTTTTTTAGAGAGAGAGGAGCAAGCAGGGGAGTAGCAGAGAGAGAGAGAGAGAGAGGGACACAGAATCCAAAGCAGGCTCCAGGCACCCGGCTGTCAGCACACAGCCTGATGCGGGACCTAAACTCAAGAATTGTGAGATCCTGACCTGAGCCAGAGTCAGATGCCCAACCGACTGAGCCACCCTGGTGCCCCTGAAGTTAAAATTTAAAAACCTTAAGTGACATCCCTTAACTTTTGCTGTATTCTTTTAATTAGAAGTGAGTTACTGGGGCCTCTGGGTGGCTCGCTTGAGGGTCTGACTCCTGATACTGGCTCAGATAATGATATTGGTGTTGTGGGATCAAGCCCCATGTCAGGCTCTGTGCTGAGTGGAGCCTGCTTGGGATTCTCTCTCTCCCTATCTGTCTGCCCCCCCCCCCAACCCATGTGTGCATGCACTCTCTCTGTCTCTCTCTCTAAATAAATAAATAAACTAAATGTACATTACTAGTTCCAATCTACATTCAAGACAGCATTATACAGAGTGTAAATAACAAAAGGCAAGATCACCGGGAGACCTTGTGTCTAGAAGCTTTGTAACCACAGAATATAAATTATTACATAAATGATATAAAATTAAAAACAAGAGTCTGGATGTGAATCCTGTTCTATATGCTTAAATATAATATCACAAAAGTTCATTTGGAATCTTCTATCTGATTGAAATAGTAGGGAATTTATCTCAGTCATTATGGGGATCACTCTAACCCCAACACATGGAGTTGGCTGGGATTTTAGGTCATGAACACCACCAAAGCTGTGGGCAGGCCCTTCAGATCAAGCTCATGGAACCTCCAAATCCTTAATCTGTCGCCAATCTGAAGTTGGGTCAGAGCTTTTTTACTGTTACTCTCTGTTTCCCTTCTAGGCACTTTGTCTCCCTTCCCTGAGTTACCTTTTCCATTAATCTGGGCTTTCCCTAACCACTGAACGAGTCATGTACTTCACGTAGACATTTCCAGTTTGTTCACCTTCCTGAGTCAAAAACATAATAATGATCCTGTTTCTTGCTCATAATGGGGAAGAAAGGAAAAATAGTGGAATATTAATATCTCAAAACTATCCTGTTGCACAACATATAAAGATAAAAACTTCTTAGACACCATTTAAAGATTTTTCACCAAGCTGTTCAATATGGTTATTATCTTAGGGTTTCTGTTTGTTGGTTCCACTATCTGAGTCATGTCTTAGTTTGGTTCTGCTAACTATATCTTGAAAAATTTTACTCAAATTCCAATCATGGGTAAAGAATCAGGTAAATAATTTTTATACCTGGAAATAGGTGTACTTCTTCTGGCAGGCCATCAGTGTGGGGACTTGATGCAGCCTAGCCAGATTTTGAGCTTGGTTTGAGCTTCAGTGTATCCTAGGCTGCAATTTTTTTTTTTTAACAGTGAGTTGCTATTACCTTTTGCTTAGAGTGAGGTCTGGGGTCTACCAGACCCGGGTCTACCACAGCAGGGGTCTCTCTCCCCCATCAGAAGACCGTGGGTGCTGATTACCTGCTGCTATACTTATGGCTGACCTGGCATAACAGAAGTTGTCCTATGCAAGACTTGTACTCCTAAGTCTTGGGGGTGAGACTTTCTCAGCATTTCTGCCTTTCCTCCCCTTGGCAGCTAGCCTGTGCCTGAGATCTGTAGTTGGTCTAGGGCAAGAGAGGGTTTACTCTGTATTCCAGTGGTAGCAGATTTTGGGATAGAAGTGCCAGATACTGAGCCTGAGCTTCTTTCCTGCCCCTGCCCAATGAGTAGAGAGGTTTTGTTTTTACCTGTTTCCCAGTGGCTAATGGATCTTCTCCTGTGTCCTGAAGTTAGAAGATTTTCCTGTCATCTTCCAGAGGCAGTGAGGTTTGCTTTTATCTCCTTATAGAAGAAGTGGAGTTTTGTCTGTGCCCTAGTGGTGAGGGGGTTCTTTGTGCTTTGATACTGTTGTAATCAGTTGATTTCATCTTGCCGTTTGCTTCACTGAGGAGGTCCGGTGGGGGTGGGTGAGTGCAGTCTCTTGGCCCATCCCAGTATTTCTTGTGAAAGTCAATGGAGGAGTGTGGTAAAGAGCTTGTTTGTGGCTGGGTTCTCCCGACTACTTGAAAAAGAAATGCTAGTCCACACTTGGCATTAATGATTCATTATAAGTCTTGGTGACCTGTTATCTATTTGTATGATGGTCACTTCTTTCTCCTTTTCTTGTTTAAGGTGAAATAGTTGGTATGATCTGTCTCTCTTTGCAGGAAATTGCCCATCTTTAGAATTCCTTTTATTGGTTGCCTAAGGATCTCAGCTCTTTGATGGGCTCAAGAAAAATCTTTGTGTATTAGCTGGCTGTGTTTGTTGTTGTTAAGGTGGAAGTTAAATTTTCTTGGAGTTTTCTATATTGTAAGCAGAAGTCTAAGTTCAATTTTCTATAACAATAAATCAGCAATGGTATTTCCCACAAACACAAATTTAAGTAATCTCAAAGGTAAAGGTTGTATTACAAAAACAGAACACAAAAGTCTCTACTCTTAGTTAATGTAGAATCTCCTAGAGTGCTTCTTACTGGAACAAAAGCAACAGCAGCAATATGCACACTGTAATTAGAGGAGGAGTGTACATTCATCTGCTGGGAAAGGAACCTTTATCCCAACTTGTTTAATGCTTATGTTCTTAGTGTCTTCAAGATACCTGTTATTTGCATAAATATCTTTCAGTTTTTTAGTTTATCCATAGTACAAAATGCTACTTGTGTCAACTGTTTTTCCCTTCTTTCAAAATTCTTTATTAAATTGGAGTTTGAATCCTGTGGTCTCTGATTTCAGCTCTGTCTTTCCCAGAACTCATTTGGATCCTATGCTTCTTTAGTACCTAGACCTTTATTTTTTATCTGCTCCTCTGGGCCCTTCAAATAAATGCATGTGTGCATATTGTAAATCAGCTCTCATTTCCACTTTATTTTTTTTAATGTTTATTTTTGTGAGAAAATGTGAGCGAGGGAGGGACAGAGAGAAGCAGACAGAGCATCCAAAGCAGGCTCTGCATTGAGAGCACAGAGCCCAATGTGGGGCTCTAACTCATGAACTGTGAGATCATAACCTGAGCCAAAGTTGGATGCTTAACCAACTGAGTCACCCAGGCACCCCCCTCATTTCCACTTTATGACGGGTTTTTTTTTGTAATAAATTTATTCTTTCTTCCCTTTCCCTTCACATATCCTCTGACTACCAGAACATAGATCCCTAGAATTGACAGAAAAATCCAGAAATTAATCTAGTTTGTGATAGGAATAATACTTTGATTCAGTAGAATAAGAAATCCTTGATGAATGAAAAGTAAATTCCATATAGATTAGGTATTTAAATGTAAAAGATTTAAATGTAGAATGAAAAAAATCTCAAAACTTATAAATCAAGATTGTAAAAAAGAAGCTATAAAAGAAAAATTGAACGGTGAAGGGCATTAAGAGTACATTTATGATGAGCACTTAATAATGTATAGAATTGCTGAATTGTTATTTCACCTGAAATAAATATAACGCTTTGTCATAATTATACTGGTATTTAAAAAAAAGAAAAATAATTCTAAACAAAAGCTCCTAGTTAATACTTCTGCAGCCAAGCCATAGACTGTACTTTGAAAAGTCAAGTTCTAGGGCACATTGACTAGTTCTCAGCTAGTATTAACACAATGAGAGAAGCTTGACTATTATCTGTGTATATCCTTTTTATTTATAATGGTTTAGATGTAATGATGTGGAAAAACCATTTGGTATTTGTGGTTATATGAAAATGCAAATAATGTTTTCCATTCATGGGTCTTAAACATTCTTGAAGAATAATTAGTGAGGTAAATTCTTGAAAGGCTTGTAGAGTTTCCCAGAAAGCACAATACTCCATTAGCTCTTGGCATGATAACATAATGGATCTATTTGTAAGAGTTTCCTTGGAAAGTTATATGATTCTATTATATTTCAGAAAAATAGACTTCAAAAACCCACTTTATTTTTCAATTTTAAGTTTTTTTTGTTTTAATTCTACTGTAGTTAACATACAGTGTTATGTGTACAACATAGTTAGTGTACAGTTTCAGGTGTACAGAATAGTGATTCAACAATTCTATACATTACTCAGTGCTCATCAGGAGAGTATACTCTTCATCTCCTTCACCCCACCCACCTCCCCTCTGGATAACCATCTGTTTTTTCTCTATAGTTAGGAGTCTGTTTCTGGGTTTGTTTCTCCCTTCCCCTCCCCCTCCCTTTGCTTGTTTGTTTGTTAAGTTCCACATTTGAGTGAGATCATATGATATTTGTCTTTCTCTGACTGGCTTAATACTCTTAGCATTATACTCTCTAGCTCCATCTATGTTGTTGCAAATGGCAAGATTTCATCCTTTTCGTGTGTGTGTGTGTGTGTGTGTAAACACCACATCTTCTTTATCCATTCATCTATCAATGGATACTTGGGCTGCTTCCATAGTTTAGCTATTATAAATAATGTGGCAATAAATATAGGGGTGCATGTATCCCTGTGAATTAGCTTTTTTGTATTTTTTGTGTAAATACCCAGTGCGATTACTGGATCATAGGATAGTTCCTTTTTTAACTTTTTGAGGAAACTTCCTACCGTTTTCCATAGTGGCTGTACCAGTTCACTCCCACCAAGAGTATGTGAGGGTTCCTATTTCTCTACATACTGTCCAACACTTGTTTCTTGTGTTTTTGATTTTAGCCATTTTGACAGGTGTGAGGTGATACCTTACGTAGTTTTGATTTGTATTTCCTGATGATGAGTGATAATGAGCATCATCTCATGTGTCCATTGGCCTTCTATATGTCTTTGAAGAAATATCTGTTCATGTCTTCTGCCCACTCTTTAATTGGATTATTTGTTTTTTGGATGTTAACTTTGATAAGTTCTTTATATATTTTGAATACTAACCCTTTATTAGAGATGTCATTTATGAATACCTTCTCCCATTCAGTGGGTTGTCTTTGAGTTTTGTTGATTGTTGCCTTCAGTGTGCCCAGGCTTTTTATTTTGATGAAGTCCCATTAGTTTATTTTTTGCTTTTGTTTTCCTTGCCTTAGGAGACACACGTAGAAAAAACTTGCTACAACTCATGTCAAAGAAATTACTACTTGGGTTCTTTTCTAGGATTTGTATAGTTTCAGGTCTCATATTTAGGTCCTTAATCCATTTTTGAATTTATTTTTGTGTAAGGTGTAAGAATGTGGTCCAGTTTCATTCTTGTGTATATAGCTGTCCAGTTTTCCCAGCACCATCTGTTGAAGAGGTTGTCTTTTTCCCATTGGATATTCTTGCCTCCTTTGTCAAAGATTAATTGGCCATATAAACATGGGTTTATTTCTGAGCTGTCTGTTCCATTCCATTGATCTATGTGCCTATTTTTGTGCCAGTACCAAAATATTTTGATTTTTACAGTTTTGTAATATAACTTGATATCTGGAATTGTGATGCCTCCAGCTTTGTTTTTCTTTTCAAGATTCATAAATGGACCACTAAGCATCTGGATTGGTACTAATTATGTTCCATTCTTTGTGAAATGGATTTGTCATTTAAGTTCTTGTTTGTAGTTTAGATGAGAAGCCTAGATGAGAAAGGCTGCCAGAGATTCTTGCAGTTTTAATACAGTTAATTTACAGATAGCTGTGTAATTATCTCCTGCTATAATTATTAAAACAGGAAGATGGAATCAAGAGTTTAGTTAACAGTAATGGAAACAGAAACATCCCTCTGACCTGTGCCTAGAGGATATTCCTTATTTTACCCTATAGTTGTTTTGTCCTGAAATAATAAAGAATTAAGTCTTCATATGAGTGCCACAGAAGCATGAGGATATTTTTCACCAGTCAGCCTCTGAGGATAAGAATGTTTCATTTTTAGCTGTGTAGGATCCATGGTGTCACTCAGTTACCTTATCCTAAGCAGGATCTGGTCCCTAGTGTGCTTTTCTCATTAGGTAAATGTCACTGCTGTCCTTAGATCCTTTTCTTAGCAGATGGCCATTTCTCCTATTTTAGTGGGGGGAAACTGAGGCTATTAGGTGGAAAGGACTCTAATCTACATATACGTTCATTCAAGCCCATTCTTATTTATTTGAGAGAGAGAGCTAGAGAGGGAGCATGCACCAGTTCGGGAGGGGTAGAGAGGGAAACAGAAGATCTGAAGTGAACTCTGTACTGATAGCAGAGAGCCTGATGGGGGCGCTCAAACTCATGAACCATGAAATCACGACCTGAGCTGAAGTCAGATGCTTAACCAACTGAGCCACCCAAGCGCCCTAATTCAAGCCCATTCTTAATTCTGAGAGGACAAATACATATACTCTACCTTCCATTCCACCAATGTGTCCTTTTTTTCACAGTGTTCTTATCAGACTTAAGCTTCTTTCAGAGGACATGCTGCTTCCTCACTGTGCACCCCTCCTGTTGCATCCACTTCCTGCTGCCAAAACCTCATTGTAGCTGGCTTCAAGAATACTCTTCAAGAAGAAAATGGATTTATTTTAACAAAACATGTGATTATGAGTTGGGATGATTATGTATTAGGTGGAAGGTATAGGCTTCTCATATCAACAAAAGAATAGAAAACAAAAACTTGAGGAAAAACAAAAAGGTCTACTAGAAAGTCATTGTCCAATTAGGAGGAATAAATGGGGCATGATTTTGAGGATTAGAGTAGAGTTTAGGAAAAGATAATCCAGTTGACTTCTCCTCCCTTTTTTTTTTTTTTTTTTTTTTTGAAGTATACTCAATCTAGTGTGACAATTTGAGGGACATGGGATTGCATTTCTTTTTCTATATGTGCAAAACACTACTTGATTCTGCTGTGATTATAGATTAATCATTATATTATAAATGCTATTTATTAACATTTAAGTTTAAGAATCAAGGTATAAGAAAAGCATGGATGACCTAATTAAAATAATGTAAAATTTACGAAACTTTGAGAGTATAAAACTATAGCTGAAGATTTTCAGAAGAGGAGTAGGGGAGAAGAGAGGTCAGGGTAAGTTTGAGTAAAACTAGAGCAGCTGTTCTCCAACAAATGTCATGCAAGCTTCATTTTAAAAAGTAAAAAATGTAAAATTATATATTTAACCTAGTGTACTTAAAATGTTATTTCAACATAAAATCAGTAGAAAAATTAGTAATAAAGAATTCTACTTTATTTTTGTATTAAGTCTTCAAAATCTGGTGTGTATAGTACACTTCCAGCACATCTCAGTTTGGAATTACACCTCAATAGCCACCTGTAGCTAGTGGCTACCACATTGGACCTACTGCAGTCTTTGGCACATAGTAGATACTAATAGATGTTCAGCGACTGAAGGAATTATGCAATTGGCATGTAAGATGAAGAGACCTAATCCAAGGTAGAGGGACCACAAGACCTACCCTGCGGAGGTTGTAAGTGGTGGTTAGTAGAATTGTGCTTGTTTCAGTCTCTGGACCATTTGATACTCTCAATTTTTCCGTCCTCTCCCCTGATGTGAATATTTTAGTCTGGAGCCTGAAACCATCAGCTTGGTAGTTACAAAAGAAAGCTTAACTGCTTTCTGTTCAGTGACCCTTTTTATTGGTAAAATTTCGCACCTGTTAACCTTTTCTTAACCGCTTACTCTTTGAAATTACTCGTGTTTAGCAATTACCATTTTATTTCAACCTCCTTATATATTTTTAAAACCAAGTTACTGCCAGGAATCATTGTTAAATTGAGGATCATTTGCTTGCAAGGAACAAAAACGGATTCAATGTACTTAACAGAATATTGGAGTGACATAGCAGATAATGTCATGGATATCTACAGGCAGAGAATGCACCAGAGTTTCATGTGTTCCACGCAAACAACTAGGAAGTTGGGTATTGAACTTTCCTCACCTGGACTCTCCCCTTTGCTTATCTCTTTGCTTTTCTTCACTGTCTTCTTCATTTTCTTGCATGTCTAGAACCTGACAGCACTCACGACCTGAGCCTCATTGTCCACCACAGTCTAGCTGATTCACTCCCACATTACTAGATGAAAGAATTTGATGGGTTAGCCTTGCCTGTGAATCACATGCAATTTGGTTTTCTTGGACTATCTAACAAGGTACCACAAACTGGGTGGCTAAAAACAGGCATTTATTTTCTCACTTCTGAAAGTCCAAAGTCCAAAATCAATTTATCCATGGGGTTGGTTCCTTCTGGAGGGTCTAGGGGAGAATCTGTACCACGCATCTCTCCTTGCTTCTGGTGACTGTAGCCGTTTTTGGCTTCCTTTACTTGCACACACATTGCTCTGATCTCTGGTTTCCTAGTCGCATAGCTTTCCCCTATGTCTCTGTGTTTTCTTTCTCTTACAAGGACACTAGTCGCTGGCTTTAGGACCTGCACTAATCTATGATGATCACATCTAGAGATCTGTACCTTAATTACATCTGCCAAGACCCTTACTCCAAATAAGATTATATTTTCAGGTTCTGGTTAGATCTGTCTTCTGGAGGTCCAGCATTCATCTACTTCAGGAAGTATACTGAAGGGATACTAGTATGGCTTCTACGAATCCGTCCCAGGTGCCAGCAAATGTCTGGCTATTACACTTCTCTACACAGAACATAATTTCGTACATCTTAGTGTTCCACTAAAAAGTCCCTTTCTCTTATTTTGGGGGTGGAATTAATGACTCCCTTTTGTCATTTTTTTGTAGCACTTTGTACACGCCTCTTTGGCAGCCCTTGCCATATTAGTTTATAGCATTGTGTTTACATGTCTCTTTTCCCCGCTTAAATTGTGAACTTAAAAAAAATTGTTTTAAATGTTTATTTTTGAGAGAGAAAGAGAGCATGCACGTGCAAGCAGGGGGAGGGGCAGAGAGAGGGAGACATAATCCGAAGCAGGTTCCAGGCTCTGAGCTGTCAGCACAGAGCCCAATGCAGGACTCAAACTCACGAATCATGAGATCATGATTCAAGTTGCTCTCCTCCACCAGTTCACATTAATCTTCTCTGTTGCACAGATGTTATTTGTGGTAATTCTGTTCTCTCTCTCTCTTTTAATGTTTAATATTTGTTATTTTGAGAGAAAAAGCTAATGGTGGAGGAGCAGAGAGAGAGAGAGAGAGAATCCCAAATAGGCTCCATGCTATCAGTGCAGAGCCCAATGTGGGGCTTGAACTCATGAACCGTGAGATCATGACCTTAGTCAAAATCAAGGAGTCAGATGCTTAACCAACTGAGCCACCCAGGCACCCCTGTGGTGTTTATGACCTATAAAGTTGCTGAGAACACTAAATTATTGAATAAGACACCATTCTCTCTAGGCAAATAACAAGATTGAGTTCCTGCAAGCCTCTGGTTACAATTATTTCATTAGTTGATCAATATATAACCTTGTTTTATGTGTGTTTTGGCTTAAAGACACCTTATTTGATATATATAGTTGACGCATTAACCTTGAACTTAGAACCAGTAGCAGTGTAATCCATGCCTAAATGAAACTTACCTAATATACATATTTTCTCTGTAAGGCACATCACTTCTTCCACTTGGGAACACTAGCCAGCACCTTAGACCTGTTCTCGAGGGCCATTTTAAACAGCAAAACCACCAACAAAAATGCAGAAAACATGGCTCTAAATAGATGATGAAAAGGATATTTGTATATAGTATGAGATTAAAGTGTCATCTTGTTTCACCACAGCTGGGAACGTGAACATCAGGTGACTCTGTTTTTGCCAATACACATGTTTGCAAATGACTGTGAAAACATCTAGAGTATTGATTTCGGGGGTACAAATTAAATTTTAGAGGGTGGATTTGCAAACATGGAATCCATGAATAATGAAGATACATTGTATCTACCTGGTGTCTCAAATTCCCGAGCCATTGTGTGATTCCACCACCCAATTCTTCGTCTTGGCACCTCTCTTAGGCATTTTTAGGTTCCAGCTTTTCTTATTTTTACCAATTCAGTTACCACTTGATTCACTTCTCATTTTCCCCAAACTTGCTGCCATCCTTTATTTCATGTGTTATTTTCTCTGCTCCCGTTTGTTTTGTGTTGTGTTTCTATACCTTTCCCATAATTTTTGTGGAGTTTGCTGAGAGAATACAGATGAATTAATCAAATTCTTACCCAGGATTTTATGTCATACCCAGCACCTTCAGTCAGGTGTTACACATATACTGGGTGTTTACTAAGTACTTGCTGAACAAATTAAAGAAGTGCTATTTTTTTAATGTTTATTTTTTAGAGAGAACACAAGCAGGGGTGAGGGGCAGAGAGAGAGGAAGACATGGAATCTGAAGCAGGCTCCAGGCTCTGAGCTGTCAGTGCAAAGCCTGACATGGGGCTCGAACCCACAAGCTGTGAGATCATGACCTGAGCTGAAGTCAGACCCTCAACCAACAGAGCCACCCAGGTGCCCCAAAGAAGTGCTATTTTTATGCATAAGTTTAGTGATGGTAAACAATAAATGGAGTTTTTAATATCTTATGTAGGTAAGGGACTACCTCTTTTTCTCCTTATTTCTGATAAATTCTTTGACTTAGGGAAACATTGCCTGAAGATGATGGGGAATGGGTTTAAAATAAAACATGAGGATGGAAGGCATACTTTGTTTTAAAAATAAGTTTTCTTTCCCTTTGCATCATAATCTCTTCCTTAATCTGTTTACTTCCTTTACAGTTTTGTTAGTTGCAAAATAAGGTAAAATTATAGTGCTCACATGAATCCCAGAAATAATCTAATTTAAACTCTTGATTTGTAGGAAACTGAGGGTCAGGCTACCTTAGCTCAATTCTTTGCCCCACCACTAAGTTTGGACAAGTTTCTCAATTGTTTTGGCCTCAGTTTCCTCACCTGTAAAATGGAAATAAACATACTATCGATAATTTTAAGATTGTTGTGAAGATCAAAGGAGATAAATAAAGTTCTTAGTACTGTGCCTGACAAGTGGTAAGATCTCCACATATAACTAACTATCATAATAACCTGCTAAATAAGCAGCTTAGGTAAATAAGTGGTTTAGTTTGGGCTCCTGACTCTCAGTTTAACATGTTTTCTTTTAGATATAAATAAGAATTATAAACCTCTTTTCTGAGTTAGCTACTATTATTTTCTTCCCTTCATCTCTTTCATTTAAAGATGATCACATGATGCATTTTTTATTTCTCTTTTAATAGCTAAAGATATTCTCAGCATTTCACCCATTACCACATTTTTAATCACTTCCTGAAGAGAAAATTTAAAATTTAGTCATTCCTTTTAATTGTTTATGACACTTTCAGATGGTATTTTTCCTGTAAAGTTGAGTACTCTCACAGAAGCATATTTTTTTCCAGTTACAATAATGTACTTCACTTCCCAGCATAAATGGGTTAAGTGCCACACTGGCTTGGGCTTTGCTTAAAAGCAAAGAGAAAGCTCCCAGACAACCAGAGAGGAAATAGTCAAACATCTCTATGTAGATAAATTCCAAATTCCACTCCCTGTCCTAACATGGTCTGTAGGGAACAGAACACCTTTGATGGGGATCCTTTGAACCGGCAGGACATCTTCTGGATACCACAGAGAGGTGAGTGCCACATTCAGAGTCTAATAACTCCAATCCTTGCAAATTGGGCCTCTTTTTCTATTATGTGAGGGTCTTTTTCTGCTTTCTTCAGTGAAATTATGGGTCAGAACCCAGCACATAAATTACTTCTTAGTTAGACTGCTCTTTGGTAATTACAGGGAATCTCATCTTTTGGCAGCTAATGTTTTAATGTTTGTTTATTTTTTGAGAGAGAGAGAGAAAGAAAGCTGGGGAAGGGCAGAGAGGGAGAGAGAGATCCCAAGCAGGCTCTATGCTTTCACTGCAGAGCCCTATGTGGGGCTCGAACTGACAAACTGTGAGATCATGACCTGAGCTGAAACCAAGAGTGGGACACTTAACTGACTGAGTCATCCAGGTGCCCCTTTTGGCAGTTAATGTTTTAAAATGCTGCAGCAGGGGTGGAAATCATGGGGGTCAGAGGTCAGGGGCTGGTGAAAGTATGTGAATATAATGGATTTATCTTTCTGAAACTCTAGGCTAGAGAAAATTAAACCTAGGAAGAAAGGTTCAAAGGAAGATTCTTTTTGTGTATTGGTGTTTTGTGGCAGCAGGGTTGAGGGACAGTAAATCACTAATAGCTACTGTTTTGGTAGAAAGAGTCTAAGCTTTGGATTAAGACAGTCATGGGTTTGAATCTCAGTGATGCCACTTATAAACTAAATGATTTTTGGACTGGTTACATAATATCACTGAGCTACAACTTCCATATCTATAAAGCGGAGATAATATCTTCTCCATAGGGATTTTTAGTAGACCAAGATATAATTTGTGTAATATAATTAGCACATTGGAGACTCTCACTATCACATCACAATTATGTTTTTGCCAATCTTGCTGCTAGCATCTCAAAATGTTCTTTGTATGAAGGCACCTTGAGTGGATTTATAGATTTTGAAACTGAATGTGGTATTTTGACAGCTTTTTCTTTTTACATTTAGATACAATGTCACATAACATTAGTTTTAGGTGTACAAAATAATGATGTATATTTGTATATATTGTGAAATGATCACCACAATAAGTCTAGTTAACAACCATTATTATACATAGTTAAGGAATTTGGTGGGACTGAATGAGGCTGGGCAGCTTGCTGCTTGCTTCCTCTCTCCCATCAGTAGAGTTCATGGGTTCTTAATTAAACCTGCAGCCAGAGTGCTGTCCCTAGAATTTATTCCTTCTTTTCCCATCCTTTAAAAACCCAAGTCCATGCTATGCATGGTTTCTGACACAGAATGGATATCAACATACATTAAGTGAATGTATGAATAAATGAATGAATGAAAGTAGGACCAGCGCTGGGAAAACACATACATTTTTGTACAAGTGTATTCAGATGAAAGTTTGCATCTAGGATGCACCCTTGAGTGGGAACTTTTGAGTTGCCAAAGGACACCTTTGTATGTGTGTGTGTGTCTATGTCTATGTGTGTGTGTGTATAATGGAATGCTAGACAGTAAACCCCCCCCACACACTGTTTCTTTTGCTTTGGTCATATGAGATAAGGTGCAGGAAGACAGAGATAATTTAACGTGTTAGCATTTTTAGCAGAAACTGGCAGAGGAAGTATCTCCTCCTTTGTTTCTTGCTTCTTGTCCCCAGTCAGTGTGCATAGCCAGCCAGCAATAATTCCTTGGATTTGTTTCCAGTCCTTCTAAAAGTAGTTATTACTGTGTTGATACCTTTAAGGATAAGACACCACAGGTTACTTAAGTGGCATCACTATATATTCTCAGAGTCCTTTAGTCCAACATGGAATATTCATAGTGTTGTTTGAGAATTCTGGGTCTCCATTAAATGCTGTATTCATCTGAGGTCCCATAATGAGATGTATATTTCTAGGAAGTGACCTTTTATTGAAGACTGTTGTTCAAAGCTGCTGCATTTTAGAAGTTAGGGCTGATGACCAGGGAGTACAGGAAATGATTTGCTTTCCTCCAGAGCAAGGCATAATCTTTCTGAATTTTCTGTGGCCCAGAGTGTTGGTACACCTGGAATTGCTTAGATTTAGGAAGGCTAATTTACCTCATTTAAGACTTCAAGAGACTGATGTGGGTTTTTTTTTAATACAGATTTTCATGAAATTATTCTTGTGCCTAAATTAAGACAATAGCTTAGAAAAGGTAGCCTAAAAAAATAATTTATGCATGTCTTCATGTAAGCACATGCTTTCAAGTAAGTTTTAAAAGAAAAGTTTCCAGAGCCTTAGGAATCTATCTTTACTGTACTGCCTACCGGTTCTGATGAAGGTGATATGTGATACCAATCACACCCTCCTCCTGAACTGTCAAAGTTCTCTCCAATTTGCCAGGGAATGTGCTAAAACAGAGCACAGAGTCCTCCCCTACATAGTAGATCCATTCACCATGGGGAGATAGCACAGCTAACAAAGTCACCACCTTCTCTGTTATTGGAACTAAAGCTTTTGTTACCTGCATGTTCATGAGGACCACTGTGTTTGATCTGTTGGACACCACAAAGTGCTCTGGGTTTTTAGGAAGCAGTATCACACTATTGACAGTGATATCTGTCCCTGTAGTACTGCCTAGAGATTTAAAGGTATTTGAACATTATGTGGTCTTCATATCTTTGCAGTGCCATCATTGGTGCAGGATACATCAATAATGTCATCTTGTGTAAAAGTTGTTTCACTAACAAAGGAAGAATAGCCATGAAATTCCTTCAGGGTTTTCCCAGATTTTAACATTAAAAAAAATTTTTTTTAAATGTTTGATTTTGAGAGAGAGCACGAGTGGGGGAAGGGCAGAGAGAGAGGGAGACAGAATCTGAAGCAGGCTCCAGGTTCTGAGCTGTCAGCACAGAGCCCAGTGCAGGGCTCGAACCCATGAACCATGAGATCATGACCTGAGCCGAAGCTGGACGCTTAACTGAGCCACCCAGGTGCTACATCCCAGATTTTAAACCAGGAATTCTAATTGGTCAAAAGAGGCACTAAGGATATGACTCCTATGATAAGAAGAGTTTAGACAGGCGACACCTGTACTGTGTGCCCAAAGAAGGAGAGGATAGTCTTTGTAATGACTCACATCCCTTGTTCAGGATCTCCTCCTCTAAATCATTCATCAGAGAAGTATTCACAGAATCACAGCAATGGTGGAGATTTTTAGTTTTGAGTTTTCTTTCATTAAGATTGTGGTTAGGTCTAACAGTTGCCTTTTTTGGAGTATACCACTACAGTACCAGGAAGTTTCATCATTTCCTCCAGGAGATAGTACTCTACCAACTTCTACCTTTTTTAACCATCAATGTTTTAAGGTCTGAGGTGAGCTCTCCTTTTTGTTCTCAAAGTCTCCTTCCATTTAAGATATAATTAGTCAAGTAGTTTCCTGCAACTAAATGACAATGATGGTTTTCCAGGTCCACCTGAGGTTACATCCAGATTTTTCTTGGCTGGAGTTTAGAGTGCACTCAAGCTCTTCAACTGCATATTTACCCCCTGCTTTACTCTCACAGATAACTAGGATGGCTTTGTACAAAGATTTTGCTACTTGAACTTCCAACTGAACTTATTTCTAAGTCCCTGGGAGGCACCTCACATTTGTTCATATCTACTACCCACAAGTAATCTCTTTGTGGTGGTCCTCTGGTATTGGAGAGAATGTGGAAAAGGCACTGGAGGATAGGCAAATGGTAGAATGAGGGGCACTCACCATATTGCACCAATTGTTGGCTTTCTGCAGTCATTAGAGTCAAATGAGTCATTGGCTCATTTCTCTCTTTAGATGCTCTGCTCTCGTTGCACTATTAGAATTACAGCACTTACCATGTGGTATTTGCTGTTACTGTCCATGATTCTGTCTCTGCAAGTAGATCTATGATTCTCAATTCTTTTTTTCTTCTCAGACCCATTTGGAGGGATATGATTTGGAGCCATCAGTAATAGTAGCTCACTCTGGACTGTGGCATCCTCTCCACCCTCTGACTCCCTTTCCTTGTTAAAAAAAAAAAAAAAATCACTGAACTAGGGACACCTGGGTGGCTCAGTCAGTTGCGCATCCAACTTCGGCTCAGATCTTGATTTTGCATTTCACAAGTTTGAGCCCCACATCCGGCTCTGTGCTGACACCTCAAATCCTGGAACCTGCTTCGGCTTCTGTGTTTTGTCTCTCTCTCTGCCCCTCCACTCACATTCTGTGTCTCTGTCTCTCTCAGAAATAAATAAACATTAAAAAAAAGCCACGAGAACTAGAGTGAAATTGGGGGCAGGATGATCTTTTATTCCAAGCATCTGATGTGTGTCTGGGACATTGCTGAATGAACAACACAATGCCAGAGGCCACCAGCTGATTCAAGGGAGAGTCAGAGCTAGAACGCAGGCAGTGTCAACTTCTAGAATGCTCCTCTCTTCAACTACTGCAGTTTTTCTAGCTTTGTCTCTGAGCATGATTTAGTACTGTTGATTTTTTTCAGAAAGGGTCTTTTTAAATTCACAAATAATAGATGGGTGTTCTCATTTTAAAGGAGGCAAGCAGTAATTCCCATTGTTTTTGAAATATTCAACAGTTAACTTTGATGAGATTTTAAAAACATAAAACCCCATGTTAGAATAACAATTTTAGCTTTAATATCTATAATTATTCATTTACTCGATTACTGAGAATTTGAGCTTTAATACAGTTTTCATGGTTGGGCCTCCCTCCATTTCCAGAATGCTTTTAGAACTAATATAAAGGTGTGACTTCTAGCTAAGAAATGGAGAAAATTAAGACAATGTTCTGAATAATTAGGCACTAAAAGTGCCATTAGTATTACATTTAATTTTAAAGAACACATTTATTCTTTATTTAAAAATTGTAAAATTTCTCTTTGTTTTGTACTCATTAAATCAAAACATTTATTTCCTGAGAGAATAGCTACTGCTGTTGAGTAACATGTGTTTACTATTTGCTATTGTGGAACCAGCAAACATTGTTTCCTGATGGTATTTTTATTATTATAGACCCAAATTCTTTCTGCTTTATTGCCATAGGAATTTTCAATTAGTAAGATATTTCAATTGATTCACATAAGAGAAAATCTTATTCCTTGTGGTTTTCTCCAGAAATGATGCTTGTGAACTTTTCTCAAATGATTTGTTGGGAACTCCTTTTTTTTTTCTTATAATCTGTCAGATGAAAATGTGGCATCCTTTATCTCTTCCTGAAATGAGTTCTTGCTTTTACAGTTGCTTGACCCTTAGATTATTCCACCATCTCATGTGGGATGAGATAAGAAGGCAGCAGCCTTTTTGTCCTAATCAATTCCATTACCAGTATTGTATGCCTACCATGTACCAGTAGGTACTTAAGTAGTTAGGCTTCAAAGAGAAATAAGAGAAGCTTCACTATTCAAAAGCACTATGTAGAGAAGCCAACAGGTAAACTGTTAAACACCAATCTGTGTGACACATGCTAAGGTATAAGTGGCATGGAGAAGAGTTGGTGTACAGGGAGGAAATGGCTAGTCAACTCCATCTGAGGCTTCAGGGAGGTGTTCAGAGAAGGTTAGCCTTGAGATGAGTCTGGAAGGTGGGATTAGTTTGCCAAAAATGAGGCAAAAAGGACATTGTAGGCAGAAGGAACCACATGAACAAAGCGTGGGATGTAAAACACCATGACAATTAGGGGAAATTGTGAGTTGTTCTATTTGGCTCCTGTGTTTAGGGCCTGAGGCAGACACCAGATGATGGTCTCAGATCTATACAACCGAGAGTACTTTCTTCTGGAGTATATTTTTCGTAACTGGTGTACTTTTCACATTACATAGTAGAATGAATTATGGACAAATTAAATGTTGACTGGGGTTGATGCAGTAACTATGAAAGGATCTATATGATGCCCAAAAATATAGTAAGATGAAAAAAAGATTCTGCCTGAAACCCCCCAGAGTCTGTCACTGGAAATGGAGTTAAGAGATAGGAAACTAACTTTTGACTGATGACGTTTTCAGTTCTCTCCTCAGCCTGCCTGCATTGATTTGGGGATGATGTGGGCCCACGCACTGTGGACACTCCTCCTACTCTGCAAATTCAGCCTGGCAGGTAGGTTGACCTGTGCCCTTTTATGGATTGTGTAGTTATTTTTAGCTTCTTTGGATAAGAACTATTAATTTGAGTGCAAAGTGCCTCCTGGACCATGAGCGCATGTGGGTGAACAAGGGATTCGTGACCTCCCTGAATTTGTGTGGGTGGGTGTGTAGATGTTGATGTACACATATGTGTGTGCAAATTTGGCAAGATGTCCTATCACATTTTCAAAGGGAGATAAGACCTGCCAAAAGGCCAACATCCACTGTTTTAGAGTGGTAGTAAATTCTTGTATCAATAGTTTTTGTGTGAGGAGCAGTGGTTGCATATAAACACACACAAAAATAAAAAAATATATTTTCACAGTATTTTCAGTAATTTCCAAGGATATAAAGGGAAATGATGGAATACCATATTTTTACAAGGGCCCATCTCAAGACTATGTGCCTGATATTCATAAACTACCTTGCAGATGTAATATCCGTTAGTTTGGTTGCATCTTATGTTAAAAAAATTAAGACCAGAGAGGAAAAGTGGGGATTGGGTACTGGGAACGTAGAGAAGGCATCATGTCATGTACCGCTTTGCTAGGGCTGTCATAGCTACAAACTGGGTGGCTTAAATGACAGAAATTTTTTTTCTTATAGTTTTGTAGGCTAGAAGTCCAAGATCAAGGTGCCCATAGGGTTGATGTCCTGACACCTCTCTCCTTGGGGCATAAATGGCATTCTTCTTGGTGCCTCTTCATATGGTCATCCCTCTTGTTTGTCCTAATTTCCTTTTCTTATAAGTACACCAGTTGGATTGGATTAAGGCCTACCCTAATGGCCTCCTGTTAACTAATAGCTCCTTAAGACCCTGTCTACAAATACAGTCACTTTCTGAGGTACTGGGGGTAGGCTTCAACATATGAATTTAGGCATACACAATAAATACCGTCACACGTAGTAACTGGAGGTGACCAAGAGGCAGATAATGTCTTCCAGGCCTCTCTTTTGCCATGGCCTGCCTTGTCGCCCCCTAGGGTATTCCCGTGGTACTTAGGAGTTGTATAGACAATATAGACACGTAGGCCTTTATCTCTCTGTGTCATCTAACCTCTTTTGGCCCATTCAGAAACCAAAAATTGGTCCAGTTACCCAATTTACAGTTCAAATTATGTGCATCATGGCTCCTATCAACTCACCCTTCCCCTCAACATACCTTTTTCTGTCTCCTATCTGTGGCTTCTTCTCTTATTACCTTTTACTTGTACCATGTCTTATGTAACTGGCTCCAGTTTCCACCAGACTTCCCTTCTAGACTATCCTTCCTTTGATCTCTGATCAGCCCTGCCTTTCTTCTATTACAAGACACTTTTCAAAACACTAACTTCGGGGGCGTCTGGGTGGCTCAGTGAGTTAAGCGGCTGACTTTGGCTCAGGTCATGATCTCGCGGTCGGTGAGTTTGAGCCCCGCATCGGGCTCTGTGCTGACAGCTCAGAGCCTGGAGCCTGTTTCAGATTCTGTGTCTCCCTCTCTCTGACCCTCCCCTGTTCATGCTCTGTCTCTCCCTGTCTCAAAAATAAATAAAACATTAAAAAAAAATTAAAAAAAAAAACACTAACTTTGCAACAGCACCTAAATGATATAAGCATATAGGAAAGAAGGGAGATCGGGAACATTTTAATTTTGAAAAATGTTCTTTTTGCATGTGGACAGTTCTCTGATAAGAAGAATATTCCCCTTAGAGGAAGTTAATGAATATTTCCCTTTTTATACACATAGGGAAAATAGTTATTTTGAGAAATAGGAATATAGTTGTGGATTGTTTTTGAAGATGTGGGGCAAGGATAGATATGTACCAATGGTAAATCTAGCCTTCAGATGTCCATTTTTAAAAAATAAAAATTCTGTTTTTGAATAATTTAGATTTATAGGAAGCTTGTGAAGATAGTGCAGAGAGCTCTTACATAACCCTCATCCAGCTATCCCCATTATTAATATCTTATAATACCATAGTACATTTGCCAAAACTCAGAAACCGATACTGACACATTAGTACTGACTAAATTCCAGACTTTATTTAGATTTCACTAGTTTTTTTCATTAATGTTTTCTCTCTGTTCCAGGATTGAATTTAGGGTACCATATTGCATGCATTGTCACAACTCCCTAGTCTCTTCTGGTCTGTGACAGTTTGTTAGTCTTTCCTGGTTTCTCAAGGTCTTAACACTCTTGAGTACTTGCCAGTACTCCTGGGTTTTGTAATAAGTACAAGGGAGGTGAAGTGCCCTTGTTATTCTATCACAGGT
The DNA here is from genome assembly GCF_018350195.1 of Panthera tigris. Lineage (NCBI taxonomy): Eukaryota > Metazoa > Chordata > Mammalia > Carnivora > Felidae > Panthera > Panthera tigris. The sequence goes on from NC_056660.1 coordinate 123,633,257, forward strand.
TGTGGCAGCCTTCAGATGAAGAGTTGATATCCTAATTAGAGATCATGAATAAGACCTAAAATCAGCATCCTGTTGGCCAGCATGTGGAAACGGGAGGATGATAGATGTATAGGCTCTGTGAATCATGGTGGTTCCATTACATAAAGTAAAAGCAGTTGACATGTGCAGGGTCACACCAGATAACTGAGGCTGGAAATGTAAGTAAAGCAAGCAAGTAAAAGTGAAGCCTAATATTGTTTGTTGTTTTGGTTCCTTCTTCTTCCAGTTCTTTCCGGCCTCCTATTTGTGATAAAACAAATCTCAAATGACCTAAAATACATAGATAGAATGTTATGAGGATATATGAAAAGAGGAGAAAAAACTACTGATAAAATGAATTCTACCCCCGAGTCTTAGAATCCTGGATTTTCACAGCAGACCATTTTTTTACATTAGTCAGGGAAACTGGTTTATGCTGCAAAAATAAACAAGCCTCAAATCTTAGTATTCAAAACAGCAAACTGTGTATGTCCATCAGAGGTAAGTAGGATCCCAGGGTGATGAAGGCTCTACCATCCTAAGACACTGTCATATCAACGTGGATTTTCAGTGTGTGCAGGAACAGAGGAAGGAGAGAAAGGACAATTGTATACCAAAACTTAAATGCTCCTCTCATGTCATTGGCCACAGCAAGTCATGTGGCCATGGCTAATTTCAAGGGAGCAAGAAAATAAAATCTTACCATAAGTCCAAGAAGGGGAGATATTGATGAACACTGCAGATACTACTGAACTTATATTTTATTCATCACAAATCTCTTCTCTAATACTAGAGTAGGGGATCAGAATACTCCATTCCAAAATATGCCATTGGGATTATTTTGATGTGGAGGTAGACGAGAATCAACAAATGCAGTAATGAAGGCTACTCCATTAGTTTCCCACATATATTTACCTTCCTGCAGTTTGCTACCCTTGAAAACCTAAATTCCTTTTCCTTTGGTCTCTTCACAAATTTATTGTATTTTTAAGATACTATGTGAGCCCAAGATTTAACCACCTTTTTGAGTTATTCTTCACTGAGGTTTATCCTGCATCATGTGCACTGCATATGTTAATAAACTGTTTTCTCTTTTAATCTGTCTTTTGTTAGTCTCATAAGAACCCAGATGCAGAACATAGGAGGGTAGGAGGAACAGGATTTTTTCTTCTCATATACCAATATCTATATAAGAATATTGCCTTCTTGCCATACTTCAAGCAGTAAGGACAAGACAAAAGTAGCTCCTTTAAAATGCTCACATGGAATGGAAAATCATTTTTAAAAGCACTTTCTACTTTGCTGATACCTGGGGAACCAAATGGTTCTGTTTATGGGAACAAGCTGTTTGACTCCCTTTTTGACCCATGCCTTTTATATATATTAATTAAAGCTTCTCAAGGACTGAAGGAGAGGTATTCAAAGACGACCAGGAAAGTAAAGATATTGAGTTTTGACATGGTTGGTTTTGAATCATAAGGACTTATTCATACATGAGTTTTTGTGGCTGGCTTTGGATTCAGCCAGTGCAAGGCAAAGTAAGAATGAGAAGGAAATAAAATAAAATATGACTATAAGAAGCCAAAATGAGACTAGCACAAGACCAAAGAATATCCTGGGGATACAGAGAAAAACTTCTTGTTTCCTTGTTCTCCAGCAAAGGCTCAACTTTGAAATCCTGCTAAAAGTGAGTGTAATGGGTGTAAGTGAAATGGAGGGTGAAGGGCAAGCTAATATTTAATGAATATTTCAAGCAAACTTGTCCAAAGAATTGAAGACCGACCCACATGTATACACAAATGCACACACGTGTATCCTGCCATCATCTCTGAGTCACGGAGGCAGAGCGAATTGGTCAGTGTGAAAGTTGTTCCTCTCGGGATATTATGGGATGACCTTTGGTTCACTGCCTCGTAGGCTTTTGCTTGTTTCCACTGACAGTTGTGAATCTGTTTGTATTCTGATTGCTCACCCAAGAAATTGTCCTTGGAGGTTTTCAAGCTGCGTGGGCTCTTTGAAGAATGTGTTACTGGTCTAGCTTCTAATTTCCATTTACCATGAAGCAGTTGGTTCAGGTCTAGTTATGCTGGTCTTTTTAAGCACTTGGACTTGGAGATCACCATCTTTGTCATGGTTTTCAGCATGAAAATAGTAAAGATGGAAAATCTTTTCTAAATTAAGTTTTATGTTAATTCCAATGTAATTAGCATACAGTGTTAAATTAGTTTCAGGTGCACAATATAGTGATTCAACAATTCCATACATCACCTGGTATTCATCAAAACAAATGAACTCCTTAATTCTCTTCACCTATTTCACCCATCCCCCACCTCACCTCCCTTCTGGTAATCATCAGTTTGTTCTCTAAGGGTCTATTTCTTTGTATCTCTCTCTCTCTCTCTTTTCCCTTTGCTTGTTTGTTTTGTTCTTCAAATTCCACATATGAATGAGATAATATGGTATTTGTCTTTCTCTGATTGATTTATTTTGCTTAACATTATACTCTCTAGCTCCATCCATATTGTTGCAAATGGTAAGATTTCATTGTTTTTTATGGCTGAATATTATTCCATTATCTATCCCATTATATCTGTATCTGTATATATATATATATATATATATATATATATACACACACACACACACACACACACACATATATCTATATATATAGTGGAATATTTATATATATATAAAATTTATCTTCTTTATTCATTCATCTATCGATGGACATTTGGGCTGCTTTCACATCTTGGCTATTGTAAATAATGCTGCTATAAACAAAGGGATGTATGTGTCCTTTTGAATTAGTGTTTTTATATTTTTTGGGTAAATACCAAGTAGTATGATTACTGGATTGTAGTATAGTTCTGTTTTTAACTTTTTGAAGAACCTCCATACTGTTTTCCACACTGGTTGCACCAGTTTGCATTCCCACCAATGGTGTAAGAAGGTTCCATTTTCTCTACATCCTCCCCAGCACCTCTTGTTTCTTGTGCTGTTGATTTGTAGCCATTCTGATGTGTGTGATGATGAGTGAAGTTGAGGAACATTTTGTGTGTTGGTTGGCCATTTAGATGTCTTCTTTGGAGAAATATCTGTCCATGTCTTCTGCCCGTTTTTTAGTTTAATTATTTGGGTTTTGGTTGTTGAGTTTTATAAGTTCTTTATATATTTTGGGTACTAACCCTTTATCAGAAGTGTCATTTGCAAATATCTTCTCCCATTCAGTGGGTTGTCTTGAGTTTTGTTGATTGTTTTCTTCACTGGGAAGTTCCCATAGTTATTTTTGATGCAGTTCCCATAGTTATTTTTGCTTTTATTTCCCTTCAGGAGATATATCTAGAAAAATGTTGCTACATCTGATGTCAAAGAAATTACTGCATATTGATGCAGTTCCCATAGTTATTTTTGCTTTTATTTCTCTTCAGGAGATATATCTAGAAAAATGTTGCTACATCTGATGTCAAAGAAATTACTGCATATTGATGCAGTTCCCATAGTTATTTTTGCTTTTATTTCCCTTCAGGAGATATATCTAGAAAAATGTTGCTACAGCTGATGTCAAAGAAATTACTGCATATTGATGCAGTTCCCATAGTTATTTTTGCTTTTATTTCCCTTCAGGAGATATATCTAGAAAAATGTTGCTACAGCTGATGTCAAAGAAATTACTGCCTGTGTTCTCTTCTAGGATTTTTATGATTTCAAGTGTCACATTTAGGTCTTTAATCCATTTTTTAAAAGTTTATTTACTTATTTTTAGAGAGAGAGCGTGAGTGAGCGAGCACAAGTTGGGGAGATGCAGATAGAAGGAGAGACAGAATTCCAAGCAGGCTCCACACCTTCAGTACAGAGCCTGATGTGGGGCTCAAATTCACAAACTGTGTGATCATGACCTGAGCTGAGATCAAGAGTCAGATGCTTAAATGACTGTGCCACCCAGGCTCCCTGGTCTTTAATCCATTTTTTAAAGTTTATTTATTTATTTTGAAAGAGGGAAAGCACAAGCAGGAGAGGACCAGAAAGAAAAGGAGAGAGAATCCCAAGCAGTCTCCACATTATCAGTGCAGAGCCTGACTCAGGGTTAGAACTTATGAACTGTGAGATGAACCTCAGCCAAAATCAAGGTTGGATGCTTAACTGACTGAGCCACCCAGGTGCCCCTAACCACTTTGAATTTTTTTTGTGTGTGTATGGTGTAAGAAGGTGGTCCAGTTTCATTCTTTTGCATGTTGCTGTCCAGTGTTCCCAGCACCATTTATTGAAGAGGCTGTCTTTTTACTACTGGATATTCATTTCTGCTTCATCAAGGAATAATTGACCATATAATTGTGGGTTTATTTCTGGGTTTTCTTTTCTGTTTTGTTAATCTATATGTCTTTTTTTGTGTCAGTACCATACTGTTTTGATTACTGCAACTTTGTAATGTAACTTGTAGTCTGATATTGTGATGCCTCCTGCTTTGCTTTTCTTTTTCAAGATTGCTTTGGCTGTTTGTTTGTTTTTGTGGTTCCATATAAATTCTAGGATTATTTGTTCTAGTTCTGTGAAAAAATTTGTTGGTATTTTGATAGGGATTGCATTAAATGTGTAGATTGCTTTGGGTGCTATAGACATTTTAACAATATTTGTTCTTTGATCCACAAGTATTGAATATCTTTCTGCTGCTTTGTGTCATCTTCAATTTCTTTCATCATTGTTTTGTAGCTTTCAGAGTTCAGGTCTTTCACCCCTTTGGTTAAGTTTATTATTAGGTACTTTATTATTTTTTTGAGCACTGGTTAATAGGGTTGCTTTCTTACTCTGTTTATCTGTTAGTTCATTATTTAGTATATAGAAATGTAATAAATTTTATATGTTGATTTTGTATCCTAAGAGTTTACTACCAATTCTAGTAGTTTTTTGGTGGAGTCTTGAGGGTTTTCTGTATGATGTAATCTGCAAATAGTGAAAGTTTTACTTCTTCCTTACCAATATGGATGCCTTTTATTTCTTTTTGTTGTCTGATTGCTGTGGCTAGGACTTCTGGCACTGTGATGAATAGAAGTGGTTAGAGTGGTCATTCTTATCTTGTTCCTGATGTTAGGGGAAAGCTCTCATTTCTTCCCCTTGAGTATGATGTTAGCTGTGGGTTTTTCATATATGGCTTTTATTAAGTTGAACTATGTTCCCTCTAGATCTACTTTGTTGAAGATTTCTATCATTAATGGGTGTTGTATTTTGTCAAATGCTTTTTTGCATCTACTGAAATAATCATATGGTTTTTATCCTTTCTCTTAATGATCTGATGTATCACATTGATTGATTTACAAATATTGAACCACCTTTGCAATCCAGGAATCTCACTGTATCATGATGAATGACTTTTTAAAAATTTATCATTGGGTTCAGTTTACTGGTACTTTGTTGAGGATTTTTGCATCTATGTTCATCAGAGATATTGGCCTATACTTCTCTTTTTTTTGGTGCAGTCTTGAACTGGTTTTGGTATCTGGGTAATGCTGGCTTCATAGAATGAATTTGGAAGTTTCCTTCCTCTTCTGTTTTTTGGAATAGTTTGAGAAGAATGGGTGTTAACTTTTATTTTACTTTATTTTATTTTATTTTATTTATTATTTTAGAGAAAGAGCATGAGTTGGGGGGCAGGAAAGGGGGGGAAGAGAGAGAGAGAGAGAGAGAGAGAGAGAGAGAGAGAGAGAGAGAATATATGAATCTCAAGCAGGCTTCCTGACCTTGATGCAAGTCTCCATTGTATGAACCGTGAAATCATGACCTCATGACCTGAGCTGAAATCGAGTCGGATGCTTAACTCCACTGAGTCACCTCAGGCGCCTCTGTTGGGAGTGTTTTGATTACTGATTCAAGTTCCTTTCTAGTAATGGATCTCTTCAAAGTTTCTATTTCTCCCTGTTTCAGTTTTGGTAGGTTATATGTTTCTAGTAATTTATCCATTTCTTCTAGGTTGTCCAGTTTCTTGGCATATAATTTTTTGTAACATTCTCTTACAGTTGTTTGTATTTCTGTAGTGTTGGTTGTTATTTCTCCTCTTTCATTTTTGATTTTGTTTGAGTTCTCTCTCTCATGAGTTTTTTTTTTTTGATGACCTAGAGGTTTATCAATTTTATTGATTTTTTCAAAGAACCAACTCCTGCTCATTGATCTGTTCTATTATTTTTTGTAGTTTCTGTAAAATTTATTTCTGCTCTAATCTTTATTATTTCCTTCCTTCTGCTGGTTTTAAGTTTTGTTTGTTGTTTTTTTCTAACTTCTTTACATGTAAGGTTAGGTTGTTTACTTGAGACTTTTCTTGCTTCTTGATATAGGCCTATATTGCTATAAATTTTCCTCTTAGAACCCATTTTGCTGAATCCCAGAGATTTAGACTATTCTGTTTTCATTTTCATTTGTTTCCATCTAAATTTTATTTCTTCTTTGATTTCTTTTTGATGCATTCATTGTTTAGTAGCATGTTATCTAACCTCTATGCATTTGTGGTCTTTCCAGATTTTTTCCTGTGGTTGATTTTTAGTTTTATAGTGTTGTGATCAGAAAAGATACATGCTATGACTTTGATCTTTTTGAATTTGTTGTGACTTGCCTTGTGACCTAATATGGGATCTAGTCTGGAGAATGTTCCATGTGCATTTGAAAAGAATGTGTGTACTGATGTTTTAGGATGGGCGTTCTGAATATATCTGTCAGATTCAGCTGGTCCAATGTGTCATTCAAAGCTGATGTTCCCTTGTTGATTTTCTGTGTAGATGATCTCTTTATTGATGTACATGGGACTTTAAAGTCCCTTACTATTACTGTACTACTATTGATTATTTTCTTTATGTTTGTTTCTTTATGTTTGTTGTTAACTGTTTTATTTGGTTGCTACCATATTGAGTGCATAAATACTTACGATTGTTATATATTCTTATTGGATTGTCCCCTTTGTAATTATATAGTGTCCGTCTTTGTCCTTTGTTACAGTCTTTGTTTTAAAGTCTATTTTGTCTGGGGGTGCCTGGGTGGCTCAGTCGACTGAGCTTCTGACTCCAGCTCAGGTCATGATCTCATGGTCTGTGAGTTCGAGCCCCACATCAGGCTCTGTGCTGACAGCTTGGAGCCTGGAGCCTGCTTCAGATTCTGTGTCTCCCTCTCTCTCTGACCCTCCCCCGTTCATGCTCTGTTTCTCTCTCAAAAATAAGTAAACATTAAAAAAAAATAAAGTCTATTTTGTCTGGTATAAGTATTGCTACCCCACCTTTCTTTTGACACCCATCTGCATGATAAATGTTTCTCTATTCCCTCACTTGCAGTCTGTAGATATCTTCAGGTCTGAAATTAGTCTCTAGTAGGCAGCATATAGATGGATCTTGTTTTTATTAATCCATTCTGTCACTCTGTGTCTTTTGATTGGAGCATTTAGTCTATTTACATTCAAAGCAATTATTGATCTGTATGTTATTTATTGCTATTTTGTTACTTGTTTTGTGGTTGTTTCTATGGTTTTTCTCTGATCCTTTTGTCTCTTGCTCTTTTTCATGGTTTGCTGGTTTTCTTGGTGATATACTTGTATACCTTCCTCTTTATTCTGGGCATATATATTACTGTTTTTTAAATTTATAGTTATCATAGATTTGTACATAACATCTAATGCATATAGCAGTCTGTATTAAGTTGATGGTTGCTTAAGTTTGAACCCATTTTTTATTCCTTTCCCCCATGTTTTAGGTATATGGTATCATATTTTACATCCTTTTATTTTGTGAATCCTTTGTGAAAAAAACCTTTCAGTGGTTTTTACAGATGTACCTCTTTTTCACACTCTCATTTATGGTCTTTCCTTTCTACTCACAGAGTCCCCCTTAATATTTCTTGCAGGGCTGGTTTAGTAGTCATGAATGCCTTAGTTTTTGTGTCTGAAACTGAAACTCTTTATCTCTCCTTATATTCTGAATGATAGTCTTGCTGGATAGAGTATTGTTGGCTGCAAATTTTTCCCTTTCAGCACTTTGAATATATAATGCCATGCTCTTCTGGTCTGCAAAGTTTCTGATGAAAAATCTGCTGATATCCTGATAGGGTTTCCCTTGTATGTAACTGTCTTCTTTTCTCTTGCTGCTTTTAAGATTTTTTTCTTCATCACTAATTTTTACCATTTTAATTAGAATGTGTCTTTGTGTAGACCTCCTTGGGTTGATTTTTTGGGGGTCTCTGACTCCTGTATCTGGATATATATTTCCTTCCCCAGGTTAGGAATATTTTCAGCTATTATTTCTTCAAGTAAGCTTTTGCCCCCTTTTTTCTCTCTTCTTTCTCTGGGATCGCCATAATGTCTGTGTTATCAGATATAATGGAGTCACTGAGTTCCCTAAGACTATTCTCAATATGTATGATTTTTTTTCCTCTCGTTTGCTCAGCTTGGTTACTTTCCATTACTTTGTCTTCCAGGTCATTAATTTGTTCCTCTGTTTCATTTAGCCTGCTCTTTATTCCATCAAGTGTATTTTTAATTTATTTATTGTGTCCTTCATCTCTGATTCTTTTTTATCTCTTCATCAAATGTCTCACTGATGTCCTCTGCTCTTTTCCCCAGTCCAGTGAGTATCTTTATGATCCTTACTTTAAATTTAAATTCTCTGTCAGGCTTATTACTCATGTCTGTTTTGCTTAGGTCTCTTGCTGTGATTTGGTCCTATTCCTTTGCTTGGGATATATTTCTCTGTCTCCTGATTTTTTTTGCAATTCTCTGTATATGTTTCTCTGTGTTAGGTAAGTCAACTATCTTCTGCTCTTGAAGGTAGTGGACTTAAAAAGAAGAAGTCCTTAAGTATCCTGTAGTGCAGTATCCCCTGCTTCCCAGGGCCTGTCACTTCAGATAGTTTCTCTTGTGTGTGTTGTATGTGCTTTGCTGCGTTCTTGTATCTTTTCCTTTAGTTTAGTTGTCTGTAGTGGCTCTTTTTGCCTACTGTGGGAAGTACTTGGTCCCTGGCAAGTGTGGCCTGCATTTATACAAGGTAAATGCTGGTTTACTTGCTAATTGAGACCTGGAGCTTTTGCTGTTAGTACTGGTTAGCCTAAGTAAATGGACAAATGGTGCATGGGTGGGTCTTGCACTTTTAACAAAGTGCATCTCAGACTTCTGCAGAGTCTGCTGCTACCAAGACCAAGGCTCTAAAAAGACACAGGTCAAGAGTTGCAATGTTGGTGAGATTTGTACTGATCATCTGGGAGAGAGGCTCTGCGGTGCTGAGACTGAGGCAAGCGTGACTGGAAATGCCAGATCCAGTGAAGGATGGGGCCGGGGGGTGTTGGCAGTAGCACGTTAGGTAGCAAGTATGGGCAAAGCTGGTTCCCACATATGCCTATGTGTTTATGCTGGGGGGTGGGGATGGGAAATGGTGTCTTCCAGCTCCTTTGTTCCTGGAGGAGTCTTTCTGAGATCCCTATCTCTTCAGAACATGCTCTGTAATGAGTAAATCATTCTCCCTCCTCTTTGCCACCCGGTGTTTTTCAAACTTTTGGTTCTACACTGTATCTGCTCAGGCTGCTAGTCAAATTGCATCTTCAAGGGTGGGGACTCAGCTTCCTAATGCCAGCAGAGCTCTCCCAGAGCTGAACACCTTATTTTAAGAATTCTAGGCTTTAATTCCCACTATTTGCAAAAACGCATGAAATTAGGCTCCTCTTGTTTTCAAAGCCAAATGATATGGGGGTTCATCTTCCAGTTTTGGGTCCCTGACTTGATTGTCTTTTTCTTGCCTTTCGCCACGCTTCCAGCTTGCTCCTGTCTGATGGCCACAGTCCCTGTAGGTCTCAAATCGCATGTCCACCTTCTTCAATGTGGTCTCTTCTCCACCTTTGGTTGTGGGGTTTGTTCTATAAATCTTTGGGTCTTTTTCTAGGTGTTTTATCTAGTTTTATCCATGGAAAGAGGTGAGCTTAGGGTACTCCTACACTGCCATCTTCCCAGCAGCACGAGATAGAAAATCTTTGATGTCACTGCTGACTAATGGGTGCTTCAGGGATTGGGTTCACGTGCAGGATTCAGAGGAAGGCAGCTTCTCAAGAAAGAGCTGGAAGCATTGACACAATGTGTAGGCACTTAGCTCTCCCTCATTCTTGTTTATCATTCCTAGGGGCTACTTTACCATGTGGGCAATGCTCATTTCATAGAAAAAATATATGAATATATACACAAATTCAAAAATCCTAAACCTAAACAGAACAGTGAATGTCCTGCATTCTGGAACCCTTTACCACTGCCTTTTTGTTAGAAGGTAATACCTTTGACAGAGATACAGAATTAGTTAGGTAACACTAATACAGTAAATACAGTATTAGTTAGGTGTACAGAGAAAATATAATATCCTTATAGTCTGTGATCAATCTGATCAGTTCTAAAAAGTTCCTTCTCCCCTGGAAAGCCAGGCAGGGTTGAGGAAGGGGTGGGGCTGGGTAGCACTCTTATTTGTTAACATTGGCTGTTCCTTCTGGTTTACAATCCTTTAGCTAATCCACTCTCTCTGGGGTAAATGCCCATGTTTCAGAGTTCCTACCTTTCTCCTGCTCCTCTATAAGATGGTATCTAGGTATATGAGCAGGGTTTATATGACTGCAGAGCCGTGGGCAAGGGCTTGTGCATCCATGTAAGCAAACCTTTGTGTTGCCTTCTGGTCTTCTCTGGACTTTCTGCTTTGGTCTCATGCATCGTCTGCTATTTGCTGCAAGATAGCTGGCTTTGCCTACACTTTGGGACATCATACTTGCACCTATTCCTGAAGTTCATGTTCTATTTGCTTTCCTGTGGTCCTGAAGTCCCCTGTGCACAGAACTTCCACTGAATCCCAGGCCTGGACCAGTGTCACACATCTATACCCACCCTCCACCTGAGGCACCAGGGATTTCTGGATTCCTGCCTGCTGTACTTGCCTGTATGGAGCTTATCTAAAGAGCTACCCTCAGCCCACACTCTGCCAGTGTAGTGTTCTGCATTTTGCTGGAGTTGATGGTGAGTCTGGAACATGAGGCTTCTTTTAGACTAAAGCCTTGTGACCTGCACCAGGCTGTGTCTGATGAAGTATGTCACCAGCCCCATTGACCTGTTTTACAGACCCATCTGTGTGTTTGTACTGTTCCACCAAGAACACTGACCTCTGAGCTCTTTGTTCTACCTTACTTCCATTATCTCCCCACATATTCCCCTTCAATATTTTACTTGCCAGAAGTGATGGGCTTTTTCCCATTTCTTGTCTGGTAGAGACTTCCTTTCTAGATGCACTGTAGCTTTACTTTGATACATAAAGGTAACATAAGTTGTCTTCCTTTCTCAAAAATGCCTGCTTCTTAAGACTATGGTTTTGCCAAAGTCTCAGAAGGAACTTAGTTTGAATCTCAGAACTGAACATTGCCCTTAGTTGAAAATTGCCTTTAGTTCTTAATTATGGGTGTGTATATGTGCATGCATGAGTGTGTATGATTAACCCCTTGGTCTTCTGGTGAAACCTCTGGACCACTTCTCAAAATAATATTTCTAAGTGTATAAATAATATACATGTGATTACAAAGAAACTCAAATATACTGAAATGATGTTATCAAAGTATTAAGGAAACAAATTTGTGATAGTAATATGTGTGTTTCTTAAATTTTTTTAATATTTATTTTTTAGAGAGAGACAGAGCATGAGTGGGGGAGAGGCAGAGAGAAGGAAACACAGAATCTGAAGCAGGCTTAGGGCTCTGAGCTGTCAGCACAGAGTCTGAAGTGGGGCTTGAACTCAGAAACTATGAGATCATAACCTGACCTGAAGTTGGACATTTAACTGACTGAGCCACCCAGGTGCCCCTGTCCTTCTTTATCAATACATTAAATGGGAAGGCCTAATAATTACTTTAGTGTAGTAATAGTAACAATAGTATTTGATATTTCAAGATATTTGCAACAACTGAAATATAAATGAAAATACCCTGACTTTTAATGGTGACAAATTCACAAGTAGGTTGTTGACCACATTCATGGGGGAAGAAAATTTTTAATTTCAACAAAAGGTTAGTGAAAAAATCAAGATAAAAACTTTTTCCCATTTAAGTTCATGTACCCATGGATTCTGTCTCTGGACCTTTTCAGGGTCTAGATCTGTATTCTAGATGGCATCTTCTTTCTCTATGGAAGGATAGGTGTTATTGGGTGAGAAACTACAGGGAGCAAAATTTATAAACTATGGAAATACATGTAAAATATTTCAGAAATTTTCTCTATTAATGTAATCTTCTGATGAAAAACTATTGATACATAAAGTTGAAGTGTGGCATAGTTGAACATTTTGTGTTTTTCTCTTCTCCACATATCTTCCATTTCCCAGTTACCCAGACTGGTTCCATCATTTGATGCTTTACTTAGCATTTCACTAACACTTTATATTTGCCTGGTTTCTTAATACAATTTTTGCTTCTCAAATGTTGCTTTTGAGTAATAATGTAAAAAGTGCTTTTTAAAAAATATAAATCTAGTTCTTTAAGATAAAGGAGTAATTGAAGAGATGGAGTTAGATTCTTTCCTTTGCCTTGATTAGGAGAATCTATATTATGTATCAACTAACCAAAACAGTCTAGTTTTTGATCCACCTAGTTTCATGAAATGATTGCGTGTATGTATGTATGCATATATGTGTTTGTTTAGTTTTGCCAGCTAAACCTGAGAACATTTCCTGTGTCTTCTACTATGAGGAGAATTTTACTTGCACCTGGAGTCCAGAGAAAGAAGCCAGTTATACATGGTACAAAGTAAAGAGAACTTAGTAAGTACCGGAGCTTGTGTGCTATCAGTGGGAGTAAGGGTAGGAGGCAGAGGCTACTGGTTCACTCATGATTCAAGTCACTTCTGAAGTGAAATGTTCTCCTCATTATAACTTCTGGGTGACTCCCGTAGCCTCCAATGGCTGGGATGACACCTTGGCTGCTTGCAGCCATACTGACAGGAGCTGCAACTATGGAGGGAGGGGAGCTATAGCCACATGATGACCTCTTCTCAGAGGCACTGGATTGGCTCAGAGCAGTCACCAGTTATAAGCAGAGTGGAAAAATCTGCTTATTTACTATATTCAGCTATGTTCTTCCTCTTTCCAGAATGTGTCCTAAAACTGTTCCTTTTTCATGGATGCAATGTTAGTAAGTAGGGTCATAAACCCAGAACTAAGAGGGAGATTTACACTAATTTGCTATGTGACCCCTGTTAAACAGTATTCCACCAGGACAGTGCTTCCCCAATTTCTTACTACCTCAAGCATCCCTTTTTATCCTAATCCTATTAGAATAAAAATTACAAAATTTTTATTATTATTCTAGCCAAAAGCTAGATGTTTTAGCAAGTTTATGCAGGGGTTCTTTTTTGAAATTTTGAAAATAGTTCATGAAACCCTTTATGGACTTCATGTTCCCCTAAGAATAAGGATGCCCACACTGGGAAATATTGAAAGATTATCTTTTCCATTCCAAAAAGAGTCTATACTTCCAAGTTTTTGTTTTATTTTGTTTTGTTTTGTTTTTAAATACAATATCTCATTTATACTCTTTTTTCCCCACTCCTTGGAAATTGGTAACTAGTGTTGTAGGGGAAATCCACTTTATGCTTTACAGTAGAAGAAATTGAAAAAAGCAAGCACTATTCCTTGCAGTACTCATATATCAATGAGTATATCAGAGAGATGATTTAACACAGAGGTCAGCAAACTTTTTCTATAAAGGGACAGATAGTAGATATTTTAGGCTTAGAAGGAGGTGGATCTCTGTCAAACTATTTAACACTATTTCTGTAGCAGGTAAGTTGCCATAGACAATATGTAAACCAATGGACCTCACTGTTGTCCAATTAAACCTTATTTACGGATCCTGAAATTTGAATTTCATATACTTTTCACATGCCACAAAGTATTTTTGTTTTTATATATTTTCCCCAACCATTTAACAATGTCAAACCTGTTCTTAGCCTTTGGGCCAATCAAGAATAGGTGGTGGGCTGTATTGGGCCTGTAGGCCTAGTTTGCTGAGCCCTGCTTCTGAAAATAAGAATGATAAAGACCCAATAATCCATGGTACAAATGACTTATATTCTCCTAGACTGTAGTTCTAGGTCCAGTGTTGAATAGAAAGTATCAGTATAATGAAAATCTGGAAACCTCAATAAGTGTACTCCTATTTTTTTGTTATAAGGAGTCACTCCTCCCACCCCCTTCTATCACTCCCTATGGATTGTCATTATGTTCATGAGCTGGTCATGTAGAAAGAGGAAATGCCTGGGTGTCCTTAGGCCTGTGTAGGTCTCAGGTCTGCTGGGCTCTCGAGGACTCCCATACTAGCTTGTACCTTTGTAAGTTTATCACCAAAAATCTTTTTTCCGGGTAGAATGGGAAGGTTTCTTGTGGGTGATCAACTCTGAGAGCAGACGATGGTGGGTCAGTGGTATGAAGAAAAAAACCTTACTGATGCTCAGGAATGATAGGAATAGATTTTTCCCTGGAGAAGAATAAGGAGTTGGATGCCTTTATGGAGGTAGTGACTTTTGAACTGAGATGTGAAGGAGCTCTAAAGATGCAGGAAAGGGAAGAAAAGGATATGTCTCCAAGGTTACAGCATGAATAAATGCAAAATATTCAACTACAGTGATAGTGCTAGTAACAATGATAGTAACATCTCATCTTTAGAATAAGTGGCTGAACTTTTAAAAGCACTTAATGCATATTAGCTCATTTCATCCTCATAACAGTGCTATACTATAGGTATATTACTATTCTCATTTTAGATGGGAAAACTCAGGCAAGGAGAGGCTAGGAAACTTGCCCAAAGCACAGAATTCAAACCTGATCTTTTTCCAGAGTTTGTGATGTAACCATGACTCAACATTATTCTGGAGGCCATTTTTTTTGCACTGTACAACTATAGAAAAACTTTAAAGTCCTTTCTATTTTCAAAATTCCACGATTCTATACATCTAAGCTCCTTTGCTCCCAGCCCCAGCCAACACTGGGACCGTGTATGGTGGGGGTTTTTCTGTTTTCTGCCAACTTCAACTCCTACATAATCCCTAGAGCTGTGGGACTATATCTATACCTACCCATCTGATTCCTATCAGTCTTTGTACTTGTCTTCATTAAGTTATAGTTTGATAGGATTTAAGTTATCTATCTGGGATATATAGATATCTCTCTATCAGGAAAATAATTTTCATGGGTTTTCTGAAAATAGTGTATGCCAACGGTAGAAAATTCAATTTGAAAAATGTAAAGAACGTAAAAAAAAAAAAAAATCGCTTGAAATTTCATCACCAAAGGTAACAGCTTTACATTTTGCTGAGCACCTTTCCAGACATCTGTAAGAACAGTTATATAAATATGTAAGTTTATATAAATTTGATTATTCTGCATATAATATGCATATTTTTTTTACCACCAATAGAGTATGGCCATCTTTCCATATCAATAACTATAGATATATTAAAAACTATTTAAAATTCTACTTATGTATCCACCATACTTTATTTAATAAATCCTCTTTGATTTTAATTTTCTTTTTAGAATAACTTCCCAAGACTAGAATTTGGGGTTTTCAAGGGCCTATTCAGTATTTCTTACCAATAGGAAATACAAGTATAGTTTTTGATGGATGTAAAGAGTTTCAAGCAAGTCTCCATGTCTCATAACATCTCAGACAAGAAGCGGGTAACTTGGAACTCTCCTTGGAAGTGATGAGGAAGGCATTTGGAGAGGGGCACTCTATTCTAAACGATATAGTCTTCAAGAGAAACCCAAAGTAAAACTAACAAATACATGCTTAATATATTAAGTATGGCTTTGTTTCCAAACTGCTGTACTAAACTCATGTTGAATTGCTTTTTCCTTCAAAGCTCTTATGGATATAAAAGTGATATTTGTCCAAGTGATAATTCTACAAGAGGAAATCATACTTCTTGTTCCTTTCTTCCTCCAACAATAACAAACCCAGATAATTACACCATTCAAGTGGAAGCTCAAAATGCAGATGGTATAATTAAATCTGATATAACACATTGGAGCTTAGATGCTATAAGTAAGTATTATTTTTTATTCTTATATACTCTTTTATTAAAAGATACCCCCTTTTTTTTCTTGAAAGAGATACAGACACAAAAGTAGACTCAAAGCTTAAGGATATAGTTCATATGTGTCATGAATATACCAAGGGTTATGAGTATGCATAAGAGTTCCTTATTCTCCACATCTTTACCCGTGCTTTTTTTGTTGTCTTTTTGTTACTAGCCATTGTGATTGGTATGAGGTAATATCTCATTGTGGTTTTCTCTGATTATTAGTGATGTTGAGCATCTCTACATGTACCTCTTAGCTATCTATTTGTCTTTGGAAAATGTCTATTCAGGTCCTCTGTCCATTTTAAAATTCAGACTGTGATTTTCTTGGTGTTGAATTGTATGAGTTCTTTATATATTTTGGATTTTAACCCCTTATTGAATATATCATTTGCAAATACCTTCTCCCATTCAGTAAATTTCCTTTTCATTTTGCTGATGATTTCCTTCACTGTGCAAAAGCTTTTTATTTTGATGAGGTCCCAATAGTGTATTTTTGCTTTTGTTTTACTTGCCTGAGGAGACCTATCCAAAAAAATGTTTCTAAGGCTGATGTCAAAGAGATTGCTGACTATATTTTCTTTAGGATTTTTATGGTTTCAGGCCTCACATTTAAGTTTTTAATACATTTTGTGCTTATTTTTGTACATGGTTTGAGAAAGTGGTTCATTTTCATTCTTTTACATAAAACTGTCAAGTTTTCTCAACACCATTTATTGAAGAGACTCTTTTATCCCCATTGTATATTCTTGCCTCCTTTGTCTTATATTAATTGATGATATAAGTTTATGCTTATTTCTGGACTCTCAGTCCTGTTCCACTGATCTTTGTGTCTGTTTTTATGTCAGCACACCTTGAAATCTTGGATTGTGATACCTTCAGCTTTATTTTTGTTTCTCAAGATTACTTTCATTATTTGGGGTCTTTTGTGGTTCCATACACATTTTAGTATTATTATCTTTTTAATTCTGGAATCTGTAAATTGCTTTGGGTGGTGTAGACATTTAAAAATTTTTAGTTCTTGGGGCTCCTGGGTGGTTCGGTTTAGCATCCGACTTCAGCTCAGGTCATAATCTCATGGTCTGTGAGTTCAAGCCCCGTGTCAGGCTCTGTGCTGACAGCTCAGAGCCTAGAGCCTGGAGCCTGTTTCAGATTCTGTGTCTCCCTCTGCCTCTGCCCCTCTCCCACTCATGCTCTGTCTCTCTCTCTCTCTGTCAAAAATAAATAAACATAAAAAATTTTTTTTAATTTTTAATTCTTCAAATCCATGAGCATGGTATATATCTTTTCATTTGTTTGTGTTGTCTCAATTTCTTTTACTAATGTCTTATAGTTTTCAGAGTACAGGTCTTTCATGTCCTTGTTTAAATTTATTCCTAGGCATTTTATTCTTATTGATGCAAGTGTATCTCCTCCTTCATTACTCGTGTATAGAAATGCAACAGATTTCTGTATATTAATTTTATATCCTGCAACCTTATTGAAGTCATTATTTAGAAGAATTTTTAATGCAAGTGGGTATACGCTGATTGCACAGTGTGATTTAAAAAGATGAAAGTTTTACTTAGCATAATAGAAAATTTGCTTAAAAATATACAAATGCTTACATAGAAAAAAGCCTGGAAATACACCAGAAAGTTATAATGGCTATCTCTGAGGTTGATGGCATTATGGATGATTTAAACTTTTTCTTTGTATTTTTCTATATTAAAAAGATTTTTTTAGAATGAGCATATACTACTTTTAAAACCAGAAAAAAAATTGCATATCTTCAGAGAGAGAGACTTAGGATGAGAATGTTTGTAGTATTCAAGGAAAATGAAAGATGCTTTCTACTGGACACTTCTGGGTTGAGAGGAGTGTAGAGTAGATAAGGTAAACGGCCCATTTTCTGGTTGTTTTACCTCCTTTCTTCTTGGCGTAAGATCTGACCCATTTAGTAAAATGTATATTTGCAGAAAAATCATAGGAATCTATCCTCTCCTCAGAGGCCATCCCTTTTTTTGGTGGGAGTGAGGCGGTGGGAGAAGTGGGGATGGCAGCATTCCTTTTGCACTGCCTTCCTAATGCCATCTGCATATAGCAGATTACAAAATAAGCCCTACCATTTCGTTTCTACTTTTCTTTTTTTTTCTTTTTTTCTTTTTTATTATTTATTTTTGAGAGAGAGAAAGAGTGCGAGTTAGGGAAGAGCACAGAGAGAGAGGGCGGGGGTGGGGGGGACACAAAATCTGAAGCAGGCTCCAGGCTCTGAGCTGTCAGCACAGTCTGATGCAGGTTCTCAAACCTGCGAACCACAAGATAATGACCTGAGCCAAAGTCGGACGTTTAACCGACTGAACCACCCAGGTACCCCTCTACTTTGCTTTTTTCCAGTTTTAGGTGGATGCTATTAACATCTTCTGATCTTTTTGAAAATATGAGAAATTTAGGATTTTTATTTTCAGCGAAAATTGAACCACCTGAGATTTTCAGTGTGAAACCAGTTTTGGGCGTCAAACGAATGGTTCAAATAAAATGGATACGGCCTGTGTTGGCTCCTGTTTCATCTACTTTAAAATACACACTTCGATTCAAAACAGTAAATAGTGCCTACTGGGTAAGTATCCTATTACAATGTTTCTATTAGAGGGCCCAAAGAAAAGAATTATTGATAACTTTTTTTTTTTTTTTTTTTTTTTTTTTTTTTTTTTTTTTACTGGGAATCATTTTTTTTCAATTTTCTACCTTAAAAATAGAAGACAGATAATAATGAGTACTTTTCTTCCTAGTTTCCCATTAGGGCCTTTTGGATTGGACAAGTATTTCACTATAGGCATCTTGCATTCAAAGCACAGGGACATATTAAAGAGTGAGAAGTTTACTTTTGAATTCCACTCTGGTTTGTGTATAGCTATGTCAATGGCTGAGATTCTGTGGCTTGTCCATTTCCTTTTTTATTTTTCCAACTCTTTATGAAATTGTGATATATAACTTGTATTTGGAAAAATGAACAAATCATAGCTGTTGTATTTAATAAATTATTATTAAGTTGGCACTCATGTTAAAACCAGTGAGGTCAAAAAAAGCATGCCAAAGTCCCCTGCTTATCCCTTCCGATGACAACCCCGACACTGCCTTAGAGCTGTTATCTTGATTTTCATGGTAAATGCTTCTTTGGTTTTTATTATGGGTTTACCGTTTAAACCTGCATCTCTGAACAACACAGTTTGACACATTATGTAATAGAAATCCGTACATTTTGTATTTTTTAAAAAATATTTGACTTCCTTCAGTATTGTACTCTTAAGATTCATCTATGTTATGTAATGCTGGAGTTTATACATTTTAATTGTTTTATAGTATTCCATTATGTACTAATTAATTTGCATTTACCTGACTTTTAATTGCATTAATTTATTGCATTAATTGCATTAATTAATTTAATTTGCATTTACCTGACTTTTAATGAGGTTGTATACCTTTTTATGTGTTTTTTGGCTATTTGGAGTTCTTTGTGAAATGTTGATTTAAGCCTTTTGCTCATTTTTTTCTAATGGGTGGTCTGAGTTTTAAATTGACTTGTAGGAGTTTCTTATACATTTTATTTATGAGTTTTTTTTTAATCTGCTATGTGTGTTACAGACATTTATCACTATGTGGTTTGCCATTTCACTGTCTTAATGGTGACTTTGGAGGAGCATAACTTCTTAATTTTTAACATTTTTAACAATTTTCAACAATCCTTTCTTACTTCAAAGTTCAGAGTATATTCTTCTATTTCCATCAATGCAACCTGAAATTATATCAATCTTTTTTTGGTAACTACTATATATATATTTTTAATGTTTATTTATTTTTGAGAGAGAGAGAGAGAGATATCAACCTTTTTTTGGTAACTACTATATATATATTTTTTTAATGTTTATTTATTTTTGAGAGAGAGAGAAAGAGAGAGAGGGTGAGGGAGGGACAGAGAGAGAGGGAGACACAGAATCCAAAGCAGGCTCTAAGCCCTGACCTGACAGCACAGAGCCTGATGTGGGACCTGAATGCATGAACTGTGAGATCATGACCTGAGCCAAAGTCGGAAGCTTAACCGACTGAGCCACCCAGGTGCCCCTGTAAACACTACATATTGTTGACTCTTAATCAGATCCTAGCCAATTAAATCAGTTAAACCTTTAACATTTTTTCCTCATACACAAGATTTTCTAGTAAAACACATGTCCACTGTCTTAAAGTTTATTGGTTTTTAAGATAAGTGGAGGCATTATCAGCATTTCAGCCAATTTAGAATCTTTATTTTACCACCAAAACTTACAGTTAACTTTTAACTTTCTGACTTTTCAATATCCTCAGATTTTATAACTCTTAACTTGTATACCTTTATCAAATCATTAATAAAAATAGTGACTATGTCAGAGCCCTGTGGTAAACCATTAGAGACTATTCAGAGATATCAACCTTTTTTTCTCTGAGTGTGGTCATTTACTTATGTTTCTGTGAATATGCATAATTACTGTCATAATCATTCAGCCTACTCTTACTGTCTTGACCATGACACTATTACTAGACTTTGCTGAAATTCATAGATACTTTATTGCATTCTCTCCTAGTCTAGAGCTCTTTCAGAAAAGAAAATTGGTAAAGTTTCACTTATTACATGTTTAAGGTAAGAGAAATAATGATGTCCACTCTTCCTCTCAGCTTCTTTTCTAAGCCAGCTCTGGAACCATTCTCCTAGTACCTGCCTTCATGTACCACAAGACTAATTAATTTGTAGTTTCTGGAACCCAGAACAGAATACCTAAGCAAGGAAGTTCCTGGTACAACATAAGTCCATCTTCCTTCACATCACCAGTTATGGTCTAAGTAAACCTGAGGAATTGCTAGGAATTGGTACTGTCTAGCGATCCTTGATTTACCCTGTTTGTCTGAGCCCAGAGTCCTCCGGCCACTGAGATAGGATTCAATAAGAAAAACCAGGATTTCTGTTCCTCTGGAAAATGAGCAAGCCATGTAGAACACTAAGTGAGGGAAGCACGTGTAAATTACCCCAGATTTCAGCATCCTGTACCCACCTCTTTGAGAAACTCACTTGCATCTGCCCTCATCTTTGCTTTATTCCTTCCAGTCCTTGAGCTAAGAGGTCATTTCTCCTGCTCTGCTGAAGGAAGTGAGAAGGAAAGTGGAATGTGCTGTCAGTATCTCCCTCCTTTGAGCATTCAAACACAATAATTTTTAAACTCAATTATACCAACCCAATTTTTCTATGGAAAAAGGTCCAAATCCTTAATCCTCCAACACTTGAACCCTATCAACCCCTCCAACCTCATTTTTCATCCTGCCCTTGGTTCTCTACTAACTAGTTCTGGATTGCTACTTTCCCTTGTGTCATGTTGTTTCACTATTCTGTGTCTTTGCTTTTGTACCTCTACTCCCTCGCCAAACTTCGTTAAACCTGTTCATGTCTTAGAACTCAGTTCTGACATATTTCCTTCTGAGCACCTGAACTAGGTGCTCCTCCTCCATCACCACACTTAACACTCAACACAGTCATTTAAAGTCCTATCTCCCTGCATTAGACTGTAAAAAAATCCCAATATGTCCATATAGCAGGACTTAGGTTTGTATAATGCTGTGTGTGTTGCAAAGTGCTTTCTTACACTCCAGACTATTTAATCTTTGCATATATCTATAAATGAGGCATCACTATTATTATTTTTACATATTAGGAAATCGTGGTGCACAGAGCTTAAATCACCTAAGATCCCAGGGTTTGTAAGTTGCAAACCTGAGCCCAAGTTTTCTGACTCTAAGTTGCCATTCATTTGACCATATTTTAGCAACCTCCAGACCATCTTCCTGTTGCCTAGTCTAAGGAGTTTCTGCCTTTAAAAATAGAGCTATGTGAGAACTCTGCCAAAGAATATCAAGAAGGTTTTAAAAGTTTGATTCAGGCTTTGCACCAACACTTCTGACTCATCTCTTAAAACATAAACACTTTGGGCGAGCTAGGATTTGGCACAAAGTATAGGTTGTTAGAAATAAACCCGATGAAGTTAATTAGTGTTTTGTTAGGAGTCCTTTGTGTTGAGCTGGGGAAATCTTAGTTGAGTCTATATATGGAGGATCAGTTGGTCCTGGACTGTATGAGGGCCACAGGTACTTGCCTGGACAAAAAGCCAAACTGAAAGAAGCCTTTCAGGCAGATACGTAGTTTGAAAGGCTGAGCAGCTTTTTTTCCCACTTATGGGAAAGGGCTGTAAAGAACATGCTTGGTTAGCTACATTAGGCAAAGCTTACTGAACATGAATGTGAAGAGCCCCAGCTTGTAGACCAAGTATGTGCTTGACGGTACTCGCAAAGCAGGAAGAAAATTTTGAAAGATTGTTATAAAAGAATATTACATATTTAAAAGAGCTTAAAAGGACAACAAAACTTTATTAGACTTCTTTGTGGATTAATATAGTTTTATTTTGATTTGTGTATGGAAGATACCATGCGGTTGTCTGTCTTATAAAGGTCTTAATATCGCCCCAAATGAGCCCCATAACTAAGCTAAGTTGGGGAAGGCTGCTTTCTCTGAGATGTGGGATTGTCCCAGTGACCCTATTCTGCCATTACAACATCTCCAGGGGCTGTTAGAGGTGGGCGCTCAGGGAACTTTGGATTCAACAGTGAAACTGCCCTTGCCTCTGGTTCCTACATCCTTTTCCCAACACCATCTTCCTAGATTCAGAGTTTAGAAGTTTCCATCTGCGGCTGAGATGCTCAGGTTTTTGCCACATACATATATTCTCATTTTGTTCAATTTCCTTTAGGCCCAAGACCTATCGTTATTTAGTTATTTTCACAGCTGTTATATATACTTTCTTCTCTCACAGGGTTTTATGGGACTAGTGTGCATATTCACAAAATAGACATGCCTATTAGTGCAGTTTATTAATCAACTCAATGTAAGTTCATATAAACCAACAGCTAAAATTTCATCTTGCAACAACAGTGACCATGCTCAAAAATAAATAGCTGAATTTTTAGTGTCTCTTGGAGAGTTGGGTCCAAAAGGGACTTGAGAGATTATATAAAGCAGTGTGTTCATTTTACTAATGAGGAAACTGAAGTCTAGAAAGGAGAAGTGATTTATTTACCTCTCCCCCTCCACTTCCCCCACAGAATGTCAAAATGAATTTATGCATCCAGGCTGCTGAGATCCTTAGCAGCCCTACTGGTTACCTAAAGACCAATAGTTTGCAATGGAAGATTTGGGTAAAGGGGAAGTATGTAGGAGTTAGGAATGCTGTATTCTGATTCCAGTTATGCCTATAACAAACCCTGAAGTAGTCCACAGTCACTTAACTTTTGGGCTCTTGTCCATTACATGAGATTGAACTTAATGCCACTGAGGTCTCTGTTAGTACTGTTCTATGAGGCCTTATATCTAGGTATTGGAGTCACCTGCAGTATTTACACTGAGGCCCAGGTTGCCCTCAGTCCCATGACTCCACCTTGTATTTTCCAGAACAAGACTCTGCACACTCACATCAGCCAGGATGGGGTGGGGGGTGGGTGTGTGGGCATGAATCTCTGCCTTACAAGCTTAGAGACAGGAAATGGGGAGGGTGGTGGTTCATGGGGTGACTCACATCTGTTTAGGTGCAAGTGATCCCCAGGCATGTGTGAGGTTTATCTATGAAAATGATATTTTTTGAAACCTGAGATACAATGCTTCAAGTTCCAAAAATGTAAGAGAGAGTTGGGGTGTGAAGAAGAAAAATGGAAAGATAACAGGTGATCTCTCATCCAGCTCAGAGTCATCTTTGTCTTTTAGATGGAAGTCAACTTCACCAAAGAAGATATTGATAGAGATGAAACCTACAACCTCACAGGACTGCAGGCCTTTACAGAGTATGTTATAGCTCTGCGATGTGCCACTAAGGAGTCCATGTTCTGGAGTGGTTGGAGCCAAGAAAAAATGGGAACAACTGAGGAAGAAGGCAAGCTGGTCCCTTGCAATTCCTTTTCTGCCTGCTCTGGTATAAGGTGGCCTGGGCCTAGCCTTAGTGGGTTTTGTCCAGTGTTGTACTTGGAAATCATGGAATCTCACAGTCCTAGAGCATGGACAATCTGTATGTTCCCTCTCTATAAGGCACTTACCTGAGCCCACAGGATAAACCAGCCCTCCTCAGATGGTCTGAGTTAGCATCTTCTTGCCCCAAAGGCAAAAGATCTTTTATTACTACTTTTATTAAGTTCTTATACTATACATGAAACAGCATAATACTATTTAAAGGTATCTTATGATACATTAAAGATATATATTGTAAACCCTGCAGCCACCACTAAAAAATTAAAAAAGGTATAATTACTGAGGGAAAAAAAGGTCAGATTCTTAATGACAGTGAGAGAGAAAGAGAAAGGGACTATACAGTGAATGAGTGCTTACCATGAGTCAGGATGGTCATTCAGAATAGTACTTTAAATCTATCTTGGCTTAGATTCCAGCATGGCTGTGGAGTGATTTTGGGCTAGATAACTAATGTCTAAGCCTCAGTTTTCTCAATATTTTTTTTTGTATACACATGTTCATAGCAGCTTTATTTAAAATAATAAAAAAAAATAACGGAAAGGTCCATCAACTAGTGAAAGAATAAACAAACTATGGTATAACCATACAAGGCAATACAATTAAACACTAAAAAATGAACAAACTAATGATACATGCAACAACATGAATATCTCAGAAGCATTATGTTAAGTAAAAGAAACTGGACACAAAAGACTAAATATGATTTTCAATTTATTGGAAATTCTAGAAAAGGCAAAAAATAGTGACAAATAGCAGATGAATGGTTGTCAATGGGTAGGAATAGAGGCAGGGGACTGACTGCAAAGGAGAACAGTTTCCTCAATATTTATTCCCCTTTTCCATAATGGAATATCATTTGTAAAATTGAGTTAAAAGCAGTACCTACATTTTAGTGTTATTTTAAAAATGAAATAATGTATTTAGCTCATAGTAAACATTCAATAAATGCCAAGTTATCTACTATTTTTATTAACTCTTCCAAGAGCCCTATAAGATATGTGGAATCACCCCCATTTGGAAGTGAAGGAGCCAAGTTTCAGAAATATTAGTAAATCACTTAAGGTTACTCAGCATGTGTTACCATTCTTTATAAATCAAGAATCTTTCCCAGTGCCTGTTCTGTAGTAGATAGTCAATAAATGTCTGATGAATGTATCAGTTTCCTTTGGCCACTGTGACAAATTATCACAAATTTAGTGACTTACAACACAGCTTTTTCTTTTTTTTTTTAATTTTCTTTTTTCTTTTTTCTTTTTTTTTTATTATATGAAATTTATTGTCAAATTAGTTTCCATACAACACCCAGTGCTCATCCCAAAAGATGCCCTCTTCAATGCGTATCACCAACCCTCCCCTCCCTCCACCCGCCGTCAACCCTCAGTTTGTTCTCAGTTTTTAAGAGTCTCTTATGCTTTGGCTCTCTCTCCCACTCTAACCTCTTTTTTCTTTTTTTTCCTTCCCCTCCCCCATGTGTTTCTGTTAAGTTTCTCAGGATCCACATAAGATTGAAAACATATGGTATCTGTCTTTCTCTGTATGGCTTATTTCACTTAGCATCACACTCTCCAGTTCCATCCACGTTGCTACAAAGGGCCATATTTCGTTCTTTCTCATTGCCACGTATTACTCCATTGTGTATATAAACCACAATTTCTTTATCCATTCATCAGTTGATGGACATTTAGGCTCTTTCCATAATTTGGCTATTGTTGAGAGTGCTGCTATAAACATTGGGGTACAAGTGCCCCTATGCATCAGTACTCCTGTATCCCTTGGATAAATTCCTAGCAGTGCTACTGCTTGGTCATAGAGTAGGTCTATTTTTAATTTTTTGAGGAACCTCCACCCTGTTTTCCAGAGCGGCTGCACCAATTTGCATTCCCACCAACAGTGCAAGAGGGTTCCCGTTTCTCCACATCCTCTCCAGCATGTATAGTCTCCTGATTTGTTCATTTTGGCCACTCTGACTGGCGTGAGGTGATATCTGAGTGTGGTTTTGATTTGTATTTCCCTGATGAGGAGCGACGTTGAGCATCTTTTCATGTGCCTGTTGGCCATCCGGATGTCTTCTTTAGAGAAGTGTCTATTCATGTTTTCTGCCCATTTCTTCACTGGATTATTTGTTTTTCGGGTGTGGAGTTTGGTGAGCTCTTTATAGATTTTGGATACTAGCCCTTTGTCCGATATGTCATTTGCAAATATCTTTTCCCATTCCGTTGGTTGCCTTTTAGTTCTGTTGATTGTTTCCTTTGCTGTGCAGAAGCTCTTTATCTTCATGAGGTCCCAATAGTTCATTTTTGCTTTTAATTCCCTTGCCTTTGGGGATGTGTCAAGTTAGAAATTGCTATGGCTGAGGTCAGAGAGGTTTTTTCCTGCTTTCTCCTCTAGGGTTTTGATGGTTTCCTGTCTCACATTCAAGTCCTTTATCCATTTTGAATTTATTTTTGTGAGTGGTGTAAGAAAGTGGTCTAGTTTCATTCCTCTGCATGTTGCTGTCCAGTTCTCCCAGCACCATTTGTTAAAGAGATTGTCTTTTTTCCATTGGATATTCTTTCCTGCTTTGTCAAAGATTAGTTGGCCATACTTTTGTGGGTCCAATTCTGGGGTCTCTACTGTATTGCATTGGTCTATATGTCTGTTTTTGTGCCAATACCATGCTGTCTTGATGATTACAGCTTTGTAGTAGAGGCTAAAGTCTGGGATTGTGATGCCTCCTGCTTTGGTCTTCTTCTTCAAAATTAATTTGGCTATTTGGGGCCTTTTGTGGTTCCATATGAATTTTAGGATTGCTTGTTCTAGCTTCGGGAAGAATGCTGCTGCAATTTTTTTTTTATAATTTTTTTTTTTTTTCAACGTTTTTTAGTTTTATTTTTTTGGGACAGAGAGAGACAGAGCATGAACGGGGGAGGGGCAGAGAGAGAGGGAGATACAGAATCGGAAACAGGCTCCAGGCTCCGAGCCATCAGCCCAGAGCCTGACGCGGGGCTCGAACTCACGGACCGCGAGATCGTGACCTGGCTGAAGTCGGACGCTTAACCGACTGCGCCACCCAGGCGCCCCTGCTGCTGCAATTTTGATTGGGATTGCATTGAATGTGTAGATAGCTTTGGGTAGTATTGACATTTTAACAATATTTAGTCTTCCAATCCATGAGCACGGAATGTTTTTTCCATTTCTTTATATCTTCTTCAGTTTCCTTCATAAGCTTTCTATAGTTTTCAGCATACAGATCTTGTACATCTTTGGTAAGATTTATTCCTAGGTATTTTATGCTTCTTGGTGCAATTGTGAATGGGATCAGTTTCTTTATTTGTCTTTCTGTTGCTTCATTGTTAGTGTGTAAGAATGCAACTGATTTCTGTACATTGATTTTGTATCCTGCAACTTTGCTGAATTCATGTATCAGTTCTAGCAGACTTTTGGTGGAGTCTGTCAGATTTTCCATGTATAATGTCATCTGCAAAAAGTGAAGCTTGACTTCATCTTTGCCAATTTTGATGCCTTTGATTTCCTTTTGTTGTCTGATTGCTGATGCTAGCACTTCCAACACTATGTTAAACAACAGCAGTGAGAGTGGACATCCCTTTTGTGTTTCTGATCTCAGAGCAAAAGCTCTCAGTTTTTCCCCGTTGAGGATGATATTAGCTGTGGGCTTTTCATAAATGGATTTTATGATGTTTAAATATGTTCCTTCTACCCCGACTTTCTCGAGGGCTTTTATTAAGAAAGGATGCTGAATTTTGTCAAATGCTTTTTCTGCATCGATTGACAGGAGCATATGGTTCTTATCTTTTCTTTTATTAATGTGATGTATTACATTGATTGATTTGCAAATGTTGAACCAGGCCTGCAGTCCAGGAATGAATCCCACTTGATCATGGTGAATAATTCTTTTTATATGCTGTTGAATTCGATTTGCTAGTATCTTACTGAGAATTTTTGCATCCATATTAATCAGGGATATTGGCCTGTAGTTCTCTTTTTTTACTGGGTGTCTGTCTGGTTTAACACAGTTTTTTCTTTTATAGTTCTGGAAGTCAGAGGTCCAGGAGTCAAGGTGTGGACAGGGTTGTTTCCTTTTGGAGACTCTGAGGGTATTATGTTTTCTTACCATTTCCAACTTCTCATGGTTACCTGTATTCCTTGGCTGATGACCCCTTCCCCCATATATTGAACATCAATCTAATGTCTGCTTCCATCATCACATTACTTTTTTCTCATTTTTTGTGCTAAGTCTCTGCCTCTTTCTTCTAATGACCTTCATGAAAACATTTAGGGCCAACTTGTATAATTCAGAATCATCTTCCCAACTCAAGATGCCAACTTAATCACATCTGAAAGGCCCTTTGGCCATATAAGGTAACATTTACAAACTGCAGGGTTTAGGACTTAGGTCTTTGGGGCCCATTTTTCAGTCTAACACAATGAATGATGAATGAATGGATGAATGAATGAATGAATGACTAGATGAATATTTGGTGATGGTCACACATCTTTTGAAATAAGGAGATTAAATGCAAAATTCTGATCCTTCTAAAACTTTGAGGCTTTACTCTCATTTGTTTGTAAGACACATGGGGTTCTAGCCCATACATTTCCCAAAACCACACACCCGGCCATGGTTTCAGGCCCTTCTTCTTCTCCTTTACAGCCAAGTACCACACTGGTATCAGGTAACATCAACAGTCAATTTCTATGTTCCCTGGTTCATATGACAACAGCTTATTCCTGTGGATCTTGGTTGAGTTTCCTACGAGACCAAGTTGGTATTAATAGATGTTTAGCACATTCACAGATATGGTCAGATGTCTGGAAATAATCCCATGTTCTGAATTTTGTAACCCCGCCTGGAGATGTTCATGCTTGGTCTGAACTACCCCTTGGTGGATGTGGTTACAATACAGGGGTTCATGCAGTACATAGTAAATTGTACTAGATGACTTCTGAAAGCTCTTGTCACCCTAAGATTCCATTCTTCTATGCTATTCAGGCATCTAGTCTTCTATGCCAGGCTCTAGCAGTAAAGAAAAAGTCATAGAAAATCCCAAGTCATATGTCTTTAAGTACTTAGAATAGTGCCTTACAAATGGTAAGGGCTCAATAAATCCTACATAAATAAGAATGCAGACATGACTGAAACAAGTCAGGTTGTGGATCTAGTGTAACTTTTGGTTAAAATTACATACAATATTTGGGAACACATTTACACTCTACAGACATCACCTCAGAGTGTCAAATGAATACAAATAGAACAGTTTACAAATATCAAACAGCATGTAAATTGCACAGCAAAAAATGGCCCATTGCTTATAATCACTTGGACTACTCAGTTGTTGTCTTAACTGGGCCCTCCCTTTTAAAAAATTCAAATGCAATGCATGCACTATCTTTGAGCAAAGCATCCTCTGCCTTTGCTACACCTTTTGGCAGGTGGTCTGGGGGATTAAGTTCCACTTCAGGTGTAATCATGTTTTGCACTGCCCTTCTCCTCTTTGTAGCTGGTAGTCTTCTCTCCAGTGATCTCCTGGTACCATTATGGCTTGTGTCTTAATTTAACTCATGACAGCCCAGCCAACTCTCTAATGTCCATTTTATCCACTCGTTTTGCTGCCAGAAACAAGATTTACCATTTCAGCTGATGTATTATTTCGGCTAGTTTGGCTGTTATTAATTAGCAGAACACTAGATGTTGGTGTTCTCTGCCTTTGGCTAATTGAATCAAACCAACACTTATAAATCATAGTCATCACTATAGAACTTTTACTTTTGTTTTTCTTCATTTTTAAAGGATCCCAGAGAAAATTGATGAAATGCACAACCCAGCCCCCAGCAAATCCTAATTTCTACTACATGACACAGATGTAGTTATATTTTGATCCTGGCTTTATTTCCTAAAAGTTTGTAACACTGCCCAGTTAGAAGCTTCGCTTCTCTGTATTTCAGAAATGGAGATAATAATACTGCTGTACCTAATTATAGGGCTTTAGAGATTAAATGAGATAATTGAGGTAAAATGCTTAGTATAGTGACACTTGCTAAAAGTTGACTCTTCTGTTTCTTTAAAAGTTTACTTATTTTGATTGGAGAGGGGGAAGGGCAGGGAGAGAGAGAATCCCAAATAGGGGATTCTACACTGTCAACACAAAGCCCAACTTGGGCTCGATCTTTTGAGATCATCATCTGAGCCAAAATCAAGAGTCAGGAGTTTAACTGACTGAATCACCCAGGTGCCCCAAAAGTTAAACATTCTTATTGTTGGTCTTCAGCAAGGCACCAGTAAGTATGTGAAGTGTCTAACTGGTGGTGGTTGTAGGTATTATCAGATTGTAATGGAAACAACATAGCATCAAATTGTTGCTAATGGGCCCAAAGAATTGATGTCTTTGAATATGTAGATATTTTTATGGATTTGGAAAAATTTAATTTTGCTCTTTTATGAATACAGAATTACTACTTTTTAAAAAATTTATTTATTTATTTTGAGAGAGAGGAACCACAAGCAGGGGAGGGGCAGAGAGAGAGGGAGACAGACAGAATCCCAAGCAGGCCCTGTGCTCTCAGCATGGGCCATATTGTGGAGCTCAAACTCATGAGCCTTGAGATCATGACCTGAGCTGAAACCAAGAGTTGGACACTTAATCAACTGAGCCACCCAGGTACCCCCAGAATTATCACTTTTCTAACTTTGATTATACTGCAAGTCCATTACTAGCTCATGGTGAACGGAAACTTGGCTGTTAATTGCAGAAGATATACATGCTACTTAGGTAGTGGTTGTACTAAAAGCTGCATCTATGGGAAATCTATATTAGTAAAACTGTTCCTCTTCGAACTTTATCTGCAGGAAATAGTGGCCTCAGTGAAAGGAGAAAATGCCTAATTAAATCCATTTGCTATCACTTCGTACTACAACTAAATCTAAACTAAATGGGATAAATCTAAGGAGAATTTCACTCATATTTCTAACCAAGTGTCTGGAATGATTGGTTATTTAATAATCAGTTTATGGGGCTGTTAGTTGGCTCATTTGGTTAACTGACTCTGAACTTGAACTCTGCCTTTGCTCACATCTCATTGGCTTGTAGACAGGAGTAGTTGTAGAAATGTGATTCTCCATTGATGACAAGATTTAATTGCCCTTTGGATCTTTTTTCTACATTACGGAGTTGTCTTCAGTTGGAGTTCAGTAATTTCACTTTAAGACACCCAGTCACTTGAAGTGTGATTTCAGATACCTGAAAACAGTCTGTCAGCGCTAAAATAGTTTAGATCTTAGCCTGAGTGGTTGACCCCATTCTCTGCAGACCTGCTTACAGTATCTTCAGCTATGTTATTCCTCAAGAGAAAGTTCAGAGTTCATCAACTGCATGTTCAAGTAGAGACATTCCTTCTCCAGATTAGAGGCTTTGGTACAGTTCCTTACAATTCTCTGCTCTCTTCTCATGGCTAAAGTGTGTAGATCATTCTTAAATCAGACATTCAGCATTTTGAAATTATCCCTGTATGGTTAGATTATCCAAAGTTAATACACTTAAACTGTGTTGTCTTGGATTATGTTATTCACCACAGAAATGTATAAATCAGGTTTAACATTGTGCCCTTGCATTTTATAGAAGGTAAATATAAGGTACACATGCCATATTTCTGTACTTTTGCTCAACTCTGATTGCAGACGTTGGCCTTTAGGTTACCCTATATCTTTTTAAGAGGATCCATATGATAAATTCCATTTATTAATTCAGTACCCATAATCAGAAATAGTTACCCCTTCATATGTTTGTTTTTTAATAGGCTATGAGAAATATACAATTCAATATGATCTTTTTTTCCTTCTTTTGCCATGAAGATCATTCAGTTTAAAGCTCAAGTGAACTAGTGAAGATGATTTCTCTGTCCCTTTATTCTTTAATTCTTTCTTAGATTTTATAACATTTTAAGTATACAGTTTCATCCTTTTTGGGAGAAGATCTTTTGTGCTCTGTCTCTCTCATCCCCACTCCCATATAGTATATATAATAGTGTATATAATATAATAATATATCTCTATGTATCTCCTTTAAAAAATTGTTTTTAAAGTGTATTGATTTTTGGAGAGACAGAGACAGTGGGGGAAGGGAAGAGAGAGAGGGCGAGAGGGAGAGAGAATCCCAAGCCGACTCCACATTGCCAGTGCAGAGCCTGATGCGGGACTCTCAAGAAACCATGAGATCGTGACCTGAGCCAAAACAGAGTCACAACCGACTGAGTCATCCAGGTACCCCTATGTATCTATCTCCTTGTCAGTTATCTGTGTCATTGCCAGCTGTAAGGTATGTAGATGTTATATATGATAGGACATGAGATGTTACATTTCAATCCGGATTTCAATGACAAATAATATTATAATAGGGTCTATTGTACTTTTCTATTACCTTACATTAAGTCATCAGATCCAAGAGCTGTTTAAATTTTTACTTTTAGTTGATGCCAATCCTTTGGCCACAAAATGAAGACATCATTGGTTGTTGCAATGCTGCCATCCCTCCACCGACCACCTTCCCCCTACTGGCTCCCTCCAGCAAATGCTTCCTAACTGCATTTTTAACAGACAGCCCAGCTAATCTCACCATTTTCAGTTGTAGCTTCCTTCCGTCTTGTGTTGAGCACCTCATTCTTGTTTCCTTACAGCTCCACATGGCTTGGATCTGTGGAGAGTCCTGAGACCCGCCACAGTAGATGGAAGAAGGCTAGTGCAGTTGATGTGGAAGGTGATTTCCTTATGTTGTCTTTTCTGTCTCAAACCCTTGGTCTCTTATACCTCCAAGAAGAGTAATTCTTCAACTTTTACCTCCTGAATTTCCTTTCCTAGAGGCTTTATAATGCCCCGCATCTCACAGTGGTTTCCCAGCTCACAAAGCCTTCTAGGTTATCTTACAGATGGCCTAAATGTGAATTGCAGACCCTGCATCCTCTCTTCCTTGGACTGAAACATTAACATATAAGACAGGTACAAAGTGCAAGTGCAGGGGGCACCTTGACCTTCTGGGGACCCCACCTACCCCTGGCTAGCTGCATTAGAAGGCAGTGTAAAATTGCATAGCACCCACCCCCACATTGGAGAAGAACACTGATTTGGGATCAGCTCACTAATGTGTCCTGAGGTGATTGAAAACATATATTGCACATAGGGCAAGTAGGGTACACTGGGGTGCAAGGACAGAGCAGGGGCCAAATGGTCCTTCCTAGGATGGAGGCCTGGGATTGAGGACAAAAGGAGAAGGTGGGGGCAGCATGCAGAGAAGAGGAGAAATAAAGAAGAGAGCAGGTAGGAAAAAGGAAAGAAAAGGAGGGGAAAAGGGAATAAACAGGAAAGGGAAAGGGCAAATAGAAAAGAAAAATGCAGCCAGGAACCAGGAGAGAAAAGACTGGGGAGTTAGTGGGGAGAAAAAAGAGAATAGAGCAGTAAAATATCAGAACTCTTTATTAGTGTCCAGAGTTCTCCGGGCATAAGTCATCATATTATTTCATGCTTGCTCAAGTCCAGGCAAGTTTAAAATACTTCTGAAAATGGAGAAACCACCTGCTTTACCAAATGATATTTTGCTCCTAGTTATGTCAGGACTGGAGCATCCTTTACCTTTCCTTGCTCCCTTCACACCCCAGGGCCATGGGCACCCTCGGGTTGTAGAGGCAACAGGCCAGGGAGGGCACAACCAGTGTCACTGGGAAATCTTTAAGAATCAATCCTAAATGTCGTGGTATCTTTCTCAGTGATTAAGTGTGGAAACAAATCACTCTGTCAACATTATTTTGGGGGAGGGAAAGCAAACAGTGGCCCATTTCCACATGTGGGCAGCCACATGTGTTGGGCCAAGTAGGCCAACATGTGAAATAGATGAAATGGACTTGAATGCCTTTCTCCTTCTCCTCCTCACCTGGAGACTGGTCTTTCTTTTGCCTCAGCAGGAGAGTTTTCTAAGAATTAAAGTTGGTTAGCAAAGATTGGTTAAAACTGAATGGTGGTGAAGATTGCACAACTCTGCAAGTATACTAAAAAAAAAAACCCAAAAATCCTTAACTGCATACCTTAAAATAGTGAATTTTATGTTATGTGAATTATATCTCAATAAAGCTGTTACTTAAAAAAGAGAATGAATTATCCCAAGAGGTAAAGGACTCCGAGTCATCAGGGAGTTTCTGACCTTTTATGTCATGGAAGCCTCTATGTCAGTTCCTGAACTGAAATGTCAGTGGGACAAAGTGACTTCTGAAGTCCTGTCTGACCTTACATTCAGTCATTCTACTCTATCCAGTTGTGTTATCAGTAACATAAACTGAACAAGTGAAAAGCCCTATAATTCCTGGGGAATACTCAGTGTGCTGATTCCTAGGCAAAACATATGGTTAGTAGGTTCAAGTTCAAGGCTGCAAATAAGAGTTTGGCTTAGAGCCCCTGGGGTCACTTTAGGCTTCTCACTACAGATTTAGGACCTGAATGTTTCAGGCCTCTTCGCTAGGATACCTGATGTGCCTGGTCTAGGGAAACTAGCTCCCTCCTCAAAGGAGGAGGCATGCTGCTTTTTATGCAGCAATATAAATACTTTCCAACCCTTGGAAGCTTCCAGACAAGAGATTACCCAGGGCCAGAACAGAATTGGGGTTCTTGGACGGAATGCCTCAGATTTTTAATTTATACTGTCCTGTGCCTGTGAGATAGAAAGATAAGCATCCAAAGAATATGGGGGCGACTTCCTTACATTGGCTTGGCATTCTCCTAGTTCAGCCTCGTGGAATTAGACTTATGTTAAGGGTTGATACCAAGGGGCCACTTAGCAAATCTCTTTTGGCCCTTGAAGGGTTAATATCACAGCACAGGGTGTGTTATTAATCCCAGAAGGGTAATTGCCTAAATTGTAGTTTAGCACTTAATAATTAACATTACCCTTCACCCCTCATCCTCACCATTTATCACAGTCTCACTGCCTGTCCTGTCTTTTCTTGTTTTTGGCAATAAATTTTGTTTCCTTTGGGTTCAGAAGGCAAGTGGAGCCCCAGTCCTGGAGAAGGCACTTGGCTACAACATATGGTACTTTCCAGAAAACAGTACTAACCTCACAAAGACATTGAACACCACTAACGAGAAGCTTGAACTGTATCTGGGAGGCAAGACCTATTGGGTTTGTGTGGTTTCTTATAATTCTCTTGGGGAATCTCCGGTGGCCACCCTGAGGATTCCAGCTATCAATGAAAAGTGTAAGTACAGTGTTAACTTCTACTTAGATGTCTGGCCCCATCTAGTTGGCCAGGAAGTAATCCCTCTGCTCTCAAGGGTTGTGTTTCTCTCAAGTCAAAATGAAAATGAAGTGGGAACTTTTTAGGTTATGGTGAGGATAGCAAACTCTTGTGGTAATTAATGAGCCTGGAACAAAGCCTGTGCTGAAAATCAGAGACTTCATAAAGTCATATGAGACAAAGTCACACACCTAGAAGTTCTGTATTTGGGATTTTCTCCTCACAGTGTTGACTATGTCTCAGCCTTCATTTGCTCATTCTTCTGTGTTCTTCCTTTTCCTCTTTTTTTTATGTTTATTTATTTTTCACAGAGGGCAAGAGAGAGAGTGTGCGTGCACTGGGGGGGTGGGGAGGGGGGAAGGGGCAGAGAGAGAGAGGGAGAGAGAGAATCCCAAGCAAGTTCCATGCTGTCAGCACGGAGCCCGATGTTAAGAACTTGTGAGATCATGACCTGAACTGAAATCAAGGGTTGAACAGTTAACTGACTGAGCCATCCAGGAGCCACTCATTACACTTTTGATTAAGTAGTTTTGCTCCTAGGCAAACTCATATTTTATATTCCATTTTGGAATAAAATACCTTCTTTGATTCTTATGCAAGGAATTGCAGGCAAGGGGTTTCCTCTCCCCTACTTTATTTTTCTCTATAAATGTGTTTGTCAGTCTATAGATTTTCTCATTTATTTTGTTGCCTATCTTTCCCTCAATTGGATACAAGTTCCATGAGTGCAGAGAATTTTGTTTTTCTTTTCCTTCTTTTCCTCTTCCTCACACCGCTTCCCTCATCTGCAACAGTTAGAACAGGCATAGAGTATTTTGCATACAAAAGGTGCTCAGTAACTATTTGTTGAAACACATCATAGTCAGATAATGCACTTCTCCACTTTTCCACTTCTCTTTACTTAGACCTGGACTGGCTCTGGCATTGCACTACTGGCTCTAGAATTGTTTGCCTATATTCCTTTCTTTCTCTTCTCCTTAAACTTAACCCATTTCTTGCCTTGCTTCATGTTAGAACTCCTATATACAGTTGACCCTTGAACAACATGAGTTTGAGCTGGGTGGGTCCACTTACGTGCAAATTTTTTAGAGTACACTGCTATAAATGTATTTTCCCTTATCACTCTCTAAATAACATTTTCTTTTCTCTAGCATGCTTTATTGTAAAAATACAATATGTAATACATGTAACATACAGAATATGTGTTAATCAACTATGTTATCAGTAAGGCTTCCAGTCAACAGTAAACTATTAGTAGTTAAGTTTTGAGAGAGTCAAAAGTTATACATAGATTTTCAACTTCTCAGGGGGTTGGTGCCCCTGATACCCCATGTTGTTTAAGGGCCAGTTGTATACATGACATTTGAGCTACACTTGACATTATTTTAGTATTTAATATCATTCTCCACCATTCTTAGTTCCTGGAATCCTAGTTTCCAAGATACTATCTATCTACTACCTATCTAATACCCCTAGTGATGAGGTTTCTGACAAATGCATGTGTCATTGAATAAACATTCTTTGTTAATAGAGGCACTGCTGCATAGTAATCCCAATTTCTTGGTGTTGCCCTGGAGTGGAAGGCAGTAAAGAATAGGGGATACAAACCTAGGCTTGGGAGTCCAACAGCCCTGTAGTTATATCTTTACTTTTTCACTACAATATCTAGGCACTGCAAACCTTGGGCAAGTTATCTAAACTCTAAACCTTAGTTGCTTGTAAAATGGAGTTATTTTATTGTAACACCTATTTCATAGAGCTGTTGTGATGATGAAATGAGATTGTATATTTAAAATGCTTTGCCTAGGGGTGCCTGGGTGGCTCAGTCAGTTAAGTGTCTGACTTTGGCTCAGGTCATGATCTCACAGTTCGTGAGTTTGAGCCCCACGTTGGGCTCTGTGCTGACAGCTCAGAGCCTGGAGCCTGCTTCGGATTCTGTGTCTCCCTCTCTCTCTGCTCTTCCCCCCCCTTCACTCTGTCTATGTGTCTCTCTGTGTCTCAAAGATAAATAAACATTATACCTTCCAGTTCCATCCACGCTGCTGCAAATTCGGTCAGAGAAGGACAGATATATGTTTTCACTCATATGTGGATCTTGAGAAACTGAACAGAAGACCATGGGGGAAAGGAAGGGGAAAAAAAATAGGTACAAACAGAGAAGGAGGAAGGGAAATCACAAGACACTATTAAATACAGAGAACAAACTAAGAGTGGATGGGGGTGTGGAGAAGAGGGAAAATGGGTGATGGGCATTGAGGAGGGCACTTGTTGGGATGAGCACTGGGTGTTGTATGTAAGCCAATTTGACAATAAATTATATTCATAAAAAAGATAAATATTTAAAATAAAATAAAATGCTTTGCCTGGGGGCACCTGGGTGACTCAGTCAGTTAAGCATGCAACTCTTGGTTTTGGCTCAGGTCATGATCTCACGGTTCAAGCTGACAGTGAGGAACCTTCTTGGGATTCTCTCTCTCTCTCTCTCTCTCTCTCTCTCTCTCTCTCTTCTCTGCCTGTCCTCTGCTCTCTCTCCCTAAAAAATAAATAAACATTTTATTTATTTTTATTTTTTAAATATTTTTTAATGTTTATTCACTTTTTGAGAGACAGAGTGTGAGCAGGGCAAGAGCAGAGAGAGAGGGAGACCCAGAACCCAAAGCAGGCTCCAGGCTCCAAGCTGTCAGCACAGAGCCCGACACGACGCGGGGCTCGAACTCACGAGCCGTGAGATTGTGACCCGAGCCGAAGTCGGATGCATAACCGACTGAGCCACCCAGGCGCCCCAAAATAAACATTTTAAAATAAATAAATAAAATTCTTTATGTAATGCTAATTATTACTATTGTCATTGTTAATACAATTTCTCATTAAATTTTTATTAGACATGGATTATCAACTTCACAAATACTATGAAATATATTTTAGCTAAATTCCCATAGGGTTTGTTGTTTATTTTTCCCAATTCTGAAGGTACTTGATTTGTGTCAGAAACATTGGTGTGATCATTAGTTATAATGATCACAGACCAGATGTAGGCAAGCTACAGCTTGTGGACCAAACTTGGCCTGGCACCTGTTTTTGTAAATAAAGTTTTATGGGAGCACAGCCACACCTATTTGTTTACATTTAGTTGTATCACCTTTTGTGAAACAGTGATAACGGGGCGCCTGGGTAGCTCAGTCGGTTAAGTGTCTGATTTCAGCTCAGGTCATGATCTCGCGGTTGGTGAGTTCAAGACCCTCATCGGGCTCTGTGCTGACAGCTCAGAGCCTGGAGCCTGTTTCGGATTCTGTGTTTCCCTCTCTCTCTGACCCTCCTCCATTCATGCTCTGTCTCTATCTCAAAAATAAATAAATGTTAAAAAAAATTAAAAAAAAAAAAAAAGAAACAGTGATAGAGTGGAATAGTTGTGACAAAGACCATGTGTACTATAAAACCTAAAATATTTACTATTGGGCTTCTTACAGAGAAAGTATAAAGACCCCTGTTTTAGACATATAAGAAAGTAATGCTTTACAGAATTTTATTTAATAAAATGGAGTCAAGTAGAGAATAGTTATAATTGTAATAACTATAACAATATTTAAGTATAATTATCATATACTGTTAGTATATCTTAGGCACTGTGATAAGATGACATAGGTCAGTTTAATGTTAGCCTTGAAATGACCCATGAGGTAGATGCTGTGGAATCATTTCATAGACGATGAAGCTGAGATTCGGGAGAGCTTAGGAATCTGCCCATGGTTTCTCAGGTGGAATTCAAACACAGGTCTCCACGATCCAAATTTATATAATATGCTTTATTCAGAACCTTGGATTTGATGCTGTTTGACACTGAACTGGTTATTTACCTCTGTGGGACTCCATTTTACCATGTTTAAAATAAGGGTTTGGAATAGATACACCTTCAGGTTCCATCTGGTCTGATCATCCTTAGCCAGCAGGTGACTCTGGAGTGATCTGAGGCAGGGCCCAGAAGAGCACAGCCATTTTGTGGTGGGGAGTCAGAAGGAGGTTGAACTCTTGGGGAAGAGCTGAGGATAGGCTAGGACAGCTGGCGAAGGTGAGGCACCGTAGCACCTGAGGACTATATGTGATGGCCCACAGTGACTGCTTTCATGCAAATGACAAGAACTTAAAGGTATTAGTGGTCAAAGCCCCTTCCCCCTCTCCCCAGAAGAATATGGATTTTCTCCTGCTCCTGGGGGTATGGTGTATTTGGAGAAAGTGCTCAAAAGTTCTTGGTGAATAATGGAAAGATTCAGCAATTAGTATACATACAGCAGAGTGATGATTAGGAAACTTCTCTTTCAGCACCCTTTGACACTACCCAGGCCCTTTGAAGGTTGACTTATGGCTTAATTGAACCTTTTCCACACTCTTGTGGCCCAGAGCCTGGGCTGTTCTCTTCTTCCCTGCAGCATATTTGGCTCTTTCGACCTGACTCCTGTTCCTCTGATAGCCAGTGTTGGTAAAGAAAGGTGTGGGCTTAGGAATCAACACTCACTCCTGTCTTCAGGTTAAGATTTGTGTGCAAGTAATAACTGAGAAACTGCCTCCAGGGAGACCAGAAAAGGCAGTGAAGGAAGCAACGTCAGGGAAGGGAAGGCCAGGCCAAAGGTGCAGTGTGTTCTTCCCAGGGCTGCTATAGAAATGTACCAGACTGAGTGGCTTCAAACAACAGAAATTTATTATCCCATTGTTCTGGGGGCTAGAAATCTGAAACCAAGGTGTTGATGGGGCTATGCTTTTTCAGAACCATCTAGGGGAGTTCCTTCCTTCCTTCTTCCTCTTTTGGTAAGCTCTAGGCATTCCTTGGCTTGTGACAGCATAACTTCACTCTCTGCCTGGTCTCCACAGGGCCAGCTTCCTCTGTCTCTTTGTGTGTCCAAATTCCAATTTTCTTATGAGGACACCAGTCATACTGGGTTAAGGACCTACCATCTTAACTATTAACATCTGCAACAACCTGATTTCTTGATAAGGTTGCCTTCTGCGGTACTTGCATTCTGCGGTTGCATTCTGAGGATATCTTTTTGGGGGGACACAGTTCAAGCCATAACAGGTAAAATCTGTAATAAACATCCTGGGGAAGGCGGTTCCAGCATGACCTTGCAAGGGGACTCTGGAGTATGAGTTATATTACAAAGTTCTTCCAACCAAGAAAAATACACAAAAACAGTAAGAAGGAATTGAGAAGATCAGAGAGCATGAACATTATCTGCTACAAGAGGCTGGGGAGGGTTCCAGATGCTCTAGGAATGCCTTTTGGCCTGACTTCGATGGTAATTGAGGATGCGTACAGGCTATGAGCAGGGGTGAGGGGGTAGGAGGTGGGAGTGACAGGAGCTCTAGGGGTTACGAGGGCTTAATGCTCAGGCCCCTGTCCTCACTCCAGTTTCACATTTTCTTCATGCCTCATCTGCCCTTCCTGACCCTTTCAGGGTGACAAATTACCTGGCCTTGCTTATGGGACTAGCAGCTGGAGTGTCTCATAAAGGCCCAGTTTGGGAAAAGGATTCATGAACTTTGGCCTTCAAGAACAGAGGTTCCTAAATATGAACACAGCCTCATGGGGCTTGTTGCCTAGAAATAGCAGGATTCAATACCCCAGATTCCACATCAAATTCCTACATTTGGCCTTGGCTTCTAGCTTCAGAAGGCTCTTTTATTTATTTATTTTTTTGAGGGACACTGCCTCCTTTTCTGCCTTTATCCAAGATTGTCTTTGGTGTTCATTTAAGCATATTTTCTGTTCCAGTTTTGAAGCTTCAGGTGTGTTGTGGGTGATAAGAAGTGGAGGAGAGGGGAGAGCCACATCCTGTGATCTTCTGAGCCCCACCCCTTCTCTGCCATACTGTACCTCTAGTAGTTCTCCTCTCTTTGCTTATTTAGAAAATTTTCAATAAGATAGCCCTCTGATTCTAATGAAATCCTAGCTATTGTACTTGAAGTCACATGTTCAACTTTTCTATTAAAGGAATCCTTGTTGCCCTTATCCAGACATGAGTTTTTTGTTGGGCTTGCAGAAAATGTTGTCATTGGCATATCGGTCCATACCTAGGTGCTTTGAATGAGTGTGTCTGCATCTTTCTGGTACAGATACAATTCTTACTGCCCTATGGAGAGGAATCCATAGGCAGGTTGTGTGGGGCTAGCCTAGACAGTTGAAATTTGAAGCCACCTCCCTGGTATGATATTAGGGTCCCCAGCTCCCAGCCATAGAATTCCTGGTGCCTGAAATTCTGTCTTTAGAGATTCATTCTTTGTCTCAGGCTTGCTTTCCTTTTATTTGCAGAGGCACCTGTGGAAGGTGAGTCTTTTGAGTCAGCAACTCTCTAGTGAGATCCTTTCTTGGAAACAGGTAAATTTTGTCAGAGATAAGGAAAAATTAAGAAGGTACTTACATCAAAGTTGGGGTTAAAGAAAAGAGATACAATAAAAAGGGTGGAAACAGCACCATTAAGGGAGGCTGCAGTGGAGATCCTGAACTTTGATCTTCTTTACAATTTGGGCAGTGAATGCATGCCAGTGTGGTTGGTGCATTTGGAGAATGAGTTGGGTAGCTTTCTTTCTTCTTTTTCTCCTCTCTTAGCATTTCAGTGCATTGAGGCCATGCAGGCCTGCCTCACTCAGGACCAGCTGGTGGTGGAGTGGCGAAGCTCTGCTCCAGCGGTAGACACATGGATGGTTGAGTGGTTTCCAGATTTGGACTCAGAGCCCTCCACTTTTTCCTGGGAATCTGTGTCTCAGGCTACAAACTGGACAATTAATCAAGGTAGCAATTATGAACCGTATAAGTTCCCTCTTTGTGGGATTCAGTTTCATTTCCATCAGTTTTAAAATCTTTAACTTTGACGTCAAAGCTGTAGGTGTGGTTAATAGCATTTGACAAAGCTAGTGCAAGCTTAGTGAAGTGACATTCTTGCCATTTCCCAGTGAGGCTGTGTTGGGAAGTCATGGGTATCACACCAGGTATCTGGCCTGTTTCCAGGTGGAAAACACCATGTTAACACCACCATCAGAGAGCCCTTCCTGATGTCTTGATCATGGGGATAACATTAGAGTTTATATCCCATCCCAACAAACACTGATCACAGATAAGTGAGGCTTTACCCTCCTAATCCTGTCAGTCCAGCCATTTATTAATACTTAATAGCACTCATATAAGGATTTATAGTCATGCAGGGATGCAGGAAGACAGAGGAGCTAGAATTCATGGTATCTGAGTTCACCAGGTGATGTGCTGTTAACAGAAGGATTCAGTTTTTTTCTGCATTGCTACCAAATCAGGTATCAAAATCCATGATGGAGGAGGGACGGATTTCTTTTCCCTTCCTGGATGTCTCTGTCATTTTATCACACTGGTGCAGACTTGGTTCTTAGAATTAATTTTAAAAGTTCTATTTTAGAACTAGCATAGACATTAGAGACCATCCAACCTAACCTCCTTATTTTCCAGATGTGGAAACTGTAGAGAAATAGAGCATCTTTAGTAAGTTGTAGTGGTAAGTTGGTTTAGTGGTTCTTCTCCTTTGCCATGCCCTGAAGTAAGTCTTGTTTTCCGTCTCTCTTTCTTATTTACAGATGAATTAAAACCTTTCTGGTGCTATAACATCTCTGTGTATCCAGTGTTGCAAGATCGAGTGGGCAAGCCATTTTCCATCCAGGCTTATGTCAGAGAAGGCAGTATGTATGAAAAGGCCCTGTGGGGCAAGGAAACACTGAGTGGGGGGGTGCTATCCAACATCCAGACAAGGCTGTGGATGTCTGTAGCTCATTCACGGTTGCCTTAGTGTTTAGCTGTGCTGCACCTTCTTTCAGCTTCTGGTAAGCTATATATGCTTGACACAATGTGGTCAAGTTGTAGATCCACTGAATTTCAAAGCTGGACTAGAAGTTAGAGATCATCAAGTCCAGGCCCCTAATTTAATAAATGGAAAATCAAGGCCCAGAGAGTTGAAATAGTTTGTGCAAATTCACAAAGAAACTTTGTGCAAATAGCCCTGTAGGCAGAATAACATTTAGCTAAGACCGGGTTAGGGACTTTGCAGAGTTAATCATAAGTTGGAGATGCTAAAAAATTACTTTTAATTGTGTAATTGTAATCAAGGGTTTTACTGGTGAACTTCTCAGACTTTATCTTTTGGAAGTTAACCTCCTCCACGTTAGAAAACACATCCTGTCACTCAGAGGTAGCCCATGGGGGCATATCCTTCACCTATATTTGATGATAGCTATTACAGATATGAGTAGAAACTGAATGCAAAATGAGAGTGAGAGCCATAAGAAAGTACTTTTTTTTGCAGGCCTCTGACCCTGCTTTTCTTCTGTTCGAGATGGATAATTCCAGAAAACAGTGTTCCCAAACAAGATGATTCATCATTTACCTACTTTGCTCCTATCTCCCACCTCCAGCACTGATTTCGCTTTCAATACTAGCCAGAGCCTTTGTGGGGAAAGGATCTACTCCACTGTGATTCAGTGTTCATTGTTTTTATCCCTGTCCTGTAAAGTTCCATCAGCAGGTCCTGTGACCCAGGTGGACAACATTGGTGTGAAGACAGTCACAATCACATGGAAAGAGATTCCCAAGAGTCAAAGAAATGGTTTCATCACCAACTACACCATATTTTACCAAGCTGAAGATGGAAAAGAATTCTGTAAGTGTGCTTATAGCCAAGTTGGAAACTCCCTAAAACCCAAACGTGCTATGGATAGACCTGCCTTAGGGGTTGGTGCCCTATAATCTTGCATGAGTCACTTAGCTTCTTTGAGAATCTCTGATAATGAGGCCAAGAGTACCTATCTCTTGAGTTTTGTGGAGTCAAATGAGAGTGAAGTGACAGTCTTGTAGGAACCACAGGAGTTGATATAATATGTCCTCGTTAGGCTGTGAACAAGTGGGCCTCCTGGGAGCTTCACCATCATTAGTCTGGAATGGACTTGTGTGCTTGGATTAAAGAGTAGAGTAGTGACACTTAGCTCGGTGCAGGACCCTTTATCCTGACTCCTACTGCCCACTGCCAAGTCATACTTTTTTCCTTGAATCCAGACTATCTCCTGATATCCTAGGGATGGGCATGGATTCCTAAAATTAGGCAAATTTTTTTATTATGGAAAAATACATATAACATAAAACTCACCACTTAAAACATTTGAAAATGCACAGTTTAGTGGCATTGAGTTTGCTGATAATGATGTGTGACCATCATCTCTACCTGTTTCCATGCCGAAAAGAAACCTGGTAGCCATTAATCAGTGT
Source organism: Panthera tigris (assembly GCF_018350195.1). Classification (NCBI taxonomy): domain Eukaryota; kingdom Metazoa; phylum Chordata; class Mammalia; order Carnivora; family Felidae; genus Panthera; species Panthera tigris. The sequence continues at coordinate 123,677,996 of NC_056660.1, forward strand.
CTTGGCATTATCTTCTTTCCACAGTCTCTGGAAACCACAAAATTGTTTTCTGTCTTTTTGATTTACCTATTCTGGCTATTTCATGCAAATGGGATCATAGACTATGAGGCTTCTTTTACCTGGCTTCTTTTACTTAGCATATTGTTTTCAAAGTTTATCCATCCTGTAGCTTGTATTAGTATCTCATTCCTTTTTATAGCTAAAGAATATTCTATTATGTGGATATCCCACATTTTATTTATCCATTCATTAGTTGATGGGCATTTGGGTTGTTTCCACCTTTTGGCCACTATAATTAATGCTACTATGAATATCTGTGTGAAAATACCTGTTTGAGTTCTCTGCTTTTAATTCTTTGGGGCATATACCTAGGAGTGGAATTTCTGGGTTATATGGTAATTTGGGCTTAACATTTTGAGAAACCACTGAACTGTTTTCCATAGAGGCTGCCCCATTTTATGTGCCCACCAGCAAAGTCTGATAATTCCAATTTTTCCACATTCTTACCAACACTTATTTTATGTTAAAAAAGATTATTATGGCTATCCTTGTGGGCATGAAATGGTTTCTCAGTGTGATTTTGATTTGCATTTCCCTAATACCTAATGATGCTGAGCATCTTTGCATGTGCTAATTGGTCATTTAAGGATCTTCTTTGAGAAAGTCTTTTCAATTTTTTTTTACCATTTTTATTATTTATTTATTTATTTGTTTGTTTGTTTATTTATTTATTTTTTAACCTTTATTTTTGAGACAGGGAGAGACAAAGCATGAACAGGGGAGGGTCAGAGAGAGGGAGACACAGAATCTGAAACAGGCTTCAGGCTCTGAGCTGTCAGCACAGAGCCCGACATGAGGCTCGAACCCACAGACCGCGAGATCACAACCTGAGCTGAAGTCGGACACTTAACCGACTGAGCCACCCAGGCGCTCCAGACCATTTAAAAAATTTTTTTTTTAACGTTTATTTATTTTTGAGACAGAGAGAGACAGAGCATGAGCGGGGGAGGGTCAGAGAGAGGGAGACACAGAATCCGAAACAGGCTCCAGGCTGTCAGCACAGAGCCCGACGCGGGGCTCGAACTCACGGACCGCGAGATCGTGACCTGAGCCGAAGTCGGACGCTTAGCTGACTGAGCCACCCAGGCACCCCCCCAGACCATTTTTAAATTGGGTTATTTGCCTTTCAGTTGTTGAGTCCTAAGAGTTTTTAAATATATATTCTCAATAGAAGTTCCTTATAAAATCTGTGATTTGCATATATTCCCATTCTGTGGGTTGTCTTTTCACTCTCTTGATAATGTCTTTTGATGCACAAAAGCTTTTATTTTGGTGAAGTCCAGATTAATCTATTTTCTTTTGTTGTTTATGTGTTTGGTATCATACCTAAGAAACCAAGGGCAAATTCAAGGCCACCATTTACCCTGTGTTTGTCTTCTAAGAGTTTTATAATATTAGCTCTTATGTTTAGGTCCTTGATCTGTCTTTATAGGCAAATTTTAAGCACAACATGGATAGAGGGATTGGGGTATGAGATGGGCTGGTTTAGAGGTACAGGTTCCAGTGCTCTTATTTCACTCCTTGGCCTTGGATCTGGCATTTTTTTTTACTTGGCCTTGGCTCTGGCATTTGACTTCCATCTTTTTCCTTTAGCCAAGACAGTTAACTCCAACATCCTGCAGTATGATCTGGAGTCCCTAACACGAAAGACCTCTTATAGTCTTCAAGTCATGGCCAGCACTAGTGCTGGGGGGATCAACGGCACCACGATAAACTTCAAGACATTGTCAATTAGTGAGTATTTCCTTCAAGCCTTGGATAAGTCCTCTTGGCATTTCTCTTAGGCCAGTTAGTGATGATGTTTTCCAAAGGCAGGGGGAAGCCAAATGAAAGGGTGGTACATAGAAGAACCATCTACCCTGTGGCTCACTGGCCTTCCTGGAAGGTGTATGTGTGAGGAGAGAATAGGGAGAGCAGGCACATTGAGAGCTGAATTGAAAAAGAGTGGTCATTTTGCTCCTTCCTAATGGATAGCCCCCTATTATCTTGAGGTGAAGAGATCAAGTTAATGCCAACTTTACTCTCAGTCCAAACAAGCTCCTGCTTCAAGGCTGTCCCCAAGTTCATAGTCACCAGTTTCTCTGTGTCACAGGTTACTGCACAATGGGGCCTTAGAGGGAAAACCTTGGTTGAACAAGCACCACTGGCCCACAGGAAGTAACTTAACCTCTATCCTTTGTGAAGATTTTTGAGTAAAAACATACATGACATGTTCTGCTTATTAGTTTTTAGATTAGAAAAATAGCAAGAAAAATGTAATAAATAACAAAATATAAAATGCTGTATAGTGTTGTATGATGGTTATGGGAAATATTCAAGAGGAAAAGAAGATGAAATGAGAAGAGAGATCAAGAAGAAAGAAGGGGAATGGGCGAAACAGAAATATGTTAATTTTCTCAAGTCTTTGAGGGAAAGAGATTTGATTTGATATATTCGAATTGTTTTAAGAATTATTTACATTAAAAGTGAAAGGACATTGCCAATTTTTACAGTAAAAGTGAAAAATAGTCTGGTTTAAGTACTCTTGAAAACCTCTTGCTCATTACGTTGTTAAAAGAATAAAAATATATTTATGCCTCTGGAAAATAAGAATATGGGATTGTGTTTTTTACACAACACGTTCTATTTTTATGGACTAACACTGCCTTTTTGGAGGTTTTTGATATTGTTCTTTAGCGTCTTTTAAAAATCCTGTTTTATTTTCACAACACTGGGCACAAATTGCTTTATCTGCTAGAATTTTCTCCATGGGTCAAATTTAAGGCAAGAGCCTGCCTTGGAGCGTCGATGTTTCTTACACTTGTCTACACATTACAAATCTCCTTCCTTCTGTCTCTGTTCCTCTACAGTCTACTCTCCACACACCAGCCAGAGTTTAAAACCCTAGACTCCTGCTTGAAACCCACCAGTGGCTTCTGTTGTATTTTAAGTAAAATTCAAACTCCTACCCATAGCTTTCAGGATCCTTCACAATCTGTTGTTTACTGACCTCATCTCCTACAACTTTCTGCTTCTGTCTGTGTTAACTTCTTTCTGCTTTGCGGCTTTTGCATCTACTGTTCCTTTTGCCAGAAATGCTTTTTCCATATTGTTGCATGGCCACTTTCTTCTCATTATTAACATTAGCTCAAATTTCACCTCTCAGAGAAGTCTTCCTTTGCCACCCTATGTAAAGTTACTAACTTTTCTTCAACCTTACCTTGGATACAGTCTAATATCCTATTATATCTGAAATAATCTTTTTTTATTGTCTGAATCCTCCTACCAGAACGTAGGCTCCATGAGAGTAGAGATCTTGTATTTCTTGCTTATTGCTGTTTATTTTATTACCCAGAACAGTGTTTGGCAAATGGTAAGTGCTCATAAATATGTACTGAATTAAAAAGGTTGGAGACTGAACCTTGTGAACATAATATCTGTCACTATTATTCAGGCAGAAGAGAACTGGATGAGGAGCCATAAATACCAGGGTTATTTTTAATGAATAAATTCAAATTCAATTGAATTGAAAGAAAACTCATAAGTAATGTGTTGCTTAAGCTACTAGAATAAAAAGTTAATCTTTGGTATTTAAGAAAGTGAGGACTTTAACTGACATTTGTTCTCCTATTCCCAAAGGTATCCTTGAGATTTTCCTTATAACTTCTCTGGTTGGAGGTGGCCTTCTTATTCTCATCATCTTGTCAGTGGCATATGGTCTCAAAAAGCCCAAGTGAGTTTATAGGCGACAGCATGGGCGTTATAGGCAACAGAAAGGGGTGGAAGACATCATGGGTGGAAGAGGGTTCTCTGTCATTAAGGGGGTGTTGTTTCATTTATTAATTTGGCATATATTTATGGAGTTTATTATATGTTACACCCTATAGCTCATCAGAATTCTGACCAAACAAGAGGACTCTCACCCCCACAGCCCCATACACCAGGCTTAGGCCAAGGGATTGCCAGCTGCCCCACAGGCTTTATCTTCTGTATTTGGCATCTGAGACTAAAATTAGGGAGAAGGTCCTTTCTCTCAGCATTTGGCAGCAGCAAGAGGGCTGAAGGCCACTAGCTTCTCTCCCAGGCAGACCAGGGAGCGTACCCATAGAATTAGATTACTAGCCAGTAGTGTGCCCAGCACAGACTTGTTCCTTGCTCTTGGTGCAGTGTTGGAGGGCTGGCTACAGGGGCATTTGTCCTGCCTGTCCTGGCCACTATGGGAAAGGAAACTCATCCTCAAGGTCATAGGCTTTCTCTCCACAGACAGCCTCATACTGTCATGCTGGTCAAGAGCTCCCTCCCTCATAGACCTCTCTCTCCAGAATTGTGCAATTTGGGGCCTTCTCTGCCAAGCAGCTATGCTTAGTTATGGTTAAGTGAATGTCAACCTCATTTTCCAACCATAGGTAGAAACCAGGTCAGCAGCCAAATTCTTGTACGTGTTGCATGTGTAACAAGCTCCCAGGTAATGCTGCTGCTGCTGCTGCTGCTGCTGGATGGTACCCCACTTTGAGAATCACTGCACTAAAGTATGGGTATCTTATAAGGCTTTGAGTGTTACCTTTCCTGGAGAATATATCTCAAAGACATGGTTCTGTGATGGTGTGATTTTCAGCATCAAGACCCGGGGTGGAGATGAGGGGGAGGGGAGGGTAAGAAAGGTGTTTTTCCATCACATCCCATTGATGACTTGAAGTTTCACTCCCCAGGTTACTTTGTTTCCCAGTTTCTGTCAGGAGGTCAGAAGCTTGACCTTATTTATTAGGGAGCCACACAACTCCCTATAGCAAAGCTCCATCCTTTTGGCATAGCCATGCAGTGTGAGTAATATACTTCTTTAACTCACTTCCTGTTTTAAAATATTATTAGCAGATTGAAGCACCTCTGTTGGCCCGATGTCCCCAACCCTGCTGAAAGCAGCATAGCCACATGGCGTGGAGATGATTTCAAGGTAAACAGTCCTGTCTTTGTCAAGGAATCATTGAGGAGGCTGGTTGTAAAAGACAACGAAGAGTGATGGAGGTTAGGAGTCCTGGGCTGAGATTATACAGGGTTTACATGAACTATGAGATCATGACCTGAGCTGAGGTGGGATACTTAAGTGACTGAGCCACCCAGGTGCCCCAAATTTCATAAGTTTTTAAATCGAAAACTCTTTTGAAAGTTTTAAGGTATAATTTCTTAGTTAAGTAAAAACAAGCCCTGTCAAATATCACCTTTAAATTTGTATTAAAGACTGTTTCTAGTATTGCTTGATGCTGGAATTTTTAGTATTAGCATTTGTTTCAACTCAGAAATCTTTTTTAAACATGGACATTTTTATTTACTTATTTAAATTTTTGTTATTTGTGTTATTTCTGTTCTCTCCTGTATCAGCTGTGTATTACCTTATTTGCTACTTATTAAAAGTTATAAAGAGAGTAAACAGATTTATAGGCAGTATTGTCAGATGTCTAAAGTGTTCATTTATTTAAAAAAGTTATTTATTTTGAGAGAGAGAGATAGAGGAAGGGGCAGAGGGAGGGAGAGGAGGAATCCCAAGCATGCTCCAGTAAGGGGCTCGATCCCACAATGCTGGGATCATTGCCTGAGTTGAGATCAAGAGTTGGACGCTTAACCAACTAAGCCATCCGGGTGCCTCGAAAATGCTTTTTGAGTAACATAGGGCTGGCCTCCATGGCAGGCATATATTACTCACTGAATGCCAGGCATTGAGCTAGACTCTTTGTATACAAAGATGTTAAAGACACTGCCTCTGCCTAGGAGGCCACCTTTGATTTTTCTGATGATGTTGGGCAAGTCATTTGTCTTCATGATTGTAGTTTTTGCATCTGTAAGAGTTCTAATTTTGGTTCCCATCTGAACTGTAGTTTTGTGAACTTAAGATTGTGTGGCAAATAGTCTCGAGCTCTCTATAAGAAAAAAATGGAATACCTTGTGCCATTCTCAGGAAATGGGCCAGTGTTGCCATGCTCTTATGGAAGGGCATATGGAGGTGATTGGCCATCACTTCTGGTCTCTGGAAGGAATGTGGGGGGCTGGTCAAGAGGTGAGACATTGGTTGTCCCAAGCCTATGGACTACCTCATGTGTAGCTCCAAAATGATCATTGGGGGTATCCTTTTCTCTTTTTCAGGATAAGATAAATTTGAAGGAATCTGATGACCCTGTGAATATGGAAGAAGACAGAGTTCTAAAACCATATTCTTTCCCCAGAGACCTTATTGACAAGTTGGTGGTGAACTTTGAGAATTTTCTGGAAGACGTTTCCACAGAGGAACTTGGAAAGGGTCAGGAAAACATTTTGAGAGAGGAAAAAAATGAATATGTGACTTCTCCATATCGGCCTTACTGTCCTCTCATTTCAACTGAGATTCCACAGAGAAAATCCCAACAACTGTGTTCTAGAATACCAGAGGGGATCTGCTTAGAAACCACAGAGCAGCTTCTTTCTTTTGTTCCGAATTTAGGGCCAGACCGTATCTGTGAAGAAGGAGAACCTAATCCATACTTGAAAAATTCAGTGACAACCAGAGAATTTCTCACGTCTGAAAAACTTCCAGAGCAAACCAAAAAGGAAGTCTAATTGTTACTGTGACTTGAATCTCTCTGGGTCGTAGTGTGGGTAACTCTTACAGATAGAATGTATTAGGCTTAGCCAGAAGAGCTTCCTTGGCTGTCTCCCCATCCTTGCTTTGTGTTAGAGAAATTGTCACACATCCCTGAGTGGCTTGTTGAACTTGGTTGGCACAGATGTGTAACTTGCCTGAGAAGAAGGGATAGTGGTATGTCTGAGCATTTTGCAGAGGAAAAGTGTTTATTTTGTTCAGGTAACAAGCTCTCACTGAGATCTCTGACATAATGATTTTAAGGGACAGTGGAGCCCCTAAGGTGGATATATCTTGCCTTCCCTAGGAATTAGGTCATTGCCACAACTTTTGCTCGAGCTGCTCCTCAGAGATCCCGCAGACTTTCCCCATTGCCAGAGGACAGTGGTCTGGTAGGAGGTGGGAATCTCTCCCTTTACCTTGATTTCCCTTGGGTTCTGGGTTCTACCTCCAAGGAAGCCCTGAGATCTCACTTTTGAGATTTTGTTTGTCCCTCAATATAGGGGCAGGGGAGGTGGAGTGGCCTTCCTGATGGTGTGCTCCTCATTAACCTCATAAAATCTCAAGTGTCTGCAGCAACACCTCCACCCAGGACTCTTACCCCTAGTTCACAGCACATTGGCCTCTAGTAAATCGATCTCAGCAGGGCACTAGGGAGTGGACTCCAGGCTGGGCCAGCAGGTCTGCCCCAATCTTCAGGTCATTGCCCAGCTCTGAAAAGCTCCCAGAGGCCTTTGCTGGCCCTTTATCTTGCACTCAAACCTGGGAGTAGAAAGGCACCAAATACTGCACTGCTTTTGTACAGGATCTCTGGCCCCTCATGCTAGCTCACAGCCTAGAAATGCTTACAAAGCTTCCTTCAAAGGCCTCTTTCCTGAAGGACCTGAGCAGGGTGTGGAAACATGCTACTGTAACTTTGCTGCCCAGACCCAGGACTCCTCTTCCTTCACCTTGGCCATGCACAGAGCTTATGACACGTCAGGGGAGCCTTTAGCCCAAATGCTAATGGCAGGATTCAGTTGCTGAGAATTGGGGACTGATGGCTGGCCCTGGGCTGGCACCTTAACCGCAGTGATGGCAGATGATTTCCTAATATGTGGCTTTGACTCATCTGGCTATTAGGGGAGGTCTCTGAGAACCTGGTGAGATCTGGGAAGGCCAGGCAATGAGTGAGCAGCCAAGGTGCCTTGAACGTAGCATTTGCCAGCCAGAAAGGCTGGTGTCTGTTTTTATAGGAGAATTTGAGAAGTCAGTACTTGAGTAGCAGGCATGAACTTCACAAGCCAACAATTCAGATGTGCAAAAATATACTTTACTTTCCTATAACTAAACTTAATTTCTGACACAAGCCTATGACATTTTAAGCCCAATTTGGTGATTTGTGAGTGGCTTTGGGTTTATAGCTCAGTCACAGTCAGGATTTTGACTGGCCTTCCCTCCCTTCCCCACCACCCCCATCCAGTCTGGGACTGATTCTGAATGCCACAGGATATTCAGTGGAGCAGCAGGTTCTGTCTCCCATTTGGTGTCTGCCTAATGCTGGTCCAGGGATGTGCCTATGACCCCACCTGTTGGGTCATCTACCACTTTTCTCGGCCAATTGCTGTGTCCTTACCTTGGGCACAAGCAGGTGGTGCAGCTCTTCCGGAACTTTCTCCTCATGAAATTTCCAGTGTTTGCAGCACCTTTACACCCCCCCCCCAAATTCTTCACGCCTCGTGTACAGAATAGTGTCTGCTGACAAGGCGAGGAATGCAGGAGGTCTGGGGCAGCAGGCTGGGGAATCTGCACCTTTGTACTGGGAGTAGATAGGGACCAAATGCAAGGGATACACTGGATCCATCTGTAGTAGTCTCTCTCTGCCCTATCTCCCCCACCCCATCTCGTTGTGACTCAGGCATTTCTATGAGCCCCTTGTCCCCCAGGGTTCCAGATGGGGTCCTTTCTACCTGTTTCTTTGCATTTGTGAACCTTAGGGACATGCTAGCCTCATACCCCACAACTGTTCTCTTTTCTGTGGCCATCTGCCCACCTCCCACTGAGGGATCTTCTCAAATTCTGTATGAGGGGAAGGGGGAAGGGAATGAGTCCCCTGCCTCCTGCCCCCATCTTGTTTGTTTCACACCTGGATGAGGCTTTTGAACATAAAACCCAAGAATTACATGTCTGGGGAGAGAGGAGGAGTCCCAGCTGGCTCCTGTGAGTGGGTTTCAGAGATGAAGACCTTCCCCTCTGCTTCTCCTCCCTTAATCATTCATTAAAGCCTGAAATGTCTTCTGGTGGACAGTTGGAAAATGCCACACTCCTGGCCCCTCCTCTGCTTCATCCCTTCCTCCCTCCCATCTTCTGCTTTCCTGCCTTTCCCAGAAGCTTCTCTTTTTAACGCTTCATTTTTCTTCCTTCTTTTCTTTTCTTTTCTTTTCTTTTCTTTTCTTTTCTTTTCTTTTCTTTTCTTTTCTTCTCTTTTCTTCTTTTCCCACTAACCTCCTTTTATAATTTTCCACACTTATTTTTGTTGCCTTGAGGGCTAGGGAAGTAGGGGCCCTGTGTTGTGTTCTAGGTGACCGAGGTAAGTCCTAGGAGTCAGTGTTGCCTGCCAATAAGGGGTGTGGGAACCTCAGAATCTCCTTCAGCAGACTGCACACTGCTCTCCAGAGCAGATTCCCAGGACATAGGTCTAAAAGCTAAGAAGCCACGGTGGCCTTTCTTGCCTGGGGTCCAGTCAAAAACTGTCCCCACTCCCAGTACCCTGGGCTGCCTCTGTGGCCCAAAAAAAGCAATCTCCATTTTTTCTCTGTTAGATCAAAGAGAACACAAACAGGGAAACTTGTATTTTAGCAAGATCATGAAAAACTGATAACATTCTCAATTGGGTTTTCTGGGGTTCAGAACCATGTAAACAGCTATGTTAGTGCCTTATTAATGGCCTTCTACACTGATACCAGAAGAATTTAAAATAATGGCAGAAAAGCCAACTGTGGGCTTAAGAAAAGAACATACTTTCACTGTGGCTTCTCAGGAGGCAACAGTAAACCACATACAGTGCAAACTCTGTAGGGGTGAGGTGAGTTTTGAAAGGAGACAGGAGATGGGGAAAGGGAGTTGGGAAAGGAAAGATGTCCTGCGTGGGTCCCAGGATGCCCACCGAGGCTGCTCCTTTGTGTGAAGGAAGCCTGTGCCCAGGCTGTGCCCAGCCACACTGAGGGGTTCTGGTGCCTTCTCCATCATGTCCCTAGTTACTGCCTACTGGTTGCAAACTGGCCTTCAGGCTAAATCTGGGACTTGTGTTTCCAGAGCCCATGACTCAGGAATGATGTTGACATTTTAAAAATCTGCTGGATAACAAAATCAAAGGAAAAAATCATGTTTAATGACATGAAGACTATACGGAATGCACATTGTGTCCATAAATAAAGCTTAAATTGGTAAAGAGCCACACCCATCATTTACATATCATCTGTTTTCTTTCCTCCCACAAAGGCAGAACTGAGTAGTTGTGACAGAGAATTTCTCCCACAAAGCCTAAAGTGTTCACCACCTTGCCGTGTGCAGAAAAAGTTGGCTCACCTACGGGTAGCCCACCAACATGAGGCTCAGACCGCATAGTGTTGGCCCACAGAGTGTTTTAACTTTGAATTAGCTGCTAATTAAACAAAATTTCAGGTTATGGTCATTCTGGATTTCTAACTGAGTAGGTAGGGACTGCCTCTTTTAGAAGGGCACATACTCTCTGGCTCCCCACCCCAGCCCTCTCAGCTGCCCATAGCTAAGGTGGAGCATTAGTTGGTTGGTCATCACCTATTCCAGTGGTTCTTCATACAGCTTATTCTGTGCCCCTACTTCAGACATATGGCCTAGAGGTATCTTGGGAGGGTGATGCGGGCATCTAGTGGATAGAAGTGAGCTACCTCTTCCCACTCAACATTCATAGGTGTTCCCACCTTTTTTTTTTTTTTTTTGTAAATTTAAATTTGTTTTGGACTCTACTATGCCAACATCAACAACAACAAAAATCTCTTAATACCAATTATTTGTGTCATTCTTAATTCCTTCCTGATATGATCTGCATATACTTATATATGTGTTCATCTAATTGAATGTCATACATTGATTCTATTGTATTTTCCTTTAGTTTCATGTACTATTTCATGTTTAAAATTTCATGCATGAACATGGTTCATTGTGGTAGTATTTTGAATGGACACTCAGAACTCCATGGTGTGCCTGAATATTATGGTTTGCCAAGGCCCCTTTCTTGTTAGGATTGTTTTAAATGTCTTCTTTGTATAGAGACCAACTTCACTAAATTCTGTTCTTTGTACGTTTTCTTTTCCCACCTTTGTCCTAACTCCTTGGGGACTCTTTCTAAAGGTGGAATTTCTGGGTCACAGTTTTATGTTTATTGTCATATATTGCACATCTGTGACCCCCTTAAAGGCTGCACTGATATTTTCAATATATCCAGGGGTATCTGGGGCATCCTTTGTCCTTGCTATTGATAATCAACTGTTTATTGCTGTAAGCTTGGTTTTGTCAATTTATTGGATATGGTTACTGACACTTCATAGTTGTTTGTGTTGCTTAAGTCATTGTGAAGGTAAGCTTGTTCCATGTATATTTATAGTCTGCATGTCTACCTGTTGACATTATATAGTGTTCTACATCCAAGCCACTGGGGCATTGAGAGACCACCTGAGCTGCTAGACATGAGAGGCACTTAGCAGGACTTTACAAAATTGATTGACTTCGTCATTTGGCTGACTATTGAAAATATGTGGGTTTTGTAGGACATTTTAAAAGAAACACCACATTGATGTCTTTCCTGAATTAGTGACAGGGCCTATTTGTAATCACAGTATGTGGCATTATTGGTGTCTTGCACTCTTGGAGGGAGGGTGCCTGGACTGATTATGACAATGTTATTAGCAGTTCTTGTCCCTCTGCAGCTTTTACTGGACACTGGAGTCAGCAGAGAGAGCATTGGCTCAAAAGCAGAAACGTCCCCAGTCCATGTTGCGAAAGCCTGGAGATGCCTGCATCTGGCTGCTGAGAAAGGTGTGGGAGAAACGCCAAGGGAGGAAGTCCTCAAAAGCACGAAGCCAGCAGTCAGCAAGCCTCAGATGGTTAGTCAAGGCAGTCTAGGTGCACCTACTGCTGATTTCGTTTTTAGGAGTGGGATTCTTTTTCTGTCCAACTTCACTACATATGTGGGGTAAAATAACCCGAGGCCTGGACTTTGAAATGGAAGTCAAAATGTGCAAAGCAGAACAGACGTGCAGAAAACTCTGAATGATTATAATAATGCAGAAGACTGGACTTGTGTACCAAGAGAACCATCTCTCTGTATACTGTGCATGCTGTCTCTTCCACATATTGTTCATAAAGCCATACAGTATATAATGCGTGTGCATGGCAGTTCTGGCCTCCTAAGCAGAGTATGAAAGCAGGGTTACTATAGTGAGAATAGCCTTTAAAACGCTTTACCATAAATGCATTGGTATTTCTGTCTTTCAGGTAATAAAGCTGTAATACCATTTTCGTGTAAAGCTATACTTCGCTTCTAAAGTTGTACCCACTCAGGTATTTAAAATGAGACTTCAAAATGCAAATATCCAACTTTGTTAGAGATCGAGGGAGTCTCTTGCTTATGGGACACACAGAACAGCTACAGGTGACCAGGAATCAGACTTAGGGAGTTATTTTTGCCAACATAGCTCCCGCTAGGGATGCAGCTGGGCCTCACACCTGAGTTCTCTTCGATCTCTCATGGCAGAATTTTTTGTTTTGAAGTTTGTTTATTTTTGAAAGAGACAGAGACAGCATGAGTAAGGGAGGGACAGAGAGAGAGATAGAGACAGGGAGGAGTGTAGGGAGGGAGAATCCTAAGCAGGTTCCATGCTGTCAGTGCAGAGCCAGATGTGGGGTTTGACCTCATGAACCGTGAGATATGACCTGAGCCGAAACCAAGAGTCATTCGCTTAACTGACTGAGCCACCCAGGTGCCTCTCATGGCAGCAGTTTCAAACTCCCAGCTCCTCAAACTCCTTCAGAGTACTCTCAGCAGATGAGGTGGTCCCCCTTCATGGAGGATGCACCACCCGCCCATCTCTCTTCTCCTCTTCAGGTCAGACTTGGGGAAGGTCTCTGAGGCAGAGGTGGCCCTGCTCTTATATTATACATCCCTCCCCACTGGCTCTCTTGTTCTTTCAACTTCTCCCTCCTGAGAGATTCCTTCCCATCATCTTCTAAACATGCTCAGGTCACTTCCATGTTAAAAGAGAACAAAGTATTCTCCTTGATCATCCTCTCCCTCTGGCTGCCTGCTGGCTGTCCCCATGGATCTGCCTGTGGTTTCAGGGTAGAATGGGCCATATCCCTTGTAGCAGTAGGGAGGAATGACCGATGCTGAAACCTCTAGGACATTCGAAGACTGGAAGCCTCGTTTCCCCAGGTCACTTCTTGTGGGATTAGGACAAAGGCCCAGTAACAAAGCAGGCATTCTCTGGTTTATTCTCACCATCGAGACTCCAGAACCCAGGCAGCAAAGCTCTCTTTTCTAGGGTTATGTGGCTACCTGGTTCTCCCTCCTGCCATCTGCTGTGTTCCCAGCTCCTGAGGGGCTGTGTGGAGCCACAGTTGTGGTTAGAGTACCCAACTGTGTGGGACTGAGGCATTTTCCAGAACATGGGCCCTGCTGTCATAAAACCCCAGAGTCTCAGGTAAACCAGAATAGTGTGATCCTATACTGCAGCTCTGGGCCTGTTCCTTCTTTTAAAGTTATGTACTTGTGCTGGTGTTTATCTTCATTTTGATGGGTCCACTTGCCCCCAGACTCTCATCCAGTTTGTGCTCTTTGACAATACCCTCAGGGAGCCCATCCTCTAACTGGAACACAAGCTGGTGGTATATGAGTGGCCATTCCTCCCCATTCCTTGGCAGGCTTGCTCCTGACGTTCATCACCCTCCAGTAAGGCTCCAGTGTCTCTGACTCCCCGGCCCATTTCCATAATGCTCCTTGTGACCCCAGCTGCCCCCTTCAGTATACCTGGTCATGTCATAGAAAATTGCCCCTTGACACATTGATTCCTTTTTTAAAATTATTAAAACAGCAGCGAAATGAGCTGTCTTCTGGCTTCACCCCTGTAGCCAGTGTCCATTTTAACCTATTTTTGCCATTAAGCCACCTGGGTGTGGGACCACAGACCTCAGTGTTTGCTCTGTTCCATCTCCTAGGATGACCTGGGTCCCACATCCTCTCTGAAGGGCACTCGTATCACAGAAGCATTTGCTCCTCCCAAAGGACCAGAGCCCTGCCAAGCCTTTGGCAAAGCCTTCTGTGTACAACCTTGTTCTCACTTGGAGGCTCTGACCAGCCCCCTCAAATGAAATTGGTGAAATGTCCCCTCCTCTGTAATACAATGAAGAATAGGGTGATTTCTGGCTGGTCAACTGCCAGAACTGTGGTTCAGGAGTTGGAGAATGTTGATTGGGATGATATATGTGCTAAAAGCTGGACCCCCTGAGAGCTTTCATAGACCCTAGAGAGCCTACATACTGTCAAATATATTGAAATTTCCACATTTCACATTAATTATAGTATCTTTACATAAAAATTTTGTAAGGGTTTTTATGTTTTGTTTTTGAAATTATTTGACTATTGTAACTTTATTATTTAACTTCTCAGCAGTCAGCCTGTATCTTTAGGGATTCTTGTGACTTGTGAAAATTAATCTATTCTAATCTAATTTGCAGATGTTTTACCAACATATATTTTTTGGAATTGATTTTTTTTAAGTTTTTATCTTTTTTCCAGTTAGTTAACATACAGTATTATATTAGTTTCAGGTGTACAATGTAGTGATTCAACAATTCCATATATCACTGGTGCTTGTCACAACAAGTGCACTCCTTAATCCCCATCACCTATTTTACCCAACCCTCCACCCACTTCCTCTCTGCTAACCATCAGTTTGTTCTCTGTACTGAAGAGTCTGTTTGTTTCTTGGTTTGCTTTACTCCTTTTTTCCTTTTGCTCATTTGTTTTCTTTCTTAAATTCCACTTATGAATGAAATCATACAGTATTTGTCTTTCTCTGATTGACATATTTTGTTTAGCATTATACTTCAGCTCCAGACATGTTGTTACTAATGGCAAGATTTCATTCTTTTTATGACTGAATAATATTTCGTTGTATGTATGTGTGTATATAAATATATGAATATATAAATATATTTGCATGTATATTTATGAATATGAATATGAATATATACACACATACCACATCTTCTTTTTAAAAAAATTTTTTTTAATATTTATTTATTTTTTTGAGAGACAGAGACAGAGCATGAGCTGGGAAGGGGACAGAGAGAGGGGGGGAGTCACAGATTCTGAAGCAGGCTCCAGGTTCCGAGCTGTCAGCGCAGAGCCTGATGTGGGGCTCGAACCCACGAACCATGAGATCATGACTTGAGCCGAAGTTGGCCGCCCAACTGACTGAGCCACCCAGGAGCCCCTATACCACATCTTCTTTATTCCTCAATGGGTGGATATTTGGGTTGCTTCCATTTCTTGGCTATCGTAAGTAATATTGCTATAAACATGCAGGAACATGTACACCTTTGAATTCGTGTTTTTGTATTCTTTGGATAAATACCAAGTAGTATGATGGCTGGATCATTGGGTAGTTCTACTTTTAACTTGTTGAGAAACTACCCTGTTTTCCACAGTAGCTGCATCAATTTGTATTCCCATCAGCTTTGCAAGAGGGTTTCTTTTTCTACATATATTCACCAATATTTGCTGTTTCTTGTGGGTTTTTTTGTAGACACTGACAGGTGTGAGGTGATATATCATTGTAGTTTTGATTTGCATTTCTCTGATGATAAGTCATGACGGTATCTTTCCATGTGTCTATTGGCCATCTGGATGTCTTCTTTGGAGCAATGTCTCTTCATGTCTTCTGCCCATTTTTAAATTGGATTATTTATTTTTTGGGTGTTAAGTTGTATCAGTTCTTGATATATTTTGGATACTAACCCTTTATGGGGTATGTCATTTGCAAATATCTTCTCCTGTTGCATAGGTTGCCTTTTAGTTTTGTTGATTGTTTGCTTCACTGTGCAGAAGCTTTTTGTTTTGATGGAGTTCCAATAGTTTATTTTTGCTTTCGTTTCCCTTGCCTTAGGGGACCTATCTAGTAAAAAGCTGATATGGCTTGTGTCAGAGAGATTATTCCCTGTGCTCTTTTCTAGGGTTTTTACACTGTCTCACATTTAGGCATTTAATCCATTTTGAATTTACTTTTGTGTATGGTGTAAGAAAGTGGTCCAGATTCATTCTTTTGCATGTTGCTGTCCAGTTTTCCCAACACCATTTGTTGAAGAGGCTGTATTTTGCCCATTGGATATTCATTCCTTCTTTGTTGAACAATAAGTGGCCATATAATTTTGAGTATATTTCTGGATTTTCTCTCCTGTTCTATTGATCTGTGTGTCTGTCTGTTTTTATGCCATTAACATACTGTTTTGATTATAACAGCTTTGTAATATAACTTGAAGTCTGGAATTGTGATGCCTCCAGCTTTGCTTTTCTTTTTCAAGGTTGCTTTGGCTATTTGGGGTCTTTTGTGGCTCCATACAAATTGTAGGATTGTTTGTTTTAGTTCTAGAAAAATGTTGGTCTTTTGATATGGATTGCATTAAGTTTGTAGATTACTTTGGGTAGTACAGACATTAAATAGTATTTGTGCTTCCAGTCCATGAGCATGGAATGTCTTTCCATTTCTTTGTGTCCTCTTCAGTTTCTTTCATTAGTGTTTTACAGTTTTCAAAGTACAGGTATTTCACCCCTTTGTTTAGGTTTATTCCTAGGTATCTTACTATCTTTGGTGCAGTTGTAAATGAGGTTACTTTCTTAATTTCTTTCTGCTGCTCCATTATTGGTGTATAGAAATGCAACAGATGTCTGTACATTGATTTTATATCTTATGACTTTACTGAATTCATTGATCAGTTTTTGCAGTTTTTTGGTGGAGTCTTTCGGGTTTTCTATATGTAGTATCATGTCATCTGAAAATAGTAAAAGTTTTACTTCTTCCATACTGATTTTGATGTCTTTATTCCTTCATCTTTTCTGGTCGCCATTGGTAGGACTTCTAATAGTATGTTAAATAATAGTGGTGAGAATGGACATTGCTGCCTTATTCCTAACCTTAGGGGAAATACTCTCAGTTTTTCTCCATTGAGTATGATGTTAACTGCATTTTTCATACATGGACTTCATTGTATTGTGTATATTCCCTCTAAACCCACTTTGTTGAGGGTTTTTATCATGAATGGGTTACACTTTGTTAAATGCTTTTTCTGCATCTATTGAAATGATCATATGGTTTTTATCCTTTGTCTTACTGATGTGAATGTGTCGCGTTCATTTGTGAGTACCGAACCACACTTGTAACCCAGGAATAAAAGGCACTTGATTGTGGTGAATGATTTTTTTTAATGTATAGTTGGATTCAGTTTGCTAATATTTTGTTGAGGATTTTTATATCTATATTCATCAGAGATACTGGCCTATGGTTTTTTCTTTTTTTTTTTTTGTGGTATCTCTGTTTGGTTTTGTTATCAAGGTAAGGCTAGCTTCATAGAATGAATTTGGAAGGTTTTCTTCCTTTTCTATTTTTTATAATAGTTTAAGAAGAATAGATATTAACTCTTATTTAAATGTTTGATAGAATTCTCTCATGAAGCCATTTGGTCCTGGGCTTTTGTTTGTTGGGAGGTTTTTTTTTGTTTGTTTGTTTGTTTGTTTGTTTGTTTTTTTTACTGGCTTAATTTCTTTGCTTGTTATCAGTCTGTTAAAATTTTTTTATTTATGCTTGTTTCAGTTTTGGTACGTTATAGGTTTCTAGGAATTTGTCTATTTCTTCTAGGCTGTCCAATTTGTTGGCATATAGTTTTTAATAATATTCTCTGACAAGTTTTGTATTTCTGTGGTGTTGGTTGTGGTCTCTCCTCTTTCATTTGTGGTTCTATTTATTTTACAAAGAACCAGCTCCTGGTTTCATTGGTCTGTTATTTTTTTTTTTAATTTTCTATAGTATTTATTTCTGCTTGAATCTTTATTATTTCCTTCCTTCTGATGGCTTTAGGTTTTGTTTAGTTCATTTTTCTAGCTCCTTTGTGTAAAGTTAGGTTGTTTATTTGAGTTTTTTCTTCTTGTGCTAGGCCAGTGTTACTATAACCTTGCCTCTTGATTTGCTTTTGCTGTATTTTGTTCAAAGGTTTTGAGCCATTGTATTTTCATTTGTTTCCATGTACTTTTTTATTTCTTCTTTTATTTCCTGGTTGACCCATTCATTGTTTAGTAGCATGTTCTTTAACTTCCATGTATTTGTGGTCTTGCTAGATTTTTTTCTTGTTCTTGACTTGTAGTTTCATAGTGTTGTGGTCAGAAAAGATGCCTACTATGACTTCAATCTTTTTTAATGTGTTGAGGCCTGCTTTGTGGCCTAATATGAGATCTGTTCTGGATAATGTTCCTTGTGCACTTGCAAAGAGTATGTATTCCACTGTTTCAGGATGGAATGTTCTGAATATATCTTTAAATCCATCTGGTGTAATGTATCATTCAAAGCCATTGTTTCTTGTTGATTTTCTGTTTAGATGATCTATCCATTGATATAAGTGGGGTGTTAAAAGTCCCTTACTATTATTTTATTATTATGGATTATTTCCTTTATGTTTGTTACCTACTTTAATGTATTTGGCTGCTTCCATGTTGGGTACTTAATATTTACAGTTGTTATATCTTCTTGTTGGATTGTCACTTTATAATTATATAGTGTCCTGCTTTGTCTCTTATTGCAATCTTTATTTTGAAATCTCTGGGAAACGTGGTGTGAACAGGGGTTTTTGCTGGTCTTCTGGGGGCGGGGCTGCTGTATTGTGACTGAGGCAAGCATGACTGAGAAGGGCAGTCCCAGCAGAACACAGGGTCTGGTGCATGCAGGTGACTCTGTGTTTGTATTGAGGGGCAGAGGAAAGAAATGGTGCTGGCCAACTCCTTTGCTCCTGGAGAGGTGCCTCTGTGAACTCTGGTCCTCAGAGACATGCTCAGAGAAGAGCTAATAATCTCCCCATTCTTTACCAGGTATTCTTCAGATCTCTGATTCCAGGCTGTCTGCCCCAGGATTGTTTGCCTGCCTTCTCTCCAGGAGCAGCGCAATGCCCTCCTAGGTTTATTCTAGCCAAGCCAGCTGACCTTTAAAACTCTAGGCTTTAAGCCCTGATGGTTATAACTCAAGAAATTCAGCCCCTCTCTTTTTCCAAGCCAATGGCTTTGGGGACATGTTCTCCTTGTGTGTTCCTATGTGTGCTCCTCTAGCTCTTGCCCTTCTCTGTGACCCTGGTTCCCTCCTTTGGGAAGGAAGATAGTTCCCTATCTATTTGTCTCCAGATATTTTTTTATTTCCTTTTTAATTTTTTCACTGACCATTGGTTATTTAGTAGCATATTATTTAGCTTCCATATACTTGTGTTTTTTTCTTTGTTTTTCTTGTAATTATTTCTAGTTGATTCATACCATTGTGGTTGGAAAAAAAAATGCTTGATATCATTTCAGTCTGCTTAAATTTATTGAGACTTGTTATATGGCCTAACATATGATTTATCCTGGAAAATGTTCCATATGCTTTTGATCAGAATGTGTACTATGCTGTTTTTGGATGCATTGTTCTGTATATGTGTTAGATCCATCTAGTATAACTTGTCATTCAAAGCCACTGTTTTCTTATTGATTTTTCTGTCTGAATGCTAGTGAGTAAAAATCCACTTCTGTACTACTGTCACTTTCTCCCTTTATGTCTACTTCTCCTTTTCTGTATTTAAGTGCTCCTCTGTTGGGTTTATAGACACTTAAAAATATTACATCCTCTTGTTGGATTGATCCCCTTATCATTATGCAATGCCCTTTATTGTCTATTTTTACAGTCTTTGTTTTAAAGCCCATTTGTCTAAGTCTTGATACCCCAGCTTTTTTTTTTTTTTTTCAATTTGAATAAAATATCTTTTTCCTTTCCTTCACTTTTAGTCTTTATTTGTCTTTAGGTCTAAAGTGAGTTTCTTGTAGGCAGCATATCGGTGGGCTTTTTTTTTTTTTTTAAATCCATTCTATCAATCTATGTCTTTTGACTGTGACTGGAGTATTTACACCATTTACGTTTAAAGTAATCATTAATTGTTATGCACTTACTGCCATTTCGTTAATTGTTTTCTGGTTGTTTTTGTAGTTCTGTTCTATGTCCCTCTTTTCTCTCTTAATTTGTGATTGATAACTATCTGCAGTGTTATTCTTGGCTTTCTTTTTATTTTGTGTATCTGTTTACAGGTTTGTTTTGTAGTTAACCATGTTCATATATTACGTCCTAAGTGTATAAGATGTCTATATTAAGTTGATGGTCACTTAAATTTGAACACATTATGAAAGCAATACATTTTTACTCCTCTCTCTCCACACTATTTGTGTAGAATATCACATTACATACTTTTGTTGAATCTCCTGATTTTTTTTGATAAATTGATTTTACTATTTTTATATTTTAACCTTCATACTAGCTTTATTAGTAATCAGTCTTCTACCTTTATCATATATTTGTATTTCCCAGTGAAGTTTTTTCCTTTCATAATTTTCTTAATTCTAATTAGGGTTGTTTCTTTTTGGTTAAAGAAGTCCATTTATAGTTCTTAGAAGGCTTGTCTAGTGGTGAATAAACTCCTTTAACTTTTGTTTGTCTGGGAAACTGTCCTTCAATTTTGAATGACCCTCTTGCCAGTTAGACTACTCTTGGTTGTTGGTTTTTGCCTTTTGCATTTTGAATATATCATGCTACTCTGTTCTGGACTGAAAAATTTCTGCTGAAAAATCAGCGGATAGCCTTCTGGGGCTTCCCTTGTACATGACCAGTTGCTTTTCTCTTGATTTTAAGATTTTCTTTCTTTAATTTGTACCATTTTAATGATAATGTGTCTTGGTGTCACTCTTCTTGGGTTCATCTTGTTTGGGGCTCACTGTCCTTCTTGTATCTGAATATCTGTTTCCTTCCCTAGATTAGGGAAGTTTTCAGCTATTATTTTTTCAAATAAGTTATCTGCCCCTTTGTCTTTTTCTTCTCCCTCTGGGACCCCTATAATGTGAATGTTTACTTGCTTGATACTGTCCCAGAGTTCCTTTACTCTGTCATCATTTTTTAAAAATCTTTTTTTTTTTTTTTTTTTTTTTTACTATTTAGCTTAGGTGCTTTCTACTATTCCCTATTTTCCAGGTTACTCATCTGTTCTGCATTTTATAATTTGCTGTTGATTCCTTTTAGTGTATTCTTCATTTCAGTTATTATATTCTTTAACACTGGCTGGTTCTTTTTTATATTTTCTATCCCTTTTTTGAAGTTCTCACTGAGATCATCCACTCTTCTCTCAAGTTGAGCAAGTATCTTTATGACCATACTTTCAACTCTTTATCAGGTAGATTGTTTATCTCCATTTCATTGAGTTTCTTCTGAAGTTTTTTGTTCTTTTGTTTGTAGCTTATTTCTCTGTCTATTCATTTTGTTTGACTTTGTTCCTATGAAATAGGTGAAACATCTGCCTCTTTGTCTTGAAGGATTGGGCTTGTGTAAGAATTCCCTTGTGTAGACTGCATATGGCTGGCAGCTTTGGTTGATTGGCTGGATCTAGGCAAATGTGGGCCAGGGTCCTGTGTCTCTCCATGCTGGGACCACCCTGCTAGGATGACAAGAGCTATAACCAAGCATGGGCTGAGGCATTCCTCATAGGGGCTGTTATGTTGGGATGGCTGGAGCTGAAATGGGTGTGGCCTGGCAGATCCTAGGGTGCTCCATGCCAGGCCCACCCAAGAAGGATGGCTGGGGACACGGCAGGCACTGGCCAAGGCCCTTTTTGCGAGATACACCTGGAAGGATGGATGGAGTTCTAGTGGGGGTAGGCTGAAGATTTCCCACTGTATACCTGCACCAGGGCAGCCTTAGTGGGATGGCTATAGCTTGGTGGCATGGATGAGGGTGTTGCCTTGAGGAGATGGCTGGGGCTGGTACGGGCTAAGCTACTGGAGCTCCCTGAGGCAGAAAGCTAGCTAGAGTGCTTGGACCTTACTTCCATCTGCATTGTCAAGGTGGAGGGGAAATGTAAACAGTATGCTCACCAGCACCTCCAACTCTGAAGAAAGTTGCAGCAGCTCTCACACTATTTAGGGGATGATCCAGGGTTGTAAACTGGTTTCCTTCACTTATAGTGTACTTGCCCTTTAAACACATGTTTGTTTGTTTGTTTGTTTGTTTGTTGTGCCCCAGGTCAGATGAATCTGTGTGTGAGCCCCTCAGTGATATCTCTCCCTACTGCACTTTGTGGCATTGGGGCTGGGGGTACTGTCATTATTGTGTCCCCATGTCTCCTATTGCTCTCTGTGTAGTCTCTCTGTCCTTTGTTATACAGAAGCTGTTCATTCAGCCCTGAGTTCTTAGGGAGAAGTTGCTCTATATATGTGTATATTTGGCGAGTCTGTTGGAGGAGGTCAAGGTCTTGTTACACTGGCATCTTGGACCCTTCTTAATATGGACATTTTAACAATATTCTTCCAATCCATGAGCATAGAATATCTTTCCATTTATTTGTGTCTTCTGTATCTTTCATCAGTGTCTTACAGTTTTCATAGCACAGGTCTTACAGCTCTCTGGTTAAATTTATTTATAGCAATTGTAAATGGAATTATTTTCTTAATTTCTTCTAGTTTGTTATTAGTGTGTAGGCATGCAACAGATTTTTTAGATTGATTTTTGTATACTGTAGCTTTGCTCAATTTGTTTAAGAGTTTTTTGATAGTCTTTAGGGTTTTCTTTATATAGATTTATGTCATCTCAAATAGTGATGGTTTTACTTCTTACTTTTTTATTTGAATGCCTTTGATTTCTTTTTCTTGCCTAATTGCTCTGGCTAGGACTTCCAGTACCTTTTGAATAAAAATGGCAAGAGTGGACATCCTTGTCTTAGTCCTGAAGAAAAAAAAAACTTTCACATTTTCACTGTTAAGTATGATATTAGCTGGGGACTTGTCATATATGGCCTTAATTATTTTGAGGTATGTTCCCTCTATTTCCATTTGCTGAGAGTTTCTTTTAAGTAGATGTTGACTTTTGTCAAAATATTGATCCTTCTGGCATCTCTGGATGCCCACTCAATCCCACTCAATCATGGTGTATGATTTTTTAATGTATTATTAAATTCAATTTGGTAATATTTTATTGAAGATATTTTTAAAAATTTTATTTAAATTCAACTTAATATGCTAATTCACCATCTCTCCTATTCAAGGACTACCCAGGCCGGACCCTGTTTAGCTTCTGAGATCAGGCAAGATTGGGCTCATTCAAGGTGGCATGGCTACAGACTTGTGGGGGATTTTTGTATCTATGTTCATCAGGGATATTGGCCTGTAATTTTCTTGTAATGTTGTCATGTGGTTTTGGTTTCAGGGTAATACTGGCCTAGTGAAATAAGTTTGGAAGTGCTCCCTCCTCTTCTGAGAAGGATTGGTATTCTTTGAATGATTTATAAGATTTATTAGGGAAGCCATCTTGTCCTGGACTTGAGTGTTTTGGGAGGTTTTTGATTACAGACTCAATCTTCTTACTACGAATCAGTCTGTTAAGATTTTCTCTTCGTGATTTGGTCTTGGTAGGTTTTATGTTTCTAGGAATTTATCCATGTCTTATATGTTGTCCAATTGGTTGGTGTATGCTTATTGTTATTATAGATAAGGTAAATGAGGGTTGTAGAAGTGGTACAAAGTTAGTGTGCCTCTTGAAGCCCATGCTGATTCTAATGGATCTTGCATCATTTGTTCATTTCTGTGTGGGTTTATCTGTGTAACTGGGGACGGCTAAATTTGGGTGTGGTGTGAACCTGGCTGTTACTGAAAGCCTGGGGAGCAGCTAGGCAGGCATCCCACATTTTCCTATCTCCTATCACTACCATCTTCCTTGATGCTTTCCACAAACAACTTCAGATGAGGCCTGCAGTCTCAGAGCAGTGTTCTTGAAGGTTATGCAGTTAACACTGGAACATAGGAAGGAGGGATAAAGGCAGATAGTGATTGGGCAGGGGTATTGAATACAATTGTCTTAAAAAAGGAAATGAGCTCTTTATTAGCTCTTTGCCATTAGTGGTTGCCTGTAGACACCTTTGGGTGAAAGTGAGGTGTCATCTCACCTTTGTGAGGTTCCCTATCTAGTCACACCCAGGAAACCCTTCCTGCCTGTTGGCTTCATCCTCCCCAACTAGTGGGCACAGCCAGAGCTATGGCATAGACATAAGCCCCTGAAATAAAAAAAAATTGACTCCCCAAGACAGAAACCTGCCGGTACTAAAGAGGGGAGACAGGGCTTGGTGTCATAAACCAGGGACCTAGAGCCTTAGGCTTCCCTCATTATCTTCAGTATGTTTCTCTTTAGACACATCATCCATAGCGTTAAAAGGACTGTAACCTGTCCTTCACCTCCTTGGCTCATTTACCCAGATGTACTTCCTTTCCCTCTTTTCTGCTAGGCAATGTGGCTTCTGGGATGTTTCATGAGCTGTCTTTGCCTTTTTGTTGTTCTCCAGGACTAAGCCCCTGTCAGTCTTCATCAACATCAATGAAATTTTCCATAACAGTTTCCCATCCCAAGCTTTACCCTCTCTTGTCCATTCCTCGGTCAAATGCTAGAATAATCTTCTCACAGTAATTCCACTTTACCAGCTGGGGAGCCTGAAATGCTCCCAGTCTCATGTGATGACAGAAAACCCAGAGCTATCAAGCAGGGCAGTGACAAGGGAGGCACCTGTTCAAGCCCAGGATCACGTACGTGCACTGAATGCCTCTTTTACTTACATGTCACGATGGCCTCATTTTAGCCCCAGGCCTGTCACCAACTCCTGTCTTTCCTACTCAGTTTATTTCTAACTCTTTGTGCTGTGGGAGGCCCTAGGGAGGCTGCCTGATATCTTGAAATCCTGACACTTGGATTATGGCATCAGGAGAGACTCTCACCTGCAGAATTATTTGCACAGAGCCTTGTTGCTTGGAAATGGGACTGATTTGCTTTCCATGATTCTGTTGGAGAAGAGAGAATCCTGTTCAAATTTTGCTTCAAATTCAGTAAAAAATTTTGCAGGTAGGTACCAGTCTTGAACCTTCCTCCATTGAGGTTAGAGATCTGTGATTACAAGGCATTCCTGTTTCTGTCCTGGGAGTAGAAAAAGTGCAGGATAATCTCTCCCTCACATGTGACTCTGGACTGAAGATCAGTTTGACTGTGGCCAGCTTGGGAGTAATGGAGATAAGACAATAAGGGTCTTTGATTGCTTGAGAAAATCACACTTTGGCTGTCAGCAGGAAGTAGGGCCCACAGTAATACCTGCATGCTAGAGAGGTCAACAAAATTTCTTTTGTCCAGCTTTGAAATTTAAATCTTATATGACAAAAAGATTTATAGTCGAATCTGACCCATAGCAGTGAGGCAGCATTACCTTGAGAACAGTGTGCATATACGTGTCCCTCTCTAACTCGTCCATGCCCATAACTTCTTCAGAGTTTTATAGGAAGTTTTTTTCTTCCAGGAAGGCATGCCTGATGAACAGATTTTTGCCTGAATATAAAATGAGTGTTTTCCTGAAAATAATTGCCCAGAAAAGTGTCTCTTATTACAGATTATCTCTCAATTACTTTGAAAATAAGAGTGTTTGGGAAAGACCCATTCACCAAAATGACCTCAATCATGCTTAGTTCGGGAGTTTTGGTGGAGATCACTGGAATAATTGCCATAAAAGGAGCCAGAAGCAAACCCCAAAGATTGAGTAATTACTCCTTTGGTATGATATCACTATTAAATATATTTGATTTAAATTTAAACAAGTTTATTAAAGACCCTTTTAAAAAGCAAATGGTAAGCAGTTACCTTACGGAGATGATAAATATGCACATCTGAGATAATTGGGTAACTGTTAATATTACACAAGTGGAAACTTAAGACTTAGCAAACTGTTTCCAATGACAGCTTCATCACGCCGTGTCTCAGACAACTACGTGGAAGTGACAAGGATGAGCCCTGGAAAACCATGCTGATGATTCAAAAAGAGTTACTGGTGATGACAAGGAAAACTATTATCCATGAGCATGCAAAGATGTGGATAGAGTTATTTTATGAGTGAAAAAGTCAATATTTTATATTCCTGTTTTGGATATTGTCTAATTTAAAACAGCAACTATAGGTAGACATCCAGCTCTTTAATCAACATTTATAAAATTTATACATTCATGTTCAAAAATTTTCTTTAGATCTCACTGAAAAATAGGGCGATCACTCCGTATTTGGGGCTGCACTATATTCAAGCCCTGAGGTAACTGAGAACCTGGTTTGCTCAACCCCCACTTACTCTTTTTTAAGGCTAAGGCTAATCCTAAGTGTTTATTTCATTTCAAGCAAGAGTTTTTCCCTCTTGTGGTGTGGGAACATTCACTTGTCTGTTTTCTCATGGTCCTCGTCTGTGGAATGAGGAGAACAAGATGTTCTATAAGGATCCATCTTGAGTTTTTGTTTTTCAACTCGCTGAGTGTATATGTTACTTTAAAAAAGTTTTAAGCCCTTGGTGGATAAGAATGGGAATTAGGGGATGCTTTTATGTTGGAGGTGGAGAAGAGGGCAAATCTCAACCCGAGACAGGTGGTAAAAAAAAAAAATATATCATTAACAAATTTGGAAATCTCTTCTACTCATGCCCTCATTTCTTCCTCTAAGCAAGATTTACCAAGCATCTATATCTCCCTAGCATACTAGGTGCCAGAGACTCAGAGATGAAAACAAACAAAAAAACAGGGAACCTTCCTCCAGGGGATGTGGCTCCTAGGTCAGAGAGAGGCAAAAACTGGCCATCAGTGTGGTCTCAGGAAACAGAAGGCCCTTAAGTCTGGGGAGAAGGAGGAGATGAACAAATGGTCTCAGTCAGGAGGATCCGTTTGAGTCTCTTCTTCATTAAGAAGAATTTTCTCACTAAGCAAAGGACTGGAACTAGAACAT
Organism: Panthera tigris; assembly: GCF_018350195.1. Lineage (NCBI taxonomy): Eukaryota > Metazoa > Chordata > Mammalia > Carnivora > Felidae > Panthera > Panthera tigris. The sequence continues at coordinate 123,704,768 of NC_056660.1, forward strand.
TTGAGAAGAAATCACAGGGTGGGAGCTAAGAGAAAACAGTGTGTTCCAGCAACTGAAGAGTGTATATCTAGAGAGGAGCCTACATGAAGCTGGAAATGGAGACACGGCAGACCAGGTAAGACGATGGAGCCAGAAAACCAAATGTTGGCCATCGGGTCAGAATAGTTGGACAGCAGCAAGCCTTTCATGTTGCCAGTGCTGCCCCCTAGTGGATCGGCAGGAGATGGATGGGAGCAGCTGGAAGCCACCCTGGAGAGGCCCCAGAGGTAGACAAATGCGGATGGTTATGTGCACATGGTAGCTGATGTGGGCAGTCTATAGCAAAATGGCCTGGGATAGGAGGAGTGTGAGCTGAGCACCCAGGAAAGGTGTCCTGCCTCCTTTTGTCACTAGCTGCAGGGGGCCAGATTCCACCATTGGATGACTTTTTCTTTGGCCAAATGAAACTGTAGGAGTTTTGTTAAAATGCATTCTGCTGAGGAAAGAGGGACACATGTCCCTCCCATTTGTTTCGTTTCATTTCCTTTCATAAGTTTTTATTTAAATTCCAGTACATAGATCTCCCTTTTAGGTATTGCTTTATGGGCTTAGAGCAAATGCATGAGCAGGGAGTGGGGGAAGGCTGGCTTCAGAGCTAACTCAGATGAGGACTTAAAGGGATCCTGATTGAGAAACATTGCTCTGGGCTAAGGGCTGGGGAGGGGGAAGCTTGAGGGCAATAGTTGGTGATGAGAAGGCAGGGATGAGGAAAAGGGAGAGAAACTCAGAAGAGTTAGTAAGGTTTAAGAAGCAAGTGAGTCACTGTGCAAGCCAGCCACGGGCATGCTGATCATCAAGGTTTTCACTAAAAGCATTTGGGGACAGTTGGTATACACAGCAAAGAATCTGGGCTTGGGGTCAGTTAGAGTTGGGACCCCATTCTGCTTTTTGTCTAGCATACAACCCTGAGCAGGTTGTTAAACCTGAGACTATGTCTGTCAATAATGTTGATACTTACCTTTTTTTTTTAATGTTTACTTTTGAGAGAGCACACATGCCTGAAAGGGGGGGAAGAGCAGAGAGAAGGAGACACAGAATCTGAAGCAGGCTCCAGGCTCTGAACTGTCAGCCATGAGCCCGATGTGGGGCCCGAACCCATAAACCGTGAGATCATGACCTGAGCTGCAGTCAGTGCTTAACCGACTTAGCCACCCAGGTGCTCCTTACCTTGTGAGAGTTTTTAAGGATTTAATGACCCCAAATGAGTATTTTATAGATGGTATGTATTTGATCGAGTTTATATGCCCGCAGCAGCCTGTGGCACAGTAGGTAATGAGAAATGTCTTGGGTGTGCAGGGGATGTGCACCCCAGCAACATGAGGAGCCAACGATTTCTAGTCAAAATTGTAAATTTGGAAGTTTGATTTTTTCATGGGTCGTTTTCTAGGCTCCGATTTCAGCTGGGTAGCCTAGGTGTTTTTAAGTCTAGATTGAAGAAGGGGCCAAATCCACAGTGACTAAAGAGTGACTGCCCTTTTCATTCTTTGAATGCTCATGCTGAATTAGGTTTTCTGTTGTGAGAATCTCAGTGCCTTTGAGAGCCTTTTTACTTAAATATTGCTTTAGGCCATTAAAGACATGATCCCCTTCATGGAAGCTTACAGAACCAAATTCCAGAGAAATTTGTATTCATTCATTTAAAAGCTATCACTGAACAATAGACTTCTCCTGAATTTAGCCAAAACCGCATGGAAAAGTGTTTCCTATACGGACAGGATTCAAATGTACTTACTGGTTGTAGCACGGACAATTCATTAAGATTGTCCTAGCAAAGGGTGTCCAGTCTGAGTCCAAAGGTAGGTCTCTTGGGGAAAAATTGATGGCTGGGTTACTCTGCCTACTCTGTCTCTAAAAGATTGTATACAGCCCTGGATAAGGCGGTGGGAGAGACACTTCATCTGAGGTAGGTTTTTTTTTTCCCGTTACTTTTGTGTGTGAGGATTCCCACTATATATTCCATCATGTTATCCCAGTAAGATTCCAGTTTCATACAAATGCATAAGTGGATACAGAAATACCATTAAGTGGGAGAGAATTCTCACTAAAACACGTTCAGGAATAATACCCTTCTAGTTAGACCTTTCTGGCATGTTGACATAACCATAGTGACAAAGGATAAATGTAAAAGAATCAGATTTTGAATGTCCACAGATTTCTGAAACCAAGCTATGCCACATCATTTGTTTAAAATCCGTAACAGTTGGGAGAGAATAATTATAAAAATAAATGTTGAACTTTGAATTTAAAGACCTATTTTCCTCCTCAGTGGACATAGAACCATTTTAAGCTATTGAGACTCCAAGCAGCAACAGGAACAAGGGCCTGGATTTGGTGGCTTGCACTTCCCTCTGCTTTCCTGCACTCTCTTCTTTTTCTACCACTGTTCAGCTTTCATCCTGCTCTTCTGCTTACTTGGACTAACTAGCCAAAGCATAGGACTTCAATGTGTATGTAAAAATGCATTCATAGTTTGTTGTACTAAGTTTTAGATTTGTATTTTGAAACTGGAAGGCGTGTTTTATATTAACTTTAAAGAGAAAAAAGCTTAAACCAAAAGTTAAAGTTGTTTTCTGCCCCTGGGCTAGGGAAACAATGCTTTGAGGTAACTCTTTCTGGAAGCAGGATGTATTGGATGTATAATATAAATTAGGATAAGATAAAAGGTACCACAAAGAAGTCAGGCTGAGCCTGGTAGAGCCAAATGAAGGATTTTAAACAAAGGAACACTTAGCTCAAAGCCAAGATATTATTTCTGTAACCTATAGTACACACATGAAAGGATGAAGTTAAGGGGTGAAGATGTACAAATCTAATTGTCCAGATTTTCTTCCAAGTGGAACTGTTCACTTAGTTTCACATACTACTACTCAGCAATCTTGGGATGGCAGTGTGATGTATGTCTGCTGGCTTCAGGCCTCATTGTTAATAAGGATGAGATTCCAGAAGTGTGGCTACAGACTGGCCACTAGATGGCACATTACCTGTGTACTTGGTTGGTCCCTGGCACCCTAATAGAAAACAAAACAAAACAAAACAAAAAAACAACCACCGGGAGGTGGCAGGATATTGGGATTCCAGAACTCATCTTGGAAAATTCATTTACCAGTTTTCCAAATTTACAATCTGTCAGTCCATACTTTGTTACTAAGACCAAGACAGTGTATCAATTTTCTTCTAAAACCTATTCCATTATGCTAAATGAACGTTTAAAAAGCCACAGAACCCTCTGAAGGCATCTAGTTTACACTAAGACTCTAGAGCAGTAGTGACAAATACTGTTATCTCAAACATTATGTGTAACGACATCCAATTGTAGTGATCATACACAGAAAAAAAATTTAAACAAGAATTTCTTAAATTTACTTAAAGGATTAGAGCGGATACATAGGCAACGTTTACAATAACATTTAGAGTTATGTCAACATAAGACCAATAGCTATGGTAACAATTAGCACATGCAATTCACTGTAGAGGTAAAAATACTTACTCTCTCTAGACAAGCCTTCTACACGAAGGTAGACTACGTAGGGGTAAAAGAGCAAGTGAACTTGAGAGGATTGCACTTACAAGTAAAAGGGACATAGCTAAGATATAAAGAGGATACATACCTAATGCTAATCACTGTATTGTAGTACTAGCAAATTGCACACTTATTTAGAGTATATTCAATAAACATGTTAAGACTAAAGAATTTTCAAATAACTGCCTTTAAAGTAACCATCTGACATCACATTTTGGTATTCATGTTACACCACTTGAAACATGTAGTTTACCATTCAGACAAAACTGGTCTTTAAGGGATAAAAGACGTAGAACATCTCTCTCCATGGTCTTCAATGCATTTTCATCATTAACTTTAAAGCACTTGGTAATGAAGTTAAACTAGCCCACCTGAAGGAGCTGCTGATGGCAAAAAGCTCTTAAAAATTTAGGAACAAATGGACAACACAAGAGCTCATCCCAGGTTGTCTTCTTTTTCTTTTTAACGAAATGTATAGTAGAATATCACACTACTGCATAACAGTAGCACATAAAAAAAAAGATTAATCCAAAAGACAGTACATTTGGCTCTAGAAAGTTGTTTTGACTTGCATCCGAATTCTGTTGATCAATATTCTGAAAAGGAACTGCTGTCAAAGACCAGTCGCTACTTTATACCTTCTTTTAAAAATAAAATTGGGTCATTGTCATGGATTTCAAAGTTTTTTTTTTTTTTTTTTTTTTTTTTTTAGTTATGTCTTCTCTCAGCATAGGGCTTGCTTGAACCTATAACCCCAAGATCAAGAGTCACATGCTTTTCTGAGCCAGCCAGGCATCCCGACCATGACCAATTTTAGGTTAAACATAAATAGCTTGCCATTTTATGGCTCCATATTCTCAATTTATAGAAAAGTGCAATAATTTTTTTTAAAGCAATCTTGGGAAGTAGAATTGAACACGACCTGCAACAGAAAGCTATCCCAGTAATTTTTAATAACTGAACTTTAAAATTTTTATGTAGCTTATTATATTGACATTTTACCCATTTCAACAAAACAACAGAAGTGTATGGTTTAAAAATTTGTTCTTAAACCAAACATAGGAGAATGATGTGGAATATAACAGAACGGAGGAAGAGCTCCTCCACTTGATTTATGCTTGGTCAATACGTGCCAGTTAAAAGAAATATTTAAGGGAATTGTACAACAGGATTATTCTACTTCTACATTGGTCATGATTTTAATTAGTTATGTGGATAGAAACTAACCATTTTTAAAAATTTGATTTCTACTTACAAAGCTATTTTAGCTGTTCTACTTTAAGGATGAGCTTTCATAAATTAATGTTTTACAAGTATATTTCTACTTCATTAACCTTTAACTTCACAGTAAGCTAGGAAGACCAGATAACTTCATGTGTAAAGTTGCAATTAAATGAACAGCTAGGTAGATGTGAACACAGAATATATGAATGGTTTTGCTTTTTACCCTGCTTCTACTTACACAGTATGTTCTTGAGTGCCGTGACTGATCAGTGCTGGCTTGAAGTAGGGTACCAACATACCAGTAACTAATAGTCAAATTATAACAATACATGTGGCATATATGCTTATTTTTTAATCCTGTATGAGCGCATCAGAAGCAGTGTATTAGTTTTGTCTACAGAGAGGCTTTTTTTCTGATGTGCCAGTGTTACTTTAAAGGAAATTTTGGGATACTAAACATCTGAGTAACCCATCTACTGCTTATATATAGACTAATTTTCACATAAACCAGATCCACTTCTCTGCTTACCTAAAATACAATTTACATGCCTCAAAACAAATTATCCTAAGACATGGCTCAGGAAAGTAATTTTGTACTTGAAACAAGTTTCATGAATGCTTGTCTTTATCTGGGCAAAAGATGTACATCACATACTGGTAATCCAATCTACATTTTCTGATTGGATTATCTGTATAGTAACAATCTAGTATGTGTAAAGTGCTCTTGCAGCTGGGGGGCATTCACTCAGGGTACCATTTTCTATACAAGTTTTCCACCAATAGGGTTGCTTATATAATGTTCTTTCTTAAATGACTTCATTCTCCTCCCCTTAGATTAGGAGTCTGCATATTCTAAGTGCTCCCCATGTACAAACTTCACACTCGAATTCTTTGTAACACTGCTGTTTATCATGAGGAAAGTTATAGCTGAACATGATGACAATAACATGACTACTTACTTGGAGGAAATGAAAAATATAACTGATAAAAACTTCTTGACAGATTCTTAGCAAGATAAATCTAATCCTGATTTGGATCAGGCTTTGACCAACTTAAATGGTGGTGGTGACATTATCTTATAGTGTGACTTCTCTGTAGATTTCTCTGTGCCCAGTCTTCCTCATCTACTTCTCATCCTGTCTTTCTACCAATCTCATGTTGCACCTGCCCTGTATCACAAAGACCCTGTGTATGAAAGAATTCTGAAACACATCAAGCAAGAATACAAAGTATAAAATGTTAACAGGAAGTCTAATATGTACAGAATCATATATAATGAGAATTAGATTTCAACTGTAAATGTAGAGCAACTTCTTTTAGCCTTTTATTCTTGAATAACCTCTATAAACCATTTTAAGTGGGCCTGGTTTTTGTGACTTAAATATGACAAAAAACTGTAACATACTTTCTGCAAAACTACTTGATAACACTAGTCAACTACTAATGACGTATCAAAAATTTTCACTTAGCCCCTGTCTTTAGCCCTTGCCTCCTATAAAATGTGGTGGGTAGGGTAGGGCATAAATGTGAAAGTGTGGTTAGTGCTAAACTCTGGAGCCCTGGCTCACTTCTCTCTGGGAAGAAGAGAACTTGTGGGAAGAGGTTTAAAGTCTCTTTAAATCACAATGTGGAACTAAGTTCCACCTACCTCAGACCTAGCAGGTGTTAAAATACTATCTCATCATTAAGTGCCTCCACAACAGGGTGTTCCCTGTGATATTAACTAACATCAATATGTACATTTTTGGATAGGGTTTTATTTTGGTAAGTAGTGCCCATGTGTTCTCAGTTTGCTTCGAACATCTAGAAAAAAAAAACCTTCCAATCTTGGCCTACTTGAAAACAAAGCATATTAAAACATATTTTAAGTTGAAGATATATTGTATAAAGTGCTTCATCAACCAAATTCTCTAAAGTTTTAACAAAAAGGGTCAATGTTTATATATACAGAAAAATGGCGAGTCTATAAATGGCAAAGAATTTTTAAAATGGTTAAGATACTTTGGCATTCATTGCTAGTTTTTTAACTGGGCACTCTTAACTGAATTTGTGAAATGGATCTTCAAACAGATTGTGAATAACAACATAAAGCAAATTTTTGAAAATTTTGTTACTTATGATATAAATGTTCAAAAATATATTTTTTAATCTGCAAAATTAAAACTCTAGAATTCCATTTATCTAGTAGCTGGCATCATTACACCAACAGAAGAGAATGTCTAATATTTCATGTTGGCAAGATTGTAATTCAACCCACTGTTTTTTTTGCTTTTGGTCAGACAACAAAAACTGGGTTCATACAGTTATGCTACCTAATACTCCCCTTACGCTGTCAGCTAAAGTAGAGGGTCTAGACCTTGCTCATCTAATTTTTTATCTTAAGTCCATCTCAGTCAATTTGGTGACTATTCTCATTAAAATCAGTAGAGCTGTGCTAAATACATCACTGCTTATTATTTAAAGACCATCTGTTGTCTAGCTACAGAAAATTTTACTTTATAAATTTCAGACAAGCTTTCTGTTTTTCTTCAGTGCAAACATCCTGAAACAGCACAAAATCATTCAGCTATTCAGAGGATGAAGTCAGTTTATGTAGTGCTTGAAAGTAGAATCCCAGATATTCTGGAAGGGAAACAGCCCATGTGGGAGGACAGTTTACTGTTGTCCTTAAGGGCAAATGATCATCTTCAGTGAGCGAAGATTATTTTTCTCTGAAATAACAGTTAAAGTTAGCTTTAGTTTACAGGTACTGGTGAAGTTTTAACAGGAACCAGTCTTTCACTGAGGCATGTAGCCACCTCGTCTGACAGTTTGTGGTAAGTAGCTTTTAGACATTCCTTCATCAACTGCAGCCTCCATCCCAACTGTTTCAAATCTCTCTACCTGTCCCTCAGTATGTAGACCAAAAGCATCTGCTACAGAAATTTCTTGAAACATTTTCATTTGCCCAGATCCACAGGACTGTGAAATATCTGAAATCTGCTGTTTGAGTCTAACAAAATCTTCTTCATTGACTGACGAAACTTGCTTTGACCTTTCAAAATGTGAAATATCTGGACTGGTTTCACGTTGACTGCAGTTTTGTTTGAAATACTGTTGCCTGGGCAAATTGCCAACACTGCTATCTGTGTTATCTACCAGCTGTAGATCTTCTGGCCGCTCTTCAGAATCTAACAAGGGCTGGGTGGACTCAGATCTTGAGAAGACTTGGACCGATGGAACCTGGTGTCTGTAGCCACTGTGCACCACTGTGGAATACTGGACGGTGCCTGAAGTGTTCTGGGCAGACTCATTTTCATCACTGCTAGAAATGCTTGGCCTAGAGGAGGACATGCACGATGAACCTCCAATACCACTGCTGTGTCCTTCAGTACTGATTTTTTCCTTCTTGAATAAGTCCAGTGATTTCAGATCTTCTGGAAAAGGCTTTTTGTCATTTGCTGCTTCTATCTCCACGACACTTACATCAGTGAAATTGCCATCTGAGTAAATCTGATCTTTTGAATTAAAATTATGCTAAGAAAGAAAGAAAAAAATTATTACCTATGGCATAGGTTCATTTAGAAACTATGAAATATATATGGCAAATTCTAGTTAAAGCCACAGAGAAATGCATCTCTGAAACTTCTCAGTAATTTGGTGCGGACATAATCTATATCACTAAGCACTGTCAACTAGCTCAACTACAGATACTGTGAAATGATTCTAAGAAGTATGAATCAGAGTGGACTTCCTCAGAATTCCCAATCAACTGTTAAATTTTGATAAGCTACTGGTGTATATACAGAATTTCATTACTAGACTACAGAGTTGAGGACTGACTAAAAAGTAGAAAACATGAAAAGTTCAAAGAATTTAGTCTAGGTTTCTAGAAATCACTGCAACAGTATGAAACTGGTAGACTGTTAAATTTGATTTTAATATCCAATACAAAATGCTTGCCTTACAACATTTACCATATAGGAGTATTTACATATTAAGTTTTCAATTTGCAAGGTCAATGAAGTATTTTTCATGTTTACTGAGTAGAATAAGGAATATAAGAATATGCTATGATAATATTTTATCATTTACTTTTCAATTTGGTCTTATCATTTGGTTCAACTCTATAAAAATACCCTGAAATGTCCATGTATAAACAAGTCAGAAACACTTTATCTTACCCTAGGAGGTGTATGAGGTGACCACTGGGCAATATGGCTCTTTGAAGGATCTGGAACATTAGGCCAGATATGTTTTTTAATTCTGGAGAGAAAAAGAAATAAAGTATCTGTGGAACCACATGTAATAAATAATGAACAGTCCCTAATTCCAAACATGAGCTTAATCTAGTCATAATGAAAAACTACCAATAAGGCTAGTAATCACCATTCAATTTAAAAAACTGAAATAAAATTCTACAATAGAAACCAATCAAAAAGTGGAATAAAGTCACAAAACCTTAAAGTACACCCCCCTCCCAACAACAAAAGAAGCAAATACGTTCAATTTCCAACTAAAACCACATAACACATTTTCACATAGCCACCAGGTAAAATATGATAAATTTGATGTTTTCACAAGAATATTTATCTCAATATAGTTCCTAGTCCAAAGTTAGAGGTCCCTAAGTGTGTATAAGTATACAGGAAGTGAGTCATCTTGAGAGTAAGTTCAAATACAAAAACAAAACTGAGTAATAAGATCCTAACAGACTGACTCTCCTGTGCAAACAACTATAAAATCTACGTGTAATGTAAAAAATAATAAAGTTAACAACCTAAACAAAAGACCAACTAATGGATGAATTCCATGAAAGAGACTTAAAAAAATTTCAGTTGTTTTACATAAAGAAATTGAGTTAAAAATTTTTTAATGTTTATTTTTGAGAGAGAGAGAGAGAGTGAGTGAGCAGGGTAGGGGCAGAGAGAGGGAGCCACAGAATCTGAAACAGTCTGCAGGCTCTCAGCTATCAGCACAGAGCCCGATGAGGGAGGGGCTTGAACCCACGAGCCTTGAGATCATGACCTAAGCCAAAGTCAGAAGCTTAACTGACTAAGCCACCCAGGCACTGCAAGAAACTGAATTTTTAAATTAACATTCTTCCCACAAAGAAAATCTCAGGCTCAAACTGGCTTTGTGAATTCTAGCAAACACTTCAACAGAAATACTATGAATACTATATAAACTCTCCTAGAAAATAGAGAAGGTAAGTGTCCCCATTAATTTGAGGAGACTGTTCATTTTATGAGGTAATCAGTATCCCCTTGATTTCAAAAGTAAATGAACACACCACCAAAAAGAACCACTATCACTCATGAAGCATAAATGCAAAAATTAACATACTGAATCCAGACAGTCTAAGAAATGCAAGGACAGTTTAACATGTGGAAAAAAAACCAATGAATAAAATTCACCATATACATGTAGGAAAGAGAAAAATCGTATGATCATCTCAACAGATGACAAAAAAGCATCTGACAAAATTGACCCAATCATGACAAAAACTCTCAGGAAAAAAATATAAGAGAACTTCCTCAACTTAAAATCAACATCACATGCAATGGTCAGAGATTGAATGCTTTCTCCCTTAAAACTGGGAATAATGCAAAGTTACTACTTAACCAGTAGAGTAAGAAAAATAACTGAAAGGATAAACATCAGAATAACCATCTTTACTAAGCAGTATGACTATGTATGTGGAAAATGCTTAGGGACCCAAAAAGATACTAGAGTAAATGAACTTACCAAGGTCTTAGTATACAAGGTCATTATATTAAAACAAAATTAATTGCATTTCTATTTCTAGCAATGAACAATTAGAAAATAAAAATTTCTAAAAATGCCATTTACAATTGTATAAAAAACATTTAGGAATAAATTTAACATAGTACAAGGACTACCCACTGAAAACCGTATAACAGTGCAAAAGAAAAAGAAAACCTAGACAAAGAGAAATTAACAAGGGTGACTGGGTGGCTCAGCTGGTTAAGCATCATCTGACTTTTGATTTCAGCTCAGGTCATGATTTCGGAGTTGTGAGTTTGAGCCCTACACAGGGCTCCATGCTGACAGGATGGAGCCTGCTTAAGATTCTCTCTCCCTCTTTCGGCCCCTTCCCCCCTCAAAATAAATAAATAAACTTAAAAACAAAAGAGATTAACATGTTCATGGACTGACCCATGTGACATAAATGTTGTGAACTCATGTTCAGATTGTATTTTTTGCCCTAATTTTATAGAGTCGATAAAATCTCAATTAGCACCGTACTCAGTTTTTTAAAAAAAGACTTTCCTTTTCATATAAATAATATCAGCTTACCAAATAACCTAGTCAAAATAATTTTGAAAAACAACTTATTAAAAGAATTCTAACTGCTCTCAAAACTTACAGAGCTATAAAAATCAAGACTGTGTGGTACTGGCATGAATAGACATATAGAACAGAATTGAGAGTCCACAAATAAATCCAGACTTACATGGACAATTGATTTTGACAAAGATATCTAGGCAATACAATGGGAAAAAAGTTATTTTCAGTAAATAATGCTCGAACAACTAGTTATCTATGGAAAAAAAATTCCCTGACCTCACACCATGCACAAAAATTAATTCTGAATAGATCATAGACATAGAGCTACAATGATTAAGTTACAGAGGAAAATAAAGGAGAACACAATTGTGACAATGACTTAGGCAAGAATCACAAACTGATAACATGCACCTCATCAAAATTAAAAACGTGCATTTTCTAAAGTCACAGTGAAGAAAACGAGAAGCCAAAGCCACAAGACCAGACTTTCCACAACATATTTGACAAAAATTTTGTCACAGAATATATAAAGAACTCTTACAGCTCAATATTACAGCAAACAACTCAATTTAAAAACGGGCAAAAGATTTCAGAAGATCTATCACAAAAGAATATAGATAAATGGCACATGGAAGGATCCATTACTACTTACTAGGGAAATAGAAATTAAAACCACAGTGAGATAAAATTACACACTGATAACAAGGGGCTAAAATAAAAACCCTGACAGTGCCAAGTAACAGTGCCATGTAACAACTGGAACTCTCACGGAGCTGGGGAGAATACATGATGGTACACCTGCTTTGAAAAACAGTTTCTTATGAAGTTATATATGTGCTTCCTATGTTACCCAGCAATACCAATACTAGGTATGTACTTACACAAGATAAATGATAACATATACCTACACAAAGATCTGTAGATGAATGTTCATGGCAACATTATTCATAATAGCCCCAAATTAAAGACACAACCTGAATTTCCATAACAGATGAACAAATTTTGATGTATCTACACTGCAGACTACTATTCAATAAATAGAAAAATATTAGTATATGCAACATGGATGAGTCTCAAAAACATGCTAAATGAAAGACATCCTATAAAAAGACTACATATTACCTATTTATATGAAATCTCAGAAAAGGCAAAACTACAGTCACAGAAAGCATATCAGTGATTACCTTGGGGCCAGGGGTTGAGGGAGAGGAGAGACGATAAAATAGAATGAGGAAACTTTTTAGGGTAATAGAAATAGTATCTAACTTGATCGTGGTGGTAGTTATATATCCGTATACAGCTATTAAAATTCATCAAACCATACACTTAAAATGAATGAATTTCACTGCATGTAAATTATAGCTCAATAAACCTGGAGGGAAGAACTGCAAAAACACAAATAGGGGTACTTACAGGTCTCGCTTATTAAAGCAGAACAATACTCCCAAAAGGGTTGTCAATAGAAATGCTAGGCAAACAGGAACAACTATGGCTTCAATTTCTCCTTGAGCTAAAAATCAGGGGTAAGAAGTAAAATAAATGTCAACTCATGTGCTAAGAGAAATAAGGAAACTTCCCAACCAAATGGCTGTTGAAAAGATGAAATACCATCCCGTTTTTATAGCCTTTTCAAACTTAAAGATTGTTTTCTGCCACCCCTGCGCCCCTTGGTAAATCATATCCTAGCTGCTTATACCTGACACAGTAACCTGGCCACAGAGAAAGCATAAACTCTATGTTGGTTAGGGGAATAAAATGACTAGTTCAGTTTTCTGGACAGATAATCTATCCAATAAGTTAGAAGTTTCAAACCTAACCATTTATTACATTTATGATCTGCACCCAGCAGAATCTTAACAAATGCTTATCTTTGAGATCTGTGAGTGCTGGGCACAAGTGGAAATATGGAATCCTGTATAAGGAATAAAAACAAAAGGTTCAAGCAAAATTTTTAATTTTCAAAAAGATGGCATATCTGGTATACAGCTAAGAATTTGTAAGAATCTTAAGTACAAGGAGTGGCAGAAATAGGAATATTATCACCTAAAATCAACAAGCCTAAGATTTCTAGATAATTCCCAACCTGCATTTAAAAGAGGGCTTACTTGAGCAAATGAATCACTAATTGGACAGTTTATATTGGAGATATTTTTTAATGACTTACCTTATGGCTGTCTCTACTTTAACTCCTCCAGCCTCCTTATAAGTAGAAGTAGTCTTTTATGGGAAAAATTTATAAAAGTAATACTGCAGTCATATACTATTTACTCAGTCTAATCTTTGCACCGCATATATCCCTTTACAAGTAACTTTATATTCTACAAAGCCTAACAGAAATCAGTAAATCAGATCAATGCTCGGAAATAAACTGGAGGCTGGCAAATATTCACTCTTGAACACTGAGGTTTTCATATAGGTGCCAAATCAAATTCAGGAAGACCCTGTTATTACTGTTGCCAAACTTACTATGTTTTCAAGTCTTGGGCCTTTGCTTATCTGTCCTAAGATGCCTTCTTCTTCCTTTTTATCCACATCCTAACTTTTGGGGACTCAAGTACTGACTCCTCTATATAATCTATGAAGATGAAATGCCCCCTATAAATTATCTCTAAATTCCTACTCTATTTACTGTCTACATGGCCCAAATGCCTTTCCATTTAATTACTTTACTTATGTTGTATTTCTTCAAATAAAGTCCTTTGGGAGCAAGGCCCATGCCATATGAAGAAGCCATAATATGTCCATAAAACAATAAACAGATCAGTGAAAAAAGCAGATGATTAAGTAATCCTAACAAGTATGATCTAATTTGGGGGGGAAAATGTATGTATAGAAAATAATAGAAGGATATACAAATGTGTTAAGAGATTATTCTGGATGAGGGATTAGGAGTGGTTTTTCTTCTGCTCTGTACTGTATAGTCTAAAGGCCTATATAGTACACAATCTACTTTTATAATGAATATCACTTTCATTAGTTGAATATTTTAAAGGTTTATTTTTTTCTAAAGATCAATTTCAAGTATTACTTGTTAGATATTTATTTTACTAACATGTCACCACAAAATCTTATTCCAAAAACTATATTCATTTTTGGCAATCACAGCAAAGTTCAGGATCTTTTATCTATTTTAGGTAGTCACTCATTCATTTTCTCATTCACCCATCATTCAATAGCAAGGAATATAGCTTACTATTTAGCATTCACTGTGTTGGTACCTGGGGGTGGGGGTTACAAATAAATGATAAAATAAGGTAATTTCTATTATGATTCAAAATGTAGGAAGAACAAGAAAGAATGCAGCTTAAGACTGCTTTAGGGAGGTTAGAGGAACTAGAAAAAGTGAGGACTTAATGTAGGGCTACACACTGGGAAAAGATGGAGAAAATAATGAGAAGCATATGACCAAAGAAAGAGATTACAAAAGGGCATGCAAAAGCAGTAATTAGAAGGCATGATCAATAGGATTTTACACTTGGCTCATGTAAGCAAAAAAGACTCATGAAAACAAAAAATTTATCACATCCTTATCTAAATTTGTGGCTTTCGCAAAGAGTTGGACAGCTGTGGCAGGGAACAAAGAGAAATGTATTTGGGAAAAAGGATGACTGAAGTCACGGACAGAGAGTTTAAATAGGCAGATAAAATACAGGGCTGAGAAGAGTGATATGGAAAATACAAACCATTTTTTAAAAAAGTAAAAAAGAGAGAAAAAGAGATCAAGAAGGAAGTACGAGAAAGGGAGAAGACTCAGGAGAGTGTTGTTACTACACACACACACACACACACACACACACACACACACACACACACACGTGAGAAGAACCAATGGAAGAGGCAGTTTCAAGGATGGAGAAGCCGAGTCAAATGCTGAGAAGTATAAAAATAAGGAGACTAAAAAGCATGTACTGGATATGATAACTAAGAGGCCTTCCCTGAGTGACATTAGGGAGGTTTCAGTGGATTGGTGGGTTGGAAGCCTGATTTCAGTGGGTTAAAGACTAAGCTGGAGGAAGGGAAGTGGAGCTCGAGAGGGTGAACTAGTCTTTCCAATAGCCTGCCTACAAAAGAAGGAGTAAGACAAGAAGGTAAGAGACCACATTTGACTTTTGCCAGTGAAAAGATGAACCCATTTAGAAAGATACACAAATTCTTTTGGCATTTATAGAGTACAGACGAAATCAGTCAGAAGCAGTTAATAACAGAGCTGAGTTTTGATAGTTTAAAGAAACAATCCAAATCAGATAAACAATACCAACAATTCATTTCTATGGATCCAAAGATGCACTTTTAACAAAATTTTAGCTTATTAACTAAGTCCATATTTAGTCTGATTAAAAAAAAGAAGAAGAAAAGAGCAAATGTCATTATTTCTTACCAAACTTCGGTGTAGTAAAAGTGAATTCTGGGCCATCCTTTCCACCTTCGTCTGTGTATGCTGCCATTCGTACCATGTACAAGGTGTCACTGGTCAAAGAGGACAGTGTATATTCTGTGTGGGAGGAATCCACATTCACAGCTGGAAGAAATCAGTAAATGTGCTTTATTTAACTACTCAATGTTTCTGCTTGATTTGGCTTTTGACACTGCAAAAGTATTAAAAAGGAACATATTTTCCAGAAAATAATTTTCTTATCTCTGCCAGAATATTCTTCTATAAGCACAACACAGTATTTCTTTTTTTTTTTTCCCACAGTATTTTTTTAATAGGCATATTCTCAGGTGTCTCTTTTCTGAGAATAATATACTACACTTAAGATGTATAACATAAAAAGGTGAGACAACATTTAAAAGCTTAAGAAAAAAACCAATGATTCTTAATAACTGATAGAGTTTATTACCAGTTTCATTTCCAATGATGGTTCTATAAAATATAGTATAATTTCGGATAAATCCGTTCTGAACATCAACAGGAAGTTGGTCCCACTCTAAGACAGCTTCATTTTTCCCCACTTTTTTTGTCCGAACAGTAGGTCCTTTGGAAGGTGCTAAAACAGAATAAAAGTATTTGATAACTAAAAATTACTATGATTTAGTAAGTCATTAGGATTTACTAAAATTTAATTATATTATTTGAACATTATGAGACATACCCTTATTTTAAAAAGAAAAAAATGTCTTTGTTAATACAAAACAACATATTTCAAAGAAAATGAATTTGGACTTACGAGCTTGTTTAAGATATGCCTTTATAGACTCAGGGCTTCCTGGTCCATCAGTATATACTGGAGTAACTGTTATCAAATAACATTTGCTCTCTGCTAGGTTCCCTAAAGAAAGAATGGGAGAGTAAGCATTTTTCCCCACATAACAAAAAAGTCTACATTCCATTATTAACTTTACATTATAAATTTCATGACTATTGAACTTTCTTTTCTTTTAAAACTACAGCTTTTTAAGCAAGCATTGCCTTTTGTGTACTGGATTCAAGCTTAATTGAATAAAGCTTTTCATTAAAGTAAAAGCTTACTTTTATTGCCAATACAGTAGATTAAAAAATATATTGTTAGTAAAAGTACTTTTTATATTCAGGACTTATAAAACTCTGATCTCAAATTATCATTGGTCTTATAGTTTGACATTGTTTGTACATCTTAACTAATTCTCTGAGAACTGCCTAATGACCAGGGAAAGCATTAATGGCCCTGGTTTGTCAAACCAGGGAAAAAAAGAATTAGTGCCATTTCCCCCAGAAAGTAATATTATTTTTTTTATTTACTATATGAAATTTATTGTCAAATTAGTTTCCATACAACACTCAGTGCTCATCCCAAAAGATGCCCTCTTCGATACCCATCACCTACCCTCCCCTCGCTCCCACCCCCCATCAACCCTCAGTTTGTTCTCAGTTTTTAAGAGTCTCTTATGCTTTGGCTCTCTCCCACTCTAACCTCTTTTTTTTTCTTCCTTCCCCTCCCCCATGGGTTTCTGTTAAGTTTCTCATGATCCACATAAGAGTGAAAACATATGGTATCTGTCTTTTTCTGTCTGGCTTATTTCACTTAGCATCACACTCTCCAGTTCCATCCACGTTGCTACAAAGGGCCATATTTCATTCTTTCTCATTGCCACGTAGTACTCCATTGTGTATATAAACCACAATTTCTTTATCTATTCATCAGTTGATGGACATTTAGGCTAAGAAAGTAATATTAAAAAGCCATCTTGAATACCTCTTTTATTTATAATCTCTCCATATTAAATCTTTTTTATATAGCCACTTTATCTGCCCACAACAGAAAGTAAGGTATGTGTTATACCAAAGTTTATACTTTCAACAAGAACTTTTATTTCCTTAACTTAATTCATAAAGTTGTATATGACAGCTCCTTTGGTTTCTTAAACAGAATAATTTTACTTTTTATTGATGACTCAATATTATCAAGAAGATAAAGAATTTTTAGACTCTGTTGTAATACAGTGATGCTATCAGGACTACTGAGCCACTGGATCTGCCTGTGCAAACTGAAAGTCTCTAGAGATTATGCGAGGCTTTATTAAAAACATTTCTATTGTCCAGTTACTACCAACGTGTCTTCTCTCTAGCTCCACCTTTCTTTTAATTTGATAAGGCTAGTAAACTAGACAACCAAATTTATTAAAACTTTTTTTTTAAGCTTATTTATGTATTTTTGAGAGAGAAAGAAATCAGCGTGAGGTGGGAGGGGCATAGAGAGGGAGAGAGAGAATTCCAAGCAGGCTCTGCACTGTCAGCACAGAGCCCAATGTAGGGCTCAAACTCAGGAAACAGTGAGATCATGACCTGAGCTGAAACCATGAGTCAGACGTTTAACTGAGTGAGCCACCCAAGTGCCCCTATTGTTTTTTTAAATGATAGGTTAATGAGGGCCAAACAGCCTATTTCATAAATAAAGCTCACAAAATTTTATGGCAGATATGTCTTTGCTTAGAGCTTTTCTTTCAGCAATCATATTATTCATAATTGAATTCTAACGGTTATCCTTCTTTACTAAATAAAACACATAAAAGCTGAGTGTTTTGTCTTTAAAGTTGTTCTCTTCAAAGCCACATAAAAAAGTTGTACCTTAAAATGCAGAGCAATCTACCACTTTGGAGCTCTACGGTATCATTAGAACTTCCAGTTAAAAGATGTAAGGAAATCTGAATTCTAGTTCTGCTTCCCCTATTCAACAACTTTAAGAGGTTATTAACACAAGTCATTCATATGCTATAGGAAAATATCTTCTCACTGAAGGATGAGGAAGTTAAATCAGGTAAAGAACCATTCAACTAATTACCAGCAGCGATCAGATTATCTTAGATTTGTCTTTTACTTTACAGTTTTGTTAGTGCTCCTTTGATGATCAAAACACTGAACCATAAATAGAAGATACTATTAACTCTGCTTTGTCCATAAACAGATCCTGTAGTTCATTCCGTGAGATTAAATGTAACTTGATAAAAGTCACACATCGAGAAAACTATATGTAACTTTTAACTATCATAAACTGAAACTCTTCAATAGACCACAATATCTGTAAACCAGACAAAAATATGTAAAAGAAAAATCTGTCTGAAGAGTTACACAAAGGATTTCAACTTAAGTTTTTTCTAGATAGGAATACCTCTTAGAAAGGTGCGATGTACAGTGCCATCTTCTTGTTGCCAGTCTGGGATGCACGGCGATTTATCTGATAATACACACCACTCAAGTATATACTTGTTTACAGATTCATTTGGAGCAGTCCATTCTACCCAAAGCATATTATCTTTGGGAAATGCTTTAAGATCCGTGACCGGGCGAGTAGCTTTAAAACAAAATTTGAAAACTGGTATGATAAATGAACATTAAAAAATTTCAAATTTTGATGTTTTACATTTCCAAACTTGCTATCAGTTTTTGTAGTATATAATATTAATATGTATTTTCATTAACAAAAACACTTTATTATAATTTACAAATAGACAGTAAATTTATTTTGAAACTAAAATTCTTCCTTTCCCCAAATTCTTCAAATGTTTTGTGTATGTAAATGGAAATATTTTCTTCTTTGAAAGCCATAAACAATATATTTAAGTCATATTCATATATGGCTCCCAAAGCTTTTAAATAATATTTAAGAAAACCAGGTAATTAGAAAATGAGCAAACAAATAAGTAGTTTACTTCAAAGTTTAAGTGAGCCACATAATAATGGAATGAATTATTTCATTGCTGACTGATTTCTAAAACTATTATAATCGATACTGAAGAGGCAGTCTTAGAATAATTATGTATTAGGTATTAGAATATGTATTATGTATATGTATTATGAACCACTTTTCCCATCTCACAGATACAAACCTTGAAAGTTATAGGCAGGGATAGTTAAAACAGCTGCATCTGATTTGCCAACCAGATTTCTTGCTGTCAGAGTTGCTATGTAACGATCATTTGTGAGGTTTACTGTCCATTTTGTGTCATTCACTGTATAATTCTGTAAACGTGATTTCCATCTTATGAGAGTCACTTCATAATCCAAAATTTTTCCATTGGCTTCAAAAGGAGGCAACGTCTATAATAAAATAATTTTTAAAATGTATTTAACAAATCTTTAATCATTTTTTTTCATGTTCACAAATTCTGCTGTTACGTCAAGCCTCCATGTTAAACTGAAAGGCACTGGCAACCTCATTTTCAACTCACAACCTTAAGTAAAACTACTATATAGTGAATGAAGAGTAAACACATGACTTTGACTAACAGGGAAAGTAAAGTAGCACCATTTTGTTAGCTTTTAGTTCTGTAAACTATTGTGCCCTGTGACTATCTGGCCCTAAATCATCTTATGCTGGAGTACTTTTCTCTCTACCATTTCTTAGTATGGTACACCTTAACACTTATGGACTTGACAGTCATTGTGTAATTCCTATTATTGGCATACAGTTTGATTACCCAAAACCTTTATTAACTATTTTCTATGAGGCACTCAGGAAAGTTCAAGGACAGACAGGATCCTTCTTACAAACTTTCATATAACTGTGAAGTATCTGTGAACTGCAGTTCATGATCCTTTTATGTAGTATATATAAAACTCTGTTTCTATTAAACGCTTTGCTGATATTAAGATGAATAAAAATGTAAGTAAAAAAATTACACTCATAATGCCATAAAAATGTACTATGTAAGCAATAAAAGAATATAAACATGCATTTTTTTTCTTTACCTTCCATATGAGTTGCACAGATCTATAGCTGTGAGTATGGGATGGCTCTATCTTATACCAGAAACTTGGTGCCTTGGATGGTCCTAAAGAAATGATATAAACTTTTTAAAATAAAAGTTTTTATCATAGCAGTAAAATATAATCCTGGAAATTATTCTCTTACTTTGTTCTTATTCTTGCCATTCAATCACATGATGTATCTTTTTTTTTTACATGTTTATGTATTTTGAGAGAGAGGAGAGAGACAAAGGGAGAATGGGGGAGGGGCAGAGAGAGTGGGAGAGAAAATCCCAAGCAGGTCCTGTGTGGTTAGCATGGAGCCGGATGAAGGGCTTGAACCCATGAACCGTGAGATCACGACCTGAGCTGAAATCAAGAGTCAGAAGCTCAACCAACAGCTCCACCCAGGAACCCCTAAGCTAGCATTTTTCCCATTGCAGCACACCATGCCTGGGTCTTCCTTTATAGAGGAAGATAGCTTGATGATATAGATTAGAATGCTTTTTTTATCTTAAAATTGTAAAGCTACAAATATATCCTAAGGTATACCAAAAATGCATCACCATTTCTTACTGCTAAAAATTAAACCGAAAAACCATATTTAAATATACACTTAAAACCCCTAAATGTGGGGCACCTGGGTGCCTCAGTCGGTTGAGACTCTGACTTCGACTCAGATCATGGGTTTAAGCCTCATGCTGGGCTTTTCATAGACAGCACAAGTCTTTGGATTCTTTGTCTCCCTCTCTGCACCCTCCCCCCACCAATCACATTCTCTCCCTCTCTCTCTCTCAAAAATAAATACACATTAAGAAAAAAAAACCCTAAATGTACATATATGAGAATACAAAAAATAATAAATTGAATAAATATGGGTTAAGTTTATTATCTTACGGTGGGATGACTGTTAACAGAGTATAATAAAAATGAATTCATAGTACTGTTGTGATAATCACCAAACATGTGAAAAATGAAAAAGCACTTTACAGGATCAGGACGCCTGGGTGGCTCGTCGTTTGAGCACCTGATTCTTGATTTCGGCTCAGGTCATGATCTCACGGGTTCACGAGATCAAGTCCAACGTCTGGCTCTGTGCTAACAGTACGGAGGCTGCTGGGATTCTCTCCCTTCCTCTCTCACTATCCCTCCCCTGCTTATATGTGCATGTGTGTGCTCTACCTCAAAATAAATAAATAAACTTATAAAACCAAATATCAAATGCTAGTAATTAGGTTTTCAAAATTCCTATAGGATCAACTGATTTTTCAAAAAAGGATCTGAATAACATCTAAACTGTGATGTGCTCATTATAAAGAGATAATTACAGAGGACAAAACAAAGAGGAAAGGCAGACAAGGGAGGCTGGGGAAAAGAGTGCCAGTATAAGGGGTTCAAATAGATACACACGCATAAGCATACAAGAAATTATAAAAAAAAATGTTATAGGCCAGAAAGATTTCCTAACATGAAAAGAACCTGGAGGCATCATTCATTAAGTTGAAGAAATGCTTATCTAAATGGCTCATAATTTTCTGGGTATCTCTTTGATTTGACAAAGGTTATGTACCATCTCCCCAGAAAATGCACACAGGCACTAACTACAATAATCTGTCCACATTTTAAAGTAGTTCAGCAACCCCTGCCCCCCAAACTGACCCAACCAGCTTTCAAGACCTCTATGATGCCAGTTTAAGAATTCCTGGGGGCACCTGGGTGGCTCAGTTGGTTAAGTATCTGACTCTCAGTTTCGGTTCAGGTAATGATCTCACAGTTTTGTGAGTTTGGGCCCCACATTGGGCTCTGTGCTGACAGTGTGGAGTCTGCTTGGGATTCTCTCTCTGCCTCTCCCCCACTTGCGCTCTGTCTAAATAAATAAATAAACTTAAATTAAAAAAAAAAAAAAAGAATTCCCAGCCAAGACAAAGGAATCTGGTTGAGGACCCAACTCAGGACCCAATTCAGCAACAGCAGGATTGCTTTCTTTCATGTCATTTATGAGAATAAGAGAAAATTCTTAGTGGAGAGGGGTAGTTTACTATTCTGCCTTTTGAGATTGTCACTTCACCTATCTAAACTGCTAGTAGAGCTGGAAGTGAAGGGATATATGTGGTACAGAAGGTTTTAAAGCCATAGTTGTTGCTATTGACATCTAAAGGGTGAAACTAGAATGAAAAATGTTCAGAAAGAAAAATCTCTATGCCACAGGACTACTTCTTGACTGCTATACAATAAATTAGTAATGTTAGGTGTTTTGGGGAGGGAATCTTACCTTATAACATACACCCTTTTATAACTTTTGGATTGTGCACTGTATGCCCTATATGATCGTGGAGAGGAAAAAGGGAAAATGATAATAAACTAACCAACCTAAACTTTAGGATCCTTTTCTAGGGGTTTATTAAGTGATGGAAGGGAAAAAAATGAATAAAAATATAGTACAAATATATTTCTGATAGTGAGAGTCTATGGTATATTTTGTTAACGTTATTTTAATGACTCAGGATATGATTCTCTAGTTAGGGATACTGTGAAACATTCCCTTTTAATAAAATGTTCTGGATTTAACTGTTATGTCAATGGTTTTCTCATTACCATGGAAAAAAAAATTCCATGGTAATCTTCTTTCATTAGTAATCAAATAGAGTTATACAATCAATAATGCACATTTTATATCTTTAGGTCCTTAAAAATAAAAGTGTAAAATATAAGTTTGAACAGAATGATCACAAAGTAAGAAGCAATGAGGTTTATACTATTAAGACCTGACACAAGTCATAGCCATAATTCCAAACCTTTACTTCTTCATGGATCTTAATTACTTACTGTCTTCATATGTGATCCCACTGGCTTCTTCACTCCAGTCACTCCAGAATCCTTTACCATCTTCCTTCATACAACGAATCCTAAACACATATTCTGTGAAAGGCTTAAGGTCCTGGACAGTGAAAGAAGTTCTACTGGATGCTGTATCTTCAGGAGGAATCTAAAATCAAAGCAAACCAACCAACAAAAAAACCCCATGGAATTTATTATAAGTGTCCTAAATTCCATTAAGATCTTAGAAATTGATTTAATAAAAGAGAACTAACAAACAAACGCTGAAAAGAAATAAATGCAAGTCAAAAAGCAGTCAGAGTCAGTAAGTTAACAGATTTGGGAAGTATGGAACTATCTATTATTAATCCTTCCTTCCTTTTCTTGATTTTTATATCTTCCTTCCATGAAGCCTGTAACACATAGGATCTCAGCAGGAAAGAGATGGCGTATTCCAATTAGACTTTAATTCAAGAAGGGTTTACTAAAGGAAATATGGGTAGAGTGTAGGGAAAACTTAGGCAGTGGTCAGTACTCTGGGGCTTGTCGCTGTTACCACCCCTAGCCCCAAAGGGACGAGGGGAAGTAGCAGAAACTGGGAGAGGAGGGTGAGACAGGGTTAACTTGACAGGACCAGTGACCTTAGGCTGAGAGACAGCAGCTCCAGGGAAGAAGCAGGGAAAATAAATATGCTCACTTCACTTCACTTCTCTCCTCTCTTGTGCTAGGCCCTCTTCCCCCTCCTCCCATTAATCACATTCACTAGGAAACCAGAGACAATGTGAACCCACAGATGAAATTCATACAGGTCAGCATTCCAAGACAAAGAGTAGGGTAGAGAAGAACAGAGTGTAACTCTGGATAGGCAAAATGAAGCCCAATCAAGAAAAATAAAAACTATCATTGCATATAAACTTGGTTTTCAGGAAACGAGAGAATAAAGATAAATGATTCTTTCTACTACTATGGGATTCCAATATTGAATACAAAAATAGGGGCCTTTTTTTCTATCAGTGAATTAAGATTCTATGTTATTAAAAATATTTTGAAGTTTAGGTATGTATCCTCTCTGTACAACATGAAGCATTAATCCATTTTTGTTTGTTGCTTTTTCTGGTTTTATTTTGAGCCCTTTAAGTGGAATGGAGAGCAGAAGTAGTAAGGTCATGGGCTCAAATCCCTTATGAACTCATTACTGCAATAAGAGAAAGCAAAAGCATACTGTTAGTGATAAATGAAATTACAACAAAGAATATTATGGGGAACACAAAGCTATGGTGACAGACATCCTTTTAAAAAGTTCTTTTTGGTGATA
Organism: Panthera tigris; assembly: GCF_018350195.1. Lineage (NCBI taxonomy): Eukaryota > Metazoa > Chordata > Mammalia > Carnivora > Felidae > Panthera > Panthera tigris. The sequence goes on from NC_056660.1 coordinate 123,729,137, forward strand.
GCATCATCTCTGGGTACACTATTCTTTTCCTTTTCAGGCTTAGAAGTTCCCCAATAATTCCTTCCTCTACTAAGAGGTTGACAAGCTTTCTAAAAAGGACTAGATAGTAAATATTTTAGGTTGTGGGCCAGATATTCTCTGTTCCAACTCAACTCGTCCACTGTGGCACAAAGTAGCCAAAGACAATATTAAAAAAAATGAGTGTGGCTTTGTTTATAAGAACAGATGGCAGGATGAAATTGGCCTCCAGATTTAGTTAAACCCTGCTCTCTACCTTTGCTATATAATCTCTTCATATACTCCCCCACTTAATTCTTATTTTTTGTGTTCCTTTCACCTCCCACCAAAAATACTATTTCTTGCCACCCTACATCCCTTCCATACTTCATTTAAAGGCTACTGTACTCAGCAAGACTATATTTTCTATCCAAATGTCTTCCTGTTTGCCCTTGCATGAAATACAGATCAAGAAGAGGTGTGAAACAAAATATTACATATATTCACAACCTTAGTATATTGAAACTTTTAGGTTAGAGGGTTCTAAGACTATCTGCATAAACAGTAACTTGCAAGTTACCTGGCTCCAGGTTGAGGCATCTCTGGTCCTATATTGAATGTTATATTTCAGTCTTATAAAACTCTGAATACTTGAGTTGATCCATGTCAATTTTAAGATACTAGACAGTTCCTCTGAGTTGCTGACTGATAAATTATGTGGTGGATTGGGCTTCACTGAAGAATAAAATAAATCCGAATTTTTATCATTTTTACAACTTCTTATACAGACTCAAAATATACTTCTTATATTTCACTATATTGATTTACTCATACCATATGAACTAATTTTTCTGAAAACAGTACTTATGTCATACTATTATAACGAAGAGAAAACGTTTCTGAAGAAATTTTAGTTTTCTTTGTCAATTTATTATGCTTGTTAAGTTTTTCAGGTTCCAATATCAAAAGACAGATATTTATAGGCAAAGAAAAACACAATAAAAATGGACCCCACATACCATGATTACTATGCTATAAATACTGTTTGGTAACTGCACAAATACCAGCAGATAACATTCAAAATAATAACTGCTATGAGTGCAGTTGGATTATGGATATTTTTCTTTTTCCAAATTATTTTTAATGTTGATAAAATGAATTTGTAAAAGTCACTAAGATAATAAGTGGTTGTTTCTACATTAAAATTGAAAAACTAATTAATAAGCCATTAAATCTAATAAATTCTCAAATTCAGTGTTATAACTACCTTTATCTACAGGATCAAAATTTATATGATCTGATGTAACCTTCCCAAGGGCATTCTCTGCTTCTACCCAGACTTCAATGTTGACAAAATACACAGGAGAATAATCAACAGTGCATGAGGTAGGGGTGTCACGTTTTGTTTTACAATCAGCAAACTTCTCCGTTGCCCTAAATACAAAAATGGAAGAACCGGTCATTAAAAATAGATTTCAAAACATTAGAGTGAAAAATGTTATTTGATGAGACCCAGATTATTACTGCTTAAAATAAATGAAGTAATTATAAGTATGAAATAAATTGTTGATCATTGAAAACAAATTTTCTCTAAAACTTGAGTTTGCTTTATACCTTACAACACAAAATTATTTTCAAATTTTTACTCCACGGACATTACATTTATAATACCATGCTCTATCTTCAGTGACCTTTCTCTAAAAATCTATTTCTTGTAATCTTACTACCGTTTCTTTCCATTTCTGAAACAGGATCCTTACTGTACCTGCGATGTCTTTCTTCAAGCACAGTATGCCTTTTCTAAGCATAATATGTTATGAGGTGACAGGAGGATAGGGATAAGAATTTCTGTCACCCCAGAAAATTCCCTTAGCCTCTTTACAGTCAAACCCAGGCAACCACTTTCTAATTTTTATCACCAAAGTTTAAATGATATTATGATATTTACTCACCTATGTTTAAGTTATACATCAATTAAACACACACACACACACACACACACACACACACACACACACACACTTTTTTTTTAAATAGAAGGGTAAGTGAAATCCAAAACAAAACAGGTAACTTCTATGAATTACTGAGGTATACCTCCAACAGGATACTGTATATTATGTCAATTAAAAAAATTCCTAAAAATCAAAAGCAAAATGAAATACATGAACTATGATGCTGAGTTGGTGCTATAACACAGAGAAAATTATTTTAAGTAACTTTAAGACAGCAATTTAACTATATCCTTAATGAAAGAAAAATAATCTTATAATGCTTAGTATTCCTATTGTTGGTGCTGATACTGGCATTGTTATTCCGCAGCTCTTGTGTTTACTGTGAGTTAAAGCAAATGAATAATTATATTGGTGTTGTTGGAAACTAAGGTTTTCAGCAGCTAAGAAAGGAGATGTAGATGTCAGATGAATGAAATTAAGTAAAAACAGTCCAGATTTTAAATCGGAAACATTGGTATTAGTTCATGATGTATTTTACCTTAAAGACACTTCCCAGTTCTTTCTGCCAAAAAAGCCAAGAAACAACAACCCAGTACCAGTAAATTCCCCTAGCACCCAGACTGTAGTCCCGAAATGGTATTTCCCACTAAATGGAAACATGGCTACTTGGGAAATGGCTGATTCTAGGTCTGAGGCATGACATATGAACTTAGAAAATGAACTTGGAAAATCACATCATATCAGAAATGAAGAAAGCTGTCAAAGACTAATGAGTAAAGTCAAAGGAAGAGCCAACCTGAGGAAGTTCCTCTGAACCAAAATGGGACAATGTGAGTACCAAGAAAAATGGTAATGGACCGAAACACATCAAATATATTTAAATATGAATTCATAATGAAGGGATAAACCATTCATTATTTACCTTTGGAGGATGCTAGGGAACTAAGTCATCATAAAACTAGTTGTAAAGGGAAAAATACCAATATCATTTTCCTTCCAAGAACTGTGTACCTTAGGGTAACCAATGATTGATCAAAGGAAGTTTTGAGTATATCCACTTTAAAAAAAAGATGGAATACCACTATTTTGTACCTCATGTACAAATAATGATCACTGATGATGGCTCAAACCTTTAAGTGAAACACTAACAGGAAGCAACACGATTTAATTCCCAAAACATCCTGCTGAGTCATAAAAACCATTCACAGAAGAGTACACACTGTATGATTACATGACATTCAGAACAAGCAAAAATCTACAGTGAAGAAAATCTGACAGGTAGCTGCCCTGTGGGATGGGGTGAGACAGGGTGGTGGCTAGGACTGACTGGGAAGGAGCATAAGTGAACTTTCTGGGGGTATGATTATGTTTTAAATCTTGATATGAGTTTGAGTTACATAGCTGTATGTAGTAGCCAAAACTCATTGACTAATAATAAAGTATGTATTTTTAAGATGCACATAAATTTTATGAAAACACAAAAGCTATGGGTGACTGTCTAGTTAATTACATTTAATTAATGATGTAAACACTGAAGCGTGTAAGGGTGAAGTATACTAATTTCTGCAACTCACTTTGAAATGCATTAAAAAAGGTGAAAAGAAGGATGCATAGATACACATCTGTGTGATAAAACAAATACAGTAAAATGCTAATTGCAGGATCTAGGTGATGGGTCTGTATAAATGTTCACTACAAAGTTCTTCCAGCTTTGATAAAAACTGCTGTCAAGAACAGTTTGTTTATAATCAATTTTTACTTGTGTCTGCAGAGTGTGTCAGTCATGTCAAAGCCAGGTCTAGTACACAAAACCTGTCTTTGCAAAAAAAAAAAAAAAAGAAAAAGAAAAAAAGAATGGGAAATTTTATAATCAATGGATTGAGCTGACAACACACCTGAAACCACTGTTCAATCTTGGTATCAGAAAAGCAAAAATCCTCAACCAAAACATCTGTTAGATCTAATCAAAGAATTCAGTAAAATTGTAGAATTCAAAATTAAAATACAAAAATCAGTAGCGGTATTTTTACACTTAAAAGAATTTTCTGAAAAAGAAATTTATCCCATTTACAATAGCATCAAAAAAATAAAATAGAAATAAATTTAACTAGGGAGGTGAAAGATCTCTACTCTGAAAACTACAAGATACTAATGAAAGAAATCAAAGAAGACACAATAAGAAAGGTATTCTGTGTTTATGAATTCAAAGAATATTGTTAAAATGTTATCACCACCAAAAGCCATCTGTAGATTCAACGCAATCATTATCAAAATTCCAATGGCTTTTTTCTTTATACAAAAGTAGAGGAAAACACTCCTAAAATTTATGTGGAAACAGAAAAGACTTTGAATAGTCAAAGAAATCGACTTTTTTTTTTTTCAAATAAGTCTCAATTTTAATAAGATCCTCTACATACGCATTTGCTACTGAAAACTGAACTACCACAAAAAGTTTTTATTGTAATTCCAATTTTTGAAAACCAGAAAATCTAGCCTATGCACCCTGCCCTAATTATAATTATGCTCTAGCCAAACCACCCAATGTTCTCTATATATTCCTCCTGTGCAAGTTACTTGGCTTCTAATTTGATGTTAGGTTTTCTTGTTTTGTTTTGTTTTTTTTTTCTTTAAATGTTTTTAGTTTTGAGAGAGAGTGTGTGAGCAGGGGAAGGGGGGACACACACACACACACACACACACACACACACACACACACACACACACAATCCGAAGCAGCTCCCAGCTGCCAGCACAGAGTCCTACTCTACAAAGCTCTAGTCTGATTCCTAACCCAAATGAGCCACCCCGGAGCCCCATGTTAGGTTAACCTATCTTAATGACTTCAGGCTTCTCAAACAGATAAGCAACACTCAAAACCTATTAGTGCTTCCTTGGGTCATATCAAAAAGTGAAACTAAAGTATATTTAAGTCATTCAAATGCAAACTACAGGATTCCTCTCAAATTACAGGTATCAAGGTAGAAAAGACAAGACAGAGCTAATATCATAGATTGTCAAAATCAACTAATTATGCTAACTAATACTTGAGTAGGAAGCCAAGAATACCTGACAGAGAAGACCCTCTTCACAATAAATAGTGCTGGAATAACTGGATATTCACATACAAAAGAATGAAATTATACCCTTATCCTATACCCTTCACAAAAATTAACTCAAAAAATTGAAGACTTAAATGTATGACCTCAAAACATGAAACTCTTAAAAGAAAACACAAGAATAAAGCTGCTTGACATGGATCTTGGAAAAGATTTTTTTGGATACGACACTCAAAGCTCAAGCAAAAATAAAAAATAGGTAGGCGGAACTACATAAACTAAAAATCTTCTGCACAGAAACCATCAACAGAGTGAAAAGACAACCTAAAGAATAGGAAAAAAATATGTGGAAACCACAGATCTGATAAGGGGTTAATATTCTTAATATATAAAGAACTCATCCAACTCAACAGCAAAAAACCAAATAACCCAAATAAAAAATTGACAAAAGAACTGACTAGATTTTTCTCAAAAGATGATAAATGGAAGGGCGGCAGGTACATGAAAAGATGCTCAACATCACTTGTTATGAGAAGAATTTTAATTAAAACCATAATAAGATACCACCACATGCCTATTAGAAGGGCCATCTTCAAAAAGGTAAGAGACAATAAATGCTGGCCTGCATGTGGAGAAACGGGCACTCATATGCACTGTTGGTGAAACTGAAAATTGCTACAGACACTATGAAAAACATTATGTAGGATCCTAAAAAAATTAAAAATAAAACTACCACACATGATCCAGCAATTTCACTTCTGGGAATACATCCAAATGAATAAAAACTGCTAACTTGAAAAGATATCTGCACACCCTGTTCACAGCAGCATTATTTGTAACAGCCAAAGTATGGAAACAACGTACGGGTCCATCAATGGATGAATGGATAAAGAAAGTGTGGTTTATATACACAATGGAATATTATTCAGCCATGAAAAACAAGGATCCCACTGACACATCATTTTCTTTCCTTTATTCACAATGCAACTCAAATTTTAAAGTTTTTTTCTGCATTCAATAAAAGGGAAAAATCAGCAATTTTCAAAAACTTTTGTAACCACAAATAACATATAATTTGCATACTATCCAAGATATTCACAATCTAAATTAGATGACAAATAACAAATCCAAGCAAAAAGTATGGACATGGACATAATAAAAGACTGGTGACTAAAAAATTAATCTTTTCCTTGTTTGCGACAACAGGGATAGACCTTGAAGGCATTATGCTAAGTGACATAAGAGAAAGAAAAATACTTATTATTTCACTTATTTGTGGAATCTAAAACAAACAAACAAAAAGATAAAACTCACCCAAAAAAGAGATCAAATCTGTGGTTACCAAAGGCGGTGGGAGGAGCGAGGGGAAATTGGAGGAAGGTAGTCAAAAGGTACAAACTTCTAGTTTTAAGATACTAAGTACTAGGGATATAATGTACAACATGACCATAGCCAACACTACTGTATGATACACAGGGAAGATGTTGAATAAATCTTATAAGTTACCACAAGGAGAAATTTTTTTTCCTCTTTAAAAAAATTATACCAACATGAAAAGTTGGATGTTAGATAAACCTATTGTGGTAATCATTTCACAGTATATGTAAATCAAACCACCACGCTATGCGCCTTAAACTTACACAGTGATATATATCAATTATTTCACAATAGGAATGGAAAAGATAAAAATGACTGTCAGAAATAGTAGACATAAATTGTCTAACTGCTTATCACTCCAGTTTAAATCAAGATAAAAGGTGGTATGTACCTTTAGGAAAAAAAACAGAGGAAAAGGAGAAAAAGAAACAAACACTATGTGGTGGTTCCTGACTGGAGGTATACACCACCCTTACAAATTACTTTTGGAAAAAAAAAAAAAAAGAAAAAGAAAAAGATACCACACAAAAATCTGATTGTCTAGATGTAACAGCAATTTTTAGGAGGGCACAAAGGAACATGTTAAACAATGTGTAACTGCAACTTTAACAACTGAATTGCAAAGAAGAAGAAAGAAGAGAAAACCAGGTGGAACCTATGGTAAAGACAAACTTATAAAACATTATTAATTTGCAATGCATAGAGATTATTTAGATTGTGATTTGAACACATGTAAAAATATATACATATATTCATGACAGAGCACAGGTGATACAGTCAACGATAATGTCATAGTGTATGACAGATGGTAGCTATGCTTATGGTGAGCACTGCACAAGGTATACAGAATTTGAATCACTATATTGTACAGCTCAAACTATTTTAAAACTGTGTCAACTATACTAAAAAAATATTAAAAAGATGTATATACTTATATATCATGAGACATGATACTAACTGAAAATGCAACGATATACTGAAGTATTTTCAATTCTATTGCAGTATAATAATGGTATGTAGTTATGGGTACTTTAAAAAAAAAGTTTACTCAGTTTTGAGAGACAGAGCGTGAAAGGGGAAAGGGAGAAAGAGAGAGGGAGACACAAATTGGAAGCAGGCTCCAGGCTCTGAGCTGTCAGTGCAGAGCCCAACACGGGGCTCAAACTCATGAACAGTGAGATCATAACCTGAGCTGAAGTTGGCTGCTTAAACTGACTGGGCTACCCAGGTGCCCCAGTAGTTAGGGGTCTTAAAAAAGGGTCCTTATCTTTTAGAGATATGTACTGAAATATTTATGGATGAGATGATATAATGTCTGAGATTTTAAGATAATCTGGGGTGGGATATATATAAGATTGGTCATGAGCTGATCATTACTAGAGCTGGATGATAAACACAATGGGGATTTATTATACTATTCTTTCCACTTTTAAATGTTTCAGATGTTCTAAAATAAAAGCTTAAACAAAATGTCTAAAAATCTGAGACACCTGGGTGGCTCAGTGGGTTAAGTGTCCGACTCCTGACTTTGGCTCAGGTGAGAAGTTCGAGTCTCACATAGGGCTCTATGCTGACAATATAAAGCCTGCTTGGCTCTCCCTCTTTCTCTGCCCCTTCCCTGCTTGTGCTCTCGCTTGCTGACTCTCAAAACAAACAAACAAACAAACAAACAAGCATTAAAATGAAAAAATGTTTAGAATTTTGCATTTAATATTTCTACTTGAAGAAATAAAAACTCCACAAATGACTAATTTACTAAATTTAACATACAAAAAACAAGAACAACTTGCCATTCAGATTTTAAAGTGAAGTTTGTTTCCAGGTATGTTTCCCTTCCAGGATCCCACTGACACATCATTTTCTTTCCTTCATTTACAATGCAACTCAAGTTTTTAGGTTTTTCTGGAGGCACTAATAGGGAAAAATCAGCAAATTTCAAAAAGCTTTTTGACCACAATTAACATACAATTTATATACTACCCAAGATATTTAAAACCTAAATTAGATGATAAATTAACAAACCTAAGCAAAAAGTATAGAAGACTGATGACTAAAAAACTAATCTTTTCTACTTGCACTCATACTTTTTAGATTAAATAATACATATTTTCTATAATAACTGTCATAACTCATATGTTTCAAATTAATTGTCTACACAAAATCAATTTTCATTTATAACTGGATATCAATATTAACTGATTTCTCCATGAAGTTTATTTTAATAATACTGCATATGTTATTAAAGGCATTTAAATGGAAACAAAAATAATTATATTTCTCTTCCTATTACTTTCCAAAACTCTGCTGGAGGAAAAGCAAATCCCAAAATTATGGTTTTGGGTATCCATAAATTTGATAATCCACTCTTGGGTCACACTAAGTTTATTTACTCTGACATAGGGTATTTCTTCACTTTCGCCAGTTAGTTGCTTTATATGTGCATCTTCTCAGCAATTAAGGGATACTGAAAGTTACTATGACTACATTCATAAACTTCAACAATGTTTTGTGGGTCTCATGTCAAAACATTTTTTTAGAAAACTGATGGATACCTGACTTGCATAAAAGAGAAAACTTATGTTACTCTTCAGGCTTTTTGTATATTATTAATGCAAATATAGTTCCGCTTCAAAACTTATTTTTTTAAATTAATTATGTCCAAAAGCCACCAAGCCAACAAACTGCCACATTTCATAAAATCCAACAGACATTACAAATGTAATTCAACAGTCATAACAAAGTCTGAAATAAGGCAAAAACAAAACTTACAGCCTGAAATTATTCTGATTCCATAAACATTCTGATCAATCTGTCCAAATGTACGAATGTTGCAAGTGAGTTGAATATTTAATAAAGATATATCTGTAAATGTGACACTAGATGCTGTTCTGTTTATGATGGTATATTGTTCTTTAGGAACAGTAACATGGTTTGTTTTCCAGAAAATGTAATTAGCATTTACATGAAAATAATCCATGCATTTTTCCTTTAGCACACAAACTGCAGTGAAATTAGAACCAAGTTGTACAACTGGAGATTCAGGTTTGATATGACCACATGGCTCTAGAAGTTCACCTGAAAAGGAACAACAGAAAATATAAAAATGGACTGAATTATTCTGGTACAAAATGGTATTTTATATCAAAGCAGTCCCTCAATATTGAATAAATTATCTCTAAAGACAGGAAAAAAGGAATACACAGTAAAAAAAAAAAAAAAAAAAAAAAAAAAATGGCCAGGATTCAATGCCTAAATTTGTAAAGAAATACACAAATTATAAGGCTAATGAAAAGAAAAATGTATGCAAGCTTCAGCCCTTTTGATAGTTATTCCAACTTTACTTTAGGAAACACAGACTGCCTGCAGCATGATTCAGACTTATTCCACCACCAATCCTGTTCCTTGATTCAGACCCAAGGTCTAAATTAAACCCTCCAGAAAAGAGGCAGTGGTAGGTTCTGCTCTCCAGTCCTGAATGGTGTTGGGCGGGTAGATGGGGGCAGGGAAGATAGTATGCATGTTCATTTAACAAAATTCAGACAACATAGTAAACAGCAAGGGAACAAAAAAACCATGGAGACTAGAACAAGATGACCAAATATATGTTTTAGCAGTAAGTATATGGGATAAAATCGCATATTAAAAAACAAAAAAATCAGACTGCATGAAAAAATAACTATACCACAACTATATGCTTTAACTATACTCAATTCCACGCGGATGACAACTAAATCCCTATCTCCAGCTCTAACTTCCTACTGTTTTCAATAGCTTGAAATACATATCCATGTGAGATTTCCTGTAAGTACTCTAAGGTGAACACATCTAAAGATATATGTACCACAGTTCCCTTTAAACGTATTATTTCTCTATCTCTGCTCAGAGCACCACGTGCATCCAGTGATCTAGGCCAGATAGCCTGCAGTCACCTTCAATGTCTCTAATTAGATTCCTCCAACTTCCAACTTAACAACACTGCATTGAGTCTTGTTGGTTCCAGATTTTTTTTTTTAATTTTTTTTTAAACGTTTATTTATTTTTGAGACAGAGAGAGACACAGCATGAACGGGGGAGGGGCAGAGAGAGAGGGAGACACAGAATCGGAAGCAAGCTCCAGGCTCTGAGCCATCAGCCCAGAGCCCGACGTGGGACTCGAACTCACGGACCGCGAGTTCGTGACCTGAGCTGAAGTCGGACGCTTAACCGACTGAGCCACCCAGGCGCCCATGGTTCCAGATTCTTAATATGTTTATCAACCACTTTCTTACCAGCCCTATTTTGTCTGCTGAAGCTCAGGCCATTACACCACGGCCTGACCTCCTTCCAGTTTATCCTGCATACTACTACCCGAGTTACTATTCAAAATGATCATGCTATTTCCCTATTTTAAATTATTTAATGGTTTCCTGCTACCATCAACATAAAATTCCCAACTACTTGGCATGATTCTAGCCTCACTGCCCAGAAATGTAAGGCAGCTTTCCCTAGAAAATCCTATTTGCCAATGGGTTCTTGGGTGGTTACCTATCCTAACTGAGCTTCAGTTTTTTTCACTTGGAAAATGAAGTTACTAAACCAGTGTCTCTGAGATTAAAAATTACTTATGTAAAACATCTATCTCAATGCCTGATATTCAACAGTCCACCAATAAATGGCAGCCTATCATCATTATTAATCTCCAGAGACAATCAAGTCACACTGATAGGGTCTGGAAGGTTCTCTCAAAGTCATCAGGAAGAATTAAAAACAGTTTTTTGCAGTCAAAACTGTACTCCAAAATGGAATCCTGGACTCTCATAAAGCCTATAATGCCCAGAGTAGGAATGTGTATTTCTTTGTTTCAAAACTCATAATGTGGGATTTTTACATGACCTTGCTATTATTTATTTATGTTTACAGTAAGTCCCAGTGCATTACTCTAAACTTCCAATTGTATGGAACTTCATCTTGTGGGGTACTAACAAGTTACTCTGATAGTGGGCCAGTCCTTACAAATCCCTAGACCTCACTTTATTCCTTGGTAAAATCACTCCTATTTTACTTTCTCTAAAGTAATTATAAGGAACAGTAAGTACACAATACACTTTACAGAACTACATGAGACACAACTACAGGCTCAGTATTAACACTTTTTAAACACACAAAATAAGAGAAATACCAGAAATGAACAAATGTTCCAAAGTGAAATACAGGTTCATTAAAATCATCCTATGCTAAATTAATACCATTTTTACAGGGCTACCAGGTTATCTGAGATTAAATTGTTTAGAAAGAAAGCATTTTAATTTTTGAGCATCTAAGAAAGTTAGTTGGGGTAATTACATAGACAAGATGAAGAAATGTGGATTAGAATATACTATAACATGTAATATGGCATGAACATTACAAAACTGTTATTTGGTTGTTCCTGAGTTACAAAAACAGAAATTCCATTGGTTCAAACTAAATTGAATCTTAATTGGTTGATTACTCAAATATAAAAAACACTACAAAAAAAGTCAGTGTGAGAAAGGTCTTGAGTTGAGCAGGCTCAAGTGCCTGCTCTTAGCCCTTGTGCCAGATTGTATTTTCCAAACATGGTCACACCTATATATCTATCCCATCCCACGTGCTCTTCTTACAATGTGACTGATACTCCTTCCACAAAGAAATGGGGTCAACTCCTGCCCTCAGATCTGTGTGGGTGCTAATGGCCCTCCGATCTGCCTCAGCTAATGGAGTGTACTATGTGACTTCCAAGGCTAGATCATTAAATGAATACAACTTTTGACTAGCTCTCTTTTTCTCTTTTAGAACATTTGTCCTTGGAACCCAGCCACATGTTGCTGGTGAGCCAAGGTCACATGGGGAGACTACATGCACTGTTCTGGCCAAAAAGCCCAGCAAAGTCCTCAAACTACAGCCAGCATCAACACCAGACATATAAATGAATGTGCCTTCACATGATTCTAGTTCCTAATCTTAGAATACTCCAACTGAGGTCCCAGATATCATACAGCAAAGATGAACAGTCCAGCTATTTTATTCATGACACACAAACCGTGAGAAATAATAATGATTGCCATTTTAAGCCTCAAGTTTTAGAGTAATTTGTGAAACAGCAATAACTGTTATTCTGAACATATTTATTGATAACTTGGCAGAAAACAGAGAGACATCCACACTTATCAAATTAGCAAAGGACAAGACTATGAAGGATTGGCAACACTTTGGATCATAATGTTAGGATTAAAATTATATTGAAAAAATAGACCAGAAGGCTAAAACCAAGATAATGAACTATGCCAGAGAGGAAAATACCTCCCATTCAGGCTGATATGAAATAAATACAGGTAAGGGAGAAATGGCTTAAAAGTAATTCATGTGAAAATAACCTAAGAATTTTCACTGGCTAGTAGCTTAACATGAAACTACAGTCCATCTTAGCTGGAAAAAACTATGTTGATTGAATAAAAATGATGTTTAGATCAAAGTAAATTATAAAATTACTATACTCAGACCAAGTCCAGTTTTGGTACATTAAATTCACTTTTTTAAGTGTATTTTATTCGAACCTCAATAATAATTATATAATTACTATCCTTTTTATAATGTTTACTATGGGCCAGGCACCGTCCAGATGCCTTCTGTATAATAATTCATTTAATCTCCATAATAACCCTAGGAGTTAGGAACCATTATTATTCCCATCTCATAGATCAGGAAACTGAGGCACAGATTAAGCAACTGGCCAAAGTCCTACAGCTGGTAAGTGTGAGAGGTAGGATGGTCTAGTATTTTGAAGGTGCTATCGGCAACCAAGGGAAGAATGAGAAGTGTAATCAGCATGTACAGGGTTAGAAGCCAAGGCTGTAAAAAATAATTAGGATAACTGCGTAAGTTCAATTTGGGGAAAAGAGGCCTCAAGAGACACATAAACAAAGTCCTTCAATATGTGAAGAGTTGAACAGTGGGAAGAGAAAGTGGGAGTACTCTAGAACTAGGGTTAATGGGAAAACATTTCAAGGAGAAAAATTTGGGCTTCAGAATAAGGAAAGATTTCTCAAATAGCAACAATTTTCAAAATAAGCTTTATGTCACTTAAAGTGTTCAAAAAGAGCTGCATTCCTAGATTTAGAAAGGGGATGATTTATAGCAGTGCTTCTCAAACTATCTGTGGTGAAAAGATCAGTATGGCTTTTTCTTCCCCCCAGTCTTTCACAATCTTTGCTCTGTACCATTTTTGATGAGACAAGTCCAGGGATCACATGCTTGGGTATCATGGCTATGTCAAATTGTTAAGAACTTCTAACATTTATTCTTAATTTCTGTACTTAAGTGGACCAGTAACAACAACCAGTTCTCAGATGGGCATCACCTTGTGGTCTAGTTTGAGCAGTACTGCTCCAAGTGACCTCTTTATTCTGGTATCACAATAACACTCCTGCTCAGTGATACCTTTGGCCACTAAATGTAACAGACTTTCCCCTATGTATTAATTGAAAAAAAAAAAACAAAACCAAAACCCAACAAAACAATATATTTTTTCCCCTCCCCACCTTAAAGTTATTGCCAGTATACAGAAACAGCATTTAAGATTACTGGGTGACTGTTTCAACTCAAATTATAATTTACCAGGAGAATTTTTACATTTCAAAATCATTTTTAACAGCATTATTCTCTCAATAATGATCCTAGAAAAAAAATAAAAATAATTATATAATTATGAAACATAAGATTAATTATAAAATTATATAAAAATATATAAACCTAATTTGTGATGCTGGGAGGAAGGGTATTTCATGAATCTTACCTACAGATTCAGTGGTGAAGAAAATAAACAACGCTTGCACTATCCAAGTTTTCAATGTCAACATCTTGCATTAGATATTTCTGTAAAAGACATACAATGGTATTATCTTTAATATTTTTTCTCTTACAACACATAATAACACAACTTCTGAAGCTCTTGCTTCCACTGTATAATCATCTTCTAAACGGTGATAAAATTTTATGAGGATGCAGAAAACAAATTTAAGTCTTCAAAACATTTTTCTTTATTCCCATTGGAGTTATGGCTAATAAAATAGTGATGGAGAACAACTTATACTTTAAGATCAATTAAAAAAGCAATCCTGTTTCTTTTGATGTGTAGACTTGTACTATTAGTAAACACTATGTGAGACAATACTTCAGAGAGACAAATTTCTTCATGGCAAAACCCACCAAAACCAACCTCAAAAGCTATTCGCCAAAATGGAAAAAAAAAAAGTTTGTAATTCATACCATGACCAAAAATACCCCTGATATATGAAGAATGCCTACAAATCACTAAAAAATTCCAACACCTAGAAGAAAAACAAGCAAGATGAGCTGAACAGACAATTTATAGAAAAGGAAATACAAGTAATTTACACATATGAAATGATACTCTCAACTTCACTCATAATGAGAGATGCAAATTAAAACTACCCCAGACAGGAATACAAGATAAAAGAGACACGCTGGAAAACAATTTGGCAGTTCTTTACCAAGTTAAAAGCACGTAATAACACTGGGCATTTCCACTCCTAAGAATGTATCCAAGAGAACTAAAAATACATGTCAACATGAAGACTTTTACTCAAATGTTCATAGCAGCTTTAGTCATAATAGTCCCAAACTAAAAAAAATGTCTATCAACTGGTGAATGGATACACAAATACCCAAACAATCATATATCCATACAATAGCATACCACTCAGCAATACAAGGGAATGAACTAGTGATACATGCAATAGCATGAATGAATCTCAAAACATGTGGAACGAAGGAAGCCAGACACAACAGGCTATGTACTGTATAATTCCATTTACAGGATATTCAACAAATGGCAAAATTAAGGTGACAGAAGGCAGATAAAGGGCTAACTGGGGCTGAAGTGGGGAAGGGGAATAAATGTAAAGAGGCACAAAGGAACTTTCTGGGGTGATGGGAATGTTCTATGACCTGACTGTGGTGGTGACAAGACTACACATTTAATATTCCAATGTTCAATAGTCAAAATTCACTGAATTGTGTTAAGAATAGTGAAAGCTCTAAGATTTTACCCTACTTGCAAGCTAACAAGTTAGCCTGCCAGTTCTATGGATACTGGCAGAAGACCTGAAACTCCTGTTGTCAGAGACAAAGGACCTGATTACTCACACCAGGAGCAGCATTTTCAGATTATCAGCATTTTCTTGCGCCAGTTGCCTGAGCCCCAATTCCGACACAGCATTGTGAAGAGAGTCAGGTAACACCTGTACACACAGTGGGTTATGTTACAGGAGAGAAGACTGAGCTTAAAAACCCAGATCTTTTAAAACATCAGTAAGCATGCTTGCCTTTTACTCTGGAGGAAAACATTACCCCTATTTTTCAAGGTTGTAAGCAAACCTTCAAGAGACCTATGAGGAATTGTATCCTAACAAACTGTACAGTAAAAATTGATAAATTTTATTCTTTATAAATTAAAACTCAATTAAAAAAACCCAGCAAAATCTACTTGGACAAGGTGTATACCCAAAAGACATCAGTGCCTCACTCCTCTAAAAGACATGTACAGGAATGTTCATACAAGTTTTAATCATAAATAGTGAAAAGTAGAAGCCCAAAACCAGAGAAATGGCGGAACAGAAAAATTCAAGTAACTAAATCACAGCAATGAAAAAGAATTACAGGTACTCAAAACAAAATGACTGAATCTCACATACAATAGAGAAGAAAGCAATCAGACACAAAAAGTATACATGATTCCCTTTATACAAAGCTCAAAATCAGGCAAATGTAATATGTGGTGATAGAGATCAGAATAGGAGTTATCTTTTTTGGGGGGTGGAGAAGAGGACAGTAGAGAGCAATCTGGGATGCTGGACATGTTCTATACTTCGGACTATGGTTATGGTCTGTGGACTTCATTGCATGTAAGTTGCACAGTAAAAATAGTAAAAAAATAAAACAAGAACTACCCAATATCATTTCTAGTTTTGGTCAAAAAATAAAAACTAAAAAATTATCAACAGTGTTACGACTGTTGAGACATTGAGACTATGAGACTATGACATAAAGGCCGTCTCATACACTGCACATTACAGTATAAAATGGCATAACCTTCCCAATAAACTGTACACTTAAATCTGTGAATTTTATTATTTGTAAAGTGGAACTCAGTTATAAACCAAGAAAAGAACCTACACACAAAAGGCATATGCTCAGTTTTGCATTATCCATCAAAATTAAAACACCTATGTTTGAATCTAATGATTATATTTCTAGAATTTTATACTACAGATATGAGCAAAATGACACATATAGAAGATTATCAACTACAGCATAGTAAAAGGCTGAAGCAACCTAAATGTTCGTGAATCGGGGAGCAGTTAAATTATAGCACATCCAAATAGAGCATACATGTACCTACAAAAATGAGAAAGCTCTAGATCTACAGGTATGTAATGATATCTAAAATACTGTTAATGTAGGGGTGCCTGGGTGGCTCAGTCAGTTGAGCACCCGACTTCCGCTCAGGTCATGATCTCGCAGTCTGTGGGTTCGAGCCCCAGGTTGGGCTCTGTGCTGACAGCTCAGAGCCTGGAGCCTGCTTGGGATTCTGTGTCTCCCTCTCTCTCTGTCCCTCCCCTGCTCATGCTCTGTCTGTCAAAAATAAACATTAAAAAAATTTTTTAAATACTGTTAATGTAGAGAACAGTGTATTTTTGTTATTTGTGGGAAGAAACCACAAAAAGGTAAAACACACAACCATTTCCTTATATATGCACAAAACACCTCTAGAAGGATAAAAATTCAAATACTGGCTGCCACAAGGTAAGACACCTAGGTAGGAGGGAGACTCTCTACCATATGCTAGTTGCACCTTCTATGTGACTTTAGTACTTAATCAAAAAAACTAAATTAAAAAATTTTTTTATGTTTATTTTTGAGAGAGAGGGAGAGACAGAGCGTGAGCAGGGGAGGGGCAGAGAGAGAGGGAGACACAGACTCCCAAGCAGGCTCCAGGCTCTGAGCTGTCAGCACAGAGCCTGATGCGGGGCTCTAACTCACCGCAAGATTGTGACCTGAGCCAAAGTTGGACGCTCAGCTGACTGAGCCACCCAGGCGCCCCCAAAAAACTAAATTTAAATTAAAAAATTCTTGATGCATAAACTCTCCCAAATAACACTATCAACTTCTTGGTGAGGGCTTCACAGTACTATACTTGGAACAAAGTATTCTTTTATTAAATAGTAATACTAACTTGATTTTATGCACTCCCTTACCATGTAACAGTCACTCCATAAACGATATGTTCATGAACTATTTAGATTCTCCCAAGGTAAAGGTATAAAAAAAGTTAAGGTGCAGGAACCATTTTCCTCCACCTGTTGTATCTCTTATTTGCCAACTTTAAATAGTCCCATATGAAAAAACTCCACATCACTCAAGTGTTCATCAAAACAAAATAAAATATCAAGGCATGTTAGGAGAGCAATATGTGGTCATGCCATCCTGACCACCCCCACCAAGTACCTTGTTCACACTGTGCAGAGGATTCTCTATGGTTCCTGGAAACTGGCAATCTTTCTACTTTTGCACTATATTCTTACAACAAAACTCCAAAAGAAGAGGTTCCATGAAGGTATTTATAGTTACCACAAAGCAATTAGATTTATCTAAGCGGGGCCACAAAACACATTAAGTAAAGGAAAACAGGCAAAGTTAGGTTTCACATTTTTTAGTTAGAAAACAATGTTTCCTAATTTTTAAAGGATTGTCATTGAGATGTGATGAAGATACATGCATTACAGAACTTAATTTCATAATTCAAACCTAAGAGATGGAAACACAGTAGCACTAGCTAAAATATTAAATGCAATACCGCCAACTTAATTTTGGGGCTTATCTTGTTTTAAAATGGACAGAATTGACAGTATCCTGCTTATTGTTCCTGTCCTTTCAGTTTGTTGACAAGACATATTCAATTTACATTTCTATTATTAGCATTATCCTCCTTCATCTCTTGCAGAATTTTCCACACATATATTATAACCACATTGCAAACAATGATTTTCCTTGATATTTGCATGTTATTTTAGAAGATTTTATGAAGCTAAAACATAACTACTAACCACAGATACAGGGAATGTTTATTCCAAGCAATGAGTGGTTCTTCTGCAGTGGCAATTCCTCAACTGTGGTGGTTCAACACAGTAATGTGTTGAAAGGTGCTATAAGATGCATCACAAGTAATTCACAACTATTAAAGTAATAAAGTTAATAAATGATGTAAAAAATAAAATAAATTCAACACTGTCTCTATAGTTGATTGTTCTTATTCATTTTTATTCCCATGGATTTTCTCAAGTGGGAGAATGCATGGGAATTATAATGGATAAATATTTAATAGCTTTGCCCTTTATAAATTATTTTTGTTATTTGTGGATTGTGATTTTTGAGTCTCTTGTTCATTTCACTTTGAACCAAGGACAGAATAAAGAAGCATGAATAATATGTATAGATTTAGATTTCATGAGAGGAAGAATGTCAATATAAACTTAGTTACTACAATAACATTACTACTATAATTGCAGAATAGATGAACTACAGTTGCCAAATAGAAGGCAAAGTAATGTTTGTTGAGTAAGCTGGGCAGGGATGAAGATGGGAAAAATTTCAGTATGGTATCATGTATACATAGTACAGTGTTACTCTGAAAAATCTGCAAAAAATCCATCAAACTTATGTTATATTAGCTAATTATTATTTTATTTATTTTTTAAAGTTTATTTTTGAGAGAAAGAGAAAGAGAGCACGTGCAAGCAAACAGGGGACGGGAAGCAGACTCCAGGCTCTGAGCTGTCAGCACAGAGCCCAATGAGGGGCTCAAACTCACAAACCATGAGATCATGACCTGAGCAGAAGTCGGAAGCTTAACTGACTGAAACACCTAGGCACCCCTAACTAATAATTATTTTAAAAATTATCTGGCTCTGCTCTATTCCATTAGTACTAATTACTAATTCCTTTTTTTTTAAATTTTTTATTTTATTTTATTTATTTATTTTTTAATGAAATTTATTGTCAAATTGGTTTCCATAACTAATTACTAATTCATAACTAACATTTTTATACTACTGTTTTACATTATAACAAGTGCTTTTATGTAAATTATTTCACTTGACTCTCCTAATATCCTAGAGAAGCAGGTAGGTAGGGCAGGGGTTACTATTTTTTTATGAGTTTATATTTTTAGAACAGGTTTAGATTTAAAACAAAATTGAGAGGAAGGTACAAAGAATTCCCACATACCCTTGGCCCCCACACAGGCACAGCCTCTCTCATTATCAACGTCACTCACCAGAATGGTGCATTCTACCAAAGTTGAACCTACATGACACACTATAAGCAACTTAAGTCTATAGTTTACCTTAGTGTTCACTCATGATATTGAATTCAATGGGTTTCAAATGGCAAGGATTAACTACTGGAACTCCACAAAAGAAAAACGAGACAGGCTAAGTTACTTACCCAAATCACAAAATTAGGAAGTGAAGTAGGGATGTGAAACTAAGTCTTCTGCCTCCAAAAGTCATGTTCTTTTCATTGATTCTCACTATAAAGAGAGGAAAGCCTTATAGAGAAAGCTGGCTTTGATAATATTTATTATATGCTTACTTCTTAAATCCTTGCCTGGTATAAGGCTTTCTGAAAGTATTCCATTGTAGATACCTTCTGACTTTCAGTATAAAACAATCCCATAAACACCTGTATAACAATATTTAAACATCCCTTTTTTTTTTTTTCACGTTTATTCATTTTTGAGAGACAGAGACAGAGTGTGAGTAGGGGAGGGGCAGAGAGAGGGAGACAGAATCCTAAGCAGGCTTCAGGCTCTGAGCTGTCAGCACAGAGCCCGACGGTGGGCTCGAACTCACAAACTGCAAAATCATGACCTGAGCCAAAGTCGGACACTTAACCAACTGGGCCACTCAGGCTCCCCCATCCTACTGTTTTAATACATACTTGGAAACATTATCAGCCCCTCTGTGCCTAGTCCAAACTTCCCTGATTTTCATGTAATGTCACAGAAACATGAAAGGGACATTTTGTTGAATTTGACAAATGCAGTTAAAACAAAATCTTTAACAGAATCATACCTTTTAACCTTTCACTAACAGTTAAGACTACTAACTCTTCAACTGCCAAACTATTTTATGCACACAAATAAAAACTCAGTTTAAAATTCAAAGCTAGGTTAAATCTGGTGTAAAAGTAGTGGCAGTTCTTCTTTGAAATGTAAAAGATAACTTCAAACTTAGGAAAGGAGTTGAATCTTCCATTATTGTTTCACAAATATTAACACTTTGATATAATTTAATAATATATAAGAAACTGAATTTATAACAATGATATATTAAAATATAAAGGAAATAATTATTTTTAAATTTTCAAGTGAACAGCAGTTGAAAATGTCATGTACAAGTCCTCTATAATCCCCAGAGAACTACTGTCAACAATTTGATGGAAACTCTTGCAAAATTTTTACTTGTATATTCTAAAATTATACTGTATAAATACACTTTATTTCACAAAAATGTTCTATAACTTGCTTTTTTCCCTTACTAAAGTCAATACATAAAGATTATTACATTTGCTCAAATTCACCTTCTCATACAGGTTTTCCCTGGCCACCCAGTATTGCTTATCCTCCTTTCCTGTTTTTTTTTTTTTTTTTTTTTTCCTCAATGGCACTTAATACTTTTTAAAACAGCTTGGCAAATATTTCTTATAAAGAACCAAATAATAATTATTTTAGGTTTTGTGTGTGTTAAGGTCTTTGTTGCAACTAGTTAACTCTGTTGTAGATAATATGTAAACAAATGGGCACACTATATGTTATCTAACTTGGATTTAAATTAAAAAAACAAGGGATGGCTGAATTCTAATAAAACCTTATTTAATAAAATAGGATGCATGTTAGATTAGGTCTGCGGACCATAGTATGCCAACACTTCAGAAAGTGTGCCAAAATAGTATTTAATTTACTTATTTTGTTTATTGGCTGTTATGGGTTGAATTGTGTTTTCCTCCTGAACGACATGTTGATCTCCTAACCCCCAGTATCTCATAATATGACCCTATTTAGAAATAGGGCTGTGGCAGATATAATTAGTTAAGATATCATAATGGAGTGGCCCTTAATACTGGTTGCTTGTCATTATGAGATAAAACACACAAACACAATGCCATGTGACAACACAGGCAGGGATTGGCTACCACCAGAAGCTACGAAGAGGGAAGAGGCAAAGATTTTATCGAGAGTTTCAGAAGGACTTCTGGCCTCCAGAACCGTAAGAGAATAAACTTCTCTTACTAGAATAACTTAATAGAATAAACTTTTACTGTTTTTTAAGTCATCCAGTTTGTGCCACTTTGTTACAGCAGCCCTGGGAAACTAATACACTGTGCACCTAAAATAGAAAGCAAGCAAATTAGGCAAGAAATTCTGTGTGTTTTGTTCTCAACTATGCTCCTAGCAACAAGAATCATATCTAGCATGGTAAGTACCTCAATATATTTGTTGGATGGATAAACTGACTTCCTTGTTGTAAGCTGGTACATGATATATTAGTGGAAAAAATATACTATAATATAACCAGTCCCAAGTCTGGTGGGACAAAGCTTTCATTTCTCTTTGGAAAATAGCTAGTTTAATAGCTAGGTCATATATATGGTAGGTATATATTTATTCATATTCTTCTTTGGTGATGTGTCCAAATATTTTGCTCATTTTTAAATTGCATTTGTTGTTTTTTCATTACTATGTTTACAAAGTTTTAAAAATATATTCTAGGGGTGCCTTGGTGGCTCAGTCGGTTAAGCATCTGACTTCAGCTCAGGTCACGATCTCACAGTTCACGGGATCAAGCCCAGCGTCGGGCTGTGTGTTGACAGCTCAGAGCCTGGAGCCTACTTCAGATTCTGTGTCTCCGGCTCTCTGCCCCTCCCCCACTCACACTCTCTCTTTCAAAAATAAACATTACAAAAAAAACCCCATCTATATATATGTATATATATATAGATGCCTGGGTGGCTCAGTCAGTTAAGTGTCTGACTTTGGCTAGGTCATGATCTCACAGTTCATGGGTTTGAGCACCACGTTGGGCTCTGTGCTGACAGCTCAGAGCCTGGAGTCTGCTTCGGATTCTGTCTCCCTCCCTCTGCCCCCCCTCTGCTCAAGTTCTGTCTCTCAAAAATAAATAAAAGGTAAAAAAATTAAAATATATATATTCTACATATAAAGTCTTTATTAGAAAATTCTTTTAAGTATATTCTCCCAATCTGTGGCTTATCTTTCCATTCTATTAATTCTTTTTAAAGAGCAGAAATATTCATTCTAATGAAGTCCAATTTATGAATTAGTGTTTTTGGTATCTAACCACTAATCTTTTGGTATCTAATTACTGTATCTAAGAAATCTTTGCCTACCTCAAAGTCCCAAAGGTTTTTTCCTATGTTTTCTAGCTAAAAGTTTTATAGTTTTAGGTTTTATATTTAGGTCTATCAACTATTTCAAAATAATTTCTATATATGGTATAAAGTAGGTATTCAAGTTATTTTCTTTACATATGAATAGCCAATTGTTTCCGAACTGTATGTAGAAAAACTATCCTTTCTCAAGTGAATTACCTTTATACTTTCATCAAAAATCAACTGTCAATATATGTGTGAATCTGTTTCGGTAATCTTTATTCCATGGCTGGGTAAACATTTTATGTAAAGGGCCAGAGAGAATAAATGTTTTAGGGTTTGTAGATCACAAGATATCTGCTGGAACTACCCAATCTGTTGTTGTGGCACAAAAGCAGCCATAGGTAATACATAAACAAATGGGTGTGGCTGTATTCTAATAATACTTTATTAAAAAAAGGAGGCAGCCTAGATTTCCCCTGTGAGCGCTAATTATCCAATTCCTGCTCTATTCTGTGGCATGATGTATTTGCTTATCTTTATACAACTATTCCAGTCTTGATGACCGTAGCTTTAAGTCTTGATATCAGTGTTCTGGGTGTACTTAAAAAGCAATGCTTTTGCTGGATGGAGTGTTATATAAACGTCAATCTCATTGACAGTATTATTCAAATCTTCTATATCTTTAGTAATTTTCTACTTCCTCTATCAATTATTGAAAAGGGGGTACTGATATCCCCAAAAAGAACTCTGACTTTATTTCTTCTTGCAGTTCTTTCAGATTTTGTCCTATATATTTTGAAGCCACATTATTAGGCACATAAATATAAGGTCTTCCTGATGAATTGACTCTTCCATCATTGTGCAATGATGTTCTTTACCAATGGTAATATTCTTTGCTCTGAAATCTACCTTGACATTATAGACAATCTAACCTTCTCTTCATTAGTGTTATGGTATATCTTTCCCCATTCTTTTATATTTAACCTATTTGTTTCTTCATATTTAAAGAGCACTGTTTGTCTTTTGTTGCATTTTATTTGTTTTGGTAACCAGGATACAGTTGTATCTAATCTGACAACCTCTGCTTTTATTGGGTATCTAGGCCACTTACATTTAATATCATTATTGAAACAGTTGGGCTGAAAGCTATCATCTTTGTATTTGTTTTTTACTTATTTAATCTCTTGTTTCCCTTTTCTTCTTTTACTGTCATGTGTTCACTTAATTACTTTTTTTTTATCATTTCCATTTTGTCTTCCTTGTTAGCTTATAAGCTATTAAGTCTTTGTTTTGTTATCTTAGTGGTTACTTTAAGGTTTATAGTACACACAGTATAGTATAGACAACTTATTAGTCTACAAGTGATGTTATAGCACCTCATGCACAGTAAAGTATAAAACAGCATACATCCATTTCTCTCCTCTTGATCTTTATACTATTTTTGCCATACAACTTACTTTTGTATATTTTATAAACTTCACATATAGTTTACAAATATTATAAACCATGCTGTCACTATTTTTTAAAATAATTATTGTAAGAGAAGACTAAATAATATAAAAATCTTGTACATTTATCCATATCACTACCATTTCCAGAGTTTTTCATCCTTTGTCTGGGTCCACATTTCATCTGATACTTTCATTCTGCCTGAAAGACTAAAAAAAAAAAAAAAAAAAAAAAAAAAAAATTTTATATATATATATATATATATATATACATATATATATATGGCAGCAGACCCCCACTTGTAGTGGGTCTTGTAGTATGAGTCTGCTTGTAGTCACACTTGTAGTGTGGGTCTCCTGGTGATTAAGTCTTTATATATCTAAAAAGCATTGCATTATTATTTTTCATAGATATTTTCACTGGGTATAGATTCTGAATTGATAGTTTTTTCTTTCAGTACTTAAAAATGTAGCTATTAACTTCTTGCATGCACTGTTTCTAATGAGAAATCTACTATCATCCTTGTCTTTCTTCTTTTGGATGAGAAGTCTCTTATTTTCCTCTGGATGAATCTAAGTTTTTTGTGACTAGTTTATCACTAACTTTGAGCAACTGGACTACAACATACCTTGGTATAGTTTTCATCGTGTTTCTTATGCTTAGAGTTGGCTAAGCTTATTAGATCTGCTGGTTTATAGTTTTCATCAAATCTAGAAAAATTGTGGCCATTACTTCTTTGAATATATTTATCTCTGACCCTCCTGCTCCCATCCTTAAGGATTCTAACGTTTTTTATTTATTATTGAGAGACAGAGAGAGATGGCATGAGCATGGGAGGGACAGAGAGAGGAAGGAGACACAGAACCTGAAGCAGGCTCCAGGCTCTGAGCTGTCAGCACAGAGCCTGACACAGGGATGGAACCCACAAAACACTAGATCATTACCTGAGCTGAAGTTGTACGCCCAACCAATCAAGCCACCCAGGCGCCCCCATCCTTAAGGATTCTAATAACATGTATTATCAGGATGCTTGAAGTAGTCCCACAGCTCAGTGATGTGAGCTGTAAGTCCATTTTTTTCTTTCTTTCTAGGTTTTATAATTTCTACCGCTATGTCTTTAAGTTTACTAATTTCTTCCTCTGCAATGTCCAATCTGCCATTAATCCTAACTTATGTATTTTCCATCTTACACAATGTTATTTGTCATCTCTAGAAGTTCAATAGGGTCTTTTTCATATTTTCTATAACCATACTTAGATTTTTAAACATACAGAACATAGTCATATAATTATTCTAATTTCTTTGGTAATTTTATCTGTGTTGGCCCTGGGTGAGCTTTAATTTTTCTTATTATATAATGTACTTTCATGCTTCTTGGCATGCCTGATAATTTTTGACTGTATGCCACTGAATTTCACCTTATTTGCTATTGGATTTTTTTGTATTTCTACAGTGTTTAGAAAAAAAATTTTTTTAACATTTATTTATTTTTCACAGAGAGAGAGACAGAGCATGAGCGGGAAAGGGGCAGAGAGAGAGGGAGACAGAGAATCCGAAGCAGGCTCCAGGCTCTGAGCTGTCAGCACAGAGCCCAACACAGGGCTCGAACTCACAGACCACGAGATCATGACCTGAGCCGAAGTCGGATGATAAACTGACTGAGCCACCCTGGTGCCCCTAGAAAAAATTTTTTTAATGTTTATTTATTTTTTGAGAGAGACAGAGAATGAGCACAAGCCAGAGGTGGGGTGGACAAAGAGAGGGAGACACAGAATCCAAAGCAGGCCCCAGGTTCTGAGCTGTCAGCACAGAACTCAAGGTGGGGCTCGAACCAATGAACTGTAAGATCATGACCTGAGCAGAAGTCAGATGCTTAGCCGACTGAGCCACCCAGGTAGCCCCTGTACTTCTATACTTTTGAGCTTTGTTCCATGACACAGTTAAGTTACTTGGAAACAGTTTGGTCCTTTCACATCTTGCTTTTAAGATGCATGGGTATCTACGTATTTACCCAATTAAAAAAAAAGATTAATACAAAGGAATACATGCACCCCAATGTTTATAGCAGCATTATCTATAATACCCAAATTATGAAATAGCTTAAGGGTCCACTAACTGATGAATAAAGAAGATGTGGTATATATATATACACATCAGAATATTACTCAGCCATCAAAAAGAATGAAATCTTGCCATTTGCAACAGCATGGATGGAGCTAGAGAGTATTATGCTAAGCAAGATTAAGTCAGTCAGAGAAAGACAAATACTGTGTGATTTCACTCATGTGGAATTTAAGAAAGAAAACAAATGAGAAAAGGGGAGAAAAAGAGAGGTAAACCAAGAAATAGACTCTAGCTAATAAACTGACAATTATTAGAAGGGAGGTAGGTGTGGAGACAGGTGAAAATGAGGATTAAGAAGTGTACCTGTGATGACTTCCAGGTGTTGTATGCAAGTGTTGAATCACTATATTGTACACCTGAAAGTAATACCATACTGTATTTTAACTAACTGGAATTTAAATAAAAATTAAAAAAAAATACACTGGGTAGGACGGGAGCAGTGCTTATTCTAGGGCGATTTATTCCCTACTACTGAGGCAGGATCCTTCCGTGTACTCTCCAATGTCCCAGGAATTAGGGTTGGTTCCCAACCTGGCTGGTGAGGACAGGTACCATTCCTGACTCTATGGATGGATCAACGCTGTTATCTTTACCGTCTCCAGGAGGTTCTTTCCCTGACAGGTTTCTTTACATGCATGCACTGGTCAGTACTCAGCTGAACAGCTGAATGGGACATCTGAAGCTTTCAAGAGTTCTCTAGTATTCTGTTCTGTCAACTCTAGCACCTTTGTTATTCCAGGCCATTTCTGGAAATCCAAGAGAATCCACATCCATGGGACTTACCCTGCATTCCTACCTATGCCATGGCCTGGAAAGTTTCTCAACGTACTAGGATAGTGCAGTCATAGGGTTCATCTTATTTGTTTCCAATCTATCAAGATCACTGCCTTTGATTATCCAGTGTCAAGTGTCTTATCATTGCTTCATGTGTTTTTCCTATTCTATGGCTGTTTCAGGCAGGAGGGTAAATCTTATCCTTATTATCCTACTTTGGCCGTGAGTCCAAGGTGCACAGTCACTTGGATAACAAATCAAACAAGGATTACATGATAAAACTATTATCAAACTATGATGAGTACTGGTGTGAAAAATCCTAATTAAAGCATTGCAAGTTTATTCTAGCAATGTACATGAACACAAAACAAAACAAAAACCATAAATACTAACAAGTATTTAGCCTAAAAATATAAGTATAGTCCAATATGCAAAAAGACAACATTGCTATCCATCATATTTATTAAAAGAAGAAAACTATATAATCATTCCAATAGATGCTTGAAAAGCATCTGATAATATTCAAAAGCTTCACTTAAAATTTAAAAATAACAACAAAGTGTCAGAAAACTAAGACTGAAAGAGACCATCCACTTGATGAAGTATAATAAAGAAGAGGATGGATTCTGGAATCAGACTGCCTATGTTCAAATTCCAGCTCCTTAATTTTGTATAACATCTTAGCCAAGTTATTTGATATCCCTCACTTTCATTTTCCTTACCTGTAAAATAAGGATAACACTACCACCTACCCACATACTACCTAGGACTTTTGGGAAGACTAAGCAAGTCAATAAATGTGAAGTGCTTAAAACTTACCTGGCTGACAAGTATGTACTCAATAAATGGTCATCTGTGGTAGCACAGTACTTTATCAGAAGCCTACAATAAACATCATATTTAAAAATAAGAATTAGAGGGCTGCCTGGATGGCTCACGTGGTTAAGCATCCGACTCCTGATTTCCTCTCAGGTCATGATCTCAGGGTTCATGAGATTGAGCTATGCATTGGCTCTGTGCTCCCATAAGGGAGGCTTCTTGGGATTCTCTCTCTCTCTCTGCCCCTCACATGCTCTCAAATTAAATAAAATTAAAAAAAAATTAGATGCATTCCTGTCAAAGTCAGAATTCAAACAAGATGCTTGGAGTCATCACTTATTCAATACTGTTCTAGAGGGCTTAACTAAAAATAGAACAAATAAATATGATATAAAAATGGAAAAAGAAAAATGTATAAATACCATCTATTAAGAAAAAGAATGAGAATCAAATGACAAACTACCACAACTACTGAGAGTTTAATAAACAAAAGATCATCAAAAAACATAGACAGCTCTCCTATACATCACTAATAACCAATTAGAAATGTAAAAGAAAAAATCCTATTCACAACACCATCAAAAACTATAATATATCTAAGAAAAAAAATCTAATCAGAACTATGTAAAAAAAAACCAACTATGTAATAACTTTATACAGAAAAGTATAAAAGCTTACTAAACAGCTCATTAGGAAGACTTAAATATCATGGAATGAAAAACAAAATATATATAATAGAGACATCAGTTCTTCACAAATTAACATATTAATGCAATACAATTTTAATCCAAATTGCAAAGTGGTTTATTACAAAAATTTACAAACCAATTTAAAATTTCATATGAAATATTAGATAATAGCCAAAAACCTACTTTCAAAAGGAAAAATAAACAGAATATTGCTGTATCATCTGTTAAGACATACTTTGTTATAGTAATCAAAACATGGCATTGGCATATGAATAATTCTACCAATGGTACAAAACAAAAAATCCAGAAATAACCCATGTACATTTAAGAATTTAATTATCTGATTAAAAAAAAAAAGCATCTCTTATCACTGGGGAAATAAAGGACTATTTAATAAATAGTATTGGGACAGCTGGCTCCACAAGCAAAAAGATAAAGAGCTCTACTTCATCACAGATACATACACTCCAAATTGATTACGGACCCAAATGCAAAAGCAAAATTTAAGAGTATTGGAAGAAAATACAGAGTATGTTTATGACCTTAGAGAAGAAGGCCTCTTACAAATTACCACTGTTTTAGACATATGAAAAGGCCTAAAGAGTATTGTGACAACCATCCATGCTCTCACTACAAACTAAGAAATAAAACTTAACAAATAATAGCTGAAGACACATAAACAACCTTTTCTTAAGAAGTTCAAAGTTTACAGGGTAGACTATGCACCCAATGCTACAGAAGCATATAGAAGAACTCAATTCAGAAAGGGCCCAGGAAGGCCCAAATATGAAATATGAGTAAAGGTTTTTCTAAACAGAGAAAACAGTATACACATTAGCTATGTCATCTTTGACTCTAAATGTCAAATGAGGATTATCAATGGCAAAATTCCAGCACATGCCAGTGTACAAACCAGAGCTGTACTATCTGAAACATAGCTGTGATGAGTTTACTTTGTGTTAGGAAATAGAGGTGAGGGAATATATACTAGAGAACATCCAACAAAAAACAGATTGTGCAGACAACCTATATGAAATGCACTATTCAGAAGTAAATATACAAATCTACCTCAAAGCAGAGGATGAAACTGAGTAAACAGAAAATGAAAATTTGGAGGTAGAACACCCAAATTTTAACTGGACAACAGATTTATTGTGCTGAAAGGAATAAAGCTCCTGCTCTGGGTATGTTTACATACACAGCTTTGAAATGATAATCTATACTATAGGCACATTTCAACAGATGAAGCTCTCTTAAGTCATGATCAAGTAGCTAACTTCTCATTAAATCTCATTAAGATATACTAGTCAGACAGAATAAAAGAGACTATAACCATTGTGACAATACCAAAAGTGTTTCTGAAACATTCCATATTGTTGACTATCTTTGCTTCCTGAATTTCTTTTATCTCCTGGTTTCTATGTAACAATATTATGTTGTTGAAATCTTTCCTTTGTCTATTTTACTGTCTCCTTCATTGAATTCTCTGCTAGGTTTTATCTCCTGGCTATGAATGGAGCCAAGACTATTTAGGATCTACTACTTATTTTTTAAGTTTATTTATCTATTTGTGGGGGGGGCAGAGAGGGAGAGAGAATCCCAAGCAGGGGTCCCGCCCTGTCAGTGCCCCAACGCAGGCCTTGAACCCATGAACTATGAGATCATGACCTGAGGGGAAATCGAGACACAGTCACTGAACTGACTGAGCCACCCAGGCAGACCTAGGATCTACTATTTTTAAAAAATACTAACTTCTTTGAAGATACATGACTTGAACTATCATCTTCAAACAAAGTAATTTCAAGAATTCTGGCTGGAAACTTTCTTTTGATTCCAGTTATATATCACTGTCTTGGATATTCTGCTTCTGACTCAAATAGAAAGGTCTAAAAACAATACACACATATTGTATACATATATACACACATACATAAATGCACCCGCTTTTTACAAAAGTCACAGTACTCATCTTTTTACCCCATCTAAGACCACCCTCCTTGAACTGCCTAAGTCAATGGGGTCCATTGTTGTCCCTTATCTATTAAATTCTAGCTTGTCCAGTCTTCTTTCATGATGTCTTTCTCATTTGTCTCTTCTTTTCTACCCACTACCATGACCCATGTAATCTAGGCACTGACCATCTTAGTACTTATCACTGCCTTCCTGCTCCCAGTCTCTTTCCATCCTCCAAATCATTCTGACATTATAGGTGGATGAATCTATTTATGACATTACTTTAAACTTGTCATTCTTTTCCTTAAAAGAGGAAACTTAAATGGTGAATATTAATGCCAAATATTTTAGCTATTTAAGAGTCTAAAAATTTGGCTTCATGTGCCTGTCTCACTTATCTTCTCCAATATTTAAAATCTATTCTGGAGAGGCCTGGCTGACTCAGCCATAGAGCATGTGACTCTTGATCTAGGGGTTGTGAGTTCAAACTCCACGTTGGATGTAGAGATTAAAGAATAAATAAATAAATAGTAAAGTCTCTTCTAAAAACCCCCTCTACTCAGACTTTCCTCAAGCTATCCCACCATGATAGACCTAAAGAGAAGAGCAAACAATCTAATGAAGCTTTCATTTTACTTGACCTCATCTTGCCATTCACAATCTGATCTACATTTTATCACTCCCGACTAGCCACTCCTAGCCACTAAGTTCAAGCCACTGCAAACTACTAGACTTTCTCTAACACAGTTATTTCAGAGTTTTTACATCTACATATCCTATTCCCTGCCTCTAGAATGTCTTTTCCAGACTCTGCTTTGTACTGTGTATAACTCAGATGAAACATCATCTCTCCTGTGGAATTTCCCCCCACTCCCACAAACATCTTTGTTCCCAATGCACTCGAGTACCGTTCGGTAACAGGACTAATAACACTGTACTTCGTATGCCTTGATATTCTCAGAATCTAAGATACTTTGAGGCACATAGAGGACAATTAAGAGTGGGTTTTAAAAGACTTTCTGGTATGGTCATATTATTCTAGTCACTGACATTCAAGTATACTACATGAAGAGACAGTATACGCATCACAGTTAAGAGCTCAGATTCTGAAGCCAGGCTGTCTAGGTATGAATTTTGGATCTACCTCTTATTAACTCTGTGGCATTAGACAAATTAACCTCTCTTTGCTTTAGCTGCTCTCCTTGTAAAAGGAAGATAATAACATTTACCTCCCAAGGTTATAAGGAATAAAAGAATTAATATGGGCAAAGAGCTCAGAAAAGTGACTGGCATAAAGTAAGCATTACATATGTGCTGGATATAATATAGCTTGGTTATTTCTGACCCTTTCTACACAGACCTCTATTTGGAATGGGTTTCCTTCATTTTTCTCCTTATCCAAACTTTACAAAGTTTTCAAGTCTGACCTCTGCTCAGTCGCTCAGTCTTTTGTGATCATTCCAAACCTTAAATAATCACTCCTGGATTTATATATCTACAGCATTTTCTGTATCATCCTGCATCTAATTAAAACTGCCTTGAACCCTTGCAATTTTTCATGCATTTATTTGTCAGCTCAATTTCTGTAAACTCTATCAATGTTCTGACAATATTTCCTGCATCTTTGTAAATTCCTGGAGCCAGTTGTGTTTAGTATTTGTTGTGTAAAATAATAAATAGACTAGAAACTTCAACTCTGATCATACTGCCTTTGCAATCAAAGAAATGGAGAAGGCTATGAGAACATTCCACACATTTCTCTAGGAGCCAAGCTGTATTAGGGACAGGGAATCCTGACTCCTGTTAAAATAAGAAGCACTCAAATAAGTTTTTTTTGCGGGGGGGGGGGGGGGGAGGATGGGGAACCCTCTCTGCAGAACAGTTATGGGGGAGTCCAAAGTTCTCAAACTGTAGTAGTGGACCCTCCATGAGAAATGTGTCAGCATGACAAAATGACCAACAGCGAGTACAGGACGTGCAATTACATAGATCTAGGTTTCAACGGACCCTGAGCCTCAGTTTCCTTCTTTATAAAATGGGTACTGCAACATCTCCTTCATAGGTATACAATAATCGAAATTGCCCTAACATTTAACTCCACTGCAAATTCCCTTAGGAAAATGTTGAAATAAAGTGAAAACACTGCAACTCGTAAATAAAAATGAGAACACTGTACACATTTTTCATTACATAAGAAAATATCTTAAGTTAGCTGGCGGCAGTACTGTAATATTCTAAATTACCTCTGAGAAAATTAAACGTGCATAATATTGTCAATTATACAGACATGCAAAGAGCGAAAAATTCCACTACAAAACTTATTCTCCTTTTCTCACACTTTCTCCATCCTGTAATTTTTTTCTTCCACTTGTGATTAAAAACAAGTGTTCAAAATTATCCCCCCCCCCCCAAAAAAAAAACCAGCTGGAAAGCATGATTTAACTTAATATCAAGTTGGTTCTATAAATGTAAAATTCCATTTACAGTCCAAAAATACTTCCAAATGGGAATTATCATGAATTTAAGAAATTAAGATAATGGCGAACAGCTCATATGATGATCTGAGTCAGGAATTTCAAATTAAGAGTTGTCCAACTTGAAGCTGGCACTCACACAGTCTAAAGGGTTTGTTTACAGCACTGACTTAACCAAAGGCTTCAATCTTTTAGAAGAGTCACCCTGGCATTCTAATCACTACTTATTTTAAAGCAGTGTAATCGGTGAAATGACCCCATACCAACTACACAGATTAAACCGAAATGGGTGTCCTTTCTTAAGGTAAAAAGAACAAAAGTGGCAAGTCTTACTTCTAACCTGATATTTTTTTCAAAGAAAAAATAGTTATGAATAAAATGCTGTCCATCTCCTAAAAAACAGAACCTTGCTGCGTGGAATAACCTTTAAGCTTGGTGAGGAGGGGTGAAATTTTAAAGATGAATTTGGTGCTTTTTCAGATACAGCGTTAGGTGGGATTCGTTAGAACCGGTACACGTTAGAGATAAAAAGAATAAAGACGTCAGTTTAAAATGTTTTAAGATGAACTTCCAACAGTGTTGAAACATTACAATTTCAGGATGAAAAGACGGCTTTGGGGAAGAGAAATTAACCTCCAGGTAGAAAATGAAGAGTCAAATGCGGGGCTAGAGGAATTAAAGGGGCAAAAAGTGGGGATTTGGGGGCGAGGGCCTGAGAAGGGTACGTGTGTGTGTGTCCGCGCGCTGGAGGTAAGGTATGCGCTTAGGGTTGAGAAATGTAGGTGACAAAGTTGTAGAGATCAAATTCGGAGGTGTGCGAATAGGGAAAGGAACTAGGAATGTGGGGATTTCCAGACTGGGATTAACAAATTTAGGGCTCGCGCGCTGTTGGGGCGCCCCTCTCGCGAGGGAGGGTGGCCCTCTCCAGTGCCAGGTCTCCGGGCCCGAACGCCCGGACCTATAGCCCTCACCCTCCCGCTACACGGCCCTTCACTTGGTCACGGAACCTCCTCACCTCAGGCCCCGGCGCCTCGCTCCTCCGCTTCTGTACAGCGCACGACTACCTCGGTGCCAGGCCGGGCCCGTGGGCCGCGCAGCCGCGGCCTCCGGCTCAGCTACGCCCGGGCGTTCCCCGCGCGGCTCCACGGGCCTCTCGGTTCCTCGCCTCGGCTCCGGCTCGCTCCCGGCTCCTTCCCGCAGACGCGGCACGCGGCCCTCCTCCCACGGCGGGGCGCTGCGCCCCCTGACCCCGCCCCGCAGCGCCCTCGCCGCGCCCCGCCTCCGGACTTAGCGACTGTATGCTGATTGGCCCCAGAGAGACCCTGCGCGCCCGGGCATTGGGTCGGCTGCAGCCCGACGGCAAAGGGGCGGGACACCAGGCAGCTGCGATTCCCGTAACGAGGCTCCCGGCGTCCGGGATTCCGGTGGCTGCGCCCGCGTCGCCTCTCCTAGACCAGATCGAAGGGTTCCCCCCCACCTCCCCTCTGCGGGCGGAAAGAGCGGAATGTTCCATTTTTCCGTGGAATAACGGGGTCGTGAACTGAAGCCCGGGTGCTTTTTATGCCTGCCGCCATCCCTTCTAGCCGCGGTTTCTTCGGCCTTCCTTCTCAGCCTTCCCTGAGGGACTCTGTGCCGCGAGGGACCGCCGGCCACCCTTAGGGACAGAGGAGGTGTGGGAACTCCCCGGGGAAAATGAAGAGTCCGATGGTCGTGACTGGACACCAGATTACCGCAGATCGTGGGGGCGCCGGCCTTGGTCCAACTCTTACACAAACGAACCTTGCCACGATATATATTTTTAACTTACTAAATGAGTTGGTTGTGATTGATCAGTGAACCCCAGAGCTGGTGACACACCAAGAAACTAGTTTTTCTTTGCGGTTTGCACCTCCTAATCTGTGATAAAAATACCTAGCAAAAACTAATTTCATTACATTCCTCCCCCGCCTGGGAAATGGGCCTTCAGGCTCACCGTGATTTTTTTTTTTTTTTTTCATTTAAGACAGGGAATACTTTATTCAAACCCATCAGAGAAATGGACAGCCTGGATCTATAACAAAGAGTTGTGTTTTAAAGCATATGTCAGTAATTGTATATGAGAGTATACACTGCTACATACAAAGTAACTGATCAGAGCACAACTTTTCAGTATTCAAAACAGAATAAGCTTCCCTGTAAAAGCAGCACCTTTGTGACATTTTTAACTTTAGTTTTCCTCTCCTTCCTCTTCACCATCTCCTTCAACAGAATCCACACCAACCTCCTCATAATCCTCAAGGGCAGCCATGTCCTCATGGGCCTCAGAAAACTTTCTTTTCCTGCATGCCCTCACCCACATAGCAGTGAAAAAAGGCACGCTCGGCATACATCAGGTCAAACTTGTGGTCCAGGCGAGCCCAGGCCTCAGCAATGGCTGTGGTGTTGCTCAGCATGCACACAGCTCGCTGTACTTTGGCCAGGTCTCCACCAGGTACCACAGTGGGATGCTGGTAATTAATACTAACTTTGAAGCCAGTGGGACACCAGTCCACAAACTGGATGGTACCCTTGGTCTTGATGGTGGCAATGGCAGCACTGACATCTCTGGGAACCATATCACCACAGTACAACAGGCAGCAAGCCATGCATTTACCATGGCAAGGGTCACATTTCACCATCTGGTTGGCTGGCTCAAAGCATGCATTGGTGATCTCTGCTACAGAAAGCTGTTCATGGTAGGCTTTCTCAGCAGAGATGACAGGGGCATACGTGGCCAGAGGGAAGTGGATACAGGGATAGGGCACCAGGTTGGTCTGGAATTCTGTCAAATCAATATTCAGAGCTCCATCAAATCTGAGGGAAGCAGTGATGGAAGACACAATTTGACCTATCAACCTATTTAGGTTAGTGTAGGTTGGGCGTTCAATATTGAGGTTTCTATGACAGATGTCATAGATGGCCTCATTGTCTACCATCAAGGTACAATCAGAGTGCTCCAGGGTGGTGTGGGTAGTGAGGATGGAGTTGTAGGGCTCAACTACAGCAGTGGAAACCTGGGGAGCTGGGTAAAGAGAACTCCAGCTTGGACTTCTTGCCATAATCGACAAAGAAACGTTCCATCAGCAGGGAGGTGAACCCGGAACCAGTTCCCCCTCCAAAGCTGTGGAAAAACAAGAAGCCCTGAAGACCCATGCACTGGTCAGCCAGTTTTGAATTCAGTCCAAGACAAGGTCAATGATCTCCTTGCCAATGGTGTAGTGCCCTCAGGCATAGTTATTGGCAGCATCTTCCTTGCCTGTGATGAGCTGCTCAGGATGGAAGAGCTGGCGGTAGGTGCCAGTGCGAACTTCATCAATGACTGTGGGTTCCAGGTCTACAAACACTGCCCTGGGCACATGCTTGCCAGCACCCGTCTCACTGAAGAAGGTGCTGAAGGAGTCATCTCCTCCCCCAACGGTCTTGTCACTTGGCATCTGGCCATCGGGCTGGAAGCCGTGTTCCAGGCAATAGAGCTCCCAGCAGGCATTGCCGATCTGAACACCAGCCTGGCCAGCGTGGATAGAGATGCTTTCACGCATGGTTGCTGCTTTGCGGCTGCCGAGCAGATGGTGGAGAGGAGGAGAGGTTGTTGCTTCTTATAGCGCGACTCTTAGGCAGTCGATGTAAGAGAACCTGCAGATTTTTTTTTTTTCCTAAAGCAAGATGAGGAACTTAAAAGATAAGCTGTGTGTGTGTGTGTGTGTGTGTGTGTGTGTGTGTGTGTGTGTAAAGAAACACACGAGAAGCCAGGGCCTTTTGCAGAAAAATGACAGTCTGTAGGAGGGCAATATACCTATAAATTAACAATTATAAAGTTTTTCATTACATTGAAGATCCAGAGTAAAACGCAGGATATACTATGATCTTTTTGTTGTTCAGATAATTTTTAAAAGACAGAGAAGTAGGTCTAGTGTTAAGGGAGTCCCAAGCAAACTTGGAGATGGCGCTCTGACATAGAGACAAGGCTTCAGTGTGTTCAGCTTGCTGCTCCTCATCATCCCGTGGCTAATTTACAGAGTGTGGCTGGATTGTATTCTAGTTCTGCCATTTATAGGGGTGTTTAAAATAAACATATAACATCTAGTTAAGTTAAAATTTTTATTTAGATCTAGCAAACATTTATTTAGAGGCAATGTGTAGTGGTTAAGTGTACCTTCTGCTTCCAGATGACCTGAGGTTGCATCCTGGTGCTGTCCCTTACCATGTCTGTAACCTTTGGCAGGTCATCTTGGTTTCTTTATCTGCAAAATGAGAATAAGGGTACCAACCTAATAGGGTTGCTGTAGAGGTTAAATGAGTTAAAATAGATGAGGTGCTTTGTATATAGTAGGTGCTAAATAAATTTATAGTCATTAAATGTCTGTTATGTCAATGCTTCCTAAATCTTTCACATCACAGCATATATTGAAAATGATATTTCTCTGGCACAGGGAATAAAGTCAGAAGGAATAAGTATCTCACATCACACTAGTCTGCCTTGTGCACTGGTCAAAAAAGCAAAAGACTGAGTTAGTCCCTTTGTGGGTATGTCTGTACTGCCTTAGTCCAGCCCTAACCTCTAAGAAACTCACATTTTGTGGGGATAAACTCCTGGGCTAAAAGAATGAATCAATATTGGAGAAATATTTTTCAGAACAGGAAGAGCCCTTCTGCCTTGGCTGGAATTCTAGGACTTGGCAAACATCTCTTTAGGGTAGTGGCCCAAAATGACCACTTTTACATTAAGGATTTGTCATGAGAAAGCCCTGCAAAAATTCAATAATAAGTGGGATAAAATGACATATCAATCAAGAACTTTCCAAGTATACCTTAGGATCATGTGGGATTTCACATGTATCAAAAGTGGAGAGTTGGGAAGTGTACAGTGAGAGAGCAACACGAGGACAATGAGGTGACTTGAGAGTAGGCGAACAAAGCTAGGAAAAAATGCTATGTGACAAAGGTTATATATGTCTGAGAGAAATTTTGCCTGCTTGCTATTTGCATACAGTTGGCCCTCATCAAGATAGCCATTTACTTCCTTGCCTGTGCCCAACTGTGTTTCCGAAACTCTGTGTCAGCCTTGGAACTATCCCCATGTCCTGCCCCAGCCTAATGATTTCAGCAAACATGATAATGACTCAGTTAGCACCCTGACCTCACAATTTCTCATCTTTCTCTGTTCCAATCATCTTCAACTTCACTCTATCAGAAACCCACAGATGTAGCCACTCCTTGAATCCAGTCATCAGATGAAATTACTCCACCTGCAAAATTTTCAATTGTTAAGTTTTTTTCTACCCACAGCCACCTACTCTTGGACCTCTCTTACTCCCTCACTCCCACTTACTCTGTGATTTGTCCTCAGCGTGACCTCTAGTCTTGGTTCTCAAAGTTTATTAGTTATTTCCTACCTTAACTTTATCTCACTAAACTGTGGGAACCCTTTTAGCAACTTTCTTAACTGCATTCTTACTAGTATCTTCAATCCCCTTGACCTTCAGCCATATTGACCTTATCAATACTATTTCCTAACTATCCCTTGTGCTTGAACTACCAGCCCCACCCTGACATTTATTCCTAGCACGGAATCTTATTTCATTATTCCCTGGGAAAAACCAATACCATCGTTTGTGAGCAATCTTATCTTTTCCCCAATTTAGGAGGCAACTGTATATCCTTTTCTTCTTTTCCCACTGCCTTATTCCTTTAAAAGGTTTCCTCCTCCTGTGTTCTGGGTCCTACTCTTACCAATTTCAGTCCCCTAGTTTAATGTTTTTCATTATTAGCATAAAATACTTTAGAAAGTTTAAAAATTAAATATTTAATTCAAACTATTAAATTAAAAATTTTTACTAAATTATTAAATTTTAAAAAATTAAATATTTAATCAATGGTGAGTTGGGGACATCTTGGGGACCCCAAATCTTTGTAACCTAATAGCATGTGATTCACCAAGAAAAATGAAAAGTAATTCAAAATAAGTTTCAAAATGGAGCAGTTTCAGCCACACTGTAATCTACTTAAGTCTGGGATGAAATATGAACTTAAATCAAGTTGCAACCAAATTTGCAAGCTCAAAAACATGACAAATTCGTTTCACAGCAACAAAACTAAGCATGAATGTGACTTCATTTCAAAAATTTTACTGAAGAATAATATATAATCACTGGGCATTCTGTAAGAGCACAACTTGATAGTTTTTCACAAACTGAGCAGAGCCATATAATGTGCATGTAGATCAAGAAAAAGAACATGACCAACACCTGCAAAAGGACCCTTCTGGTTATTAGAAAGTCACTGGTGACCACTATTCTAACTTCTAACACCACAGTTTTATGGCTATCGTTTTAAAATTGAGAATTTAGCAGAAACTTAATTTATTAGTATTTGTTTATTTTATTTCATTTTAATGAATAACTATAGTAGATCAAGAGAGTTAGAAATGAAATAAATAGGGGCACCAGGGTGGCTGAATTGGTTGAGTGTCCACCTTTGGCTCAGGTCATGATCTTGCATTTCGTGAGTTGGAGTCACACTGGGCTCGCTGCTGTCAGCCTGTCAGTGCAGACCCCGCTTTGGATCCTCTTTCCCCCTCCCCTGCTTGTGCTGTCCCCAAAATGAATAAATAGTTTAAAAAAAAAAAGAAATGAAATAAATACTGCTCTGTATAAAGGTTAAACATAAATGCAAATTGAAACAGAGGGAGTCTAGCATCTTGTTACTCTAGACCTCTGGATAACTATCAAATAGTTCTGGGTTTTAAATGATCTTGCACTACCCTCTTTCACAGGGAGAATGAAAGGCCAGTGCAGAAGTGTGAGCAACAGTCAGGTGTATCCTATTCCCAGACAAATACACAGGATAAGGAAGTCCGTTATTAGGACTACAGCTTTGCAGTGGCCCAGACTAGCTTTAAAATATCACCTTAAGGATTTTCACCATACTTTGCTTTTGTTAACTTTGACACAACACTTGGAGAAGCAAAGGTTTTTCTGCTGTTGACCTCATATGCAAGAATACTTTTCAGTTACAAAACAGATTCCTTGGCTAGAAGTTTGATACTTAGTACTAAAACCAGATAAATAAGAAAGTACCAACATGAATGTTTTAAAAAAAATATTTTATTTTATGGGTTTGTATGGCCAAGAATTTCCAGCCCTTTGCCTAGAATTTGGATAAAGTTTCAGTACTAACTGTATTAAATAATGGCTGAGGCAAATGTGTGTCTGTCTCCTCAAGGGAAGCTGGTGCACTGGTGCCTACTGAAAAGGCAAAAATTAAATGAATATACTTGTAGGAATAGCTGGAATGTTTTGAAAATGGTCCTGATTTTTCTTTAGAATTTTAGGGTTTGATCATTTTCTGGGATTGACAAATAATAAATGGAATTTAGTGTCGAGTCAAATAAGAATGGGAACAAAGCTAATCTAGCTCGTATTTCAAATTATGAGAATCACTATTTTGCTGTAGGTGGGCATGATACACAGACACTTAGTGTAAATTCTATGTATGATCTCTTGCTTCCCAGTGTTCTTTGTGTGATTTCCTCTCCGTGAGAGAAGGGCTGTAAAGAACTATGCTATGTAAGATTACAGTGACCATCTTGCTAGTGTCTCTCTGTTGTGGCTTTGAAAACTCAAACTGCCATATTGTGGCCTCTATGTTATATGAAACTGAAATACTTGTCTTGTGAGGAAACTCTTTCTTGCTGGCTTTGATGAAGCAAACTGCCATTCTGTGGGCAGTCATATGGACAGATCCATGTATCAAGGAATGGAAGATGGCCTCTGGCCAACAGCTAGTAAGTAACTGAAGCCTTCAGTCTTACAACCTCAAGGAACTTAATTCTGCCAACAAAAGCAGATCCTGCCCAAGTGAAGCCTTGGATAAGACAGGATCCTTAGCCACCAAACTGACTGCAGCCTTGTGAGACCCAAAGCAGAGAATTCAGTCAAGTTGTGCTCAGACTCTTGACCCATAACTGTGAGATAATAAATGTGTGTTGTTTAAGATAAGTTTATAGTAATTTGTGCAGCAATAGAAAACTAACATAGCAGGCAAAAGTTTAAAGCTATTTACATATATGTATACACTGAATGTTATTTTTACATATTCAAATCTGCCATTTCTTAAGTCAATAAGAAGAGCTGGATCGAGAGAAGGGAATTATATTAAATAGGAGCTTGCTCTGGTATTCCAAAGACCCAGGAATTAAGGGGATACCAACTGTTCCAGTTTATTCAAGTCATTTATTCCATAAACATTTACTGAACATCCACTATGTGTCAGGCACTGAGATATGGATCTGAATAAGAGACATGTGTTGTTCTTGAGACTCTCAAAGTCTAATGAGAAAGGTAAACAAACCAGCAATTACAGCTACGTCATAGTGCTGTGAGAAAGGTGTTAAGAGAACATTTGGGCACTTTTTGGGATGAATACTGGGTGTCAAATGTAAGAGATGAATCACTGGGTTCTGTTCCTGAAACAGACTACACTGTATGTTAACTAACTTGAATTTAAATAAAATAAAGAAATAGAGAACATCTGGAAGTGCTCATGCAAGAATACTTAATGAACTGGGGATTATAATAACTCTGTACTTCTCTCTACCTCCAATCTCACCTCCTCAGACTCTGTGGTGGCTTAAAGGTGGTTACAAATTCCATGATATCCCTTGTGGAAGGGTGAGGTCTATGTTTCTTCCTATTGAATTTAGAGAAGCTTGAGTATGGCATGGATCAATACAATACAGAAAAAGTGCCTCTATGCCAGTTCAGAGGCAGCTTCTTCTTCTCCTCCTTCTCCTCCTCCTCCTCCTTCTTCCTCTCCTTATTCTTTCTCTTCCTCTTCTTCCTCTTCTTCTCCTTCTCCTCCTCCTCCTTTTCCTCTTCCTCCTCCTTCTCCTTCTCCTCCTCCTTCTTTTCTTCTTCCTCTTCCTCTTCTTCCTCTTCCTCTTCTTCCTCTTCCTCTTCTTCTCCTTCTCCTTCTTCTCCTTCTTCTCCTTCCTCCTCCTCTTCCTCCTCCCTCTCCCTCCCCGTCTTCTTCTCCTTCTCCTTCCTTTTTCTTCTTCTTCTTCTTCTCCTTCTCCTTCTTCTTCTTTTCCTTTTAATTAAGAAGCTCAACCTCACAACCCTGAGATCAAGACCTGAGCCACATCAAGTGTAAGACACTTAGGCAACTGAGCCACCTAGGCACCCAGGGGCTAACCTTTAAGAAAAGCTTTCACCTTGGTATCTGGAAATCTTGAGCCCCTATGTCAGAAGTCTAATTTCCTTCTTAGACCATATGAAGAGGGCTGAGATGATATGGAGAGGGACAGTGGCCCACCTGCCCAGTTACCAAAAGTAAAACCATCTTGTAACATCCATACCAGATTAGCTGCCAGATGCATACTACCATGATGCCAATCAGTGCCACAGAGAGCAGAAGAATTGCCTAGCTAGTCCTGCCCAATTCCTGAC
The DNA here is from genome assembly GCF_018350195.1 of Panthera tigris. Lineage (NCBI taxonomy): Eukaryota > Metazoa > Chordata > Mammalia > Carnivora > Felidae > Panthera > Panthera tigris. Next base: position 123,771,735 of record NC_056660.1, read on the forward strand.
CTCCAAAACTGTGACACGTAATAAAATGTTATTTTAAATTACTAAGTTTTGTTAGGGAGGAATAAACAACCAGAATGAAACCCTCAAATCCATCATGCACAATGCTGAAAATGTGACCATCTCTTTCAAAGCCTTTTTATCACCCAAGCCACTTTTGTGTGTCTTAAAAGTCTTCCATTGCCTGACCTCTTCTTACTTCTCCGGCCTTATCTTTAATATAACCTCCAACACCAGGCTGTCACATTACCAATTTGCTAATGGTTCCTGGGCCAACTTCCAATACACTGTTTCCTGCTTCCATGCCAAGAAAAGACAGCATATGCTGTTCCATTGCCCTATCATTGCCTGCTTCATTTTCTTTGCCTAACTTGATTACCATCTTTCAATATTCATCCTAGGAGTTACTGCCTCCTCCCAGAAATATATCTGACTTTTCCCTGCTCTAGGCCATGAGAAACTTACAACAAAGAATGCAAATGACTCCAGATGATCTCTTCTACTTCCTTTTCTCCAGTGTTAGCTAACTTCTGGGTCAGCAGGAAAGGGCTTCTGTCCTTAGTCTTGACATGGCCTGGCATCTGTTGAGATGACCAATAGCCCCATGTGGTTCTTGGGTGCTACATTAGGTACCTGTGGAGATAATTTTGACACACCTGGACTCATGATGTGCACGTCATATGCCACTTTCCACTTTTGTGATGCACTGTTATGGCTATTGGACCCCTTGGGCCCTTTGTCAGCTAAATGTTGTGCCCTTATTGAGAGTCTAGGAGCAATTTAGCTCTTCATCTGTGCCTCTCTGGGGCTGCTAGAGATTCAGAGGGGCTGCCTTAAGCTTTCCCTATCCATGGCACTCTATGTGACCATTTTTAACTTACTACTGTCACAACATTGCATGTTAGGAAACACCGTTAGGCTGTTGCCTCCCAGGATTTTACATGGTAACAGATCCCCAACATCATCATGAGCTTCCATCATCTTTCCCCACCATAGAGCTAACCTCAAGGTAAAGGGCATGGTAAAAGAGCCTTTCTTACATCTCTAATACCTCTATTTCTCTTGCTTACACTCATTTCTCTACTTTTGTTCTCCCCAACTTGGGAAGTCTTTATTGGCCTGGAAGTGGGTGTGGGTGGGAGGTTGATGCTAAATGTTTGTTATCACAGCAGAAGGGAGAATTAAAACTGGGCAGCAAACCCTCTTCCCAAACCCTTCTGTCTTATACTGGACCAAGGCTTTTGAATTTGAAAGCCAAGAGTTTGACACCGTTATTCCCTATTAATGCTGTGATGAGTTTTCTAAAGCAATGGGGAGAGTTAGTAAATGGGGAGTACAAAGAGAAAAAACATAATCTGGAATGAATTGTACTAAAATATTTTGACATATCAGAAGAAAATTTTTAGCTCTTCCAAGTCTATGCTCCCTCTTCTCACATCTGCCATGACAGTCATAGGTAAGACACCCCAAATTAAAATACAGCTTATCTGCTGTCCTTAATGTGATTTTTGCTGTGTAGGGAATGAGATGAGGAGTGAGATCAACCATATGCAAACTTGCTTTCAAGTACCCAGGGCCAGAGCTTAAAATGAGGCATTTTCCCAAGGGTTGACTGGCTTGGGAACTGAGCCTCAGAGGTCACGTAGAAAATTTCCAGGGACATTCAAGGCAGCTCACACTCTTGATTGTGGTAAATAAAGGGAAAAACTAAAAAAAACCTGCCTGGGACTGAACTTTTTGTGTCCAGCTCTGATTCTGTCTATGGAGCTCTGTGAAAGAGGACTGCCAATGCCCCAATGTGCCATCACACATCTCCCTTCCCTGGCTCTTTCTGCATACCTTCCTATCTCCCCTTTTACCTCTTAACATCATTATCATGGATGTTTTTTCACACACCACCTTTTTCTGCACTCATGAAGGCAGAGCAAGAAATGAAAGAATGGACAATACATCCCATGTGTTTATCTGTAATGATAGGAGGAGGGAGAAGGGAAACCCAGTATATCTTTAAACCTCTAGCACCTAGCCACTCATGGACTAACTGATCCAACCTTATATCCACAAAATGATTCTAAACCATTTAAACTGTGATTTTGATTTTAAAAAGAAGAGAAAGTTATTTTTTCCAAGTAGGAATAAGTTATACTGTTTTCTCTAACTGATCAGAGACAAATTTTCAATGCCTGAATAACTAGTCATCTTAACTACCCTTCCTCGAGTGCCAGCCAACTGACTCTACTAGGCACTTAATATCCCAAATAATCTTTCCAATGTGGAAGGTGTTCTCATTCACATTTTACATAAGGGGAAGCAAAAGCTCTGAGAATTTAAATAACTATCCAAGGCCACACAGCTAAAAATTTGTTTGTGGGGACTGGAAACCAAGTCTTCAGTGATCTCAAAATCACGCTCTCTCATGATGCCACCTTGTCACCTCACCACATATTTCACAAATACCTTCTAGTGATTTTCATTATTTCGAGCTTGTCAAAAATGTAATGGGATAGAGACGTTTGGAAGAAAAATCTTTTCTATCCCCAATGCTCTGCCATGCAGCTTCCTTTGGGGATTACTTTGTGTGGAAATCAAAGTGATAACAAACACTTAGTGTTTACCATGTGCTGGACATTTTTGTAAGTGCTTTATATCTTAATTATCAATCCTCATAAAAATTCTGTGCAGTAAGTATTATTATACACCTTTTAAAGATGGAAAAACTGAGTCTAGAGTGGTAAAGCTACTATCCCAAGGTCTCATTGCTATTAAACAGAGACTCTGGGATTTGAATCCAGAGATTCAAATTGTGTTCTTAAACACAATGGGAATGGCTATTCATAAATTACAGAGTGAAAAATGACTTTCATAATTTAAAATACAGTATCAATTTCTGTATCAGTTATAGGGTTCCTTACACTGCAAGTGACAAAATAACCCAATACCACTTCTGACAAGTCCAGAGGCTCTAGGCAAGCTTTGATCGAATGGCTCAAATGATGTCACAAAGGACCTGGCTTCTCTCTATCTCTTTACTTGGATTGGACAGTATGTCTGGAGCCTTGGGCTCTACTCTGTGGTCACCTGAGTCATTACCATGCTTTCACTCTATGGTGACAAATGACTGTAGCAGTTTGAAACTTAGCATCATACACCATTTCAATAGAAGAGTGAAAGCTTCCTTTCCACCAAAGTCTAGTAGTAAACATTTCCTCGTGTCTCATTGGCTCTAATTAGGCTACATGTCCATGCACAGACTATGGCATGGGAATGAGATAAGATGATTAGCTTTAGTGCACTGGGTTCCACATCTGTAGCTTCACCCAGGACACTTGTCTGAGAATGAGGGGAGGGTGGTTCACCAAAGCAAATATAGGGGATTATTTCCTGAAGGGAGAATGTTCACTGGGCAGGATAGAGCAGTAGTCCTGAGTACTTCCAGCCTAGAACTGTCAATATTTTGGCGTATTTTTTTTTCAAATCTTATTTTCTAAGCATTTTTTTTTACTTGTATATGCCCTTGGTTTTGTTTCTTATGGCCTAAGCAATTTTCCATGTTGTTAAAAGCTCATTTTATTGACTATACTCCTAATGCTTTTATTAGCTCAATGAAATCTTCCAGTAGATTCCACAGATACACAACTTGACAGTAGACAGAGCTAGAGGGTATGGAACTTCAAATTAGCCTGGGTCTGGTCTTGGAAGGGAGCATATAACATACTGCTCCATAACTCTTGCCTCTCCTACAGCCACACCTCAAGCTCCTCTTTGCATGGTTTCTGGGATATGGCTTATAAGGGAGAGGAAGAGGGGAAGGGAGGCTCGAACTTCCTAGAAGCCTCTGGCCCACTTGGCCCTATCCTCATATTCTCTATGAGAAAAATTTTAGACACCAACACATACTCCATTATGACCTGAGAAACTTGCTATGTAGGGCAAAAAGACCAAACAGTGGGGAAAAAATTGATTAGAAGTATGACAGATCCTGGGTAGAAAGAGTTACCATTGCATGACTCTGAAAACCCTCAGCATGGCCTTGGCCCTGTCTCTGAAAGTATACAGTATTGCCTCTGTGCAAGGTGTTTTTCATTTTGGTTGGAATTTTCACTTGTAAGACGGCCAATTTCTTTAGAATTTGGCCAGAATATTTAGATCCTGAATTTGTGGATCTAAACTCATTTGTGCTTATTCTAAGTAGAACAGTCAGGTTGAACTTGTGGATCAACAGTCCACATTGTGCCAAACAAAATATTTTCTTCTTTGAGACAAGTAATGAGTTCCAATATTCTTGAGCCTTTCTCACACAAGGAAATGGGTCACATCATTAAAGCTGCCTTAAAGGAAAATCTATGATAGCATTTGTAAAACTAACATTCTAGAAGAAAAGGAACAACACCAATATAGAGAATTATTAGTTACTGTTTCGTGCCTTCTAATGACTTCACGTTTTGTGTTAGTCTCTCAGCGAAGTTCCCAGGTGTCACATTATGTATAAGGGTGCAAAGCACTGTTCATGGGGTAGGGCGCTGCTGGTTCAGGTTTCTGTTCTGCCAGGCTTTGGTGGGAGCAACCAGTTAGGCAAATTGAGGCAGGCACAACACCTTTTACATACTGCACAATTGGTCATGGTTTACTGTGTAAGATGATGGGTTGGAGAGGAATCATAAGGTGAGGGGACAGAAGACCACATGGTTCTGCCACTTACTAGCTCTATAACCTTAGGCAGGTTACTTGTCTCATCTGAACCTCCATTTCCTTATCTGTAAAATAGGAATATAGCCTCTTTCAGCAAGTCATAATGAAATCAAAATTATATATATATATATATATATATATATATGTATAGTATATTTTATATATATGTATATTATATTATATATATGTATAGTATATTATATATATAGTAATTATATATAGTTGCTTTATGTGCAAAAATATTTATAAATGTAAAGGTATGTTATTATTGCTTTATGATTATTATTACTATGATTATTACATGGAAAGACTTACATGCTGACTAGTAAACTGTGATAGCTTAGTAGCAGTCTATAGTTTAGGGTCTCAAAATAACAAAAACATAAATGTCAGATATTTACATACACACACACACACCAATTTGTTTAGTAGATAACCCCTTGGTGAAGATGAGGTAGATTTTTTTCATTTTTCTAATTCTTGCTACCCATTTGCCCAGTAGTCAAGGTAGGATTTGTTCTAGATTCCAGAGTCACAGCTTTAAAGAATTGGTAGAGACTTCAGAAAATTGACTATATGTCCAAACTTCTTTGCAGATGAGGAAATTGGGACCTCCCAATGAGTTCCAATTAGTCCTTGGTTCAAACAAATAGTTCATGGCAGAATTGGGATGGCATCAGGCTTTTCCACTGTCTCAAGTAAAGGTGATACAGCACTTAATGACTTGGAACAGCCTGGATCTGATGTTAAAATCCAGTGATCTCCTCATACGGAGATGCAGAATCTTTCCTCTAGAAATAATTGAGGCTCTTGAGTAACTAGTTGAACCCCTGGGAGGCCAGAGAGGGACTGTTCAGGCTGAGAATGGATTTTTGTCATTTTGCTATTTTCATTAAATTGTATTATCTATAAGGATACTGTTTAGAAAACACGGCCATGGCATAATTCTTAATTGCTTAAAAAAAGAACTCATACCTACCATTTATTAATCGTCCATTATGTGCCAGATGTTCTATTTAAATTGGATAACTTAATCCTCCCACCAACTTGGAAAGTTGGTACTACTCTACGATTTTACAGATGACACCTAACTTCAGAGAGGCTAGGGAAGTTACCTAAGGTCACAGAACTGGTAAATGTCAGAGGCAGGATTCTAAGCTAGGTCTGTAAGATCGTGAAGCCCAGGCTTTTCATACTCTTTATACTTACAGTAGTGGGTATGGATGGCTCAGAGACTAAGACTGGTTGTTCCAATGGTGGCAGTATCTTCAGTTCCTAGCCAGTCTGAGAATAAGACTTCTGCACAAAATTAGCTGTCCCAAACCAGAGTTTCTTGCTTAATGTGATTCACACTAAGATTCTCTGTTTCAGGGGTGCCTGGGTGGCTCAGTCAGTTAACCATCTGACTCTTGATATCAACTCAGGTCATGATCTCATGGTTCATGAGATCAAGCTTCCCCCTCTCCCATGTTGGGCTCTGTGCTGGCAGCATGGAGCCTGCTTGGGATTCTCTCTCTCCTCCTCTCTCCCTGCCTTTCTACTCGCGTGTGCATACACATTCTGTCAAAATAAATAAATCAATGTTAAAAAAAAATTCCTATTTCACACAAGTGCTTAGAATCCTTCCCTTTTGCAGTGAATTCCCACTATTTTGACCCCAGGTCTCCAGATCTTTTCATCTGATTTTGTCCTCTTTTTGCAATTTCCATAAACACTTCAGGTTCCTTCCCTGAATGTTGAAAGGAAGGAAGAGGATCATGATATATGGTCAAATATGGGAACTTTGGTTTGAATTAGCATAAGAGGTAGAGATTTGGGCAAACACTCAAGTGACATAGGATTTGGTTACTGCTTAGGGTTCAGGCATGACAGTAAATACTTTCTGCATAACTAACAGAAAACAGACCTTTCCTCTCTTTTTCTTGGGAACCATACACATACTTGAACATGAAGCAAAGGATCCTGAAGAAAGAGGTGAAGAAGTTTTTCACCATTTGACACTTTGGCTGAAATAAACTTACATGTAGAACATACAAATTATGCTTTTCTTTGGAAAACGTTTTTCCATGAGCTGGGCATAGGGGCCATGAAGAGGGAGGGCAGATGACTAAGATGGAGTCAGAACATCTTTCAGTCCTGGCTCTGTAACTTCGGACTGTGCAGCCTTTGGCAAGTCACATAATCAATCACTCTGATTCCTATTGGGTAAAATGGGGCTTATAGGGGTTACCCTTGGTTACAGCACAAGCATGGCATGAGGGCCAAATGAGACAAAAGATGGGACAAGGCTTTCTAAACTGTAAAGGTGCTGGGCAAATGCAAGGAGTTAATATCAACCACAAAACTTCCCTGCTTCCCTGAGGGCGGTGGCTAGGGAAGGTGGGGTGAAAAAGTGTTGTGCTAAGGAGGACATTTTCCATTCATATGCTAAACCACAGCTGCTGGGCCGGCAGAAAGCCAGGGCAAAGCCTGCTCTCTAGAGCTGCACTTGAGATTCCAATTTCCTCCCTTCTCTCTTCATTCACTGACCTGTCTATGAATAGGCAAGTATCAGGCCCTCCTCCTCCCACATCCACAGGAAGGAAGGAAACCAGCATTGAGCCACAGAGAGGTTGAGTCACTAACAATCACTACTATTTACTGAGTGTTTACTATGTGCCAGGCATGATGCTGAGTGTTTTACATACATGATCTTATTTATTTCTCCTATAAGAAAATGACACATGATTAGTATCCCCATTTTACAGATGAGGACACTGGGAGTCAGAGAAGTCAAATAACATGCTCAAGATTGTAAGGAGATGGAACACTCCATCAAGGATCAAATCCAGGTGGTCTGATTCTAAAACCCACATCCTCTAACCCTAAGCTATGCCGCCTTCTTAGGAGCCAGAGTAATCTCTGGGTCACGTCCATCCTCATTCAGCTTCCTGTCACCAACATAACTCCATTGGTGGTATCCAGCTTTTGAAGAGAGTAAACATGGAGAGGGGTACTAATGATGGTCTGGCAACTTCGTTTCCTACTTATTGCATAGACCCAGTTCAGTGCTGTGAAGTCCTGTTCTGTGCAGGGGGCCAAGCTTTGACCTGTTAGCCTGTCTCTTTTTGCTCCTGGAGTTTCTGGCTCAGAGATGCCAAAAAGGTGTCTAACTCTAGTTTTAGACCAAGGGAGGATTAGAGTTGTAATTAAGGCAGGGTTTGACAAGGGGGTCATAGCTGAGGAACACCTGTGACCTGGGGATGGGGGCCGTTGCTAACAGCGGCAGCAAATGGTGCCACACCAAAGCCCTCACCTCCGTGATCTACCACATCTACCACAAGATCGCTAATCTCCATCTACAGCAAATATTTCCTGAGCATCTTAGAGTGCCACACCCAGTGCCAATGCCAGGCGCCAGGTACTTGTATGTATACTTGTACACTCAGGAGACAAACCAGTAGGAGGCATTATATGATGAAAACAGATCAGTGGTTCAGAAAACAAGGGAAACTGAATTCTAACAAAGAGACAAGTTGGGGTAGAGCAGTCAGAATGGCCTTTATGAGGGAAGGAGTGAAATGGACTGAAAGAGGGGTGAGATCCGACTATGAGAAAAGGGGTGGGGAGGGAAGGGAGAAAAGTGAGAGAAGATGCAGAAGATAATAGTGCAAAGGCAGGTTCAAGACAAGTGGGAATGGGTGCTGGTGTGGAAGGATGCTTTCAGCTGGTTGAAACAGAAATGGCTTTAACAAATGGATCCTTTCACATAGTGCAGAGGTTGGATGGACTTCTGCAGAGGTTTGGCTGATCCAGCAGCCAAACAGTGCTAGTGTCTTTCAAATGAACTCTGTCTATAGTTCACAGAGTCATTTGTCTTCAGTAAACCAATATACTCCCTTGTTCAACAAGAGAGAGATTGATTTATCTTTCCCAGAAATTCCCAGCTAGCCTCATTTTATATTTCATTGGCTCAAACTGGCTTTAGGTCTGCCTGATCCTAAACCCATCACTGATGAAGGAAATGAACATTATGATTGGCTTACACCAGTGGATCTCAAACTTTAACCTTCCTTGGAATCAACTGGAAGCCTTCTAAAAAACACATATTGCTGCCCAGCCTACTTTAGAGTTTCTGATGCCATAGGTCTGGGGCCAGAATTTGCAATTCTAACAAGCTGCCAATTAGAATTTGCAATTCTAACAAGTACTGCTGGTCTGGGACCACACTTTGAGGACTACTATCTTAGAATAGTCATTTGGGGTGGAATAGAGGTTGGGGCATCAACCACAATGTCTTCTGTGATATGGCCACCAAATATCCTGGTTTGCATGGCACAGTTTCTGCTTATGTCTGTTAAGCCAGTGTAATTATGTCCCCTTTCACTTTCAAAAGCGATCATTTTCACATATAAATCACATGATTACCTTACTGTAGGGAGCTATGAGTTCAAGTCAAAGACCCTTATTTACAAGTCAGCACAGGCTGATGGACTGGGATTCATCAATAAAGCGTGTTCCAATTTGAAGATCTCTTCTTTGCCCTGTGTCCAATGATGTAAGGGAGACAGAGAGAGAGAGAGAGAGAGAGAGAGAGAGAGAGAGAGAGAGAGAGAAGCCATCATTATGAACTATATTTTATGCTTTTGGATCCTGACTGATCTGTGTTGGAAGCTTTGCTCTTAATTTGTATGGAAACTATTCTCTACTCATCATAAATACAGCTGCTGATATCCTTTTTCCTGAACATTCTTAACAGTGTAACTCATTTTACTTAATACTAAGGCATCAACAGAAACTAACTCATTTTGTCTTATGTTAACATAATTTTTAGGGAAATATGAAACATATTTTATATGAAGCTAAACTATCGTATTTTTAAAACTTTGACCATAATGCAGCTCACAGTAAAACAGAGTTCAGAATTAATAAATAGTGTTGGTTGCCAAGTATTTTGGTTCATCCAGAACTAAAGTTTTTTACTGAAAATTTACTACATCTGGCAGTCATACAAGGAGGCCATGTAATTTCTGGAAGAAAAGTAGTGAAAGAATATTCCTATTTTTCTTTCTTAATCTAGTTTCTCTCTCTTGGCTTTTTCTACCTAGAGGTTATCAAACACTATGTATGAAATGATATTATGTATTAGACACCTCCAATCTTATTCATGGAATCCAGTGTGGCCTCTTCGAGATTCTTAAGAAACTGATAACACACAGTGTTTGGGATGCAGTTTAAGAATTTACTTAAACCACTTCCTCCCAAGCCCACACAAAATCATAAACCCAAGCAAATCCAGATGAGAATCATAGACATATCATTGCTCTCTGCAAAACCAAGAATTGTGAAATTTTACTTAATCCAAAATTGTTTGAATTCTGTTGTTTTAAGCCTTTTACTAAACTTTACTTATGCCAAAATAACCACATATGGTTTTAATCCTTAGAGAGGACAGTTTTGGGTGAATCTGGTGGAAAAGCAACATTTAAAAAGTTTAAATATGGTAGGATCTTTGAGTTGGTGAGATCCTAGCAGTCTTCTGTTCTAAACTTCCATTCACGGTAGTAATCTCCTCCTCAACATCACTCAGAGAATGGTCCTTTTAACTGAGTTGTGACTTCCAGGGATAGAAAGGCCACAGCTTCAGGGGGTGGGCAATTGGTTTCATGGTTGAACAGCTTCAGCTAGAAAGTTTTCTCACAGTGGGTTACAGCATACCTCCCAAAGTATTTCCTTTAGAAGGCTACAGACTGTTCTGTGGACTAAACCGTGTCCTCCCAAAATTTGTATGTTAGAGCCCTAACCCCCAAAGTGATTGTATTTGGAGACAGGGATTTTAGGAGGTAATTAAGATTAAATGATGTGATGTGGGTGGGGTCCTAATCTGATAGGGTTGGTGTCCTTATAAGAAAAGGGAGAGAAAGAGCTCTCTCCATTCCAAGCAGTGAGAAAAAAAGGCCACGTGAGCACACAGTGAGCATATGGTCATCTGCAAGCCAGAGAGAGAACTCTCCCCAGAAACCAAATAGGCTGGCACCTTCATGTTGGCCTCCTAGCCCCTGGAACCATGAGAGATAAATTCCTGTTAATTAAACCACCTCATCTGTGGCATTTTCTAGAAGCCTGAGCTAAGACTATGTGTACTGCCTTTTCTATACCAGAGCTCTCAGCTATCATGCCCATTTAACACTTAACAGTCTTTAAAATGAAAATTCATGTGAGTTCCAATTTTCTTTACCTGATAAAATTTCCAGATTGCGTCTAGACTGCCCATTTTGAGATCACTCCAGCTTGTGTCTGTCTTGTCAAAATAATGTTGTCTAGAATGGAACATAAAGTATTCTACATTCATTCTGCCCAAGTAGTATACACTGAAACATTATTTTCTATGAGCTAGATTCCATAGGTTCTTATGGGCTGTATATAATATAATGTTGGTTTTGGTTTTTCAGAAACACATCGTATGCCAGTTTAACTTGAGGTCACCTAAAATTGCATTTTTTTTTCTTTTTAGATGAGCTTCTTTCTGGGCTCTGTAATCCAGGAGGCTCTTAGGTTATCAAGTATGAGATCATACAGAAAAATGTAGAAGATTAAGGAAAACTGATATTTCACTATACAAATGTGAACTCCAAGGACTGGTTCATTGACGGAATGTAAAGTCAGTTATATGCTATGTTGGCAGGTGCTAAATGCTGTGAAAAACATGAAAAAGTAGCACTTGGTAGGGGGTGTTGGGCCTACATTCTTCTGGTATCCACAGAGGAGGAATCACTGGATCTCATCAACATAGTTGTTGCTTTTTCAGTTTCTGCTGCCTCAGTTCTAGATATGTGACCCTGACCATACACCCAAGCCATGAGTAAATTGATTAACTTGAAAATTTATTACATATTTTACATATTTAATATCTCTAATGTAGAGTTGTTGGAGACTATGGTAATTAATTCAGCTTAGGAAGTATTCACCGAGTTAGAATTTAGAATACCAGCCTGTGATTTTATTTATTAGTGGTATATATGATTTTGAAAGTGCCTTCATTTAATCAAATGATTAATCACCCATCATCTCATCAACAAATTTTTATGGACCGCTTGTTATGCAGAAGTGTGGATCATATGTACATATATTAAAATGATTATTACAGAATTACTAGTTCTAGAATTCCTGGGTGTTTATAAAGTTTGAATGAGACACCTAGAAATATTATTAAATTTATTTATTTATTTATTTATTTATTTATTTATTTATTTATTTATTTAATGTTTATTTATTTTTGAGAGAGAGAGAGAAAGAGCACTAGCAGGGGAGGGGCAGAGAGAGAGAGGGAGACACAGAATCTGAAGCAGGCTCCAGGCTCTGAGCTGTCAGCACAGAGCCTGATGCAGGGCTTGAACTCACAACCTGTGAGATCATGACCTGAGCCAAAGTTGGACACAAATGACTGAGCCACCCAGGCGCCCCAGAAATATTAAATTTAAAAAGAGAGTATTTTCTAATCAAAAGAATGTAACTGTGGTATGAACATTTTTCTTTTCTTGCTTTATGATTATGTAAGAACATGTTAGTTGATTTTATAATACCTCTCTAGTAGATAAATTAGCATGTTTTCCTAACTGTATATGTGGGGAAACTTGAGATTCCAGGAAGATAGATGGCTTACCCTTAGTCACTTAGGGAGTGTTAACATTGGAACGGAAACCTTAGATTTAAGTGTCATTGTCTAGCAACATCTCATCTTGATCCAATTAGTGTAAGAGGTTGCACACCATTGGCTCCAGACCTCTCTGTGATCCAGGGGGCCTTAACTGTAATAACTCACTCAGACCTTGCTTATTTTGGGGGTCCACATCCTTGGTGTCAAAAGGCCTCAGGTCTGAGAAGTTCTCAGGGTGCTATAGGCTATCTGTCTTAGCCAGTAGGGTTCAGGCCTTCTTCTGGTCCAGGTATCAGCAAGCACAGAAGAAGGTATGTGGGTAAAAGTTGGGGCAGGGGAAGAGGCCAAAAGAAGGAATCAACCATGTTTATTTCAGCTCCTTCATCTTACTGCAGCTCCCGACTTTCTATGTAGCCTTGTCCCATGCAGTTAGAGGTGGGAGAAAAAAGGAAAATGATAATCACAAAAGAATTCTAGATATGTGACCCTGACCATTTCGCTTTTGGGAATGCCATGTCCAGGCTTTAACTTTAGGACATTTTTATCTGGGGATTTTCAGCCTAGTTACAAAATGGGCAGAAGGAGTATTACTCCATGGAAATTTATCATAAATATGTGAGGGAAGGGTGTGGAAACATGATTTTCTGCCTCTTACCCCTACCCCCCACCCCACATCCACCCCCGCAAAAGGATCTCATGCAGGCAGTTTCTTAAACCTGGCTACATGTTAAAATTACTTGTGGAATTAAAAAAAATTACCCAGCCCTGGGTCCCACCTCCAGGAACTCTGAGGTCTTTGGTCTGAGGTACAATCTTGATATATTTTTTTAAAGCTCTACGTGTTTTGTCTTTTTAAAAAAGTTTGAGATAGAGAGAATGTGAGCAAGGGAGGAGCAAAGAGAGAGGGGTAGGGAGAGAATCCAAGAAAGCTCCATGATCTCAAGAAACCAAACCATGAGATCATGACCTGAACAGAGATCAAAAGTTGGATGCTTAACCAACTGAGCCACCCAGGCACTCCTTAAATCTCCATGTGCTTTAATTCTTTTATTTTTAAAAATTATTTGTTTTTAATGCTTATTTATTTTTTTTGAGAGAGACAGAGAGAGAGAGAGAGAGAGAAAGAAAGAACATGAGTGGGGCAGGGGCAGAGAGAGAGGGAGACGAAATCTGAAGCAGGCTCCAGCTCTGAACTGTCAGTACAGAGCCTGACACGGGTCTCAAACCCACAAACTGTGAGATCATGACCTGTGCCAAAGTCGGACACTTAACCAACTGAGCCACCCAGGCGTTCCTCCATGTGCTTTTAATATGCAGCTAGGATCCCTGCCCGGTGATCCCCTGTTACTGACAGGAGAGGGTCCCATCCCCAGCATCTTGCCACCTAGAGTGTTAATGTGGAGAAGAAAGCATGAGAGCGATCCAGCCAGTCATGCTCAAAGTGTTTCACACACCACCAGCATCAGCATCACCTGGGAACTTCTTAGAAATTTAAATTCTCAGGCTTCACTCCAGACATATTCTCAAGGGTATAGTCGATGAATCTATGTTTTAAAAGGCCATCCAGGTGATTCTGACACATAGTAAAATTTGTGATCCATTGTCCTAACTTAACCTAGAGCATTCTGAACTTGTAACTTGAATATAACCAAGTTAAATACTTGTCCTTTATGATAAAGAGAAAATTCTAGTTATAAACATGAGCATACATAGGGCTTTGTTTAGCCAAAGATATTAAGTGTAGCACAGAAATGTCAGACATTAACTAGGGAGGACTCTGGGTATAAGGGCAGAGGTTATATATATATATATACAGCTTGTTTGTTTTGAGATATTAGCTCCTTCTCAGGAAATCACATCATATGGGCAGCCATCTTTTCACCTTGAGCTAAAGCTCTTTTTGCATTGACTATGAGTTTATATTTTAACCTAACCTGGGCAGGCTCTTCCCCATAATCAAATAGTGTTTTCAAAGGCAATGAAGATTAGCAAACAAGGCCCAACACTAGACAAAGGGACTGGCAAACACCCAAAGCCACCTCACCCACGATGTCTCATGGGAATCTGTTTGGTTTTTGACTACAACAATAACATAGATGATGTCATGCCAGAATCCTGTGGTCATGAGAGTCAGGGCAGAAGAGTGAGGTGGTGTCATCTACCATGCCCCTCAGTGACCCCTGTGGCTTTGAGAGAACCTTTAGATATGAGGCTGTAGGGGAGGAATGACATGTGGTTTTGGATATCCCTCATAGCATCTTATTTCCAGCTTTCAATCACATCGATGAGGATGTGAGCAATGTCCGAAAGTAGGAGAACTGTGGCATCGTAAGAAAAGCCTCCTGGTTGGCAAACGCAAATGCAGGTTCACAATTCTTTCTTATGGAGGAATCCATTATAATATCAGAGACTCAAGGGTTAGATTGCTTCAGAGCTCACTTGTTTCAAAGAGCTCATACATTCCTGAGGGATAAATCACTCTTACTGGGACTGAAGACATGCTTAAAGTAAGAATGTGATAGTAATGATTCACTCTGAGATTTCATATCAAAGCCACAGGAACTAAAAATGCAAGTATATTTCCCAATGTGAAACGTGGCCTGCAATCTTAATCCATGTTACTTCCTCATATTGCTGTATTACTCAAAACAGCCTATTTCTTCATTGAACATAGATGAATTGCTTCTGTGGCAACTGTCACCATTTGACCCACTGATATGTCCATGCTCTCCTCTCCACCTGTGTGTTCTCCTTTAAGGAAAAGTCATCAAGGAAGCAGAATAAGTCTGGTTAAGAGCATGTGCTTGGGACCAGACTACCTGTGTTCAACTCTACCAACATAGCTTGTTGGGGGTGTATATTTGGATGGATTTCTTCACCTTCCTAAAGTACTGTTTCTCCACCTGTAAAATGGGGAAATAACACTACCAACCTCATAGCATTAGCAAAAGTACAGGATTTGATATACAGGGAGTGCTCAATAAATACTAGCTCTTATTTGAGGAGGCTATAGCATAATGGTCAAGAGCAGGATTTGTCTGGTTCAAATACTTAGACAAGTTTCCTAATCTGTGTTTCTCTGTCCTTGTGTGTAAAATGAAGATAGTAATATTATTACACAGGTTGCTGGATCAAATGAGGTAATCTGTGTAAAGTGCTTAGAACAGTAATTGGCACATGGCAAGCCTGGATTAAGTATTAGTTATTATTGTGATATAAGAATCATGACATAGAATTCCTGTCAGGAATAGTAGTGAGTCAAGAACCTGATTGCAGGTAGAATCAGACTAATATTACAGTCCTTAGCTTCACTACCTGGTTAACACTGGCTAATTCATCAGAGTTGGAGTTTGAAAAGGAGTCCAGGGACACCTGGGTGGCTCAGTAGGTTAAGCATCGGACTCTTGATTTTGGCTCAGGTCATGATCTTATGGTTCATGAGTTTGGGCAGCGTAGAGCCTCCCTGGGATTCTCTCTCTCTCCCTCTCTCTCTCTCTCTCTGCCTCCCCCAGGCTCTCTGTCTCTCTCTAAAATAAATAAACATTTAAATTAAAAAAAAAAAAAAAAGAAATAGGGCCTCTAAGAAATAAGTAGTGTTGAATAAGGTAGTGAGGTGTGGCCCTGATCTGATGGGATTAGTGTCCTTATGAAAAGAGACAACAGAAAACTTGCTCTCTCCCTCTCTCTGCATGGAGGAAAGGCCATGTGAAGACATAGATGGAAGGTGGCCAACTGCAAGCCAGAAATAGAGTTCTCACCCAAAACCATCCACACTGGCACATCACTGATCTCAGACTCCTAGTCTCCAGAACTATGAAAAAATAAATTTCTGTTGTTTAAGGAACCCTGAGTCTGTGGTATTTTGTTATGATAGTCCAAGCTGACTAACACAGGGGGTGTGGTATGGACTCCTGTGGCAGGGTGGAGGGGTTGTGTAGGGTGCATCCTTGGCTTGGCCTGCAGGCTCCTTGATCTGTGTGGAGGAAAGGCAACCAGAGAAAAGCTAAAGGCCCTCTAAAGAGACAGCCTTAGGGCAGGGATCCCCTTGGGCTCCAAGGATGGTACCTTTCCCCAAAGGAGCTCAGGGAAAAGTAGAGAAACTGAATTTTATTGTACTGGTCTAGATAGACTCAGTGTGGGAATTTAGGCCAAAAAATAAGTGGCCCTTGACAGTTATGGTTATGGTCTATTCTGCTAGAAATTACCCTAAGGGTCATCTAGCCCTCATTTTACAGATGGGGAAACTGAGGTCTACAGACTTTCTTCAGTTTACATAAAACCTTGCTAAGACCTTGGCTGTCTGGAATCTTAGGCATATAGCTTTTTCTATGTTAGGTTAAGCTTTCCAATTTGTGCATTAACTGCCAGAGTCCTCCTGAATTTGCTAGGACAACTATGGAGAATGCTTTAAGCATTCTTGCCTTATTGCAGCCTAGAACCTGTTTTGCCTGGGCTTGATAAAGCAAAACCATTTGGTCAAAAACATACATTGGTGCCTCATAAGTATGTTCTCTCAAACTTATTAACTAAAGAAAAAGTGGATAATAACATTTTTTGGGTGAGGCTTTGAATATTTACAGACTGTTATTTACCCCAATCAAACAAACATATGACTAACAGCAAATATAGTCCTATGAGGTTCAAACGTAATGTTTGTTTGTATTAAAAGTGTATTCAGGTCACATGAAGGAAGCACTTTGAAACAGGGCAGAGGTGGCCAAGCTGTAGTTCAGTAATGGAGCTCATATTCTCTCACATTCCTGGGGGCCTGGGGTACTGGGAGAAGGGATGGTGGGCTTCAAAAGATCACAGTGTAAGGCAGTAGACTTAGACTACTTAGTAGTGTTGGTATCTAACACACCTGTTGTTCTCTGCAGCTTCTGTGCTTCCTTTGACAATAGAGGATCTATTCTACAATGACAATTCTTCCAGGCAGGACAAAGGTCTAATTATAATATAATTTCCCTTTATCTGGGTATTTTCATTTCAAATGACTCCTACGCATTTGAACATACTTGAGTTGACCGGCCATGCCCTTTTATTGTTCCTATGTGAGAAGTGACAATATTAAGATTCAGAGAGCCTAATTAAACTATTGGCCCAAAGTCATACAGCTGATAAAACAAGAGTTGAATTCATGTCTTCTGGCTACAATTCCTCTGTAGTATGCTTTAAAAATAAAACAGTCAGAATATGAATCTATCTTATTAAGACGTTGGCTGTACTTACGGAATAAAATTATTTTCTCTCAGTAGGGCTCTAAGTGTGAACATCCTTTGCTCAGAGCTTGGGCAGTCCAGGTGGTTCCCAGCTCTCTCTCTTTGATTTCCAGAAGGAGAGAGTAGTGACCCCTTTCCCTGTGAAGCTCTGCCTTTCACGGAAATGATCAAGGGCTGCAGCTGATGCTCTTAGGTTTGAACAGATGAGACTGGGGGCGTACCTCAACCAGTATCCAGCTTATCTCTTGAAAGTAATAAAAGTCATCCCAAATAATCCTGCTAAAACAAGTAATTCTTGTAATTCTGCTAAGTAATTCTCCTTTTACTTAATGTCCATTGCCTTTTTCCTGGTTGTAAAAAAAAATCTTAGAGATTTCTATGTGGAAAATGTATACAGTGAAGAAAAGTGTAAAGAGAAAACCAGGTTTACCTGTAATTTTACCTCTCTGAGATAATCACTGGGAGAATCTTGATGCGTTTCCTCAAGTCTTTCTGTCCTATATTTAGAACACTTTGATCATACTACAGATACAATATTTTATAGCTTGCTTTTTTTTTGTCATTTAGCATATTTTATTGCATTTTCCCATGTCATTTGGAATTTTAAAAGACATGTCTATTTTATGGTTGTACTACCATTTAATGGCATATTAAATAAAATCACTTAATTTAAATGATTTTCTGTTCTTGGACACTTGGGTTTGCTCCCAATTGTTCAATTTTATAAATAATTCTGTTATAAATACTGTTAACATGATTTTTTATTTCTATCTTTACTATCCTTAGAGTTGAATCATGGAAGTAGAGTTACTGGATCAAAGACTACAAATCTTTTTAAGATTTTTGATACTTGGAGTCAAATTGCTTTTCAAAGAGGCATTACCCATTTATTCTACCACTGGTGGTGTAAAAAGTGCCTCTTTCATTACCTCCTCTCGACAGTGATTCCTGCCTGATGGTTCATCCCTGGTATCAGGCTCTGGAACTAAACTGTTTATAACTGAATCCCATCCGGACCGCTTCCTAGCTGTGTGGACCAGGAGAACTTGCTTAGCTGCTCTGTGATGTGGTTTCCCTTCTATTACATGGGCATAACAATACTACTTAATTTGTAGAATTAAATTACAAGTAAATATTACAAATATATTTTACAAGTAAATATATTATTTACTTGTAAAATATATTAATATATTTTACAAGTAAATACTTAGAAGTGCCTATCATACAGTAAGTACTTGGTGCTGTAAGTAAGTAAGTGCTGGTTTATTATCATAAATAAACTTCTCTTCCAATTTGATAGAAGAAAAACTATCTCGGTGCTGCATGACACTACATGCTTTTACTAGGGATGATAAAGGTTTTTTATGCTTAATGGTCAATTTGTATGTGTATATGTAAATTATCTATTCCTGCCTATTGACTACTCTCAATTGTGGTTGGTGTTTTCTTGTTCTAGACTTGTTAGAGACCTTTGTATATTAAGAGTATTAACCTTATGCATGTCATCTATACTGCAAATATTACTCACTGTGTATGATTTGTGCTTATGCTTCTATGTGGCCAAATACAATCTTTTCTTTGGTATTTTATTCTACTGCTTTTGTGCTTAGAAATCCAGCTCTCCTCCCACATTGGTTTGTAATACATATTTATCATTCATAAATTGAGTTTTTATATGTTCTAAGGTCTGTTTTGAGATTCACTAAAAGATTTCATTTTTTTACATGAACACAAGTGTTTTAAATATTCTAGATTTATAATACGTTTTAATACTTGATAGCTTTTCTCTTTCAAAATGTTTTAAGGAATTTTTGAATGCTTACTCTTTTAGTTTAACATTGTGTTGTCAAGTTCCCATGTATAAACAAATCCTTTTAATTAAATTTGTATTAAGCCTATGAGTTAATTCTATTTTAGGAACATGGAATATTTCATTGATTACAATTTTATTTTTAAAATTTTACACATTTGCTGTTTTGGTTTTTGTGATTGTTTTCATAAGGGCCTATGCATTTCTTGCCAGGATTATTTCTATAGTGTGTAATATTTTTGTATTATAAATGGACTTGTTTCCCACTCTATATTATCTAACATTCCCAGTATATTGGGCATATACAAATTTCTGGATACTTTGTATTTGACAACTCTGAAGAACTTTCTTAGGAATTCTAAAAGGTTGATTGTTGAGTCAGTTGGGTATTCTAAGTACATAATCGGACCATATGGAAATAATGCTAATTTTTTTCAAATAATCTTATTTCCTATTTCTATTTCATGGATATTATCAGTTGCTGAAAATGTGTGGAAGATGTAATGTCTAAAGTAATCTCTCCTTCCTTTTTCTCTCCATGCCCACAACAACCAGAGTGGAGGATGAGTGGGGGCCAGCAGGAGAGAATGGGGAGAGACAGTGCTTATCTGAGAACAGGTAAAGGAGGCCCCTGGGTAGCAGTTTCTGTGGCTCCGAGCTGTGGCTCCAGATGGACTGTGATCAGTCATCTGCCACCTTCCTACTCTCCCTTCCCTCTGCCTGAGCCCACTCCTCTCTCCCCCTCCTCCCTCTGTGACGATCTGGCAGCAGCCAAAACCTCTGCACTGAGGACAGAAGTTGCTAACGGTAGGAACTTGTTCATCTTCGGCCAGAAGATTGGACTCCAGGTCACATGCAAGGGGCCTTTGTGCACCTGCCCTCATGCATGTCCTCCCTCCTCTCCATCCTTACTCCCTCCCTTCCCTACTGGCACCTTCCTCTGAGGAGCTAGCAACTCCCACTTTGATTCCTACAAGAGGTTTCTAAATGGCTCCCCACCAATCCCTTCTCCTCATAGGCTGATATTTTATTTTTTTGTTTTTTTTAAAGTGTACTTATTTTGAGATGGGGTGGGGGGCGAGTGAATGAACGCACGAGCAGGGGAGGGGCAGAGAGAAGAGACAGAACCCCAAGCAGGCTCCACACCATCAGCACAGAGTCCCCCCACCCCCCCATGTGGGGCTCATACTCACAAACTGTGAGATCATGACCCTAGTTGAGATGAAGAGGTGGATGCTTAACCGACTGAGCCACCCAGGCACCCAGGCTGATATTTTAAAAACCAAAATCAGAATGCACTCCCTTATTAAACCCCTTTCAGTCACTTCCTGTACCGCTTAGGAAAAAAAAACAAAACAAAAACTCCTTAACATGGTTTGGTCACGTACTATCCCCAGTACATTATACCATGTCTCTTTCCCTGATTTTCTGGGCTCCCACCACTCTGCCTTCATTTGTGTCCCTAACACACATCAAGAGCAATCTGCCTAAGATTCTTACTCCAACCCTGGCACGTGTTCACTTCCTCATTATTCAGGCCTTGTATCCAAGTTCCAAATCCCTACTCTCCCCAAGCCAGAGCATCTCGATTGTGCTCTTCATGGCACTCATCACAATCTAAAAATTTAGTTGTTTCCTTATTTGCTGTGTGTTTGCCACCTGGAAAATAAACTCTACAATAGCAGGAGATTCTGTTGTGTTTATATCTGAATCCCTGCTATCTACAACTGTGGCATGGAAGGGACTAGAAAAACACTGCTTTAGCCTGAGTTCCTCCTAGAAAATGGAGTCTGCTTCCAGGGTTTGCGTGCATTTTGGGAAATGAGCCCCATGGAGGAGGAATGCAGATACCAATATCCATTCTCATGTGGTCACTATAGTGGACCACTCAAGATGGGGGGTCATGGTGCCAGGCATCTTCTGTGCAACTATGTAGACTCTATCTCAGAACTGTCCATTTAAGGGACAGAGGAAGCAGGTACCTACCCACCAGATTTGTTCTGCAGCTCTAGTCAAGAGCTCACCTTGCCATGGGCACAGGCAGGATCAAATATACAAACTGGGAGCCCCAGTGCAAAATAAAACAACAGATCCTTGTTTTAAAAAGTATTAAGAGGGGCACTTGGGTGGCTCAGTCAGTTAAGCGGCCAACTCTTGGTTTCAGCTCTGGTCATGATCTCTCATTTAGTGAGTTCAAGCCCCATGTCGGGCTCTGCGCTGATAGGATGGAGCCTGCTTGGGATTCTCTCTCTCCCTCTTTCTGTCCCTCCCCTGCTTGTACTCTCTCTTTCTCAAATAAATAAATAAATAAATAAACAAACATTTAAAAAAAAGTATTAAGAAATTCCAGACAGTGATAGCAGAGCCTTAAACCAAGTGTGGGGCCATTTTGAGCACAGGCCCTGTGCCATTGCACAGGTCTCATGACCAAGCCCTCAAGCCTTCAGTACCAAGCCTTGGGGGCCAAGCAGTTGCCTGCAGGCATCCCGCTGTGTGTCAGGCTGTGGAGAAGGTCCGGGAGTGGATGAGCTCATGATGAGTTACAGCTGAAGCAGGACCTTGCACAGGTTTCTTATGCAAGCAGGTTGCTCAGCAGAGCCTGGGGCAAACGGTAGGCAAAGATGGTGTCAGGCTGGGCCACCAGACTTATCAGATCTCCGAAAGAGTCATTGAGTTCATTGTTGATGCTGCTCACTGAAATATGTCTAAAGTTCCAGAAAACCTAAATGATAATTTGGACATTAAGAATTCTTTCATTTTTGATGGTAACGGATGTCTCTTTTACTTCACTATTAAATATGATCTTGGCATTGGTTTAAATGAGATTATGCTCAATGGGAGAAAACACCATATTTGTAGCATTCTGTGCAATTAATTGTTAAAATATTAAATCATAAAATAGTGTTGTTCT
This sequence comes from Panthera tigris, assembly GCF_018350195.1. NCBI lineage: Eukaryota > Metazoa > Chordata > Mammalia > Carnivora > Felidae > Panthera > Panthera tigris. The sequence goes on from NC_056660.1 coordinate 123,793,997, forward strand.
CTTCTGTTCTGGTTACTTATTGCTATGTTACAAAAGGACCCAAAATTTAGTGGTGTCAAACAACTCCCTTTTACTGTAGTTCATGATCTTGTGGTCAGGAATTTGGGCAGGGCTTGGTTAGGTCTTTCTTCTCCTCTATGAGGTAGCAATGGAGTCACTTGATGCTATTCACCTGTTGTGTAGGCTGGTAGGGGGAGAACCTAGGGTTTGCTTTCATGTCTGGTGTCTTGGCAGGGTTGACTAGAAGTCTGGGCTCATCAAGGACTGTTAACCAGAGAATCTACACATGTCCTTTCTACCACAGTGGTCACAGGGTAGCTGAATTTCTTACATGGTGATTCAGAGCTTCTAGAGAGAGGGTTCAAAGGAACCCAGGTGGAAGCTGCAAGACTTTTTGTGACCTAGCTTCAGAAATTACAGAATGAGGGGCACCTGGGTGGCTCAGTCGGCTGAGCATCTAGCTCTTGACTTCGGCTCAGGTTATGATCTCACGGTTTGTGGGCTCAAGCTCCACGGTGGGCTGTATGCTGGCAGTGTGGAGCCTGCTTGGGATTCTCTCTCTCCCAATCTCTCTGCCCCTCCCCCACTCATATGCTCCATCTCCCCCCCCCCTCAAAAAAAATAAACTTAAAAAAAAAAAGAAATTATGGAATGTAACTTTGACACATTCTATTTGTCAAGGGAGTCACTTAGGCCAGCCTAGATTCAAAAGGAGGGAAATTCTCAATGGGAGGAAAAGCAAAGAATTTGTGGCCATTTTTAATTTAGCATACTCCTATTAAAATTTCCTATAAATCACAAGATAGGATGACTGGTCCCTTTAGGGTGGAACTACTGGTATCTTTAGTTAGGGTTGTCAGATAAAACACAAATATTACATGAGATGTATTTATACTAAAAAACTATTTGTTGCTTATCTGAAAGCCAATGTGACTGGGCATCTGTTTTTTGTTTCTAAATGCAGCAACACTGTTTTCATCATTCCTACATATACTGTAGATGTATCAAAGTCTACAGTATACATGGTAGCAATTCCTCAGCTTAGACAAGGGAGATGAGCCCCTAAGAAGATCAAAGAGAGAGGAAGTCTACTATATAGCAATCCCAGAGCAAAGTGCATGGCAGGAAGGGCTGGTTTACTTTTCTGACCAACTGAGAATTAGCTAGAATGCTTCTGTTTTTAGACCTAGTTTCTGCAAAATGTCTTAAGTAAGGAAGGATAGCATTCAGCAATAGATAAAGGTCCAGGTTATGGAGTTAAGCACATCTGGACTCAAGTGCCAGCTTGCCCTTGACCAGCTGTGCCACTCCAGAAAACAAGTTAACTCCTCTGCATGCTGTTGCCTTATTTATAAAAGAAGGATAACAGCACCTTACAGGGTTGTTTTCAGGGTTACATGAATGCACGGAAAGTACATAGCATGGTGCACATGAGTACTGAACCTGCTAATATTATTATTTTAAATCTTAATAAGCAGAATAGGCTGTATAACACAATTTTTCTAATTATTGAAATTTGGATGAAAGTCTATTTAGGCAAGACTTATAATTGTTTTAAAAAACTCTTAGTATTTTCATGGAGTTAGGCACAGAGCTCAACAAATACTTGCTTATCAGCCTCACTCACTTATACATACATTTTAAAGAGAAAGGGGAGTTAATGGTTCCAGTGAGTTCACTATGAGGTAAATGAGAGACTTTTCAATCTTTAGAAAAATGCCTCTATAGCATTGGTTAGTGCTATTGGTCATGTGTCAGTTTTTAGCTCTCAAACCCCAAACACCTACTCAGCCTCAAATGACTGCTTCTTTTTAATGCTTGCAAGAAGATAAGAGAGTTAATCTTCTGATTTTCCTCTTTCTGAGCTTTATTCCCCAGGGCGTGAAACCAACCATAGTGTGGTCAACCATTGAGCCTGCTTTAAATATCAATTGGCTAGCACAGAGACAGTTCAACACATTATTCTTCAAGGATTAAAAAGCGTGCGCACAAGGGGCACCTGGGTGGCACAGTTGGTTAGGCATCCGACTCTTGATCTCAGCTCAGGTCATAATCTCAGTTAGTGGGTTCAAGCTCTGCATCAGGCTCTGTGTTGATGGTGCGGAGCCTGCTTAGGATTCTGTCACTCCTCTCTGCCCCTTCCCTGCTTGTGTGCGCTCTCTCTCAAAATAAATAACTAAACCAAAAAAAGAAAAAGTGTGCACAAAAACACAAAACAAAACAAAAACAGTGGGCCACTAAATGAACAAATTTGCAAAATAAGCAGTACTGTGGGTTACATATAAGTGTAAGTACTTTAATAAGCATTAGCACAATTTTCTAACTGATTTCTAGATGGCACTCTGTCCAAAAGAACTTTCCAAGATGATGATAATGGTCTAGGTCTGTGCTGTCCATTAGGGTAGCCAACAGCACATGTGGCTACCAAGCACTTAAAATATGAGGAACTGTATTTTACATTTCATTTAGTTTTCAAGTTTGTTTGTTTATTTATTAGTAATCTCAACGTGGGGCTCAAAATTACAACCTGAGATCAAGAGTTGCATGCTCTAATGACTGATCCAGCCAAGTGCCCCAAATTTCATTTAGTTTTGATGAATTCAAACTGCTACATGTTGCTAGTGGCTCCTCTGTTGCAATGCAGTGACTGACAGTAAATGACATTTGGATATTCTACCAATGTTAAAGCCATCAAAACTTCACTTCAGCTTCTCTTTGAACTTCACTGACTAAGTTATTACAAGCTTGCTTAAGTTTAAGGCATTAGACTCTAGATCCACAACAAGAAGTTCCATTTCTCTATCTTGTACCCAAGGTGACATGGAACATGGCATTTTTTGCCTCTGAGCTCAGAAGGAGCTTTATAATCTTTCTCACTATCAGCCTCTGGAAAGCCATTAGTCACTGAGAGAAGTTAACAATAAGCTAATACTTACTGAGGGCCTACGATGCACTGAACAGTTTATCACAGGTCACTCAGGATTAAATCCTGATCATTCCAACCACAGATCTGCACGTTTTTCTTTGTGTCAGGAACCAAGATGTTCCTCCTCATTTTTTCTACTACTCTAAGAAACATTAAGTACTGTAGGGACTTATTCTCAGAATGAATAAAAAAGATCAGTAGGTATTTACTGAATCTGCCCCAATAAGTTTATAAGCATACAAAGGAAAAGAGAGAAGTATATATTCAACATACATTTGCACAAAATGATTAAAATCTGCTAAAAAGGTATGAAGGTGCCAAGTTTACACCTCTGAATTCAAAAGGCTGGGGGAGGGTCAGACTTGGTGAGAAAAAGCATAATTATGAATTTAAGCTGTACTGCTTGAGGGAGAACTGCAAGACTTATACAAAGCCATCAGAAAAAAAGGAGCCACTGTGCTCTTTCATATCTTGTTCTTAAAAAACATAAGTGATCATTCCTGGAACTCTGATAAGAAAGGTTCCAGTAGGCAGGTCAGCTGAGGTTCAGCCAGGAAGGCTATTTACTTAACATTGGGCTGCTGGGATTGAAGGGAAAGAGACACTCTTAGTTTCAAACTCAGACTAGGCTATAACCCATGGGAAAAGGATTCACACATTTTCTAGGGAGAAGTATATGTTAACAATAATAATAATAATAATAATAATAATAAAAATAACAACAACGCTGCATAGTTATCACTGTTTAAAAATTCATGTATGAGAACTCTTATATTCATATATGATAAATGACATTTTCTTTACATAAAAGGTAATAACACATTTTCTAATTATCAAATAGCTAAAAAATATCTGATTTCTCAAAGCCTAAGTTAGGAAATGAATTCTCTGGGGCTAACAGGTACCTATTTGAGGCTCTTACATGTACAGGTTTCATTTCATTGCAACAAATACTCATCAAGTGAGTGCCAGGCACGGTGCCAGATGTACACTGGGGGACGAAAGAGACACAGTCTTTATACTCATTGTGCTTAGAGTCTAGTGGGGAACCACACCTAAAAAATAAATACTATAATAAATATCTAATTAATGTCTTAAAGGAAAACAACAGCATGTTATAGGAGACAAAAATGAGAAGAATCTAATTTGGGTTTAACAGCCAGGGAAGTATAGATTCTGGCTGCTCTTTCATTTCCAGTTAAACAGACCCCATTCAACTGTCTACCAGGGATTTCGCTAAATAAAATAAAATAAGTATTATTTCAGGCTTTTGTGGTCAGAAGCATTATTAAACTTCCACGCTTGACATGTGAGTCAAAAACTTTTTTTACTCCCGAACCACATAAAAATAACAACATAACCCACATGTCATTCCCTTCAGATCTAGATAAGGTTCCTAAAACCTCCCTCATTCCATGCTCTGCAGAAGTCAAAGCCCATTCCAACACTTCTGTAAATTCCTAAGGAGTTTATGGTCGCATGGTCATCTCTGGCCTTGAACTCCTGTTTTGCAAACAGGTTTAGATTATGGAATACGTTGCTTCCTGCAAATGTGGTTTCTTTCTTTTTTTTTTAATATATATATATATATATATTATTGTCAATTTGGTTTCCATACAACACCCAGTGCTCATCCCAACAGGTGCCCTCCTCAATGCCCATCACCCACTTTCCCCTCACCCCCACCCCCGATCAACCCTCAGTTTGTTCTCAGCATTTAAGAGTCTCTATGATTTGCCTACTTCCCTCTCTGTAACTTCCCCCCCCCCCCCCGTTCCCCTCCCCCATGGTCTTCTGTTAAGTTTCTCAGGATCCACATATGAGTGAAAACATATGGTATCTGTCTTTCTCTGCCTGACTTATTTTGCTTAGCATAATACTCTCCAGTTCCTTCCATGTTGCTACAAATGGCCATATTTCATTCTTTCTCATTGCCCAGTAGTATTCCATTGTGTATATAAACCACAATTTGTTTATCCATTCATCAGTTGATGGACATTTATGCTCTTTCCATAATTTGGCTATTGTTGAAAGTGCTGCTATAAACATTGGGGTACAAGTGCCCCTATGCTTCAGCACTCCTGTATCCCTTGGGTAAATTCCTAGCAGTGCTCTTGCTGGGTCATAGGGTATTTCTATTTTTTAATTTTTTGAGGAACCTCCACACTGTTTTCCAGAGTGGCTGCACCAGTTTGCATTCCCACCAACAGCTTCTGTTCCATGCCACGCTAACCCAGATATGAAAGTCGGTGTCCTTTATGATTGCCACAGAATTCCCACTCTCATAGCACATTTGTATGTATAATAGACATTTTTGAAAGTCTGAGAAGGGAGTGGGGGAAGAAGTTTGCATTGGTCAGGATAAATCAACTGCTATAACAAACAAGCCTCTCCTGTAATAACTTAACAAAAGCAAAAGGATATTTTCTTACTCATATCATTGTCCAATGGAAGTAGCAAGAGGCTTGATCCATACAGTCCTTCATAGACAGAGGCTTCTTTCATCTAGTGGCTCCACCATCTGCTGGGATCATGGAGTCCTTCACCTGACCCTATGCAGCCAGCCTGCAGGAGAGGGAAGAGTGTGGGAGTTGGATAAGGCAGGCCTGGAGGTGGTGGTGTCATTCCTGCCAACTTTCCATTGGTAAGAACCAGTCACATATGACTGTACCTAACTGCAAGGGAGGCTGGGAAACATAGTTTAGTTGTGACCCCAGGAGGCAAAGAAGATGGGTTTTGTAGCACACCTAATCTGTCTCTGTCATAGGATCTAAACCACAGCAACACCAACAACTTCAACTTTAATGTTACATCTCCTAATTTTAGGAACTCTTTGGCCTTCTCACTACTGGGGATTTTTAACGTGATGTCCAGGCTCACGATGACCCTTTCTTCTCTCTCACTTTACTCCTTCCATCCTTTTTCCTCTTTCTGTAACCCAACACTCTGGTTATTTTTTCTAAAAAGGGTTTTTAACTCTCTCTCATTGTCTTGTATCCCACAGATTCCTAAGGCTCTCACTGTCCATCAATAGTCCTATCAGAGAACAAAGATAGTCTTTCACTAGGGAATTCTTCACACGCCATCAAATTTGAGGCTGTCTGAGATACCGTATGACATATGTCTGTGCTTCTCAAACTGACGTAAATGTATTCTGAAGAATATGAAGTCTCAAGATAAAAATAATATGTTTCTGGCTCAGAACAATTCCCACAGGAGACACGTCTGTGCTCTCCATCTTCTTTTGGGAGAAGAGTTCCTTTATGCCCCATTGCTCCAATATGTCGTCTAAATCTTCCAAATACAATCGGTGTGTATGTGTGCGTGAATGTTACCTTCTTTCTTTCCTCTTTTCTGGTCAAACTGAACTGTGGGTCCCCAAATTCTGCCATGTCCTTCACTTGCAGAGAAAAGCAGAAGCAAGAGGCAGAGAGGAAAAGTGTACGAGGGGTCTCAGGTCCTTGAGTCACTCTTTCCCTCATCCATCCTGGTTATATGAGCCAATAGATGCCTTTCTCTCTCTGACCTAGTTCACTTATGGTCTGTCACTTACACACAAAAGAATTCTGACTTATATAGCATACATGGCAATTTTCCTGAAGAATCATTGTTTACTATCAAATTTGTGCAACTCCCAACATCATTTTAAAATCATACACATGCCCACACACATAAATTGAATACAACACCTGCCTGAAGCTAGGTCCCCAGATCTGTACATACTCCTCCCTACTTAGAGGAGCTTAGGTGGCAAAGATAAAGAAACACTCCCTATTCTTACTTAGAGGAAGGATTGAAGTCCTTCTCCATGGAGGAACTTTCCCCCCCTGGGGACCCGTGAAATAATGAGCTTTTCATGCACCTCCTAGCTGGATGTCCTTTTGGGATTTGGGGCAATAGAAGCAGGGATGTGCAATAGAGTAGCAACATCTGAAAAGTCTGCTAAGCCATCTGGCATCAGGAGAATTTGTCCAGCTTGCTTCCTGGAGGTTGTGATAAAATTTATAAATAATTTATAACACAAGGATTTCAAGAGAGGCTTATAGGAAAGAAAACTCAGTGCTATCTCAAGCTGTTGGAAGCAAGCTGCTAGTCCTCAGCTACCTCCCCCACTGCAAAAAAGGGCCAGTTTTGAGTGGAAAGGAAACACTTGTAGCTCCATTTCCTCCCTCTCGGGCACAAGCAGCTCTAAAAAAAGAAGCAATGTGAACAGAACGCCTCAGAGAGAGCTGTAGCGATGGTTTGCAAAACGATGAGGAAGAAATAGTGTTAGAAGTAGTTTGAGATTAGGGCAAGCAAAGAAAAGTGCAACCTAGAAAATAAACTCTACAGGGACAGAAACATCAGATATGATCTACCTCACTACATGTTTTGTTTTGTGGTGTTTTTCCCGCCTTTGTCTCACGGTTGAAATTAGCATTATCTTCAAATCTAACCAATACCTACTTCTTCTCGCTTCTTCTTATACCTGGGAGTTTCTATTTGTATTTTACCCACCTTGAGTAGATGATCAGCCACAGCAGGATATAGCTTTTTTTTTTTTTTTTTTTTTTTTTTTTTTTAAGTGCGATTGAGCTCAAGGCTAGCCCCCCAACTAATCGGTCTGGTTTCCAACAGAAACATCTCCCTGTGATTTTCATTTGTTTTCCGTAGTTTTTCACAATAAAGGGATCCAGACTCTGTGAGGAGCCGACTGTCAAGTATGTCATTCATTCACTTTGGATCTTGTTTTCCTTTATGTACAACAGGTACCAAATTTTAGGAAAATAACCAAAATGACCTATCCTGGAGTAGGTTAGGATCAATGGATTTATCATAACAAAACTTGTTTTTGATTTCTGATTTGGGGTTGATTTTAAAAATAATTTGTTAAGGGGCGCCTGGGTGGCTTGGTCGGTTAAGCGTCCGACTTTGGCTCAGGTCATGATCTCACAGTCCGTGAGTTCGAGCCCCGCGTCGGGCTCTGTGCTGACAGCTCAGAGCCTGGAGCCTGTTTCAGATTCTGTGTCTCCCTCTCTCTCTGTCCCTCCCCTGTTCATGCTCTGTCTCTCTCTGTCTCAAAAATAAATAAACGTTAAAAAAACCCAATAATTTGTTAAATGTGACGTTTTGTCGAACATGATGTTTCAGCTGTTAAACATGACGTTTTTGGGAAATCCATAGGTTGTATTCTAATCCCCATTACTGGAAATGATTTCCATATTATTCTGATTATAATTAATCTAAGGGATGAAGTATAACTCATATTTTTAAAGAAAGTCCTAAAGTTGCCACATTTGAAGTGGTGGTTTTAGTCTGACAAACCCTGAACACCACTACCACACGGCCCGTGTCCTGGGATCTGTCACATGTTCCAGGGCACAGCGGGTTCCTCCTGTACTTCTAGTCTGCAGAAATGTCCATATGCTGTGACGAAAACCAGGGAAATAGTAATGGTAAGTTGGCTAGTCCCAGGTGTCCAAAGTGCAACTCAAATGGGTTATAGAGTAACTAGGTTGTCCGGCATTATCTATGTACTGGTGTCTCAAACAGGCCACACATCATAAACACCCAAAGGGGTTTAAAATGTTTCCCAATTTATTTTTAAATTTAAGTAGATTAAAATTCACTTTTAGGTGTCAAGTTCTATGCACTTGGACAGATGCCTGTTACCAACATCACAGGCAAGATGCAAACCCATTTCCTCATCTCTCCCCAAATCTTTTTACCCCCAACCTGCCCCACCCTTAAACTCGAAAAACCACTAATCTGCATTTTCCATAATGTAATATAAATGGAATAACGTATGGAAAGTGGATACCTTCACTTTGTGTAACGCACTAAAGATTCATCCTTGTTTTTGTATCAAAAATTTATTCCTTTTAGTTGAGTACTATTCCATTATAGGGATATACCACAGTTGGTGTTTATATGTATAATTGAGAGATATTAAGTTATTCCTAAGTCTGGATGATGATGAATAAAGTTGCTATAATCATTCATATATACCTATGGTGGACATACATTTTCATTTCTTTGGGGACAAGAATAGCAAGGAAAGGGATACTTGGAAACTTGTGGAAAACATTTGTATGTTCACTGAATTACAGTATCTTGGGTGTAGGACCTTGAAATATGTACTTTGTAATTATTATTTTTTAAGTGTATTTATTTTTGAGAGACAGACACAGCGTGAGCGGGGGAGGCACAGAGAGGAAGATACAGAATCTGAAGCAGGCTCAAGGCGCTGAGCTGTCAGTATAGAGCCTAACACGGGGCTCAAAGCCATGAAATGTGAGGCCATGACCTAAACCAAAGTCGGACACTTAACATACAGAGCTACCCAGGCACTACTTTTAAAAAATGGTTATTTATTTATTTTGAGGAGTGGGGGGAGGGGCAGAGAGAAGGAGACAGAGTATTCCAATAGATGTTGGCACAGAGCCTGATACAGGTGGGGCTCAATCTCATGAACTGCGAGATCATGACCTGAGTCAACATCAAGAGTCGGATGCTTAACTGACTGAGCCACCCAGGTGCCCCAGAATATGTACTTTTAAAATGCTCCCCGGGGCGCCTGGGTGGCTCAGTCGGTTAAGCGGCCCACTTCGGCTCAGGTCACGATCTCACGGTCCATGAGTTCGAGCCCCACGTCGGGCTCGTCGGGCTCTGTGCTGACGGTCAGAGCCTGGAGCCTGTTTCAGATTCTGTGTCTCCCTGTTTCTCTGACCCTCCCCTGTTCATGCTCTCTCTCTGTCTCACAAATAAATAAATGCTAAAAAAAAAAAAAATTTAAAAAAATAAAAAAAAAAAATAAAAAAAAAAAAAAAAGAAAAAGAAAAAAAAAAAAAATGCTCCCCAAGTATGACTTCTTAATGGGTACAGAGTATCCTTTTAGAGTGATTAAAATGTCTTAGTATGGATACACAACACTGTGAATGTATGAAATGCCATTGAATTGTACACTTTAAAATTATTAGTGGTTTACCTCAACCTAAAAAAAAAAAATGTTCCCCAGGTGATTCTGATGTTTGGAAGTCCTGATCTTGGGAGGTTGTATCTAGGTGGGTTTCATGTTCATGATGTCTGTACTTGTTAGAGGCTGGTCTCAGGATAATGGACTTGGTCTTGGGACCTATCTTCAACTCATGAATCTGTAACAAACTGAATTTTCTTTAGAAAGTTTTGGAAGTCTCAACAATTCTTAGTGGTTAAAAGGTAAACCTGTAGTTTAAGCACCCTCTTGGAGGTTGCTTCTGGCTTGAGCAAACCCAGAATTCTAGGTCATCACAATTCTGCTCTGGTCTAACCCGAGCTCTAAGGAATCAGCATTAAGCCTATGTCTGGCTTCTTCTGGAGTAAAGCATTGTGGCTGAGATTCTTCTTACGTAGGATTACCAAGGACATGGCAGCCCTAGAGTCTGTGGAGACATTTTACATAACCATTTTGGATGCTTGGGATTGGCTGGCTATCAGTTCCCATTACTCTGGAGTTTTTGCTTTTCATCAGTAGAGAGACACCTGTTTACTGCAACATTTGAATAGATCACACCACATTACTTTGGCACAAGATATGCCATACATGACTATATTCATAACCCTGACTATACCTGAGTATGACTAGCACTGCAGATGTGAGCCAAACCAGCCAGACAGGGTTGTGAGATTTAAAAAAGCATAGGACAATGCACTGAGTGACCTTAGTTCTGGAATTATTGTTCTCTGTAAAGATTAAAGCAGAGGCACAGAGAGAAGAGTCTTCTGGGTCTCTCCAGTCACCCATCCCTTACTCAAATCTTGCTTTGGACTGTTTCCCTAGATATCCCTATATCCTTATGCTTCCTGTTTTTGTCTTTCCTGTGTAACTTGTATTTCTAGCTACCTTTGAAACCAGAAGACCCTACATGAACACCTTCTTGTGGGATTTGTGTTCCTGGCTGCTTTGTGAATGAGGGAACAAGCCAACAAAAGAAGATAGCTGCGAACTGGAGCTCAGAGTCAAGCTCAGTCGCTGGTGGTTTCCCTAAGCTACCACTGCAGTGGGCTATGGGAAGTCCCTCTGAAAGGCAGGCATCATCCCAAGCTCCAGGCATCTCAGGGAACAACTGAGTCTTATCTGAAAGAGACACACTTTGGCCTTCTTATTACTTGCTCCAGAAGACCCTGTCCTCGTATTCCAGGGGAGTCTTTTCTCTACCTTCTCCTTTCTCCCTGGAATGGAAGCCTCTTTAGATAGATTGGTATGAGTATTACAGAATTTTTGACACTTGTCTTCTCCACTTGCCTGGCCATTGTTGCCTTTTACTCATTAGGTTTCATGAACTGAAACATGAAGAGAAAGGCAGACAAGACTGCATTCAAAATAAAGCAGAGGCAGAAGGCCCAGAGGAAAGGTATTTTGTAAGATGTGGGGGAGGGGTAAGGAGACGTGTGAGATCACATGCAGGTTACACGTTAGACCTAAACCAGTGAAGAAGAGATCAATGACTAAACTTCCTGTCCTCCTAGACTGCATGTGACAATGAACAAAAAGGAATTTATAGCCCTCTGCATACACCTTGCCTTTCCCGCCGGCTCAGGAGTAATTCCTACAGAATTACAACCTTGACAGACAACCAGGCAAACTTACAGGGAAGGTAACTTGTTTGCCTGCCTCTTTATCTTCCTTTCTGGTTGTCCTCCCCCAGAACTTGTCCTTTTTTTTTTTTTTTTTAATGTTTATTTATTTTTGAGGGCGGGGAAGGGTCAGATAGAGAGGGAGACAGAGGATCTGAAGCAGGCTCTGCACAGAGAGGAGAGAGCCTGACGCAGGACTTGAACTCACAAACTGTGAGATCATGACCTGAACCAAAGTCAGATGCTTTAATGACTGAGCCACCAGGTGCCCCAGAACTTGGTGTCTTTATAGACTCCCAGGGTGGAGAGTTTTGTGGCTGTCTACCTCAGCAAGACTTTATGTACTTGACCTTTTTTGACTACTCCTCTGTCCCTAATCTTACTTTTCTTGTATCCTATCTTCCCTTTAGAACTAGTGTGAAATTGGGCGTAAAGTATGGTGAATGGCAGAATCTTAACATGTTCACTCTCTGTCTATCCTTGCTATCACCTGAAGTGTGAGGAAACATGGTAGAGTGGTTGGTGGAGATATATTTTTGGATGGGAGAACATAATGCATATTACATAGGAAATTGACTTGACTCTACTGACTTGCATATATGAAAGGTCAAAATTCCAGAGCAATATATGGAAGCAGAAAGTTAACATTCAAAATAATTATGCAGCCCTCCTATGCACATACTATTCTATATGATTACTATATTATATGCTGGGGAGGAGAGGGGGAAGAGACAAAGATAAGAAAGATAAATGACTGCCTTAAGGCAGTTATTGTCTGGGATTTATCATGTGAGAGAGAATTTTGAAAATCTTGGCATATACAATGATGATCCCTAAGGAAAACAATACAAGTGTTTCACCAGCTGTAAGGGAGACCAAGAAAGTAAATAATGACATCTTGGCAAACTGTACCTCAAGGCACATTTCCCACAAGGTTGTGGTTATCTGGGTCCACACACCCCTTAGTTGTAAGAGTGGCGAGCAGGCCATGTTGTGTCATTAGTAAAAGCTTTTTTTGTGGGAACAGTGGTGTACTTGTGGACAGAAGTTCATGCTGAGTTCTATTTATAGCTTCTGATGACTCATTAATATGTTACCTTAGCAAAGGCTAGCTCCAGAGCCAGGCTTCTTGAGTCAAAAATATTCTCACTGGAATATTCTGATGACATAAAAAACAAATTGTCTGTAAAACACCCGAAGCAATTTGCATGTCAGCTTTTTAATTGGTATAATATTAGCCACACTTAGACTCACTATTGCAAAACTACAGCTGTCAAAGGTACCTGCATCTCCCAGTGTTTACCAACATGTAGATTTTGTGTTAAGGAAAAAAAAAAAAAAAAAAAAAAGAATTCATTGGTAGTCTTCTGAGGAGTTAAACCAGTAGTTGATCTGGAAAATATGTCAACCAACCTTCAAAAGTATTTCCGTTCCCGGAAGTCTTCACACCCTTTGTGACTATGCCCTTTGTGACATTTCCACACATGTGACCTTCACAACTCACCACTTTGATTCCAACAGACAAGTCGTGGTCAGGGCTTTATAGAGACGTTAAGGTAGGCTTTGAAGCTGCTGTACTTCATCAATTCAGTTTGAAAAACAATCTCTGTGGTTTAGTATGTTAAATCCCCCTTTGCTTTCATAGGAGCTGGCTGAGGGTTGTTGCTAGGAAGGCTTGCAGGGGGAGACCAGGCACTCTCACGGAAATGAATTCAAAGGAGTTACTTATATTCTGTGCATTGATTGATTGATTGATTGATTTCAAATAATTATTTAAATTCTACTTAACATATATGGTAAAACTGATTTCAGGTGTAGAAGTGAGTGATTTATCACCTACATAAAACACCCAGGGCTCATCACAACAAGTGTCCTTCTTAACGCCCATCACTTATTTAGCTCATCTCCCACCTCCCTCCCTCCAGGAACCCTCAGTTTGTCTCTAAGAGTCTCTTATGTTTTGTTCTTCTATGCATTTTAGCATAACCTTATAATTAGATATCACTCTATGCTTTGTTAAAACTACAGCACATAATGAAGACTACCAATGCCAAGTGCTAGCAAGGACTTGAAGAAACTGGGACTTTCATACACTGCCGTATAGTATTGGTACAGCTACTTTGGAAAACAACTGGGCAGTTTCTTATAAAGTTAAACATACACTTAACATATAAAGTAACAATCTCACTCCTACGTATTTACCCAAGAGAAATGATAACATATAACCCTGGCAGGGAGTGGTGTATGTGGTGGAAACAGAGCTTTCCGACAGAGGAAATGGCACCTTTGAGAACATGACAAGTTGGAGGAACTAAGGACGTGCCGGATGGAGGGCTAGGGCAGGTGACAGTAGTGAAGCCAGAGACCTAGTCAGTATGGGGCTTTGTGGGCTGTGGTAGGCAGTTTGGTCTTTATTCTGAGATTGATGAAGACTATTAAAACGTTTTGTGCAGGAGGGAGACATAATCAGATAGGACTTTCAAAAAGATGAGTCTGGCTGCAGTGTGGAGAAGAGACTGGAGGCAGGCATGTATGACTGTGGGGAGGCTGATGTATTGCCAGAGAGGATTCTCGATGGGCCATGGGCTGGCTTGTGGCCTTGGTGATGTTCTCATTTATCCCCAAACACCCTTGAGATAGTTTGCACTTATGCCTTTTATAACATAATATTTCTAACAGAAACAAAAATGATGAATTGTTCCTCTTAAAATTTCTTATAAAAATGCTCATTAAAAAGAATTCATGTTAACATTAAGGTAGATGACATAAGAAAAAGTATTCAGTCATCTCCTTATTTCAAGACTACAATGTTATCATTTTGAAAACCTTTACACAAGACTCTGCTCAATTTTAAAAAGCAACTGAGAACTCTCCTTGGAATGCAGTGATATCAGGACTTTCTAGCAATCAGAGCTTTTACACAATAGGAGAGGCTGCCTCTGGAGGCCACGGGAGGCCAAAATGCTGTCTGTTTAAGGGTGTGGAGGAAGAAATCCCAGAAGGGGAGGAAAATTGGTAGTGACTTGGCAAAGATGCCCATCCCAAAATTTTCTGCCACAATGCAACAAATAGAATAAATACATTAAGAGCAAAGCTTTCCAGGGGCATTTAAAACCCTGGGGTGTTGGCTTCTTAAAGTTAAATGTGGAACTGCAGCTACTTTTTTGGTAATCCTTTGATATTTGGAATAAGATGGAACTGTGTGCATACATACATTCATATACATAGCAATATATATGGCTGATGTATTTTGAGTTCCTGAGCTCTCAAAGCAGTGGATTAGGAGCAAGATGAGGAGTTACATGGTCTTTTTGAATTTAAAGAAACAGTTGGAATAACTCCAATTTCTATTCTGTAGCACAGACTGGCAGGCAACTGCTTTTGAGCCAAATACTGCTTGTTTTTCTATGACCCATGAGCTAAAATGGGTCTAATTGACCCATTTTGTCTGACTGACTCAACTTTTATTTATTTTTATTATTTTTTAATTTTGTAAATTTTTTTTTAATTTTTAATTTCTTATTTTAGACAGAGAGAGATGAAAAAGGGCAGAGGGAAAGAGAGAGAATCTTAAGCAGGCTCTGCACTCAGCATGGAGCCGGACATGGGGCTTGATCTGATGTTCTGGGACTCAATCCTATGACCTTGGGCTCGACTCTGAGCAATGGATCATGTATGGAGCCAAAATCAACAGTTTGATATTCAACCAACCAAGCCAGAGAGAGCCACCCAGGGACCCCCAAATGACTCAACTTTTAAATCTGAGTTAACTGTAGAGTCACATGCAGTTAGAAGAATACAGAAAAAAAGTTAATAAACTGGTTTTATTAAAATTAAAAACTTTTGTGCATCAAAGGACTATAAAGAGAGTGAAAAGGCAACTCACAGAAATGGAGAAAATATTTGCAAATCATATACTTGATAAGTTATTAACATCCAAAAAATATATTTTTAACCAACAACAAAACTCCCCAAACAATCCTATTAAAAAATGGGCAAAGGATTTGAATGGACATTTCTCCAGAGAAGATATAAAAGTGGCCAATAAGTACTTGAAAAGATGCCCAACATCCATAATAATTAGGGAAATACAAATCTAATCCACAGCAAGAGACCCTCTTACACTCATTTCGATGGCTACTGAGGAAAAAAATCAGAATATAACAAGTGTTTCCAAGGATATGAAGAAATTTAAACTCTTGTGCACTACTGGTGGGAATGTCGAATAGTGTAGCTGCTATGGAAAACCTTATGGTGGTTTTTTTTTTTAATGTTTATTTATTTGAGACAAATAGAAGAGAGCTGAGGAGGGCTTGAGAGAGAGAGAGAAAGAGAGAGAGAGAGAGAGAGAGAGAGAGAGAGAGAGAGAGAGACAGAGAGAGAGAGAATCAGAAGCAGATTCTGTGCTGCAGCACAGGGCCCGACTCAAGGCTCTAAGTCACGAACTGTGAGATCATAACCTGAGCATAAATCAAGAGTCAGATGCTTAACCGACTGAGCCACCCAGGCACCCCATGGTGGTTCTTCTAAAAATTAAAAATATAGTTACCACATGATCCAACAATTGCACTTTGATATCCAAAAGAATGGGAAACAAGGAAGGACTTGAACATATATTAGCACACTTAGTATCATAGCAGTTTTATTCACAATAGCCAAGACAACTCAAAAGTCCATCAGTGGATGAAAAGATAAAATGTGGTATATACATATAAAGGAACATTATTCAGCTTTAAAAAGGAGTGAAATTCTGATATATGTTAGAACATGGATAAACCTAAAAAAACATTTCATTTAAATAAATCAGACACAAAAGGACACAAATTACATGACTCCACTTATTCTAGGATATTTAGAATAGTGAAATTGATAAGGTCTAAAAAGGAGCTGCAGGAAGGGAGGAATGAGGAATTTTTTTAAGTGGATATAGTTTCATTTTGGAACAATGAAGTTTTGGAGATGGATAGTGGTGATAATTGTACAACATTGTGATATACTAAATGTCATTCAATTATAAACCTAAAAATGGTGAAAATGATACATTTTATATTATGTGTATTTTATCAAGATAAAAAAAAGGAATTCAAAGAGATCCCATGTATACTCCAGTTTCCCCCAGTGGTAACATCTTACAAAACTCTACATTATATAACCAGGAAGTTGACATTGATATAATCCACTGATTGTGTTCAGATTTCCCCAGTTTTACATGCACTCATTTGTGTGTTTTTTATATTTTTTAATGTTCGAAAACAATCAAAAGAATAATATTGTGTGACAAGTGAAAATTATATGAAATTCAAATTTCAGCATTCATAAAGTTTGATTGGAATATAGTCACACTCCTTAATTTGTATAATGTCTACTTTTGTAGCTCTAGTGGCAGTTAAGAAGTTGTGACAGAGACATATGGCTAAAAAGCATAAAATGTTTACTATCTGGCCCTTCACAGAAAAAGTTTACTGACCTCTGTTCTACAGTATAATTAGATGCCCCTTAACCCTTCCTCCCCGCACCCCCCACCCCCGGCAAAAAGCAGTGATCATAAAATAACTTGGGGAAAACTACTGAGAAATATGTATCACTTACACAAATTAAGCATAATGAAAATGGTAGACTGTCAAGGGTGGTATTTATAATAAATAAATAGGTACTATTTGGCTTTGCTGGGAATCTTAATTGTTCCCAACAAGCATACTCTTACCTCTTCTCACCAGGGTGAGTATTGATTTTTTGGTTCTTATATTTTTGGTCATTATACCAATGAATATGCTTTTGATTTAAGAAACAGAAAATAGAACTGAATGTCATCTAAATAATAGGAAAATTGTATTACCTTTCATTAAAATTTGAGAAGCAAGGGTACTCCAGAGTTGAGTAGTTCAGTCGCTCAAAGATGTAATCAAGGACCCAGGTTCTTTCCACTTTTCTGCTGGGCCATCCTCAATTTATTCTCAGGCACACCCCCTCATGTTCTCAAATGGCTTCCATAGCTCACTGTGTCCTAAGGTTGGAAGGGGGAAAGAGGCATGTCCCTTCCTCATATGTCATGGTGAAGATGATCAAAACTCTTCCAGAAGCCCCCTGAAAGACTCTCTTCCTGAATTGCTTCCAAATCCTATACTAGCCTTGATAAGAGGAAAAGAATACCATGACCAGACTAATCTAATCAGGATCTGTCCCTGGAATAGGGAAGAGCGCTATGTTCTGAAACACATGGTCATCTAATGTGAACAAAAGTGGGACTTTGTTAGCAAAGAAAAATGTGGGGGAATGAATACTGGAAGGTAAAAAATAAGTGTGTCATAGACACAGTTTGGATGGCTGCAACCTTAATTGTGGAGTGGATGAACCAGAAAGTGGGCTTTCACCAGACATCAAATCTGCCAACACCTTGATCTTGGACTTCCCAGCCTTCAGAACTGTGAGAAATGAATTTCCATTGTTTATAAGCCACTATGTCTATGAAACTTTGTTATAGTAGCCCAAACTGACTAAGACACCATTCACTGTTGCTCTTCATCTGAGTCTTAGAGTATTTCTGAATGCTGACTTTCCTTTCTTAGGTGACAAAACTCAATAGTAGTCCTCTCAATTTGTGGGTGGAAATAAAACACTCACATCATCCTGATTCATGTAGGATTTCAAATTTACCCACAGTCAACCCACCCCCTCTTTTTACAAATAGGAGGAAAAGTATGAGAAATGTATCTCTGATTAAAATTGAGTACAGAGGTCAGCAGTATCAATGAGAGGGCTTCTAGGAAAGGGAAGTATGAAGGGTGGGGGATGCTACAGGAGGGCAATCTGGGAGCCACACACCTAATGGTAGGGACACTGGGGGGAAAAAGGACATTTAGAACTAGAAATTTGGAGTAATGGTAAGTGCTTCTCCTTTAGAATCAGTTGTCATTCTGACCTGAATCTGAAATCCTGAGTGATTAGAAACTTAAAATGGGGGTTATTAAATTCAGACAAGTCCAGAGGAAGACTTTCCCGGCTAGTGTCCATCCTAGCCAAGTTGACCCTTGTTCCTGGTAAGCAGGATAAGGTTGTCCCCATCTTCAGGCCATGTGGGCCTATCAGCCCTTGCCTGCTTCTTCTAGGAGGCCCAGTGTCGCTGAGATGATAGCTCAAGTCTTGCCAAGGGTTCTGGGAGGTTGGGCCTACTGCTCCCACAGATTTCTTTTCTGTCTAAAATTATTTGTGATGGCATTCATAGGGCCAGAACGCCCTCATTCTCTTTTTCAGACTTCTGAGAACCTTCCCTGAAACTTCTTTTGTATCCATCTGTCCTGAGTGCATTTGATTGAAATCCTGAGTACAATTTCAATCTTGGTAACTACTCTCAGAGCATCAGGGACTTTTCAGGAATGGGGGTGCAGAGAGATGGGGGAAGGACAAATTTGGAGTGTGGCTATGAAGAGTCAGAAGGAAAGGCCACCATTAGTGCCCCTTGACATTAAGGAACAAAACACTGGGATGATGCAAAAGGCACACCTAACACTCTTGGTGAGAAAGCACAAGTATGAGCGCGAAGACAGGAAAGTGGGAACAAACAAGAAGGATGCTTCGTAACTCAATTACTTTCCCTTCAAAATCTTTTGTTTGGTGTGGTAAGTAGAGAATTTTTGCTTCTAATTCATATACCTAAGATAAAACTATAACCAGAATGCTCTGGAAAGAATGTTTTATGAATTCATATCCCTATTCTCTCAAGAAAGGAGACATAAAATCCAATAGTATAGCATGAATAATTATTAGAAATAAAGGGGAAAAAAGACAGTCTAAAATGGAGCCAGGAACGTAACTATAAGAGCACGCCCTGAGCACTAGGCATGACTCAGCTGCACGCTGAACCCCAGGCTTACCAGCAGCCAGCTCAAAGTGGAGAGTACCACTCACAGGTGTTCACATAGCTGTTAAGATAAAAAGGCCAGCGGCCAAAAATAAGTCAATCATTCTTGGTACTGTTGGAGAAGTGGATAAAGTACACCAAAGATGGCTGATTGGACTAAAACAAACTCTGGTCTCTAGCTTAGAGAACCCCTCCTCCAGGTTCTTCTTCCTTTGTTTGCTGCACGCCAGAAAACCACCTTCCCTCCCACAAATTTGGAGGCTGATAACTATAAATTACCCTTCCCGCTCACATTCGGGGCTCACATCTTTGGAGAAACGGTCTCCTCTGAGCCTGCTGGTGTTAAATAAATCTCCAATTCACCAAGGTCTCCGAGTGCTGCTTGGTTTTTCTGCCAGTGTTCCAGCCTGATTCTGTAACAGTACTAAGACCAGCCTGATTCCGTAACAGTACTAAGACCAGACAAATGCTTTGGAGAGTCCCTTGGAATAGGACAAGATGAAATGCTGAACAATGTGGTTCTATAGGAGATCCAATGATAAACTCTTTCTAATAGCATCCTTCATTACAGCAAATTCTACTGAGGGGAAGGGTGGGTGGTGGTGGCAGTTACTTTGAAATAACATGTGTTCTTAACATTGGAAAGTCAGAAACGTATTGCCAGTTTAGGACATTTCAATGTTTCAGTGAGAAAAAACACTAATAAGAGTTCATCTTCAAGAAAAACAAAGTCCTATCTTTGGAAGCCCTCCTATCACTGTTCCCTTTCTCCACCGACAGACAGACAGACACACACACACACACACACACACACACACACACACACACACACACACACTTCTCTTAATTCTTATTCCATGGCTTCGTTGAATAAAGGAAAGATTATACTATAATAACTGTTTTTAAAATTAGGAAGCCACCAATTTAAGAAACCAGGCAATAAATTATAGTGAAAAATGACTGATTCTTATATAATAGTAGTAGAACCAGATTTTGTGGGCCCTGAAGCTTATACAATTTGAGGCCCTCTCTTTAAGGACAATAATAGAAAATTATGAATATAAAAATTGTATGAACATAAAGACAAAGTAAATCACAACAAATTACTGGCGCCATGGAGATTTGAGTCCTTTTCTTCTGAGATTAGGCAATTTACCAGAAATGCTTACAAAGAAAAGCTTCCTGATTGCAACCTGCCCTCTCCTTCCCACCAGCAATGAACTCCCAGCTCTCACAGGGGCCTGGGCAAGTGAGGGGCCCTGCAGCTTAACCTTCATTAATTCATGGCTTTATAGAAAATCATCTGAGTTCCCGTCACTAAGTCTACCAGCTTTTCCTAGAAGAGGAAGCTTCTCTCTTCCTTTGATAATGCAAAATTTGAACTGTTATTGACAAGACCCCAAAGAAATCAATGTCTTTATTTCTTTGAAAATGACTCCCTACCCATCTGGAAGAAATAATAGCTTCTAGTCTTGTTCTTTTTAAAATGATCGTTTGCCCTCACTCATATGTCAGGCTCTAAATAAGGGGTATCCTTGGCCGTCATACAAGAGAATTTCCAGAGAAGTGTTTGGGGCCAAAGAGAAGGAATGTGCGATCTGTTCTCTGAGAGGCAAACAGCAGGAAGTTGGGAAAGTCTGATATTGCTGAATGTATTTTCTGTACATCTTGTCCTTTACTCAAATTAATTTTACTTTGCTTGCTTGGATGAAGATCTGGGACAATTTTGACTTCAGCTTTATAACTAATGAATTTGAAAGTAGAAAAGCCAGATGGAAAAACCATCTCCAATCTAAAAAGAAAAATTCACTTCTAGAAAAATATTGCATGTGACTCAGAAAAATTAGTATTATTTAAAAATGAAACCTCAAGGACACAGGTTTTGCTGAGAGTGTTTCCTCTTTGCTTCTTGTAATTTTACTCTGGAATTTGAGCAGTGTTAGCATTTTTGGTACACAATGGATTTCCTGTAGTGAGAGGAAAGAGTCATAGGTTGAGTTTAACTGAAGGAAGGCGCGGGCCTTTGATGATTAACACAAGATGTAAAGCGGTCAAATTTTTAAAAAGTCAACAAATGGTTTAACACAGCAAGATTCCCTTACATGCATGCTAAGGTGCTTTTGACTGAGCTCCAGGCAGCTGCTTAATGGCAGTGATTTCCTCCAGGTCCCTGGAAGGTGGTGTGTGATGGGAAACTGGGTGAGTGGGAGTGCCCAGGGGGAGGCCAGGCTCTGAGCCAGGCCTGGAAAGCAAAGCCTGGGGTTCTCAGAGCAATTATTCAACCTCCTGGCCCAGGGGGCTCTGGAGAAATTAGGGAAGCCTTTTAGAATTGATGTCTTTGCGTAGGAGGCTGTAGAGCCAGTGAGAACCTATCAAGTTGACCCACAGGATCCCTGTGCACAGGAAAGGAATGGGAAATGATGCATAAGAAGAAACAAAGGCAAGAAAAGAAAGCAAATATAAGTTCAAGCCTCCTGTATGGAGAACAAACACTGACAGACTGTTCTGAGGCATATGACTACAACGAACTCTCAGTGACAAGAATAGTGTCAAAGGGGTCTGATGTGGATGAAAAGAAACTATAAATTAATTTCTAAAGGAAACAGAAATTTATGATTTTAAGGCATATTGTTTCATAGTTAAATAGCTGAGGAGGCAGGCAGAAATCCTCCTGGGAGTGTTTACATGCTTAAAGGGGGGGAAAAGAGTAACTGGGCCAATTAATTGTTATTAAACAGATGTTGCTAAGATTACTTAAAGTACTTGAACACGGTTTGTTTCCTTCAGAAGGCTAAACATGATTTCAGTGTTTCACAAATCCTGTTTTTCAAAATATTGCTTTGATGGAGTCTATCTCTTGAACTTATTCTATACTCTTCAGCAGGTGAGAAAGAATGTGGTCTTATCCTGGGTGGAATACATTAGTGTATTGCAGCAATAATAATATAACAATTTATTTTGTATATACTATATACCACGCTCTCTACAGATCTCTTTCTGCATGCATGTGCTTTTTGAAATTTTATTTTAAAATTCTTTTAAATTTCTTTATTTGTTTTGAGAGCAAGAGAGTGAAAGAGTGAGAGACTGAGAGAGAGAGAGAGTGTGTGCATGAGCAGGGGAGGGGCAGAGAGAAAGGAAGAGAGAATCCCAAGCAAGCTCTGAGTGGGGAGCCTGATGTGGGCCTCAAACTCAAGAACCACAAGATTATGACTTGAGTCAAAGACAGACACTTAACCCACTGAGCCACCCAGGTGTCCCTGAGAATTTTTTAAATTGATAACCTCCACCCACTAAAAATTTTTAAAGAAATTTAAGGGCACAGAGTGAGATGTACATAAGGTTAAGTCTTCAATTCTGGTTCCCTAAACATTCAGGCCAGAGTCACCACAGTTCACTAGTTTCATATGCTTGCCTTCCAAGACAGTGTGCTGAGCATTAAAAAATGCTCACCTCACGGGATGGCTGGGTGGCTCAGTCAGTCAAGCGTCTGACTTCAGCTCAGGTTATGATCTAGCAGTTCATGAGTTCGAGCCCCGCATCGGGCTCTGTGCTGACAGCTCAGAACCTAGAGCCTGCTTCATTCAGATTCTGTGTCTCCCTCTCTAGCTGCCCCTCCCCTCCCCCTCTCTTTCAGATTCTGTGTCTACCTCTCTAGCTGTCCCTCCCCCGCTCTCTCTCAAAAATAAACATTAAGAAAATTTTTAAAAAACACACACATCACCTCATTTACTCCTCACTACAACCCTACATGGTGACTACTATTATTATTTTTGTTAACAGCTGAGGAAACTGCAGCACAGAGTGTCCTTGCCCCAAATCACAAGATAATAGGAGAACCGGGATCAGAACTCACATCCGTTTTATCACTGCTGTACTTCCTTCCCATTATCCTCACTCCAGATGGCCTCCATGCCTGGACTCTATTCTCTCCCCCATTTGTTTGTCTAAACCCTACCCATTCTCCAGGGCCTTGCTCAGGATACTACTATTAGCATTCATTGAGTGCTTGCTGTGTGCCAGGCACTTGCACACGTGGTCTTACTTAATCCTGACAGAAGTTCTACAAGGTATGTTGCTATTATTATCCTCATTAACAGAAGTGAAACCGAGACTTCAAAAGTCACACAACAGAGGCAACACTCAGCCAGGACAGTCTCATCTGAGGCCCCTGCCTCCCAGCTGGGACACACCCACTCTGCAAAGCCCTCCCAGACCCCCCAGCTTGCAGGGATTTCACTCCTCTGGGGACAGCCTTCACACTTCTCCTCACCAACCAAGGTGGCATCTATCTGCTTGCAATTCATCCTGGCAATTCAGCATTCTAGATTCTTCCAACTTTGCTGTCACTCTCAGAAAGCAAAGACTCTATTTTTAATGCTTGGTCCTAATGCTTCGTAACTGCTTGGCAAACATGAAGTGTGCAATAAACAATTGGCTTACTGTAAAAAAAAAATTTTAGCTCCATGTGAGCATTTGCAGAAATCCTAGTGAGACTTTACAAAGTGGAACAAGAAACTGGACTAATGAAAATCGAACTCTTTAAACTTCTGTCTGGAATTATGTCATCAGCATATTTAACTTCTGAAAAATCAAATTTATGTGCACTAGAAAAAATGAAAGAGGAAAAGGGCAATTGAATGGTGTGGTGATATTGCCTTCCACTGCTCTCCTGGCACTCTGGCCTCCATGTGGGCATGCCACTGGGTGCTGTGAATCTTCCAGTAAAGCAGGGAACCTGCATGGTTCCCCCTATAGCTGCCAGCACAGCCACATGAAGCCCAGAGCCCATAAAACATACTGAGGAAACATAGTGATGAAAGCAGGGGGTGTGAGCTAGAAATCCTGAGGTATAGTTTCCTCTAGTCCAATATGAATGTTGGGGTTCTGATCTTCATTATGGGTAGTAAGCAACCAGAAGCCACCGTTTTTAATGCAATTAAAACACTCTCCTAACTTCCATGAACTCAACAGCCTGTCAGATTTATCCCAGAAAAACAACCTGTGTTCCAAGTGATGGAAGGTCCAGCAGCACCAGCCCCCAACCCTCTTGCCCCAGACAGAGAGTCTGTCTCCAGGCAGTAAATCGTTTACCCTGGCTGCTCCTGCCAGCAAACAAACAAAGTAGAAGAAAAGAAAGAAGTCATTTCCATTGATTCAACTGAGAAATAGGAGGGATTTTGGCCACAGTCTCTGCCATAATGTCTATAGGGAATTGTCTTGGCTGAGACACTCCAGCCAATCAGTGAGGAAGAGTGGGAGCTACTTCTCATTTCAGAGGGAGGGGAAGAGGTGGGCAGCTTGGGGCAGGGAGAGAATGGAGTTGGTGGCACATTGTGAAACAGCTGTGTGTTTAAATCAGAGGCCCTGGGCCAAGGGCAGTCAGAGAACATGAAAATTCCAGGCACAGAGAGGATTCCTAAAAGGGTCAACCCCTCTTTAGGCAAAGAGAGAACTGGAGGTGTAGTGATGAAAGCAAGGGGTGTGAGCTAGAAATCCTGAGGGATAGTTTCCTCCATTCCGATATGAATGTTGACTTTGGTATAATGGATTTCCGTGTGTGTGTGTGTGTGTGTGTGTGTGTGTGTGTGTGTGTGTGTGTGTTTTAAACAAGGAAAAGTCCAATACCTACATTTCTAGTGCTGCAGCTGGTCCCATTTCATTCTTCCCAAACATGGTAAAATGTCTGATAGGTAATAAAGGGGAGAAAAGAGAGGACTTAATACTTTCATACAAAATTCTTAAATTAGGGGTCAGTTAAATGTTTTTTATTTTTTGTTTCTTCCTCTAAATAATTGTTTCCTGTTTTCCCTTTTGTCCTTGGGGCTCTCCTCTTTGCATCTCTCCTGCCCCCGGTTCCCACCCACTTCCACTCTCTTTCTCTACTTTCACTTCAGTGGCTGACAAAACCAGAACGTTATTTGGCTTTGAAATGGTCACTGTGGAAGTTTATGAAATCTTTTTATCCAGAGGTTTTACTAAGACAGGCATTAGCCTCTCTTTTTTAAAATAGTTTAGGGAGAGTATGCATGCTCACGTGTGTGTATGCACGTGCATTCTGGGAGAGGGCTGGTGCTGGTGTACCTCCTTGTGGTATGGAAAAGTCTGATCCCTAGAGTAGGGGAAGAGCACAGGAGTAGGAAAAGCTTCTCTGTTTCCTCCTCAGGATCCAGTGAGAATCCTGGCCATTTTGGCACATAACTTGGCCACCACTTTATTATGTGGTTGATTTGGAAAGCAGATTGCTCAGAACGGCAAGGAAAGGCAGAACCTTGAGAACTGCTTTTAAGCAAGGGCCCTCCTGATGTACATTCTGGGATGGGTCTATGTCACCTGTGAATAGAGGGGTACTTGCAGCCTTTTGGTGTCCGCTATGTGGGGTGGACAGTCCCCTTCCTGTGCAAAGCCACACTGGTTCTGAGGCAGTTTTGGCTTTCTGAGAACATGTCATGAAAGCAACTAAGAAACAGGAAACCATCGCTTGGGCTGTAAAGTAGATTGGTGCCTTACTGAAGCCAGTGAATACAGAAAATGGTCTTAAGAATCACGAAACTAACATCAACCTGAGAGAGGAGGGAGAAAGAAAAGACAAGTGTGCATCTTCAAGTCTGGATACAGTACACTGTTTGACTGTGGTAGTCTACGAGTGGACTGCACGTGCCCCTTCCGGACTTCTACCTCTACTCAATTTTCCATTTCCTTGCCCTCTGCTTTTCTGAGGTCAGCCCCACTTCTTCAGTAATCCTTTCCTTGGGCCACCAGATCCTCTTGGGCTTCACAAAACCCTCCCTTCTCTGCCCTTCTCCAACGTTCCAGTGATTGGAGGCTCCCTAAGTACACAGCAATCACACTGATGATCCAAGGGGGTGCCCAGGATTTGTTGATAGCTGTGATGGTCCCCACAATGCTCAGTGAACTTGGCTGAGGTCTGCCCTGACCCTACATTTAGTGCCTGAGAGTAAGACCTACGTTCTATTCGATTTGATTCGATTCAGTTCTGAGAGAGAGGGCACAAATGAGCAAGGGGCAGAGAGAGAGGGAGAGAGAATACAAGAATCTCACAAGGGGCAGAGAAACAAAGAGGGGGAGGGAGAGAGAGAGAGAGAGAGAGCGAGCGAGAGAGAGAGAAGTGGGATTCACTCCAAGTGGGGCTCAAGCTCACCCGGTGCAGGGCTTGTGTGCACCAGAAGCGGGGCTCGAATTCATGAGCCATGACATCATGACCTGTACTGAAATCAGATGCTTAACCAACTGAGCCATCCGGGCGCTCCAAGACCTACTTTTTAAAGGAAAGAAAGAGAATGACTGAATGACAAGGTTTGTTTTGTCATGTTTTCTATTTATAAGTGAAACCACATTCAGAGAAAATTTGTGACCATAAAGTTGGCATCTATCTATCTATCTATCTATCTATCTATCTATCTATCTATCTATATTTTTAGTCAGTCTTCTGTTGGGGAATTTTTCTTCTACTTTTTAAGAGAAAATAAAAGCCAGTGGTGAGAAACTCTCTCAAATTCTTGCCACATACCTTTCTTCTGCTCCCTCCACCATAGTTGAAGAAATTGCTCACTGCCACAGTCAATTCTAAGGCTTTCCCTTGCAGTCTGATAGACTTAGCTCCATTCTACATTCCTTCTCCTTCCTGTTGCCTCTCTCCAGGTTAGCTAATTCCTAGAAACATAAAACAACTCACCTGGCAGTGAATCTGTCCCATGCAAACTAATAAATTCGGAATCTGTACCCTAACCACCTCTTTTCTGTGGTTCTCACAGGGCTGTTACACTTGGCCCACTATCCTCCTACTCTAACTACCACAGGGCTGGGTAGCAGACAGCTAGAGACAGGCCCACTGCTTCCAGAGCCTACTGGTTATTCCTGCTAGCCGGTCCTAAACCTGTTCACGCTGCCTTGCCTTCCTATAAAAACCAAAATAAAGCCTTCTGCCCATGTTTCTCCCCATCTCCCTCTGTTTCCTGACTGACCCTGGTACTTCCCCCATTTGGCCCTGTGTGGCCTGGTGTACCCCTCTTCTACTGAATTGTAATAAATTATGTTTTCAGTGGCAGGGGTCTCCTGATCTGTGAGCTTCCTATTATTGGAATAATAATGAAACCTAATTTTAGACCATCTGCTCACATCCTTATCTGGTTCCTTTGGCTTCAGTCAAGCATATTGAAATAGGTATTTACACTCTCCATCACCACTTCCCTACCACCATCCACTCTGAAATTCTCCTAAAATTTGACTTTTCTCCCAATATTCCCCTAACACTGCTTCTGTCAAGATCACAAATGATCTTGTTGCTGAAATTTAAGGTGGCTTTTCCGGCATTACTTGATTTAAGCTCTAAGCAGCATCTCATACTTGGTAACCCCTGTGCTCATGAAAATGACTTCCTTGGGCTTTAATGATATCTATCTTTTTCACCACAATGTCTGATAATCTTTTGTGGGTTCCATTTTGGTTTATTTGTTCACTGCAGAATCCATAGAAAACTCAACAGTATACTTGTCATTTCCACATGGACATCCACCAGCATTTTAGAATGGGGACATCCTAAAATTTTTTTAAATATTTATTTTTGAGAGAGACAGAATGTGAGTGGGGGAGGGGCAGAGAGAGAGAGAGAGAGAGAGAGAGAGAGAGAGAAACAGCATCTGAAGCAGGCTCCAGGCTCTAAGCTGTCAGCACAGAGCCCAATGTGGGGCTCAAACTCACAAACTGTGAGATCATGACCTGAATGGAAGTCAGGTGCTTAACCAACTGAGCCACCCAGGCTAGAATGGGGACATCCTAAATCAAGATCACATCTCCATCCCAAGCCCACTCTCCTACTGTATTTTCTTTCTCAATGAATGGCATTGCCATCCCTGTAGTTGCCCTAGTCAGAACCCTGATGGCATCCCCAGCCCCTCTCTGCCACATTCCCCACATCCAGTCAGTAAGGCCTATAACTTTTACTTCTACTTATTACTTTTATTTCAAATCGATTTCTTTCTCTCTATTTCCATTGTCCCGACATTTAGTTCAAGTTATTTTACCTCTCACCTGGTTAATCCAACAGTTTCCTAACTACTCCCTGCCTCCATCTTTGTCCCTTTCTTTGCATTCTTCTCATTGCAGCCAGTGCTCTTTCTAAGCATTCACATCAGAGCAAACAACTACTTTTCCCCACTTAACACTCCTTTGCTTGTGTCTCACTGCCCTTAAGACAAGGTCCAAATTTTTCCACATGGCCTTCAAGGACTTTGATCTTGAGTTCCCTGCTTGCTTCTCTTGTCTCTGATCATCCTTACTACGACCCCATCATACTAAACTATTGCAGTGTCCTGTCTGTGCAGTTCCATGAACTCTCTTTCCTTCTCCTGTTCCTGGCCAACTCTAGCTCATAATTAGATCCCAGGTTAGAGATATGAATCCTGCATTAAAGCCTTTTCTGATTTTTAGGTGCCTCTAGAGCCAATAGAATACCTCCCTCAAAAGTCTTAATACACTATAGTCAGTGCCTTCTCCTTGCCTGTTTCCCTGGTAGTTATAAGCACCTTGAGGGCAAGACCATCTCTGGTCAACTACACCATTTCCAGTGTCCTACACAGTGCTGGCATAAATACTTGTTAAATAAATGACAGTAATTCTAACCAATGCTTGTGGGCAAGAGTGGTTCTGTGACATGGCCTGTTCTGAGCACACTAACATTATTGTCCTCACATTCCTTTCGTCATCAAGAATAATATTCATTGAGTGCTCACTGTGTGTCATGCTATTTTCCAAGAGCAGGGGAAAAAAGCCAGACCACTTCCTTATTTATTCCATTGAAACGGTATTTAAATAAAGTCACTTTCATTTTTCTTTTATTTCAGTGGTGATTAAAACTGAGATCATTCTTGTAGGGGCTGCTGTATAAAAGCCCAAAGAACTAATCATTGGCCTTAAGCAACACTGACTTCAGGGGGTAGATTTCTTAGTTATCCATGATATATTTTGACCATATGCATCTAACCATTCATTAGAAGCCTAAAAATGTTTAAGGTCAAATCATCACCACTTAAAAACATACTTACTTGTTCAGGGATTGTTTTCCAACTTGTTGAACTGGACCACATGTTTATCATCTCTAATTAATTCCCATAATTAAATAATTGACAAACTAAAGCCATCTTTTGGTTTGCTTATAGAAATGAAATTGTTAATATATGTTGATATTAATGGCTAATATTAGAAATTAATTGCTAATATGAGGAAAAGGAGGTCACTATAGGGCACAACGAAGTCACTATTTCTGAGTTAGTGGAATTTTTGATGATTTCCTAGAGCAAACAAATATTTATATGTCTGACATTTTGAGCATATCTGGCAGAGGCTATAAATAATATTGCAACTTATGTATCTGACATTTGCCATTGCCATCTCCAGAGACTTTGCCCACATTTGTTATCAGTTTGCAAAGACCTAACAGGAAGAGCCAGACATTCCTGGATTAAATTATTCCATTTCATCTTCACAGAGAAGAAATTGTAGCATTTTCATTGCCATTTTGTGACTGGGCAGGAAAGGTGCTGCCTTAGTCCACTTGGGCTGCTATACCAAGTATCATAGACTGGGTGGCTTCTATTTCTTACACTTTCTCAGTCTGAATAGACTAAGACAAATGGATCTTGCCCAAGAGAACTTCCTAGAGAGGGGACCCCAAAAGAAAGGTGGGCAGTTAGTATCAGGGGGCTGGTAGGAAGACATAAGCTGCTGGCCAGAGGAGAGCTGTTCTCACCAAGAGAGACCAAGTTAGATAAGCTAGAAGCAGTCCCACTGGAGAGAGGCAGCTATGTCACAGCTAGCACCCCAGGGAGGGAGGAGGGGGGCAGAGGCCAGAGCACAGCCTTGAGGATGCATCTTTGCTCCCTCATCCCCTCTCTCCACAGGGTGGCCCTGAGGGGTCTAACACATGTGCCAGGAAATTGGAGAAGAGGTAGATAAAGAAGGAAAGAGGAAGCTAACAACACATCATGGCAGGCTCCAAGCCTGAAGCCGATGTAAGCTACAAGTTTAGAGGAGAATTAGATTGGAGTTGAGATGTTAAACTGTTCTGCACTTTTAAAATGAAAGACTGTTCTTGGGCCTGAAAAGGCCCCAGGTTCTATGGGACCTGCCTGAGATTTTATCTAGGACCTGGAAAAATGGTCTCTGCTTACTATGGAGTGGTGGGCAACACTAAAACTGCTTTCATGTGCACAGTTTATTGAGACTGACTTCTGAAAAGAAATGAGTCACATATACATTTTGGAATGTTTGCTAAAAAAATTCTATGGCTTCTTTTTTTTAATTTTTAAAAAATTTTTTTAAGTTTATTTATTTTCAAGAGAGAGAGAGCGTGAGCAGGGAGGTGCAGAGAGAGAGGGAAACATAATCCAAAGCAGGCTCCAGGCTCCAAGCTGTCAGCACAGAACCCCATGTGGGGTCTGAACTCATGAACGGTGAGATCATGACCTGAGCCAAAGTCAGACGCTCAACCAACTGAGCCACCCAGGCGTCCTGACTTCTTTTTTGTGTATATGGGTATGTACATACACATATAACATGTATACAGAATCATGGACTTTTACAGTTGGAAGGATACTTAAAGATGTTCTAGTCCAACATGCTCATTTCACAAATGAGTAAAATTCAGTTTCTTTAAAAGCTCTTTCAGTCCCAAAGTTCTATGATTTTGCAATATTGACAGCTGCTCATAGAAGATATTGAAATAAACCACACTTTTCTCTAACAGATATGCACTCGACTTTTAAAACAGAGCCAAGTAACCTGTGATGTCAGAAAGGCACTCTGAATACCAGTTGGTTCATTGCTTCTGCAGGAAGCTTGCCTTTTTTTTTTTTTAATAGATGGGGGATCTGTCAACCTAAATAACTGCAATACTTGACTAAGAGCCAAGCCTCCAAGTCCAAAAACAGAGTCCAAATTTGCCCTTGTTTTAGATGAAATCATTTCTATTCACCTTCAGAGAACCTTTCAGTCCTACCTGTCCAGAGATTTATGCATATAGGCTTACAAGATGTCAGTCTTTCCAAAAAACCTTGGTTCTGCGCCCCTGAGCTTTCCCCCTATCCCGATGGCAGAGGCAAAGGTAGAAGGAAGTTTCAAAGATCTTCAGGCAGGAAAACAGAAGAGTAGGCAATGATCACAGTCCATTAATCTCATTCCTTCTGAGTTCTTGTACCACTCATGAGCCTACCATGTGAACCTCCAGGGAGTGGTCCCGCCATCTTCTAGGACCTCAGAGTTCTCCACTGGGGCCTCTGCATCTTATTCGTGGTGAAGGAAGAGAGAGAGCATGAATGGCTCTAGACCTCTTAGGGAGGTCAGACACATCACAGCCACTCACATTCAGAATCAGCCCATGCCTCACCTGCTGCAAGAGCCTGGGAAATGTAGTTTTGACATGTGCCCAGGAAAAAAGGACATGATGGTGTTGGTGGCCATCAGTGGTCTCAGCAGCAGCCTGATATCTCTGTGGGGGATCAATGTGTGCAGGGACTATGCCCCAAATGGCTAGGCAGGGAGCCTGGCCCTGCCACATGGAGCTGTAAGGCACAGTGATGGTACTTACCTCCCAGGACTGTTGTGAGGTTACACAAGAGGACTCTTCAGAGTTCTAAATTTAGAACAATGGCTGCTCTTAGTAAACAACTGAGGAATAATAGCTATTTTTGAATGGAAAGCACCTCATCAGGTCTGACAAAAGAACATTAGAGGCTATTGTTTCTCCTTTCTCTTATTTATGGCTTCAACTAAAAATGTTATTTTCTAATGTTTGAGGTCCTTCAATGACCTCCACCTGCTTCTCCTTTTCTTTCCAGCTTTCTTCTTTGCTGCAGCTTTGGATGGCTGTTTCCGTTCCGGATTTTTATTTCCTCCATCACGCACCCTCTGGCTGTAAAAGTCTCCTTTGCTTATGCTCTGTCCTGTGGCCTCCAGTTCCTTCCCCACCATCGAATACCTCCTGAAAACTTCCTCTTAATGAAACCTTCTCTTTATTGCCCATTTAAAGATTGTTTCTAAATTAAGTGGAGTGCTCCCTTCTGGTTTTCTACTTTTCTCCCTGTATATTTTATCAATTCTCACAGGAAATAAAACCCAGGAGAAACAGAGCTATTAGCAGCAGCAATACCAGTAATTGGCAATCAGATTTTATGGAGTTTCTTGGATACTGATGGAACAAAGTCAGAAAATAGAACCCATCTATGTCACTGCTTTACCCATGTAACCCAACCTGGAGAATTTTGGTTGGCATCCTCATCGACAATGAGCTTTACAAAAGGAGGCGTTTTGTTTTATTCCAACTGTAGCTTCCTCACCCTGGAACAATGTACATAATGGGTATTCACAACTTTTTTGCTAAAATAATCTTCAACTGGAGAAGGGAGAGTTAACAGCAGAAAGTGGTACATGAAAACAAGGTAATATTTATTAAAAACTACTTAGTTTCTTCTGATATTCTCTACCACAACTTTTTAAGGAATTTTTAATTATAAGATTAAAGTCATTATGAAGAAGTATTCTTCTTAGAATCAAAAAATATATTTACAGTGTTAGAAGGGCTAGCACATTTCATAAAAATGTTGGTCTTAGGATCTAAGTGGCCATTCTTCATCACATTATTTTCTCTTAGAAACTGTTAATAAGATGGAGCGCCTGGGTGGCTCAGTCCATTAAGCGTCTGACTTCGGCTCAGGTCTGATCTTACTGTTCATGAGTTTTAGCCCCGCAGTGGGGTTCTGTGCTGATAGCTTGGAGCCTGCTTCAGATTCATTCTCTCTCTCTCTCTCTCTCTCTCTCTCTCTCTCTCTCTCTCTCTCTCAAAAATAAATAAACATTAAATTTTTTTTTTTAAAACTGTTAATAAGACACCCTTTCCAGATTCAGTTTAAGTGAAAGGCAATTACCCTATGTTCTTGACAGTGAAATTTTAAGGTAATTAAAAAAGTCAGAGCAAAGCATTATGTCCTGTTAAGCTAAGCCTTATTTTAAAATGGTTTGCACAGATACCTTTCAAATGTTGAAGATAAAACACACATAGAAGCTTCCTGACATTTTGTTCTAAGCTTCTTTTCTCGTAAGAACCAGAATTACATTGAAAACACAGAAGAGACAGATGATTTTTAACTTTATGCTTTAATGTCTGCACGTGCACATATTTAGGTCTATGCTACTCAAAGCCAATTCTCTATCATCAGGGGACTGCTTTGAAAGTTGACAGATCCTGCAGGCCTCTTCCCCTCCTTCTCACTCTTCCAGAGTTCATAAGCATACCCACAGATGGGCTAAGAGGTTAAGAAAAATGGAATCAGGGAAATCGGTTTGTTTTGCTTCTTGTGTGCAGCTGTGTTGAAAAGGTTTGTGTGAAGAGAGAGAAGGTAATAGATAATCCATTAAAAGAGCTGTGCCTCAGGAATACCAGAAACACCTCTCTACTTTTTGCTGCATTAAGTACCTCTGATCCTCCTGTCCCTCCACCCTGAGAAACTCTCATCTTGGCCCCTGGGTTGGGCTGAGAATGGCAGGGGCTGGGACTGGTGAAAGCATTAGTTTCAGTGTCCCCCCCCCCCCACCCCCCATCATCTTCACACTTCCTACAGAGTCACGGAAGTTGGCTCTCTTTTCCT
Organism: Panthera tigris; assembly: GCF_018350195.1. Taxonomy (NCBI): domain Eukaryota; kingdom Metazoa; phylum Chordata; class Mammalia; order Carnivora; family Felidae; genus Panthera; species Panthera tigris. The sequence goes on from NC_056660.1 coordinate 123,828,036, forward strand.
GAATAGATCTACTGATGAGGAAATATGGTCAAATTAGCAAGAAGTATCATTTTGAGAAAGAAATACTCAGCAATGCTAACGCTTTTGAGAATGGGGCAACTTTGTCAAATACGTAAATTGGTTTTTTCTTCTCCTGAACCAGTGAGGTTACCACTTTATAAGAACTAGTCCAGATTTCCTCATACTCTGACCCTGTACCAGCTACAAAAAGACCCTGGCTTTCATCTTCAGGATCTTTAAGAGGTCCAATGTCAACACTCTGGATTATCATTTCAATTTGAATTCAAGTTTGTTCATGTCTAGAGTTCTGTTTTTGATTTTTTTTTTTAAGTTCTGAGACTGTGACTCTGGGGACTCTGTAATTTAGCAAGGAAGAATAAAAGTAGCTTCAGTAGAGAGAGGGACGAGTCTCCGGAGGCTGTCTTGTGTAGTGCCCAAAGAGGCAGAGCTCTGTTTCTACAGATGCCAGTGGTCAGACGTGCTCGTGCTCACGTGTTAGCATTTCTCCAGGTCCGACCTGCCTCAGGATGGTGGAAAACACAGCACATTCACCTGTCACCCAACCACCATTGTGGTTCCTATGCTTCATCTCTCAGCTTGACTGGTGAGAGGGTTGGCAGTGTTTTGCTCCTGGGCTTAGTTCCAGCTGCTGATTTGGACCATGGTTCTGTGACGGACTACTCCCTGGCTGCAGCCCTCACTTTTCATAGTCACTAGGGCCTTGGACAAGTGGTTACTATGTTCGAGGGGATGCTTGGCAGAAGGGTGCCAAGGCAGGTATTTTGGCATTCTTGGCTTTAACCTTTGCTGGGCTTTGTTATTTCAGCTTTTATCCTATGGGCATCTGCAAATCTGTTGCCATGATGTGGAAGCTCTGACCTCTTTGACCTAATACCTTGAGAATGGACTGTACACCTCTTTTCCTCTGCTCTGTTAAGCCATTTAACTCACAATAAGGAGGAATAACAGTTAAGCCCACTAGTGAGACAAATCTCTTCTCAACACCTGGTTATTTTTAGAATTTAGTCTTTGAGGAAAAAGTTTGAGAGGAATTGTATCCAAGAAATCTGGAGACTGAGTTCCTTATTCTGGTGAGTTTATGGGGTTGTCTCCCAGCTTCTCACAAGACTCATTGTATAACTAAGCATTATATATGAGCTTTTCCCTTTTAGTTTATCCTAAAGGGAATTCCGCTTTGTTCTATCAATACCTGATCAAACTTCTGTATTTGTCCTGGGAATGATGGAGAAAGGGAAAGATTGTTACTTTCTTTAAATGTTTTTTTAATTTATTTTGAGGGGTTGGGAGGGACAGGGAGGAGAGAGACAATCCTAAGCAGGCTCCATGCTGTCATTGCAGAGCCCAACACAGGGCTTGATCTCACAAACTGTGAGATTATGACCTGAACCAAAATCAAGAGTCAGATGTTTACCAACTGAGCCACCCAGGCACCCCAAAGACTGTTACTTCTTAAGTAAAGACTTCCCCAAAATTAGTCAGTGTTCAATTTTTGAAAACTTGCCTCTCTGTTCATTCAATACCAGTAACTGATGGTTACACGTTCTATGGAAACTTTAAAAAAATCAGGATATACTGGGGCACCTGGGTGGCTCAGTCAGTTAAGCATCTGACTTAGGCTCAGGTCACTTTCTCACAATTCCTGGGTTCCAGCCCAGAATTCCTGGGTTCTGTGATAACAGCTCAGAGCCTAGAGCCTGCTTCAGATTCTGTGTCTCCCTCTCTCTGACCTTCCCTCTCCTTGCTTGAGCTCTGTCTCTGTTTCTCAAAAATAAAGAAACCTAAAAAATTTTTTTTAAATAAAAATTAAAAAATAGGACATACTGTTATTTCACATTACTAATTTCTTTCTTTTTTTATTTTTCAGAGGCAGAGGGTACAAGTGAGGAAAGGCAAAGAGAGAGAGAGTGGGAGGGAGAGACAGGGAGAGAAAGGGGACTCACCTGAGGTGGGGGTCATGTTCACCCAATATGGTACTCAAACTCATGAACTGTGAGATCATTACCTGAGCTAAAGTCAGATGCTTAACTGACTGAGCCACCCGGGGGCCCACACATTACTCATTTCTAACTCCTGGGAAGAAGAGCCTGAAGAGCTTCTGAAGTGTAGAGAAATCCCATGTAGGGAAGAGGCCCCCTTAGAGATGTCTCAAAAAAATTACAGATTCTACTGGGGACTTAATCCTCCTAATATATTTATTGTACTTATCCTAAATGTATCCTTATGTATTTATTTTACCTGTCCTAAAATCTCTGTCCACAAATATAACACTGTAAGTAATAAAGCATTATTCTTCCCACTGTGGGAATCTCTAGTGTGAAAACATATTTTATGAAAATCAATTTTTTTAAAACAATAAAATACTATACAATAAAAAAGAATAAAAGTAGAGAAATAATTTAAGAGTTAACATTTGGTTTTACTTGTGAAAATCCTTAAAGGAAACCTGATTTCAAGTGTAGTCAGGAAACCCTGAAGGGGGAGCTGTCACACTCTACCACTTGCCCTTGTTTGCAGAGCCCACCAAGAAGCACAGCTCAAATGTCCCAGTAGGAAGAGGTTTACTTTACTACCCGCAGGGGGTAGCAAGTTTTCTCCTTGCCCAGGAACAATCCAGCCAACGACAACTGCAGCAACTCAGCCAATGAGAAGTTGTCACAACCCCAAACTCTTGTTTTCTTCCAAAAGACTTCAGTTCCCAGCATCCCTTGCCAACACCCTTCTTTCCCCTACAAAAGGCCACTCCTCTCCTTAGTTCTCTGGACTTGCCTATGGTTGCTGTGGTTTGCATGTCAGGAATTGCAATTCTTCTATTCCCCAAATAAACTCCTTTTGCTGGTTAACTGGCTAGTTTATTTTTAAGTTTCACATATTAAGGGATAATGTATTGGTTTCAAATGACCAAAACAGACAGCATACAGTTTAAATGACTTTTTTTCTTCTAATAAATACAGGAAAATCCTCACAACCTCATATAAATTTGTTGTACCCTTAATATTTTAAACATTATTTTTCCTACAGCATCTACCACAGGGCAGTCAAAACATGATTGCTGACACAATGAACGACAGCATGAAAGCATTACAATCAAATGCTTCAGAGCCAGAATGCACTAAGAACAGAGAATAGGTGCTAGAAATGGAAATAATTTCCAGATCTGGACATTAGAACAAATACTTAAGAAGTCTTCCTGCCCGAGTGATGTCAGAGCTCTTGGGTCACATGATTTAAACTAACCTTTTTCTTTACCAACAAACAGTGATTGGTTATACAACCAGCCAAGGAATTCAGACCCATACACATCTATTTGTACAAAAGATGTATGATTTGCCTGGCTTATAAATATAAGGAGAATACCTCCTTGATTCCAGGAGAGTTGACCTGAGGAAAGGCACTGTCACATCCATTTCCTACCTATCATGATTAGTATTTATTTTTTGACTAGGAGGGTGGTTAAGGGGGAAAACATACATTTCTTGAGTATTAGAGGGTGTTGGGGTAACTGCAAGATCAGGCGTGAAATTAGAGTGTACTGCCTACATTACCACCAGGATACCTACCTTGAACAGAAAAACTGATTAAACTGAGCTGTGAGCTGTTAATAGGCTCACAAGGTAACACGAAGAAACAGTGTTCACCAAGGAATACTCATTAAGATGTGATGCGGCTCATGATGTGCTCTAAGAGGAAATCTCATTCTGAGTATAGTGCTGAGTCATGCATACACGTATTATATGGGTTTCCTTAACCCTTGGATTATATTCTATCCCATGAAACAGCACAATTTAATACAGTAAAACCTAGGCATGATTCCTGTGCCCCAGCATCAGTGCTTGCAAAAGGATATGTCTTAACAATATTGCAATCTGCTGCACAGTTTCGGGTATCTGTCTCCTGCTTCAACCCTGCTTGGAAGGAACAGACAGACCCCAGGAGGCCTCCAGCCTCCCAGCACCCCACCTTTTTTGCAGTCGCAACCTTCGGAACCACCTTCTCAGCCATCCTGTGCCTCCCGGAACAGCCAACACCGATTTCCGCACTTGGCCCCTTCCTGCGCACCAGCACGAGCTCCCACATGCGTCAGAATTATGCCACCCGGGTGGCAGCCGCGTCCACCGCCTGGCCCACCTGCCTCTGCGCGTCTCCCGCACTCACCTCTGTCTGGGCCGCTGTTTCCACGGGGAGGACGTGGCTCTGTGGACGCAGGCCACGTTGTGAGCTGAGAAGCTCCAGGGTCCCCGCGTCGCTGGAACAGGCCAGCCAGGCGGGGCCGCAGCGCTTCTTCCAGGACGTGCAGGAGCCACGCACGTGAGCGGGATCGACCTCCGGACGCCAAGGCAGCGGCCCCGGCCGGCCGGGAGGATCCCGAATCCCGTCCTGTGCGTCCGCGGACGTGGCCTCTGCCCGCGCCCACCCACCCGCGTCTGCGGGCCACCTGCGGGACCTCGGCCAGCTGCGCAGGTGCCGCCCATCTCGAAGATGGACACCACCTGCCTGACCCCGTGGGCCGGCCCACCGGCGGGGCAGGGGACACCTCCTCACTTGACTCACCCCTCAGGCACCGCCTTTCTCCGAGGGGCCCCCTGGCTCTTCCCTGGTGTCAGAGCTTCTGCCTGAACCTCTTCCTGAGGCCACCAGGCAGCCCTTCAACCACCCTGGAGCCCTCTCCCAAGCCATAGGCCAAATGGAAACAATAAAGCTTTTGCAGAAGATAAAATTAATTCAAAGAGCTCTTAAATCTGAAAGATTACCCCCCCCCCAATGTTATACCCAGGGGTGTGGTGGTAAACCAGATCTCAAATAAAAGAAAACCCTGATTTGTAGTGTTTTCCAGTTTCCATGGTGTAAATGTTTCCACCAGGGCCAATTTCAAGTCACCAATGGTGGCTGACAAGCACTGGCTCTAGCACATCCAAGGAAGCAAAATCTTACTCACTGTATAAGCCTTTGTTAGAATAGTACAAAAGGCTTTATGGAACTTTGACTCTTCATCCTGCCCTGGTAGAATGTGGCAACGGGGAGGTGATGCTCCCCAATCTCACTGCTATGGAAATTGAATGGGCTAGCTCTCAGGAACTAGAGAGTCAAAGGAGGGGAAATTCTTTAAATCTTTTCCTTTTTTTTTATTTGCATTTATATTTTTTCCTTCCCCAAAGTCACTTGTTCAGAGAACACTGGGGTAGATATCTTAGAGTGAGCTACATTGACACATGAGAACATTGCCTTGTGTTTTTTAAATTTTTTTACTTTTTTAATGTTTATTTTGAGAGACAGACGCACACACACAGAATCCAAAGTAGGCTCCAGGCTGTCAGCACAGAGTCCAACATGGGCCTCGAACTCAGAAACTGTGATACCATGACCTGAGCCGAAGTCAGATGCTTAACTGACTGAGACACCCAGGTGCCTGAACATTGCCTTGGTTTTTACCTTTTCTTGAATTCAAAGGCTTTCTTGGCTTTGTCATACAGATTTGAGAAAAGTCTGATAGCCTCCTCCTACCTGTAAACCACGATGCTGACTGGCCTAGCCTTCTGTTTATTGTTATTCTCTAACATACTTCCAGAAACTTCTCATCTAACTCTGCAGCTTGAATGAATAACTTATACTTTCAAATATGGTTAGTGTTTGGCTCAGTGGTGATCTCCCTGAAGTCCTTTTTTAGGGCCTTAAGCTTCCTTTTTAGCCTGTTGGAGCATAATGCTTGTAGCTCTGTATCTCATAGATAGATATGATTCAATCAATTCTAGTGTTTGAGCCCTGATGAAGTAGAGGAGATACCATTATGTCCTGGGACATCATGGAACAATGTCTTAAGTGTTAGTAAGGCAAGTGGGTGTCATCTTCTGAGAGTGAGACCAGTCCTTGATTTGTCTATTGCAGGGAACAATTCTTTGGGCTCTAAGATGTGGCTTTGCTTCCTCATAAACTGTCTTTTTATTATCAGTAATAGTGAATATAATTGGTTTCTTTTTAAAAGCTTTCTTGGAGTACTTTTATATATCACATTAATGGAAATGATGGAGATAATTTCCTTCCTTCATTCCTTTATGTCACTCACTGTTATTCGCTTTCAGTGCACCAAAGATATTGTTCATGGTCATCTGTATCTGGGCTCAGTACTTGCTTTCATTGCCAATGCACAGCCAACTACAGTCTCCTATACCATCCACTCCACCTTCTCACCTTATAGCTGGCCCCACATCTCCAAATCTTCAAACTCCAGCTTCCCATCATTGAAGTCAACATGTTAGATTCTACCTTGTCCCCCTAAGGGAACTGGCAGTCTTTCTTTTGCTCTCCTTTTTCTTAGTTGTGGACCACTAACAATTGCAAGGTAATGTACATTCACTGTAAATACAATTTTTACTAGGGACTTAATAATTAACAAGCTATTTCCTATTTTTCACACATTAGTGTGAAAACTACCTTTGTCCTTCTGATGACAGTTGTGCACGCTGACTGAAAACTTTTGAGCTTTTTTTAAAGTTTATTTATTTACTTTGAGAGAGAGAGGGAGAGAGAGAATCCCAAGCAAGCTCCACACTGTCATAACAGAGCCCAATATGGGGCTCAAACTCACACACTGTGAGATCATGACCTGAGCTGAAATCAAGAGTCAGATGCTTAGCCAACTGAGCCACCAGATGCCTATTGAGATTTTGATACAATTCGTTCATTGACTTTTCATATTTGGCCTTTGGGGATTTCTTGGAACTTAGCTGCTTAAAAGACCAAGATTGGACTAAATAGAGGTCAGAATCAGAAGGCATTTTCTTTGAAAACATAATAGTTTGATAGAAACATACCATTTATTGATAGTCTTCATCTACCAGTATTAATGTTTCTATGCCAATGTCTAGGGAATTGAATCTGATGGAATTTCCTGATTCCAAAGATCATTTTCAAATAGTAAGCATTTTAAAAAATACATCATTTTCCCTGAAGGCAATAAGAAAGGCTAGCTACTACATGTGAGAGCTGCTACCATGTTTGTTTTTTTTTTTTTAATTAATTTGGTTTTTTTTTTTGTTTTGTTATTTTGTGTGTGTGTTTGAGAGACAGAGCATGAGCAGGGGAGGGACAGAGAGAGGTTGGGGACAGAAGATCCAAGGTAGGCTCTGTGCTGATAGCAGCGAGCCTGATGTGGGGCTTGAGCTCACAAACTGTGAAATCATGACCTGAGCTAAAGTCAGACGCTCAACGGACTGAGCCACCCAGGCACCCCTTATTTAGTTTTTAACTTGAGTGTTATATATCATGCTAGGGTCAAATATGCTCCTTCCTAATTACCCCATTTAATCCCTAGGGTGGATTCCAAATGGTCCTTTTAAAAAACCACTTTTAAAATGCCAGGATGCTTAGAGACATGCATTGGAAAATTTCAGAGTAAGGGCCAAAGCAAAATCAATGGTTATGTTTGCCTTTGTCGGAAGGAGGCACAATATTTCTAATCAGTCACTTGGTGAGATTTTCTAAAATTGTGTATCAAGCTGTGATTTAACAGACTTAGAAAGGATAATAATCTGGAGTCACAGAAAGCTATTTATATTGGCTGAATTCTATGAAGATAAGAGCATTAGAATTTAGTGTTTACTGGGAGAAAGGACAGCTGTGTTAAACCAAGTGATTACTGAAGGAGAAGAGGAAAAATTGGGGGAAACCCTGGCTTCCAACAACTGTAATTGGTTAGCACAAATTACTGAATTGGTCTGCTCTTTCCACAAATATTAACCTTAGCTACACTATGCCTGTACAGAGTATAAGCTAAATAAGTAAATTCAGAAAGGGAAGCTTTGCCAAAGATGTATCACACCAATGAAATTTCTGGAACAGGAAAATGATGATTTGGGAATTATGTATGTGGACTATGGGACTAGAAAGACTTCACTGCTAAGGCCTGTTCTGCCATTAGTTGTGTGACTTTGGGAAAATTAGTTCTTTCTTTGCCTTGGATTCCTTGTCTGTACTTGGACAATATAGGTTGATTTGATATAATGATTCCAATGAAATAATGTATGCAAAGTTATGATGTTTATGTGTGTAAATAAATGAGTCCTTAGCAATGAAGGGAAATATAAGTGCAAAATAAGAAAATAGTCATTTCAGAAAAAAAAAATTTTCTTGACATTTTTAAAGTTGGGCACAAGTTGGTGAATACCTACCTAATATCTGATTTGGTCAGTAAAATATTGGCTGAGGATAAATCTACCTCAAACAAGCAACTTTACTTGGTGGCAAAACGATAGCTCCTCTACTGATTTATTTATATTTTTTATTTATTTTTGAGAGAGAGAGAGAGAGAGAGAGAGAGAGAGAGAGAGAGGATCTGAAGTAGGTTCTGCGCTGACAGCAGAAAGCCTGATGTGGACCTCTAATTCATGAACTGCAAGATCATGACCTGAGCCTAAGTCCAATGCTTAACTGACTGAAACACCCAGGAACCTCAAGGATATCTGCTCTATTTAAAAAGGTGGTATTGGGCAGCATATTACTTCTTCATAGCTAGCAAAAGATCCTTAAATCAACTTTGATAGAAAGGCCTAGCTTTAGAGAATGCTATGTGTGTATATATGTGTTGGGAGGTGGTGGCTTATTCCATAGCTGTACACAGGTATTGTTTTGTTTTTGTTTTTGTTTTTTAAGTTGTTTTGGCCTCTTAGCTATCCATGTGGTAAAGAGAACTTAAATGATCACTTAGGGACCGAACTTTGGTTAGTGTGGTAATCTTTTGGATAGTTCATAAATATTCCAATTCTCCCCTTTTCTGACCCATGGGAGGACTTTATTTCCTTACCCCATTTGGAGTTAGACATGTCCATATGCTTGATCTGGTAAATGATATAGGATAGGTGGTGATAAGACTCACATCGCATTTCTGCTGTTTTTGTCACCAAGGAGGTGCATGTTGAAGTGGAATCTACGTGAGCCAACTCTGCCAGCTGGTATGGAGCATGTGTTGTGAATAAGAAAACAAAATTGTCAGCCAATGAGATTTTGGTGTTATTATTGAAGAAGAGGTGAGCCTATGCTGACTAAGCTAAGCAGGACAGGGCCAGGTGTCTACTATGTCTACTGTGGATGAACACAGATTCTGAAGTAACCAGGTGACACAATAGAACTACCTAACTGAGAGTTAACAGAGAATGATTCTTCAAAGATGCAGCCCACAAACAAAACAAAACAGAATAGAAAACCCTTCAGTATCGATGTCCTGGGAGCTCTTCCATTTGCACCAGGATTTGCCCTCCCTATCAACTACTGTCTAGCTTGGGTGATTGGTCACAGGCTTTTTCTTATATAATCCCTAATTCAGACTACTATCATTGTCAAAACGAGATTGTGGAAATAATGACCTCTTTTTTATCATTTCTACATCTCTCGATCTTGCCACCTCCCCCTCTACATCCTGACTTCCTTCCCTTCCTTCTTTTATGGAAAAAAAAAAAAAAACAAAACTGAGTGCCTACTATGTGCCAGGCACTGTCCACACTTCTATAAGCACAAAGCCAAAGAACTATGTTTTGGCTTCAGAGGAGCTTCTATTTAGTTAATGGCATAGTCTGACCTCTCTAAACAAATAATGCTAATATCAAATGGTAAGCATTGTACTTGAGATATTTACAGATAACATGTGGGCTTAGAAATAACATGGAATGACTATAATCTTATATGGCTGGGCCTTGACATTTAAATCAGTTTCAACAACACATAAACATCTTAAGTAAGATCTACAGTTAGTAGTAGCCTTTCAAACTTTACTAAGTCATAACTTTGGAAACATTTTGAGTGGGCAGAGACCATTATTTTGAAACATAAAAAAGAATGATTAAATACATAGAGTATTTGAGGAATGTATGAGAAGTGCCGATTTCATTCTGTTAGGCCAGGATGTAGACCCTTCCAACTCACATGATCTTCTCACTATTAATCACATCTGAAAGTGACAATAGGTGGAAATAATCAAATAACAAAGAAGATACATAAACATTGGCAAATGATTTGGGCTGTTACCAGGATCAGATGTTAGAAAATATTTTACAGAAGCTTGTACATTTAAAAGCCAAAAACTGTGACTAAACTGTGATTAAAGGAATTTGCTACTTTCATTTTAATTAAGTTTCATCAACCAAGGGTAGAATTACAATGAATGTGAAGAAAACTATGGAATATGCTTTTTGTTGTTTTTTTTTTTATTCAGCAAAGCATACATTTTTAGAACATAAAATCGTTCAGGAAAAAAAAATCTCTGCTGATACCACAGTGCAAGCCAAACATAGCTGTTTCCCTGCTGATAACATATTCTGACTTTTAGTTTTGGCATGTAGAGGTCAGAGCAACTCACAGACTTAAAATATATATATAATCAAAGATTCCAAGTGCTTGTTTGGGAAATGTCATTAGGAAGGAGTTGTAAAACTGTGAATGGCTTCTAGAATGCAATTTACTGAACCAGTCTTTGTTCTCACAAACTAGAGTAATCTTATCCCTTGACAGTTGAAAATATACATAATCCCTATTTTTACAGTCAGTGAGCCACAGCTAATTCTCATCATTGGTGGGATTGACAAAGTTTTCACTTTCTTTGCCTGCTGTGCTGTGTCCCCGTTGGCTTGGAATAGCAGGTAGCACTCGGTTTGTCCTCAGAGATTCTCCAGATAGAACTGAGGAGAAAGAATAGAAGGAGAGACTTTCAAGGTTTGCTTCTGTGAGAGTCTCAGGAGAAATGGTGGGGGGAAACAATGTTATGTCTTAAGGAGTGGAGGCATTTCTAAGAAGCTTATCTGGTGAGAGCCTGGCTGCAGGAGAAAGCTGTATATCTGTATCTATTCAGGCTCACCACGTGTCATCAGGGATGTCAAATATGTACAAATACAGGACAGAGCCAAGTTTGATCAAAACATGATTGGGCTGTACGTTCCTGGCAGAGCTCTCTTTTCCTGGGGTGGAGCAGCTGTTGATGGCCAAGTCAGCACAATGCTCTAAATGAGCCCCAAGACATTTGTACTGCACTTCTATGCAAGCCTCAAAAGGTTCTCGGTTTCTTTTAGGAAAAACACTGTGTAGCTTTCCATTTCTTTTTCGCAGAGCTAAACTTGATCAAAGTCTTTATCTTCTCTTCCCTCCTTAAATTTAATTGTGCAGACCAAAGCTCCTGGGCTCTGCCAGAGAAAATCCCCTCTCTGGCTTCTCCAAGCCTCACCAGGATTCAAGGCTGACCGGCTACTTAATTAGATGTCTTTGTGAGTACATTTCTGTTTAAATACAAGGTCAGGCTTGAATTTCATCCAGTGATTGAATTCGCACCATCCAAAACTCTCACTTTACATAAATCAGAAAAAGCTGAGGAATGCATTTTGGTTTCTGCTACTAACTCTGTGTGAATTTGGACATGTATCTCCACCTCTCCCTTTCCTTATCTGCATAAAGACAGGGTAATACTAAGACCCCGTGGATTACTGATTTTACCTAAGGAATCCTAGAGCTCTCGATTGGTACCATCCAAACTACAGCTTGGGGCAGGAAAAGACGTATTGGATATTAATTCTTTGCAAATAGTTGCCAGTATTTTCCATATGTTATCTTGTGTAACCCTCCCAACAACCTTATCAGGCTGGCACTACTCTTACAGGCCAAGGAAGGAAATTGAAGGTTAAGAAACTTGTTTGAACAGGGCAGTTCCTAAATCTTTCAACCTCTGTAATTAAGAGGTTATGGCGAGGGATGGGGAAGATAATACATTGCGTGTCTGCATACATGTTATAAATGAGTGGGCTGGGATAGAAAGAAAAGGAAGGAAGGAAATTAGAATCCAGTAAGTATTGCTTGTTTTCATGAGGCAGCTGACTCATAGTCCTATAGTTTTGCTCCCGGCTCTGCTACTTACTACCTAAATAATGTTGGGAAAATCATGCAACCTTTCTGAACTCAAGTTTTCTCATCTGTACAATGGGAATAATAATAGAACCTGCCTCATAGTACAGATATGAAAATATACAAATTCAGAATTTCTGGGTGTGGGGATCAGAAATCTACTCTATAACAAGTACCCTAGGTAATACTTAAGTACACTCAAACTTGAAGATTACTGGCTGAATAGAATATTTTTAGTATTTTATATTGTGAGAAATTTTTGTACAAAATATTATAAAATAGATCAACAATGTCAGGAGTAATATAGGTGAACAACATCTACTTGATTATTCCTTTCTGTTTAGGGATGTGTAGCCTCTGAGTACAAAGATGATACATATTTCCATCTGTTCATTGTAATAGGGAAACCAATGTCAAGAGACCAATCTTAAGAATTTTTAAAGCACCTTCTTAAACACATTAAACAGTACATAGCAAAATAAACTTCTGTTGTTGTTTTTATAATCCAAACATAAAAATTCCTCAAGGGAGGGAAGTATTCTTTTTTTTTTTTTTAATAAGCATTACCAAGTTGGATGAAGCTTTAAAGAACTGTCTCTATTCTATTTTCCTGTAATTTACAAGTTTTGGCACCTGATGTTCCCTTGAAAAATGAAAGTAAACTGAAATAACAGTTAGTTGTGTTTAGACATGTTAACACTTGCAAAGGAAGCTGAAGAAGATTCATAATACTTACATTTTTGGTCTGGTAAGGGAGCTAGGTTGTTCCGGGTGAAAGGATGATCCCTGATTTGGGGTCTGTTTGGGGACAGATGCTGAAAATTTTGTCCTGGGGACAAACATAATTGTATCAATAATTTGAGATGCAACCAAGTGCAAATTGTAAAATCCAATGGATAAGATAATCATAAAATTGTTAGTGATCACTAAAGTTAAGATACTAATAACAACAGGGGCACCTGGGTAGCTTAGTCGGTTAAGCATCTGACTTCGGATCAGGTCATGATCTCAAGGTTCGTGAGTTCGAGCCCTGCATTGAGCTCTGCGCTGACAGCTCAGAGCCTGGAACCTGCTTCAGATTCTGTGCCCTGTCTCTCTGCCCCTCCCCTGCTTGTGCTTTGTCTATCTCTCAAAAATAAATAAACATTTAAAAAAATTAAAAAACAGATGCTAATAACAACAAAAATAATAGTAGCTACACCTTACTGGTTTTTATTATATGCCAATCACTAGTTAAATGAAAGAAAAGAACATCAGAAATCATTTCTTGAATAAATCAGTTTAAATATAACTTCATAAACAAGCACAGTTGGCCACCCACTCTATAAAACTTAAAAGCTTGAAAAAAAAAAATAGGGCATAAAGTACAACCCATCAGTCAAATCCGTGCTAAATGATACAGATAAGTAGGGGATATTCTTCCAGACCAGGGTTTCTCAATGCTGGCTGCACATAAGAATTGTCTGAGGAGTTTTGCTGCCCTAGCCAAATCCCAGATCAATTAAAAAAGAATCTCTGGGACTGGGATAGGGCATCAGATTTTTACTGGTTCCCAAAGGATTCTATTGTGTGGTAGGATTGAGCGTCACTGACCTAGAAGATGGATCTGGGTGAAGTCACCTGGGAGATTGCTATTCTCTAATTTAGGCCATAAGTAGTGCTGTGCTGGAACCATGTATACTGGCTCTTGGGAACCAATGGTTAAAATTTTAGGAATTTAGTGAGCTGGTTGACATCACAGTGGTCGCTCAACATTGGCCATAGTGGAAGTATTTATACCATGAAAATCAGCAAGCACTGATTTTTCTTCCAGAGAGCCAGCTGTTAAACATTTATCAACAGACTACTGATTACAGGAGATAGATCTAAATATCTGAAAATATAAAAAATACCCAAGTTATTCAGGTCCTTATACATAGTTGACTAAATGGGACAGGATTAGACTTTTTGCCAACTTGGACAAGAGATTCTCCCTCTCTAAAATTTCCTTATGTACAAAATGGTGAAAATAATTGTGTCTGTCTTTTTCACTTGTCCTAAAAATTAGGTAGGAGAACAAATGTAAAACATGTAGCTTACAAGGTTAACACTCAATAAGCATTAGCAATTATTACATTTTTATTCTGTAGCGTGTTTAACACGATCTCTGGGAGAGTAGGGAATGTATTCATTTAATTTGTCGCCTCGTAGTCTTGAAAGAATCAGAACAACTACAGTACTGCTCATAGGTTTAATTCTTCTGTTTGGACCAAGTCGTCCTTAGATAAGGGGAAACAGAAAAAGCATTAGCCAAGATCCACTGTCTATCTGCTTAGGTGAGTCCAAAGGCATATTATAGGAGCAGTAATCTGAGCACTGCCATTTGATGAAGACTGAGCAAAACTTCCAGTCTCTCTGGTGGATATTATATTTTCATTCCTTTGTATCCTAAAGGTCAAATAACTTCACAAACTATTATTTAAAAAGAAAACATTCCTCAGTAGAATAATAGTGAGTAATTACAGTAAGTAAGCACCCTTATTAACTCATACCTTATTTATCCATGAATTGAGCAGAAATTTGCAAAACCAAGAAATGAGATAATGGTAATTATGGATAATGTCTATTGGGCTATTGTCGGGGACTGGGCTCAATCCTATATGCATAATCTCATTTAATCCTAACAATCACTTTCCCTTGTGAGATAGATACTATTATCATCCCTGAGGATACTGTGGCTTGGAGGAGTTCTCAAAAGTGCTCAAGGTCATATAATGGAAAGTGACTGGGCTCCAATTTAGGTCTGTCTGACCTAGAACCTATCCTGCCTCCCTAGCAGCCAAAGCAATTTTGGCAGGATGAGAGAAGTGGGCAGAAACAGGGTGTGGCAGTGATTTGGGAAGTGAAAGCAGAGCTCAACTTCATTCTGCACTGGCATTTGGCTCAGTTTTGAAGGAGGAGGTGGAGCTGTGTGCAGTCCATCTGTGCTGCAGGCACTGAAAGGGACCTCCAGCCTGTGGGGACAGGGTTGAGGACCACTGTCCTAGACTTCAAAGGCAGAAAAGGTTTTCAACTAAATCCCTTTGTTTAACAATTAAATAAATTCAGCACTCCTCTGTTGTGTGCTCACCATATTCCTGAGCTAGAGTACAAAGAGGAGAAGGCAAGATGCTCAGGAGGTGATTACAGTGTACGTTGGAAGAAAAACAGGTTAACGGATACTTTTGGAGCCCATGAGCAGTGCCGTGAGGGCATCACACAGAAAAGAGGGGTCCAGACAGGTGGAGGTGTCTTAACTCCCACAGAGCTCACTTGAATGTCTGCTCTGTCACTTCCTACCTAGCTCTGTGACCTACCGAGCGGTGGGCTAACCTCTCTATGCCTCAATTTCCTCATTTCCAGAATAGGGATTAAAGACTCCTCTTCTGCAGTATTATTGAAGGGGAAGTACGCAGTTCAGTTTGCCATCTGCCCCCAGGAGGCTCAACAAGATAGAGCTATTCTTCTATGATTCACAGTAAGAAAGAGCCATACCTCCTATAGAGGTCAGGGTGACTTGCAGAGAAGTTTTGAGGTGGTTCTTAAAAATCTGTACAAGTCTGTTAAGCCCATAGTGGACAGAAGCTAAAAATAACATGGGCACTGACGTCATAGAGTGAAAGGTATGGGTTGTCAGGGAACTGAGAGATATTCAAGGAACTGTTCAGGGGGATGGGGGAAAGGATTAGAGATGTGAGGCACAGAAGCTGACAACAGAAAGTGAGGCCCTGCCATGCTGGGAGGATTTTGTTTACCGGCTCAAGAATCTGGCTTTTGTCCTGGAAAAGATGTAGCACCTGTGATGGGTTTCAACAGAGGGATCACTAGATCAGCCATACACAGGGAGGAGGCTGCATTGTTACTAGGATATGTTAGAAAATTAGGGAGAAGGAAGTTCTCTCTTAAGGGAGAAGGGAAGCGAGAGCTTTCTTGCTTTCTGTGTGATGGCTTGTAAATAACCAGGCTGGTAGCAAACACCTCAGAGCTTTCTGTTCCATTTTCTCTGAAAGCTGTTTGCAATGAATTAAGCTGATGTGCTCCAAATTTCCTCATTAGGCTAAGTGCCTCACCCCCCATCTTTCTCCATCTAGCCCACTGACAGGTCTCAATGAATGTTAAGCAATAATCATTACAGCTCAATGTTCAGGGTTGCTGATGCAAGCACAGGTTAATGGCTGCCAGGAATTCAAACAGTGGCAGTGCTAGCTAGCCCTTATTATTTCTACTAAATCCAGGGCAGGAAAAGGGAAAATCCTATGCTAAAGCTACTATCCAAGTTCAAATCAGTGGTGCAATGGTATGACTTAGATTATCCAACTACTTTACTGTATTAGGCTTTCATATCACACATGATCTTAGCCAAAAGGCTGAGAAGCGATAGGCTTTCATATCAAATATGGCAGCTCAGTGTAGAAATCTACTGTTTCAACCTGCCTAGACTAACACTAAAACCACCCAAGTGAGCCTCCTAATCGTAGTCCAGAGCCTCGGTAGTTGCCAAAACATTTCAAACTGAGTTAAAAATGTCCGCAAAAATAAAATCCGTAAGGCAGGAAAATCTTTTTTGTTTTGGGGAGGACAATGTCATTTCTCAGACAAGTACACTGTGGGTAATTGGTAAGCTTACTACCAAACTGGACTTTCAGAGAAATACATTGCCATGGTGATACCTTCCTATTTTGGAGATCTGGGTTCAAGTACAGAATACATCATCAATTAGTTGTAAAACTTGGAGCAAACTGTTTTAACTCTTCTAGGCCATGTGAATTATAACTGAAAAGAGCCTGATGAGGTATAATGGTCCCAGCCTCTGGGTGAGTAAGAAACTGTGGCTCAGAGAGATATGTCTTGTTTTATCAGTTGGGGCTCACCCAGGAAAAAAGGGACCTCTCTTGGTTTTTGAAACAGAGGGAATTTCATACAGAAACTTGTTTCTATTGGTGTTAGAAAAACTAAGAAGCCAAACAGAAGAGAGGGTAGAGGACAATCCAGAGATCAACCACTGCAAAAAAAAAAAAAAAAAAAAAAAAAAAAAAAAAAAAAAAGCAACCATCTCTAGGCTGGAGAGATAAGGGGAAAGGATGCTGTTAAGCTAGTGGGGGCCAGAGCTACAGAGTGAGCAGCTGTGTGGAGGGAGCATGAAGGAGATGGAACCACTGTGGGAGCTTCCAGAAAAAGCACAGGGCCATTGTGGACAACTACACTGTTTTCCCTCCTTCTCCTGCTCTTCCTCATCTGCCAGTGCCTCCTGATACTTGGCCAAAGTACCTGGGAGCAGCTGCAAGGGAGCTTGGGAAGTGTCATTCCCTGAGAGACAGAATAGGGCTGGAGGAAAAAACTAGACGTGAGGGCAATCAGGCAGTTGACTAGCACATTTACTTAAGTTTCATCATCTTTAAAACAAGGTGATTCCTAGCTTGTAACTAAACCATAGTGCTTAGTATGGGGCTTGGCACATAGTTTTAAAAAACCAAATACGTTCGTGTGGGTATAACACTTTGTTCAAATCACTGTTCTAAATACTTTACCTGTATCACCTCTTTTAATTTAACAGCAACTCACAACACTATAGTTAGGTATGGTTAGGTATTTCCTCCCATTCTTTTCAGGTGAAGAAACAAAAGCCCAGAGAGATTAAGTAACAGCACCTAAGTGACAGAGCCAGAATTTGAACCCAGATGTCTTAGCCCTTGTAGTAGTCCGCCTCTTGACAAATTAGAATGGCAGACCCTCTAACCATTTAATGAATAAGGTCCTTTCCATTTCAAAACCCTATGATCTTGTAACTAAACATGATAAGAAAAGTACCTTGAAGTCAGTTGCATAATCATTTTAGCAAATCCATATCTTTTAAAACTCATTTATAGGCTGAAGATTCTTGGGAGATTTATCTTACCACAACTCAGTTGCCTAGAATGGCTCCTAGCTATTATCAGTGCTTAAAAACATTGGTTGAAGGGGCACCTGGGTGGCTCAGTCAGTGAAGCATCTGACTTCGGCTCAGGTCATGATCTCCCGGTTTGTGAGTTTGAGCCCTGCGTTGGGCTCTATGCTGACAACTCAGAGCCTGGTGCCTGCTTCAGATTCTGTGTCTCCCTCTCTCTCTCTGCCCCTCCCCTGATTGCACTCTGTCTCCCTCTGTCTCAAAAATAAATAAACTTAAAAACATTGGTTAAAAAATAAATGCTTTGATGTAGCCACAGCTAATTATTTAAGATTCTCTTGGAGAATTTTGCTTCTTTTCTACTATTCTGCCACTCCAGGACTTTTCAAGTCACTTCACTGGCAAATGAAGCTAATTTTCAAACCGAGTTTATTGAATTTCATTTTATTTCCAATAATACAGAAAGTTTTAGATAGTACAAATGCCATAATCTACTAGTTCTTTATCCACTATCAAATCTCTCTTCTCTCTTAGAAACAAAAATCCAACTTTTGAGGGACAGCCGCATGCTGAGATAAAAGACTGCAATTCCCACTCTCCCATGCCAATAGGCGTGACCATGTGATTAAAGTTCTGGCCAATGAGATGTAAACAGATATGTGGACTTAAGGGCAATGATGTCTTAACGGGAGCTGATTCAGCTGGGAAAATCCATGTTCCCCCTCTCTCTGTTTCTTTCCTCCTTCTCTGTTAGCCTTAATGGACCGTGAAATAACCTGAAGAATGGAAGTCATATGGTAAGCTGTGGAGCACACAGGAGGAAGGAGCCTAGGTTTTTGGTGATCATGGAGCTACCAAACACCTGGGAACTACCTACTTCAGACTTCTTTCCTATGAGAGCAATAAATTTCTATGTTGTTTAAGCCATTGTTACTTTGGTTTCTTTTACAGGAGGCTGAGCCCATTCCTAACTGACAGAAAAAGACAGGCTCTCTTGGGAACAGAAAAAGAACAAGATTTTCACAAATTTCAAAAGATTTTCAAAGGAGGAGATATTAGCCAGGACAGGACCAACTCCAGAAAGGAGGACGGGTTGAGGCCCTGGAGACCACTAAAGCATCAGAAGAAGAAGACTAATATCTTTCCTTCCTGATCCTTCTGTAGAACAAAGGCAAAAACATTACCTATGGCACTAACCACATACTTTAGTGCTTTGTGGAGGAAGTAAAATGTTGGGTGGAGTTTTTCTCAGACACCAGGATGTCTGTTTCTCACACATACATGTAAATATGTATGAGGGGAGTCATACTCTACCTCTACCTGTTTCAGACACCAGACCAGGCACACATAAATGAGGGAAGAGAGCCAGGCTCATGCTGCATATTAAACAGGAAGGAACATTTCTTTCTTTTTTTTTTAGGAAGGAATATTTCTTATTTCCAAATATATATATTCCTCCATTTCTTTTTTTAAAAGATTTTATTTCTTTATTTTCAGAGAGAGAAGGAAAGTGAAGAGTGAGTGTGAGTGGGGGAGAGGCAGAGAGAGAGAGAGAGAGAATCCCAAGCTGTCAGCTTAGAGCCCGACACAGAGTTCAAACCCACAAACTGTGAGATCATGACCTGAGCCGAAACCAAGAGTCGGATGTTCAACTGACTGAGCCACCCAAGTGCCTCATCCCTCCTCCACTTCTTACAATACACATAGCCCTCTCAGTCTTTCATTCTTCTATGTTTGACAGAAATGTGGGCTCAAGATACATCATTTTTTTCTCTTAACCCTACTATGAGAAAAACAACAGAGACACATTAATGAAGAAAAACTGACACTCCTTGGAGAGATACTAGAGACTTGGACTGGGTTGAACTGGGGACAGTGATGTCTAGCTGGTGTTCAAGGGGACAGTGGGTATTCATACCTGGCCTATTATTACCAAGTGGAATTTGGGTTCAGTGTTGCCAGGCTTTTTAATTTTTCAGAAAAGGCTAGAATTTTCTATTTTTTTATGTAATACTTGATGATTTTTAAATATTGGCAATTAATTCACTTGAAAACAAAACAAGATTCTGTGGCAATGAACTAATTTTGGAAGCTGTTTTGCAGCCTCTGCTTTAAAACAATGTTTCCCTTTCTCTAGTGTGCATCAGAATCACCTGTGGACCATTTAAAAAAAAAATATATATATATATTGCTTATATGTGTATAAAAACAAATTCTTTAGTGTGATATACTTATTTAAAGGGGGATATATACTTACTTATACCTATTTTGTGTGTGTGTGTGTGTGTGTGTGTGTGTATGTGTGTATACCCGTGTATAAAATATCTCTGGAAGAATAAACAACAAATAATATTAGTAGCTTTGGATGAGTGGCATTGGTTGGCTTGGGGAAGAGACAGCAGGGAGAATTACAATGTAAGCCTTTGGTATGTGTGGAAACTTGAACCATTAATGTGTGAATGTTACCTAGAAGGTATTGCCATTTCCTCTCCTCCCTCACCAAAATTTTGCTTCTGTAGGTCTGAAGTAGGGATTGAACACCTGATTTAAAAGCAAGCCATCACACAAACAAGTCAACCCCTCATAATTGATATTGCCACTATCCCTGGTTAAGAATCTTAGCTACTGGAAATAGTAATATTTCTGCTTTTATCTTCCAATCACTACACATATCTGCTGGGAATATAAGAAGGCACATACTTTAACTTGATGATTGCCCTCAGGGTGGAAAAGCAGAATGTTTCAATAGCCTAGAGATCTTGAGTCCAGTAGACTCAAGGAAAAATGTTGGTCCTAATCATCCATTTTGCTCTGGCCCTGCCTTCTAGGCTACTGTCACCCCAAGTTCCTAGCCCAGAACTATAGGAAACATTTCTTGGAGAGAGCCTGCCAGGAATGAGGAAGAGGGAAGCAAGGGTAATACCTGATGAAGGATTATGTAGATGAGGAAGATGTGGCAGCCCAAAGACCTCCTGGTGACCAGAGCCACTGGTGAGCAATCTGTCCAGCAGTTTATCAGAAGAAGACACAGTCCCAGCCTTACAGAACACCTGGTTAGAATCACCTCTCCAGGGGTTATCTAGCAACGCTTGGCAACCAGTTCTGTTATGCAGTAAGTCCTGCTCACTGCGGCTTTTCTGAGATCGCTGGGCCATATGATGACTACCAGAGCTCAGACCAGTATGGGAAGTGGTCCCCTGGGAAGCTGTCAGGAAGTGACTGCCCACGGTGATGGGTGGGAGACTCTGCGTTCTGATTGGTGGAAGCCCCTTGGGGCCCAGAGGCTTCTTTTCTAGCAAGAGATGTTTTGAATTCTCTGAGGTCCGCTTCTTAAGGTCAATCATAGCCACCTGATCGCCTGGCCCTTCTTGGCAGTTGGTATCCACGATGCCGTCAAAGGTGGTGATGATGTCATCGACTTCCGAGGTGTGCTCCCCCCTGTGTCGATCCCTGCTGTGATCCTTCTGATAGGCTCTCTGCTCTTCTTTTTTGTTTTTGCAGAAGATTTGGTTGAGCATGCTGAATCGTCCCTCCTTCTTCTGGGGTCTACTGCTCTGGGAAGGAAAGGGTCGAGTAGGCTCTGTTCTATGGGAATGTAAAATAACAAGGACTCTGTAAGAAGCTAGGAAGTGGTCACAATCCCCCAACCAAACACTGCCTCCCTCTATTTCATCTGCTTGAGAAGGTTGTCTTAGGTAATCCAAAGACACCCCAAAGCACTCTCAAGTCAAAGGTCAGGTGGAAGAACTTGCAAAACCCTTTGTTACTCCACTCCTTGCCATAGTTAGACTATTTCTTAGATTCCTCTTAGTCCCTCAGAAACTGTCCTTTCAAAATCTACCTCTAGATCATATATTTTCACCAAGGGATAAACTAAGTTGAAAACAGCTTAAAGCATTACTGTTCTCACTTCTCAAGCACAGTCAGTAGGGGTATAAGTTTTAAGTCACAGAGATGAAGGCTAAGGGTGAGTTCAGGCTTCAAGTGGTAGAGGCAAGGGGAGCTTGTAGAGACAGGGGAAATGTGGTTTCAGGTTTTCTCTGAAAGAGATCTCATAAGATCTAGGCATAGCTCAGACATTATCTACCTCAGGAAGCCTGCCCGTTTTATGCTATTTGAATGTTCTTTGTTTCCCTTTCAGTTTTTACTAAATTTCCTATTGGAAAATACTTTTTAAAAAAGGAAAGCGAGGGAAGAAGCTGTAGTCTGGGCTTTAGCTGCCCACGAGGAAGTGTTTGTCCCAGAGATCGGGTGTGGCAGCAGAAGAAAAGTGAGCAATGCCCAATGGGCAGGCAAATTCTAAAGAAAAAAAAGGTCAGCAGTTGTCCGACGGGCTCCTCTTATGTGGACAGTTTCCCTGAGGCACGATTCTGTTTTTCTTGCTTGGAAAATTCTGTTACTCTCTTTTGAGGCCACAACTGACTTAGTGCTTTCTGTGGTATGAGTTAATGATGAAATCTGACCCATGTGTGTGCCCTAAAAGCCAGATTGCAACATTACTCTTCAGAGTGAGATACTGTAATTTGTAATTTGAAAAACATCACCACTTGACTGTATATAATTAGTGTTTTTCTTTACAGGTCACACAGTGTGTAATTGAATCTTTATTTCCACGATGTATTTTTATCTTCATTCTTTCACCTTCCAATAGGCTTTGTGAACTATTGAATACCCCTTCTAGACCCCTAATATTACCCCAGGGGATCTCTAACATTCTTCCAAGTTGACCTCAATAGAATATAGCCCTGTGCAAATTAATGCTACTTTAGTATCTTCTATAATCTTTCCTCCTTCGGTTATAGATTGTGATTTAGGCCAGTGGGGTCTCAAAGTGTGGTCCCCTAAACACTGTGGGTGGGGTCCCCAACAGTCTTCAGTTGCTTTTGTACAATATTCATGTGCTTTTGTACAATAGAGATAGTGGGTCAAAGTATGGGCTCCTTGATACAAATCAAGACAGTATCATCAATGGACTTATGTTAAAAAATTGTCATTTAACTTATTAATGTCTGGTAAAAGTTATTAATTTTATTAAATATTGACCTTTGTGGGGTGTCTGGATGGATCAGTAGGTTAAGTCCTGGCTTCAGCTCAGGTCATGATCTCACGGTTCGTGAGTTCAAGCCCCAGGTTGGACTCTGTGTTGACAGCTCACAGCCTGGAGCCTGCTTCGGATTCTGTGTCTCCCTCTCTCTGTCCCTCCCCCACTCACTCTTTCTCTCTCTCTCTCTCTCAAAAATAAAATAAACATTAAAAAAATTTAAAAAAATTACCTTTCAGTATACACTTTTTGACAAAACAGGAAGTACCCATAAGCAATTCAACTATATAACAAAATATGACGGTTGTCTTGAGGTAAAGCACTTGTATAATTGTTTGAGTTGCCAGCTAACCTAGATACTGTTTTTTCACAGAACACCATTTTTATGACCTACAGACAAACTATGGTTATTTGCAATTGGGTATTTTCAGAAAGCTTCTCAAAAACGAATAAAATAAGCCTGTAATTTCAAGGTAAACAATTGACAGCAATTGCTGCCAATGACAAAAGTCCGGTTTTCAAGCAAAAATTAGAATTTTGAAAAACTTGTGTGCATACTGTAAGCTTGACAGATTCCTGATACATAAAGGCTCTTCCAATAAGATCAGTGGTGATATTAACAAATGTGATTTTTTAATATTGTATAATGCAATGTGTCATCTGGATGATATTCCTAATTAAGTGAACCAATATTTTCCAAATGACCAAAGCAAGATACTATAAAATCCTGTATGGGTATAAGACCCATTTAAAGTGCAAGACAAACTAATGGATTTTAACACAACAGAGTATAAAAAGTTCATCGATATGCCAATAGTTCACGTTGTAACTAACGTTTGTCAAGTTTGGATGTAATAGCAAAGGAAAAGTATCCACAATATCTGAAAATGCTACTGAAATATTCCCTTCTCCAACTGCATATTTATGCAAAGCCAGATTTTTTTCAGACACTGCAATCAAAATAACATATTGCAAGAGATTGAATACAGGAACAGATGTGGGAATATAGCTGTATTCTACTATGCTTCTATTAAGATATCGAAGAGATTTGCAAAACATTGCAAAGCTCTGCTGTTCTTCTCGTTACAACTTTTTTTTTGGTTTTGGACAAAAAGGTTATTTTTAGCTACAAATATGGTATTTATGTCAACATGTAAATGTAATGAGGTTATTATTGCTTTAAATGAATAACTACATATTTTATTAAAAATTAGTTTTAGTTTTTAGTGCTATAAATACAGAAAGGTGTAACTCCCATAAAGAAAACCCCTTGGGGTTCCCAATTTTTGAAAGTGGAAAAGGGTGCTGAGAGCAAAAAGTTTGAGAATTGTTGATTACGGAAAAAAAGAAGATTAAGAGAACGTGGCATGTACAGGGAAGAAGAAAGGGAGAAAAAGGAAAGAAGAAATGAAAGTCCAGTGGATGTTAGGGTGATGGATTTGGGCTCACTACTATAATTTTGCTCCACAGAGTAGAGAACATGTCACGATATATTAGACAGTGGCAAGCACAATATTAAGTTAGAGCTGGATTTGGGCATCGGCAAGCGAAAAAGTTTCATCCAATTTTATAAATGTTTGAGAGGAAGAAAACAATGAGTGCCTCTCCTCTCCAGTGCACTCACCTACTCTCTTGGGAGAGGAGTTGGACACAGGCTGTGTGGCCACAGTACAGGGCGTAGGCCAGGGGTGTGCTCTCCTTGGTGTCTCGCAGGTTGCTGTCCATGCCCAGCTCCAGCAGTGACTGCACACAGTCTGCCTTCCCTGCAGCTGCAGCCCAGTGCAGCGGTGTCCTGGGGGACCACATGGGAATGGCACAAGGGTCAGAGCACAGAAATGGCACAGGGTGCTCAGGTGGCAACAGTTGTTTAAAGTCTGGATGTGGCACGAAAAATGTGTGGCTATTTGCAGTGTGGAAATGGTAAGTTAAGTATCAGATGGGGCTTCAGGATGCTACAAACTGTCCTCCAGCTATAAGCATTCTGGAGCCTTGTACCCTTCTCTGGCCTTCTTGACGATGTCCTAGAAGAGGAAGTAGTGAGTCAAAAGCTATGGGCAATTTTTTTTTAAGTTTATTTATTTATTTTTGAGAGAGAGAGAGAGAGACAGAGCACAAGCAGGGGAAGAGCAGAGAGAGAGGGAGACACAAAATCCAAAACAGGCTCCAAGCTGTCAGCACAGAGTCCGATGCAGGCCTTGAACTCACAAATTGTGAGATCATGACCTGAGCCAAAGCCAGCTGCTTAACCTACTGAGCCACCCAGGCGACCCCAAGTTATGGGCAATTTTAAGGCTCTTTATACATAGTGCAAACTGTCTTCTAAGAACATTGACTCAATTTCTCCCCCTACCAGCTGTGTCCCTATTCCTTCCCTAAACTGAGTGTTATCATCACCTTTAAAAATCTTTGCCAATTTGGTAGGCAAAATGATACCACAGTGTTATTTTCTTTTGCATTTCTTTAATAGTGAGGTGGAAGTTTTGAAATACATTTTTATTTGTCACTTGAGTCTTCTGACTGAAATGACTCTTAATGCCTTTTGGCCATTTTTTTTTTCTGTTATATTGTTAGTTTTTCTTACTAATTTATGTAGGCTCCTTATATACTAAAGATATCAATACTTTTGCAAACATTTTCTCTAATTTGTTACTTGACTTTTAATTTTTATAGTGATTTTCCATAAAAGTTAAAAATAACCACATTTAATTATCTCTTTGCTTTTGTTTCTTTCAGCATTTTATACTTAGAAAGTCCTTCATCAGCCAGAAGGTAGATACATATTCCTCGATATTAAGCCTTTATTTAATTGTAAAAGCAGTATTCTCTTAGGTAAAAAAAAAAAAAAGCAGGAGGCTAGGAGAAAATATTGTCATTTTTAAACTGCCCTGGGAAAGGCTCAATCCTGAGGCAGGGAAGGAAGGCATGGAAAACTTCTTGGCTTTCTGGTGGGGCCTGAACCCTGGGCAGAAGGGTGGCCAAGCAGTCTCTCAGACATGGAGGCAGCCAAGGGGCTAGACAGAAAAGGGCTCAGTTGGAGCTATCTGTTAAGGTGCATGGGCCTTAGTACTTGGGAGAGTAGTCTTGTCCTCAGTGTGGTCAGGATCCCCATGCGTGGATTGTGTCTTCTGTCAATCAAGCATCCTCCTCCTCAGGTTATACTACTTCCCGAAATTTGAGAACACTTCATAGGACTGTGTTTCTTTTCAATACAGTGATCAATCACCCTGCTTATTTGAATATGTGGCAGATGTGACTGATTCCATCCTACTTGAGAGAGGTCTCCACACAATATC
The DNA here is from genome assembly GCF_018350195.1 of Panthera tigris. Classification (NCBI taxonomy): domain Eukaryota; kingdom Metazoa; phylum Chordata; class Mammalia; order Carnivora; family Felidae; genus Panthera; species Panthera tigris. The sequence goes on from NC_056660.1 coordinate 123,854,164, forward strand.
TATTATGAAACAGGATGAGGCTCCAGCCAGATTATGCCATCCTGTTTAGAGAATATATTGCCAATAAATTCAATAGATGAAGGGTTGGGCATCAATCTCATCAGGTTCACGGACACATGACAACTCACTTTGGAGCAGTGTGAAATACTTCTTTACAACAATTGTGAAGACCAAGTGTTTTACTTCTTCTGACTGCCAACATGGAAAAAGAGATCCGGAAGAACGGGGAAAACATAAATTATTTTGCAGAGAAACGGAGTATATAGAAAACTCCTAACTAATACACACAGAGCCTTTGTGGGCAATCTGCAGTATCCAATTTCAGGTTATCTAACCTGTAATTCCTTTCTTATTTCTAAATTTCCGACAAACACAGCACACAAACACACCTTTACACTGTGATAGCTGAAAATATCAAAATGTGAAGGTGGAGGGCCAGGGCCCATGACTCAGAAAAAATTCATTAGAGGTGGTTGATGAGGTAGTGTCTGAAGAGCAGGAAATGATTGATATAAGCATGCAGCATTGGTTGAGATGTCAGTAAGGAATGATTTATAGGACATGTAAACATTCCTGAGAGAATTCCCAGAAGCATGTAGGGAGAACTTGATAAAAGACTGTCTTTCCTGAAGATAAATGGGTTGGGTATTAAAGTAAAGTATGACCTCACAGGTTGATGAAACTTGAGACATTTATGCTACATGAGCTACTTCTGAGTTATGTGTTCTGTGCCATGGATCTTAGGCTAATTACACCATGTTTTAAATATCATACATCTGGGGCACCTGGGGGCTCAGATGGTTAAGCTTCCCACTCTTGAATTTGGCTTCAGTCATAATCTCACAGTTCCTGAGATCCAGCCCCAAAACAGGCTCCATGCTGACAGCACAGAGCCTGCTTGAGATTCTCTATCTCTCACCTCTCTCTCTCTCCTCCTCCCCTGCTCTCTCTTTCTCTTTCTCTCTCTCTCTTAAAATAAATAAGTAAACTTTTAAAAAATAAATAAATATCACAGATCTAGAAAGTACTTTAATATCTAGGAGGACTAGTGCCTGCATATTTTCCCTCTCTCTCTTTTTTTAAATCACTGCCTTATTTTTCTTCCCTTTGCTTCAAACACTTTCTCTCCACTAGGAGAAGAAGCATAAGGAAGTCACAATTCCTACAAATGGTTAAAGCATTTATACCTATGAAACTTCTGAAAAATTCTACTAAGACAAGCTCACAGTTTCAGTGTGAAGGTACAGCTGCAGGCTGCAGAAAACAAAACAAAACAGAGGGCAGGATTTGGCCAATTGAGGCAACAAGTGAGTTAAGCTTTGGAGCAGGAACTAGATTCTCCTGGAGATTTTACTTCACTTTGAACTCTTGTAGGATCTTATCTTTTGTACTTTTTTTTCCTACCTTGGTTTTACTTTCTTCCCTGAGGCTTGAGGAACTGGATTTCCTTTGCTAAGTGTATGATAATGCAAACTGGGAAATATCCTATTTGGAACTGGTTGTGAAAGTATTTTAAAGTCGGTAAACTTTTCTCCAGCCCTCCTTTCTTAAATGTGTTGCTTTCTTCTTTTTTTTGGTTCATTCACCTTTTCTCTTCATGTAACTTCAGTCCTGTTACTGTCTTACCTGCTCAAGATCAATATCTGACCTTGGGAAAAGGTCTACTTTCAATGATCTACACTTCAATTTTAATTAAAGTCATCATGTTAACCATCTCCAAGTCCTGAGACTCATGTGCAACTCAAGAATTTTTCCCAGGTGTTACAAGAATTTCAGGTATAGGAGAGTAGGAGGTGCTTCTTGGGATTTACCTGAAGTTAAGATAAGTAAGTGGCTAATTTTGCACTTCAACAGAAGAGGGCAAAAAACCCATACATAGCATGTAAGCCTTTTACTTATTTTCAATAGTCTTGTTTGTTGTTATATTATTCTTGTATTTCCATTGAATCAATGCCTAACCAAAACAAAGATTAGATAAGCAGTGTAATTGAAAAGCTCTAATAGTGATGATGTACGAAAAGTTCTTTGTTTAGAAGAGGGGGGTACAAGGAGGGTACAAGTCTTCTTTCATTGCTGACTACCTCTGGGATAAGTCTCTTCCCCTTTCTGGATCCAGCTTCTTTTTCCTTGCCAATGTATTTTTAATGGTTGGGAAAAAAAGAAAAACCTGAAAAATGTCACATCTAGTTCTGAATACAAAACTTGTCTTACGCTCTTGTCTGGATAACAAGAACTTACAGACTTTATGACATAATCCAGGAATGATGAAAAAAATAAGACTTACTGTTAAGAAATAAAAAGTGCATATATAGCAGGAAGCTGACATACAGAAAGCCTTCTGAGAACATTTAGCAAAAAGTGGAAAGTCTGACAATACTGTACAGTCACAGCATTTCTTTCCATAACAATGATTTTTCCTGCCCTGACTAAAATAGAGCAGTTTTTATTGTCACAAGCACATGTGTGAATATTACCGGCAGTCAAGGATATAGTCATATAGGATAACCCCTTAACCATGTTCTTTATTTTAAGATAAAGAGAAGATGGCTGTTAGTTCCCAACACTTTGAGTTGCTACCAATACCTGTCGTCCACATCCAGAGCCTGCAGGTTGCACTCAGGCACTCTCGCCAGTTCGTTAATAATGTCGCTGAAGCCTGCTGCTGCGGCAATGTGCACACATGTCTTCCCACTCTCGTCATCATAGTTGATTATGGATGGACCCTGGTGGTGGCTCAGGATGATGGAACACAGAATTCTATTTCCACTCTGGAGGAGAGAGTCAAAGGAAGCTCATTATGTATCATCCAGTGCTCTTCCCGGTCTATGAATGTTAAGATAAAATGCAAAGAAAAAAATGCAAAAAGAAAAAGAAAGGAAAGGAAAACTAAAAAGGGGAGTAAACACATTTTAACAAACCCTCCAACAAACTCCCACTTGCCTCTTGTCACTGGAAGGATTTTTGTTTCCCATAAGAGCTAAATTGTCTTCCATCATTAGCCAACTAACAAGGACTTAAATTAAATACAGGTGTGACTGACATGGGGGGGGGGGGGGGGCTACCTAGACAACAACTGGTTCATCAAATCTATTTTTTGTTTTTTTTTTCCCCAACTAGGGCAGAGGTTGGCCCCTGAGAAACCAGAAAAGTGAAAAAAATTTTTAAACAATGATTTTTTTAATGTTTATTTATTTTTGAGAGAGAGAGAAAAAGAGAGGCAGAGAGGGAGGCAGAGAATCCGAAGCAGGCTCCATGTTGTCAGCACAGAGCCCAATGAGGGGCTCAAACCCATGAACCCTGAGATCATGACCTGGGCCGAGACTGGACCTTAACTGACTGAACCACCCAGGTACCCCAGAGTGAATTTTAATGTTAACAAAATGACCAGGATGAGTACTTGCTGGTGGCAAAATGATGACCAAGATGATCCAGTAATGATCAGATTGCTACAAACTGCATGAAATTTAATATCCAAAAATCCTTGGTGAAAGTAAATGGATCATAATTAAGTAGTTAGTCAATAAGAAATCAACAAATATGAGAAAGAAAGAACTTCAGGCAACCATCTAAATTGGGTCCATCTCTGTGTAGATCTATAATAAACTTTTCATCCTATCTTTGAAAGGAGGCTATTCTATACTTTTTTAAGTAGCCCGTCCAAGTCTTAAAAGTTACCAATTCTTCCTTGATAGTGTCCTATATCTCTTCAGCTTGCACAAATAGGTAAGTAAAATCTGTGCATATTACTGGTGTTGAATACCTTTCATTGACCTGAAAAAAAAAAACTGCATGAGCGTTTACAGTTTCAAATGACAATAAATTTTCATTGGCCAATGAAAGAGATTCTCATTTTATATCATACAATAGAAACTCTAATCCTTCAGATTCTCCTGATATCTCTGGAAAGATTATAAAACAATCCAAATAATTCATTAGCATTTTAATTTTCTGATTGAGTCCACAGAAAGACCCTGTAACTCCATGCACTAGGACTTATGGGTAGAATGGAGGTCCCTAGGAGGATTAAGAGCAGGTTAAGGAAATAGAGGAGCAAGGTATAGTTCTGGAAGCCCAGAGCTGGACCACAAGCTAGGGTCAGAGACCTGGGCAAGAAACAGAGTTGGATTTTTAAAAAGCTGCAGTTTTGATATACTTCAAATGCTGTTCAACGGCTACCTCCTGATACATTGTTCCGTGTAAAATTTCCTGTTGGTCTTCTTCACGCTGTGTTATCCTGTTTATTTGACCCCACGGCTGGAGTCAGTTTTCACAATTCCATGGAACAGCACTCATTCATTTCACCTTTCCTCTTCCTTTCCCTCCCTTGTCTCTGCATTCTCGGCTCTCCGGATTTCCCATTACTCAGCTTGTTGCTGGCTCACAATGGGCAATTACACTGTGAACCCTGGAAATGTGCTTGCACTGTATGAGAGAGGGCAGCTGACATGAGTTCTACAACCTCTTGCAGGACAAGGGCCAGGGGCCCTCACAACTCTCAACTCTGAGGTGCAGGAAGAGAGCTGAGTGGGCATTAAATGCTGCAACCAGGGCCAGATACATAATGTGTGAGGCTCAGGGCAAAATGAAAATGTGGAGTCCCCTGTTGATATGGCAGGAAAGAAGCTCAGTCCTTTCTTCTTGGTGTCTTTCTTGACATGGCACAGTGATTTTTATTTGCTATTTATTATTGTGCTCCTTTGGGCTGGAGAGTCTTACTACTAGAGCAAACCCTCACAGGTTCCTGGGCCTTCCTCTTGTAACCTGGCACATGCTTGATCCTGACCCTCCTCAGGTCTGTGTCCAGATCCCTTGCCAGGAGGCTGAGAGTTTGTCCTAGAGAGGTGGGGAAGCAGTACTGTGTGAGCCATGGTACCAGTGTCCTTTCTGACTTCACTTACAAAACAAAAATTCAAAGATAAAATTAATGAAAATTTTCAGATGGCGGCCACAGAGCATTATACCCCAAGCACAGGGATCTCTTTTGAGCATGGGACCCGCTTTGGCTATACTGGTCACAGGCCCATAAAGTGGTTCCTACCCTTAAGCTTCTTCCTGCTCTTCCTCTCATCTTCCCTCTTATATCCTCTTGCTCCTTCCATCCTTCCTTTGTCTATAACAACTTTTACATTATTTGGATCAATTGATGAAGTTCTATGGCAGGCCTGTTGCCAGAAGTTGTTTACACTGAACACATCCAAGCTTCTGTGCCTGCTTTATCAATTTTTCTAAGATTCCTTCACCTGATGTTACTTAAACATATTTTGAAGGAGTCTAAAATACATTTAAAACAATCAAGAGCACCCCACCCCCAACATGCACACCTTTTAAAAAAGTACCATTTGAGGGAGAAAACAGAAGCAAAGAGCGTCAGTTCAATGTATTTATTTTGTTTATAATTTCCTGGAACAGCAAAAGAATTCAGGTTGCCAAGGTGATTCAAAGGGCAAAGTGCCCTGTCACAATTCTCTCTTTGTGTGAAAGGGGGAGTGTCAAGCACAGATAGAAAAAACAATACCCATCTCCTCACCCTGTGTCTTCCTCCCTCCTCGCCTGACCCTCAGAGCAGTCATTTTTGGAAGTCACACTGAAATTGTGTTGCTTCCCAGGACTCTGCACCAGCCTATTCTGGACCCTGACCAGGCAGGCCCAGTCAGCAGTGCCCCTGAGGACTGAAGTGTCACACAGCTTCTCTAGATGAGAAGCTTATCTCCAACCTTATCCTTTTCCTCCAAAATATCTTCTATCCTGAATTTTCCAGGCAAGGCCTTTGCCTCTATACCTAGATCTCACTTCTACAACATTGTCACTGTATTTCCTTTTCTTAACGTTTTTTTTTTTTTTTTTTTTTTTGAGACAGAGAGAGACAGAGCATGAACAGGGGAGGGGCAGAGACAGAGGGAGACACAGAATCGGAAGCAGGCTCCAGGCTCTGAGCCATCAGCCCAGAGCCGGACACGGGGCTCGAACTCACGGATCGCGAGATCGTGACCTGAGCTGAAGTCGGACGCTTAACCGACTGAGCCACCCAGGCGCCCCAGTATTTCCTTTTCTTTAAGAAGAAGGTGCTCCCAGGAATAAGGGTGATAGCTACTTTTACTTTGTGTAGACTTTGTGTGCCTGGCACTGTTCTAAGCATTGTCACATGCCAGCTTATTTAATCCTGGTAAGAACCCTGTGAAGTAGGTACTCCTATGATCCCCATATTGTAGAGCAGAATATGGAGGCATGTGGGAATCAAGTAACTTGGCCAGGGTGACAGTCAAGAAGGGACATGGCCAGGATGGACAGCCTGTCTGCAGAGCCCTTGCACTTCACCACTACACCATTCTGTCCCTGAGAAAAGGAACGGTCTGTTTATCTGATCCTTCATGTTCATACTGGGGAAACAGAAGTAAAAATGCCTGCTTAGACTGCAATGTCAGAAGCAATGATGTGTGCCTGGCCAAATGAGACCTTTCACAAAGTGAAACATGAGGTGCTTTTAAAGCCTTTGCTCAGAGGGTTGCCATGGTACACCCCCACAGGAATTTGAGGGGCTCAAGAGAGCACTAGTCTATGAGCTGGGGCCTCAGGCTCAGTGGTTTCCTGGTGACAGCATTTCCTTCTTGGCAAGCTGGCCATGTCAGCCAATGGTAGGCTCCAGGCCTGGGAGGCCAGAGAGGGTTACAATGACCAAGGAGCACCAGGATAGAAGGAATGGGGTGGTGCTTAGAAGAGCCCTCAGGAAGAATGGAGAGTGGGATTCCTTTCATTAAACAGGGGAAGTAACAAACTGTACAGATCCTATTCTTATGGAGCTCTGGAATTCTGCATTGAGTGGCCAGATGTGGACTGTGGATTTATTTGTTTTCTGTTGTATTTGTTTTGTTTCTGTCCATGGATAATCCATACAGTTGCCTTCATGTGCTCTGAAAACTGCTGGGAACTACCAAGTGCTAGTCATTTTCACTTTACACCTCGTGAGAGAGGGTTCATAAGAGGCTTTGTGTGATATAATTATTTATAAGAAATGTATATATAGTCATTCAGATAACCAAAATATATTTCTCAGATTCCTGAAAATGCTTCAGAACGATAAAGGTGAAATGAGTGTCTTGTTATTAATGAAGGTGACTTTTTGACCCCACCCAAGGGTGGGGCTGATAGCCAAGAGGACCAACCATGTGATTAGAGGGTTGGAACTGCCATTATCCCCACCCTAAAACCTCCAGAGAGGGGAGAGGGGCTAGAAGTAGAATCAGCTGACAGCCCACGACTTAGTTAAATCATGACAATGTAATAATGCCTCAAAAACTTTTTTAGTTCTTTTTCAGAGCTTCCATGCTTGGGGAACCAGAAGGCTTCCATGTGCTACCAAGCCAGGCCTCAAGGTCCATGAGGATAGAAGTTCCTTTCTTTTGGACCTTACCCTATGTATCCCTTCAACTGGCTATTGACTCCTATGCTTTATCACATCCTTTAATAAAATGGTAAATGTTAGTGTTTCCCTGAGTTCTGTGAGCTGCTCTAGAAAATTAATCAAATCTGAGGAGGTCAGTGGAACTTCCAGTCTTTAGCTGGTACATCAGAGGCACAGGTAACAGTCTGGGGCTTGAGATTGGCATCTGAGGGGCAGCCTTGTGGGACTGAACACTTAACCTTTGGAGTCTGATGCTATATCCAGAGATATCTGTCTGTCTGTCTGTCTGTCTGTCTCTCTCTCTCTCTCAAAAATAAATAAACATTAAAAAAAGAATTTTGCTATAGGCAGATGGCTAAAAAACATTACAATATTCTTACTGTAGACCTTTTTTATTCTAGGTGACCTTCCAAAGAGTCTTTGTGGAAGATTTTGGACTAGTTTTTATTACCACATGTCTGGGGAATAAGCTCTATGGTGGCTTCTTCTTGGAGGGCACTCCAAACACCTTCCTTCTTTTGGAAGCAGTGGCATATTTGCATCACTTATCCCATGATGGTGATTAGATAAATCATCGCTAGGGTTGTAGATCATACAGCCCTCTTAAAGGTGAGAAGAACTAGCCCATCAGTTAAGCTAGAGCCAGATATGTCAGGCTGAGAATGAAGCTCCAAGGAAAGATCTACTCATCTACATGAGGTGAACATTTGAGAGTTGAGAGTCTAGGGCTAACCAGATTAAAAAAAAAAAAAAAAAAAAAAAAAAAAGGTGCCTAACAGCCTAGCTCAAAGTCTGGAACTATCTTCATGGTTAGCCCTTTGGACCCAGGCTTTACTGCTTGGCCTGACTCCGGAGGCCACTATACCCCAAAGCCTGGGGCTAACTCTCGTGGAGAGCTAGTACAAGACAGAAATTGGAGGGATGGGGCATGAGGCATGGTGACCCTCAGCTGCTGAACTACTTCATTTCATAGGTTTTCTGATACTTTGGAAAACAAACAAACAAACAAACAAACACAAAACACAAAACACACACACCAAAAAACTATAGGAAAACAAACTACTATAGTATAGGAAGCAAAGAAACAAACAAAAAACAAAAAACAAAACTCCTTTCTTGCTCTGTTAATGTGTAGAAAGGGGTTAAATCCCACTTTTGTCTGATAAGATGAAGGCCTCCAGGATATCTCTACCCTGTCCTTGCTAAATGTTATGACTAGGGATCTTTCTGCTGAAATGAAGCCTAGCAGAGAGTAATACTCAATAAATATTTACTGAGCAACAAATAAATAAATGAGTAAAACAAGCCTTACAAGCTACAAGCAAAGCCAAACAGAATACCCATCCTTTTTAGCTTCTCTGTCTTCTCCTCATTGTCTTCTTTCTTTTACTATTTCACTTGTGTTCACTCCTAGGTGAGTCCCTGTTATTTTCTCCTTTTACTGCATCCCTTCCTCACTATAACCAAGCACTGGGGAGCTGACACATGTGGCCACTTAAACTTAGGTTGCCCTTCAAGACTTCAGTTTCCTAAGCAGGTTGGCCTTTGCTCCCAGAATGATGGATTTTGCAAATATTTTCTTTGCTTACTTTGGGCTTAGTGGCTTTGTAGTCTTCCTGGGAATCATATGGCCTGGGTGCCTACGTGGGCACTGGGTGTATCTGGTCAAATGACAACCTCCTTGTGCACTAGTTTCTTTACTCGTGAATTGAATAGTGGGATTACATGATTTACTTTGGTCCCTTGCAGCGCTGAGATTCTCTCACCTTAGGAATTAGACCCCACTGGTATATGACACTTATCCATTGTTATTCTGAATATATTTAGGGTAAAAGTATATTTATAAGACTTTGATTCAATCCAGAAGGCTGACCACAGGTCTTCACTACAGGAAGGAGGAGGATTCCATATTGGACCAACTGGACCAAACCAGTCTCAAGCACTAGAGGCTTAAAGGTTATATTAAAGAGCTATTAGGGTGTGTGTGTGTGTGTGTGTGTATTTAATTTCCTTAACCACATAAGTACATACTGAATGAACAAACATGAAATAGTTGTTTTTTATTATCATAATTCTTTTCTTTCTACCCTCCCTTGAAAAATGCACTGAAAGAAAAGTAATTCTGAGGAAGATTCCAAATAAACACATTTTCTAGTAAGCAGAGGAGGGAGCTAGTGGCAAGATTTGAGGGACAGTAGATACTTGCCACCTTCACTGACCAGCCATCATATCTATGCTAGAAATCCTATGATTAGAAAAACCTCCCTGCTATTAAGACTTGTACATTCCTGCAAGACTCAGTTAAGGTAACAAATGGTATTATAAAGAAAGAACCCAATAAGCCATTAATCTCATTGATTTGAGATGGGTAAGTTTATTGGACAGAATTCAGTGAAACCTCTTGGAGGACCTAAGATTCACAAAGATCTGTTCTGGGTCTTGAGACACATCTACCTGAATAAGGCACAATACCTTTAAGCACACAGTCTAGAAGGAAAGAATCAGGCATCCCATTGCCTACGCCACCAGTCCTAGATGTTTAAGAAAGCACTAAATGTGCAACTTGGAGGGAACAATTCTGGAAGGGAGCTTAATAAAGAAGGTGGCATTTAGTTAGGCCTTCAGGAATAAGAAAGAATATGTAGAAATTCTTCAAGTGGAAGGGATGATGTGGGGAGTGCAAGAAGGATTTCACCAAAAGAGAAGAACGTGATTAAGGTGGAGACAGAATGAATCTCTGGGAGTGGGTAGGGGGTGGGGAGTGGTTGCTCACAACAGTAGGTGTTAGCCCAGGGAGTTTGTTCTGCACCAAAAAATGGAACTCTTTGAAGGTTTTTAAGCCAAAGACCAACAGTGACCATAACTGTTTTGGTGGGATAACAGTTGTATTCATACATTCCTTTGGGATTTGTTGAAAGAGCACTTGGTGGCAATGTGAGAACAGAATGGAGAAGAAAAGGGCTGAAAGTAGGAATACAAATACTGAAACTGTTCAGGTGAAAGATGGTAGAAACCTGAGCTAAGGAAGTGATGGCAGGTGTACAAAATTGTCTCTACTTGCTCTTCCAGGCTTACCCTCCAAACTTTTTCCATCCTGCTCTTTACTTTTTAGCCTGTATGAATTGCATCAAATGGACTCCTTTGTTTTCCTGTTGGGTTTGGCCAATGAGTGGCACTGACAGGAGATGGGTGTAGGAGGACAGAGACTGAGGTGTTTATCATTCAGTTCTCTCTCTGCCAGGCCACAGTTTGTTCATTCCATCAAAGGCTACCTGTACTGTCCTGGGACCTCTCCTACAGCTCTAGCTTTTTCTGTCTTAGTAACCGCTCCCTTCCATGCCCTCTTAGGCCCAGATGCCCTAATGGCAACGTACTGTGGTATGGAAATAGCCTCTTCATGACTCCCTACCAGATTTATCCCATGCAAATGGGCTGTTTCCTGGTACAACCATGACCTATACAGTGGGGATAGAAAGTAGGTAACAGAGATGTGGGAACGGAGGAGGTAGAATTGAGGAGTCTTGATAATGAAGGGACAGTGAAGGGAGATAAGAAAGGAGGGTTCATGGACCATGCAGAGGCCTTTTGGCTTGGGCTACCAGGAAGATGGGAGTGTGGCAGGAAGGAGAGATCACGGGTTCAGTTTGGACATGACCAGTTTGAAGTGTCTGGGAAATGATGTAGAGAGGCCCAGGAGAGCTAGAAATATGAGTCTAGAGTTCAAGAGAGATGTCAGATGGAACTCACTGAAGGTTTTTAAGCCAAGGACCAACAGGGGCCATAACTGTTTTGGTGGGATAACAATTGTATTCATACATTCCTTTGGGATTTGTAGAAAGAGCACTTGGTGGCAATGTGAGAACAGAATGGAGAAAAAAAGGGCTGAAAGTAGAAATACAAATACTGAAACTGGTGAGAATGTTCTGATGGGAATGATAGCTGAAGCGACAGGCTTTCTGAGGAACAGAGTGAGAAAAAGACTGGGAACTGAATTTCTGCCTTGTGGAGGAGAGACACCCGTGTGGACTCCTGATAAATCGGTGTCCTCACATGCTCTGAAGGGACTGAGATGCCATCAAGAGAGACTGGATGGGGTCAGGGCTCTGCTCAGTGCTAACCAAGACAGAGGCAAGCACCAGGGTCTCCTGGGAAGACAGGAGGGGCGAATGAGGGCAGTGGGCCCACAGGAGGGCACCACCAGTTACCAAGAGACCTTAGAGTTGGGGCAGAAGCCCAATTCCAGATCACTTCACGGACCTAATGTTTCCAATCTTTCCTGCCTTGGTTAATCTGGGTCGAATACAGAGGCTTTATTATTTCAGAGTGCTATAGCTTTAAATGTGGTCTCATGTGGTCCAAGAGAAGAGCAGGAAGTTCAGGGAAAGGAATAAATGACAAAGGGAAATAGACTCATTCATGTGGAAAAACTGTAAATGGAGCACAATGCTGGTCCTGTACTATAAATTAACAAGAAGTCTAAAGCAGGCAAGTGTCATCGTGGTTTCAGCTGACATTTGGAATTACCCTTAGCCTTCTTTGCAGAGTAAAGGCCAGGACGCACCACTTCTGAATTCCACTGCTAACCACAAGGAGACAGAGGGTGCACGGTTTTCCCACAACTGTGATTCTTAACCTTTTGGGGGGTAGTTACTGATCCTCACTGAGGAAGTGAAGAAAGTCATGGATGCCTTCCTCAGAAAAAAGTGTGCTAGCATACGCTCACACTCACACATAGCATATTTCATACAATTGTAAGGGTTTTAGAAGGAACCTGCCTTGTTAATCTTTTTACACCCAATGCCAGATACACGGTATGTGCTCAAGAAATATATATTAAGCAGTTGAGTCAATAAATGAGTGACACGATATGCTTATACAAAATCATGGTCAAAAATGCAAATATCTTATGTAGGAGTAGCTAAGGTTTTAGTGCCCATTAATATGAATTCATTTATCATAGTGTTTTTGATGGGGTTTTGGAGTGATGGGGGTCTGGAGCCGACCAGAATTCCTGAGATGTCTTTGGTGCAAAAAAGTTATTAAAGCACCGGACAGGACCTGTGGGCATAAAGAGCTGCACTGGGGTTGTGAAGAGTGACTGGTTATACGCTCTGGAGTTGGGGGAGATAAAGTCAAGAGGAAGTTTCTTAAAGGGATTTCCATGTGCTAAAGAAGACTCACAGATTACTGAAGCCTTAGCTATTGTCAGGCTAAGGTTGTTTTTCCCTCTAGCAAATCATTATCAATAATAATAGGGAGTTCCTGGAGATTAGGCTACTGATAAGATTGCCTTTCTTCTTGTAATTTACTAAGATATTTGTAAACTGATGGAGACTCAGGTCCTTTGATCTCTATCAGTTCAACTATTTGTTCTCAGTCCTTTCCTTTGTTCTTGGTCAGCCAGCAGTGCCTGAGGAATATCACACATATTCCACCTGTGGGGGTGGGGGGAGGAGAGGGGGTTTGTGAGGTGTCAGCTTACCTTATGCTCCCTCATCAGTTTTCAACCCTACGTGCATATTGCGGTCTGCTGGGATGAAGCAAAGCTTTAAAAAATATGGATGCCTGGGCTCTACTCCAGAAAAACTGACTGAAAATCTAAGGATGTGAGGCTTGGGTATCCAATATTGCTTAAAAGCTCTTCAGATGATTTTAAAGTGCAGACAGGACTGCAATCAATGTAGCAGGTTAAAAGCTATATCATCTAGTAGGGAGAAAGAATATGATGATGTGGGTATGATAACTAAGCTGTTGTGGAAGAAATCAGGAACCATAATAAAAATGGTTATCTATTCCAATTACCTAGCACATTACATAGTGCTGTCATATGCACAATCTCATTCATACCCCAAAGATACACTGATAGTTAAACCAAGAAGGTATTGGTGATTTTCCTCAGATCAAAACCATGTCTGTCAATACAAACAGATTTTCTGACTTTTCATTTTGCCAAACTGCCTCTTAGAGGGTGAGAGCAAGGGTTCCCACCCCTGAAGAGTCCAAATTAGAAGATGTGGAGGGGGGGTCTGGGGACCTATAATTTTACAAGCATTGCTGATGATTCCATTGCACGTGCAGGACTAGAGCAGCAACTCTAAATTGGGGGTGGGGTGGAGGAAGTGGGAGCAGAGATGTGAACCCCATCAGAAATCTGTGGGATTAAAACTCAAGTATGATGAGGATGAATACAGGAAATGCTTGATTTGGATACCACTTTCACATCAGCTGAGCATCAGCACACATGGTTGCCCAACCAGAGGACAGCACCCCGGGGGTCAGGGTGGGAGATTAGATACTGAAAGTATGTAGGTGGATGCTACAGGCAGGTGGGGATGACAAAATAAGTTTTGCTCACTTCACAGTTTTGCCCAGGGCTGGTGCTGGTACAGAGTAACTGAAGCCAGAGTTGGAGGGACAAAACCAGAGCAGTTTCCAAATCACTTCTGTTTGCCTCTTCCCTCAGGCCTGAAAGTGCCAGGTGCCCATCTCTGGTATGCTTGGCATGTGAAACAACTGAATGTAACCGCCATCAAAACAGGCAGAAACTCCTCTTACAAGGATCCTGGCAGCAGTATGGCAAGAGTGCCTTATTGAGCTGGTGAAGATAAACAGTGGAGGTGTCTATGCTTGGGTATCATAAGACAGAAAAGGCTAGCAAGTTTGTTGAAATGATGCATATTACTGCTCTCCTCTGAAGGATGGAGGAAATGACTCTTAGTTGATCATTCCTCTTGCAAATAGAAAGCCCGCCAATAAATGTTAGCCATGATCATTCTTTCACCTTAGTCTCACTTTCCCCCTCATTGGGCTATAGATTTCTTGGGCCTATTCTGATTTCTTCAGTCATGTGTACTGATATAGACTGCCTTTTGTGATCATGAGGTAGCATTATAAGGCATGATTTTCATTGCTCAGGACAGAATTCAGGGTCATCTGGAATAACTCTGCTTTGGAGGATTTGGAAGGAAGAAGAGAGTTATGGTTCAAAGACTTTGAAGAGATTTTCCTAGTATATCTTTGAAGGTTTTTCCTGGTGTGCTGTGAGCTACTAAGCAAGCATGTGGATGGAGAGAGCAAGAGAGCAAGGGAGAGAAGTGTTATGTGTCTGCTTACATGTATGTGTGCATGTGTGTGTGCGTGTGTGTGTGTGTGTGCATGTCTGTATATAACATCCAAAGCAGGCTGTCTTCCTCCTCTGTATCTTGGCGTGGTTTCTTCTCCACAAGTGATGCACTCACATCTTCCAAATGGACAGGTTTGCTGTTGCCCCTCTGGATATGAGGGATGGGAGGAGTGCAGAAAATCTTACTTGCTCTAGCACACTAATAACCTCCATATCACTGCAGTGGCTGTGCCTTTGATAATTCCATCTTTCAGTTCTGACATACTCAGAGAACTGTTAACATTGCTTCACACCATCTAAACTTGAGACAAGTTTGCTGGCCAATTTCTCACCTGGACTGCCCAGTGCAAAGCTGTTTTAAAGTCTTTATCCACAAGAGTGGGGTCTGCTCCTTTCTTCAGCAGCATTTGGGTGTGTTGAGGCCGGTTGTGGAAAGCTGCCCAGTGAAGTGGTGTCATTCCCTATAAAACCACAGTCAGAAAGGGGAGAGGTGAGCAGAGGCTATCAGGAAGGAAAATGGAACTCACATTGTCTCCTCAGGCCAAGGGCCATCACCACATAAGTTGGTTGCTGCCTGTCAGTTCATTCATTCCTTAAGCCATTCAATCAACAGATATTTACTGAGTTTCTGCTTTTTGCCAGGAAAATAAGTGTTGAAGATACTGTAGTGAATTAGATAAAGAAGATCCTTGCCCTCATGGGAATTGCAGTGTGGTAGAGGAAGACAGATAACAAATGCAAATGAGCAAAAGGATTTTCCAGATTGTGCAATGCTATCAAGACTGCAAATGGGGTACTGTGAGAGAGTAATTGTGGAGTTATTGACTATTCTACATGGGCCTCTATGAGCTAGGCTGGGGAAAACAGAACAGCAAGCACCAAGCCACAGAGGCAACCACTTGTAACTGGGGTCACGCTAACCTGCCATATCCCACCGCAAGGAGTTTTACTGCAATATCTCCAGTGGCTACAACAGAGACTAGATAAATAGCTGTTGAATAAAAGAAGGAATGGAGTGGGAGAGATATCCACGTGAGATGAGTCTGGAGAGGGAGGCAAGGCTGATCCTGGGAATATGGGTTGGGGATACCAACTCTGAATAAAGCATTCACAGTTTATTCTAAAGTCACTGCAAAGACACTGAAGGGTTTTAAACCAATGTTGACATGATCTGACCTCCATTGTTTAGAAGAAACCACTCTGTGGTAGCTTGGATGAACCTATATGGTGAATCCCAACTTCTTTTAGAGTTTAAGGTCACACACTTTAGTCATCATTTAATAATAAAATGAGCTTATGCTTGGAAATGGTAACCAAGAGGAACCAGTATTATTTGGGAGTGTACTGTGAAAAGATGGCCTCTTCTCCTTCCCCACACCTCTCAATTACACAAAATATATCTAAAATGACTCTAGATTAAGATGACTGGTAAAGGAGATAAAGGGGTATGGGCATCTTTAAAGTTCTTTTTATAGTCATCTCTGCAGATAAATAAAGATATGAGTCTAATATTTATTGATCCAAAGACTTTTATGAATTCTTATGTATATTATTTCACTTAATTCTCCAAACAACATTCTGAACTAAGTACTATGGGGAAATCTGCTATGTGTTCACCAAACTCTATTTCCTCTCCCTCCAAGCCACCACACTGGGTACATTCCCCAGCCTTCCAGCAGATGGATATGGCCATAAGACTGAGTCCTGATCACTGCAATGTGGACAAAAGGGGTGGCCTGCATAGAAAACAAAACCCACGTGGTCTTCCATACCTTCTCTCTTTCCTCATTCAACGAATGCAGAGGACAAGGCTAAAGAAGATGCTAGAACCACATTTAATTATGAAGCCCAGGACCCTGACTGTTGAGGGGGAGTAAGCCTACCTTGTTGACCAGTATTGGACTACGATTCTAAATAAATAAGCTTTTGTGGCAACTGAGTGGCTCAGTTGGTTAAGCGCCCATCTTCGGCTCAGGTCATGATCTCACATGAGCCCCAGGTAGGGCCTCTCTGCTGTCAGCACAGAGCATGCTTCGTATCCTCTGTTCCTCTCTCTCTGCCCGTCCACTCATTCTCTCTCTCTCTCCCTCTCAAAATAAATAAGTAAACTTAAAAAAAAAAAAAAAGAAGTAAGATTTTACTGTATTAGGCCACTGAATTTTTGAGTTAATTGCTATAGCAGTTGACCAACGTTAACAGGTACCACTGTCCTTCTCATTTTATAGAAGAGGAAGCCCAGCTCTAGAGAAGTTCCCAAGTCTGTGAATGAACACGGAACTGAATCTAGGGTTTGAGGTTTGTGGGGAGCTGGGATTAGAATGTTAATCCCCTTGGGGCACCTGGGTGGCTCAGTTGGTTGAGTGTCTGACTTCGGCTCAGGTCATGATCTCACAGTTCATGAGTTCGAGCCCCGTGTCGGGCTCTGTTCTGACCGCTCAGAGCCTGGAGCCTGCTTCAGATTCTGTGCCTCCCTCTCTCTGCCCCTTCTCTGCTCATGCTCTGTCTCTCAAAAATGAATAAAAGTTAAAAAAAAAATTAAAAAAAAAGAATGCTAATCTCCTTGACCAGGTTGAAAATTCTAAATCATTATATTACAGTTTACTTTCAAGCTATAGGTGACATACAAGTGAGTCTCCCGGTATATTCTTGAGGATATTTTAAGAAATTGGTTCCATATGGAAAAGAATGCTGATACTACAGCAGTGGAACTTCTTGTTATTATTCTGACAGCTGAATATTTGCTTGGGATTTAGAATAACTCAATGCATTTCAAAAAGCCCTCTTCATTATAAAATTGACCCACTGGAACTAGAAATCTGGGCTCAAGGGAATCAGATTATTCTTATTATGCATGGATTTCCCCTTCCCAGTGCTGATTACTTTTTGCTTCAGAGTCATTGGCTTAATCATAAAGGGCTATCAGTATCCAGCGTTAAAAGACATCAAAGGAAATTTTAAGTCACTCGAGTGTAAACTTCATTAGGGTAGGTCCTTATCCAATGTCTCAATACCTGGAGCTTAGAACAGTGTCAGGAACAGTGTAGATCGTAAGTAGTCAGTAGTTACTTAAAATGGATGTCTTAATGGTCCTTGATTGAATTTTTTGCTTTTGTAATATCTAGCTTTGCTTTTAAAAATTATATACATTTTTAAAGAGGCAAAACACTTCTCCTTTACAGAAAATGAACTTTTCTGATATGGTCATTGTTACTAACTCTTTGACTGAAACCTGGTAGAATTTTTGATGAGTTCTCCAAAAGGTAGATGGCAATCACTGAGTGTATATGAGAACTCTGTGTGAAATGTCGTTATGAATTAAATGGTGATCATGCACTGCTAATCATTATCTCCTAAACAGAACTGCTAAGCTTCAAGAGTTATTTCCTTAAAACAACACCACCCCCCTGCCAAAAAACCCTTAAAAGCCCAACTTCTGCATGTTTTGGTAGAGTGAATGGGGTGGGGAGGAGCATTACCATTTTTTATATACCTACTTCCTGTCAAGAAATTTATATATATATTACCTCATTGAATATTTATATACATATATAATCCTAAGAGGTAGGTATTTTTAGGCCCATTTTACATTTGAGGAACCCAAAACACAGGTTAAGTAATTTGCCTAAGGCCATGGGCACGTGCCATAGTTGAGATTCAAATCCAGGTCTCTCCAACACTGGAGAATAACATTCTTTACACACATCAGGCAGGTAGGCTTTCATTTTGGAAATGAGGTCAAATGTTGGAAATTCTTTTCTTTGTGATTTTAACACCATTCAGGGTCTTCTAATTTTCTGGAATGGTGGTTTTCATTAGAGTACATGTTGCCATCCTATATTATTTGTTTCATTTGGCATTGCCCCTAGGCTCTTACTAAATACACAGCTGGCAAGTATTTATTTTTGTAAGGTATTGAACTATGTATTTTCTCCCACCCCCTTCCCCCACCCTAGAATTTGGTGATCATCTGAATGACTCTAAATCAAGACTTTAATCATTCCATTCCTTCTTGAAATAACAATTACACACACACACACACACACACACACACACACACACACACACACACACTGTTTATATCACAGTATATAACATTCGGTTAAGTCAAGGGAACTTTTCTGTTGCTATTTTTTTTCAACTGGGCTAATGAGAAATAAAAGTAAATCCTCTCATAGTAATAAGAAAACCAAAACTTTCAAAATCAGCTTCAGTGCAGCCGCTGGTATTGCACAACATACTTCGTTTAGGAAAGTATACTTTTTTCTTACAACTGCCTCCTTCTCTTTCCTCCAGCTTCTGTTGAGCCAGCAGGCATCAGAGTTGTGTTATGTTAAGGGGTTGACTTCAGTCTCAGAGGTTGGTGTCTGCACTGAGTGGTGACAGGTCATGGTTCAGCTGTAATGCACTTAAAGGCAGAGGCCGTGGCTTATTTGATGTGGTATGCCCATAGCACCAAGCACACAGTAAGTGTTCAAGAAATATCCACAGGAAGAATTAGTGGATTACTGGTTATCAAGGCTCCCTTGGACTCATGGAAAGCATAAAACACCAGGGTCTGTTGAATGCAAGCCAGCCATCTATGTCCAAACTATGGAGACCTTTTCTACCAGCTGCTTTCTGGAATTTCACTGAGGACTCAATGGGGCCTTGGAAGCATCTAGGAGCTGAAAAGCTAGGAGTCACTTGTAGACATGTTGCAACAAATGCCCAGATGGCCCTGGCGACAGGAGAACCCCACTTTCTTGGAAAACAGAAAGTATTGGCTCAATGGCTGAAAAGTAACTCATATTCAGTTATGAGCACAGCTCTCCAGAATGCTTTGAAGGGAAATGTTAAGTTTTAGTTGGCTTAGAATCCATTCTGAGACTGCTGATAGGATTGAATGAATGTCCTAACTGTTGGATGGTAGCAGGGTTGCTTTGGAGCAGTGCTGTTATGAAGATGAGTAATTCTGTGCCTTGAGCCTGTATCACTGAAATTTTATTTAAGGGCTTATAAGTCCTAACAGTGTCTCAGAACTTTTTTTTCCCCCAAAACCACCATAACTTCTGTGTTTTCTGAACCAGAAATCTGATTAAGTGCTCAGGATTGCACCTTTAGACTGACTCTAGCAGACATTGAAAGGCACAGAGAGAGAAATGTGTGATGTGACCAGGTGCTTGCCATATCCCTCATCTTGGTGCCCTGGAGGGGTAAAATTATAGCAAGTGCTGAGGAGTCAACCAAACAATTCTAGATCCTTCAGGGGATCTAGATCTTCCAAAGGATCTAGAATTTCACAGAAGTCCAGCTTGGCTCGGGCTGACATTTTAAAATTCACGTACTATTAATTTCCCAATCACATATGACTACTCCTCACAAAAGTTGTTTCCTGTAGACAAAAAAATAGGAATAAATGTATCAATCATTCCTACTTTTTGTCTATAGGAGACAACAATAACTTTTGTGTACTTTAAAAGATTAAAAAAAAATAGATGGTTGTAAGTACAGGAATGAAAGTCATTTTCTTCAATTTTTATTTTGAAAACACTTTATAATTATAGTTCACAAAGATTAGTAAATTATTTCATTGTCTTTGTTTTAGAGTTTTCTTTTTTTTTTTAATTTTTTAAATGTTTATTTATTTTTGAGAGAGAGAGCATGAGTGGGAGGGAGGTGCAGAGAGAGAAGGAGACACAGAATCTGAGGCAGGATTCAGGCTCCAAGCTGTCAGCACAGAGCCCAATGCTGGGCTCACACTCAAAACTGTGAGATGGTTACCTGAGCCAAAGTCAGACAATTAACCACTGAGCCACCAAGGTGCCTCTAGAGTTTTCTAATCTGGATAAGTAGTGCACATCATAATAGCCACAGATTATAACCGATAACTAAAAATAATTAGATGTTGGGTTTCAGGACAGTAGGAATGGCTACTAGTGATATTCTTCAAAAACAGTCACTTTTTCCCTTTAATAATGACAAAATGTTTCCAACAAAAATACAAAAACCTTCAGGATGGAAGTTTTTATAATTTAAATGAGGCATTAACACAAGAGAAGCAACATAGATTAATTTAAGTCATGGAAATAAAGAGCAAATTCCAACAACAGCAAACTTATAAAACAAAGCCTTTAGGGGTGCCTGGGTGGCTCAGTCGGTTGGGCTTCCAACTTCAGCCAAGGTCATGATCTTGTGCTTTGTGGGTTCGAGCCCCATATCGGGCTCTGTGCTGACAGCTCAGAACCTGGAGCCTGCTTCAGATTCTGTGTCTTCCTCTCTGCCCCTCCCCTGCTTGCACTCTGTCTCTCTGTCTCCAAAATTAAACATTAAAAAAATTTTTCAAAAGCAAAACAAAACAAAACAAAACAAAGCCTTGAGAACAGAGACCTAAGTTGTTATATTTATTTTTTCAAATAAACAGAGCATCTACATTCTGCACTAAATTGTGACCTATTAGAGCAGGAATCAAGCCTATATGAGACAAGGTAGGTACTTAAATATTTTTGAGCGAATAAAATGACTATTTTCCCATTCTAAGCAGATCACCTTGGGAGGCCTATAATTATTCCACTTGTTGATCAAAATGTTTTTGGGAGATTTTTTTTTTTTTGGAATTACCACCATAACAGGGGTTCTATCCATGGATAGGAATCAGGCTTAGATCAGAGAAATAAATTACATCTTTACTGGCATTAACTTCAAATTGAAATTCCCCATCTTATTTAAATATGAATATAGGCAACAAGCCACAGTACTGTTAACACAATACCTGTGACTTGGCCAAAAATACAAATCACAGATACTTTTGTATTGCATTAGTTAGTGCAGATATCTCAAAATATGTTTTGTATGTATCCCTAGTACAGTAGTTATTGGTCCTACCACTAAATCTTAATAAATGCATTAACAAGCAAGCTTACATATTACCATTACAAATTTGATCTTTATAATATTTTGGCAACTTTTTCAATATAATTGGTTTCTTTTGTAATCCTCTATATTTTATTTTATATAATTTCAAACATTTTTCTGAGGAGGGATCCATAGGCTTTACCAGCACACCGGCATACATGAACAAGGACTCCTGGCCTAGAGTCTAGAGTACATTTTTTGAAGATCCTAAATGAAATAAAATCTTATTTTTCTGAGAGTAGATTTTGGAAATAATTAAAAGTCACCTGGAGAGTTAAGTGTGGTAAATAAAATTGGTGACCAAGTTGGGTCAACAAAACAAAGAGAAAGGGCCAATAAAATAAAATATGACTTTCCCTTAAAGTGAATAATTCTCTATCTATAAATGTCTTGTGGGGTTAGGGAGGGCCTTCTTTAAAAAGACATCAAAAGCAAAAGCAGTAATGAACAAGAACGATCACTTTGATTATATCATATTTTAAAATTTCTGTACTAGAAAAGACATCACAAGCAGTTCTAAAATGAGCAACAGACTATGAAAAACTATTTGCAGTCCAACAGGAAAGGATTACTGTTCAGAATAGAAAATAAACTATGAATCCATATAAAAATGACAAAGTAACTCAACAGATGAATGGACAAAAGATCTAAACAGGCAAGTCACAAAAGAAGATATGAAAATGACCATTATACCTATGAAATAGTACTCAATCTCATTACTTATCAGGGAAATGAAAATTAAGACAACAAGAAAACGTGACAAGCACGCTATTAAACTGCAGGTGGAACGATACGTTGACACAGCCATCTTGGAGAAGCACCAGTCATGTGTATTAAAAATAAAAATGTACACCCTAGTGACCAACAATTATTCTCCCAGAGAAATGATTGTGTAAAATACTCAAGGAGGCTTGTACAAGAATACTCTGGAAGAGTGTTTCTTATGGCGAAAAATTGGAGACAGCCTAAATATACATTCATAGGGAAATAGTAAAATAAAAGAAGTATTTTCCTAGTGTGGAACATCATGAAGCCATTAAAAGGAAAGAGACAGATCTATATGTATCAACATGGATAGAGCTCTAAGATATTGTTACATGAAGAAAATAAAGCTGTAGGGGCACCTGGGTGGCCCTGTCGGTAGGACTTCAGCTCAGGTCATGATCTCATGGTTCTTCAGTTCAAGCCCTGCATCAGGCTCTGTGCTGACAGCTCAAAGCCTGGAGCCTGTTTCTGATTCTGTGTCTCCCTCTCCCTCTGCTCCTACCCCACTCACACTCTGTCTCTCTCTCAAAAAAAAATAAACATTAAAAAAAAAGAAAGAAAGAAAAGAAAGTTGTAGAACAAAATACAGAGTGTGATACTTTTTATGTTACAGTCCACATTTGTGAATATATAGAAGACATTGGAAAAGATTACCTGGAGGCTAAGATGGTAGGGTGGAAGTAATCAAGGACTTCCTATCGTTACTTGTAATATTTAAATTTTTCAAAAGCAAATGTGTTCATATATTACTTATGCAAGTAAAAACTAATAATATAAAAAACTGTTTTAAGTCATTGAGCTCAGATCAGGACAGCCGCTAAGGCGAAAATCACTTCCCTGATATAAAGTACCATCATATTTTGTTTTACTTGAACAGTTAGAGGAGAGGTTTTCTTTCTTCCTCTCTCAGTTCTTTAGTTTCAGTTTATAATCTAAATCATCTCTTAATGAAGTTAAATTTCTACTAATTGATTCTTCAATCTTTAATAATTTATTGTGATAAGCTTGTTAATCCTACAGTTATTCTTGGAATATAATTTCATTTGGAGCCTGTAGAGGTATGCCTTGCTCTTTCCTCTTGTATTAGAAAACCATAATACTTCAGTAGCAGCATTAACTTACCTTTTCCCTCATTTTTTTTTTTTTTTTTGCCTTCCATCTTTTTTCATTCCTGTTATTTAGCAGATATATGGTATGTGTGCACTTACACTTTGTTATCCCCTCAAACCTAATGGAGACTGATTATGCTTGGAGCTCACTGGCAAAGTGATTTAGGGAGAGGAAGAGTAGGCCACTACTTTTAAAAAGGAGGGAACACTACTTGTTCAGAACACTGAGAAACCAAATGCAGGAAATCTACCAAGGTAATGTTCCTTCCATTTCACAGCTGTCCTTACTTCCCAGTGCTAAAGAGCTTCTAGCCCTTATAAATTTATATGGATTGACCATACTGGCAACAAAACACAGGCAAGCATTAGCAGTTGGCTTACATAGGTTTCAGACATGCTGTGACATGGTCCAAAGAGAAAGCTGCAACACTGGATGTAAGTGTCCTTTATGAGGTCCCTTCTCCCTGCACACAAAAGCCACTGAGTCACAACGCTGGTGTAACAGTGGGAGAAATCTCCTCTGAGAGGTCACTTTGTGTGAGAAGGAACTGGAGGCATTTTAATATTTAGTACACATTATTCAGAAAGTATAACAATTACCACTGTTAGAAGGAGCTGGGTCTACTTTAACTGTCCCCACCAGGCAGGGGCCTCCCAGGGTGGGGAAGAGTACAGAAATAACACTTTGCTTTCAGCTGTTCTTTCAGGATGTTCTTTCAGCTGAAGGCTGGACAGAGGGGGAGGTCTATAAGAGGAGTTAAACTTTAGGGTATGAATGACTGAATTTCCCTCCTTTTTAAGACGCCCCAGTTTTGGTGAGTGAGGGTAAGAGCTGGAGGTGGGGGAAGTGGTCATCAACTTTCCCAAACTCTAGATCAGCCGACATAAACTGCACCACTCAAGTTCCCTGCTTTCATACCATAGGCAGAGTGATCAAAGTGTGCTTTCTCATCTCTGGTTCTCATTTTTAAAGCAGAAGTTTAAAACAATGAAATCCTCTCTTAGCGTTTTGCTTTAAACCCCTAAAGACACAGAGGGTAAAAGTGGCGTGTGACCACTGAGTCAGGGTGGTGTCCAAACTCAGAACTAGGCTGTGAAGCAGGGGGTTTCTGGTGTGGTCATTAATGCCAACCCAACAGGGAAGAAGCCTGTAATCAGAAAGTTCAAGAAAGACAAGGGGCCCAGCCTCTGTTAGGGCACTTCCTCCCACACTGCTGTTGCTGGCCACCTGGCTTCCTTGCAAACAGTGTAATTTGGTATTTGGAGGCATATGCACTTTCAATGCTATCAGACTTTCTTAAAGTTATCAGACATTCTTAGTAAAGCACAGCCAAACCAAGCACATATTATATTAAAGAAAAATAAAATGGAAACCAGGTATTTAAATCAGTTTAAAGAAGCTTGTTAAAGAAAACAGGCTGGGTAATGAAAAATCAGTCCTGCTTTTTCAAAGATTTAAGCAGTTAGAATAAGATCCTAAGCTACTCTGGGGCAGCTCTGCCTGGTATCCGATAATACTCCAGCAGGAATTTTGCTTGAGAGTGCTATACTGCCTTCTTGGAAGCCTTATACTCTTTCTGCAACATAAAGGAAACAGCAATTGTGATCACCGGCATTAATAATGTGGCCTCCAGAGCCTGTAATTATCATCTATCTGTCATCTTTCACTCAAAGGGAGAAAACTGGCAGCCACAGCTTGCCATTGAAGTTTCTGGGACTCAAGAAGACAGGAAAGAGCAATATTTATTTCTCAATGTCCAGAGGGAAATTACAAAATTTCAGTGGTATGATAAAAGCTTAAGTACTTAATGCAAGAAATTCTTCTCTAGTAGAAGATACCCATACCCATGGTGGGGATAAATTTCTGTCTGAGGGTTAATAGTAAAGACACAGGCTACCCTCTCAGGGTAGGATCCCCAAAATGTGCTCCATCCCCTCCTTGACCTTTATGATAGGAAGCACTGGTTCAGAAAAGCCCTTCCTGCCCTCCTAAAACGCACAATGGCCAACTGTTCCTTGAGATGTTTAAAGAAGGCTCACCTCATTGTCCTGGTGATTAATCTCGCTGAGATTTGACTGTTGCACCAACACTGTTAGGAGCCTGTGAAGAAAAATAGAAGAAGAGGCTCAAAAGAACAGAATGTGTATGAGAACATAACATTATAAGTACAGTCCACTGAAGGCCTCCAAGTGAAGATGAGCCCTTTCTGTTTATTGAGGGGGAAAGATCCATAGAAAAGAAGACAGTGTGATTGGTAAGAAGGCACCTGAGGGGATTCCTCTGTCTCTTCTCACCCCACCTCCTCTCCATCTTGGGGCTCTGGAGATGGGGACAGGGATAAAGGGAATGGAGAAAGTGAATCTGTAGGCTCATCTTCTTCACCAGACCTGTGTTCTTATGTGTGCACTTTAAGAACTAAATTCTTCTAGGGGTGCCTGGGTGGCTCAGTCCGCCTCCGGCTCAGGTCATGATCTCACAGTTTGTGGGTTTGAGCCCCGCGTCGGGCTCTGTACTGACAGCTCAGAGCCTGGAGCCTGCTTCAGATTCTGTGTTTCCCTCTCTCTCTGCCACTCCCCCACTCACACTCAGTCTCTCTCTCTCAAAAATGAGTAAACGTTAAAAAAAAAAAGAACTAAATTCCTCTAGCACTTATTCTTCATTCTTTTACATAAACATATGCAGTGGTTTCAAATTGTTTCACCACTTGGTACATGTGTCACACCTTGTAAATGTATAGATTATGCTAGGAGACAGCATTTACGACTTTGCTTATTTTTTCGAAAACATGCAAATGTCTAGGCATGAAATGACAGTAATCAGTGAGAAAAAACTATCAGTGATTCTCAAGCTCAAGTTTTTATCTCACTTGGGTCCCACACTTGGTTGACTGAGGTCTACATTGTGGGAGAGAAGCAGTTGATTGTAGTTGGTAGGGACCCAGAATCTGGAGCCAGACCACCTGGGTTCACATCCCAGCCCAGCTACTCGCCAGCTTTATGACTGAAGGCAAGTAACAACCTCTCTGTGCCTAAGCTTCTTCATCTATAAAATGGGGGTAAAAAAAGTGCCTACCTTACAGCTCAGTGTGAGGATTAAATGAATTAATGCATACAGCACTTATAGCATGACTGGAACACAGCCAAGTGTTATTTCTAGAACACTTAACGCTAGAAGTTTTAAACCTGGCTCAATCTCAGAATCCCCAGGGGAAATTTTTTAAAACCACAAATACCTGGATTCTGTATTCAGTATTTCTGACTTCGTAGGTCTGGAGAGAAGCTCAGCTTTCACAGTTTAAAAGGGTTGCTCGGGAAATTCTGGCAAACAGGTCTGAAAACCACTGAGACAGGTACTGAATAAATTAACCAATTGATACTCATTGCTGTGAACTGACTGTGTTCCTCCCGCCCGCAAATTCATTCAGTTCTAACCTCCAGTTCCTCAGAACGTGACTATATTTGAAGATTGAGTCTTTAAAGAGGTAATTAAGTTAAAATGAAGCCTTTAGGGCAGGCCCTAATCCAATCTGACTGATGTTCTCAGAAGAAGAGATTAGGGCCCACTAGCAGCATGGATTGCAGAGGAGAGACCACGTAAAAAGGCAGCAAGTGGCTGGCCATCTGCCAACCAAGGACAGAAGCCTCAGAAGAAACCACCTGCTGCCACCTTGCTTGTGAACTTCTACCCTTAAGAAATTCAAAAAAATAAATTTCTGTTGCTTAAGCCATCCATTATGTGGGTATTTTGTTACAGCAGCCCTAGTAAACTAATACAGTCATGAAGATGATAAAGGATTGTCTATGGGGAGACCATTCAGATAATTCAGACAATTTCTGAAGGAAATTCAGAAACTATTTTTGGAAGAATGACTTGAAAAAAATCAAATGGTTTAGCCTTTTCCCCAGTCAGATTTTCATTGTCTTTTATTTTAGATGACATTTAGTCTTGAGTCTTAAATTGCTACCTACAATCGAATAAAAGAAAGTGGGACTGATCATGTTGCATTAGTGGTAAATGTAACACAGAGAGAGCTTAAACAGGGATGCATTTCTGGTTGTTTACTGTGGAGATGAAATAGCCAGGAAGCCTAAGGTTTAAATCTAGTTTTACCTCTTTTGGGGAGCCAGGATAATGCTGTGATTTAATTCTGCCCTCCCTGCTGCATGACCTCTCTGAGCTTCTGTATCCTCACATTTATCATCGGGATAATAACAGTGGTGGTGTAAAGACTGAAAAACGGGCACCTGGGTGGCTCAGTCGGTTAAGCGGCCGACTTCAGCTCAGGTCATGATCTCGCGGTCCGTGAGTTCGAGCCCGTGTCAGGCTCTGTGCTGACAGCTCAGAGCCTGGAGCCTGTTTCAGATTCTGTGTCTCCCTCTCTCTGACCCTCCCCTGTTCATGCTCTGTCTCTCTCCCTCTCAAAAATAAATAAAACGTTAAAAAAAAAAATTTAAAAAAAAAAAGACTGAATAACATAGTAGGTATAAAGCTCCTAGTACACAGACTTTAAAAGAACAGTGGCACTGAATGCAAGCTTTCTGAATTCTAAAATTTCTCCACCTAGTGGGAAGAGGCTATAATAATTGCATTTTTGGATAACACTTTTTATCTTTGTAACTATATTTCACTACTGGATTTTCCCCTTATAATTGCTTTAGAAGGCTGGAGGGCAACTGGTGACTTTCTTTTCTCTTTACTGGCCATTGCTTAGTCTCTAGGGTTCATTTGGTCTGAGTTGTGGGGAGAGAGTGGGAAAGAAAGGCAAGAGGTCAGCTGTGGTCCAATCTGGTTATCCTCGGCCAACCCTAAGGAGACTGAGATCATACATAGCCAGACAGGATCTTCTGGGACTGCTCCAGAGCAGTGATCACACTGAAGGAAGTCAGGTTTTGACTTGATGGGAATGAGGGAGGGGAGAGCATGACCTCCTGTCACATCCTGGTGGTGGGGGTATTCCAAAGGTCATGGGATGAATCCTGTCTCTGGATATTTTTCTATTTGCCCCTCAAATCCATTTGCTGCCCTGCAATGTCCTGCTCTGAGGTTGACCTGCAATAACTTTATCATCCAACTTCCCTTGCCCTCTGACTGCTTTCTGGGTTTGGCCAGGAGAACTGGCAGGAGAAAGGAGAGAAGCCACTTCCCTTTCTGTCAATGACTTTTCCCCCTTACCAAAGGCCACAGCTCCTGCTCGGTGTGTCCTCTTCTACAGCCAGAACTCTCAAGAGGTTCCAGTAACAGCTCCATTCCTTGATCCTTTTGGCCTAGTGGTGGAATACTTTCCTGCTTTTTTGGGGAAAGTGGAGGTGGGGAATTATGTCACCATCTCTTGCTAGTTAATTTTAAATAGTCTTCCATTAAACTTTGTTCAGTTACCTTTTAATATTCTGTGACCTCCTTATTGTGACCCTGATTGATACATGCCAACCTATATTGCTTGATTCCATTTGATTCCTAAGTGTCTCAGATTCAATAATCTCCAAAGATGGAAACAAATTTATAGATAAGTATTCTCTCTCTCTCTCTCTCTCTCTACCTTTGTGAGAACAAACAATCTTGCTTTCAGGGCCATCATACATTGCCTTGGTGGTAATTCAGACTGGACTAGAGAGCAGGTGTTTGGTTTCAAGCCTGGGGCTTCCATGCTGTTCCATGGTACAGGGGAATCTGCCAGGTGCTTGTCTCACATCTGTCTTAATTACCAGAGGATTTGAAGACCCCTTAGTTTTGTTTTCTCAGAGCCCTCTTTCTGTGCTAAGGTAGCTTAGAAGTATTCTTCCCAAGATCCCCAGCCCAGTCTCTTATTAGCACCAGCTCTGTCCTGTTCTCAGCTTTCTAAGAAGCCACACAAAGCCCACCTTATCCCAGGTAGCAGGATACCAGGCACAGAGGCCCAGCAGGAACATTCTCAGATAGGCAGCATGATGAGTGGTAAGAAAACAGGTGCTGGGGCCAGACTGCCTCCATTAGAATCCCTGCTCCATTACCAACCAGCCAGTAACCCCACACAGGCTATAAAACTCTCAGTACCCATATTTTCTTATCTGTGAAATAGAAATGATATTAACACCTCCTTCTTAAAGATCTGTTGTGATTTTAAATGACTCAGTGCATATGAAACACTTAGAATGACATTTACATGCCAATGAATATTCTGTATAATTTAATAAAGTTTTTAAAAGCTCTTGCTCTTTATATTTTGGGATCCCCTGATCTCAAAGATCAGGGAGAGATCAGCTAGATGTATACTGGGGGGTACCTTGTTTCTGTGGGCTTTATTTTGCTGACCCCTTGGACTCACAGCCCTGTATCTGTCCAGCACAGTGATGGTTGGGGAAAAGGGTCCCTAAGCTACCTGTCTGCCCTCCTGTTCCTGAAGCTGCTGATGTGAGAGTATCCTGAAGTATATCATCCCCCCACAGGTTAGAATGCATCACCTGGTAATGTGAGAACAGGACCCCAAAGAAATAATTTCCTTCCTCCCTCTATCTGTCATCAAGAGTCATGAAAAGAGGCAGAGCTGCTGGCACTCTGGCAGGGAAAAAAAAAAAAAGAATCTGCCAGTAACCATGGAGACCATGAAAAAGACCTCCAGAGAGCCCTGTGGCTGCTTTCAGAGGAAATCGCTGTTTGCCTTCCAATGCTCGCATGTGTAGCGTTGTACAAACACAACTTCTTTCTCTTTGGAGCTTCCTCTTAATGATCATGCCCCCTCTTTCACACTGGCGCCCTCTGAATGTCCTAGAAGCAAGAAAAGCCCTAGGGAGCTGAAAGGGAGAAAACTTGGACCTGCTGAGAAGCTCAGGGTTCAAAGCAGGAAAGGGACTCGTGAGATGAAACCTGCGTTTCTTTGCTTTTGTCCATCCAACTTGCTATCGTGTTCATGATTATAAATCCCTTATTCTTGCATCAGCTTAAATCCCCACTGAGCTGCAGCTTAGCTAAGGCTGTACATTGGAACTGGCTGGTTTGTTCATGAGTTGTTTGCATCACAGAACCTTGCTGGAGGGTTAATTGAGGTGTCCCCTTGGCTTGTTTACAAGCAGCTACAATTTGAGGCTTCATTCTAAATAACCTCTAGTTGAGCACTGAGTGGAAGGAGCATGCTTAGATTTGGAAATCTAAGTATTAGTAGATTTTAAAGTGAGTATGAATACCTGAGTACAAGGACATAATGTGGCCCATATATATGTTTAGGATTAGGGGACAAATAGAGATGAATGTACACTAACAAAGGTAAGGAAGGGAGTTTCAGGGACGCTGAATGGTTGAATTTGATGCTCATTGGATTCTAAAGCCTAGTATTGCTCTTATAGGGGCCAAGGGCAGGCCACCTTAAGATGGGCCACTTTGGCACAGACATTACTTTGAGTTAAAAGCAATCAAAACCCAGTTGATTCAGGGGCACCTGGGTGGCTCATTTGGTTAAGCATCTGACTTCAGCTCAGGTCATTATCTCAATATTTGTGGGTTTGAGCCCCACATCTGAGCCTGCTTCAGATCCTGTCTCTCTCTCTCTCTCTGCCCCTCCCCTGTTCATGCTCTGTCTCTCTCAAACATAAACATTAAAAAAAAAATTAAAAAAAAAAAAGCCAGTAGATTCAGAGAACACTCTTTAGCTCCCCCTCAACTGCTTGCCTGTACCAGAAAGAGAGCTATTAATAGAGATTCCCTTTTACGTAACAAACTTACCTGCCTAATAGGGCAATCTTTGTTTTCCAAACATTTCCTCTTAACTTCCTCCTAATGGAATTCTCCCCTTTGTATCCCCAGACCCCAACACCTTTCCTTAGCTCTTCTATATTCCCTTAGTTGCCTGTCTCTGGAATTTCCATGTCTGTGTGGATTCCCTGTACATAGGCTACTAAATTTGATTTTTTTTTCCTGTTAATCTGTCTCATGTCAGTTTGATTCTTAGTCCAGTTAGAAGGATCTTGAAGGATGGAAGAAATTCTTCCTCCCCAACACACCTGTATGTGAACATATGTTTTGTGGACCTGTGTGTGCTAAGGTGAAGAAGGCTGGAGTGAGAGCTGGTGGGGTGGCAGCAGCAGGGATGCATTCTTTAGCACTGATCTATGGTATTTCTTTATTTCTGTCTATCTCCTATCGTGATTATCACCCCATCATCACCATCATCAACACTTACCGAACACTGACAATGGACAGTGGTCAGTGTTTTTTTACATATTTTCTCATTTATTTCTGCCAATTTACCATGAAATAAATACTGTATTATTCCTACTTTCTATGAAAGAAAGCTAGCTGAGTCTTGACAAGTTAACTTTGTCCAAGATAATATGGTTACTAAGAGATGGACCAGATTCAAACCTGGTTAGTCTGACTCCAGAGCTGGCAGTCCTGACCATCCTTTACCTCAATCCAAAAGGGATGTTAGGTGGTTTTTAGATATATATAGTAAAACAAGATTACAAGTGAAGAAACTAGTCCGAGAGAAAATAAGGGCAGGGTAAATAAGATGCAGTTATGGTCCTACACGTGTCCCAGAGGTGGGACACAAACTGGGGTTTGGGTGTTTTAAACATACAGAGAGAAATCATAGGTCACAGGGTCCACAGAGTAAAAATAAATAATTTAGCAGGAGAAACACAGCAATTCTTCCTTTAGTAGAATTTTTTTGTGTGTGGTTTCTCATTTTTTAGATGCTATAACAAAGTATTTCCTGACAATGAAACAATAAGGAGTTTTGTAAAGTTTCTTAGGGTAGGGCTTAATGACAGACTATGGCCATTAAAGTACATCCTACAGGGTCCACAGTAGTGGATCCTAGGAACAGAGTAGGCACACGGGCAGGTTACTTAGCCTCACACATGCACTAAGCAATTAATTATCTTCTTAGTGCCTCAGCTTTCTTATCCATAAAATGGGGAGAGAAATATTACCTATCACATAAAGGTGTGGTCAAGATTAGATGAGATAGTACATGGAAAGCACTCAGAACTTTGCTCAGAACATGGTAAATAATCAGTGCTATTTGTCTTTCTTTTCCTCATCATTGTAAATGCAGACCTATAGGCTTCAGTGGTTAGCCAAATCCGCTTACAGTTGTGTCCACTTAGGAAAATTAAGCAAACAGGTTTGCATGGCCTAATGGAAGGTCGCTCCTGCATTATGGTTGTAGGATTAGGAAGTACCCACAAGCCAGACTATATATATATATATATATTTTTTTCAGAAAACAATTATGAGTTCATGCTGATATATAAACAAATGGATGATAGAAGGCCAACTTTTGTGCCATAGGACATCGCTTGGCTACTTTCTGCTTGAAACACTGAATGCAGATGCTATCAAACACTGCCATGGTCATAAAATTTCTCATAAACCAATGATAAAATATCTAATTTTAAGCAATGTAATGCCATAGGGAATTTTTTAAGGCAAGCTAGTTTCTAAATGTTCTCTAGGTAACAAAGCCAGTTGCTTTGCTATATGGGTTGTTAAGGTTTCACACGATTCATTTTTGGAGAACATTTACCAGAAATGATGATTTTGGTTTTGGAATAGTTAATCTTAATCTTTGGGTTTTCCTAGTTGCCACAGCTAGTATTATCATAAATAAAGGAGGATTTTATCTTCCAGAATCAGCTAAATGTCCATTTAGGACAATAAAACCATACCATCAGCACACAGAAGGATGTTTATTTTTCTGGCTTTAGCTTTTCTGAAGGTGGTGGCTGGGTCATTAGGTATAATTTCAAGAAAAGGGGAAACCACAACTCTGTGTTATCTCAGTTATAGTGATGTAATATAGATCCTAGAGAGTCTAGGGGCACTGCTGGGCATAATATGAAATAGACTAATATGTCCACAAAAGAGGAAATACAGTTGGATTGGTTTTTAATTTATTACTGTAGTGATTTGAAATGATGAGCCTAATCAATTGGCCAAATTAACATCAAGCATGCTTTTGACTGAGAAGTCTTAGTTCACCCCTCAGGTGCAATGGCCTGATGACAGAGACAGCTTTTCAGCAAAATTCATGAACCCTTTTCTTAGGTTGGAGTCATGGTTGGGAGGTGGATTCTATATTCCCAAGTACTCCTTAAACACCGGGTGGTACATGATCAGTGTGGTAAATGACTAGTCCTTATTAAAAGAATGTGAGCAGAAGTGAATTGAATCAAAAGCTGAGATTTTAAAGAAATAAGGTGGAGAGACTTCTTCATACTACTCTTTCCCCATCCCCAGACTGAACAAAGAGAAGCCACAAGATGGAAGAAACTTAGGTCTCTGAGTTACCATATGGAGGGGAGCCACCCTCCAATCCAGGAACACCTAACTGGGACAAAGCTTTTATTGTGTTAAAAAACTGAAGCTTTGGGTTTTATTTGTTACAAAAGTTATAGTCACCATAACAAAAGCCGGTATTTACCTTCCAGAATCAGGCAGATTTTGAAATGACCACTCAGTGAGGCTGGTAAACCAAGTAGAGTAAATCAAGGTAGAATAGTCTTAAAGGTACATTTTAAACATATATTTGAAAGATTATTCTTGGGATAACAGTATGATTTTGTGACTAAATATTTTTGTGGGTTGTCTAGAAAAGTCATTCTTTCTTTATCCCAATTCATCAAAAGGGAGTCATCTCTTTATGATGTCTATTGATTGTTAGCTCTGAGCTTGCTGTTTCTTCTCTAAACTTCCTTGTTTTGTTGGGCTTTGAGTAAATCCTAGTTTTCTATTATTCCTGGATATAATCCAATGATAATAAGAGGCAATGCTTGGTTGGGAATAGTTCTGGAATTTCCCAAACCCTTTTGGTGTAAAACAGAATGAAATGAAGAAATCCTGTTACCTCTCAACTTGGAAGAGGCCTTGGTCTCATGAACCCCCACAGAGCCCCTCATGTTAGTTCTGAATTCAGGGTCTAGAGGATGAGGCTCCCAGATAATGAGGCACCCCCTGTGGTGCTGGTCTGTGCCTAGCTCTGGGGAATGCTAAATTCCTGTCAGAGGCATGTTCTGTGCTATGGAGGTTAAGGAAGTGCCCAGAATGTTGCTGATACCACACTGGGAAATGCTATTATTGGCTGCTCCAAGGGGCTTTCAAAAGATTGGACACCAAGGACTTTAGACACAGAGGATTGGGGAAGCTACACTTGGTCTGGACAAAACTTTTTCCTTTGTTGCTCAATTGTCTTACAAAAATGTGACCTTCTTGATCATCCAACTTATTTGTGTATATTTCTTCACACAGCTCCCAGAAGCTCACAGGCCTGGTTTTCCTTCTAACCCACTGGTTCCCCTGTCTCTCTCCTTTGCTGAGTCCCTTGCCTCCTTCCAACCCATAAATGTTGGCGTGACTCTGACTTGAGACATTAATCTTTCTGCCCAGTCAGTGCTCTTCCACTCCCCTCCCCACTATTTGAAATTATCCTATTTATTTTAAAATTACCCTATTTACTTGTTTACTAGAGTGCTGCTTAGCTCCTTCACTAGAATGTAACCTCTGTGAGGTCAGAGACGCTGTTGTGCTTACCAGCAACCGCTGGGGCCTAGAGGAGCACTTGGTCCATGATGAGCACTCGACAGTGACTGAATCAATAAATGACTGATTGAATGGATGAATATGTGAATTCAGATGATGAAAAATAGCATTTCTTAAATTAGAGTGTAGGAGAAAGGGTTTTTCTTTTTAATTTATTAAACAGGAGAGGAATGAGATTAGAGTTTAAGATTCTTCCAGGATATTTTGATTCACTGAGATGAGGTCCTATCCGCTGCAATGTAAAAAAAAATGGATGGGCTTTTTCTTTATTCACCTCAGAGGGTTGATTAGGTGACCTTCTAATCCAAGTTAAGTCTCTCCAAGTGTGAGGATTGTGTGAACCTGGCTACTTACCTCACATCGGGCTCAGCAGTGGCAGCATGCAGTGGCAGACGGCCATTTTTATCCGGGATATTGTGCTTGGCACCATTCCTGAGCAGACTCACACAACCTTCTAGCCAACCCTGAAATATAAGAGCAACTGTGTCATTATATAACACAGCCTGGTATAACAGACCAACAAACTCTCTCCAGTTTTCTTTCTCTTTTTTCTTTGGTGCGGCTAAAAATATGTTTTGTTTGATTTGAAGTGGTTAAGGATCACAACCTCAACTTCAGCGGAAAGCTGCAGACCTTGATATATGGGTTCCTGAGTATTCTGGAGGACCTTTACCCTGTAAGGTATAGATGGATTCCTAGACTCTCTCTTCCGTCTCCCATTCCCCATTTCTTACTTGCTGATATTCCACTTTTATACGCAGTTCCTAGGGATCAATATGGCATGTGGTAGTTCTAACCTCGCATTCTGTAGGCTTAGCTTCAAATCATGCTTGTCAGTGGTCTGACCTGGGTGCCATGGTCCAATTCCAAAAACTGTACTCCTATATCACTCTTGAGTCCCAGCCTCCACTCTGTGCCTCAGTTTATCTATATCTGATAAACAGGCTTTGGTCCTCTTTTCCAAGTTCTCTTTCTAGTAACCACAAGGATAATATTTTTCTTATTCTAGTCAGTCTCCCTCCCAATGTCTAGAATCCTAGTCTAAGCCATAATCCAATGGCTGGGACCCTTCTGGGAC
Source organism: Panthera tigris (assembly GCF_018350195.1). NCBI lineage: Eukaryota > Metazoa > Chordata > Mammalia > Carnivora > Felidae > Panthera > Panthera tigris. The sequence continues at coordinate 123,890,041 of NC_056660.1, forward strand.
CCATCTTGTTGACTGATATGTCTGATACTGAATATGGGGGTATCACCAGGACCCTCTAAGGGTTCCCTGTTGCTGGGCTTCACCCACTATGAATTCCCTAAGAAACTTTGTGTGAACTCCCTGCTGTCGACTAATTCTCCAGATTGAGAGTGGTATTGCTACATCTCATGCTTGTCCCCTTCTTGGTTAGCACTTACAGCTGGGTCATTTCCCCACTATCTCTCATTTCAAAGGGCAGATATAATCACAGGCTAGTCCTCCCTCCCTTTCTGTTCTCTGCTCCTTTAAGTAACTGACCCAGCCCTACTGATAACCAAGTTTGGCCAAGCAGAATGCTTCCTACATTCATCCAGAACCATTGGGGTTACTCCTTCAGTTATAATTAGATATATAAGTAGATGAAACAATTATTACAAAAAATAATATATATAACTCTCTGTCCTGCCTTCATTCCTTTATAGCTAAACTTCAAAACTACCCCATCAGAAGAGAAAAATGACTGAAGATTTTCTCTCACAATACTGGAAGCAATGGGGGGCTCCTGGGTGGCTCAGTTAAGTGTCCAGCTTCAGCTCAGGTCATGATCTCACCGTTTGTGAATTCAAGCCCCGTGTTGGGCTCTGTGCTGACAGCTCAGAGCCTGAAGACTGCTTTGGATTCTGTGTCTCCCTTCTCTGTTTGCCCCTCCCTCAATCACACTCTGTCTCTTTCTCTCAAAAATGAATACACATTAAAAAATAAAAAATAAAAAAATACTGAAAGCAATGAAAATCAAAATGTTACTAAATGAATGGAGAAGAAAGATAATAAGAAAAGAACTTTTTGGTTCTGGAAAGTCTGGAAAAAATATTTTAATAAAAGCACATTCATAGGTTATAATATTGAATATGGTTTTGAATTGACCAATAATATATAAGCCTTAAGTAGAAGCAAATGTTTTTCAGTCTTAAGTTATAATTTACTAATGTATTAAATCTGGTTTTAGTTTCTAATGTCCAAGTCATCAAGATCTCTGATTAAAAGGAAAAAATATGACAAAGAAACCAAAAGAAAGGCATGCTGGACAAATTTTAGAGTTGCCTAAGTTTTACACTTATTGGAAAACAAATCTCCTGATGGGGGAGGGTTTGAAACATTTTTATCATCTTGCAACATTTCCTGGAACTATGTGTATGTGGTTTTCTTTTTTTCTTCAGAAAAGAAATCAGAAAAGTCACTGAATACACTTGAAACCAGGGGTCACTATTCAGAATCAACAAGTACATTTTTTTATTTACTATGTGCTGGATGATTCCGCATGTGTTTCTCCTTCAATTGTGATAAGTGTAGGATATTATTTTCACTAAATTTTACAAATGAGGAAGGAGACACAAAACGGTGAGGTGATGTGTCTAAGGTTACACATCCATGCTAAGTGTATGTGTATACTGAGTTTGGAGCTGTGATGGACACTAAATTGCTAAGTACGCCCTTTGCCAAGTTTCTCTTCAATACTTGAATTCAAACATTGCCAGAAGGGGTTGGTGGGCTCCACAGTGCAATCCCCAGGACCACCCACCCCCTTCTCAGGGAACCTCAGAAGGAATAGGGAGGGGTCCTTGCTTGGGTTGCCACAAAGAAGTGGGGGCATCAATAAGAGGGTGATGCCACATGCTGTCATGCAAGCATACTTCCTTCATGTAGCTCCTTTGAATGCATTCCTAGAAAGACTTGTCTGCAAAGGTGGCACCTCTCTAGGCTCACTATTCACTGTGATCTACAGGATACTTGCTGTAAAAAGCCACAGCAGGAGCAATTATTAAGACATGTGCAAAAGGGAAGGGGCCTGGGAGGGCATTCCTGTGTCTCTCCGAGATATGACACTTCACCTACTAGTCATAGACCAATGGTTTTCAAACTTGGGTGGGTATAAAAATTGCCCAGGAGGTTTGTCTGCATAGACATCTCCTTCCCATCCACTACCCTGTCTGCTCCCAGTGTGTGACTCAGGAGGGCTAGTGTATACTCCTGGAAAGTACATTTGAAACAAGTATTCCAACACTTCAAAAAAATTCTTTCCAGTTTAAATCTAAGTCCTAGAGAAAGAGGGTATGCAAATAGAAAAAGGAAAAGTAGTTGCTAAAAAAAAAAATCTCTGTGATAATTGGGCAATACCTCATGCAATCTATGTTAGATTGTGGCAGGAAGGTGTGGTATTTGGGAAAGGGAAGAGTCCTATTTCAGCAAGGCAGTTTCAGGACACCGTGGGGCTTGCCCAGGATGAATCCACCACTGTCAGTGGGCAGCAAGAGCAAATCCAAGAATCTGCTTTGGCTGCAACAGTAGTTATGGTGAAGATTTCTGGGAGCCTCATTAGAGGTGAAGGAGAATGATGACCCACGTGTGGCACTAAAAAGAACTTGCTTGACATAGACTCAAAGTAGCTCTGGGGTTTCCTAGAAGGAATGCAGGGAGGATTTGAAAAGAGAGGGGCTTGAACGTTTTCAGTAAGGCTTACCAAGCTTACCCAATGTTGGGAAATGCTAAACTGAAATCTCTTGATGAGGACTGGCTCTATACAATTTTTATTTATTTATTTGTTTGTTTATTTGTTTGTTTATTTATTTATTTTGAGAGACAGAGAGGAGGTAGGGGGAGGGGCACAGAGAGAGGGAGAGAGAGGATCCCAAGCAGGCTCAATGCTGTCAGCACAGAGTCTGACACAGGGCTTTAACTCACAAACCATGAGAACATGACCTGAGCTGAAATCAAGAGTCAGACGCTTAACCGACTGAGCCACCCAGGTGCCCCAACAATTTTTAAATTGAGTACTGATTGTGGGTTCAGTCCTATGCTTGGTATTGCCCCTGAATAGTCTGGTATTTCTCCCCTACTCCTACCCCCGATATTTTCCAGCATTCCCTATATTTCTCATCCTCTAGCTTCTACTTAGCTGATCCTACCCCACAATGTTACCTGCAGCTTCAAATGCTACCACCCACTCAGGGTATTAGTGGAGTGGGTTCTTAAAAAGAGTACCAAGTAAGTCCAGAAATGCTGCAAGGCAAATTCTGATGTTAAAATGGAAAATAATATTTTTCTTTTAAAAAAATTTTTATTTACTTATTTTGAGAGAGATGGGGGGAGAAAGAATGGGGGAAGGGGCAGAGAGAGAGGGGAGAGAGAATCCTAAGCAGACTCTGCACTGTCAGCGTGAAGCCAGATGTGGGGCTTGATCCCACGAACTGTGAGATCTTGATCTGAGCTAAAATCAAGAGTCAGATGCCTAACTGACTGGGCCATCCAGGTACCTCAATAATATTTTTCTAATGGCAAAATCACCTCTATCTTAGAAGATTGTTAGGAAGATCCAAAATGTCTTAGATCCACAAAACTAGCTCTTAGTAGTGCTATAAGTGTCAGAGATGATTGGAGCAAAGCTTCAAGTTTTATTTCCATTAGCATAAGTCCAAGAATACTTTTCTGCAAGGGGACACCATGACAACACACTAAGCCCTCCCCACTCCTTGACAGACACCACAGATATAATCAGTACCAGATAGGTTGCCAGGCATAGACTTGTGCGGCCATAAGCATCCTGCATGTTAATATTGGCCCCCATCTTCAACAACAGCTTCACTGTGTCCACTTGACGTCCAGAAACTGCATGCATCAAGGGTGTACATCCTGGAATGAGACATTTCAACAGTCTTTATAAAAATATTTGACTTCTGAAATTTATTAGCAGGCTTTATTTGCCTGTTCACTTATTATGCTCTTTGCAAATAAAGGAACTGCCCACAACACAAATCCAGCTGTTGAACTATATGAGACTGAAGAGAAATGAAGATGATTGTTGCTACGTTTATGTAAACTATGTATTTTCTTTCTGGCTGTATTAAATCTTCTGTAATTTTGCAGTAATTCATTGATTAAAACAATTTGTGCCAATGATTAAAAAATCCTCATTACTACGATGAGAATCAGCACCGTTTAGGACATGACAGGTTTTTCCTAACCTGGTTTGAACAATGTAGAATCTGGAAGTGTCTGGAAGGCAACTCCAGCCAGGCAGACAGGTGCAGCATATTTTTATTAGAGATGGTGGATGATAAAGGGCAGGGATGGTTGCCTAGCCTTGGGTTGCACACATTCTTTAGAAAAGGGTCCATCTTGGGGCGCCTGGGTGGCTTGGTCGGTTAAGCGTCCGACTTAGGCTCAGGTCATGATCTCACGGTCCGTGAGTTTGAGCCCCACGTCGGGCTCTGTGCTGACAGCTCAGAGCCTGGAGCCTGTTTCAGATTCTGTGTCTCCCTCTCTCTCTGCCCCTCCCCTGTTCATGCTCTGTCTCTCTCTGTCTCAAAAATAAATAAACGTTAAAAAAAAAAAAAATTAAAAAAAAAAAAAAAAAAGAAAAGGGTCCATCTTTATTGAAACACTTCTCTGTTTTGGTTAGTAATATAGGCCAAGGCATCTGGTTCTTTGTGGGTTTTCTTTCTGAAGAAAAACAGATGAAATTACACATTCTGATTAACTCATAGACCTGTTGGAACAAGCCAGCCTGGTGAGGCAGAATCCAGGTGCTTCACACTCTTCAGGTGAAGAAACCAAACCTCGGACACAATCCTTTGCCAAGCTGAGACTTGTTTACATGCTTTTCATTGATAACATATTTTTAGAGTGCGCTACAAGGTACTCGAAATGGACAAATTGTGGGGCTGCTGTTCTCATTGCAAGATTACAGCTGGCAACCCAGTTTCTCTACAAATCTCTCCTTTCTAATACTCTTTGGGTAAAAGCAGCAATGAAGCACTATGTCTTGAATAGTGGCAACAGTTCCTTCTTTATTTCTTCCTCTCTCTCTTCTCTCCTTCCTTCCCTCTTCCATCTCTCCCTCCCTCCCTCCCTCCCTCTTTCTTTCTTTGTTTTCGAGGGTGTTGAATTGCTCTAGCACCGTTTGTGGAAGAGGCTTTCTTCCACTGAATTACATTTGCACCTTTGTCAGAGATCAGTTGAGTATATTTGTGTGAGTCTATTTCTGAATTCTTTGTTCTTTTCCATTAATCTATGTCTTCCCTCAGCCGTTACCACATAGTCTTGATTTCTGTAGCCACATAATAGGTCTTGAATTTTGCAAGACTGATTCCTCTCAGTTTATTCTTTTTTTTTTAACATTTTTAATTCCAGTTAGTTAACATACAGTATAATATTAGTTTCAGGTGTACGATACAGTGATTCAACACTTCTGTATATGACCTGGTGCTCATCATGAGGAGTGTACTCTTTAATCTCCATCTCCAGAATTGTGATGCCCCCAACTATGCTTTTCTTTTTCAAGATTGCTTTGGTTATTTAGGGTCTTTTGTGGTTCCATACAAATTTTACAGTTGTTTGTTCTAGTTCTCTGAAAAATGCTGTTGGTGTTTTGATAGGGATTGCATTAAATGTATCAATTACATTGGATAGTATGGACATTTGACAATGTTTGTTCTTCTAGTCCATGAGCATGGAATGTCTTTCCATTTCTTTGTGTCATCTTTAATTTCTTTCATCAGTGTTTTATAATTTTCAGAGTATAGGTCTTTCACCTCTTTGGTTAGGTTTATTCTTAGGTATTTTATGGTTTTTGATGCAATTGTAAGTGGGATTGCTATCTTAATTTCTCTTTCTGCTGTTCATTATTGTCGTAGAGAAATTCAATAGACTTCTGCACATTGATTTTGTATCCTGTGACTTTAGTGAATCATGTATCAGTTCTAGAAGTTTTTTGGTGGAGTCTATTGGGTTTTCTCTCTATATATAGTATTGCGTCATCTGCAAATAATAAAAGTTTTACTTCTTCCTTACTGATTTGGATACCTTACTTCTTTTACTCTTCTGATCATTGTAGCTGGGACTTCCAGTAGTATGTTGAATAGAAGTGGTGAGAATGGACATCCTTGTCTTATTCCTAACCTTAGGGGAAAAGGTCTCAGTTTTCCCCCATTGAGGACAATGTTAGCTGTGGGTTTTTCACAGATGGCCTTCATTATGTTGAAGTATGTTCCCTCTAAACCTACTTTGTTGAGGGTTTTTATCATGAATGGGTATTGTACTTTGTCAAATGCTTTTCCTGAATCTTACTGAAATGATCATACGGTTCTTATTCTTTCTCTTATTGGATGTGATGTGTCATGTTGATTGATTTGTGCATATTGAACCATCCTTGCAACCCAGGAATAAATCTACTTGATTGTGGATGATTTTTTTTAACATGTTATTGAATTAGGTTTGCTAGTATTTTATTAAAGATTTTTGCATCTATGTTCATGAGGGATACTGGCCTGTAGTTCTCTTTTTTTTAATGGTGTCTTTATCCAGTTTTGGTATCAGTATAATGCTGGCTTCATAGAATTAATTTGGAAGTTTTCTTTCCTTTACTATTTTTGGGAACAGTTTGAGAAGAATAGGTATTAACTTTTCTTTAGATGTTTGGTAGAATTTGCCTGTGAAGCCCTCTGGTCCTAGATATTTGTTTGTTGGGAGTTTTTTGATTACTGATTCCATTTCTTTGCTGGTTATTGGTTTGTTCAAATTTTCTGTTTCTTTCTGTTATAGTTTTGGTAGTTTATATGTTTCTAGGAATTTATCTATTTCTTCTGTGTTGTTCAAATTGTCGGCATATAGTTTTTCATAATATTCTCTTACAATTGTTTGTATTTCTGAGGTGTTTGTTGTTATTCTCCTCTCTCATTTATTATTTTACTTGACTATTTTCACATTCTTTCTTGGTAAGTCTGGTTAGAGGTTTATCAATTTATTTATTTATTTTTCAAAGAATCAGTTCCTGGTTTTATTGATTTGTTCTATTGTCTTTTTTTTTTTTAGTTTCTATATCATTTATTTCTTCTCTAATCTTTATTATTATCCTCTCCTTCCTTCTAGTGGCTTTAGGTTTTGTTTATTATTCTTTTTCTAGCTCCCTTAGATGTAGGGTTAGGTTGTTTATTTGAGATTTTTCTTGCTTCTTGAGGTAGACCTGTGTTGCTACTTATAGCAACCATTTTTGCTGCATCCCAAAGGCTTTGGACCACTGTGTTTTAATTTTCATTTGTTTCCATGTACTGTTTAATTCTTCTTATATTTCCTGGTTGACCCATTCATTGTTTAATAGCATGTTATTAAAAAAAAATAGTATGTTATTTAACTGCCATGTATTTCTGGTCCTTCCAGATTTTTTCTAGTGGTTGATTTCTAGTTTCATAGCATTGGGGTCAGAAAAGACATATGGTATGACTTTTTCTTGAATTTGTTAAGACTTGTTTTTTGGCCTAATATGTGATCTTTTCTGGAGAATGTTACATGTGCACTTGAAAAGAATGGGTATTCTGCTGTTTTAGAATGTAATGTTCTAAATATATCTGTTAAATCCATCTGGTCCAGTGTGTCATTCAAAACCGTTATTTCCTATTTTCTGTTTAGATGATCTGTCCATTGATGTAAGTGGGGTTAACATCCCCTAGTATTATTGTATTATTATCAATCAGTTCCTTTCTGTTTGTTAGTAACTGTCTTATGTATTTGGTTGCTCCTATGTTGGGTGTGTAATACTTACTTATAATTGTTTCATCCTCTTGTTGGATTGTCCCTTTTATTATTATATAGTGTCCTTTATCTGTTGTTACAGTTATTTATTTATTTATTTATTTAATATTTATTTTTGAGAGACAGAGAGAGACAGTGTGTGAGTGGGGGAGCGGTAGAGAGAGAAGGAGACACAGAATCTGAAGCAGGCTCTAGGCCCTGAGCTGTCAGCACAGAGCCCAATCTGGGGTTTGAACCCATGAATTGTGAGATCATGTCCTGAGCTGAAGTTGGACGCTTAACTGACTGAGACACTCAGGTGCCCCCAATCGTTGTTTTAAGGTCTAGTTTGTCTGATATATGTACTGCTACTTTGGCTTTCTTTTCACATCTATTTGCATGATAGATGTTTCTCCATCCCCTCATTTTTCACTCTGCAGGTGTCTTTAGGTCTGAAAAGAGTCTCTTGTAGGCAAGATACAGATGGGTCTTGTGTGTTTTTTTTATCCATTCTATTGCCCTATGTCTTTTGATTGCAGTGTTTAGTCCATTTACATTCAAAGTAATTATTGATAGATATGTATTTATTGCCTTTTTATTTCTTGTTTTGTAGTTGTTTCTGAAGATTTTCTCTGATCTTTTCTTGTCTTTCTCTCATGTTTTGCTGATTTTCTTTAGTGATATATTTGGATTTGTTTCTCTTTATACTTTGTATGTTTATTAGTGGCTTTTGATATATGGTTTGATATATAGGTTTGTTTATAACCTCTTATGCATATCATATAGCAGTCTATATTAATTTGATGGTCATTTAAGTTTAAATCCATTCTTTTCCCTTCTCCTCCCCCTTTTAGATATATGTTACTATATTTTACATCCTTTGTTTTTGTGAGTTTTTTGACTTTTTTTTTTTACAGAAATATTCACTTACTGCTTTTGTGTTTCCTGCCTTTATACTGTCACTTTTGGTCTCTTTTTCATTTAGAGTCACCTTTAATATTTCTTGCAGGGCTGGTTTAGTGATCATGAAAGGTTTTGTCTCGGAAATGCTTTATCTCTTCTTCTGTTCTCTTGCTGCTTTCAGAATTTTCTCTTTATCCTTGTATTTTGCCAGTTTCACTATGATATGTCGTGCAGAAGATCGATTCAAGTTACGTCTGAAGGGAGTTCTCTGTGCCTCTTGGATTTCAATGCCTTTTTCCTTCCCCAGTTCAGGGAAGTTCTCAGCTATGATTTCTTCAAGTACCCCTTCAGCACCTTTCCCTCTCTCTTCCTCCTCTGGGATACCAATTATGCATATATTATTTCTTTTTAGTGTATCACTTAGTTCTCTAATTTTCCCCTCATACTCCTGGATTTTTTTATCTCTCTTTCTCTCAGCTTCCTCTTTTTCCATAACTTTATCTTCTAGTTCACCTATTCTCTCCTCTGCCTCTTCAAGCCGAGCTGTCGTCGTTTCCATTTTGTTTTGCATTTCGTTTAAAGCGTTTTTCAGCTCCTCGTGACTGTTCCTTAGTCCCTTGATCTCTGTAGCAAGAGATTCTCTGCTGTCCTCTATACTGTTTTCAAGCCCAGCTATTAATTTTATGACTATTATTCTAAATTCACTTTCTGTTATATTATTTAAATCCTTTTTGATCAGTTCATTAGCTGTTGTTATTTCCTGGAGATTCTTCTGAGGGGAATTCTTCCGTTTGGTCATTTTGGATAGTCCCTGGAGTGGTGAGGACCTGCAGGGCACTTCCCCTGTGCTGTGGTGTATAACTGGAGTTGGTGGGCGGGGCCGCAGTCAGTCCTGATGTCTGCCCCCAGCCCACCGCTGGGGCCACAGTCAGACTGGTGTGTGCCTTCTCTTCCCCTCTCCTAGGGGCGGGATTCACTGTGGGGTGGCGTGGCCCGTCTGGGCTACTTGCACACTGCCAGGCTTGTGGTGCTGGGGATCTGGCGTATTAGCTGGGGTGGGTAGGCAAGGTGCACGGGGGCAGGAGGGGCAGGCTTAGCTCCCTTCTCCTTAGGTGATCCACTTCAGGAGGGGCCCTGTGGCAGCGGGAGGGAGTCAGATCCGCTGCCGGAGGTTTGGCTCCGCAGAAGCACAGAGTTGGGTGTTTGCACGGAGCGAGCAAGTTCCCTGGCAGGAACTGGTTCCCTTTGGGATTTTGGCTGGGGGATGGGCGAGGGAGCTGGCGCTGGCGAGCGCCTTTGTTCCCCACCAAACTGAGCTCTGTCGTCCGGGGGCTCAGCAGCTCTCCCTCCATTTGTCCTCCAGCCTTCGCACTTTCTGAGCAGAGCTGTTAACTTATGACCTCCCAGACGCTAAATCGTGCTTGCTGTCGGAACACACTCCATCCGGCCCCTCCGCTTTTGCCAGCCAGACTCGGGGGCTCTGCTTGGCTGTCAGGCTGCCCCTCCGCCCCGCTCCCTCCCGCCAGTCCGTGGAGCGCGCACCGCCTCGCCACCCTTCCTACCCTCTTCCATGGGCCTCTCGTCTGTGCTTGGCTCCGGAGACTCCGTTCTGCTAATCCTCTGGCGGTTTTCTGGGTTATTTAGGCAGGTGTAGGTGGAATCTAAGTGATCAGCAGGACGCGCGGTGAGCCCAGCGTCCTCCTACGCCGCCATCTTCCTATCCTCCTCCTCTTCTTCTGTTCTCAATGATAGCCTTGCTGGATAGAGTATTGTTGGCTGCAGATTCAGCACTTTGAACATATTATGCCATTCCCTTCTGTCTTGCAAAGTTTCTGTTGAGAAATCTCCCATGAGCCTTTTGGGCTTTTCCATGTAGGTTACTGACTTCTTCTGTCTTGCTGCTTTTAAGATTTTTTCTTTATCACTATATTTTGTAAATGTTATCATACATCTTAGTTTGTTGATTTTGTTGGGAATTCTCTATGCTTCCTAGATATAAATATCTCCTTTCTTCACTGATAAGGAAAGTTTTCAGCTATTATTTCTTCAAAGAAAATTTCTGCCCCCTTTTCTCTCTTCTTCTTCTGGGGTTCCTGTAATACAAATGTTACTATGTTTAATGGAGTCACTGAGTATTCTTATGATTATTGCTTTAAATTCTCTATCAGGCATTTTACTTAAAAATGTTTCATTTAGATCTCTGGCTTCGGCCCTGTTCTGTTCTTTCAGTTGGGATGAATTTCTCTGTCTCCTCATTTTGTCTACCTCTCTGTGTCTGTTTCTGTGTCTTAAGAATGTCAGCTATGTCTTTTGTTATTGAAAGTAGTAACTTTATGAAAAGGAGGTCCTGGAGTGCCCTGCAGTGTAGTGTCCCCTGTTCATCAAGACCTGGCACTTCAGGAGAGTATCCTATGTGTGCTGCTTATGCCTTGCTATTGCATCTGAGTCACTTTTCCTTTCAGTACAGTTGTCTGCACTGACTCTGCCGGCTGTGGACTGTGCTAGCTCTCTGTGGTGTTAGTGGACCCAGGCAGAGCAGCTCTGAGGGTGCATGCTCCCTGGGGAACTTGGGAGCAGGGTGGCAGTATTAGCAAAATTTGTGTTGGGCCACTAGGCCTATGCTGGATCACCTCAACTGCTGTGGTGGCTGCAAGCTCTGCACTACATGGCAGGGGGCATGTGGCTGGGTGCTGTGCTGTTGCTGGGCAGGGCTCTAGATAGCAGTTGTTCACCTGGTGGCTGGGTGGGGCATGTGTGTACTTTTAACAAAATTTGCCTTGAGCCTGGGCCAAGGCTATAAATGTCCGTGCAGCCCCACCTCCCCCAGGTGGCTCTGTGTTTATGCTGGGGGGCAGGGGAGGAAAATGGTGCCTGCAAGTCCCTTATTTTCAGAGAAGTTCCCCAGTGTGCTCAGAAATCAGTATGAACAGATCTGTCTCCCATGTGTCCTGGTGTTATGTAAATTCCAGTTTTTTTGTTGTCTCTCCATGTAGTCCACTATCTCTTTAAGGGCAGAAACCCAGCTATCATTCACTCTCCCAGCTCACCCAGAGCTGAGTCAGCTGACTTTTAAAGCTCCAGGCTCCAAGTCCCACTGTTTTTAAAAACTCACAGAATTCAGCCCTTCTAGTTTTTGAAGAAAAAACATTATGGGTATCAGTCTTCCTCATGTGATCACCTTGGTGCAAGGGCCTGTTTCTCTGCCCTCTCCCTGCAGTGCACAACTCCCTCCCTCCTGCAGGGAGCTTCCTTCCCCCTTTCTGATCTTCCTAAACTTTCAGGTGCAGTTTCTTCTCTATATTTAGTTTTTAAATTTGTTCTGCCAGTCTTTGGATCATTCTCCAGTTTATTGACTTGGATATGGATGATATCTAGTTGTAAATGTGGGATGGGGTGAGCTCAGTTTCCTCATACTCCTCCATCTTCCCAAGATCTCCTGCTTGCTTTATTCTTTTTCAAAATTGATTTAACTATACTACTTCCTTTGCCTTTTTATATAAATTTTAGATAATTTTGTATATATCTACAAAAAATCTTGCTGGGATTTGATAGAAATTGCATTAAATCTGCACATGAATTTGAAAAGCACTGCATATTTGCTATCTTCAGTCTTTTAATCCATGAGCATGGCATATCTCTCCATTTATTTAGATCTCCTTTGATTTCTTTCACTGGCATTTTATAATTTCCAGTATACAAGTCTTACATGTATTTTGTTATATTCACACCTAACTATTCTTTGTTGAGTGATTTTAAATAGCATTTTAATTTTAATTGTGGATTCCATGTGTTCATTTCTGGTATACAGGAATATAATTTGTTTTTCTGGATTGATTTTATATCCTGTGACCTGTATCCTGAACTCAGTTGTAGAAGTTTTTCTTGGTAGCCTCCTTAGTATTTTCTATGTGTAAAATCAAGCTGTGCAAAAAGAGACATTATTAGTTTTTCATTTTAAATAGATATGCCTTTATTATCTTTTCTTGCCTTTTTGTACTGGCTAGAACTTTCACCACTATGCTGAATATAAGAGTGGACATTTTTACTTTGTTCCTGATCTTAGGTGTAAAGCATTCAGACTTTTTTACCATTAGGTAAAATGTTAGCTCTAGCTTTTTGGTTTTTTTTGTTTTTGTTTTATAGATACTCTATCAAATTGAGGAATTTCCCCTCTATTCCTATTTTTCTGAGAGTTTTTAATCATAAATGTATGTAAAATTTTGTCAAATACTTTTCTGCATTCATGGGTATAATTGTGTGATTTTTCTTCTTTAGCTGGTTAATATGGTGGATTACATTGATTGATTTTGAAATATTGAACCTCACATCCCTACAACAAATCCCACTTGGTCATGGTATATAAATCTTGTTATATATTACTGAATTATATTTGCTAATATTTTACTAAGGCTTTCTTTATCTACATTCATGAGGAGGATCAGTCTGTAGGTTAATTTTTTACATCATCTTTTATATCATCTGGTTTTAATATCAGGGTAATACTAGCTTTATAAATATAACTGAAAAGAGTTTCCTTCCCATATGTTCTGGGAGAGATTATTTACAATTGGTGTTAACTATTATTTAAAACTTTGTAGGAGTTTGTAGGGAAACTATCTAGGCCCAAACATTTCTTTTTCTGGGAATTTAAAAATAATGAATGTACTTTCCTTAATATTTGTAGAGGCATTCAAATAGTCTATTTCCTATTGGATAAGTTGTGGTAGTTTATCTTTATGGAAGAATCGACCCATTTAATCCAAATAGTTAAATATATGGGTGTAGAGGTTTTGTTTGTTTGTTTGTTTTTTGTAATTCCTTTTTATTGGTTAGATGTCTGCAGGGTCTATAGTGATATCTTTGGTTTCACTCCTGACTGTGGTCATTTGTGACTTCTTTCATTTTTTGTCTGTTTTTTTATTGCTAGAATTTTGTCAATTTTATTGATCTTTTCAAAGAATCAGTTCCTTGCTTCAGTGATTTTCTTTACTGTTGTCTATTTTCAATTACCCTTATTTCTATTCTTTCTTTATTAGTTCTTTCCTTTGGGTTTATTTTGTTCTTTTTTTAAGTTCTTGGGGTAAGAACTTACATTATTGACTGATATTTTTCCTCTTTTCTAATGAATGTATTTAGTGTCATACATTTCCTTCAGCATTGCTTTGCCTGTGTCACACAAATTCTAAGATATATTTTCACTTCCACTCATAGGCAGGACAAGCTAGGATTGAACCCAAACAGTCTGGCTCTTGCACTTATCACACAAGTAGTATCAAACATTTGTCTCTCCTCATTTCCCATTATTAGCCATGAAGCAGATGTACAAGTAAATCTCCTTTAAAAAGAAACAAGCAAACAAATAAACAAAAAAACTACTATTGATAAGTTAGGGACAACTACTCACTTTACAAAACATTTTGCTGTCATGATAAGGGATTCTCAAGCTCTTCATGGGACAGGTACACTGGTTAAAAGTCATTAATGACACAAGTACTAAGACAGAAATAACAATGATAGAACTTTTTATTATGGGGTGCCTGGGTGGCAGTCGGTTGAGCATCTGTCTTTGGCTCAGGTCATGATCTCACGGTTTATGAGTTGGAGACCTGCACTGGGCTCTCTGCTGTCAGCACAGAGCCCACTTTAGATCCTCTGTCTCCCTCTCTCTCTGCTCCTTCCCCACTTGCACTCTCTCTCAAAAATAAATAAACATTAAAAAAAAAACCCAAACACTTTTGTTATAGTCCCACAAGTCCCTGATGCTCTTTTTTTTTTTTTTTTTTTTAAGCCTATTTTCTTTTAGTTGTTCAGATTGGCTCATTTCTATCATTCTATTTTTAAGTTTGTTGATCCTTTCCCTCTGCTTCCTCACTCTGCTGCTGAGTTTATTTATGGAGTTTTTAATTGTGATTATTGTATTTTTCAGTTTAAATATTTTCCATTTAGTTCTTCTTTATATCATCTATTTCTTTGTTTAAGCTTCCTATTTCTTCATTTGTTTCAAGCATGTTTGTAATTGTTCATTGAAGTATTTTTTTTTTTTTCATGACCTCTTCAAAATCTGTCAGGTAATTCTAACATCTATTATTTCAGTTTTGTATCTATTGATTATCTTTTTTCATTCAGTTTGAGATCTTCCTGTTTCTTGATACAACAAATTGTTTTTTATTGAAATCTGGACATTTGGAATATTGTGTTGAGTTGCTTAATCTTACTTAAACCCTCTATTTTAGCTGGCTTTCCCTGACAATGCTCCAAAGGGGGAGAAGGTATGTAATTGTGACCTCATTATTGCCAGGTCCAAGTTCCCTATTTAGCTTCCATTGACATTTGAGGGAGAAGATTCTTCATTACTGGGTGGGAGTACTGGCAACTAGGGGGAGGGAGGCTCACTAGTTGGGGTGGAGGTCCAAGATCTCTACTAGGTCTTTGCTGGAATAATGAGCCTAAAGCCACAGGTTCTCATTTGTCTGTTTTTTGTGTGATGTTTGGTTGGAGTAGACTCATTACTGTCTACAAGTTTTCTGTGTTGCTATGTGGTACCTTTCCTGGTTCTTTGGCTAGAGGGCAGGCTTTTGTTGGGGCTTTGTTGTTTTTTTTTTTTTTTTTTTTTTTTGGTCTGTGACTGTTGGCCCTTCTGAGCTGTTGGATTCTTCAACTCCAAGTTGGGATATAAGAGGCAAAAAAGAAAACCTAAGAAACTTACCACAGTGTTATTCCTTGGGTCACATGGTCCCAGCTGGTCTGTCATTTTCTCTCCACCTTCGGGAGTGTTCTTATGTTTATATTATATACAACATCCAGGATTTTTAGTTATATTTAGCAGGAGGAATAGAGAAACAAGTACATCTACTCCATCTTCTGAGAAGCAGGTCTTTGCTTCTGGCTTTAATAGTCATACTTTCCCAACATCCACTGCTACCAAAAATAGCCCTCTTTCTATATTCCTTTTTTAACTACTTGGTGTGTCTACTTTAGTCATTCATACAAATAAGTTGAAAATAAATCTAAATCAACTAGATTCATTATATGAAGTGGTGTAAAAAAAATTGGAAGATTTGTGTCCAAGACCATCATTTAAAGACAAGCCACTCCTTGTCCCTCCAGTACCAAATGGCCTGTTAGATGTAATTTTAACAGTGCTCACCTCTGAAGACCATCTCTAAAAGAATAGAGAAGAACATTCTGCAGGCTTCAAAAATGCATAAATAGCTCACCTTCACTGTCACAGCATTCTAGGATGGAAGGGTCTTCACGAATTACTGAGGTCAGAGCATTGACATCTCCATTAGAAGCTGCCTGATAAACCATGGTCAGGTCAACTTCCTCAGATGAGTCACCTTCATGAATCAAAAAGAGATACACTTAGTGTGTGTAGCAAATTCACTGAAAGAATAACAACACCCACAACATCGCACATACAAGTGACTCATGAAAACTTCTTTAATGAATCTGAGCAGGAGGCTGAGTCATCCTCTTATAAGCAACCTATTGAGGTTCTGAAGAAAGGTAGACCCCTGTGGGTCATGTTGTAACATTACCATATATTGGGAAGGAGTCTGAGGGATTAGATGTCCTCTGAGATTTTCTGACTCTTTCCAGGCCTTCAGGCTTCTCAAAATCAGTGAGACTAGAAAGGAAAATGGGACCCTCATGTTGGTTCTAGGCTCCCCTCTGATCTGAAACATGATAAATTTGTTAAACTCAGTGAATCAGTTTACCTACCTCTGATAGAGATATTGCATTATTTTCTGTTCTTCTGACATCCTCTCCACTCTATTCCCCTCAGCTGTGTTCCCTGAGGGCTGATGCTTGCTGACTACTTCACCCAGGTACCCTCCCTCTTTGGCTTGCCCATAGGAGACACTGGCAAGAGACTGGTAGGGAGAAGGGAAAGAGGTAGGGAATTTCTTTCTGCCTTTCCCTGGTGTAGTGTCTAATAGTAGCTGCTGCTCTCCCACCAGGATGTTCCTCCTCCCCAGAACCAGCTCCTGGTGAGCTCCCTTTGGTAACAAACACCATTCTCGCCACCCTGCCGCATCTCTGCCGCAAACTTCTTCATTTGAATCAGCTGGGGTTACATGACATGCTGTTTCCAGAAAGAAGAGACCTGTATGCAATTGCTTTGAATTTGGTAGCCACCTGTACTATACCTTTGTGCAAGACTAAACCAATTGAACCAACTAATAGTACTGCCAAAAGTGACAACAGAACTGTGAGTCAAGTGACCCTAGGGGAGCACCGTAAGGGCTGGGAGCTTTAGTGAGGTGCTATGCAGAGTCCTTCTACTTTTACAATTTCCCCCCATACATAGCCATTATTCAGGGAAAATATATGTAAGAAAAGTTTTTTAAATTGTGTTTTTTCTATGAATGTGGACATTGCACCAGAAATACTTTACAGTTCTAATATATCTTTAGTTGGCAGTGATCCTAACCTATTGGCTGGGTTTCTCTGCCCCAGTACCTCTGGGAAGTGATTAGTGATTTTTTAACCAGTTGACCTGTCCCAGATGGGGCTTGTTATTGCAAATGGTTCACTTACGACAACAAGCTGCTTTGTAAAGTGAGTGGTTCCCTAATTTATCCACAGTAAATTTGTTGTAGGTGGTGGTGTTTTTAAAGCAGGCTCACCTGCGCATTTGCCTGGGGGCTGGAAATAGGAGATGAGAGATGTCAGGGTCAAATGTCCCCTCTGCCATAAGAACTCTGCAGCCACACAGCTTGGGTTCAAGTCCTGGTTTTTACTAACTAGCTCTGTGAATTTGGGAAATTACCCGCTCTGGGCCTGTTTCCTTGTTTCTAAAATGGAGATGATGATGATGATGATGATGACGACAACCACCTATGTCATAAAGTTGTTGTCAGGAATAAGTGAATTAATACTTAATCCTATGTGCTTTTAGAACAGAGAATAGCATGTAGTAGACACTATATATACTTTGCTACTACTACTTTTGTTTTGTGCATGTGTGTGTTTGTGTTTAGGAAATATGAGAAATCTGGAACAAATAGAGAAGAAGGCCTCTTTTTGATGATGGCTAGATAAAGAATTCATACTTTGCACAGAACATTTACTCTGCTGGAAGCCCTCCTAGGAGTCTAGGAATTTTTTAAAGGTTGATAATGATGTCTTTGGGCCCCAAAATAGGGCTCACACTTGAGGACAATGATGGGCCTGGTATCTGGTTATATGACCACATCCAAAGATGCTGGTAATGTCACCTCAGAAAGAAGATCTTGGTGTTGGGCTGTGAAGCTCTGTGTTAACAGCATGTTTATATCTTATATAACATGTTTATAATACATATATACACATGATTATAATCTGTTCAATATTGAGTGCAATCAAATCTGTAAGGCACATTCATCATACTGTTGAGCATATACAGTTGAGAGAAACAAGGAATTCACTGCTTGATAGAATTAGAATCCCCAAAATAACTTTCCAAGAGGATTCTAATAAGATTATATTTAATAGGAATAAACACAGGGCAATGTATCCTAGTTTTAAAACACTCAGTTGGACTTATTAAAGGGTGGCTGACTTTACAGTTATTGTTGCTCAAAACCCCCTCAGCATACAGGTGACCTTAACCTGAGCATTCTCTAGGGATCAGCTCTTCTCCACTTTTGGACCATGGGCTGATTCAGTGGAGTTGACAACATCCCTGATCAGGGGCAGAACACATGACCTGGAAATAAGTAACTCAGCACCAGCATTATCTGGCCACAGAGATTGTTGGTTCAGGAACGTGACCCAATCAGAGGCCATGGATGGCAATATGCTTTGATCAGAATTGCTGGGAGCAATACTGTTACTTTATTCCACCACCCATGAACTTGTGAGAGACTGGGAGGCATCTTATGGGTGTAGAGACTATCTAAGAATAAAGAAAACACAAGGAGCAAAGCAGAGTTCTACAAAAAGAAGGAAATAATTGAGACCTGGTGACATCATTTGAACTCCTGAATCAAGCCACACTTCAAGTCCCCACCATTAAATTTAAATGTGCCAATAAATTCTTTTTTTGTTTGTCAGTTTGCATAGTTTGTGTATTTGCTTTTTCCTTTTAATCACTGAAAGAATTCTAAGAGCTAAAAAGGTTTTAGCAGTGGCACATCAGTTAAGAACTTAGGGGTTTAGCTTCATAGTTTGCTTTGTAGGAATGAACAGTGTGATGAACTAGTAGGAGCTTTGGCTGTATTATTAATCGTTTAGCAAACAGATTGAAGGAGGTGATAGGCTTTTCTGTTCTTAACTGGTCAGTGTCATGTTGAGATCTATGGCCTGTGTGTGGATTAAATGGGCTATTAGTGGTTGGAGAACATTCAGAGTGACCAGAATGGGGTATGTATGGATTTCATTCATGTCACTTGAGGAACAATTGAAGAAATAGATGTCTTTACACCAGAGATTATTCCAATGGGTCATGATAGCAGCCTTCAGATATTTGAAGATTTTTTTAATTAAAAAATTGTGGTGAAAAATATGTAACAAAGAATTTACCATTTCAATGTTTTTTGTTTGTTTGTTTTGAGAGAGAGAGAGAGAGAGAGAGAGCGAGAGAGGGACAGAGAGAGAGAAGGAGAGAAGCGGAACTCACCTGATGTGGGACTCGAACTCAGAACAGTGAAATCATGACTGAGTCAAAATCAGATGCTCAACTGACGGAGCCACCCAGGTACCCTCCATTTCAACCCTTTTTAAGTGTGCAGTTCAGGGTCATTATGTACATTCACAGTGTTGTGCAACCATCACCATCAATCATTTCCAGAACTCTTTTCATCTTCCAGAATTCAAACTCTGTACCCATTAAAATAGTAACTCCTGACTCATCTCTCATACCAGCCCCTGTACTACCATTCCACTTTTACCATTCACTTTCTGTGAATGTGACTACTCTAGGAATCTCATACAAGTGGAATTGACAGTGTTTGTGCTTTTGTGACTCGCTTATTTTACTTAGCATAATGTCCCAAGGTTGATCCATGTTGTAGCATGTGTCATAATTTCCTTCTTTTTCAAGGTTGAATAATATTCTATTATATGTTTAGACCACATGTAGTTTATTAATTTATCCACTGATGGATATTTGGGCTGTTTCTACCTTTTGGCTATTGCAAATAATGTTATCATGAATATGCTTATTCAAATATCTCTTTGAAACCCTGATTTCAATTCTTTTGGGTATAAACTTAAAAGTGGAGTTGCTGGATCATATGATAATTTTATTAAACAATTTTTAAGAACCGTCATAATGTTTCCCACAGTGGCTGCACCATTTTATATTCCTGCCAGCACCACAGAAGGTTTCTAATATTCCTATGATCTTACTGACACTTGTTATTTCCTGTTATCGTTTGATGTGTTTGTTTTAATAGTACATAGTCTAATGGTTGTGAGGTGATATCTCATGATTTTGATTTGCATGTCCCAATTATTAGTCACTTTGAATATCTTTTCATGTACTTATTGGCTATCTGTATATCTTCCTTGGAGAAATATCTCCTTAAGTCCTTTGTCCATTTTTTAATCAGGTTGCTTGTGTTTTGGCGTTAAGTTATAAAAAGTCTTTATACATTCTGGATATTAACCCCTTATCAATTTATGATTTACATATATCTTCTCTCATTCTGTGGATTGCCTTTTCATTCTGCCGATCATGTCCCTTGATACGCAAAAGCTTTTAACTCTGATGTAGTTCAACTTGTCTACTTTTTCTTTTGTTGTCTATACATTTGTCATCATATCCAAGAAATCACTGTCAAATTTAATGTCACAGAGCTTTTCCCCTATAATTTTTTCTAAGATTTTTATAGTTTTAGGTCTTATGTTTGTATCTTTCATCGATTTTGAGTTAATTTTTGTATATGGTGTTAAGGTAAGGGTCTGATTTTTCTTCTTTTACGTATGACTATCCAATTATTCCAGCACTATTCTTCCCCATTGAATGGTCATGGCACCCTTGTTGAAAATCAGTTGATTTATATGTCTGGGATTATTTTTAGGCTCACAGTTCTGTTACATGGATCTATATGCCTGACTTTATGTTAGTACTACAAAGTTTTGATTACTGTAGCTTTGTAGTATATTTTGAAATCTGGAAGTGTTGAAACCTCCAACTTTATTTTTCTTTTGTAAGATTATTTTGGCTGTTTGGGACTCCTTGAGATTCCACATGGCTTTTTAGGATTGATTTTTCTGTTTCTACAAAAATAGAAAAAAATTTTTGACTGAAGGTCACAAAACCATTTATATGCAGAAGATCTACGTAAACAATAAATTCTTCTTTCTCTTCTTTCCTTATCTAATATTTTTCTATCTAGTATAATTGGAATTTTGATCAAGATTGCATTGAATCTGTGGATTTCTTTGGGTAGCACTGACATCTCAACAATATTATCTTCTAATCCATGAAATGCAGGATGTCTTCCCATTTATTAGTGTCTTCTTTAATTCCTTTCAGCAATGTTTTGTAGTTTTCAGTGTGTAAGTCTTTAGCATCCTTGGTTAAGTGTATTCCTAAATATTTTATTTTATTTTTTGATGCTGTTGTAAATAGAGTTGTTTTTCAAACAAGTTGTTTTTTTTTTTTAATTTGCATCCAAATTAGTTAGCATATAGTGCAGCAATGATTTCAGGAGTAGATTCCTTAATGCCCCTTATCCATTTAGCCCTTCCCCCCTCCCACAACCCCTCCAGTAACCCTCTGTTTGTTCTCCATATTTATGAGTCTCTTATGATTTGTCCCCCTCCCTGTTCTTATATTATTTTTGTTTCCCTTCCCTTATGTTCATCTGTTTTGTCTCTTAAAGTCCTCATATGAGTGAAGTCATATGATATTTATCTTTCTCTGACTAATTTCACTTAGCATAATACCCTCTAGTTCCATCCACATAGTTGCAAATGGTGAGATTTCATTCTTTTTGATTGCCGACTAACACTCCATTCTATATATATATATATATATATATATATATATATATACATATATATATACCACATCTTCTTTATCCATTCATCCATCGATGGACATTTGGGCTCTTTCCATACTTTGGCTATGGTTGATAGTGCTGCTATAAACATTGGGGTGCATTTGCCCCTTCAAAACAGCACACCCGTATCCCCTGGATAAATATCTCATAGTGCAATTGCTAGGTCGTAGGGTAGTTCTATTTTTAATTTTTTGAGGAACCTCCATACTGTTTTCCAGAGTGGCTGCACCAGCTTGCATTCCCATCAAACAAGTTTTTAAGCAAAGAATTTTATGGTTAAATTGTTTCATGGAACCCCAGCAGTTAGAAATAGCAGTGAGTGACAATGACAGAGAAAAGGGTATTTTAAATGTTAAAGCACTGTAAAAATATTATGGGCCACCTCAAGAGGTAGTGAGTTTCCTGACACTGAAGATGGCCAATGCTGGCTGGATAGCCACCAAAGAAGTGTACTGTAGAAGGAATTCAGCAGCATGAGGCATAGCACAAGGGAACAGGAAGATGTATGAGGCAGAAGAAAACCTACTTCAGAGTTCCTTCTAGCCTTGAGTTGTCATACTCAACCACTGAGCCATTAAGAAACAGGAAATGAAGGGGTTTATGCAGAGGATGTGTAGAAATAGCCAATTTAAGTTGTGGTCAATGAAAATAATTAGCTGTAAACTTAAGACTATACAAAGAAATCCTGTGAAAATGAGAAAGGGTGATGTAGAAATAGTAAGTATAAGGAGAAGGATGAATGATGGTCCTTAATGAATCTAAAAGAGAAGAAATTTTTTTTTCTACTGAAGGCCACAAAACCATTTATATGCAGAAGATCTAAATAAACCAGCAATACATGAACTCTTTCTTCTTTCCTTCCTTCTTGGCTTACCTGTTTATCGATGTATCTATCATCTACCTATTTTTCTACCTAGTATCATCTAACTACATCCAGCACATGGTTTGAATGGGTCTTGCATCTCTAATTGTGTGAAAGTAAAACAGACAGACTTATGTATGGGTGCATAAAGAGAAATTCCAGAATTCACACAGAGGGGGAGAGACTGAAAGTAGATAAAATGGAAAAGAGACAAATAGGAAGAAAGAAGCGTGTGAATAGATGTAGATTATGTTTTATAAAAAGGATATTGTTGTATATGTATAAACATGAAATACGGAAGATTGGAAGAATATGCATCAAAAAGACAACAGAGATCATGTCTTGGATGTTCTTTAGAAATTTCTATATTTTCCAAATTCTCTAGATGAGTTTATGTTTTTAAAAATTATTGAAGTAAGTCAAGTCTTTTCCTTAACTGCTGAGGGGTATGTCTTATAAGCTTTACACGTGCTACTACTGGGGCACCTGGGTGGCTCAGTCAATTAAGCATCTGACTTTGGCTTAGGTCAGGATCTCACTGCTCATGAGTTCGAGCTCCGTGTTGGGCTCTGTGCTTACAGCTTGCAGCTCTGAGCCTGCTTTGGATTCTGTATCTCTGCCTCTCCCCACTCACTTGCTCATGTGTTCTCTCTCTCTCAAATATAAACAAACATTAAAAAAATACTTTAATAACATGATATTACTAAATGGGTAAACAGAGCCTAGTTATGTATATAACTGAGAAAACAAGTCCTGGATATTCGACAAAGTACTGAAAAAGAAAAAAATATATATGTCTTTTTCTAATTCTGCCCTTTACAAATACCCTAGATTTAAAAAACAGGTACAGGGGCACCTGGGTGCAGTTGGTTAAGCATCTGAATTCGGCTCAGGTCATGATCTCATGGTTTGTGAGTTTGAGCCCCACATGGGACTCCGCACTGGCAGTGCGGAGCATGCTTGGGATTCTTGCTCTCTCCTCTTTCTCGGTCCCTCCCCTGCCTGTGCTCAATCTCTCTCTCTCAAAATAAATAAATAAATAAATAAATAAATAAATAAATGAAACCAGATACATATTTTAAAATTGTATCAATTTTTATCTAAAAACTGGAAGGATAGGCATTCTTATAATCATCTATTTTCCTTATTTTTCATGGTTAAAAACGCTGAAAGTTTTCTAGAGGTATCACAAATTGTCTACCTAATCTTAAGTGCCTACCTTTTTAATAGTGGCACTTGTTGTGTTTCTTTGAATCTCAGACATATGACAGGCTACTAGAAATGTTTGGGATTAGAGGAACTTCCTCAGAATTTCTCAGATTTACACAAATGTAGGCCCCTTTTCTAGTTCTGTCCTTGAGTTATTATGGAGGAGTTTCTTGGGAAAGCCATTGCCTGCATCAGTTACTGGCTTATTTTATTGAAATTTACCTAGAGGTCAGTTTGACACTTGATCTGCTTAAGCTGTGACCGTTTTGTGGAAGAGTCAGGTCAATGTGAAAATAGATTAGCTATTGCAGTTTCAAGAGTCTAAAGAATGGTCTTGAGAGGTTTTCTTCACTTCATTCTATCCTGAGGATGCTTGGGTGGATCACCCACTCTAGAATCACCATGAAGTCTAGATCCAACAGAGGACTTTGTAGATCTTTCTTAAACTGTTCCTTGCAGTGGAATCGATTGCCTGTGAGGAATTGAAGTGTAATCACTCATCCATTTACTCAACATCTACCCTTAGGCTAGTGAAATTGCTGGGACAAAGGCTGTAGAGTCTCTGTGTTTAAGAAACACACACCCTAGTGGGAATACAAATGTGCAATTGACAACAGAAATATACCAGTGCTATGGCAGGATGAAGAATCACTTAAATGAATAGTTTCTTGGGCATTCTCCTAATTCAGATCCCTCTCTCCTCCTGCAGGATTATCCTGGGTGTTTTAGGGATAGTAGAGAAATTGCATTTTGGGAGCTGCCTGGAATGACTTATCCATAAAGTGGTGAGGCCTTTCTAATTTTAGGAAGGATGCCAGGCCTACACTGTACCCTGATGGCTCCATGTGACAATGTTGCCACCCACTGGTGATGAAGAGTCTCTGTGGGCCTTGACCTGGTCCCTGAACTAGAATGGTGTCAGTCCTGCTGGACAGAATTAAAAGTCAGTCTGGAAGTCTTTGGAAGTACAGAAACAAGTTTAAAATCATTGATACATGGAATTGAAACAGAAGTAGTTTCATACAACTCATTATGTATGTCATGTGACACACTGCATACTTACTTGGAGGCAACATAGAAAAACCATAAGGTCATAGACCCAACCTCCAGAGTTTGAACCCTAGCACTGCCACTTACCTGCTGGCTGTGTGACCTTGGGTGCAGTGCTAAACCTCTCTATTCATATTCTTCATTTGTCAAATGGGTGAGAATAGTAATTACCTGGTAAGGCTGTCTGGAGAGCTAAATAAGTTAATCCATGTAAGGTGCTTAAAGCAATGCCTGCACAGAGTAAGCACTGAAACCATGTCAATTATTATTAATATTACTTCTTTAGTGTAGATAGTACTCTCTGTCTTCTATGTCCTTAATGACACCCTTTGCATCGCTGGGCAGGCTACAGAGATCTTGTGAGCTGAAACATTTTGGTATTTCTCCTGTTTTTTCCTCCAGTCCCTCAGGGTGTATTGGCTGAAGCTTTAAGAGTGTTTTATAAAGTACCAGTCATATGAAAGGAGGAAAAAGTTTCTTTCTAACATTTTATTTATTTTTTTTTTAATTTTTTTTTTAACGTTTATTTATTTTTGAGACAGGGAGAGACAGAGCATGAACAGGGGAGGGTCAGAGAGAGGGAGACACAGAATCCGAAACAGGCTCCAGGCTCTGAGCTGCCAGCACAGAGCCTGACGCGGGGCTCGAACTCACCATCCGCGAGATCATGACCTGAGCCGAAGTCGGCCGCCCAACTGACTGAGACACCCAGGCGCCCCTCTTTCTAACATTTTAAAGAGAAAAATAGCTCCAAATTTTCTGCATATGCCAGCTGAGAGAACAAGTACTCAAAGCAACTTTCATGCCCTGGGAGTAGAAAAGGAGATTTCATTCTGTGGGGAGGAAGTCTTGCAACAATATTATCTCTAGGGTAAATATCTGGCCACCATCAGACCTTTCTTAATAACTAGATTTGTGATGTAGCACATGTTGTGTTTCTTTGAATCTCAGCTGCACTGTGTTCCTCGGGGTGCTTCTTCTGACCTGTGAATGTCATTCCACAGTTGGCATCTCTATTGAACCTGGGGTGGTGGTGAGGTGGGGTCTGGGGGCACTGGAAAATGGAATTTGCTATTTTAAGGAGCATGTCTGTGTTGAACTTCAATAGTGATGCCTCTCTAGAATGTATTTTCGTAGAATGAACTTTCATTTTAATAATACTAATTCTTAAGAAGAACTGAATTTTCAATGCATAGGGCTTTGAGTATCTGTTTAATGAATGGATTGATTGAGTGATTTAGCATGCATTTTCAATGGGGTTTCTCAGCCACTGGAGTCTTGTGGACATCTTGATGTTAAAATACTGTGCCAGTAAGTTCTCTGGCAATTAGGCAGGTATAAATTTTAAATGAATTTTATGAAGGACTGTGCTAGCTTAGTTGGCCTTTGGAAATTGCAAAGGAAGCCAAGTGTTGTTATTCAACCACCCTTCCTTCAATACCCCTAACTCTTTTGTAGATCAAATACATCCCTCAACCTATCTTTTTCACTTTCCAAAAATGGGAGGTGTATACATCAAGTATTTGTCATTTTACCTGGGGACTCTGGGAGGTGAGGAATTGGTGAAAAGTCAGAGTGTGTTAGCTGAGGGAAGACATGAGCACCATTTTCAAATACTGGAAAACTGGAAGAGGATTTCGATTTGTTTTCTGTGGATGCACAGGGAGAACTAGTGGTGGGTAGTTTCTGGTGAGTAGAAATTGACCTTCAAATAACTAGAGCTATTCAAAACTAGAAGAGCTTATCTTGTGAGCTAGTGTGCTTCTCATCACTACCCAAGTTTAAGTGGGTTCTGACCAACAAAGCTTGGGATGCTGCTAATTAGATACCTGTGCTGAATAGAATGTTGGCCGCTAAGGTTCCTTTCATGATTGAGGTTCTACATGTCTTTCTCACTTCTGTGGAGAACCAAATAACAAATCACCTACTGTTGATGAATAATGACTATTGGGCTGGAAGGGGTTTGGAGAAGGAGGTCTTCCTTGGGTCCTCTAAAAGACATTTTTCAAGTGGCCCTCTACAGTAGCCACTTAAAAAATGCTCCTAGTGCCTTGATTTCCTGAAAACAGTTTAAGAAAACAAATTTAGTTTGTCTGTTCCAGCGTCAGAGATTGAACAAGTCTGTCACTCTGTAGTCCCTTTGCTTTGCATTGTTCCTGAAGCCTTGTTGCAGACACATTCTGTCAGCTGGTCTTCCATGGATGTCCTTGTTGTCTTGACTTCTCTTTCTCCCTCTTTATCAATAGTTAATTCAGATTGGACATGATCTCTTACTTATTTAAATTTTCTTTAAATTTGAACTGACCCTGAAAATTTCTACACTTGCTTTCTGTCCACAGTCACAAACTGACAATAAGTTCCTGAATGGCTGTCTCATGTGTTTTTAAAGATGTCTGTTCCTGCCATGGTTTCGTTGTTGTGTAATAAAAGGCAGAGCATAAAACCAAACCTAGTGAATAATCACTCTTTATATGTCTGTACTAGAATTTTGGTAGTATAGTTTTACCTTTATTACAGGAGAAAAAAATCTCTAACATTAGATAGTAGAAGCTAGAGTAGTGTTGGATGTATTGTAGATACTTGATAATTACGTGTTTATATGATTGCATCAGCATATTCTTTTCCATTTGGCAAGTTGAACAGAGTGCATATAAGAACTGAAGTCTCATTTTTCACAATCCTTGGGAAGAGAGTTATGAAAAGTAGTGAAAGAAGGAGTCTTCTCCTTTAAATAATTTTGTAAGGCTTATCACTAGGATTTTAAGTGGAGTTAAATGAACAGCTTCTGTCAACTATCAAATATTATAGATGTATGGTTAAAGTAAGGCTGGTTTATACTGTATTATCAGAACTTTATACATTTAATATTATGAGATCTAAAACAGTGGCAACAGAAATGACCTCTCAGTAACTAAGAGATGTGAATTCTCACTTAAATCTGAATCTCATAAAGAATCCTCTTTTTGAACAATGAGCATATTATCCAAGTGTGTTACTGTGAACCTATTTGGGTTCAGCTGCCTATTTTGTGAAATTAGAGGTTGACTATATCCTTGGATCTCAACACTGGCTAAACATTAGAGTCACCTCGGGAGCTTAAAAAAAAAACTGATGTTCAAATGCTATCCCCAGATATTTTGATTCAACTGATCTATCATTTTATGTTATTTTATTTATAATATTCTCTTGATTTGTAAAAACTACAAAATACAGATGAAAAGAAGAAAATACATCCTCAAAGATAATCACCATTAAGATGTTGATGTGTTGTATGTAGTTAACTTATGCGACACAATGGGCTTCCTTCCCACCTCTTCCTTCCTGGAACCTCTGTTCCTCTACCTGCCTGTATAATGTAATGAGGGGGTATGGAGAAATGCTAGCAAGAGTAGAAGCCTGTGAGCCTGAAGGATCTGGTTGCTTCAGAATGAGAAATTGTGAGAGCCTCTGCCCTTTCCATCTTCTCCTTCAAAATCTCAACCGTCTCTTGCTCCCCATTCTGCACTCAAAATGGGTATGACTGAAAATGAGTGGTAACCCAACTCACAGGCTATATAAATGAGAGGGCAGACTCCTGAGGAGCAAGCAAAGGGGATAAAAGATCCAAAAAGTTGTGAGGCCAGGAGGCAAAAAAACCAGGAGGGACAAAGTCCTAGAAGGTGCTATAGCACCCTGAGGTACTAAGCCTCAGGGATAAGGACAGTGACTTTCATGCCTGTGGCTGCTGGTGGGACAGGACTAGCTGGCCAAGCTAGCCATACAACTCTTTAATCTCTCACACTGTGATCTTTCCATGGTTGGAATACAATGATAGAACCTGAAAAAAAATGACTAAAAGATTTTCTAAGACAGTGTGAGTTTGGCTAACAATAAGGGCATTTTGTTACTTATTTACTAAGTGAATCTCTGTCTCCCCTTCCCCACCCCAATTCCCCTTCCGCAATAAGACACCAGGTCAAGGGTCTATTTTAAGAGGTCTGTGTTAAGAATATCTAACAACTGGTTTATCAGAGCCTCCATCAGAATGGAAGCAAGCCTAACAGCTGGAGTGGGATCTATAACTTTTTAGCTGCTAAATTGTGGGTAATGTGTTTGTGTTCCTAGGGAATGATTGGTACAGAAGGATGGATGGTCCCTATTGATCAGAGGGCACAGAGGTATTTTAATATTGTAACAAAATCAATGACTAACAGTCCTGAGCATAGTCCTGCACTTACACATATCTATTTATTCATTATTAAATGAGATTATGCTATACATGTAATTTTTATTTTTGCCCCTTTTCATTTAATATTTGATCATAAATGTTTTCCCATGTCCTAAGGCAAGATTTTAAAATGTTATTTATAAAATGTGGCATAAATCCCATTGACTCAACTTAGCCATAATTGATTTGATCCTTTTATTATCATAGGACATTTAAATTTTTTCTTTTTGGAGAATCAAAGGTTCTGTAGCTATTCCAAATAATGCCATAATATTCTTGCTTATATATCTTTTTCCACGTCTTTGATTATTTGCTGTGGACATATTCCTAGAAGTGAACGTGGGAGTCAATTCATTGACTCTTTGTTAAATTGGCCTCCCCAAGCAGGCTTTGACAGCACACCACTTCATCTTTCTTTTTAAAAAATTTTCTTTTAACGTTTATTTATTTTTTGAGACAGAGAGAGACAGAGCATGAACGAGGGAGGGGCAGAGAGAGAGGGAGACACAGAATCGGAAGCAGGCTCCAGGCTCTGAGCCATCAGCCCAGAGCCCGACGCGGGGCTCGAACTCACGGACTGCGAGATGGTGACCTGAGTTGAAGTCAGACACTTAACCAACTGAGCCAGCCAGGCGCCCCACTTCATCTTTCTTAATGATAGTGTACATTATTATTTAAAAAAAATGAATGTTGATGTGAAAGATGGCAAATAATATATAATTTTCAATGGCCATTTATTTACTCTTCCTGAGAGGAAGTTTTTTCATATGTTTATGGCCATTTTATCATTTAATGGTGTCCTTATATCTTATTATTTCAAGGCATTTATCTTTATCTAATTAATTTGCAATACTTTTATATACAGTAATTACACTAGCTTTTCACCTGTTACCTATGCTTCAGTTATTTACCCTGTTTGCCACTTAAGTTCTCAGGTGCTTTGTTGGTTCTTGAAAAATACATCTTCAAAATTCATGGATATTGCATTTTAAAAATTTATTTCATTGCTTTTATGATTAGAGAGGTCAGAAGTTGTGGGACCTTAGACTTATATGTATGTTAACAGTTAACACTTAACTATAATTAATATGGAATTTCTAAACTTTATTTTTGTATACTACAATGTTTTCCCAAAGAGTCAATTATTGGATAATTTTCCGTTTCCTTCCTAATTTGTAATGGCAACCTTATCATATACTAAATCATTATTAACTCCTTACAGGAGGCTCTTCCTACCTTCCGTTCACTGCAACTGTGGCTTGGAAAGCAGAACCCTAGAACTGCCCTCTCTGCAGTGGTGCACACATGAACTTGGGGAGATAGCCAAGGTGCACCTCAGGCACATTCCAAAGAGTCCTGTGGTCAGTCTGCAGTCAAAGTTCTTAGCTTTTTTATGTTTCTAGCAGAGTTTTGAATTCTAGAAATTTTGGTAGCTTATTCGGAGGAACTGAAAAACTCAGAATACCCCTAGAGTTAGTGAAAACTATTATACGACCACTTCTACAGCATAACAATGTCTCCAGTCACTATGATACTATCCACTGTTATTGTGCTCTTCATATCTCTGTCACCCTCTGAAGAACAATCATAATGATGGTTAACAGTAACATTATGCTTATTATGCACGAGGCACTGCACTAAACCCTTTCTGTAAATCAACTCATTTAATTTTCACCTTATGAACTAGGTACTACAAATTATTCCCATTTACAGATGGGGAAACCGAGGCTTAGGGCAGGAAAGTGACTTACCCAAAGGCACCTAGGTAGCTGGTGAAACTCAGAAAAGGCTGCAGGCTATCAGGCCTCAGATTCCACCCTGTGACCCATGTGGACTATTATGACTATTATATATAACTGCCCTTTCACTCAGGAGGCAGAGCTCTCACATATTCCAGTGAACTTGTGACCTTTCTCTGGTGCTGGATGGTCATTCCACATTCCATTCTTTCTAACAGAGCCTGTGCCTGGCTCTCCACTCTGCTGCACAAGCTGTGTGCCTCAGCATTGTGCCTGACAGATGCCACCATTCTGCAGTTTATACTCATTTGTAGCAAAAGTACAATTTACACATTTGCTGAAAATTGGAAATGTTATCTATGAAGAGCTGTTTGTACACCAGGGAGACAATTAAAGTTAGCGGTAATAGTATAAAGATTCTAAAGTGAGGTTGACTGAATTCTTTTAATATATTAAGATAAATATGACAAAGGAATAAGTAATTCTCATACTGATGCACAGAAAAGTAATTGAAAGTTTTCTAATCGCTTTTCTTTTTTAGCAGCATTTATTTTTTAGGTAGTCTCTACACTCAACGTGGGGCTCGAACTTACAAACCCAAGATCAAGAGTTGGATGCTCTATCGACTGGACCAGTCAGGCACCCCCCTAATTTATTTTTTAAGGCCAGCATAAACTGGTAAAACACACAGACACACAGACACACACACACACACACACACACGCACACAGAGAAGTACCTACAGAATAATTTAATTTGTGAGTACAAAATTCTAGGTTTTAAATTCTACCAAATCAAATTCAATTGGATATTTAAAGAATAATACACCATAATCAAGCAGTTTATCATTTATAAAGATGTTTTGATTTTTGTTTTCAATTAGTAAAATATATCACACCACTAGAACAAAGGGGAAATACATGATAATGCAAGTAAAGAATAGACAGGCATTTAATAAAATTTGATATATCTGTTACTTAAAAAATGCTTACTATCTAAGAGTAAAAGTTTACATTCTAAATTAAGTACATTTATTTCTAATCAACTCCAAACATCATATATAATAGCAAAACAATAGAGAAAGAAAGAAGACAAATTTTACCTAATGCAGTAAGTATGAAACAAAAAAAAAAAGATACAATAATCACAAAGGGAGAGCAAAATTATCATAATTTTAATAACAGCTAACTTTTACAGATGACTAATGTTCCATATACTGTTCTAAGACTTTCTTTTCTTTTTTAATTTTTTAATGTTTATTTAATTTTGAGAGAAAGAGAGAGATAGCACGAGTAGAGAAAGGCCAGGGAGAGAGAGAGACACACAGAATCCGAAGCAGGCTCCAGGCTCTGAGCTGTCAGCCCAGAGTGCCACGCGGTGCTTGAACCCATGAACTGTGACATCATGACCTGAGCTGAAGTCAGAGCTTAACCGACTGAACCACACAGCCACCCTTACTGTCCTAAGAGTTTCATTTGAATTCAGCTATTTATTTGCTTCAACAATTCCATGAAGTACACAGTATATTTATCCCAATTTACAGATGAAGAAATTGAAGCATAGAGAAGAGGTTAATAATTTCCCCACAGTTGCAAAGCTGTTAAGTGGCAGAGCAGGATTTGAAAACAGTCCATCTAGTTTCAACCTCTGCACAAGGATGGCACAAGAAAATTAGTGACAAAACAACAGAAGTAATAAGATTTGATTAAGTTAGTGAGGTTTAAAAATAAATATAAATTTGTAATAAATTTATAATAAAATAATTTATAATAATTTACAAATAATTTACAAATAAAAATTTATAATAAAATAATATAAGCAGGAAATGACTCCTCCTTACACTGAAAACAAAAAAATTCCCAGGAGTAAATATTCAGAATCCAGTTGAGGAGAACTTACAGAATTTTGCTGAATGATGTAACAGAAGAATTGAATTGATAGAGATACATGCCATATTCCCAGATAGGACAACTAAATAGTATAATAAATTTTAATTATTACACAGATTCATTTGTAAATTTAAAGTCATTTCAGTAAAAGTTTCAATAGTTTTTTGGGGCACTGGGTGTCTCAGTCAGTTAAGCATCTGACTCTTAGTTTTGGTTCAGGTCATGATATTAGGGCTTTGTGGGTTCGAGCACCGCATCAGGCTCTGTGCTGGCAGTATGGCAACCTGCTCGGGACTCTGTCTGTCTCTCTCCCTCTCTCTATCAGCCCCTCCTCCATTTGTACTGTCTTTATCTCTCTCAAAATAAATAAATAAACTTAAAAAAATTAAAAAAAATTTTTTTTACATTTATTTGTTTTTGAGAGACAGAGAGAGAGAGCACACAAGCAGGGGAGGGGCAGAGAGAGAGGGGGACACAGAATCTGAAGCAGGCTCCAGGCTCTGAGCTGTCAGCACAGAGCCCATCGCAGGGCTTGAACCCATGAACCATGAGAACATGACCTGAGCCCAAGTCGGACACTCAACCAACTGAGTTGCCCAGGCACCCCTTAAAAAAATTTTTTTTTAAGTTTCAATAGGTTTTTAGGGGATGGGGTTCAGGGAAATACTACTACTTTTCATTTGTGAAAACAAATGGATAAGTTTATGCTTTAAAGAAGAAAAAGAGAATATATTTAACTATTTGCTTACCTATACATAGAATCTCTCTGGAAAAATACTTAAGAAACTGCTTAAATTGATTTGCTTCCAGCAAGCGGAATTGGATGGCTAGAGAGTTTGGCAGGGGTGGGAGATTTTTCATTGGATATTGTTTTATACCTTGAACATGTATGAATGTAATATCTTCCAAAAGCAAAAACAAACAAAAAAAAAGGTGGCTCAGTCAGTTAAGTGTCTGACTCTTGATTTTGGCTCATGTCATGATTGCACAGTTCATGAATCCAGCCCTGCATCTGGCTGTGTGCTGACAACATGAAGCCTGCTTGGGATTCTCTCTATCCCTCTTTCTCTGTCTCTGCTCCCCCACTCTCTCTCACTCTCTCAACAAATAAACATTTTTTTTAAAAAAAGTCAACAAAAATGAGTAAGATTATCCAATAAAACTGAAAAAAAAGAAGAGTACTGAGGGAGTTTTGCTCTATCAAAGAGTAAAACATTATGAAACTATTAAACAAATGAGGCTCTGCCTCAAACCCAGATAGATTTTCTAGAACCGGGTAGAGAGCCCAGAAACCTGCCTGGCACCAGCATAGAGAGTGAATCTGACAGAGTGGCTTTTGAACAAAGAGAAGAGTTTTATCTGGAAGGCAAGTCTTAGAGGATAGAACACCAGAAACAGAGGACAGGTAAAGTAGAAGTATTCCAAGCTATGTGAGCTTTCCTGGAGAATTCATTTCCTTCTTGGTTTTCCTGCCCAAGAAAATCTTGTCCATTTCAATTTCCACAAAAAACAGTGGTGCTCTGCCACATATTCATTACCAAGGAGGAGTCAACTTGAAGGGTAAGAGGTTCTCTTGACCTGGGAAGACCAGTTGTCCGTGTAACCTTAGGTGAGTCATTTGTAAGAACCATTAGCACTCACTGAGTGATTACTCTGGGCCATTAGTAGTTCCAACTGCTTTGTATGTATTACTTCGTTAAATATTTATAACAATCCTTGTTGCAATCATCTTTAAAACAGTCCTATAACCAACACTAGCGCTCACTGAATGATTACTATGAGCCAGGCATGGTTGCAGGTGCTTTGTATGTATTAAGTCAATCTATATAAGCAATCCTTTGTAGTAGCCTCATCTTAGTTTACAAGGCTTTACAAGGAAAGCGAGCTGTAGAGATGTTAGCTGGGTCACACACTAAGTGGTGGCACTGGCCTTGAACCATTCAGTTTGGCTCCAGTGGCCATTACAACATTATACTGTATCCCCATCAATACCTCGATGTCTCAGTTTTCACATATAAAAAGTAAGGGAGTTGGATTAAACACTCACTGACGTTCCTTCCAATTCCAAAAAGTACTACTATTCTCAGTCATAACACTCCAGGATCCATCCTGAAATTGGTTTCTGCTCTGACTGCCTGAAACCAGATGCCTGTGAGCCTATCTCTGCTCCTCTCTATATTCAGTGGTCATGCTGAGTCAGCCAAGTTATGGCCAAAACTCTAGAATACCATTTTTGGATGGCACTAAGTAATCAGAAGGATAAAAGTGTCAATTCAGATGAATTTCAGGTGTCCCTCTCACAGTTCTTAAAAATAAGATTATTTTTTTTTTAACAGCAGACTTGGGGTACCTGGGTAGCTCAGTCAGTTAAGCATCCGATTATTGATTTTGGCTCAGGTCATGATCTCATGGTTCCTGAGATCTGAGCTCTGTGCTGATGGTATTGAGCCTGCTTGGGAGTCTCTCTATTTCTACCTCTCTTGCTCCCCCTCCCCTGCTTGCACTCTCTCTCAAAATAAATAATAAACTTAAAAAAATAAAACCGCAGACTGTGTTTTGATTTACTGTGGTGAGTTAGAGAACAAAGAAATGGTGTCAAGGTTATTATCACAGCATAGGATATCAATGTTAAAATAATTTTTTTTTCTTTTTATCAAATGCTGTTTATGTGTGACCTTGTTTATAGGGCTGGCCTCCCTGAACTGTCTTTTGGAGAAACATCAGGTTGCTGCCCAGAACAAACGTGCTGAATAGGAATATGATAAAGAATCTGGCTTCTGAAGCTTCTGTGATGGAACCCAAGCCCTGACTTTGCAAATGCTCAGCTTCTATCACATCAGCTTCACAGGTCACATTCCAGTGTAACCCAAACCTTTTAGCCACTGACCCCTCCTTCTAGGATGCTGGTGCTCTTCTCTCCTACAAAGGAAGTCTGCCATGGAGACTGAATCCATCACTACCTTGGAAGAGGTCAGGCTGTCACAGTGAGTAGAGCCCACTGGGCGCAGTTCACTGCAACTGGAAGTTCAGCCTGGGGAACCACCTCAGTGGCTGTCAGCTCCCACCAGTCCTGCTTGAGGTGCCATTGCCTTTCTTTTCCTTCTCGTGCTAGGAGTCATGAAGGGGTAGGTAGGTGGGCTATCAGAACCTGCAAAGTATAACTTTTGGTAAAAAGGAGTGTGAGGGGGCTTGGGTGTCAGAAGCTGGAGTTAAAATGACAGTTTTGCCCTTGCTCTATGTGGCCTTGGGCAAGTCATGTAACCTCAGACAGTCTAGAGATGGAACATATCTCATAGGCTGTGTTGAGGATCAAGTGACATAATAGGAGTGAAGAGTTTAGCACAGTGCCTGGCATGTGGGAGCTGCTTAATAAACCAGTTACTGCTCTTCTTGTGACCAGTTAATGATACTGGTTAATATTCTTGGCCTGATCTCCTCTATTTCCCTTTGAAATCTACTTCCCAGCCCTGGCATGGGGGGTGAGTTACAATGAGTCCATCTTGGTGGCTGAGAAGCTGGAGACAGGCTGGGCTCATAGACTGAAGAACAGAGCCATTTGCTAGTTATACAACATGCGTATTGCTAGAATACATTTTTTATGCTCAAATCCTTTTTGTATTGTTTGACTATTTTGAAAAAGGTGGTATTGATTTCACAATAAGAAAGAAAACAGTATGTTAAAAAAAAAACATTGTAGGGGCGCCTGGGTGGCGCAGTCGGTTAAGCGTCCGACTTCAGCCAGGTCACGATCTCACGGTCCGTGAGTTCGAGCCCCGCGTCAGGCTCTGGGCTGATGGCTCGGAGCCTGGAGCCTGTTTCCGATTCTGTGTCTCCCTCTCTCTCTGCCCCTCCCCCGTTCATGCTCTGTCTCTCTCTGTCTCAAAAATAAATAAAAAAACGTTGAAAAAAAATTAAAAAAAAAAAAAAAAAAAACAACATTGTAAGGACAGGTTGATAACTAATAAGTCAACACCATTCATCTCAAATTTGAAAAGATTTGAAATGATTTGAAAGATTTGAAATGAATTTGAAAAGATTTAAATGATATTGTGATAACCTGAGATGAAGACATCACCCATGTGGTACTCTGTCTGGGAATGTATATATCTAAATCTAGTCATGAGGGAGCAACAGACAAACCCAAAAGGAGGAACTCAGTATTAAAAGAGACAGAGAGAGGCTATAATTTCAAAGTGTTGATGCCATAAAAGACAAAAAAACTGTGCAGAAATGTTCCAAAAGAAAAGTGAATAAAGACACATGACAACTAAATATAATATGTCATCCTAGACTGGATCAAGTACTGGAAGAAATGCTATGAAAGATGTTACTAGTTCACTAGACAAAATTGGAATGCAGACAGATTAGATAAAAGTACATACACACACACACATGCATAAATAAACGTATACATAGAGAGAGGCAGAGAGAGCGATGTGGGACATAGAGACACAGACAGAAGAAAGCCAACAAAAAGGCAAAAGGGGCAAAATATTAATGTCAGATGAATCTGAGTAAAAGATAGTCAAGTGTTCTTTTATGCCATTTTTACAAGATTTAAGTTTGAAATTATTTTCAAACAAAAAGTTTAAAAAGGATTAGCATGCTATTAAATATTTTACATGTGTATTTTAAAATTCTGAGGAACATTTAGAGATAGAAATACTTCCTGTGTGAAAGGAATCTTCCCTTTTCTTCCTCCCCAATAGAGCCAATAAAACTAGATTATCAATGCACAAATTACATTTTTAAAATTTTACAAAGAGAAAACAAACTAAAGACCCTTATTAAGCACACAAATCTATATATTAGTTCAAAGTTAGTGTTAGTTAAAACCACCATGATTTTCAGAGATAAATCAGAAAAGCTGAGATGTAGATCATTCTTGATATAAGTGGATTCTCAGAATCAGCAAGCATTTTGCACTGACTGACAGGCTTCCTTCCTGATAGTTACAAGTGCTAAACATGACTTCTGGTAGGATGGGGTCTTTCTGCAAGATGGTATATATCTCTACACATCTTTTACACCAATCTTGTATGTAAGTGCCTCTAGACCCTCTTCTTCTCACCTTGTCTCATATTTGGGGATGGGTAAGATGTTTGTTTCATACTTGTTTGGTAATAAAAATAGCTACATGCTTAGTAAATTTTCTTTCAGATTCCATTAAAATATCTTTGCATCCAAATAATTGCATCAAAGAGAAAATACATGAATATCATTACCCA
The DNA here is from genome assembly GCF_018350195.1 of Panthera tigris. NCBI lineage: Eukaryota > Metazoa > Chordata > Mammalia > Carnivora > Felidae > Panthera > Panthera tigris. The sequence continues at coordinate 123,927,668 of NC_056660.1, forward strand.
ACACAATTGCTTAATAGTTGCTAAGGAAATGAGTTAATGGATAGAGATGGTAGGAAAAGCTCACTGTAGTGACCCAGCTGACTTTTGGACAAGGGGCTGAAAAGAGGGTTTGCCTCCTGAAGTTGATCTGGCTAAGCTGTGGACATAACATTAGGGTTGATGCAGGAGACCTAAGGGACCAGTGTACCTTCATTCCCTGTGGCTACCACTCCTGGATCCTCCCTCGTGGAATGCATACTAGGGAAAAAGGCCCCATTCCCTAGGACAGTAGGGCTGTCCTGTGGCAGAGAATACTGAGGACACCACTCTCCTAATCCCCAACCCACTGAATCACTTGCATTTTCATGGTTGTCAAAGGCTGTGAATGGTAATTGTTTGGGTAAGATTAGTCAAGGGCTTTCCTCTAGCTAGGTTCACAAGAGGAGCCAGGAGTGGATGGGTTTGTCTCAATCTTTCCCAGGAGTTGGTTGATGGGAGGGAGGTTCCTGTGCCAAATTGACAGCAGTGAAGCAGAGAAGGGTGAGGGACAGGCTTCCAGAAACCTTGGTCTTGAGTGGGCCACAAGAGCAGAAAAAAGTCTTTCATCTCTGTTTCCCTCTGCTCCTCTTTCTTCACCAAATGAGGGAGAAGGCTAAACATTTCCCAGAGGCAACAGCAGTCTGCTTCTAAGCCTGTGGATTGGTGAGTTGCCAGCTAATCTTACTTTATCTGGACAATTAATCTGAAAATTAATCACAGAATTCCCCCTCAGTGTTCCTGGGTTTCATTCTAGGTACGCATTTAGGTTTTTTACCCTAAAATCATCAATTGGGCCGAAATCATTCCCTCTCTGTCTTGTCTCCTTTGCCTGCCTCTCTCTGCTCTCTTCCCAAACCTCTTTAAAAATGTGCTTATTCTTCCTTTGGAGGCATCTGGTTGTCATGCAGAATTTTCACTTTTGCTTTTTCAGCAAAGTGCAAATTTGTTACACTCTAAATTCTTTTTGTTTACTGCTTCCATTTTGGATGAAATGTTGGAAATTAAAACCCTCACATCTGTGTGTGGGAGCTTTAAAAATCCACAACACAATGGAAGAACAGCTTGATTGTGAAAATACACGCTTCATTAATTTTAATTTTTTAAAGTTTATTTATTTATTTTGAGAGAGGGAGATAGAGCACGTGAGCCAGGGAGGGGCAGAGAGAGTGGGAGAGAGAAAGAATCCTAAGTAGGATCTACACTGTCAGCGCAGACCCCGATGTGGGGCTGGAACCCACAAACTGCAAGATCATGGCTTGAGCCGAAGTTAAGAGCCAGATGCTTAACTGACTGAGCCACCTAGGTGCCTCATTAATTTGAATTTTCATTAATCTCTTACTTCTTCATTAAAAGTTGTGGTTGATGAAGGAAGATTACAGTTGTAGATAGAACATGGGTTTTGAAGTCAAGCAGCTTGAATCTCAGCATTGCCATTTTATATGTGGTAACCTTGGGTCAGTCATAACCTTTTAAAATTCCCTCATTGGTAAAAGGCGGGAACATGAGAGTGGGATAGATGTGAGGATTAAACAAGCTAGTCTATGTACAATCCATGGCACAGAGCCTGGCTTTGCTAAGTGCTCAATTGACATTTGTTCTCATCAAATGTAATCCATGTAAAATGCCTGCACAGAGTCTGCTCCAAATAGATGCCCTTTCTATCTTCCCTTTCAAATGTCAAATTTCTCTCTAGTTTCAATAAGAATGGGTTTTCCCAAAACCCTAGTCATAATACTTTCTGACAAGGGACTTGAGATTTTATATCTGTTCATGCCATGTAACAGGCTGAATGGTGGCCCTGAAGATACATCCATATCGTAAATCCCTGAAACCTGTGAATTTTACCGTGTATGACAAAAGGGTGGATATCACCTCGTATGTCAAAAGATGTGATCAAGTTAAAAGACGTTGAGAGTAGAGATTTATCCTAGATTATGTGGGTAATCCATGCATTGTAACTATGAGAGAGAGGCAGAGGCATTTCTGAGACAGACACACACAGAGGACAAGGTGATGTGAAGACAGGGGTGTAGACTGGAGTGGAGGCCACAAGCAGCCAGAAGCTGGAAGAGGCGAGGAAGGATTCTTCCCTGGAGAGTCCAGAAGGAGCAGGTGCTGACATTTTGATCTCATACACTGGCCTCCAGAACTGTGAGACAATACACTTGTGTTGTTTTAAGCCACCCAGCTTGTGGTGCTTTGTCATGCAGCCCTAGGACACTACTGCAGTGATTCAATCTGCACTGGAGAGTTTGGCCCTCCTCTTGTTCTCTCAGCAACTCTATCAGTAAAGAGCCTGCAGGGTGGGCCATGCCCCCTCAGGTGCCCACAAACACAATGTTCATGAAACACAATTTCGTCTGGACCCTGGGCAGGGCAGGGTGTGGAGAGACCCTTGGGACCACTCATCCAGCTCCCATCCTCTCTGAGGCCTTAGGTTCCTCCTTTGGGCATAGCAAACCTTTTCTTTCCACAATTAGAGACAAAGCTTAAAATGCAATATCTTCTGTTATATAACATCTCCACTGCAATAGGAAGCTTTGTGTTCCGTAGTAAATGATTTTACTACAGGTCCTTTCCTGCATGTGGGCTCTGACAGGGAAGACAGCCAGGAGGAACACGTGGGACCAGAAACAGTGTTGCTATGGTGAAAGCAAAAAGCACAAAGCAGGAGTGGAGAGCTCTGAAGACCCAGGCTTCCTGCGTCACAATTTCAGAAAGCAAGCCAGAAACGACTCTCGTTCCCGTAGCCAGATAACTGGGTGTTTAAGCCTCCCAGCAACCCTGTACATTTCACAGACTAGGAGATTGATTTGCCCAGGTTCATGCAAATGGGAAGAAAACTGAGACATAACATGAGTAAGGGCCATATATATGTCCCCGAGCCCTTAGCATAAGGATGCCTTGTTACCTCTACTAAAGAGAAATCTAGAAAAATGCCACTGAAGGGATTCAGACTTAACACATCCACATCATTTGACCCCTGAAGGTGATTCTGTGTCATATTTTTTTCAAGTGCATAATGCTAACCATTCCCTGTGAAACCATAAACCAGAGCTGTCTGAGCCCTGCAACCATTCCATAGCAGCTACTGGGGCCACAGACCACCCATGAAAAGAAGTTTCTCAATGTTCTGATGTCTGGATAGAGAATACCTGGGTCTCAGGCCCTTCTATGACTCACTAGCTGGGTGTTATTAGTACAAACAGGCCCCACCTTTTCACCTCTCTGTGCTTCCCTCTTCCCATCTGAGATGTTAGGCCAATGGGTTGGATGAATGATTCTCAAGCCTTGTTGTACGTGAGATCTTCCTGGGGAGCTTCCAGGCTTCCCCCCAACACTAATTATACTGGAGAACTAGGCATCAGCATTTTCCAAACCTGTCCATGTGATTCTTATGTGTGGTTGAGTGTGAGAACCAATAGATTACATGACTTCTGAGATCCTTCCAGATCATTTCTTTTCTCAAAATTTCCATAGAAATCCAGGGCTACTAGAATTTTGATTCCCCAAATATTCAGAATTCATGGAAAGCCCTTGAATAAAGCCCACATTTGGGGAGAAAATCACTCTGCTGTGGTTTGCCCAACAATATACCATAATGGCATTTAAAAGCTATGTAATGGTCTAAACCATTATGGCCTTTCATGCTTTTAAGAGGATGGAAGGGTTAATGTGATAATAGAACTACTCAGGTATCATCTAATTAATTTTTATTTTAGGGGATTGCTCTAAATAGTACCCTGGAATACTGAAAAAAAAAATTAATGTTTTCTAGTCGACTAGTATTAACTAAGCTCTTGTTTGTTCTGAGGACTGCTAAATTCAAGCTGGAGGTAGACAAGGGAAGAGCCTTTCACATTTGAGGAACTCATAGTCCAAGGTAGCAATTAAAACAGGAATAACAAAGGCAGCCACAATTTTAAAGTACTTATGGCAGATTAGGCAATGTGATTGGTGCTTTTTATGTATTATTTTATATTCTCACAACAGCCTTGCGAGGCAAACATTATTTCCTCCATTTTATTGCTGAGGAAAGTAAGGCCCAGAGAGGTTAGGTAACTTTCTAAGGTCACACAGCTAAGAAGTAGATCTGCTGTTCCAACCTACGCTATTTCAACCATACTTCAGCACCTCTAGAAAGGATTGAGAAATAGAAATAGAGATGGCAGGGAGAAGGTGAACTTTCATGAGGGAGTCAGGTGTGGGGTGGACGAAATGCTGTGAATTGCTCAAATGAAAGGTGCTGTAAGAAAATAAATATGACAAATTAATATGTTAACTAGTTAACTACATTTTGGGCTCAAGCCTGTAAGGGAACACAACACTGGAACAGATGAATTCATTATGAAGGGCCACCTCTTCACAGTCAATTCCAGCTTCCTCAGATTAGTCTCAAAAAAAATAAACTCGTTGTGTTCCTCTTTGGATTGCATAGCGCAACAATGTCATTATTTAGCTAGTATGAGGTCTTTGGATTTAGGCAGACTTTCATTTTTGCTGATTGTCTTCAGTGATACAAAATGTACCAAGGGGAGGGGATGGTGGTAGGCACAGCTTTAACAATCATTTTCCCTATGGTGTTCATCATCAAACACCATGTGAACCAGCATATTCTGAAGGGACACACACATGCAATTCAAAATGAGTTAAGAAGTGGAGAACTATCTCTCTTTATATATACATCTGTACATATAGTCACTCAGAGATCTAAAAGTAAATCTAATATTTGAGAAAGCACTGAGCTAAAATAATTCACCCATGAAACAGATACAGCTTGAAGGGTAATAAACACACTATGGCCTAGAGCAGGACAAGGGAAAAAGAAAGAAGCAATGGATTTTCTTAATGAGCTTTTACAAATCATCTTTTTCATGTTGGAGCCAAAACTAGGAGCAAATGACCAAAGATCTTTAGGGTCCTGAAGAATATTCACAGGCTACAAAAAATGGTTTAGATGTCAGATTTTTTTAAAATATTCTAAAAAATATTTATTACATTTACAGAGTGGAAATTTCCTATGCATATATAGAAAAGATGCATAATTACACAAAGGTATTATGTATATGTACACAGTTCATATGCAAAATGTATACACATAAACTGTACTGCTGAATACATGCTTTTTATGAGGATGGGGCTGATTCCATAGCAATCTTTTCATGTGGAAAATGACCTCCACTCGGCAAATTATGAGTAGGAAAGATATATCCTGTCATTACAAATAACATAGTGTTAAATCACACCACAACCATGGATGAGATATTCTATCAACTATAGTACAAATCTAGGTAACATCTATTCCTAAAAGGAAATCAAGAAGTATCTATGGAACTGTGGCAATGAGATATTGAGTTAATAGAATGAAAAGAGACGTGATTTGTTCTTTTTATATTAGTTACTATAGTATAGTTTTTAAAGATTTGAAAATAAACTGATGAGAATAAAGATGATCGTATCTGAAATAGCTGGTTGTGTTTGAAACCCAATTTTTAAAATTTGTACATAGGAATACTTTAACAAGACAAACAGACCATAAGCTTATTTTTCTTTTCCAAATGCTTATCAAATAAGAAGTGAACATGTAAAACAGATTTGTTTTCTATGTGAAATCCTCTTTCATATTACACACACACACACACACACACACACACACACTACTCTTTTCCCCCTCAGAATTGCAGAATCTCTACCACTGAACTAAAGATATGAAGAACCAAAGGAGGTATTAAAGCAGCATTTTTACCTTTTTGCTGGTCAAACACAGATGGAGTGCTGAAATCCATGGTTGCCTGTCTCATCATTTACCATCAGAATGGCAAAAAGCATCCAGGTTTCTAGAGAGAGAAAAAAAAAAACCCACCATCTCACATGTTACAGTCAACACATCAGTCAGATACAGCATCACTTGCCAAAACTCCTGTTTGAGAATTAAACGTGCATTAGAGCTGCAGGTTGTTGTCGAAGCAAATGATGGCAATAGGCAAATGTTATTCCTGTGATACCTGCCAGGAAAAGAGTTACTTCTTGTGGCTTCATTCATCAGCTATGCTTGTGGGTAATTATTATACACCTTCCAACCCCCAACAAAAAAAACGAAAAAGCTCAAACTCTAAAAAAAATACAATTTGCAGGGGGCTACCTGCCTTGGATCTGAGCCAGGAAAACACTGGAGGTCAACGGAGCTTCAGCAGCTGGAATGTTGCTTTAAACCAAAAGAAATCTCAATGGGTGAGTGAGGATTCACAGGGCCAGACGGAGCATGTGCAGAGCTGCCAATGCAGTTGGATTCAGCTGTGTTCTTGGTGGAGTGAGAGCTGCATTTGGGTCATGTGAGCGGAGAGTGCCATCTCAATGGAATAGGACGTAAATAGTGTAGCAGGAAGCTGCTGGCCATGTGCTGTATGGAGTGGTTATCGGCTTTCATAGCTCATCTGCAGTCTCTCTTCGGCTTCATGCTCCAAATGACAGGGAGGATGAGGGGAAGCAAGTGGCGTTTGAAAGGTGAGATTTCAAGGCTCAGACACCCATGACAATGAAATTAAAACAGTCTGCAATCACAAGGGCGTTCAGTGCAGTATTATATGTGGTTGAAAAAACCCTGAAAATACCAGAATGTACACCATTGAGGAATAGTTGAACAAATGGTAGTAAATTCATACTCTACATTTAAAAACGTGAGAAAATCTCTCTATATATTCATCTGGTAGGAGGTCTCTAATCTATTGTTAAATGAAGAAAAAGCTTATATATTTCATTTGTTTACATTTTTATAAATACAATAACTACCCATTGTGTATGTAAATATATATATATATATATATATATATATATATATATATATATATATATATATTCTAGGAAACATCAAGGAAGATGTAGAAAGATACACAACAAACCATTAATACTGGTTACCTCAGGGGATTGCAATTAAAGTAGTAGGTTTCTAACTCCATCTACCTTTGTATTTTTAGTCATATTATAATTAATGTCTATTATTTTATATTTGTCATTATAAATTGGATATAATTCAAAGCAAACTAACAAAGCTCTACACTCAAGTTAACCAGCCATATAGCAAATGCTGTCATCAAGGCTGTTGAAAATGGTAATAACTGTTTTCTTTTTAACTTTGTGTGAATGTGGAAATGAAAATAGAAGCCATTTTTCTTCATATATGACCACAACTTGTTTTGATAAGGACATATAATTTATGATATGTGTTCTTTCATAGAAAAACTACTTTGTTTTTAAAAATTTTGTTTGTTTGTTTGTTTGTTTGTTTTTGAGAGAGAGCAAGGGGATGGGGGAGAGGCAGAGAGAGGGAGTGAGAATCCCAAGCAGGCAAGGGGCCGTTACACAAGGCTCGATCCCACGAACTGTGAGATCATGACCTGAGCTAAAATCAAGAGTTGGATGCTTAACTGACTGAGCCACCCAAGCGCCCCAATAGAAAAGGTTCTTTCTTATCTCTTCCTTCTTATATTTTCTCACTGCCTCATCATTCATTTTCCATTAAACACATTGTCTGGTCTCAATTCCCTGTGACAATATTGCTACTCATTTACCTTTCCTATGTCAGTCCCTCTCCCCAAGATGCCCTGTGTTCTTTTTATTTAAAACACAGGCAGGAACTACTTCTTATAAATCATTATGCAAAATGTGCTCTATAGATAAGTCTCTCAAATTTCCCAATGCTGTGGGTTTTTTTTTTGTTTGTTTGTTTTTGTTGGTTGTTTTTTGTTTGTTTTTTTTTTTGCATTAGCCATGAAAGCCAAAGTGAGAAGGCTCAGTGGACTGGTGAAGAAAGTGACTCATACTAGCTAAGGAAAGCTGGCTCAAGCTTGCCTAAATGACCTACCTCAAATTTAGATTAACTTCCTTTTCATTCATTTGCTCATTGATTCATCAATTCCTATGGAAGGATTAGCGCACTCCGGTCATCTCTCTGTAGGTTCTGATGATGCAGGCATGAGCAAGGTCTCCACACTCAAACAACTTAACACTCTTGGGTGCATTATATTGTATCCACTCATTTCATGAAGCAGCAATATGAACTTTCTCCATATAAAATATGGTATATACTTTGTATATATATACACATTATTCTTAAAAACAATTTTTTTAATGTTTATTTATTTTTGAGACAGAGAATGAGTGGGGAAGGGGCAGAAAGAGAGGGGGACACAGAACCCAAAGCAGGCTCCAGGTTCAGAGCTGTCATCACAGAGCCCAATGTGGGGCTCGAACCCACAGACTGTAAGATCATGACCTGAGCCAAAGTTGGACACCTAACCGACTGAGCCACCCAGACACCCCCATACACATTATTCTTAAAACAGTTTTCATGTTGCTTTGATCTTATAACTGGTACGTTTTAACACTCATTCACTTACATAAACATTTAGTGATTAGTGTGTACCAGGGACTCTTTGAACTTGAAATAGATCTCCTTTCACAAAGATGTCTGACCATTTAACATTCATTACCTTATCTGGAACTTAATCATAAATTACTGATATTTTGCAATGTGTTTTTAAAAATTTGTTATATGATCATATTAGACTTACATTCACAACTCAATTCTAAGTTCCCAGAAGGTTTGAGCTGAAGGATAGGTCTTTTGTCTCCCGCAGTGCCAAAAGAGTGCTACACTCAGAGCTGCCAGTAACAGATACTGATTTTTGTTAAATGTTAAATGTTAAACGCCCAAATGGACAAATCCAACCTTTGGTAAAATGGTGAATTAGACAATGGAGACTTCCAACAGTGGGTGCTCCTCCTGTCCCCTTCCCAGTCTGCACAGTCCCATTCCTACTTAGTGCAGACATCCCCATTTCTGACTTTGCCCTATGTTTTCCTTTTATCTTAGTTTTCCAGGCTACTGTAAACTTTTACCTTCATGCATATCATGATAGCAACTTGGTGAGTATTTATCAGGCATTTCTAACATGCTGACTTTAATCTGGAGCAATGGCTTTATTCATTCATCCATCCATCCATCACATGATACGTATTTAATGAATACTATTTATGTTCCAGGCAATAGTGTTGGTGCTGGGGGCATGGTGCTGACCAAACTAGGTATGTGGTCCCCATTCATAAGAAGCTTTCAGTTTAGGGATGATTTAGGAGACTACCTTTGGTGGCCTCCCGGCACCTCAGAGTCCTTGGATCACTAGAAGCCTGAAGAAATATCTCTGAATGACCACCTTCTGTAAGAACACAGTAACCCTCCCCATATCTGGGCAGACAGAATGTTCTTCCTTCTATCCTATGCTGATGAATAATGCTGCTCTTCGGCTCTCTAATAGGCAGGTTTGCTACCCTACTTTGGCCAGATGAAAAATGCTAAGGGTTTTTCACCCTGCCTCTCACCATGAGCACTAATATTACAATAGATATCCACAGATTAGAATAATTTTTGCCTTTATTTTAAAATCCCAAATAGATATTTTTTGAAATGTTCTTTCTCCGAATTGTATTTGTTTCATTTCTAGGCTTCCATATCAACTGGAAACTGTGGGGATTTACCTTTAAATGCATCTGGGTTGTGGCCATTTCCTCAGTAATCTGATGGTTTGGGAAAACACAGAAAACAAAACATAATAGAAACTCAATCCACGATGCTTTTTAAATGTCTGTGTGGATGGTAAATTTACTGAACACCTCAAAACTCTTTTTAAAAGTTCTAACTTTGGCCACAGATCCTTTCCTTCTATTTTCAACTCAGGAATGATTGGCCAAGTTCAAATGAAGTCCTGTGGTTTGAATTAAGTTAGCATGTCAGAGAGGTCTGGCTCCGGCAAGCTCACTCCTCCCCACCACTTCCTGACAGACTCTCAAATGTTTAGAACTTACTTTTCTTTGCATTAATTTTTCTGAGAGGAAATCCTTGTGAGGAATCTAGTTGGACTTGGCTCTCCAAAGTTTCTTGTAGAATTAGAAAAACAAAATTTGAGGTTATGAAGCAGGTTAATGGAAGAGAAGCCTGTGGTTCTTTGCTCAGAATAGTTGCTAACGAGGCCAAGTCTCACTCTGTAAAGCTGCTGTGTTTTGTGACCACAGACTGTACCACTATCAGCTACAAAGAGGATGGGATATGATAGACTATATTGTATCAGTGCCAGTCACTGCCAACTGCAAAAACAACATACAGCGTGACACATGAAAGCCCCAATATGATTGTTGTAGGCTAAAGCAATGCTTCTTTAAAAAAAATTTTTTTTAACGTTTATTTATATTGAGAGACAGAGAGAGACAGAGCATGAGCAGGGGAGGGGCAGAGACAGAGAGGGAGACACAGAATCTGAAGCAGGCTCCAGGCTCTGAGCTGTTAGCACAGAGCCCAATGTGGGGCTCAAACTCACAAACCATGAGATCATGCCCTGAGCCGAAGTTGGACACTTAACCGACTGAGCCACCCAGGCGCCCCTAAAGCAATGCTTCTTAAATTTTAATGGACATACATATCACCTTGGGATCATCTTATGGGGAAGATTCTGATTTAGTAGTTCTGGGTAAGAAAGATTCTAGATTTCTACCACATTCTCAGATGATGCTGATAGTTGGTCCATTCTTTATGTAGCAAGGAGACAGAATATTTTTCAAATACTAAGTAAAATATACACTTAGTGGGCTTTTACACCCAAGGTTCTCTATGGAATAGTAAAGATCTAGAAATATTAACTAAGTCCCCAAGGGGCCACAGAAAATGTATTTGTAACAGAAGTGAGCCAGAGGTGGGGAATAGTTATTGACAACATTACCACCTTGAATATCTGTGGCTGTTTTTAGGTTAAAGAAGGAGTACAGGCCTATAGTTGGATGTTATTAGGGTCATATACCCTGAGCTTCCCTCAAGCTCTGCCCCCATTCTACTTCTGTGCATTTGGGCAAATTCTTTTTCTCCTAATTAGCACACTGGAGATAATGGTGGTCTTCACCTTAAAAGGCAGCTGTAAGGATGAAAAAGGATAACAAAACAGCGGTGTGCTGAAGCCAGCACCTACTGGCCCTCTGAAGCTGTTAAATATTGAGGAATTTTGTGAGGTGCTTGGTAGCTTGAAATTAGCAATGGTGGGAATATATTTACCCTATGGAAAACAGCAAATGCTACTGGTAAGGGCTCTTTCTTGTTTTTCTGAGAGCTGTTTTACCAGCATACCAGTTTTTATAAAGTACTTAGTGCCACGGGGCGCCTGGGTGGCTCAGTCGGTTAAGCGTCCGACTTTGGCTCAGGTCATGATCTCGCGGTCCGTGGGTTTGAGCTCCGCGTCGGGCTCTGTGCTGACAGCTCAGAGTCTGGAGCCTGTTTCAGATTCTGTGTCTCCCTCTTTCTCTGACCCTCCCTTGTTAATGCTCTCTCTCTGTCTCAAAAATAAATGTTAAAAAAAAAATAAAAAAAAAATAAAGTACTTAGTGACTAAAGACCTTGTGAATACTACCTTAGCTACCTTATCTGAATTATTCCAGCACTTGTGGTTTGAAACACATCATTTAGCACTAGACATTTTATAGCAGCTTCCTTTTCAATAAATTCTATAATAGGGTTCTTCTCAAGAGTGGGTCTCTTGAAACTGGAGGCTGCGGAGGTATTACATATTCTGCCATATACCATGATTGATCATGCCTTATTTTTTGACTCTCCAAGGAGACTACTGAGCATAATTTCAAAATCTTTGGAGTCCATTACTCCAAAAGCCCTTGATTCCTTTCACAGGAAGAATCAGAGTCCAACCTGAATAATCTCAGGACAGATTCCAAGATAATAATGCCTCTCCAAAATTTTTTCAATGATAATGTGAACATTGGAACAGGGAGAAAGAGAATATATACAAGTGCTATAAGATAGGTCTGTGTCCCAGTCATAAGCTTTCACACATTTGTCAAAATAACTGTAGTTGGTAGATTAATTTGGAAATGGCACCTGACACAGCAGGTAGGGAGGTAATGTCCCTCTGTGTACTTATGCTGACAACTAGATCTAAGAATGAGTATAGCCATCTAATGTGAACGCCCTCAACTTCTTCTCCTTTTCTTCTAAATTTTTCTGTTCCTTCCCCTAGCCCCGATCTCTTCTGCTGCAAAGAAAGAAGTGTCTTTTCTCCTTGAGAATGCTAGGCCACCATTAGTGCATCTCATTCTACACAAAATCTGCCCAGAGAGGCAGATTTGCACAACCATTAAGAGCAATGACTAAGCCTGACTAGCTAGGTTCAAACCCCAGTCTTGCAACTTGATGCTGTTTAAGCTATGCCTTATTTCCCTCATCTGTAAAGTCAGAATCATATTAATGACTTCCCATAAGGTTTTTCAGTGCATCAAATTGATTTAAATATGTCAAGCTCTTAAAAGCAATGCCTTATACAGAGTAATTCTTATATACGTTTACTATTAATGCCATCAATTATTTTATCTCTTTTGCAACTTCATCCTATTCCTTCAAGATCCTTTTCCTTAGCCTACATGCATGCTCACATCTTTCAATCCTTAAAAAACAAACCAAAATAATATAAGACAAAACTGTGATGTTTCTTCAGACAGGTTTGCCTTTTCTTTCCCAGCATGCTTTTGGGGGAGAAAAAAGTCTACATTTTCTCTTTCTTTCCTGACCACCCAATCTTTCCCTGGTCCATTACAATTTCAGTTCAGCTCAGTATGGGCACTATTGTGCAGATACTCTAATGGACACCTGTTCTGATGGAAATGTTAGGATTCACTGCACATTTGGCTGGTGGAACTGATTGGTAATGCCTGCTTTGAAAAACATACAGGCTCAAATAGTATTTTCCACACATCTCAGGGCTTCTACCACTTGGGCATCCAGTATTATTTGGGGGGGTAGAGGCAGACCCTTGGCAGTTGAGCCTAGGCAATGTGGTATGGTGGAAAAAAATGGTGAACTTTGTTACCACAAGACCTGGGCTCAAGTTCTCATTCTGTTCTACACATTGTAGATCATTGTAGATGCTTCACCAATACTTGTTTAACTGCAGTGAATTATTTCCCAGCAAATCACTCAAGACCCTTGCCTTCTTATTTTTATGCTAATGTATCAGTAATCCCGGTTGAGTCTGACTAAGGCAGAGTCTGAGTGTTTGTTTGAGCCTGTAACTCAGGCCCTTAGGCACAAGAGTGAATAACCCAAGGGCTTTGAAAGGATTTTTCTCTCTGGAGGAAGATGAAGGCAGGAAGATGAAATTGGTCACAGGACTCAGACCTGACCCTTTAAACGGGGCTCAGATGAAATCCTCTCCTGCTTGAAGTCAGTCTGGTTTTTCTCTGGTATCATCTATAATATATAGTGTCTCTTTCTAGTTCTGCCTCTAATCTCTTTTTCCTCTCAAGAGAATCTTAACCCCTCAAGTCCTCCTGTCATATGTGTTGAAAAAACTTCCCAATGTTAAGAGAATCATAAAACATATTAGAACAAAAAATTATCTTACCTACCTTCGTCTTACAACCAGACCCAGAGAGTTGATAACTAAACCAATAATCATCAGAGAAAATAATTTTCTTTCATTTGTAGGAAGAAAAATAAGGAAGTTTGGATTATTGCTCACCCGGTTGAGGCGACACTCCCATTGCATGAATACAGCATCAACAATTTAATGACATCAAGGGTTTGAGGGTTTCCTTTACACATCATCCAAAAGGATGTTTTCATATGAGCTTGTGCCAGATAAGGGTTTTGAAATGCTGAGTGACATCCAGCAATCCCTTGTTTGATTTCCCAATCTTTTTGTAAGACACAATTTAAAACATCTCTATTTTCTTCTCCACTGAAAGTGGTGTTGGAGCAAACAGATTTATATTAAGCTTACAAAGTGGAAAATTAAAATTTTAACCAAACTGTCATGTATCTTGTTAGCTCTAAATTACACTAAACTGGTATGGTAGGCTTTGAGTCCCTAAAGTAACCATCTTTTTGGTATCATATAGACCTAGGGTGCATGTTTCTGGGTAAAACAATGCCTGAGTCCTTCTTTGGACCAATTTATCCTATGTGTTAATAAGAGATGTACTGAAGAAGTTATACATGCAGCAACATACCAGCCTTTAGGCAACTTTTGCTTGATGGAACATTTCATCTATTTGCAGGATTTAAGCTTCCAAAGCATGTATTCTGACATTTCCCTTTCTTTCCCTCAGGGAAAGAAATTCTATTGCAATCCAAATTGTGAAATACAGGAGGAAAAGAGATATTAATTTGCAGCATGAGACTTTAGGCATGATAAGGTTTAAAGAAACAAAAACCTAAATTAATCTCTGTATCTCCAATAACAAGCTTAAGCTTTCCTTCATCCAGCTAAACAAACAAACTGAAATTCTATGGGCAGAGGAATATAGTTGTCATTTTATTTTAATATTCTCTTTGTTATAATTTAAGATACAAAGAACATACAGGGAGAGGCTTTAGCTATTTGCTTGATAGACTGAGATATGAGAGAAGTGATTTTCATTATCAGGCAATTAATAATTGATGGAAAAAGATGGTGATCTCTGAATCCCCTTCTGGCAATGATAGACTCCACAAGATGAAATCAGCCTGTTGAAATACTATTCGTGTAATTCTGTTTGCATGGAACATACTCCTGTGTATTAAATTCTATGCTTACCATGCACAAATAGAGATCCAAATCAGAATTCTTAAATTTTTCTGAGCGAAAAACCAAATAGTTGAGTTAGAATGATGTATTAGAGGAGATCACTATTGACTACTGATGAAGAAGTATGTATAACATACTCATTGAATGACTGGACTAATATTTGGTGCCCTTATTCACTATCCCAACATGCTTCATAAATCAGCTGCCTATTCTCAGACCTACTGTTCCCCCAGTAATCAGAAAGGAGAAGTGTGTTTTAGTCCAATTTTCTCTGCACAGATAGGTATAAACTAAGTATACATCTTGTCCCTTCTGCTGGCTCATGACTCTTACATTATGACCCCTCTAGACCACTTTCCAGAGCAAGTCCTTTGTGTTGAGAACCTTTCCTCCCCATTGGTCAGTTACACTTACTCTTCAAGGCTAGTGTCTGTGAGTCAGGTGCCAATGGTGAGCTATTCTAAGACCCAGCTCTTTGGTTACAACATAATCACCCTCTCAAATAAGCAGATTCCTTCAGACATCCTGACATCAGGAGGACATCCAGTCCAGCACCCTGATTTTACAAAGGAGAAAACCAAGGCCACAGATGTGTGTTGACCTAGGCCAGCACTTTCTCCACTGTTCCATGCTGACTCTTGCTCTGTGAGTGGAAATTAACATTGGTTTAGTATCTTTACTATTGCCTTCTGGGGATGATCTCCTAGTCCAGGACATGCAACTTTGAGAACTGGGCAAAGTGAGGGGTAGGAATAATTTATCACACTTTTCAACACAGAGATATGTCTACTACTAGCTGTGAGTCAGCTCTATTAGCCTTGATTGCCCCATTGGATGGCTAAGTCTGAATTCACTCTGAAGGAGCTAACCTGAATTCTTGTCTCTTCCCCCATCTTTTCAATTCCCATTAACTCCCAGGATCCCTAGTTGCTATCTGGCAATAGTATTTCACTCAAAACTTTCATGGATAATAATATGCTCATAATTAAGAGATGTGTGCATTAAGAGTTTATTATGGGGCCGATGCTCTGCCAGGCTCTTTATGTATATTTTTTTTTCATTTAATTCTCACAGGAGCCCTATGAGATAGGCAGTATTAATAGCTCTACTTACAGATAAGAAAATTAAGGTTTGGAGAGGTTAAGTCACTTGCCCAAGGTCCCTGAGCTAGGTTTTCTAACAGACGTAGTCTAACTTCAGTCCTAAGCACTGACTCATATTATCAATAAACCAACAAAAACACTGAGCACTGACCATATGCAAGCCATTCAGCAAGGCTTCTAGCTTAGATGAGGTGTCTGGACATCCAAAGACATGTTTAGAAACACATTATGGAATAACACATGGTAAATAATAAGTTAATAATGGGCTAGGGTGGGAGCTTAATCTTTTTGTGTGTGTCAGGGACTTCTTTGGGAGTCTGATAAAACCTATGGACTCCTTATCAGGATAAGTGCATAAAATAAAAAGCATGGAATTGCAAAGGAAGCCAATTACATAGCAACATACTAAAAAAAGTTTCTAAATGTTGTAATATAGTGGTATATAAGCTTTTATATTAACACATCATAAACATCACCATTTTGAGAACCAGTGACATGGAGAGGAAAAGCAGTGGGGACTGAGGGGCCAGAGGGATGGGAAACCAAGTGGATGTGGAGCTCAAACTGCTTCTCATATCTTCCCAGCTCACCCAAGCCCATGCTTCATTCCTAGAGAGTGTAAACTGTATATGTATTTTCATCGTGCTGTGCATTTCCATGTACTGGTTTTTCTCATTGCTCCATAATAAATTGGTTTGCTCACAGCTCTCTGAATAGATACATTCCTGCACTGCTATCACATCTATTGACACTAAACTCCCACATCTCAGAGAGGGATTTAAAAAAATTTTTTTAACATTTATTTATTTTTAAGACACAGAGAGAGACATAGCATGAGTGGGGGAGGGGCAGAGAGTGGTGACACAGAATCTGAAGCAGGCTCCAGGCCCCCAGCTGTCAGCATTGAGTCCAATGCAGGGTTTGAACCCATGAACCATGAGATCATGACCTGAGCCAAAGTTGGACGCTAAACCAACTGAGCCACTCAGGTCCCCCCTTAGGGATTTTAAAAGGTAGTGCAGCCACATTTCTCTGACGTTTCTTCCTTAGAAAGCAATTTTAAAACCACAGTTTAAAATATCAAGAAATGAATTTGGATAGATTTCAATAATTGCAAACAGTCACATTTAATTCCAAGAGTGAAGTTTCTGTTACAGCTTTTGTGCTTTTTGTACTAGGGTGACAAGAGTTTATTATGTAATTACAATGGGGAATTAAAATTCATTTCACTGCAACTTACTTTTAGCAGAAACCTCACTCTGAATTAAACTAGGCTGTTTATAATTATTGACACCTATTTTAATTCACTTTATGGTATTCAGAACTGTGGTTTTGCAACTGTCTTTTCAAGGAGAAACAGTGGTGTTTCTGGACTATGAGCAACATATGTTATCAAGATGTGGTTTAAATTTGCATTTTTCCCATGAGTAATGATGCCAAGCACTTTTCATTTGCTATTTGACCATTTTGATAACCTCTTTTGCGAAGTGCCTGCACAGGATTCTTGTCCAATTTTAAAAATTGCGCTATTGTTTTCTTATAGACTTAGAGAATTTTTTTTTAATTTTTTTTTTTTTACGTTTATTTTTGAGACAGAGAGAGACAGAGCATGAACGGGGGAGGGGCAGACAGAGAGGGAGACACAGAACCAGAAGCAGGCTCCAGACTCGGAGCCATCAGCCCAGAGCCTGATGTGGGGCTTGAACTCACGGTCTGCGAGATCATGACCTGAGCTGAAGTCGGACGCTTAACCGACTGAGCCACCCAGGCGCTCCATAGACTTAGAGAATTTTTAAAAAGATATTCTTGATATAAATCCTTTCTAGATGTGTGTGTGTGTGTGTGTGTGTGTGTGTGTGTGTGTGTGTGTCTGTATGTCTGTGCATGCCAGTCTAAGGTTTGCTTTTCCATTGTCTTAATAGTGTCATTTATTAAATGGAATTTCTGAATTTAACTATCTGAATTAAATTAAAATTAAATTTCTGAATTTAAATATCTGAATTTAACTAAATCCAAATTATCAGTATTGCCTTTGTCCTGTTTAAAAAAGTGTGACCTCCCCTGAGGTCCTGAAGATATTTCCTGTGTTTTCTTCTACATGTTTTGTTGTTTTACTTTTCACCTTTGGGTATATGATCCATCTTGCATTAATTTTTGTGTATTGTTTGAGGTATTTTTTTTCCATTTGAGCCAGCACTATTTATTGAAAAGACTGTCCATCCTTCTTCCACTGAATTGCTGTGGTGTCATTGTCATGAATGAATTGATTCATCATATGGGTGTGGATCTGTTAAACTCTATTCTACTAGTCTATTCCATCATCTACTGTCTATTCTTATATTAATACCACACTTTTAATTACGCTAGCTTTGATATCTGGTTTTATTTTTCTCCTTCAAGATTGCCTTGATTATTCTAGATCCTTTGTATTTCTGTGTACATATTACAAATAGCTGGTCAATTTCCACCAATTAAAAATGATGCTAAGATTTTCATTGGGATTACACTGAGTCTAGAGATGAACATGGAGAGAACTCATATCTTAACAATGTTACATCCTTGAATCCCATGTTCATAGTATAGTCTTTCATTTATTTAGGTCTTCTTTTACTTTTCTCAGTGTATATATTTTTTTAATTTCTTTTTAACATTTATCTTTGAGAAAGAGAGAGACAGAGCACCAGCAGGGGAGGGGCAGAGAGAGATGGAGACACAGAATCCGAAGCAGGCTCCAGGCTCTGAGCTGTCAGCACAGAGCCTGACACGGGGCTCAAACCTACACACAATGAGATCATGACCTGAGCTGAAGTTGGATGGTCAACCGACTGAGCCACCCAGACGTCCCCATATCTGTGGTTTTAAGTGTAGAAGTACTGTGTATCTTTCATTAGATCTATTCTGCATAATTGAAGTTTTTGGTGCTTTTAAAATTTTACTCTCTAATCGTTTGCTTCTTTTTAAAAATAGATTTATTTCTTTGTTGAAATTCTCCGACTTATCTTCTATGCTGGCTACCACTTCCTACATTTTCTTGAATATATTTATCATGATTATTTTAAACTACCTGTGGGTTAATGTCAGTATTTGAATCACCTATAAATCTTTTCCTATTACCCATATTTTTCACTTGGATTTCAGTACTTTGATCCTTTTAATTTTTATTATATTTTCACCAACACCATAATTTTTGGTTAAATGCCAGATGTCATCAATTATAAAGACTTGAAATGATGTTATCTTCTTCCAAGCTTAAGTTTTCTTCTGCAGGTTGGTAGTCAAGATCTTGAGAAAACTTGATTTTATGCTTTTTGGGGGGCTAGTCTAGTTTGTTTTTTTCCTATTCCTATGGATTGGTCCTTATTCCTATGGTATGGCTCTTATTCTTAAGGCATGACCCTAAGGTTTCAATTCGAAGCCTGGGATTTGTACCAAGCTTTTTCCATCTTAGTAAGGCTTTAATTATGACTTCTGCCTCCCCAATAGTATTGAATTCTCTGATCAGCACTTTAGCTACCCAGCTTTAGGGAAATGTGTATGCAGAATTTCAGTCTCCTTCTCTGCTGGCCTTCCTCCTCTAGGACTTTGCTCCCCAAGTAGCAAGCTTCAAGCTACTCCAAACTCTGACTTCTGCCTCTTTAGCCCAATAAGACTACTGTTGTATATTCTTGTTCTGCAAGTTGTAAATGTCTTCAGAAAAATATCTGGGAAGAATGTGGAACTCATGTCATGGGCTTTTCTTCAAGTATGGTCTGTTTTTGTGCCTTCAAACAATTGCTTTAAGTATTTTGTGCAATGTTTAGGTTGTTTTCAAAGACAGTGTTAGTATGATGTCAATATTCCATGGTGTCTGGGTCAGGCAGAACTATTTTTGTGGTAAAATAAAACAAAACTTGTACTACGTTTCTCAGATAGCATCAACTCATCTAAGATTGGAGGTCAGGGTGGGATGTAAGGAGAAATAAGAAAAGATCAATCATTATTCATGCAGGATGAACCGTGCTGGAAAATGAGGCTTAGACAATGCATAAATGACTACCTAACTTTTGAAAACATGGTGAAAATTATATTTAAAAGATTAACCTTGATAACTTAATGAATCAAAACTCATACTGCTTCATACTCATTTTCAAAGGAAAAAAGATGAAACCATATATGGCTCTGTAACTTTCCTCTGAAAATTGTTTTTAAAAATAAGTTCGTCATGTTTTTAGTTGGGCATATCCGCAGTGTTTAACACTGGTCAAAAGTAAAAGCATTTGTAACCATAATTGTCCTAGAACTTTGTGATGAAAGTAATTTAGAGTAGCCAACTCTTAAGAATTTATGGCAACAAAGTTTTTTTTAATGTTTATTTATTTATTTATTTATTTATTTTTTAACGTTTATTTATTTTTGAGAATAGAGAGACAGAGCATGAACGGGGGAGGGGCAGAGACAGAGGGAGACACAGAATCCGGAACAGGCTCCAGGCTCTGAGCTGTTAGCACAGAGCCTGACACAGGGCTCAAACTGGGGAATGGTGAGATCATGACCTAAGCCGAAGTCAGACGCTTAACCTACTGAGCCACCCAAGTGCCTCATGGCAAGAAGTTTTAAAAGCAATGTAGGAAGGGTGAAGCAGAGAGGAAAAGACTAGATAGGATATTCCTAAGGAGGTGGGTTTCTCAGATCTGGAAGAGCACTGGTATAAGGAACAGGAATGGCTACAAGAGTCATCCCAGGGATGATCCAGTCCAGCTTTCTCTGTCACCTCCCCTTCTAGTCAGTGACTCTTCAGAGGCACCAGAGTCCTGAGGCTGCCCCTGCACTCCTATGTGTGTCCAGAGGACCTCAACTGGGGGTGAGGAAATTAAGAGGTAGATCTGCTATTTGCTGGATGTATGAATTTTACCAAGTTACTTAATCCATCTGTTAAAGAGCTTTTGATTCCAAGTAATAGAAACTAAGCATCAAAGGCTTCAGAAGAATTCATTATCTCAAATCTACCTTAGAGTCTGAGGTAGAACTTCTTTAGGATTGGTAGATTCAATAGCTTGATAACATCACCAAGAATCTAGGTTATTTCCATATTGCCACTCTGCCATCTTATGTACTGGTATTGTCTTTAGCCTTTTGGTTCCCTGAGTCATATCCAGACACAATACCTGAAGGAAGAAACCTCATCTCATGATTTATTGAACATAACTAGGTCTCTTGTTCCTGCCTAAGCCAATCTCCAGTAAGGAAAGTGGAATTCCTGTGACCAACTCCTCAATCTGTACATAAGCCAGAGCCACCTGGGGAGAGATGAGCATTTGAATAAAAGTGAATTCTGCCCACAAGGAAGAAGGTTACTAGGTAGATAACCACTGATATCTACTACACTTGGATTTGCTGAGCCTTATTTTCTTTATCTGCAACATGAAGAAATAATAGTATTTGGCTTATAAGATTGTTATAAAGGATTAAATGCAAAAAACCCATGGGTTATTCCTCCAAAAATTCCTGTTAGGCTTGTATTCCCATATAACTTCTGAAACCCTGCGCCATAGGGTTAAAGATTGAGACTAACAGAAAATTTAAAGATGGTTTTTCAGAGACTTGTTTCTCCTTAATCAGTTATTGTTTCTTTTTGGAGCCCACTAACAAATCCACTAGCTGTCTCCAAAGAGACCTGGACTGACACACATGAAGGTCATTGATATGATTCTAGCCTATGAATAAGCTAGGCTCTGCATTCCTTCCCAAAGATAAGGAGTCCCAGACCCCATCCAGTTTATAACAACTTTTTTTTTTTTTTTTAACATGTACATAGTCTTCTCCTAACAGATCACCTCCTGATGTCAGGGGCCAAATTTTGCCCCATTTTAATGTTAAGTCTCCAACCCAAAGTGAACATGGGATGTATGTTACATATGTTTGCTCATCGCAGATGCTCTATCTTTCCTCATGAATAGTCTTAAATTTACACACCCTTTGTATATAATCCCAAACCCTATGACTATAAAACTTGTTCTAATCTTAGGGGAGGTGGATTTGAGGCCTGCCCTTCCATCTCCTCATTCAGCTGCCTCTCAGATAAACCCTTTCCTTGCTGCATACATGCCTCAGTGATTGGCTTAGCTGCATGTCAGGCATACTAACTTGGGTTTGGTTACGCTTCTATTGATAACTCCTCACAGCTACCATTTATTTTTGTCTTTTTCAAAAAACATTTTTATTTATTTATAAATAAGAAATAAATAAAATAAATTTATTATAAATTCATTTATAAATAAAATAAAAATATATATATATAGCTGTTAGCACAGAGTCTGACATGGGGCCCAAACCCATGTGCTATGAGATCACGTCCTGAGCTGAAGCTGGATGCTTAACTGACTGAGCCACCCAGGTGTCCCTGTTTTTATTTATTTGTTTTTGAGAGAGAGAGAGAGAGACAGAGACAGAGACAGAGAGAGCAGGGGAAGGGCAGAGATAGAGGGAGAGAAAATCCCAAGCAGGCTTCTCACTGTCAGCACAGAGCCCAATGTGGGGCTCAATCCCATGAACCATGAGATCATGACGGGGGCTGAAACCAAGAGTTGGATGCTTAACTGACTGAGCCACCCAGGCACCCCTATTTTGATCTTGATGTCATATGCTACAATAGGTGCCATATGTATGTGTGTGTGTGTGTGTGTGTGTGTGTATGTATGCCAACCACCAAAAATGTATTCATGCATTCTTTTCATTCATTCAACATATATTTGATTGCCAGTAATCTCACTTTACAGACAATGAAACAGGTTTAGAGAGGCTGACTAATATCTTTAAAGTGACCTAGCAAGTGAGTGGCCAAGTTAGATACGTGCTTAGGTCTCACTCCACAGCTTGCAGATCCTTTATGACTTCCTTTCCTGAAAGCCTCCTCAGGGTCCCATTTCTCCAAGTTTAGCCCATTAAAAAAGGGTGGCTGGGAGCAACTAATTGCAGGTTGTCAACTCACACTCTAAGGTACAAAGAAGAGAACACAGTCTTGTTAGATCCCACACCAGCCCCTCCCCTGGAGCTTCGGGTAATTCTGTTTGGTTCCAGCAGGTGGCAGGTTGGTATCAGTCAACACTTGCCTCCTCTACTTCTACACAAGCAACTGAAGTGAGAATGACTTTCTTGGCAAACTGTAAAAATCAGACTCATCACTTTTTGGTCCCACTCTCTAGGAAGGACAGCTGGCTCTTGTCAGCTACTCTTGGGCATGAAGCAAGAGATGAAATAAACTGCATGGGAATCAACCTTTTTACTTTGAAAAAGTGCTCTCATTTTTATATGCACATTCATCCCACTTCCAACAGATTTTTCTTAGAAAAATCTTAGAAAAAGCTTAGAACAGATTTTTCGCCTATCGTTATCGACTGTATTGTTTTATTCACTTAAATGCTGTGAGCTCCCTAAAGTGGTGGGTAGAGTTCCTTGTCTTTGGACACCCAACATCAGATACACAGGTGTATAGTGACTACTCAGTCAACATTAGCAGAGTGTTTGTGAATGTCTTGGAGTGGGGTGATCTGGGTTTGAGTTATTTGGGATGTCCTTAGTAAGTCATGTGCTCTCTGAGCCTCAGTTTTCCCATTGGTAACAGACGGTGATGATGTTGATGACAATGATATTGGTGGTGATGATGATAATTCCTAAGCCCACTTGGTATGACAGTGACAGGTTTATGAAAAGGACTTAATAAAGTACCTGACAGAGATAGTTTTTGGCTTTTAGGTGAATGTGCCAAAGTTGCACAATATACTAGTGGTTATCACTCCCTGATAGGGGTTAGAATATAAAATGCCCAGGGCCAGAATTTAGACAGATCCCACTGGGGACATCTTATCTCCAGTTGTCATTTCCTGCCCACAGCTCCAGTATCACCTTTGTCACCTCACATGGAGAATCACTGAAGTGCTTTACTTATTGTCTGTCTTGATTCCAATTCTACCTTTTCCAACACTAGTTTCTAAAGGTGTTATTCAAGGAGGTCCTTCCGTGACCTGCCTTCCATCTGCTTTTCCCAAGCGACCATTTTCCACTCATTCATGTATATGCACAATGCGTCCACAGCAGGCAACAAGTTCATTCCTGGAAGCCCACCCTGCCTTGAGCATCTTCAGTTCTCTGCCTGTGTGAATGCTCTCACTCCCTCTTCTTCTCCACATTATCCCCTGAACCACACTCATCCCTCGACCCTTCTTCCAAGAAGGTTTCCTCTAGCCCACACTGATCTCCTACCTTAAAACCCTGAATGTTCTCATGAGACAGTACAGATCACTGGATATTGGAGGACATAGTCTTGGTTGTCACACAGCCTGCAATCAAATCCGGGCAAGTTATTTAAACTTTGTGTGCCTCAGTTTCTTTATTCTCAAAATGAAAATAATAATAATATCTACCTCATAAAGATGTTTTGGGCATTTAATGAGAAAATGTATACAAAGCATTTAGTGCAGTGATTGGAAAAGTGTAAGCATTCAATACATAGTATTTTATTATTATTACCACTATTACCATTAAATAGATTACTTGATATTCCTTATTGCATTTTTTTTTTAATTTTTTTTTCAACGTTTTTTATTTATTTTTGGGACAGAGAGAGACAGAGCATGAACGGGGGAGGGGCAGAGAGAGAGAGGGAGACACAGAATCGGAAACAGGCTCCAGGCTCCGAGCCATCAGCCCAGAGCCTGATGCGGGGCTCGAACTCACAGACCGCGAGATCGTGACCTGGCTGAAGTCGGACGCTTAACCGACTGCGCCACCCAGGCGCCCCTCCTTATTGCATTTTTGGATCATGTCACCTCTTCATAGTAGGTCAGTCAGCCTCCTCTATTCAAGGACCATATTTTGTGTTTATTTGTAACCCTTGCATTGCCTTGTGAACTCCCTGAACATGATAAATATGCCACAGCTTTTTATTGGTCAGTTTTCCCTAGTATTAAGCAATAAAACTTACCCTCAAGTTAAGTTTTAGCAAAGCCACATAGACACTGGTTGAAGATGCCATTGAAACATGCCAGGAATCTTTACAAAGTTTTCTGATCATTAGACATTGGCCATTCAAAATTCAGAGAGTAGTATGTATGACTATAACATACATTTTATTAAGTCAAAGAGATTACTTTTTTGAGAGAGAAAGAGAAAGATAGTCAATGTGTGCACATGCATGCAGGGAATGAGCAGAGGCAGAGGGAGAGAGAGAATCTTTTTTTTTCATAATTTTTTTTAACATTTATTTTTGAAAGAGAGAAACAGAGGGTGAGCAGGGGAGAGGCAGAGAGAGAGGAAGACACAGAATCTGAAGCAGGCTCCGGGCTTATCAGCACAGAGCCCAATGCGGGGCTTGAACCCACAAACCACAAGATCATGACCGAGCCAAAGTCAGATGCTTAACTGACTGAGCCACCCAGCTGCCCCAAGAGAATCTTAGGCAGACTCCATATGCAGCATGGAGCCTGACGTGGGCTTGATCCCATGACCATGAGATCATGACCTGAACCAAAATCAAGAGTGGGATGCTTAACCAACTAAGCCACCCAGGCGCCCCAAGATTACTTTTTATACAGTTTGGGGATTATCTACAGGATAGGAAGAAACAGAACAGAGAAATGTGACAGGTGACAAAATAATACCCATAAAGGATAGGACATTTATAAAGTTTATCAACTATAATGAGCTTGAGCCAGTCTCTGATCTCCCAAATATCTCTGCTCCACACCCCAACTCTGTGTTGTTTGATGATGATGATGATGATGAGTAATGGCCCAGGTCCAGGATTCTGCTGCTTTCTCCTTTCGTTTTTATGATTCTCAAAAGAAGGGCTAACCTGCTTTCTCTCTCCTTGCCAGGGGTGGATGTAGTTGCAAAGCTCTTCTCAGTCCCAAATAAAGATTATTTTACCTGTGGTCCCAGGAGATTTAGCTCTATTTCTCAAGCCTTTTGTATGTGTGCTGGGAAACCCTCGGGTGAAATGTCACATCTCTGGAGAGTTAGGGGATCTTTCACCACTTTAGAGAAGCCTAATCTCACATTGGGTGTGAGCCTTACCCTGGGGCCCTCTGCTGGCCATGATAAACAAGAGCAAACAGCAATTCTTTAGGACAAGGAACCCTGAATTTTGTATTGAAAGTAATACAGAGAGAGCCAAGAATTTTCCTGTTCATCAGGGCCATCACAACTTGGGTTATGAAAATAAAATGGTGGGAGAAGAGTAAGCTAGAAATAGCAATACGAATCTCCTTCTAAAAAGAGGATTAACAACTGGATTCGGGTCTTAGTTCAAAAGTTGAAATTAATTTAATACACAGTGCTAAAAAATATCTCCTACAGGGAATACCTGTAATGTACAAATGTTTTGTTTTCAGTGCAGGGTCAGTAATTAGTAGAGATTGCTAAATTGGCTTGAGCAAACCCACTGGAAAGCATGTTCCTTACCCAGTAACACGCGCTTTTCCCTGGGCTTATTTGAACTCATGCACCAGATTACCAAGGTATCATGGTGACAGATGCCATAGAAATACCAAAACGAATGGACGGAATCAGACACTCAAATACGTTCAATAGGCAGGGCTTTCTGATTACAGAATGGGCTTTGTGGCTCACTGGCCCAAGCTTTCATTAACAGCCCTTGCCCTGGCTCCCTACAGAGATTTACAGCCTGGCCTGTGCCTGTTTTGTTGCTGTGGCCAGTGCTTTTGCTCTACCACAGGCACCATAGGAGAACATGGGCCCAGGTGCCAACCCAGCTGAAGGGCTTCTCATAAACAAAGAAGCAACACCTGGTGTTTGTCACCCAAAGGGCCAGAGCAAGAGAAACCAAAACCAACCACAAATGTGACAACCTCAAACCTTCTCTTAGCTCATTTTCTGATCAAATGAAATAAAATCCATATACAGGATAATGATAGTAGACATATCTACCACTCCCGAGGAGAAATAGATGAAGAGTTTGAACAATTTAAAGAAAACCAATGAGAGATAGATGTCACCATGTAGGAAATACTGACAACACGGCAGAAAATAAATCGGTCAGGCCACCCCTGAAGAGTCATGTGCAGTTAGGGACAGGGCAGTGTTTGGAAGAGCCTTGGCCATCCCCAAGATGCAACACATGCCAGCAGCCAGTGGGGGTCAGAGGTACTCTATGTCTGAGAAAGAGAGAGAGCCCCAGGCTGAGTCTGTCTACTGCTTGGCACCTTTAACCTCAAGATGGACAAATCCTGCTAATAGGAACTCAGCAGGAAGTCCCTGTGAGGCCACACTTCTCTTCAGGAAGAGCAGGACCATGAAAACATAGGAGGCAGCTGATCTCAGATGCTTTACCATAAAGATTAATTCTGACTTCAAAGCAATTTGCTTATTTTACATTTTCTTGCAGCAATAACCCTCCTGCTGCTTAGTAGATGCAGGGTGGTCATTGTTCTCAGAGTCAAGCATGTAAACACACTGAAGCAAGGACTCTATTCTACATCCCTCACCCTATCTCTTCAGAGCACAGGACTTCCCTTCTAATAACTTTTCCTTGGAAGTCAGTGGCAGTTTGAAGACAATGCTTAAGTGGATGGGTAGGTCTAACTGGTTTGTAGGTTGCACAGGCATCCATGATGGAGGTGCTTATGCAACCTCAGGAGAGTCAATTGTGTACATCTCTCTACCACCTAGTTGAGTGGTGTGTGTTGGTAGCTTAACATTGGTCATGGTGAGAGTATTTACAGAAATGAGCAAATGCTGCAAATCAGGGCTCTTTCTCCTAGAAAGCTGACTTTATTAAACATGTAAGCACACCAATGATTCCAGGGGAGGTTTAAGAGTAAATCATTTAGCACTATCATCTATCACGCACAGACCAGAAAGCATCTAGTAAAGAGAAAAAGGAACGATATCTGATTAGCCTAGAAGATCTTCCAGTCTGAACCATTCCTGAAACTACAGTCAACAATTCCATAAAGAATTCCTTTCGAGGACTAGCAAGAAATTAAATAACATATTCCTAAATAATTTTTAACTGTTGAATTGCAATACTAAGAGGCCCACCCATGACCCCATGTATGCTTCTTCCCTTTCTAACTTTGGGCCTTGGGGAAAATGTAAGCCTCCTTAGAAAGTCTATAACATACATTTTATGGTTTCAATCTGGAAGAAAACAGGGGTCACCTTTCTCTTTTGTGGCATACGAGGAGCCATAGAACAATGGCTCATGTTATACATGTATTGTACAACTTAGAGATTTAAACCCACAAAGTAGTCAGCTTTTCTTAGAGAAAACACTCTTTCACAGGCATGGACTAACTTTCACCTTTGCCGATCATCAAAACTGCCTGAAGAAACACATTCAAAACGTCTGTTGTGCCATAATTTTTGTAGCATTTTCTACAAAAGACATATGTCCAGGCTATTAATTCATAGTCTGTATTTTTATCATTGTAATCAAATGTCTAAATGAGAGTATTGGCCTGATAGTGTCCTGGCAACTTAATGAAGATGGCCTAACAGGGGTGGCAGCTCACTGGGTTTGGGAGATAAATTAAAAGTAGGGGATAACGAGGATTTTAGAAAATAAGTGAATGTAATAAAGTGATGAAAACGAAGTTTCTCACTAGAGAAGGGAGTAATAAATATAGAAAGGGAGAAAGCTGGAATGAGTCACGTTGCATAGAGTTAGAATTGGAAGTTCAGGGCAAACTTAGAGTTCTCAATATGTAGAATTAGATGTAGAAAGAAATAGTGATGTACATTCTATGTATGTATGCAAACACCTCTATATCTCCATATGTATGCATATGCATACACATGTATACCACATACATAAATACATATACTTCCTAGCTCTATCCCTGAGAGCTTGGGGGTAGGAAAACCCCAATAATGAAGAGTCTACCTAGAGCCCAGATCCTGGTTTCTAAACACCAGCCTCCACTAAAAGGGAACAGCTTTGATGCCAGGGCTGGAACAGGAAAAATATGACATGTTTAGAACATCTCATAATTCCAGAAAATAATCAAAGAGTAATGGAGACATGTCCAAGGGACACAGAAGACAGAAGGGGTGCCAAATGGTCCAATTTGGGATGATTTGATATAAATGAAATCATAGCATCAGATTAAGTCCCATTAACTAAAATGGGCATCCATTAGTTTTTCCTAATATTAATATGTAAATGAACATGTAAGGGGAAAAGAATAATCTTCCCTGTAGTACAATACCAACTAATAATGTTCAAGAAACTATGGAATTATAAAAGCACAGTTTGAGACCCATAGTGATCATTATTTTAGGCAAAAATTATCAAAAAGATTCTAAAACTATTGGGTAAAAGTTGGGTGAAGAATGGAGCATTTACATAGCCTTAAAATATTTCCCACAAAACCCTTATTAATTGCAAAGGAAAAAAAGAGTAATCTTATAGTAGAGAACCTTGGTAGACACCATGCTACTCAAGAGCTCAAAGTTTACTTCACCACTAATAGGATAAACCAAGATCATGTGTCATATTATGGGATGCCATGAAAATACATCATCACATTTGTGATATTCCTGCCCCAAATGCATAATCTCACTTTAATTTAATCATGAGGAAGCAGAAAACAAATCCAAATTGAGCCATTTCCTTGAAACAAATCTCCTCAAAGGGTATTTGTGCATGCAGGAGCATGAGCGCGCGCGCACACACACACACACACAACACACACACACACACACTCTATTGGTTCTGTTTCTCTGGAAAATCCTGTCTGATAACAGTAACAATTTTGGATTCAGAAGCTTTTGATAATTCAGGTTGCTAATTTTAAGTCTTTGCTCAAATATCACATTCTCAGGAGGCCTATTCTGATCACCATATTAAAAATGAAAATTAGAGGCATGTGGGTTGCTCAGTTGGTTAAGTGTCCAACTGTTGGTTTTGGCTCAGGTCGTGATCTCATAGTTTGTGGGTTCAAGCCCCACATTGGGCTCTGTGCTCAGTGTGGAGCTTGCTTTGGATTCTCTCTCTCCTTCTCTACCCCTTCCCTGCTTGTGTTCTCTCTCTCTCTCTTTCTCAAGGTAAATAAATAAACATTAAAAGATGAAAATTAATTATCGCTCTATTCCATATTCCTGATCCCCTGACCCCACTCTATTTTCTCCCATAGCAATGTCACTTTTCACATACTGTGTTACTATCATGTTTATTTTCTACCTCCCTTATCCAGTATATAAACTTCACAATGGCAGGTGTTGTGGGAAAAGTTCCCTGGGAAAAAACTCTGAGGTGGAGATTTGTGCACAGGATGCTTATTGGGGTGGGTAATGCTCCCAGGAACAGCAGCCATAAGGGACTGAAGAAACAGGACTGGGCAGAGTGTGTAGTGCAGCCGAACACAGGTCTCAGCTGATCCCAAGGGGAGCTCTGAAGATAGGGTAGTGCCTCGGCCTGTCCTGAATTGAGACAAAAGGGGCTGGGCCTTTGTATCCCCACAGCAGCCAGTCATTGGACACAGGGTGCACCAGGGAAGAGGCATTACCTTGGGTAACACAGCTCCTTGTGGCCAAGGGCAGATCCCAGGAGGAGTCAGTCATGGGTCAGCAGCCAGCAACACTCCTGGCAGCTGGGGAATGGGCAGAGTGATCCTGAATGGGGGATCTGGGTGGTGCACCCCAGCAGCAGCCACTAGAGCAGGATCTTTGTCTATTGATATGTCCCCAGCTCCCAGAAGGGGGTCAGAATTATTGACTGGATGCGTGGGCACATGAATGAATGAGCAAATGAATGAATGAATGAATTCCTTTTCCAAAAGGTCAGCATGCACACAGACAGGATGTGGCCACGAGTCTCAGTTGACAAGCAAATTGACAAGAGTGTAAAAATAGAAAATAGGTCAATGTGAACAGAGAAACTTTAAGATAGTCGAATATCAAAAAGCAGCAAATGAGAGAAGAGAGGCATGGGGCTTTTGGAAACAGTGGCAAGGTTGGATATGGCATTGAGTACATTTATATTTCAAGCAGATTCCAAGTCTTCCACTTAGATTGTGAGCAGTTTATTGTAGGACCAGGGTGTGCTGTTGCAGGCCCGAGGGGCCCAGGGTTAAAGAAAGCATCCTGCTAATACAAGGAGCAACTGGCTCCCGTGACAGAACTTTTAACAAGCCTTTTCTCATATCTGTTGACTTAACGCAGGCCAGGGAATTCTTTGAAAGGCAACATGGCTATAAATCAGCAAGTCCTGTAACGCGCATTCCAGGGACTTGGAGGAAAAGTCTGCACACAAAGGCACCTTTTCTAAGTCTTTAGGAATGCCCGTGGTGAGTGGCCCTGGGAGTCTTGGGGTTAGACGGGCTGGGAATGGAAAACATCTCAAAGGGAGGAGCAGGGAAGCACCAGTGACAGTAGCACAGCATGTGCTAAAACCCTGGGTACCCAGCACCCAGCTCAGTGCCTAATACTAGTGGATAATCAGCACTGAAGGAATTTCTGTTGAATGAGTCACTAAATCATAGTCAGTTTTCTTGGTTCTGGCCCTGGTTCTGTCATTCACTGGCTGTGCGACCCTGAGAAACTTCCTTCTTTGAACTTTGGTCACCTTGTGCATTAACTGTTAGGCATGAATACAAATGGAATCTTCAGGAGTGAATGACCCATTAGCTCC
Source organism: Panthera tigris (assembly GCF_018350195.1). Classification (NCBI taxonomy): domain Eukaryota; kingdom Metazoa; phylum Chordata; class Mammalia; order Carnivora; family Felidae; genus Panthera; species Panthera tigris. The sequence goes on from NC_056660.1 coordinate 123,959,029, forward strand.
TAAGTCTTAAGGAACATTCAAAGAGGTGCCTGAAGATGTAAAAAGAAGAAAAATACAAAAAACCTATTTGGCAGAGAACACTGAGCTAACCACCTGAGATGGTCAGAACCTGCTAAAGGAAGGAAGTAAATAATTCCTGCCATGGCTACCCCTCCCACCCCATCCCCACCCCAGGGGGATCTCTTGGGGCAGCAGGGGGCTGTTGTGTCCATCACTCCAGGGGAAGTGCCTCTTCCACTGCTGCCTAAAACAAAGCAGATGCCCCCAAACACAAACAATCCACTCTGGGGCAGCCTGACGCCAGGCCAGGGGGTAAGAGGCAAATGCTGTCTGATGTCCACTGCAACTTCCATTATATCTAGGGCAGACCATCTCCGAAAGGCCCCGAGGCAGGCAGAATCAATTTCAGTCAATTGCCTGCTCACTTCCATCAGTGGCCTGATGTGGTAGAAAGGACAATAGGCTCCCACTAAGAATACAAGAGTTCAAATTCTAGCTTTTCTGACACTTGCAAATTTAACAAATGACTTGATTTCTCTGGACCTATAAAATGGGAATAATAAGAACAACGTTGCAGGTATGATCAAATGGTAGAAGATTTATGAAACCAGTATATTTGTTTCCCCTTGTACCCTGTCCTCCTTCCTTCCTTCTTCTCTTCTGTACCAGTCAGCCCAGTTAGTTAGAGCAGAGTACAAGCAAGGCCGAGGACATAATGAGTGTGATGCTCATAGAAGACCACAATCCCGCTCCTTGTCCCGGCCATGTCCTAAAGAGCCAGCTTGCTAATTGCGTGCTTATACCTCCTCATCATAGAGCAAAGGCAGTTTGCCACTGACCAGTATCACTGTAGACAAATACTATTTACTCAGCAAGGATGCCAAGCATTTTTAATCCCTGACTCATCAGGAAGAGGAATTTGGCAAAAGGGAGAATGGGGGTGGAGAATGAATGAGATGAAACTGGGTGATGCCAGAATGTAATTATGAGGGTCAGATTCCACCATTTTGGGGCACAGAGGAAGAGGGGAGGAGATGGTCTTCACCCTTAGAAGAGCTGATGTGATCCCAATTCCCCCTCTGGAAAACTGAAGAAGAGAGGGCTATAAAAGATGTGTGGGGTTTTCTTGGAGTTGCACCTTATGCTGAACCAGGGGCTCTAAATCCTTGGGTACACTGCTGACATCATTGAAAGGGGCCCTCAAAATCTACATTTGAACCAAGCACTATTTGTGTACCAAATAACTATAAGTTCAAGTGCTTTCCTGGAAGAGATGTCCATTTGACTTATATCTGGGTCCTTGTATTCAAATTATTTGGATTCAGAACCCCTGCAGCCAGGCCTGATAGCTGGAGTCCCCATTTCTCCAGATACTCTCTTTTGCCTCATCTCTCTCCACACTTGGGATTCAGCAGCCCAGCCATGGTAATAAACCACATAGACGGGGGCCTCCTGATAAGGCCTGCTTGGGCCTTCCCCCTCCGTGTTCATCTTCTTGGGTGTTGAATCTCAGGGGCACTTGGCTTCTCCTGGTGCCAAAGGATGGTTATTCCCATGCTGACAGTCCATTTATTTACTCCACTGTAGCTGATTGCCTTACTAGGCCTACTCCTTTTTTTCCCAGCCCCTTCTTCCCAATCACTGTGCTTTTCATCATCTCCTTTTGCCCTTTCTAAGATGCTAAAGACAGTTTTGTTGCACCTCTACACCTGTATCATCCTTTCCCAAGATCATTGGCTCCTCTTCTAAGCCTTCCTCTATAGTTAAGCCATGAGTATTTCCTCCTCTGCAGTGCCATAGGATGTTCTTAACACCAGATTGTACTCCAGTGAGCCCGGGGAATCACCCCAGGTGAGTGGACATCAAGATGGTTCTGAAAACTGAACAAATCTCAAGAAATAAAAAATGGCATAAATTGAGCCCTGAGTATGGGCCAGGATACTTACATGTAATGTATATTTAGCCCTCACAGTTTTCTCCTGAGATACTTTTACTCCTATTTTATGGATGAGCAAATGGAGGCTCAGAGGAGTTAAGTACCTAAGCTGAAGTCTCAGTTGGCAAATGACAGTCATAACCTACTCTAGGTCTGTCTGAGTCTGGAGCTCTCTCTTGTTTCCACACTTCAGCACTTCACTGACTCCAGAGTAATCTTCACCACCATCTCTGGCTGATGCAATGTCATCTTGATGCTCAGGGAAATCTGATGTGTCAGGTTCAAATTTAATCACAACATCCTATAAATTATAGTTAGAGAAGCAGAAATAAATGTGTCAAGATGATTTGTAGGATGAGACATAAACTCTGATAATTTGACCTGAGTTGAAAGATGTTAAGTCTGTGTGTGTGTGTTTGTGTGTGTGAATGAGACAGAGAGAGAGAGAGAGAGAGAGAGAGAGAGAGAGAGAGAGAGACAGAGAGAGAGAAATAAACAAATTCAGCGCATTAATAAAAGCATCAGTGTCCTCAATGCTGGAGCACAATGAGAGAGCAGCTTAGGAAATGATTTTAATGAACAGAGACTATGGCCTGGAGGGAATACCCAGAATTAAGAAAGCCTTAAACTCAAGAAAGCCTTAAAGTCTTCTCAATTTGTGTTTTATTCTAAAGAAATACAGTATAGAATTTATTATTAGTAAGAAACATACATTGAATTATTGAATAAGGCATCTTTAAAAAGAAACACACATAAAACAAGACTATGTATTGATCAGCTGGCAAACATGTGACCAGAGGCTTATAGGAATCTGACCCTGCATTTCCCCTAGGAGCAATGGCTTAATAGTTGCTAGTTCAGTGTTTACAGTGATTTTATAGAACACGATGACCATGAATCATGAGAACTGACTCCATGTTTGCTTTTTTTGCCTGTTTGTATTGTCTCTCTCACCAGACAGTACACTCCATTAGTGTAGATATCATGTTTTCCTTACTTCTAGATCCTTGAAATCCCCTGGATTAATCCTCCTATGGCAGGTGTCAAATAAATGCTTTCTGGAATGAATGAACGGCTGAGTGAAATTTAGGAAGAGAATCACGAAAGTGTAGAATCACAAAAGAGTTTTGAGGAGTGAGTAATCATCCATGTAGCCAAAGCAGAGGGTTTGGTGGGGTAGAGAGGGGCAAGTATCCATTGGGTTGGCAGGAAGGAGGTCATTCGTGGTCTGGGAGACCTGTTTCAGTTGTGGAAGGAGGACAAAAGGCGTATTTCAATGGCTGAATAACTGGCCATGAAGAAGGGGGTCGGCTACATTTTTTAGAAGTTCAGGTGAAAAGGGGAAGAAAGAGATTCGACAGAAGCTAGAGGAGCCTCTGCTGCAGGGGTGGGTCTTTCAGGACTGGAGAAGTGATCCCATAGTTAGAAGCTCAGGGGAAGTAGCCCAGAGAGAGGAGGCAGTTGAGGGTATAGCAGAATGAGGTGGAAAGAACAGTATGTGGTTCATGGTAGAGGTCAAACTCTGAACAAGAAGAGGGAGATCTTGGCCTTACAAACTTGGGAAAAGGGAAAAAGGATGTGTGTGGATATGAATATATTCATAGTGAAGGGGGCAGGAAGTTAAAGGAGATCCTTCCTAATTACCTTGATTTCTCTGTGTCCAGCAAGAGGCCAGGTAGGATGTCAGGGAAGGAGAGGGAAGGCATTTGAAGACTGAGCTGGGGCTTAGAGATGGTGAAGGAGTTTATGCCAGACAAATTCAAGGACTGATGGATAGAGCAACATTGGAGACCATGATACTGCAGTGGCATTAGTAGTCAGGGTAAAAAGAACAGCCAAGGCAGGCTGTTGTGTTTCTGGTCAGCTCTTGGGTTTTGGTGGGCAAGTGCAGTGGAAGGACTACAGAGAAAGATAGCTTAGGAACCTATGCAAAAAGAGTTCAGACTGGAGCAGGCTGATGGATGGGAAAAAAGACAGAAGATGAAGGATTTGTGGTCCCCATGAAGCGGAAGAGCAAGTATGGCAGGATAAGGATATGAGTGAGCAAGGTCAAAGGTGCAGGAGGGAAGCTCTAGGTTATGACTAAGCCCATAGTGTTGCTCAGTGTTGCAGCTGAAGGTCAGTAGACCTTCTTTAACTTAAGGAGATCCAGGGATTGTAAGACCAGTGATCCAGCTCATCTTGTATTATTTTAGCAAGATGTTTCCTGAATCAGCTTCTTACCTGTGGCTTTAAGGCCTTATCAAGGTGATAATGAAGCAAATTATGATGAGCAGCATGTGTATGAGGAAAATGGAAATATTCGTTTCACAAAGTCAGACGAATACAAGTCCTCCCTTCCTCCATACCTATCACAAACCCTAATGGGTTAATTATTTGAAAAAAAGTTGAAAAGAGGTTTTACTCATATGCACTGAGTGTGGTAGAAAAAAAGTATGGGCCCAGAATTAATGTAATCATGTATTTCTTGACTCTAGATTCTCCACCACCAAATGAATCACTAAACAGCCCAATTGAGTGGCTTCTTATCTATTCTTTTTTTTTTTTTTAAGTAGGCTTCTTGCCCAGCACAGAGCCCAAAATGGGCTTGAACTCATAACCTTGAGATCAAAGCCTGAGCTGTGATCAGCAGTTGGATGCTTAAATGACTGAGCCACCCAGATGCCCCTGTTCTTAACCTTCTTGACTTCAGGAAGATGGCACCCAGTATGGTGGGCCATCCCTTCCAGACTTAGCCTTCAGAAACACTACTTTTGAGGTTCCCCTACTCTTTCTCTATATTTCCTTCTCTGGCTCCCCCTCTTTCTTTTTTTTTTTTTTAATTTTTTTTTTTTTTAACGTTTATTTATTTTTGAGACAGAGAGAGACAGAGCATGAACAGGGGAGGGGCAGAGAGAGAGGGAGACACAGAATCTGAAACAGGCTCCAGGCTCTGAGCTGTCAGCACAGAGCCCGACGCGGGGCTCAAACTCATGGACCGTGAGATCATGACCTGAGCCGAAGCTGGACGCTTAACCGACTGAGCCACCCAGGTGCCCCTCCCCCTCTTTCTTTTTCACACACATGTGGTTGACCCCAAGGATCTGCTCTTAGCAGTCCTCCCTTTCTCTTTGCACACTTTCTCCCTTGGTACTCTCCTTCTTTTGCATAGTTTCTATCGGTACCTTCTTGCAGGGGATTTAGTTCTTTATCTTCAGCTCTGACTTTTGTCCTTTGCCCTAGTCTAAATTTCCAAAGGCCTGTTGGACATATCTGCCAACATATCAAATTCACATCAATATAGAATGCAAAATTTTCCTTTTTATGCCATCATGTTCTGTATTTCTGTCAACTTGACCATCATACCCAATGTTGCTAAAGGTATTTTCTCTTCCTTACTAAAAGAATCATAGGACCTTGGGCATTTGATCAGGAATGGATCTAGAGGTGGTATCTCATAATTGGAGGCATTGTGGCTAAGAACAGGCATATGGTCTTTGGACTTGAGTGGAACTGGATGTGAATACTGGCTTAGTCTCTTGCTTGCTGAGTGACCTTTGGGAAGTTATTTAACTTTTTTGTGCCTTAGTTTCACATGTATAAAATAGAGGTAATACTTTTAAAAGTTACTGTCAGCAACAATTAAATGATGTGTGTAATGTTCTTAGTCAAGGGCTTAGCACTTATTAAATGCTCAGTGAATGCTAAACATTATCAAGGATTCCACCAGTTAATTTCTCAGGTGGTAATGCTAAGGACCAGAGACATAAAGTGATGAAATAATAGTGAAAGTGTTGACTAGAAACCAGTCTGATGACTTCAAGACCCTTGTGTCTTCCTAAATTTTAAGGCTTTTACACATAAGTCAAAGGGAATAATGGTTAGAAACAGTAAGAAAACTGTCTTTGGAGGAACCTATTTTTAGATCATTACTGGGGGAAGGCACCCTCTTTAGCTTGCTGTCAAATCTTAATTATTTATGCTAATTGGGACCAAGGAGACTTGGCTAAAGGAAAGGCACACATAATGCCCAAAGGCCATTTAAATAACAGCTTCAACCTTTTCCTCAATTATTGTCTATCAGTTTTTTGGAAGTACTACATTCATTGTAGAAACAGAACATGAAAAAACCAGCAATATTCTTGAACCATGGGTTTCTAACTAGGTTTAAAAATAGCCATGGCATCACAAATAACTTCATCTCAAAAGAAATCTTAAAGGAAATTTTGAAAAATAGAAATGGAATGAGGGCATTGTGGTAAATAAAAATAGACAAATGAAGTCTCTTATCTATTGTTATCAACGTCTGCAAGAGCTCCATCCTTGGCAGGAAATTATTCCCTGCTTCCTAATGCTGTTTTTCATTTTACTTATCTTGTTAACTTTATTAAACCCAACAGGAAATAATTTTAGCATAACAGCTAATTTGTTTTGACGTCTCTAGAGACCTATTTTTTTTCTTTTAAATAATGCCTGCTGCTTTGTATCAAACCATGCCCCAATTGAAGGGGCATACGTTATTGGAATGCTTTTTCAAAAATAACAGTGGAGTCTGAACGTCTGGAAGGTTTACAATAAAATATTCTATTTGGAGCCCACATTTGTGATGGGATGCCTGAGTATATTTTATTCTATTTTTTAAGTCTTTCCAGACTTTTGTGAAAGTCATCATGTGTGATCATGTTTCTTTAGCTGAAGTTCATCAATTAAATCTGACTCCATGAGAGTTGGATAAGGGGCATCCTCACACAAGGTGTGAAGTAAACAGTATGCTCTGGATGAGTCTAAAACCCGCAGTGTGGGGTGCAAGTGTAGATCCATGATTTTTAAAGGAAACTCCTCACTTCTACATAAAGTCAATTTCCAATGGCATCTATTTTGAATGGACTTAAGCCAGTTTGGCCATCAGCAAATTATCTAATGTTCTTTTGATATACATTAATACTATTATATCATCTAGTGACAAGAGGTAGGTATAGGGAAAATTATATAATCCCTTATTGACAGCCACACTACCAGAGAGTACAGTATGTTAAAGTGATAGCAAGTCTTGGATCAAATTTTGGCAGATATATTAATATTTATTCATAAGCATGAAAAACAAATACAGAGATATTTCAAAGGCAGAATGGGCCAGCCTTGTAATAGGGTCATGCTCTTCACGAAGTTAAAAGATAGTAGGGCTTGATATCTGACACTGAGCATGCCAGATTCTTACTCCTAACTGATCTCCTCTCCCTTATGCTAAGTAACAAATCCACTGGGGTAGATTAAGACAAACTGCAGGAACTGCTAGGTATCAGTTCTGGATGGTATTGATTCCTGATTGGTGTTCTCAAATGTGTTAACTACCTCTGAAGGGCATAGTTCTCATTAGATACTTTGAATGTTAACCAACTGCTACTAAATTGCTAGACTGGAATTAACTTGCATTTTTACATCAATCTGTAGCCAAATACAGCATTGTTATTCTCCCCACCTCCCAAGCTAGACCCCACAGAGGCATGCTTGTCACGGCCAACTGCCTTGCCCATCAACAAATTCTGACAAGCTTCACTGATTAATCATCTCTCCAATTTGCCTTCTTCTCTTATGTGCAGAAGCACTGGCTTAGTTTAAGTCCTTACTGGGAACTCTCCTTGAATGACTGTAACAGCCGTCTTACTGCTCATTTTAACCTTTTTCTTTTCCTACGGTTCATCCTTTCCCACCCTAAAATCAAGTTTGACCCTGTCACTCCCCACCACAAAATTTTCTGAGGGCCCCCATGGCCTACCTAGCAGACCTCAATCCACTTATCCACATGGACCCCTGTGATCCAGTTTTTATAAACTTCTCATATTTTCCTATACATTTGACCTGCCTTATCCTTCAGGCCATTGGTAGATTCAGGTCCTCCCTGGTTTTGGTACCTGAAAAATTTTTTCCTTATTTTAAAGTCTCCTTTACGTCACCTCTTTTATGAAGGGGACAGGCCTTTTTGTTCCCATAGCCTTTTCTGATTGTATTCATTGACAACAACTGTTGTGTTGTGTATACTGGGATTATCAGATACATGACAGGATGCCCAGTTACATTTGAATTTCAGATAAATAATGAATAATTTTTATTATATGTAGGTTCAATACAATATTCCTTAACAATTATTTGTTACTTATCACAATTTCAAAGTCAATGGAGCATCCTGATGTTGGTTTGCAAAGTCTGGGAAGACTAGCTGTACTGTAATTCAACTGTGTAAAAGTCTATTCCTTACTTTGCCCTGTGAGCTTTTTGAAGGCACTTGTATCTAAGTGAGCAGCTAGACTCCAGGCCTGGCATCAAACTCCCATTCGATAAATGCTTCTTGAATAAATAAGAAGAAGAAAGGTAAAAAAAAAAAAAAAAAGAAACGTCATTGCTTGTCTTTTTCCACTTGGGAAAACTAAGAAAATAACAACAGCATTAACAACAATAACAAACCTTTGGGTGACTTAATTACTACAGGTCATAGTGCTTTCTGTACCTAGCAGTGTTTCCGAAGTCAAAACCTGTTCCAAAATGAGGCATGAGTAGGGACAAGATGGAGAGATACTTTCTAGTGTGAAAGCCAAAAGATGTACCTAACATACATACAGAAGTAGTAGTAATGATGATGATGATGATGATGATGATGATGATGAAACAATATTAGTTATATGGAACACACACCAGTACACTCTCAGGGCATTCCCATTGAATCCTCACAAACCCTATGAGGCAGGTGCTCACTGCAAGGGGCTGGACTCTTTGATTCTCCAGTTTTGTGCCCTGTTAGCTCTGGTTCCAAACACTATTCCGCTTCCTTCCCAAAGACCCCCAGGGGAGCTGACACAGTAGGAGAAGTGTTCAAAGCCCCACCTTGTAAACGGAAAATAATGTGTGAAGTTGCCAGGTTTCTGTGAGGGATTTGGACTCAGTCCCATTTCTTCTTTGGGAAGCTTTCTTTGCCCATAAAGGATTCTCAGACTTCCACTTTTGTTTCAGTCTTGTGGTCATAAAACTGCCTTGACAAAAAGTTTGTTTTAAGGGCTTATGACTTGGGGACATAAAGAAATGTTTAAAGAAGGAAAGGGGATAACAGCATGTGAGATTCTGTATGGAATGGACCATACAGAGCCCCCCTCCACCTCCTTTGGTTGAGCCCATGGTGGGAGAACATTCAAAAAAGCCAACAAACTTGGGTAACAGCCCTTAAATAGACATTGTTTGAGTATGAATGGATTCAACTGGCTTTAAATGCTTTGTTCCTCACATAATTCCTATTTTAGGCAGATTGGTTACTATAGAGACTAGAGCCACCTTAATTATGGATGGTCAAGAGAGGATATGTTGACTAATGGTTAGAGCAGAGGTCTAAGGTCCAAGGTCCTAGTCTTAGCCCAACCACAGACTTACTGTGAGCCTGTCTAACTCACTCCCTGTGCTACAATCCTGCCTTAACTAAGCAGAAAGGAAAAATACCTTTGCTGGAGTCCTGTGGGGAGTCATAGTCTATATTTTGTTTTTAGGAGTGGGTGAGATAGAAGATTTGGGAATGAGGGAGAGAGAGAGATTCTAACATAAAGTAAATTTAAGAAAATATTGAACTTGGAAAGCTAACTTGGCAAATGGGAAGTGTCTACATATCACAGCATCATCTCTGGGGCTGGGATGTGGGCAACAGTGTCTTGGATATTTAAAAAAAGCATGTGTGTGTGTGTGTGTGTGTGTGTGCATGCATGTGCATGCCAACCCTCAAATTCTTAAAGCTAAGATATAAAAGCTACAATTTACAAATCTATATAAACCATTTGTCCCTATCTTTTAGAAATAATTATTTTATTTTATAGGACCACTATGCATGTATTTTCATTTTTTAAAACAACTTTTTATTATGAAGATTTTGGGACACAAAGCTGAGATGCCAATAGTGTAAAAGAACGTTCATATATACATTACCCAGCCTCAACCATTATCCACATTCTGTCATTGTTGTTTTATCTCACTTATCTCTCTCTCTCTCTCTCTTTCTCTCTCTCTCTCTCTCTCTTTTTTTTTTCTTTTCTGGACTATGTGAGAGAAAATCCCAGAGAACATATCATCTTACTTGTAAAAGATGATAGGTTTACTTTCGTTAACGGATAAAGGCTTTGTTTCCCTCATTACCACAGCATACCATTATCAACTCCTAGAGAATTAACAATTCCTTAATATTATCTGATACCTAATCCACGTTCAATTTGCCAAGATTATTTTTAAAATATCCTTTTTTAAATTTGGTCTGTTCTAATTAAGATTCAGATATAGGCCAGACATTACATTTGTTTATGTTTCTTAAGTATGTTTTAATCTATAACAATTCCCCTTTCCTCTCCCTGCTTATTCTATTTGGAAATATTTGAAACAAAGAAAAGTTGCAAACAAAAACAATGAGCACTTATTTACCTTCATGTTTTATACATTTGCTTAATTCTCTCTGTGTGTCTTAGCATCATCATTAATTTTTTTTTGCTGAACCATTAGAGAATTAGTTGCACACATCGTGACATTTTACCCTTAAATATTTCAATGCATTTCCCCTAAGAACAAAGGCATTCTCCTACACAGTTACATTATAAATATCACATGGAGGAAATTTAACACCACACAATATTATCTATTATTCATTCTATATTCAGATTTCTCCACCTGTCCTAATACTGTACTAATACTGCCCTAGTAATATTGGAGCTTATTATTATTTTTTTAAATCTAGGAGTGAGTACAGAATCAAGCAGTGCATTTAGTTGTCATGTCCCTTTGGTTCCTTTAATCTAGTGTACTCTTCAGCTGTCTTTCATGATGTTAACATTTTTAGGCATTTTGGCTAATTATTGGGAAAAATGATTCTTAGTTTGGTTTGCCTGATTGTTCCTATTTTCAATTCTTAAAAGAACTGATGAAACAACTCTACAACTAGCATACTTCATTCTAATTTAGAGCAAAATTTTCACATGTTGAGGCTGAGTTTTGTTCATTCTCTTACTATTTTGCATTCCCTACTCACTATTTGATTTGGGAAATGTTTGTCCTCAGAGTAGCATTTAGGTCTTGTAATTTTCATGTCCTTAAGTGGATTAAGACTGGAATTTATTTTTAGGGGCTTCTGCGTGATCTTAAGGATGTATCTGAAGCATTTATTTTTTGTCTTCCTCTTGAGATTCTCTCTTTTTTCAATTCACAGAACAGCAGAAATGTGTCCTAACTGCAGTGTAGAAAGGACAGGAGGTAGGCACCAGACGTTACTGTCTCTCCTTGAAACATAGCCTAGCCTCTCCCACCTGGAAACCTGGAGCTTTCCATACTTCCCACGATGTGAGGACAGAAGGCACATCGATTCTGCATGGACTTCCAGCCAGCAGTGCTGTCTATTTCTGCACATGTCCTCTGGTGTCTGGTGTAAACCTTGCCCTAGCCAAGGAAACTGGCTTGTGCTGGTCCCTGGTAGTTACATATGGCTTGTGTGCATGAACCATGGAGGAGCTTGCTGTTATTTTCTGGCCAGATGTCCTAGAGCTGCTCAGCAGATAGTGAATTAGGAGTCCCTAAAACAGCATTAGTGATGGTCAGCATGGCACACCCTGCCTGGTAAGGTCTGTCATCTCCACATGGGCCTCTGTGTCCATGACAGCAGACTCTTTCCTTTCTTTACCATGGATGTGGATGCTGTCGGATCCCTCTGTCCCCATCACCAAGGAGACTGCTGGTGCTGGGTTGGAAGAGTGCAGATGGTGCCTCAAGCTCAGTACCTACTACAAGTCCCTTTGTTTCTTGTCCACAGAACTGTACCTCACCTTTCAGGCCATTTAGTGGAGTAATATGGGAAGGGGGAGGTTGGGATAGGAAAAAATGCCCTCTGGTAGCATCAAAGTTGAACAGTTTTGAATTCTTAGGAGATCCCACCTTCCCATCCACTCTCGCTCAAGTATCATCCCATGCCAGACTTTGACAGACAGCTATGCAGGTAGGGCTTTGTTCCCCAGAAAAGAAAACTGGATACCTGCCATGGGGCCCAAAGGCAAATCTGTACTGTTTATGTTTTTCAGAGTTTTATAGGGGAAATGGAAAAGAACAATAGGTGCAGCACAATAGCGACCTGCTACCCCTAGTGACCTGGCATGAAATATTCATCATTATAATGATTATAGCGGGTTATTCTAATAAGTTCTCCCAACACAATGTCAAGTAAAGACTGCAGTTCTCATAAAGAATGTGACAGCACTAAAGCTCAAAGAGGTTAAGGAGCTTGTCCACAGTGATTCAGATGGTCAGGATGGGGTAGGAATGTGACCAAGTTTTCTTCAGTTTAGAAGGAGCTGCTTCAGGGGCACCTGGGTGGCTCAGTTGGTTGAGCATCTGACTCTGGATTTTGGCTCAAGTCATGATCCCAGGAGGGTGGGATTGAGCCCCGCATCGGGCTCCACACTGAGCATGGAACCTGCTTATTAATATTCTCTCTTGCTCTCTCTCTCTGCTTCTGCCCCTCTCCCCAACTCATGCTCTCTCTCTAAAAACAAAGAATAAATTTAAAAAATTTTTAAAAACCCAACAATTTGGCAGTATTTAAAAAAAGAGGAAGGAGCTGCTTCTATCACTGCTCCCTATTACTTCCTCAAGGAGCTTTGCTCTGCTGACTTCAAGGTCATAACGAGTTTTCTATAATTTCTGTAGCTGATCTCTTTACTACCTCCAACCTAATTATATTAAGTAAGACTTTACAGCCAAAGGGCTTCTTCAGAGAACAGAGCACTCACTCGGTCTAGCACTGTTGATACAGATATAAAGAAATATATATCTTCATATTAAATGGGAGTGTGTGTGTGTACGTGTATGTGTATGTGTGTGTGTGTATGTGTGTGTGTGTGTGTGTGTGTGTGGTGGAATCAATGTGTGTGTGTGTGTGTATAAATTCAGGAGAGTGCTTAACACATGGCGAGGGCTCAGTAAATGAGACAAACCTTTGCATGTAATGTGTGTGGGTATGGGTATATAATATAGGTACAAATCTTATATTAATGAATCTAGATGATAGAATGAGGGTAGAAAAGGTGAAACACAGTAAAAATTGTTCCTAGCACTAATGCTTTTCTCCAATAACTCATTTTTAGAGCCAGGTCTACTGAATAGCTTCAGCTATTGGTGATTTCCAGGTTATACCCACATAGAGTCAGAAGATGGAATTGAGAGGGAGGTAACATAAGAAAAGAGAAGGGTGCTCCCAAGTATGCAAGAGGCAACTGGAAGAGAAAGGCCTGCCTCTGTTCCCAGCTTTGTGACTCTCAGCTCAGCAGAGCTCCAGCTTTTGGCCTGTATGTGGGAAGAGGGAGCCTGATGCTGAGCCAGAGGTCTGTCCAGAGTAAAGACTGCCCCTCTCAACTGCTAAGGGAAAGGGATTCTTAGAGTTTGGAGCTTTGGAGCCTGGGAAGTTAATTTAGATAGACTTTAGTATATGAAAGGTATCTCCAGGGCTATCTTCATTTATCTTAGGCCCGTGTCTTCCTGGACACTATATTCCTATGTGCTAATTTTTGCAGCCAAAGGATTAAAATGCCATGTCTTAGCTTTCTACAGCATGTTTGGGCAGTGGTTTTATCCCAGTGATCATCATCTACATGTTATTGCTGGAGAGACACTGGGACAATTTGAAATCTACAGCATAAATAACAGGATGGAGTCTCCATTTTCCATGCCTCTTCCAAAACAGTGTCCTATGTGAACAAAATATCAAATTGTTATGGCAAGAGGCTCAGGACTCAGAAAGACTATGCAAATCCCATATTTTCCATTTACAATCTGACCTTGGCCAAATCTCACAGCCTCTCTGAGTCTCGACATCCTTATCTTGTAAAATGTGAAAAATAATGCCTCCTTCCCAGGCTCGTGAGGATGAAATTATATAATGTATGCCAAAGCCCAGGCTTGTTCCTAGCACAGGGTGAGAGTTGGTTTCCTTCCCCTCTCTCTACCCCCCTCATACTCATTCCTTCTTTTTTCCCTTTTGCTATAGCTCATATTAGCACTGTAAAAAAAAAAAACAAAACAAAACAAAACAAAAAAAAAACATTATCTGCTTTTTATTTCTCCTGGAAAGGCTGTGCAAATTTAGCATCTCAATTTGATAATGCTTAGGAGATAAACGCTCATGAGAACTGTACCAAGGAATAGGACAGCCTCTTCCTATCCAAACACTTGCAGCTCAGAAAAGGAGACACACAGCCAGACTCAGGTATATGCAGTCCAAGGAAGACCAAAGACACTAACAGAAGCCACATAAGTTCCTCATCAGGCAGAACCAAGCGGCCCTGAGTTAAAAGAGCAGGGTATGTTTCCTAGACATCTGTTTCTCTTGGAGTTCACAGTGCTGATCTTTGCCTTCAGGGTCTGAATGCCTAATTGCTGGAGGCAACTCAAAAGAAATTTAATCAATGGAGGCAGAAACAAATCAGTAGACAAGCTGGCCCAAATGAGACACCCTCCACCAGAATTCTTTAATTGCCTGAGTTGGATTTCCATCAGACAAGATACCCAATAAGAGAGTGGAAAGCTTTTTATATCTGGAGTGAATAGGGTTCCAATGTAGGAAAATTACTAGAAAACTGAGGAAGGCAAATAAAATGCTGAAAATTTTAATGCAGTCTGAGAGTGAATATTTTTGTTTCTGTTCCAAAATTCTGTGTTTTCTTCAATAAACCTGTAATAATTCTGAAACAGGAAAACAATAACAATGACTGGTGGAGCAGAGACAGAGGTTGAGAGGGTAAAGCTGTACATTTAATAATGTAGATCTGGAACTTCATAGTTTTGAGATGTAACTGTGTTAAAGTAACACAGTTTCTTCTCCATGAGTGTTTGTATACATGGCCAATGTGTGTTTGTACATGTAGCACAGGTGTAAAGACTTTTTCAGCAAAGCAGAGCTCTTGAACAAGAGTATAAAAGCCACCTGAGTGAGACCCTCACCTGAATGTATAAGTTGTGGTGAGAGAGTCCAGAGCTTTGGTATCAGAAAGCCCACAAGAATCCCAAATCTTCCAAAGACAAACCATGTGGATTTGGGCAAGATTCTTAGTCTCTCTCATTCTGATCTGTAAAATATGGAAAATAATCCTCACTTTATAGGATTGTTTTGAGATACAAATAAAATAATGTTTTTATTAGAATCTTTGCTTTATTCAAAGAATTAGACCCATTACTTCTGAACATCTTTCTCCATATCTCTCTCAACACCTCAAATCACTCTTCTAACATTCCCTTTTTGATCAATCAGTAAATATTGACCAAGCACCCACCATACAGTCTTTCCCCCAGCCTTCCTGAACTCAAGGCAAACAAATCAGTGTTTCTGTTCTAAAGTGAAGAAGTCATGGGAAGCTATCAGAAGATGGGTAATAGGGCTGTACCTGACTCAAACTGAGGCACAACTGGAACTGGTCTTTGGCATTCTGCCGGCTCTCTTACAAGTATGAACTTGTTTCTTCCCAGGGAAGGTGTTAATAGTCTACTCAATGCCATTTGCCCCACATTTCACTCCCTGGCTTTTCTAGTAGGTGGATTTGCCTTGTTATTGGGAAGGGTAGACCTCTCGCTTAACCTCAGAAGAGTGAGTCATGGTTACTCTAAACCTAGGGTAACCCACTCCCCTTTGCTAGTGATTGGTTTAGGGGAAGCCAAGTTAACAAGTTCCAACAATAAGATGCAAGGAGAGGTCTTCTTGAAGCTACTGCTAAGAATGTCACTTTCTTAGTAAAAGACACAGATGAGGCTTGTGAAGCTCCTTCCTTTTCCTTCAATTTTCAACGTGGAAATGATATCTGAAATTGCAGCAGCCAGTTTGGGGCCATGAGGAAATAAGCACAAGAATAAAATGCCAATAACCAAAGATGGAGAGTCTGGGGGATAGAGGACAGAAAAAAACCTGGGTTCTCGATGATACGATAGAGTCTTGAACTGGTAAACTTCTTATTAGGTGATATGAATAAATGTTTTTATTGCTTAAGTCACTCTTAATTGGGCTTTCTGCTACTTGCAACTGAAAACATTCATATTTGATATTCCTTCCTTCTGAACAGCATTCCTTTCAGAAGGGTCATACTGCAACCTTCCTTATAGCCCAACTGCCATCTTTTTTTTTCCAAATGGCTTCTAAGGGATCACTGCTAAGGTATTCCAGCAGATCATGGTATTAGTGGGAGTTAAGGCATGATTTAATTAAAGGATATTTTCATTTTAACAAAAAATTCCTGAGACGAGAAAAATTTCCTGAGACAAAGGCAAAAACCACAATGGTGGAATGACACGTTGTGGGATTAATACTTTGCAGAGGACTGGTGGTGTTGATTTCTACTTCTTCAAGCCCAGGGTGTAAGTGGCCACCTGGTCTACCTATGCTATTCTTAGAGGTTTGCAACTCAAAATGTGGTCTACCAACAGTACTGGTATCACTTGAAGACTTGGAAAAGTGCAAAATATTATGCCCTGACTCAAACCTACTCAGTCAGAATCTTAATTTTAACAAAGATCTCCAAGTGATTCATACATACATTCAGGTGTGAAACGCATCACTCCAGAGGACAGAATTGCTAGAGTTATAAAAAGCTCAGTCTTCTCCTATCAGATGAATAGTTAGCAAGGCACAATGTTACAAGGAAAATTTCTCATATTGTCTTTTTATCTGGCAGTACAGAGTTGGGGTAGACCAGATTTATTGAGTAAATAAATATAATTCTTTTAAAGTCATCTGAAAATGAAGATCAGAACTATTCAGCACAACTCACTTTCAAGATTATATATATATTTTTCAGTAATCTTTACACCCAACGTGAGCCTCTAACTCATGATCAAGGGTCACATGCTCCACTGACTGAGCCAGCCAGATGCCCCAAGATTGTATCTTATTTCAAAAAGAAACATGAGTTACACAGAAATTGAGAGATATAACAGAGCAAGTGGTATGGTCTAAGGAAGGGCCCACTGGAGTTAGATACTTCCTCATGGTACAGCCTTCAGTTAGGTCACTTCATGTAGGGGTCCATCTGTTTCCTCGAAGACTCAGAATCTCATTATTGGCAGTGCCTGGTGATCAGGCTTTTAAAAGTTATCCATGCCAATAAAAATAAACACTATTTTGCAGGAGATTCAAAGATGTCAAAAAAATTAATTTACATTAATATGTAGTCATCATATGGACAAGAAAGCTCTCCCTGGTTTGGTCCAAAGAAAGTTCTCCCTGTAAGAAGCTTCCTGGGAACCCAAGTCATAATCAGAAGTTCTCTCACTGATTTATCAGAAGACATCCCTATCTCAGGGACCACAACATTGGGAAGTCCCTAAAATAAGTTCATTTCCCACCACCCCCTAAAAAACACTTACATGGAAGACAAAATTAAAATGAGAAGGATGCTTTGTTTGCATGGAATCAAGTTAAGATTTAGATAAATGCGTACTAACAGCACCAGGCCATGTGAGCAGCCTTGGGCAGGTCAGTATCCACTACCCACTAACCTCTCTTGGTAGCCCAATATCTGAGACAGGTGGACCAAAGTTTACTCGATGCTAAACTAATAAGGTTCCTTACATTTCATTGGTGTCTTAGTCTGTTCAGGCTATTGTAACAAAAATACCAGGGGTGTCTGGGTAGCTTGGTCAGTTAAGTGCCCAACACTTGATTTCAGTTCAGGTCATTATCTCACGGTTCAAGGGATCAAGTCCTGCAACAGATTATGTGTTGACAGTGCAGGGCCTGCTTGGGATTCTCTTTCTCCCCCTCTCTCTTAACCTCCCC
The DNA here is from genome assembly GCF_018350195.1 of Panthera tigris. NCBI lineage: Eukaryota > Metazoa > Chordata > Mammalia > Carnivora > Felidae > Panthera > Panthera tigris. The sequence goes on from NC_056660.1 coordinate 123,976,764, forward strand.
TGCTCACTCTCTCTCTCTCTCAAATAAATAAATAAACTTAAAAAAAAAAACCCATAAAATGAGTGGCTTATAAACAACAAAAGCTTGCTTCTCACAGTTCTGGAGGCTTGGAAGACCAAGATCAAGGTTTCTGGCAGACCTGGGTTCTTGCTCTTGGTTTAAAGACAGTGATTTTTTTCACTGTAACCTCATAAAGGGGAAGGGAATTAGGGAGATCTGTGGGGTCTTTTTAGAAGAGCACTAATCTCATTCATGAAGGCGCCACCCTCATGACTTAATCACCTTCCAAAGGCCCCACCTCCTAATAACATCAGATTGGGCATTAGGTTTCAACAAATAGGTGTGTTGGGTTTCAACATATGGAGTTGATAGTCAGACCAGGGCACCTAGGCCAAAAATAAGCTGCACCCTTGAGTGAGGGCACTGCTGAGTCTACAGGTGGAAGCCAAGTGGTTCCAGCTGTGGCCTTGCTGGCTGCAAAGGCAGAGGCCAAGGCCTGTTGGGTTACAATGTGGGTGGCTTATGAAATTACTCAGTGCTTTCCTATCTTGTTCTCAAAAGCTTTCTGGAAATATAACTATATTGGTTTGCTAAGGCTGCCATAACAAAGTATCATACATAGTGTGGCTTAAACAACAGACATTTATTTATTCATTTATTTTCTCATGATTCTGTAGGCTAGACCTCTGTGACCAAGGGGTACCTGGGTGGCTCAGTCAGTTAAGAGTCTGACTTTGGCTCAGGTCATGATCTCGCGGTTTGTGTGTTTGAGTCCCACGTCAGGCTCTGTGCTGACAGCTTAGAGCCTGGACCTGCTTTGGATTCTGTGTCTCCCTCTCTCTCTGCCTCTCCCCTGATCTTGCTCTGTCTCTGTCTCTGTAAAAAATAAATAAACATTAAAAAATTACAAAAAAACACACTGGTTTCTTCTGAGGCCTCTGTCCTTGGCTTGCAGATGGCCATCTTCTCAATGTGTCCATACATCCTTATCCTTCCAGTCTATGTATTTGTGTGTTTCCTATCTCTTCTCCTCCTCTAAGGAAACCTACTATAGGGAATTGCGGCCACCCATATGACCTTACTTTACCTTACTCACATCTCCAAAGGTCCTATCTCCAAATACAGCGACATTCCAAGGTATTGGATACTAGGGCTTCCACATATAAATTTGGGGGTTAGGGACACAATTCAGCCCACAACAGTCACCAATAGCACTAAGACAAATCTGTGGCTGGCTGAGAGCTATAGGGAAGAAAAAGAAAAAAGGATGTAGTTCACAAGATTTAAAAACACAAATAGCATACAGGATTTTAGAATAGGATAGGCCTTTAGGAAGTTAAAATACTGTCATTTGACAGATTAAGAAACTGAGGCCCAAAGGTGTGATATGACATCCCCAGACCTATACAGTTGTGAGACAAAATAATAAACTGAGGGTGAGGCGTATAGTCAGAACTTTGTCAGAAACAAATGATTTTGTGTACATATTCTTGCATATAAAATCAGAATAAAATCTGCCTTATGGCCAGAAAATATACTTATGAAAGAAGACCTATTTATGGTCCTGCAAACTGGTCATTTGCCTCTGGTGACTTCTTTTCTTGAATCCTGGAGCTCCCATCTGGTATATCCCCAGCCTACATTTTTGGCACTGATGTGGCTATCTGCTGAGATCTCTCTGCTCCAGGGCCAGTAGCAATTTCCTGATCTTGGATTCTGGGTCCTAGCATGACAGCCACAACTGCCTCTGAGTACTTAGAAGCTGGTGACAAAATCACAGAATGCTGAATCCAGCTGCCTCAACTATTCTGACGCATCGCCACAACCTGCTTCCTGGCAGCATCAGCAGCAGAGAGATAGCTTCTGTCTCACCCCTGTTGTTCAGATTTTGTCCACATGCATCCAGTTGGTGAAAACTAGTTTGCATCTAGAAGCCTAGATGCAAGAGTCTGGGAAATACAGTTTTTAGTTTTCCAGCCTCTCCAGTATAGGAAGGCACATAGAAAGAGATGGAATCCATGCAGAGTGCCAATCAGGCATATCCAGCACAGTTATGCCTATGATTTTAACCAGTAGAGTGAACTAATTGAAGACTACTGGGAACACTGAACAGAGTATACTGTCAGGTTTCTTTAGTATGGAGCTGAACTCAGATCCATGGGACACTATTTTTGAAAAAGGGTAAGGGGATCCATTTTTCCAACACATGTGACTTTTGCAACAAGAATCAGCATGCAATACATACCAACAAATAAACCAAGGGTGACTATTTTCAAGACTTGCCTGGGCACAAAAAATATTTATGTCAGAGACTGACACCCTTCCCCCTTCCCATCCATTTTCCTTTCCCCTTCTTTTTAATAATAGAAACACCTATCATTAAACATAAATACGTAAACATAGACACATGGCCATCCAGCTAGTGAAGGAATTGGCAGATGATGGCCTGTGGGCCAAACCAGACACTGACTCATTTTGTAAATACAGTTTTATTGGAACATAGCCACTCACTTATTTCCAAACTGTCTATGGCTGCTTTTACACTACACAGGTAGCAACAGGTAATTGTGACAGAAATCATTCAGGCTTCAAAGCTGAAAATATTTCCTATCTGGCTCTTTACAGAAAAAGCTTCCTGACTCCTGAGCTGAAGATGGTATTCTACAGTCTCCCCTGCAGCTACACAAGGTCACATGACTATCTGTGGTCCAAGGAAATGGGGGTGCAAATGACACATACCACTGATATGCTTGCCTTTAAAATATTAGCTGTGTATTCTTCCAATACTCTTCCCTCTTCCTGTCAGCTTAGCAAACTTTTTTTTCTGTAAAGGGCCAGATAGTAAATATTTTAGACTGCAGGCCATAGAGTCTCTGTTGCAACTACTCAGCTCTGCGCTTGGGGCACAAAAGCAGCTGTAGATAACATGTAAAGAAATAAGCGTGGCTGTATTCCAATAAGACTTTGTTTACTAAAGTAGTTGGTAGGACAGATTTGACCTGTGGGCTATAGGTTGCTGATCTCTGCCTTAAGAGATAGCTAAGTGACACAGAAAAGGAACTTGAGTTTCTGAATGACCATATGGGGAAAAACCACAACCTGGACTTTTATCTCAAGCCTTGTTTTTGAGGAAAGCAAATGGTGTGATTTATTTAAGCCACTGTATTTTTGAGTCCCTTTGTTATGCAGTTTAGCTTTATATTGTGTTTCTTGGACTTGTGAATGACACACAAACTAGGGAGATACTTTCCAATATTTGCTGAACATCTTGCTCCTAACATTTACAATTCACTGTTACCTGAGCACCTACTGTGAGCTAGTCTGTGTAAAGCATAGCAGGAGGTGAAATGATGAGAAAGACACATTCCCTCCCCTCGCAAAATACAATCCTTGTGTCATGATTTACTGGTGGGTTGTAATCAGTTATGTAGTCATCACTAGCAATTGATAACTTCAGAATTAAAGTTTCAAAGTTTGTGAATGATGTATTGTGCCAGGGGTCCCCAAGATCACCCTAAGGCTTTGTGATCTGCTAGAACACACAAAACTCAGAAAGTGTTATGCTCACAGCTAGGGTTTATTAAAGTGAGAGGACAAAGATTAAAATCAGCAAAGGGAAGGGTACATGGGTGAAAGTCCAGGAGAAACCAGGTACAAGCTGCCAGATGTCTGATCCCAGGGGGAGTCAATGGAGAAGAGCTTCACTTTCCAGCATTGACATGTGAGAACATATGCCAAGTACTACCAGCCAGGGAAGCTCCCTGAGCCTTGGTGTCTAGGTATGAATGGTGTTTGAAGTAGGGTCACCAGTAACAAGGCTATTGTGAGACAAAATTGAAAGCCTAAACTGTGGTTGTGGATGTAGAAAGAAGAGATCTAGGAGAAACAATTCAGATGAAAAATCTATAAGGATGAACTCTAAAAATTTTGTAAATAGTGACATGCCACAGAGAGAGGAATGGAAAAGAGGTTAGAAGTCATACACATTCCATGATTTAGAAACAAGGTGGCTGGGATGATTGTGGGGCTACTATAGAAAATAGAGAAAATGGAAAATGGGCCCTGAAGTTTATTTGAACAGGAGCTGGGCACAAGACAGAATCCATTAGATTTGGAAATGGTGAGTGAAAGACCAATAAAAAATCCAAATGATGTCTATCAGGACATTTAAGAAAAGTGATTATAGCTTGAGAGAAGTCTGTGGGCTTGAGAGCTCCTGGCATCAAGGTCCTGTGGCAATAAATGACATCAGGGAAGGGAATGCAAAGGAAGAAGAGAGGCTGACTTGAGAAAGAAGTCTGAAGATGCCCATAGTTAAGTGACAGGCAAGGAAGAAGCATGTGAAAAAGTTAGAGAAGAGAAGCAGAGATGGATCAGTTTGGAAACCAAGGCAGCAAAGCGAATCCAGCAGTCTGGCATGCTGTTGGGAAGTCAAGCAGGGTACCCAAGGGAAAGATTGCTGAGCCTGGTTGGCATCAAAGAAAGGCAGTGCTTCCTGACGTTGAGAGGCACATTGGCCCAATTTCAGAGATTAGGGAGTAAGTCCTGGGAGAGTAGAGAAGAGAATCTCTCTCCCCCATGCCTCAGGGAGAAGCAGGAACTCCTGTGGATGGACTTGATTGGAAGGGAGGGGCATGGATAGGACACAGGGGTAGGCAATCAAAAGCAAAATACTGACTGACTGGGCACCCCAAAGCTTTGCAGCAAGCTTAGAAAAGCAAGTGCTCTAAAGGCCACAGATGATGACAAACTGTTCTTTGTCATGAAGCTAGAGGAGCTACGTTGATAAGGCCCCTTTAAATGCTGGTGATACTGTGAATGTCCCTCAGAGACCACAGGGAAAATGGTCCCACAGTCAATTATCATTGTGGCACTCTGTACTAGTCAGGGAATTTGGCGGGTACTTGGGTGTTGTGTTCCAGCTCAGGATCTGTATTCTTCAGATTAAAGTCATTACAACTCTGTTTATTTTAGAAAAGATTAATAGTTCCCCCTCCTCATTTCTCAAGAACAGACTTTTGTCTGTCTGGAGTGAGTCATTAAATATATCAGTTCAACTGCTCTGGCTGCAAGATTACAGATATAAAATCATCTGATTTTGACAAAAAACAGCTGCAGCTTTTTGTATTATTTTGAGTCTACAATCACTTGTGGATAGAGACAGATAGGAAATGTTCCATGATAGTAAGAGTGATACGAGCCTTCTACCCTATCAGTAATCTTCCCAAGACCCTCTAACTTGTCACCTTCACCAAGATGTCTCTCAGTTAATTCATGTCACATCAATTTAACTCAACTCTCCCAACTCTCCCAACTCTCACAGGCTACTCCCATGAATAATGTGGAATATAAAAGATGAACAAGAAGGAATACTTACGCTCAGGAGTTTTATAGTCTATATGGTGAATTAAACAAAAACCACCTAGAACTAAGACTGGTTGTGGTAACTGTTGTGGTAGAGGTGTTTGAAGAAAGGGAGCTTTGAAAGGCAAGCTTGGACCTCAGGCAAGACTTTCTGGAGGAGATAGTATTGGAGCTGATCTTGAAGGGCCTTGATGTGTGTGTGTGTGTGTGTGTGTGTGTGTGTGTGTGTGTTGTGCACAGGTATACAGGGTTAACTAGGAGGAAAGTGAAACATTCCAGGAAAAGATTCTTTTTTAATTTTTTTCACATTTATTTATTTTTGAGAGAGAGCATGAGCAGGGGGCGGGGCAGAAAGAGAGGTAGACACAGAAACCGAAGCAGGCTCCAGGCTCTGAGCTGTCAGTGCAGAGCCTGATGCGGGGCTTAAACCCACAGACCACAAGATCATGACCTGAGCCGAAGTCAGACTGAGCTAACTGACTGAGCCACCCAGGCTCCCCTCCAGGAAAAGATATTTTAAAACACGTGGAGACACAGAATTGCAGTGCATGGGTAATATGTGGGAAAATCAGAGTTGGAGGGGATTTTAGGCCCAGATGTTCACAAACTTTGATGTGTGTTAAATCCACCTGGGCAGCCTGTGAAAAATTCAATAGCCTAAGCCTCACCCTTGGATTTTACGAGCTAGGCTCCCAGGACTTGGAGGTGTTCATGATTAACCAGGGTCACACAGCAGTTGGACCAGCTGGAGAACCTGTTTTCAGGGAAGAACAAGTTTTGGGTGTTTTTTTTTTTTGTGTTTTTTTTTAAAGGGACCTGAGGTGTAAGATTTGTGAAGGGAGTTACAAGAGAAAAGACTAGAAAAGTAGGTTGAACTCAAGATTATGGATAGATTGGATGAAAGTCTAAGGAAATTAAAAGATTCCTACCAGCATACAAAGCCATTGAAAGCTTCAGAGGGAGAAGTGACGTGGTCAAAGTAATCAGACGTGACCTAAGAACAAAAACTTATGGTTCAGCCTATTGATTGAAAGTGGAATTACAACTGGCTTCCAGGTTCTGAATCTTCCCAGCCGGCTAGGTCCTCTCACCTTCATCTGAAGCACATTCCTTTTAAGCTCATAAAAGCAGGGTTTTGTTTTCTGCTTACACAAATGATAAAACATCCATGAGGAGATATCACTTCATCAAGCATCTTCCAAAGCAGCTCATTAAACCCCAGGATGCAGAGTCAGTGGGAGGAATGCAAATATTCATCTAGCTCCTGACCCAAGGACAATACACACCAATCCCCCACCCCCACCCCGCTCTTCCGGTCTGCCCCATGGTACAGGCAGCAGCCCCAAGTCTACAATTGAGCATACAGGGAGAGTGTGGAGGGGTCACCACAGTGCTTCCCCATGGCCAGAACAGCACATCTGGAGTCTGCTCTACAGATACTGGGCCTCTCAACAGCTTCATGAGCAGATGGAGAGCCAGATACTCAGAACCATGTTCTTCTTGGAGGGCTAGGGGCTGGGGGCCTAGGTCCTATCAAGGGATGCCATGCATACTGCAAGCTGAGGGGGAAGGACAGCAAACATTTGAAACCTTCACTGCCTTTAGCTCAACAGTTATTTATACCAGTTAACACTGGCCTTGGGAGGACAACTCCTGTGGCCTGGGCAGATGCCCAAGGCCCTTATCACCTGCTTTTGTGTACCTTCACCATTTTCAAAATTCCCCCAGCTGTTATCTCAACATTTGTTCTCCTGTTTGTCTTCTGGAGGATAAAATATAGTTTGCACTGAAAGATTAAACAAAGACACCCTAAATGGAAACACTCATAGGGGACTTAAGATTGTAATTAAAATGTTGGCAGAATACCACATGCCAGAGAAACTATCACCTTGCAACAAATATTGGGATAAAATAACCCAAAATGAGGAAAATCTTTGTAAAGAACTAACTACATCATGTATATATAAATCCATCAGCATTTTGTATGAAAGGCAGAAGGTCAGAAGTAACATACCTTTCGCTTATACTGTGCTCAGAAACAGTGTTTCCCCCTAGGGATTCCATTGTTTTGTGTTATGCAGAATCTCCCTAGGCTGGAGGAAAGCCAGTGTTCCTAGATGTCAGCAGCACACCTCAGTTGTGGTTCAAGCTAAAAATGTCCTGAGAACCACTGCTGCAACTTTCAGGTGCATTGCAAAAATAATTTCCTTGGATCCATATAAACATTCAAAATATTAGTAACATCTTCACTTTTCAGATGATGAACTGAGACTCCAAATGGATTGCTGGTTTTTCACGTGGCTAGTGAGGGGTGCTGCTGGCTCTAAACCCCAGTGGACTGACTCTAAATTCAGGTCCTTTTCTAAAATATCGTGCTGCCTTTTAATGGAGGTAGAGACTCAGACTTGATTTCAATCAACTATTATATTAAATGCATGCTACTGAATTGCTGTTGTTGTTATTCATATTTCTAACTGTCTTCTCAGGAGCATGGATCTTGTTACATAGAGGACACTTGGTTCCATGAGGTCACTGAGAGAAGGGTATAGGTAGGAATTAAGGGAAATGGGTTTGTTTGCTTAACAGAGGGAAAGGATCATGGATCTCTCAGGGACAATAAAGAAGGTTGGGGAACAGGAGAGAGAGGCATTGGGAACTTGCGAGGCTTGAGTTATGTGACATGACACATTCATGTACTCGGACCCACAAGTCCCAAGCCTTGAGTACAATGTATTATTCACAAAATGCTTACAGAGTGATTATATATATATATATATATATATATATATATATATATATAATGTCAATTACACCTGGGTTGACAGAGACTGATGCGGAGACAGCATACATGCTCCCAGAAGTCAGAGGTAGAAAAGTCCATGAGAGTGTAAGCTCCTCTCTGAATCAGCAGAACTCAAGGGCAAGGTTTGGGCTTTTCACAGATGTGGAACTAGAGCATTTACCCAGGCAACTGACACCATGGGGGCACCAGTTGACATCTGAAGCATAGGTACCTCGAGTGAGGGCAGAAACATTGCTGGGTTCTAGAATAGTTTTCAGGTATTGCAGGGAGGAGAATCAATTTGTGTCAGAGATAACCCAGCTTGAAGCTCTCTCAAAGGTAATCTAAAGATTTGTCTCCTTATTTAAGATCCACATAATATTTGAAGTAACTGATCATAATAGGATCATAACAGCAATTCTCTGAATAGAATTAAAAATGGTGAGTTTGGGATGTGATGGAGACTCAGAAATAAATGGCTTAAAGCCATATTCAGCTAGTGGCCCCAGAACTGTCACTTCTAGAAGCAGGGAGAAGCCAACCATTTCAGGTTATTATCTGTAATAAAGACAAGGTGGTTATATAACTCCAGATTTCACTAAAATAATAAAACCACAGAAAGTGACTAAATCCATATATGGAATGAGGACCAAAGTTAAGCATAATTATCCAGTTAGGATTATTATACCTTAGGATTCTCGTATAAACATCCAGTTTGTTCTCAATAAAAATGTGGTGAAACCTGGCTTGTATTCCTTTGGACATACCAGTCTGTTCTTGTTTCATGCTGATCTGCTCTGGCTCAGTGCTTTCTTGTATTCAAGACCTTATTACTGCTTAGAAAAGGTTCTTTATCTTTGCATGTTCAGTAATCTTTATGTGAGAAGCAGGAGAGGGTGGCCCCTGGTTGCCTGCCCAGTGCTGCAGCCAGGAGTCTCAGTGAGCTTTGCACCTGAGTGCTGCCCCCCAGGGGATCTCTGCTGTATAGCTCTGCAGCCATTGGGAGCGTGCTCATCCACTCCAGGCCAATAGGCACCACCTCAAGGCCCCCAGTGGTCCAAAAAGTTCAGAGAGTGGAATAAAAGAAAATCCATTACTAGTGCCAAATTTCATTACCTTTTTCTACCCTGTGGTTTCCAGAGGGGGTCTCTCAAATCCTCTCAAACCCTTGTCATCCCAATCATCTTGCCTAACCTCTTCCACCAAGGCAAGATTTGGCCTGACATATTCCAGACACAATTAGTCAGTGTTTGACTCTCATTCAAATAATAATAAAAAAAATCAGATGGGCATTGTGTTCTTTGAAGATGAACTTGATAGGCATGAAATCTCAAAAGAAATCCTTCAGGCATGAAGCCTAGGGTCCTCAGTGGGTCTCTCCCTGATTCCTGGGCAGTGCTTGCCTATCACAGCCAGCACAGAATGAGGGAACACTCTACCCAGCTTCCACCCTTTCCTCAGTGGCTCTGGATTTGCAACCTGTTCAGGATCCAGTGGCTTATAAGGAAATACACAGAAAAGGAGCACAATTATTGCTCAAAAAGGAAATTCTCAGGTTCCCAGAATTTAAAGGGGTTCAGAAAATATCCCAGAAATCACAGTAACATGGTGTTTAGAGACAAGTGTTTAGAGACAAGGCCCCCACACAGTTATAACAATTGAGAACGGGGTATTTACAGAATGCTATCAGAGTCCCAAAATACCAAGAAAAAAAATACAACCTTAACCTAACATCTTTATCTAAATAAACGCTTGATGTCCATAAGTGAGTCCTTTCTGGACTCTGAAGCATGGATTTGAAATATGCATGGCACAGCAATCCACCTAAGCCAAACTGGCCTTTTGGCAAATATGAAGTTTTTCTGGTACATGTTAATAGCCTCCAACCATTAGAAGTGAGAATGGGGGAGCTTATGTGTTCCTTTCCCCACAGCCTTATTACCAGGAGTTGTATTATAATGAAAACAACTTTTAGACAATATTCTGACAACACCTAGACATTAGGTTTAAAAATAGTCTTAAACCTTCTCTGTAGCTGAGAAGTCCCACCCTTTACCCTTGGGCTCTCTCTTACCTGGATCTGCTGTTCAGTATTTCCAATAAAAAGGCTTAACTGAATTTGAGGCAAACATATTCTGATGGCAGGTGTGGCCAGCTTGGTGCTGTGTCAGGCACAGGGCACTCTGTGGCAGAGCGGAAGAAATGAGGGCCAATTAAGAGGTTTAGATCTCAAGTCTGAACCATTTGTATTCAGCAAGCTGGGCTTGCTACGTGCTTCTACTTCATCCACAGAAGGGTGGTGGTTCCTTCCTGACACTACTAGCCAACCACCTATTTTGAATACTACTCATTTCACCAATTAAAAAACTATTTTAAACATCCCTAATGCTAATTGGTAAGCCTTCTCGTGCAGGTTTGGTTAATTGTATTTACATTGCCAAGTAACCATCTTGGAAGATGTTGATTCTGGCTAGGGTACTTCATATGCTGGTTAACCACTTCTACAGGGTAGCTCCCCAAGATATGGTATTTTAAAGGCTAGCTAACTGCAGTTAAGTTAGAGTTAACTGGTAAATACAATATGACACAATGTTCATATTGAAATACTAAACATCTTTTTAATGTTTATTTTTTATTTTTGAGAGAGAGAGAGCAGGGGAGGGAGAGAGAGGGAGACACAGAGTCTGAAGCTGGCTCCAGGCTCCACACTGTCAACACAGAGCTTGACGTGGGGCTCAAACCCCCAACTGTAACATCATGACCTGAGCCAAAGTCAGACGTTTAACTGAGCCACCGAGGCACCCCCATATTGAAATATTTTAAAGTAAAATGCCACACAGACAACATAACACATGAGAACAGTAAAAAGGCAAGGGAAGGTAAATGAGAGTTGGAAGCAAGGGAAGCAGTCTTGACTAACTGACTTTCTCCTTTGTTTATGAGAGCATGAATCCTACTTCAATAGGGTGCTGAGTTCCATGGAAGGACAGGCTCTCTTTGCTGGAGATTGGTTTATTTTATATGAAATAAATCTTAATTGGCCTCTTTCTAGAACTTTTTTATTTTAAAGATTAGAATTTCACTGGCCCAGAAGTATCCAGAATAAATCAGACAACTGTACTCAGAGATTTAGAAAGAGAATTTGAGGGATGCCTGGGTGGCACCAGTTGAGCATTCTGACTTCAGCTCAGGTCATGATCTCAGGGTCTGTGAGTTTCAGCCCCACATCAGGCTTGCTGCTGTCAGCACAGAGCCCCATTTGGATCCTTGGTACTGCCCCCTCCCCCCGCCCCGTCTCTGCCCCTCCCTCGCTGACGCTATCTTAAAAATAAATATTAAAAGAAAAAAAAAGAAAGAAAGAGAATTTGAGGCAAGGGTCACAGAAATGAGTCTGTTTCAACCAATTCTGTATCTCCACTCTCCTCTGGTGCTTCTGAAAAGCAATCTAAAAAATTCTAGTAGAGAAACATCTAAAGGTGAAGAGGCATATTTCAAGTGTGTTATCAAAATTCCACTGATTAACAGGAAAATGTTATTGGTTGATCCGGGCTGAAGGGTAAAACTTTATCAGTATTTTAAGACATTCACCCAAGTTGTAAACAATTGTTCTTGCTGCCTCAAATCCTTTGTACAGTGCCTCAAATCCCTTATAGAACGTGGAGTATAAATAAAAAACATACATAGGCACATGTGTGCACACACACACACTCTTCTAAATATCTCTTATACAGTCAACATCACTGATACTTTATTTTAATACAAGGTTTAAAATGAAAATCAGGCAATGAAAGTCTTAAAATAATTTCAAATTAAACCTTGTTAGTTTTGAAATTATGTATTCACCAAACACCAAGTGACCTAAACTTTTGAGATTAAATCTCTTTTATAGAATACAATTCAATGAGTTTTTCCCATTTTGACTCCTTTTTGGAAGAAGATAGGGTGGAAATACATACAATAAAAACAACAAAATCACATAATTATAATAGCAAACAAATCAATGCCTCAATCTTATGAAATAGCTCAGCCAACCTACAAGACTTCATTTTGCTCGGCTTTCTTTCAGCAGCTTTGATCTCCTAGATGTTGTATGGCCTCTGAAAAATCGCAGAAATAAATCAAAACGCAATACAAAAGGTACCAAGGGCAAGAACAGTGATCGTATTTTTGGTTTCACTGAGCTAAGACATTAGTAGGTTTTGGCATTAATCTACCCGCTGGTGCCAGGATAGCTTTTTCAAGCATCAGGGTTTTTAAAGAAACAAAACCCCAAGAGCCAGATGGTCAAGATATACACATTTGATGTACATGGCCTGCCTATAGGGAGGTCTGTGTGGAGTAAACTAGTGCCCGAATGATATGGCAAAAGGGCCCCACAAAATCCCCATCTTCAAAATATCTCCCTTATTACCCTGTATGGGTGCCCAAGCTTCTACCATTAAACATTTTATTTGTTGTATTTAAGATAGTGATTTTCTAACTCCTTTAAGCTGACAAAACTCTTCTTATCCATTGATTTTATTCAGAGGTCTCATAAACAAAACATAAAAGCACAGATGTTGTAGTTGAAGGAGAAGACCCATCGGATCAGGCCCACACTCCTGAGACACATCTGCACACTGCTACAACTCACTGAAGCACATTTGAAAAACCAATGGGTTAAGACAGAGTTTCCCAACTGATGTGCACAGAAGAGTTATAGAAGTTGAACATTATTGATCCCTTTGAGCCCTCCGTGGCCCACTGTCTCTCACTTTCATTTATCCCAGTGTGTGGAAAAAATATTGTATGTGCACTGGACATGAAAAGAGGTTGGGGACACTCAGATATCACCTCACGCCAGTCAGAGTGGCCAAAATGAAGAAATCAGGAGACTATAGATGCTGGAGGGGATGTGGAGAAACAGGAACCCTCTTGCACTGTTGGTGGGAATGCAAATTGGTGCAGCCGCTCTGGAAAGCAGTGTGGAGGTTCCTCAGAAAATTAAAAATAGACCTACCTTATGACCCAGCAATAGCACTGCTAGGAATTTATCCAAGGGATACAGGAGTACTGATGCATAGGGGCACTTGTACCCCAATGTTTATAGCAGCACTTTCAACAATAGCCAAATTATGGAAAGAGCCTAAATGTCCATCAACTGATGAATGGATAAAGAAATTGTGGTTTATATACACAATGGAATACTATGTGGCAATGAGAAAAAATGAAATATGGCCTTTTGTAGCAACGTGGATGGAACTGGAGAGTGTGATGCTAAGTGAAATAAGCCATACAGAGAAAGACAGATACCATATGGTTTCACTCTTATGTGGATCCTGAGAAACGTAACAGAAACCCATGGGGGAGGGGAAGGAAAAAAAAAAAAAAAGAGGTTAGAGTGGGAGAGAGCCAAAGCATAAGAGACTGTTAAAAACTGAGAACAAACTGAGGGTTGATGGGGGGTGGGAGGGAGGGCAGGGTGGGTGATGGGTATTGAGGAGGGCACCTTTTGGGATGAGCACTGGGTGTTGTATGGAAACCAATTTGACAGTAAATTGCATATATTAAAAAAATAAAAAATAAAAAATAAAAAAAAAAAAAGAAAAGAGGTTGGGGAGATCTAGGCAAAGACAGTGTGCTCTAAGAGAGGTTATAAAACTATATTAGTGCTGGTTATTAACACTTTAGCATGGACCTTCCCTCCCTCCCTCAAATTCTCAATGTAAAGGGAATATATATCAAGGAAATTAGGGAGATGAAGGAAAACCAGCACTCTTAGGAAAGAAAGAATTGAGTAGGAGGCCATAGAAGAATGCTGGAAGCAGGCTTCTGGATGACCTGGAAGCCAAAGGTATGACACTAAGACAAGGGAAAAGGACACTCTGAGGAATGGAGAGGGTCTGCCGTGAAGGCCTTACTTTGCTACCTGGTGAGGATAAGCCCTGCTCCCCAGTGTCAGCTCAGCCTATGTTGAGATCATGCACTCAAACACATATTTTATTTCTGAGAGATTTTCACAGTGGAAGTACTCACTTGGGAGACCCATGTAAGTGGTTCGTTCACCTGGAGGAAGGCAGACTTGAGTTTTGAAAGGTTCAATGAGTAATTCTCAGTGGAGACCCGTCACAGAAGAAGACAGGCCCTGACAGCCTCCGACTGAAAAAACAAAGCTGCTTCCCACCTCCTCCCTCCCCAGCATCCTGTCCTCTTCCCTCATTTCTCAACTTCTTTTCCCATCGTTGTGACTCACGAGTGTCAGCCAATGGAGCAGCTCTCCATTTTGCAGCCCTCAGAGATCTCATTGTGAGCCCTTTCTTCTCATCCCCATCCACTTAATGTCGGGCACCAATCCAGACACGATCCCTTCTCCAAAGGCGCCCCCTGAGGTGCAGCTTCCTGGCAGGCACCTTCCACAGGCAAAAATGATTTGCCTCTGAGGACTGATTCGCCAGACGGACAATCTGAGGTTTATGGTTTTCCAGCAAGGGGTTTCACAAAACCTTGCCAATGCCCCTTTTGCCATTGGCCAATTCCCTTTCACTGGCTCTCCCTGCCTGTCATCTGCTTTGTCAGCCAAAACCCTTTTCATTTTTCTCAGCTTCATCTTGGACTCAGGCCTAGGAAGGCCTGTCAAGAAGATTCCTGACGTACGAAGTTTTATGACTCTTCCACCACCATCCTGAGAGGCACCCCTTGTTCTTCACCTCTGTGTGTTTCAGAGGAGTGCATTCTTGTGTCTTACATAGAGCATATTTGACTGAAATTCCAAATGAATAATAGCACACATAATTATTTTCAAATGAGAATTAAAATCAAATGATGTGACAAAACGATGGAAACAGAATCCTCAAGAGAAATCTAGGGGAAAGGGAGAAACAAGAGGAAGTGAGACTAAAATAGAAAATGTCCTTGTACAAAACTGAAAATCTTTAGGGAGAATCAAAAACTACACCCAAAAAGGTGTAGTTGTTTAAGATTCAGGAGGCCTTGACTCTTGTCTGAATCCACTCGTCATCTAAGCCCTTCTTCTGAACACTCTGGGCCTGTCCCAAACGCACTTGCCTTTTTCTTCCCAAATTGCTCGTTATTTCTCAGCACGATCTCTCTGCGTCAGCAAAGTATACTGCTCGCTGCTGTTGCTCAAACACAACTTGCTGTATCCACCCGAAACACTTGCCAAGCATAGTTTTCTTCTCATGGAACAGGCCTGGCACCAATTTAGTTTTTGTTTGTCTAATTGAACACTTATTGAGGCTTACTAGGTGCCAAGCATGTTACATGCGTTATCTCATTTAATTTTCATAACAACCCTTACTTTCCCCATTTGAAAATAAGGACACATGAGGAAACGAGCTGAGGAAGTTGAAGCCATTGGCTCAAGGACTGAGTGACAAGAACAGCATTCTGACCTAAGGTAGGTCTGACCAGAGAGCTCAAGCTCTGAACCACAGCACTCTCCCTCATTGGCTCCTCCTTTGCTCAATGAGTTTAATGTTTAATGAGTTTAAAGTTTAAACTACTTTGAAATTTGGGACAGAAATGACCATCACTCTGTTGGCTTTGGAAAATACAACTCCCAAGCCCACTGCTGTTCAGATCAGCAGGAAAACCAATCTCTCTCTCTCTCTCTCTCTTTTTTTTTTAGCAGACACTAACCCTTTCCAGCTGCCAGACACTGGAAGAGGGAGGCAGCTGAAACCCAGGGGACCTGCAGAGAGTCTCTCTTTGCATGGCCAGGAGTGCATCCTGGCCTTGGCTTGAAGGCTGGTGGCTCTGTTTCCCACTCCCCAAGATTCAATGCAGAGCCCTCTCCAGGGATCTGCTGCAACAGTTCTTCGAGAGGAAATGAGGATAATCCCTCACCCTCCACCCTTTGGTGCTCCTCTTAGTCAAGAGATTTCCACACCAACCCTGGCCTGACTTGCAGTGAAACCGGCTTAGATTCACTCGGTCACATCCTGAGGCTCCAGTCTACCCTGTGGGGAACAGGTTCCTCTGCTGTTCTCCTTTCAACCAGCTGGCTCATACATAGCAGGACCAGCCCCTCCCTCTTGTCTCATTCTTCCCTCAAAGTAGTTTTGTTTCAGAGGCTTCCTTGCCTTTTTTGGTTTTGGGTGGTGGTTGTGGTCACCCACTGCCCCTTAGTTCACCTCAAGAGATTTCAGTAACTTTGAATCACAGGGAAGAGGGGTTGGGGCTTTAGTTCCTTCCCTCACAGAAGATCCCTAAAGTTCTCATGCTAATTTGCTCCCAACACTCTCAGACAAGTTCAAGTGCTTTTCAATATCTTTAAAAAAAAAATCAAACTTCACTGGGGCATCTGGGAGGCTCAGTCGGTTGAGCGAATGACTTGGTTTCAGCTCAGAATGTGATCTCATGGTTAGTGGGTTCGAGCCTCGCCTTGGGATCTGCACTAACAGCACGGAGCCTGCTTGGGATTCTCTCTCTCTCTCTCTCTCTCTCTCTCTCTCTCTCTCTCTCCTTCTCTCTCTGCCCCTCCCCCCCCCTTGCATGCATTCTCTCTTTCTCTCAAAATAAATAAACTTGAAAAAAAAAGTAAAAAAAAAATCAAGTTTCACATCACCCTGCTACAATCAGAACTCAGTTCTCAGGGGAAGCCTAACTACTTCACTGCTCCTTTGCTTCTACCACTTAGCTCTTAGATTAATTTCAGTCCCACAAGCAACCTAAAGTTTGTGAACCCATCCAAGGCTGTTAGTACTCCTCAGAGCCCAATAATTGGTGTTCACTGACTAGGGCCCTGGAACAGTCTATGTCTTTCTTTTTTCCCTTTTCCTTTTCTTAGCAATGTTTGGAGCAAGGATGAGTCTATTCTTGGCAAGGCTGTTCGGACTCTTCAAAGGAGAAATGTCAAAGGCAGGATCCTGTGGGGGTTGTAATTATTTTATTCTCAACCATCTTGCAGCCTTTCTGTACCAGACCTCTCATATGTAATATAATGTAGCTGAGTCATATTTCTAAGTATTTTATCTTCATCTGCATCCCCAAGGGACATGGGGAGCATAGACTAAAGACTCAGGATGAGCCTGGGAAGGTTCAGGGGCTTTAAAAAGAGCTGATGAGCATACATTTGGGAGAGATTCTCTTCCTTTTTCTGCTCTTCTTTCATCTGATCTCAGTTGGTGCCAGCCAGCTCCCAGCCTCCTGGCCCAGCTGCTGCCCTTGGCTGCATAAGTAGGGGCATTGTGTGGGGGAGGGGTATGTACTATTTCTCTTTAACCTCTGTATTCATCCTGCTTGATTACCATATACACCATGATAGGTTTTGCATTGTCAAGGCCAGAATGTATGAGGATGTTCCTTCCCCTTTGGGTATTCTATGTTTTGACCATAATACACTGTCAGGAGGAGGCACAGACAATAAAAGTTATTTATTTCTTAATTAACTTCTGTTGCCAGGCATTTTACATAGAGTGTCTTATTTAATCTTCACAAAAACACTGCAAAGGAGATTTTATTCCATTTCTTTAGGAAATTAAAGATAAACAAGGATCATGGGCCATAGTAACATTTTTTCTAGATATGTCTCCTGAGGCAAGGGAAATAAAAGCAAAAATAAACTATCGAGATCATGTCAAAATAAAAAGTTTCTGCACAGTGAAGGAAATAATCTACAAAACTAAAAGCAACCTACGAAATCAGAAAGGGTTATCCAATAAAAGGATAAAGAACTGATACAACTCAACTGATATATAAAGAACTGATACAACTCAACACCCCCAAAACAAATAATCCAATTTAAAAAGTGGGCAGAAAACATGAACAGACATTTCTCCAGAGAAGATACACAGATGGCCAACAGATACGTGAAAAGATGCTCAACATCACTTATCATCAGGGAAATGTAAATAAAAACCATAATGAGATATCACCTCACACCTGTCAGAATGGCTAAAATCAAAAACGCAAGAAAAAACAATTGTTGATGAGGATGTGGAGAAAAAAGAACCCTCTTCCACTGCTGGTGGGAATACGAACTGGTACAACCATGGTGGAACAGTATGGACGTACCTCAAAAAGTTAAAATAGAACTACTCAATGATCCAGTAATTACACTATTGGGTATTTACTCCCCAAATGCAAAAAACACTAGTTCAAAGGGATACATACACCCCTATGTTTATAGCAGCATTATTTGCAATAGCCAGATTAGAGATATAGCCCTAGTGTCCATCAATAGATGAATGGATAAAGAAGATGTTTATATATATGGGTATATTTATGAGTGAATAATATTCCATTGTATATATACATATATTATTAGTATATATGTATGTATATATATTATAGTATATATGTATATATAATATATAATTAGTATATATATTATATATATGGATTATGTTATATGATTATATATATGTATATGTATATATATGTGTATATACATATACATATATATATACACACAATGAAATATTATTCACCCATAAAAAAGAATGTAATCTTGCTATTTGCAACAATGTGTGGATGGAGCTAGAGAGTATAATACTAAGCAAAGTAAGTTAGTCAGAGAAAGACAAATACAATATTATTTCACTCATGTGTATAATTTAAGAAACAAATGAACAAGGGGAAAAAAAGAGAGAGAAAGAGACAAACCAAGAAATAGACTCCTAACTATAGAGAACAAACTGAGGGCAGGTGGGTGGGGCGATGGGTGAAATAGGTGATGGGGATTAAGGAGTGTACTTTCTGTGATGAGCACTGGGTGATGTATGGAATTGTTGAACCACTATATTGTACACCTGAAGCTAATATAACACTGTATGTTAACTATATTGCAATTAAAAAAATTATTTTTAATTAAAAAAAGAAATTTTAAAAAAGGATGATTAAGGAGCACCTAGTAAGTAGCTTAGCTAGCAAATGGTGGAGCAGGAATTTGAATCTGAAGTCCCACTGTCTTCCCACTGCTTGACTCTTCCTAGTAGGTGGTGGCTTCTCACCTGAGCTACAGCCTTCCCTTGGGGGAGTTAGCCGAGGCAAAGACAGCATGCTTCTCTATTTGATTATCCTTTTTCAATCACAAAATATGAAAGAAGATAAATCTAAGTATTACGTACTATTACAATGTCACTTCAATGGATGACTAATTTTAAGGCAAAACTAAACACTTCCCAATGTAATTAATTCATTCTATTTATTGAAGTATGGTAACATCTCACACTTGAATAAATCCTGAATTTCTAACTCACTCTCAGATTTTCAGTTTGGAAACGTCTCCAGTTTCCCTTAATCACTAGAAAGTTCTGCAGCTTTGGTATCACCATCACACTGCCAGCATCTCTGTAAGGGTTCTTCTAAGGTGATGAAGCAAGACAACTGTAAAAGTCAAAGCCTGTCTTTGCACCTATTGAAAGTGAATCATCTAATTGGATTATTGTAAGGATTAAATGAGTTACTGGATTCAAAGTATTTAGACAGAAAGATCTCAGTTAATTTTAACTATTATTATCAATAATGTTTTCAGCTGTCCTAAAAAAAGAGATGTATCCTTGACTACTTTCTAGTATTGCTATTCAGCTGGCAGTAGAAGACAACACTGCTTCATCAACTTGAGGGGCTACGTGGACCTGGGAGAACAGTGGCACAGTCCCACGTTTGGGCAAAGGACAGAATTAGTGTGGACAACTGGGTACTCCTTGGCAGTGTAATATGAGACTGCACTCAAAGGAGAGGGAGACTCTTTTGATCCAGCTCTGTCTTTTATAGTATAAGTTATCATCTTGTTATAATAAAAAAGGATCAAAACACAGTCTTTCTAGAGAGGAGAAGCATTTCTTTTGTTTCTATTTATTCATTTTTTGAGAGAGACAGAGACAGCATGAGTTGGGGGTAGGTATAAAGAGGGAGAGGGAGAAAATCCCAAGCAGGCTCTGCACTGACAGTGCAGAGCCCAATGTGGGGCTCGAACAATGAAACCACAAGATCATGACCTGAGCCAAAAACCAAGAGTCAGACCCTTAACTGACGAAGCCACCCAGGTGCCCCAAGAGGAAACTCATTTCTAATTTCAGCAGCATGACTCCAGCCATGGAAAGAAAACTGCATCTTATACTGGAAGAAAATAAATAAAAGTATTAGTAGTAGTTATCTCTGGATATTAAGACTACTATAAACAGTTTTATTTAGTTTTGGGGGGCACTTCTCTATAACTTCCAAAGTATTTGATGAGTATACTTTACTTCCACAATAAAAAAGTTAAAAAAAAATAAAGTTACAGGAATTGTATAAATTCATACCCAAGGTTCCTTCTAGTTGGTCTATTTTCTGTCAACATTTATTTTTACGACAGCCCTTAGGTTCCCCCATCATTTTCTTTTGGATATACTAATGAGATGCCAAAATTAATGTTTATCTTAGTAAGCCTCATTTCAGGAGCAAAAACCTCATTCTTAACTTCTCTTCTGACAGTGTGCCTCTGGCTGAGACTAAAGCAGGGTAAATTGGACAGATTCTAGGAAAAACAATAGAGTTTATTGTAAATAAAACCCAAAAAAAGAGTACAGGAGTACTCAGCTCTAGACCAGGAAGCCTAACATTACTTGTTTGGGCTGAAGCTCCACAAGTCAGTCTATCTGACATCATCCTAATTTGCAACATTTTGCTCAAACACTTAATCCTTCCCAAAAACCCCTGCATTCTATTAAATGTCTCTATCTAATATTTTACGGACTTGTCAGCCTGCAGAACTCTTCCAAATCCTTGTAAGACAAACTGAACTTTTAGACTGAAAAATGAACTCAAAAGACACCAGAAACTTCACAATCAAATGAGACGCTAATGGAAGATTAAAAAAAAAAAAAATCCTTCTCATTGCATTTAGTTTTTTTTTCTACACATAATTTGGAATATTCCTTTTTAGAAAATATACCCAGAAAGTCTTAGAATTAGTGACTGATTAAAAAAATGCTTCTCTAGGGGAACAAGTCCATTATTTACCCAAATCATTACTTCAATAATAAACAGGTGATGTGGTGCCACTTAAGGAATAATTACAGTCAACGTTTCTGTAATGTAGACACTGGTCTAAGCATTTTACACATAATTAAATCATTTGATTCTTGTAACAACCTTGTGAGGAAAGACTTTGTTACCTTCGTGTTACAAGGGAAGAAACAAAGACCCAGAGAGATTAAGGAAGTGGTTCAATGTCACATAATCATCGAGTGTAGAATTAGGATTTGAACCTTGGGCAGGTTGGCTCCAGTGTCCATGTTCTTAACTACCGGGTTATGCGGCTTCAACTTGATTGTCAGAGATAGAAAAAGGGGTGTCATGTGGACTACTGGACAGTTCTTGGCCTCTGTCAGCATCCCCAGCAGCATCACCACCACCGTCATCACCAGCAACAACCGTAAATACTGTATATATACTCATGGCCTAATCCCTGAACTATGACTGTAACATTGTTTGGAAAAAGGGTATTTGCAGATGGAATTAAATTATGGATCTTGAGATGAGTAAATCACCATGGATTAGAGGGTAGACTCTAAATTCAATAACAAGTAAGTATTTTTCTAAGAGAAAGGCAGAGGAAGATTTGAGACAGAAGAGAACACAGAGAGGCGAAAGAGAGAACATAACCATGCAGGCAGAGATTGGAGTAAAGTGGCCTCAGGTGAAGAAATGGTGACAACCATTGGAATCTGGAAGAGGCAAACAATAGATTTCCCCTAGAGCTTCCCAGGGGAGGAGAGGTCCCGCTAGATTTCAGACTTCTGGACTCCAGAGTTGTGAAAGAATATATTTTGTGGTAATTTATTACTTTAGCCTCAGGAAACTAATACCTAGTGCTTTCCAGGTTTCAAGGTGCTTTAGTATATGTGATCTCATTTGATCCACATACCCCTGCACCTCATAATAATTCACTTTGGGGATCCAGCTCCACCATAAAATGACTACTGGACCTTGTGCGAGTCATAAGTCTCTCTGGTCTCTATCCCTTTATTTGTAAAACGGGTCTAATAACAATGCCTGCCCTGTGCCCTTCAAAAAGATGTCAGGAGGCTCAAAGGTAAATAATTCATGTGAAAAGTTGTCTTTGACCCAGAGCTATTTTTATGCAGGAAGTCTTGGGTGACAACTAATTCACTGCCTGGAAAAGGATGTGGGCACTATGAACATACACCTGCTGGGGCATGGGCATGCTACTGCCACCTTCTCCAGGACCATTTGTTGTTTGAACCCAGTTTCTCCACTGGGAATCATTGGGAAACTAGGACAGGGACAGAAATTTAACAAGGCAAAGCTCTGCTGTGGGTCCAGTGATTGCATGAGCTGAAGATTGGTGTCATAAGGCTGGCTTCTCAAGAAACATCTGGTGTAAGAGCAGAAAAGCAGAGAGGCTTGTTGCCCAAAAGCCCTTGCTCTCTGCATGATCAGAAGCCAGGGACCACCCCAGAAGGTGTGAATGGAAGTTCATTTTCCTGCTGACCTTTCATTCCTAAGCCTTTGGGTGATGATGGCTCTGAAAGGTGGTAATTAGTGCCAATCGAGGTGATGTTTTTGTGAAGCTGACACCTCTCCATTAGGAAATGGACTGAAGCCAGTGGACCAGCCACTCAAGCAGGGCACAAAAAGCTAAATAATCAATGCTTGGCCAAACCTTGCACAATTAGTGTCTTCCTCCAACCATGCTCTAGTGCACAGTGGAAACCCTTGCAAGGATGGAAAATGGGAGCTACAGGGTTGAATGGCACCATAAGCCTTGGAATAGAAATATAAACAATGACAAGGAAGAAGAAACACAATGGGAGAGAGAATAGGAATGGGGGCAGGGTAAGTCAGTGTGCTTGTACGGGAACAGAATAAGCCCAGGCGGAAGAGACTAGCATGTATTAAAGTCAAAGGCACTACTCTAAATTCAGTACAAAGCAATTTACTGATTTTTAATGAATTATGTCACTTGCATTCTGTCAAACTTCTTGCCTCCTGTTCTTCCACTCTTTATTCAGTCTCCACAGGTACCTAGAATTCTACTAAAACTTGGCTTCATTGAGGAACAAAAGCTTCACTCCAGTTATTACAGTACCTTCTAACTTTCTCCTCTTTTTCTTTAGCCCCAGCCATACCTTTGTCCACACTTAATTACAAGCGATATTTTAAAAGACAAATCTGAATGTGTAACTCTCATGCCCAAAACCATCACTGGCTTACTCTTTCTATTTTACTTAAGACAAAATCTAAGATCCTCAATACAACAAATAACACTTTCTGGCTGCTGCTGACCTCCCCAAGGCCAACCTCAAGCAGCTCCCCTTATCACTTTGTCCTGTCCTTTGCACCTTTCTTTGCTGGCTTGGAGGCCTTCAAACAAGTTACTTTATATGTACATATGGGAATATATCTGTATGTGTGTGTATATGTATGCATATATTATGGAAACAGACAGTCAAGTTTGATACATATCTAACCAAGAAAGATATATTCCCTTAGCCTGGGAAGCTCTTGCCTCTGCCCTGTGCCTGACCAATTCCTACTTCCTATCCCTCTGACACACAGTAAGGTCTTCCCAAGCCCCTGCTGCTCACTTTTGATCATGTTCTCTTTATTACTCACTCTAACACTGCTCTCTTTTTCCTTGATAGCACTTACCACAACTGTTATATATACATGAAATATAAGTGTATATTAATATATTAACATACATATAAGTGTTGTTTGCCTTTTGGCCCTCCCAAAGAGGTAGGGACATATATGCTCTGTTTCCTGCAATAAAGCCACATACTTTACCCCAACTCCAGATATTCTGATATTCAGTTACTCAGGAATTAGGGTGGGGGCAGGGTTGGGGCATTGGCAGTTTTTCAAAGTTCTTCAGGTGATTCTAGTGTGCAGCTGGGGTGGGGACTGTTTATCCATCCTTTCAATAAGGAAGGAACGAAGGCCCAGAGAGGTCATTGACTTATTCAAGGTCTTCAAGCAGCTATTAGCAGTGGAAATGAGGACTCAGTGGAGCCCTGCCTTTTTATACACTATAATGTTCCTTCACTTAACTTGGAGAAGCTTTGTGAAAAGGATAGAGATTCCTTTCAATTTTTTTGCATTCTTGCAAAATAATTAACTCGTACCTGTTTGCATAGGATTTCTCTGGTTTTAGTGCTATAAGAAGGCGGAAATGGAGGCACCTGCATGGCTCCATCAGTTGAGTGTCTGACTTTGGCTCAGGTCCTGATTTCATGGTTTGTGGGTTCAAGCCCAAAAAAATTGGGCTCTCTGCTGTCAGCCCACAGCCTGCTTCGGATCCTCTGTCTCCCTCTCTCTTTCTGCCCCTTCCCTGCTCTTTCTCAAAAATAAATAAATAAACAAACAAACAAACATTAAAAAAGGGGGAAATAATGCTTCTTACATAATTGTGAAGGTTAAATAAGCTAATATTTGTAAAGCCCCGAGCACAAAGCCTGAGGAGTTCTAAGAGATCAATTAATATTAGCTTTTAAAATGTTACAAGAGTCTTTGGAAACGAGGTAGAAACACTCTTCCTTCTTGCCTTCCTGCCTTCCTGCCTTCCTGCCTTCCTTTCTTTCTTCCTTCTTTGCTTTGTTCTTTTTTCTTAATACAGGTGTAAATATACAATGGAGATGTCTCAGGAGGTGTAAAAATTGCTAGAGCAATAAAATACCTCTTTTTTTAAACCAGAACTCATTACTGTCTGTCAACTTTAAATGCCACCCACACATCCCTAGGTAGTATAATTTCTCCCCACCAAGTGAAAGCATTTCAAGGTGCTCAATCATTAAACAGCTACTTAAAACAACTCTCTTTCAGGGTTTCTCTTTCCCTTGGGCATCCATGCTTGTTACTTTGTTAAAGTGTCTATTTCCTGGAATCAGGCTTCAGCAGACTGCCTGGATGTTGCTTTACCAGACTCATTGTTTTTGTAAGGCAGCACTGGAGTCCTCGGGATACCAACTGAATTTAATCCATGGGGTAGCTCTGGGAATCAGGAAATGATAACTATGTGGAACTTACTCTGCTAGCATTTGCTTATTAATTTGTTTTTTGTTTATTTTCCACAAAGGCCAAACAAAAGATGGATTTGGGTACAACTCCACCATGGTAACTGGGGTGTTCATTTAGTCTTATCTCACTAGTCCTGGCTATCCTTGTGTCTTTAGCAAATCCATATTAGAAATGACAGTTCATTTGTGAGTCCATGAACTAAGCAGAAATGCAGCAAATCAGAGAATTTTTGAGAATGGGGCTTTGAGGATTACCTCATCCAACCCCCTTGAGAATATTGCTCATTTAATATTTTGTTAATGCAACATTTTGCAATCTATCAGGAAATTCACTAGTATCATTGCCCATCAAATAGTGACAAGAGGACTTGGGGAAGCTGCAGATTTCGATATTGTAGGGAAGTGGGTAGGTGAGGGGAGAATAAATTTTGTGTGGGCACACACCAGGGAGCAAATCAGCAAGGAAGGGACGCTCTAGGATGATTGGCAATCAAGAAAACATTAAATCTACAAAGTGAAAACCCATCTTTTGTGAAAGAAAGCAGATCAGCAGTTGCCTGTGGCTGCACAACCACCACTGAACTAGTTCCTCAAATGAGTGACTTGGCATCACCCTTGAACCCTGACCAATCAACTCGGTCACAGGTCCTACAGATGCTACCCTTTAGATGTTGTTCATAATCAACCTTTTCTCGCTATCCTCATGGTCACTCTCTTGGGTCAAAACTTCAAAAATGTTACCTATTTTTTTTTTTTTTTTTTTAGGTTTTGAGTTGGGGATGGAGGTGTGGAAAGAGCTAGACTTTCATAGCCATTCTCAAGATTTTTGTTGACTTGAACCTGAGTATGATGTGAGATTAAATGATTTTAAAAGGATGTTTTCCCCAGAGTCCTAGAAAGATGCTCAAGAGAACATAATTGAATGTATGGAGTATAAATTAGAACAGCCAGGAAATAAGGTAAGAAGACCAGTTGGAGGGTCCTAAAAACAGGTAAGATGTTTGAAGATTTGACCTAAGACAGTGACCATGAGGATAGCAAGAAAAGTGTGATTAAATCAAAGAAAATATAAATAAATGTGTACAAGGCTGGGCCCTGTGCTTGGAATACTACTGGATTCAGGAGAGGACTCTGAGAGTGCTGAATAAAGCAGCAAGCCATTTCTGATAGAAATTCTACACAAGGAAATCCCTTAGCCTAGAACATGCAAAGGCAGACAAAAAAGATGTGGAAATCTGCACACACACACACACACACGACTGTATCAGCATTTCATCACTCTCATGAGTAAGTGCCACTTTCTTGACTCTTTTATCCCTTGTAAATGATCCTGCTCATAATGTTTATAATAAGGCGCAGCAGTAATAAAAATGATGAAAGATAAATGGATGTATTTAAAAAGTAGCTGTGCAAAAGATTGTTTATGTTGCATGGCAGACCATTTTTCATACTAAAAGTGGCTAAATTTCTCTACATAAATCATGATCATGTTCACTGCTTTTTCCTGTAAAGACTTAACTGAAAATGCATTGTCTTCTCTAAACTCTTCCAGGTTTAACCTCTAGTCTTTGTATATTGGACACTGGTTAGCAACAAATGGCTTATTGTTGGTTTTATCTGAAGGTGAACCGCTTCTCTCTGGGGAATGCTAATTCATGAGAAGCCCACAGAGCTCTTTTTTTTCTTTTTTTTTTTTTTTAATAAAAAACCATTAGTATTCATTTTTGGCCTTGACATAAAACAGAGAATAGAGGATTTGGGATCCAAAAGACCAGAAGTGAAGACCCTTAAGAGAGATTCTGTTTTTTCCTATTGTTATGGAACAAAAAGGGTGTCAGGACTGGCCTTCATTGCTCTTTTCTAGGCCTTCCTTTCTCAGTAATTCTTCCCAGTGAGGAAGAATTACTGTTTGTTTCTATACCATCAATCTCTCCATCTCTCCATACCCCCAACTCTCCCCAGCTGACTACTGAAATCTAAAGATGTTTATCAGATATTTCTCTTGCTTGTATTAAGGGTTTTGGTGGATTAAGTCAGAACAAACTTGTCATATACATAAGCTTTATACAATCATCATCACCAACACCGATTTCAACATCTTCATAAATAAGAACATTATTATAGTGTCTATTTCATATTGATCATTTACTACATTCCTGGAACTGTGTAAGAATTTTTCATACATTATTATCTCATTCAATACTCACCACAACTTCATGCAGTATGCAGTAATATTGTTTTCATTTCATGTATGAGGAAGTTGGAACTTGGAAGTTTAAATGACTTGACCAACGTCTCAGAGGGTGAAAGTAGCAGAGCCAGGACTGAAACCAGGGCTCTCTGATTGCAAACCCCATGATCTTTACCACTGTACCATGCACATAAGACAAGTACTCTTCATTGTTTATGGCTTTTTACTTTAGGAATTTTTTGTGGCAACACCTTATTCCCAGGCCTAATTTCATGGCCACCTAGAGGCATATACATATCCTACCAACTCATCTTAAGGCTGTTCTGAGCAGAATATAATTACAATGGTAAATCTTTTTTTTTTTCTTTTTAAAGTGGCCATTCAAAATAAAACATGTAGCAGTTCTTACCCTCACTAAGTGTGATTTGTGGAGAGCTGATTCTTTGTAATCTTAATTCTATATTTTCTGTTCCTGAGTTGCTTTTCTAAAAAGCCTTTATTTGGAAGCATTAAGTCAAAGAGGGAAACTTAATGTGAATTTAAGAGCAGATTAGTTTATATTGATTTTGAGTTTTATTCCAGTTCTGTATTTGAATATCACTTAGTAAGCAAAACAGTAGCAATCTTCTTGACTATAAGGAATAAATTATAAATTCCCATATTCCCTAAAATAGACTTTACAGAAATAAACTTCACTGATATGAAGTTAATTTGAATCCATTTACAAAAAATTCATCAAGTATGCATATATTTAACAAGAATGTACAATACTTGTACACTGAAAGCAACAAAACATTGCTGAATTAAAATAGCAGAATTCACTGGGAGAGATATACTATGCTTATGGACTGGAAAACGTAACATTGTTCAATGTCAATTGATCTATAACAGAGAATAAAGAGGTTCAGAGCATGCCACTCCAAAATATGCCACTTTGGAATAAGGATTATTTTGAGCTGAAGGCAGTTAAGAAAAAGCAGCCACATGGGTCATGATCTCATGGTTCGTGGGTTGGAGCCCTACATCAGGCTCTTTGTTGTCAGGGCAGAGCCTGCTTGGGATCATCTGTCCCCCTCTTCTCTCTGCCCCTGCCCCACTTGGGCTCCCCTTTCTCTCTCTCAAAAATAAATAAACATTAAAAAAAAACCCAAAATCTTTACGTAATACAAAAATAAAGAAATAAAAAAGAAAAGAAAAGAAAAGAAAAGAAAAGAAAAGAAAAGAAAAGAAAAGAAAAGAAAAGAAAAGAAAAAAGAAAAGAAAAAGCCACAGGACAAGCTCTCTGCCCTCCCCCTATCTGTATGAAACCAAAACACAAATTCCTACTGTTGAGTTGTTCTCCTCCTATTTCCTTACCCGGAAGGGGGGCCCTCCTTATCCTTTGAGGTGAGATGGCACTGACAGTCTATAACAAACAAAACGCACTAACTAGACCTCATCATCCATTAGCTTCTCTATATATTTACCATCCCACAGTTTGTGACCCCTAAAAGCCTAAACCCCTTTTCCTTTATTGTCACTTCTCTACAAATTTATCTTCCTTTGTTAAAATGCTGTCTAAAATCCACATTCTAACCACTCCTTCCATTTATTCAACACTGAGTTTCTCCCATATGTATATGCACCACTCATGTTAATAAACTTGGCTGTTTTTCTGTTGTTAATCTATCTTTTGTCAGTTTACTTTTCAGTGCCACAGATACAGAATCCAGGAGAGTAGAAGGAAAAGTTTTTCCTCCACTATAGGGTCAAAAAACTATGGCTCATGGGCCAAACTATGGTTCATGGGCCAAAGCAGGCAGCTTTGGAACCTGCCAGGTATGGAACGTGGCCATACCTATTTTCATTTATCTATTGCATGGCTCTTTGTGCCACCCCCACCCATCTAAAATACAGTAAAACCTTGGATTGCAAATAACTCGTTATGCAAGTGTTCCACATGACAAGCATACATTTCTAATAAATTTTAACTTGATAAATGAGTGATGTCTTGCAATATGAGTCGTACATGAGGCCGAATGTCACATGATCACAACTGAGCCACTGGTTCTTGAAATTCACTTTGGTATACAAGTGCTTTGGATTACAAGCATGTTTCCAGAATGAATTATGCTCGCAAATCAAGGTTTTACTATCTGACCCCTTAGAGAAAAAGTTTGCCCACTCCTGAGCTACAGATGTAGCATAATCTCAGCTAAAATCTAACAGACATTTTTGGCATGTAAAAACTGACAAGCTAACTCTAAAATTTGCATGGATATTCAAAAGACCTAAGTTAAAAATCTTGAAAAGTGACAATGTTGGAGGGCTGTTAGCACCTGATTTTAAAGTTAATTTGTACTGCTTAGGGCTCTGCCACCCAGTTGGCATTTTTCCTAAATGCCAACCTCTTCCTTCCTTCTTGAACCTCTTCCTTCTTGATCCTGACTTTTAAGGAAGTCACTGCTTGGGAGGAACCATTTCTTTGATGGGTTTGTATAGGGAAAGGAGATAGATTTTCATTCCATAGCTTTTATTCAGTTCTGATGAATAAACGAACTCGATGCCTTCCTTCCAAGGTTGGTACATATGAGTGCCACTCCAAGGGGAAAGACTTTCATGGAAGGATTTCTGCATCAAGCAGTCCCTGACTTGAGTGTCTCCCACTCCCTGGGATTCTTCCACCTTGGCCACTTCTGCTGTAACCACTTATGATTCCACCGTTTCTCTTATCCTTCTTGAGTTCAAGTGTGGGGAAAATCGAAATCCTCTTCTTTTTCTTGTTCCTTTTACCTCATGCATCTTCTAGTATCCTCTACCTCTTAACCTCAAAACAAGCCAGTTAACTGATGAAACTTCTTATTTTTAATTGGCAAAAGACTTCTAACATATTTTTTTAATGTTTATTTATTTTTGAGCAACAGAGAGAGAGAGTGAAAGTGGGGGAAGGACAGAGAGGGAGACACAGAATCTAAAACAGGCTCCAGGCTTCAGGCTCTGGGCTGCCAGCACAGAGCCCGATGCAGGGCTTGAACTCATGAACTGTGAAATCATGACCTGAGCCAAAGTCAGATGCTTAACTGACTGAGCCACCCAGGCACCCCTAATTGGCAAAAGACTTCTAAAGGCTATGAAAACCAAAAGCAGAATAATCAAGGAAATAATGAAATCCACAAGTGTCTAACTTATAGAGCTTGGCTTATCGATCTAATAGTACCAAAATTATGTATAAGATATTCAATGTCTGTTTGGTCCCATGCTTTGTCTCTGGATCTTTGTCATCCTTGGGTCACTTCTGACAGGTGTGAGGTGATACCTCACTGTGGTTTTGATTTGCATTTCCCTGATGATTAGTTATGGCAAGCATCTTTTCATGTGTCTGTTGTCCATCTGTGTATCTTCTGTGTCCATCTTTTCTTGTTTTTCCCTCTCTCCAAAGAAAGGAAGCAAAGCCTTTCATATACTTAGAAACTGTGGCTTAAGTTTACTTTCTCCAGGTAGATCTTGTTATCATTCTCTTAACCAGATTTGTGGTTCTTCTCTAAATTTTCACCAAGTACTGCATTTTCTTCTGCACTATGAACTACAGCTGCAAGTGATAGTCTACCAAAGGTCTGACTTACGGTGATTATAAAAAGATTATTACTGTTCTATGCTACTCTCTTAATATCGCATTTGGTGCCCAATCTAGTCACAAGACTATATCACTACTTTACTTTCTGATTCTGCAAATAGTTCATTTAAATATGTATGTGCTTACCCAGTTTACTAATTCACTTGAAAATGTCTATCATTATTACAAAGGCCACTTTGCTATTTTTTTTCCTATGTTCCAATGAACTTGTTCACTGTTGGGAATGGAATTCTTCATTCTGAGAATGAAGCAGAGGGGTCATAAAACTACATTCTGCATATTTTCCCTATTTTCTATGTGTGCATTCCTTACTGATTTAGAAATTATTCAAGTTTTCAAAAGAAGAAATGATTTTAAATAGGAATAGTTAAAACATTCTAATGCATTAGTACTTCTCTCTGGGGTGAATGTTAAAAATAGGAGTTATGTAGGTGGATACAGAAAAACTAAAAGTAGGAGGAAGAGGGAGGAAGCACTCTAATTTCTACTCAACACACAACTATTCAGGCTATTCAAGAAGTGATGGGATTTTAGGTCAGCCAAATTTGTGAAAGATAACCTGAAGGAGAAAAGGACTTGAGGATATGGTTATGGAATGTAGTCCTCTCTAACTCACCCCTGTCTTTACCTTTAGATCATTTTATACAGAAAGAAGGCTTATAATCTCTAGCAGTAAAGCTTCTTCATGAACACAGTTTAGTTATGGAAACATACTCCCATTTGTGATCTCACAAAAACAAAGTGGACTTAAAATATTAGCATTATTTCTTCATGTACTACTTCAGTATGTAGTATGAAAAATAGTTTCATTATTTTTGAGGTTTCAGGGCTTAAAGATCAAATTGGGTTAACGAACCTCCCTTATTGACGTGCAATGGAGAGATTCTTAAACTATATGATCAAGATCAGCTAAATGTTGTAAAAACCTCAATATCTCAAGGGCTTTTAAAAAGGTTTATTTCTTGCTTTCACAGTATAATGCAAGTCTCTTGGAGGTGGAGGAGCAGTGAGGGAGGGTCTCCTCCAAGAGGGCATTTGGGCTTCTCACATGTGGAGGTTATGCCATCTTCCAGGACCATGAGGCCCTTCTGGATTCTCTGCATTGGGCTGGCAGAGAAGAGAGAAGAGGGAGGGAGTGGAGGGTAGAGCCTGGTAGTGATGGCCATTGCTTCCACCCACATTCTTTTGGGCTAACTGTAAGGGAGACTGAGAAATATAATTTAGCTGTGTGCTCAGAAAGAAGAGGAAATAAGTTTGGCGATCATCCAGCTAGTGGCTGCCATATAATTTAAATTAAAGATCACACATTAGCATCAGGGAAGCTTAATGTTGCCCCCAGTTGGGGTTCCTTTGGGCTTGCAGTGAATGCTTTAAAAATTCAAATTACTTTAGGGGCACCTGAGTGGCTCAGTTTGTTAGATGTGTGACTTCAGCTCAGGTCATGATCTCACAGTCTGTGAGTTTGAGCCTAGCGTCAGACTCTGTGCTGACAGCTCAGA
Source organism: Panthera tigris (assembly GCF_018350195.1). Lineage (NCBI taxonomy): Eukaryota > Metazoa > Chordata > Mammalia > Carnivora > Felidae > Panthera > Panthera tigris. The sequence continues at coordinate 124,009,183 of NC_056660.1, forward strand.
GCCTGGAGCCTGCTTCATATTCTGTGTCTCCCTCTCTCTCTGCTCCCCCTCTCCCTCACTCTCTGTCTCTTAAAAATAAATAAAATTCAAATTACTTTAAAAATTTGAATATGAGCAGAGTTCACATTAAAAAAAAAAAAACTATTATTTTTGGGTTCTCTCCAAAACTCAGAAGATCTAACAGATCTTTTGGACCTGCTTTTCCACTTGATATTAAATGGCTGGAATGAAGTAGCAGCTATCCCCTTATCCAGAGGCCAGCTCTCCAGTTAACCCTTGAGCCTGCTTCACTCACTGTGACCTGCCTGGCCTCTGAAGGAGCTTACACTTGCATTCTCGGGTCTCAATGACTTAATCTTTTCTATATTTTATATCTTGTCACTAATATGCTAATAACAACAAGAGACTTGAATAGATTGATTTGGGTCTGCAGTTGTTAGATTATGCTTTAATCATGGTGAAAACTACTAGCCAACTCTTTCTGAAACTCCCTTTCTCAATAGAAGTAATGCTCTAATTATGAAAGAATTGAGATACATATTTTATTTTTAGCTTAATCACTAGTTTAGTCATAATTCACATTCTGAATAGGAATGATAATCTATCAGGAACACTGTTGAATGTGAAAACTTTGCTTTCCTATTTCTGCCTAGGATTAATGCTTGCTGGGCTTATAATCTCAAAATCCTTTTTATGGACTAAGAGCTCTTTACAGTAAAGCAGGCCTCAAGCAACAGAATGGTCCTTAGGTTGGTAGCAGAACAGTTTACAGAAATACAACCTAATTCATGGCTGTTGATTATTGGCTATTTGGGGGAGAGGAGTGAGGTAGGGTAGATTTGATGTAGCTATAAAAAAAAATACACCTTAAATAAAAGATAGATCCCTTTGTGTCTCTTTTAGTTTAACTTGAAATTGTTCCACAATTGACATTTGGAATATTAACCTACATTGAAGGGGAGGCTTTTGGGTGCATTTTAAACGACAGTTATAACTGCTTTGTTTCTTTGAAGAACTCTGCACAGATATCTAAGAGTTGAGTGTTAGAAGTCCGTATGCCATTCTAAAAAGAAGGAAATAGATTATCAAACTTAAAATCAAACAAATTATCTGCAAAGAAATTATCTCTTAACAACCTGGACAGGTGAAAAAATATATATAAACATACCTAAGGCCAATTAACACAAAATGAAAGCACCACATTATATTGAGAGCTTTATCTCTTTTGTTTGCCTTTTTCTTAACTGAGCAGAGATTAAAGTGTTATTTTTAAAAGTCACCTGAGGGTATTTTAATGTTCCTGGTGAATTTGCTTATGCATGTAAAGGCAGCCTTTCTATTGCTTTTCAGTTCACATGTCTGGATTTATTTAGAAGTTATATGAATTCTGTGTGAGAGAAGTTTTGTTTTGTTTTTTAATTTTTTTAAGTGTTAATTTATTTTTGAGAGAGATAGAGCACAAGTGGGGGAGGGGCACAGAATCCAAAGAAAGGTCTAGGCTCTGAGCTGTCAGCAAAGAGCCCGATGCAGGGCTCGAACCCACAAACCGTGAGATATGACCTGAGCCGAAGTCAGATGTTTAACCGACTGAGACACTCAGGTGACCCTTGGAGTAGTAATTAAAAATTTTTTTTTGTTTAATGTGTATTTATTTTTGAAAGAGAGAGAGAGAGAGAGAGAGAGGGAGACAGAGCATGAGCAGGGGAGGGACAGAGAGAGAAGGAGACACAGAATCCGAAGCAGGCTCCAGGCTCTGAGCTGTCAGCACAGAGCCTGATGCAGGGCTTGAACCCACAAATCACGAGATCATGACTTGAGCTGAAATCAGGCGCTCAACCGACAGAGCCACCCAGCTGCCCCAAGAAGTTTTCAATGAATTTGTAAAAGCACCAGTGGAAAAACTGACATTGTTTTCAATTTTTATTAATGATTTGGATAAGGGTAATAAGATACTACTGCAATTTTAGACTTAAGTCAGCCCCTGGTATCAGAGAATAAAGAAATAGCAGAATTACAAATTCTGGTGAAGACAGAAAAAAAAAAATCTCCTTTGAGAGAAAATATGAATGGAAAATTTTTAAAAAGTCACCTTGAATGACCATCAAGGGGAACTGTCACTGGACAAAAAGAGGTTATTGGATGATGTGGGCTGCAAGAGGCCCACTGAAGGCAACCAGCATGATTCCAACTCACTCAGCTATAAATCTTCACCCAATGCTAGGAAATAGTAATTATTATCCTCTTGCCCCAGATGAGGAAACTGAGGCTCAGACAGATTGATCAACTTGCCCAAAGTCCATAAGCTAAATAATTAAGGCTGTAGGCATTCAAGTTCAAGGCCCCCAGGCACCAAAGTCTGAAATGAGAACACTGAAGAGTGAATATAGAGAAACAGCATACCAAGAGAGACTCAGGTTGCACAGAAATGGACAGCAGCTTAGGTTTTAAATGTGGTTCACTGACTAGATGACTAAAAGGAGGAAGTTTCAAAAGACCTGAGGCAAAGTGGGCTGAAGGATGTAGCAATTCTCCCTCCAACTCCCAGAAACCAAGGCCAGAGCGTGGGCTTAACCAGGGCACTTTGGTACCAGAAGGATACATACTGGATAGATTCCAACAGAGCAATAAAAACAGTGAAGGGAACAGAGATTTATCTGTTGGAAAGATACACAAATCTAAGTGCCTCAAGCTTGCTTGAAAGGGGAGGAGGGTACCATGGACGGCAACTCTTTGAAGTGTGCACAGCACTGCGGAGACAGTGTTCTGCCATGGGGGTGTACCTGGGAGTTAGAAGTGATGAAATGTGGACAAGAAACCTCTGAGCTGATAGCAGTAAATGTTTTTTGGAAAAGCTTCAGGATAACTCCTTCAGGCTCTGATGTTTCACTTTCCCTGACTCACTTTTTTTTTCTGAGATTCCAGTGTCTCCTGAAGGAACCCCTGTCCTATGCAGCCCCCACTGCTGCACAAGGAATGCAGGCTGGGTTGGTCCTCAGGGATGTTGCTCTCAGGGGCACAGAGGAGGGAAGATCCAGATGGGCTGGGCAAGGTGACTCATTTGGTTTTCCTCCCATGGTCATTTCTATGAGTCATACACTTTCATCCAGTCCAAAATATGGGAAAGTAACATCAAAAAGCTTGTCTAAGATGTTGTTATCAAATATTTAATGGAAAAGAAAAATCCCCTCTCGTATGATCTGTAAAGAAATGTTTATTTAGGCTTTCCATTTGTTGCTATTTCTTTGCTTTATCAGCATCCAGGAGGTGGGGTGAGGAGAAAGGAGGATGTAATCAAGACAGAGTAAGATTAAGGCAGCTCTGCACTTCTGGTCTGAGGCAGTGACCCAAGATCCTGACCCCTGAAAAGAAAGCTCAAGCTCTTTTCCAATAAGCAAGTACTCCTCTCCTGAATAAGACAGGCATTCTAGTCAACTGAGTATTCAGCTCTGTGTTTGTAAGAGCATGGTGCCCATGTCTAGATGGCTGGAGATAGGGTAATGTGGTGGGTGGGCAATGTAGAGCAGAGACTTTGACATCAGATGGATCTGGCTTTGTCACTTATTACTAGCTATGTCTCAGGCAGGATCCTTGACAGCTCTGAGACTTAGCTTTCAGATCTATAAAATCACTATTATAAGAAAAATAATAGTAATGGTAATGCTAACAAGTCTATCATTGATTGAGCTTCTTACTCCATACCAGATATTGTTCTATGGACTTTACACATACTATCTCGTGTAATCTTCACAGCCCTAGATAACGGTATTAATATTGTCCTCATTTTCCAGGTGTGGAACCTGAAAGGACTTGCCCGATCATGCGATTAGATAGTGGCACAGGCAGCAGAATATCTCCTCTTCAGGTTGTTATGAGGTTTACTAGAAGTAAAGCAGTTAAAGTAAAGGCATTAATTTACACTAAATGTACAACATATACATGCTTTTTTAAAACTAAAAACAAGGAAGGGGAAACTCCCTTTCTAATTGTCCCAACTGTTATCTCTTTCTTTTTCTTTTTATTTTTTTATTTTTATTTTTATTTTTTTTAACTTTTTTTAACGTTTATTTATTTTTGAGACAGAGAGAGAGCATGAATGGGGGAGGGTCAGAGAGAGGGAGACACAGAATCTGAAACAGGCTCCAGGCTCTGAGCTGTCAGCCCAGAGCCCAATGCGGGGCTCGAACTCACAAACTGTGAGATCATGACCTGAGCCGAAGTCGGACGCCCAACCGACTGAGCCACCCAGGCGCCCCTATCTCTTTCTAAAATGAATGAGTCTCTCTACTGTCAAGATCCTATGTAAGGGTAACCCACAGTATTTCTTATGTTTTAATCCAAACTATCTAAATTTCATAGACATCATTTGCACAAAAGCTGTGTGCACCACTTCATACTAGGCTAGTATGTATTCCCCAGCTCTGTTCAAGAAACCACTGTGTTCTGCCAATCAGTCAAATTAAACATGCAGAAATCACTGAAAATGTACTCTCAGTAAACATGCTCACAAATCCTGGAGCATACTCCAGAACAAAATAAAATATCTTCTCTACACATACACGTGCAACTCTAATTGGTGTTCAAGACTATTTTGAAGATGATGCTGAGTAAAACTTTCTTACCCTGTATGTTGATTGGTGTATTAGTCCGTTTGGCTGCCACAAAATACCACAGGCTAGATGGCGTAAGCAACAGAAATTTATTTACTCACAGAGGCTGGAAGGTTCAAAATCAAGGTTCCAGCAGGGTTTGGCTTCTGGTGCGGGTTTTCTTCCTGGCTTGTAGATGGCCACCTTCTCACCATGTTCTCCCAGGCCTTTCCTTGGTGCATGTGAAAGAGAGGAAGAGAGCCTTATAAAGCTACCAATCTTAACAGGTTAGGACCCGATCCTCATGACCTTATTTAACCTTAATCACCTCCTAAATGTTCTAGCTCCAATTACAGTCACATTAGGAATTAGGGCTTCAACATATGAATTTTGTGGGGGACACAATTCAGTCCATGGCAGTTGGTTAGTCTAAATTGAATTTTACACAGAGGCCTACATATTTCTGAAACTCATTCATGATTCATTAAAATTTTCTATAGATTGTGATCATCGCTAGACCAGTAATTGTTGAAGGGCTGTGAATCAGGTGCTTGTGTAGTCCATGAACAGATGAGATATAAAATAGATAAGATCTCTTGGTAAAGCAGAGTGAAAAGGGTCTCAGAATATAGGGTGGTGGTGTTCTTTCTAAAAATAAGTCTTGATGGCTATTGTGCTCCTGATAACTGAAGATATTTGGGAACATAAACAAGTTGCCCAAAAGCAAAAGTTAGATCTGGAAAGGAAAGAGCCCATTCTGCAGAAGGAACATGTTTTTTCCAAATGGTTTGCATAATTTCCTATGTAGCTTTCATGTTACAGAAAACAAACACTTAGGCGTTTTGGATGACTATGTGGACAAAGTTTCCATGTCTCTAAAAATTCACTGGGGCGGGATTAGTTTAAGAAGTATTGTTAACTTTCCTTCCTTATGTCATTTAAAACTTTGGAAAATATGAATGTGCTTTTGGCCTTTTCTTGCTTGTGGACTTCTTTACTTTCTCTCTTTGACCATAGGCATGCTCAAACACTGGGGATATCTTTGTATGTGGGTCAAAATGGAGGAATGGGGAAATGGGAAGGGTTGGATTTTATTTTATTTATTTATTTATTTATTTATTTATTTATTTTTTAACGTTTATTTATTTTTGAGACAGAGAGAGACAGAGCATGAACAGGGGAGGGGCAGAGAGAGAGGGAGACACAGAATCAGAAGCAGGCTCCAGGCTCTGAGCCGTCAGCCCAGAGCCCGACGCGGGACTCGAACTCACGGACCGTGAGATCGTGACCTGAGCTGAAGTCGGATGCTCAACCGACTGAGCCACCCAGGCGCCCCAGGAAAGGTTGGATTTTAAAAAGTAGGCTTTTTCAATTGTAAAAACCCAGAAAATAGTCAAATCCTGGTGTTCAAAATGGACCTATTTTTAAGGCTATTGTCTTGAGAACAGATTTTCAAGAAAAAAAAATTTTAATCTTTCTTTAAGAAATCAAGATTTGGAGACCCTATTGGTTCTTCCCACAGGGAAGCAAAGAATCACTCTTTCAGGACAATAAGGCCAAGATTTGCTGTTTTATGGTGGAAAGGTTATAGGATGCAGTGACCACATGTTAGAATCTTGCTTCTCATAGGGTATGGTGGCCAAAGAAGAGCCGGTTAAAAAGACCTTCATGGCCTAGGAGTTATTTGAATAGGTAGAGGGAACACTGATGGCAAAGAAGGCTGGCTCCCACTTTCATACGATCCCAGGAAGAAACTAAATTTCCAGCTGCAGACTAAACCAGTGTGCAGGATAGAGTGTTCAGGCAGTGGGGGCCCTAAGGTTTTGTGCCTCTATTTCTGTGTGAAAAGCCTGTGAGTCTCCTGGGGCCCTCTGTGGTGTTGTGCAATAGAGCCCCACATCAGGTTCTGTGCTGTCAGAGATTCTCTCTCTTGGGATTCTCTCTCTTCCTTTTTCTCTGCCCCTTTGTCACTTGTGTCTTCTCTCTGTCTCTCTCTGTCTCTCTGTCTCTCTGTCTCTCTCTCTCAAAATAAATAAATAGAGAGGGAGGGAGGCAAACCACAAGAGACTCTTAAATACAGAAAACAAACTGAGGGTGGATGGGGGAGGTGGAGAGGGGAAAATGGGTGATGGTCATTGAGGAGGGCACTTGTTGGAATGAGCACTGGGTGTTGTATGTAAGCCAATTTGATACTAAATTATATTCATAAAAAAGGAAAAATAAATAAATAAATAAACTTAAAAAAAATAAATTCGTATTGAACAAATGAAGGCACCTGACTGCCTTGAAGGGTTGGCCCCAGAATTAATTTGATTCAGAAAAAAAGTACAGGTCAAAAGAATGCTTATTGTTTTGCCACTTTCTCGTAGTGGAAAGTCCCAGCCAGTTACCAATTAATAATGAGTATCAACACAATTTATCTGGTGCTTAACAGAGGGTGACTTCTGAAGATAACTCCACAGACAGAGCCTATTGTGAAACAGGGTGAATTCTGCCACAGTGTATTCCTTCTCTGGTCTCAGACTAATCACTTAACTCCTGAAATGCCACACATGGAAAATGTGTTCTGTCATCAGCCTTGTATGAATTAACAAGACTATGTTCCATGTTCCAGAAGCACAGCAGGATGATGCAGATGTCACTGGGCTCCTGGCTTTGTGAGTTTACGTGCTGAAGGATATCTGGGTGAAAATCAATGATATAAACACAAAGGAACTATTATTAGGATCATCATATTGGCATTCTCATATTGAATCAGGTCAGGGGAGGATGAGACAAGGGCAGGACTTGGGCAAGTGACAAGACATAGTAGCAGTGGGAGCAACAGTGCTGGGTAAACAGTTGTAAATCCTCAAGGCTAGACCTTGTTAACATTTTACAGAATTCTTTGTCTCTTTTAAGCAAGCTACAAAGCAAGAAAGAATTCACACAACCTCTTTGGAGGTCAGTGGGATTTCTCTGTTTCTGTGGGAGATCACTAATCACAACTAATTTGTACCTTGAGGTTCACCAAGTTGGATTTAGAAATCAGGCACATTTTGCTTAGCAGCTTGGAGGAGACAGCTGTAGGTAGAGGTGGAACACACATAAAAATGACTGGTTCTCCTACTAATTGAAAGGAAACTCCACAGTTGGGTTAAGAGAAGCTACCTAACACTCTTTCTGGTGCCCTTTTGGTGACTTACTTTTGTTCTTCCTGCCCTATTTGGCATCTTGGCACACTAAGTTTCTGAGGCTCTGAAGAGCAGCATGTTTTGGGTCATTTCTCCACGGGTGTAAACTGAGGAAGGAAGGAAGTTTACTCTCAAAGCACATGAAGCAAGGTTATGATTTGGGGACAGAATAAGAAGTATTAATATTTTGTTGAACATAAATGGCCAAGGAGCTGATTTCGGTAAGAAGCTTCAGGCAGAAATTTCAAACTGTAATGGCTGTCAAGTATTAAGGGGCAAGATGCCACTAATTCCCAGGGGATTAAAAGTACTGCTAATTTTTCTCAGGGACGTTTCAACTTTGAAAAGGGTATCAATTTAAAAACACAAATTAAATGCTATCTTTGAGATGAAATGAAGCCATAAGGAATTAAACAATTGGCCACTAAGTGGGATTTTTCTCAAATAATCCTTGAACTGCGTGTTCTAGAAAGGACTATGTGTACAGCATAGTGAGAGAGGGATAAGGAGGATAGCAGCTGAGGAGGAGGACATGTCTGAGGAATGTGACCTTAGGATACTCAGGGAAATTTCTACAAAGGAAAAATCTGACAGAGAAACTGAAGAAGTGAACTCAATCTCGACGTGTCTGGGCCAAAACACATCTTATGACTTTCATGATAAAACAAAAACAAAAACAAAAAAACCAAAAAACTATGTATTTTGAATATTAAGATAATGAAGATCAAAGCCAGAAATTTTGGATGAAAAGAGGATTACTGTCATGTTTGAAGCTTTAGAAAAAAAGAATGGAATAATCTTTGGATCAAAGTGGCTAAAAAGTGGATATTTGGGTGCCTCAAAAAAAAATCTTGCAAACATTTACATAGAAAATTCATCATAATAATGTAGAAAAACACATGAATGCATGCTGCATGGAGTGAAGCTTACAGTAGGAGTCTGTCATTAGTGAAATAGCCACGTGTAAGTAGGATTATTTATCCATTGTTTATAAATCCATAAGATTAATTGGTGAAAAATATACTACCATAAATAATAAAACTCTTTTCCATCCACTTACTTAAAGAACTACTTTACTATATATTATTTAATTACATTCACATCAATCCTGAGAAACTATTTAGAGCAGGTTTTAGCAGGTTTTATAGTTGGGAAGGCAGAGCACAGGGAGGTTTCGTAGCTTCATAAGGTCAAACATAGTTGCGAGCATTTCCCTGAAGTTGGCCTTTGGATACCTTAACTGGGACTCTCCACCAGACCATGAGTTGCCCCGTAACCAACTCCTCTGAAGTACTCAAACCTACCAATGAATAAATACCAAAACAAAACTTGAAAGGGCCTCAAATACCAAGGTCACCAAGAAATACTAATCACAGCCATGCTCCAGGCCAGCTTCAGGACATTCATATGAATTTCTATGAATGGAGAGGAATTTTTTTTATGTCTGAGACATAAAAAGGTAATACATTTACCCACTGTCTGCTAGAATGCCTGGTTGATAATTCCTTTGGCTTCAGAAAGCAGGTCCTTGATAATGTAGGTTGAAGGCTTTGGAGAACTGTGGGTAAGATGTCCCAGCATGACAGACCACTGAGACCAAGCAACTGAGTGAGACTCTAGAGAGCTCACGGGCTCCTGAGGTGGTGCCTAGAGTTTGGTGGAGAGAAGCACCTCAAAATGAGGATGGGCACAGAAAGAGGCAGTTGGAGAAATCCTGAAAAGTATTTTTGTTTGTCTGTTTTGACCTTTTCCAGCCTTTGGGAATCATGGAAATATAACAGCACAGGTCTTGAGGACAATCTACACTGGGATGTGGAATATCTGTGTGATTTTAGACAAGTCATCCTTATCTATCAAATGAAGAGGTTAGACTCAGTGAGGTTTTTTCTACTCTATTATGTTATGATTTCATGAAGCAAGTCTTAATTTAGCACTTAGAAAGATCCTTGGCTCACACAAAGTTACTCCATCCAGAAGGAAACTGCCTTTACAATCTGTTTCAGGACTTGTATAGGGACTTAGCACAACAGTTAGTGATTGCCTTTGTCGGTTGCCAACTGTCTGGAGAGTCCCAGAGTACATGTGGGCATTGTCCTAAGCTGGACAAGTCAGGAAAGAGCTGCAGAGGCAAAGGACGGACACTGCAGGAGAAACCAGGAGTGACTCAGAAATGAGACCATTCTCTGCATCCAACTCTCAGTCCCCAAACTGGGCTCCTATTGTGGAAATTAGACCTTTGAGCAGTGTTCCATGTATTTATTCTACTTGTATCAAAGAGGCTTTCATCTTCCTAGAGCAAATTATTAACACATTCCACCAAAGATGTGAGGGTGGAGGCCTGGCCTTGGGGAAAAAAAAAAAAATCACATCATAATAAAAAGCTGCCCGAAACATGAACTTAAGAAAAACGAACACAAAAGCCCCCACTTTTAATGACAGTGGTTGGCCAGATGCCAAAGTCCTTGTGCCCAGAGGAGCATGGCTGGCTGATTTCTTGTCCGTGGGCTGACCCTTCTGTGCCCAGGAATTTTCCATGCGATGGCCAGTGGTGTGGGAGGTGGGGCCTTTGCAGGTTCAGCAGGTTGAGGCACTCACAGACAGTTGTCTTTGACTTTAGCTAGAGACCAAATTTTGTTGGCTGAGTGAACAGTGACTCTCAGTTCCAGGCAGTAAATCTTTGCTTCTTGAGATTATTTCGTTGGGGAGTGGGGAGAGAATAATAGAGACAAACAAAAAACACACTTCAGAAAGACCAACTACTCTCAGGTACATCCAAGATGGGAAACATTTACAATGAGAAGTTTCATGAATGATTACTCCCCAAGGCAAGAGGCTATAAGGAATAGTTTCTAGACAGAGATTATGCCATTTTCTACAGCTAGTTCCTTGATTTACAGGAGTCATTTGGTGTTCAGGCACTTCCTTTGAGATATAGCTCCACTATATGTGGAAAAGGGCCTAGTGTGAAAGAGTATACAGAGAATTATTTATTGCTGTTGAAAACCAGGACCCAGGGTCTGATTTTGTTTTTGTTTGCCTCTTTAAAAATGTTTCCTAGTAACACCAAGATATATTATCACAAATCCCATGTTCAGCAACTGTGACAACCAAGATTCATGAACAGTCACAAACATGTTGTCTGACATTAGCATCAGTTTCTCCTTTTGGGGATAGAGGAAGAGCAGAGAAATTGAGAAACTGAGAAAACAAGAGGGAATTGAAATACTTCATCCAGTTGAACAGCCAGTGCAACCTTGAGTAAAAGCAGTCTAGGATTTGGGATCTTGGCTTTGCCATCTGAAATCGAGCATTTGCGTGTGAAGAATAATTGCTGACTCTAGTGAAGATGGATAAATATCCTTTGTAGTGATCAAAATCACTCTTCTAACAAGAAGGGCTCTCAAAAATCCCACAATTTCACCTATAACACACATGGATTTTTAAACTTTGGCTAATCAGAATAAGTATCATTTGCTCAGCACTTGACTGCTTTAGAATGCTTCTTACAACAATATCTGTGCCAGTGTTATAATTTTTTGCAATTAGTGTATTCAGAAACTTGGGCTCAGCATGTATATAATTTGCCGAAGTTTCCTCCTCCATCATCATTACTCTACTCCTGAGGTTCTCAACAAGGGACCAGTCTCTACCACCTTCCCTACCCTGGGAATGGGGAATAGCTTTTGGTGATATCTGGAGACATCCTTGTTTGTTGACAAAGGGGGAAAGAGCCATTGGCATCTAGTGGGTGGAGGCCAGGGGTGTTGCTCAATACCCTAGAACATACAAGATAGCTCCCAACCCCCAATATTACAAAGAATTATCCATCCCAAAAGTTAATAACACCAAAGTTGAGAAAACCTGCTCTACATAGTCTCATTTTAAAGTTCCTTTTTGACTTCAGTGACCATTTCTATACTGACAACTGTCAAATCCATTATTTTTATTATTTCCCAAATTCCATACTCTTTTTACTAATTTCCTAACAGAGGCCTCTGCCTGGTTGTTATGTGGGAAGCTTAAACATAATATGACAAAAATAGATCTTCTTCACCTCCTATATTCTGATATTTAAAAAAAAGGTTTTTTTTAAATGTTTTTATTTACTTTTAAGAGAGAGAGAGAGCTAACAGGGGAGGGGCAGAGAGAGGGGGAGAGGATCCCAAGCAGACTCCACAGTATCAACGCAGAGCCCAATGCGGGGACTAAACCCATGAACTGTGAAATCATGGCCTGAGCCATATCTGAGTCAGATGCTTAACCGACTGAGCCACCAGGCACCCCAATTCTGTTCTTGATCACAAACCCTACCATCTAGGGTTTCTCAAGTTAAAAGCATGATTGCCATTCTTGACCTCTTTCTTCCTCTTCTATTCCCCACTCACCCCAATCCAATCATTTGACAGGTCTTTCAAATACATCTGAGAAACATCTCTTGCAACTGGCCTTTCCTTTCCTTCACACTGACATCATTTTAGCATTAGTCCTCGTCATCTCAGGATAAATTGTTGCCTTAATTTGGCAAATCATGCCAGGCAGTATCCTCAGAACCCATGAGTTATTATTATCCTCCTTATTTTACAGATGACGAAAACATGGTGCAGAGAGTAAGTGGCTACTCAATGAAGAGGCAGGGGTTGACCTCAGGCCAGACTCTGTGCTGTCAACCACTACACTCTGCTACTTCCCAATTCATTATCTTAGACTTGACTTCTATCCTTTCCTACATGAATCAAATGTTCCAATTACTCTGAACATCTCCCGACTCTTGGATCTTTCTAGAGCTTTTCACATTTTTGTGTCATTGAAAATGATGCTTCCCTCATCTGGAACACCCTTTCTTCCCTCGTTCTGGCTAGCTCCTAGCCATGATCCAAGGGCCAGTTCAGATAAAAGCTCTTCAAGGCCAGGTATCATATCTTATCCATATTTTCAGTCTCTAGCCCTGTATCTGTTTCATAACAGGTACCCAAATTTTTACAGAATAAAAGAAAATTACTTTCTCTTTCTACTACTTCCAATGTGAAGTTACTTTGCAAATATTTTCCAGTGAAAACGGCTCCATCAATGTCCCATTTCTTCCTCAAGGCAACTAATTAGAAGTTAATGCTTGTATATAAGTATATACAAAGGTGAGCTTCTTTAAAATATATTGATTATATGAGTTGAATATATATATCCAATAATATTATATATATTCAATATACATTGAATATACTATAGTATTGACTATATATTCAAATCATATATATTCAATATATAGTATTGAATATATATATAGTATTGAATATATATTCAATATAGTATTCAATATATAGTATTGAATATATATATATAATTCAATATATAGTACTGACTATATATTAAATTCAAAGAGGTGGTGTCAAATGTTCTGAAGAGAACTAAACACTTTTAAGGTTTGTTTATGATCCAAAATTTCTGCTTCAAGTTGAAAATAAGTCTCTTATCTTTGGCCTAATAGAACTAAAAAAAAAATTGCTTTAAGAGTGATTTGTTTCAAATAATTCATCTCAGAGTGAAGAAGAAATTCAAAAGATGTTTACATTGGAAAGTCTACCCCACGTTCACATTATTTTAACAACTTTCCTCTCCCTCTCCCCTGTCCCCTGACACCATGAGTCGTTGAAGTAAAGACGCAATATGGTGCAAGGATTTAAGGTCATTCTAATTTCTATTTCTCTCATGACTAGCATAAGGCAAATGAGAAGACAAATATTTCCTGCAAGCATCTTCTTTGTCATCAGCAAAAGAGGGGAATAAATATATAGTGTAGAAAAAAAATCCTTTGGCAAGACCATAAAGTCTTTATGTTCAGAAACAAAACCTGATTATCCCCTGGTCCATTAATTCTCCCAAACCATTAGCAATTGGAAGACAAGGACAAAAAAATGAAGATAAACAAAAAAATGTTCAGAGGCTGTGAGAGTTAAAATGATTACTGAGATATGACCCCTGTTCCTCAGATGGGGAAAAGTATAATAAAAGGTCATTCTTCCCTTTAGCTTCTGGTAATATAAGAATCAAATCCTGCATTTTCTTTGTTAAAATGACATTTTCTATCTTTTTTTCCTCACCGAATAGGATTAACTATTCAGCATGAACACATTTTTAATGGGATAGTTCCAGTATCCTGTCCCCAGAGGATCTTAGCTTTGTCTCTGAAAACCCATAAAGTCAATGTGGAATTATATTCATTAGCACTCCTTTTGAGGGGTCCTGAGGTATGATCCCGAGGCGTTAATCCCGTGTATAGCAGTTACGTGTGCAAAAATTGCAAACTTAATCTGTATTTACTCAGGAAAGTGAAAAGACCTATTCCTTTTGTTATTCACATACCCAATCAGTCCCAAGGCAGTGTCAGCTCCATATGATGGTGGGTTTTCTTTAGGTCATTTCTTTTATGACTTTGTGGGAAATCAGGAAGTAAGTGTTCTTCTTTTGGGCATAATTCCTCCACCCTGAAGAACAGTTTAAAATGGCTGCTGAGGCTGCTCTTGGCTTTCTAAAACCAGGACTTTCATACTAGCATGTTTTTTCATGGCTATTCCCCTTGCCTAGAATTCTCCCTCACACCTTTCTACTTCTCACTTCATCTAGTTCATTACTGCTTCAATCTCACCTTAAAATCACTGCACTTCGAGGGCGCCTGCATGGCTTAGTCGGTTGAGTGTCTGACTTCGGCTCAGGTCATGATCTCATGTTTTGGGAGTTCAAGCCCTACATTGGGGCTGTCAGTGCAGCGCCTGCTTCAGATCCTCTGTTTCCATCCCTCGACCCCTCCCCCACTTGTGGTGCCCTCCCCCCTCCAAAATAAAAATAAATATTAAAAAAAAATCACTGCTCTTTGCTGGCCTAACAAATAAACTAGGCTATAGTTTTTATTTAGACCATCCATTCTTAACCTTAGCTATGCATTAGAACTACCTGGGGGTGCTTCTAAAAACTATTTATTACCAGGCCTACCATGGATTAATTAAATCTTACTATCTAGGATGGGTATAGATAGCAGTACTTTAAAAAAAATAGCCCTAGGTGGTAATGAGCATAACTTTCTTCATATCTCCATAGGAGTTCTGAGCTACTTGCAAATATTGGTTCACTGTCTCTCTTTGTCATTATATCATATAATGAAGTGGGGAATTTTGTTTACCAAGAAATCTCAATGTGAGAGAAAGAAGAATTCATTTTCCAGGTGTGTGGTCCCTTCCCCAGGAGCAAGAGAGGGAAGGTGGTGGATGGGGGTGATTCATGGATCTTCTGGGTCCACTTCTCTAATCAAAAGTAAAGATCATTTTTAAGTTTATTTTTGGTTGCTAATTGTGTTTGTTTGACAGTTACTCCATGAAGAGACCATGTCACATGGATACTGAGTGAATAAATGAATGGGTAAGTGACTGAGGGAGTAACTGAGAAATACTTTTTACATCTGATTCACCTCAAATTTCCACTTATAGGCTTTCATTATGAAGACTCTTTTAACAGACCACTTTTTTTTTCATTCCTCATGGGCATTGGCACATAAATCCCCCTTGGAAGTTTAAAAGATGTTTTAGATTTGATGTCCAAAACTAAGGAGGATTGGAAGCTCAGTTTTGGAAGGATTTATTTGGGTATTTGTCATGGACTTTCAAAATACCGAATCCAAAATCTCAATTTTGTCTTCTCAAACAGGCAAGTTCTAACATGAGCTAAGAATGCCAATGATATGCTCAAGACACAGAAAAGAGACTGGAGTGGATTTGCCACTAGAGAAATGCAGTGTTATGTAATATGAGGTACACTTCCAGTCTAAGAACTAGCCCTGCAGACTGCCACTGGAATGTGGTCCCTCCTCATGCCACTTCCAAGAAATATCAGGTTTAAGAAATAAGTAGCAAATGTAAGCTAAGAAGGGAAGGAAACTGAGTAATGAGGGAAGGAAAGCATATACCATTCAATACCTCTGTATTTCCAGGCAAGAAAGAACTTGCCATTCTTCATTTCATTAATCTAGTTAGATAGTTCTCAGGGACTTCCAAATGTCAAACTATGTTCTAAGCATTAGAGATACAGCAACAACAACAAGAAAAAAACACCAACCAGGGCGCCTGGGTGGCTCAGTCGGTTAAGCATCCGGAGTTTGGCTCAGGTCATGATCTCATGGTTCATGAGTTCAAGCCCCACATCTGGCTCTGTGCTGACAGCTCAGAGCCTAGAGCCTGCTTTCGATTCTATGTTTCCCTCTCTCTCTCTCTGCCCTTCCACTGCTCATGCTCTCTCGCTCTCTCTCTCTCTCCCTCTCTGTCTCTCTCAAATAAACATTAAAAAAACAAAAACAAAAAAACAACCAACCAACCAACCAACCAACCAAAAATCCCTCTTCTCATTGATGAAACATTCTAACCGAGGTAGGTAGAAAACAAACACAACACACGGTGTGATGAAAGTACTATGGAGGAGGTACAGTAGGGAAAAGGGATAGGAAATATAGGGGGCATTGCCATTTTCTGTAGGGTTGCCAAGCACAGGCCCAAGTGGAGAAGGTGACAGCTGAGTAAATTCCCAAGAGAGTTGAGGGAGTGAGTTATGTGGACATTTGGCATGAAGTGTAGAGGCAGAGAAAACAGCAAGTGCAAAGCCCTGAGGCAGGAATCTTAAAAGCTCTGGAAGGTGTTTGGCCTCTACTCTGAGTGAAATAGGGGGCTTCAGTGGGTTTTAAGTGGAGGAGGGATACGATCTCACACCTTTTGGGATCACTCTGGCTGCAAAGTTGAGAGTTGACCGAAGGGAGCAGGAATAGAAAGACCAATGGTGAGGCTGGTGCAATATCGCAGGTGAGGGATGATAGTGACTTGAGGTAAAGCTGAGAGCATCAGCAGCTAGATTAGACAAGGGGTGTGTGATGGAGAGAGAGAAGAATAAAGGATGGCCTCAAGGTCTCTTTTCTGAGCAGCTGAGGTGAGGAAAGCTCTGGTAGGAGGAGGCAATAGCTGGCACTAGATCCCAAGCCAAGCACTTTCTGAATGTAAAGGAACACAGGATGTACAAAGAACTTAACATCCAACTTAGGCGAACCTCTTCACTGAGGAAACTGAGGCTGTAAAAAGGTGGAGGTATGTGGGAGGCAGGACAGGCACTAAAATAAAATGTCTTATGAGTTTTGCTCAGAACCAACTGGTCCAGAATAGAGACAACCTGCCCCCTTAGGTGAATATAGGAATAGCAGATGGTACTGTGGTAGGACTACAGAAGCCTTTCAGGCAAACCACTTTAGGGAAAGAAAAGACCCCATATTTTGGAGGGCCCTGAGTAAGTCTTCCCCAAGTGAAGCTGTCAGCCATGTCCTGTGCTGTAGTTCCCCTCCTCAAGGCAGAGAGTAAGAATGAGTACATGATGGTAAGATTCTGGGGTGGGAAGGCTGGAGACCTTTTAGGTGAAACAATGGATTGGGTGGAATCCCTCCCAAAGTCAGAGCTGCTTGTTGTTACTGTTCCTGCTGCAGATGTTCTAGACAATGGTACTAAAGGGCTGAGTGTGGGCGTGTTCTTTCTTGACACTGACTCTGATAATGGCCCTCCTTTTAAATGTTATGGACTTCATCATCAATCCTTGCGCATTAGCATTCTTGAATCTTCTATTTTGGGTGACCTCCAGCCAACAATAAGCCCTCCCACTTCTGCACAGTTGCTTCTTGGTTTGGGTTGGAATCCAACATAGCAGAGTCAGGGAAGAAGATTTGTTTCATGGGGCTTACTTTCTGTCCTTGAAGCTCCCTTCAGTCCTCTCCTGTGGTCTTGCCTCTCTGCCCCTCCATCTTCCTGGTCAGGCATACTGCTTTGTCCTGGGTTCTCTGCTGCCACAGAACAGACAGTAAGGACACTGAGGCCTCATGGAGGAGGGACAGTCAAGGCTTTGTTAAGAGAGTGTCTCCATGTGTCCAGGTCTCTTTTTCTCAGCATTCCATTTTGCAGCCAAAAGACTTTCAAGGTCCAAAGCCATCAAGAGGCTTCTCTAGGAAGCCAAAGCAAGGCAGTGCAATGCCAGAATTGGCCCACATAAATTTGGCATTCTCAGGATGTTCTTTAGTAACATAACAGTATTTGAGCTGGATTTGCTATAGCTCTTTCCACAGTATCTGTGTCTTCAAGGGTCTCAAATGAAGACATCCCAGCAACAAAGAATAAATGCTGATAGTGGGCTTCAGAGCCATATATTACCATCTTCTTTTTGGACCTATTGTGGCAGGTTTCAAGGGAAACCCAAAGTGACTAAAAGTGAAGGGCTAGGTTTTTAATGAAAAACAAAAGTAACTAAGATAAATAATGTCAAACATCATTAACAAATGACAAAAGTCTATTTAGGAATGTTCTTTAAGTTCATGAATGGAATTACCCAGAGTTTAGGAACAAAGTAAAAAGAAAATGGCTTGTATTAGTAAAATGATAAAATGTGAAAGGGCATGTTCAATATTTACAGAAGTTTCTGTGAAAGACTGCTGGATTTCCATCTTTGGTGATATACTGATATATGTTGATTTAATGCAATCTCAGAAGAGGTAACAATCTTGGAAAAGAAGAACAAGTTTGGAGGACTCACATTTCCCAATTTTATTTTATTTTTTTATGTTTTCATTTATTTCTGAGAGAGAGTGAGAATGAGAGAGAGAGAGAGAGAGAGAGAGAGAGAGCACACACTGGTGCTGGTGCGCAAACACAATTTTTTCTTCATTTTTCTTATTATAGACACAACATAAAATTTACCATCTTAACCATTTTTAAGTGCAAAGTTTAGCAGTGTTAAGTATATTCACATGTTGTGAAACGTATCTCCAGAACCTCATCTTGTAAATCTCAAACTCTATATCCTTTAGATAACTCCCCTTCCCCCCTCTCCAACCCCTGGTAACCACCATTCCACTTTCTGTTTCTATGAATTTGACTATTTTAGATACCTCATATAAGCGAAATCAAGGAGTATTTGTCTTTTTCTGACTGGCTTATCTCACTAAGCATGATGTCCTCAAGTTTCTTTCATGTTGTAGCATGTGACAGGACTCTCTTCCCTTTTAAGTTTGAGTCATATTCCATTGGATGTGTAGACCACACTTTGGTAATCTGTTCATCTGCCCATGGACATTTGGGTTGCTTCTGCTTTTGGCTACTGTGATTAGTGCTGCTATGAACGTGGGTGTGAAAATATCTTTCAATATGTTTTAGCTTTTTAAGAAACTGCCAAAGTGTTTCCTAGAATGGTTGTACCAAATTACATTCTAACCAACAGTGTATGAAAGTTTCAGTTCTCCCACCTTCTCATCAACATTTGGTATGGTCAGTGTTATTAATTTTAGCTATTCTTATAGGTATGCAGTGGTATCTCACTGTGGTTTTAATTTGCACTTTCCTAATGACTGATGATGTTGAATATTTTCCCATGTGCTTATTTCTATCTTTGTATCTTCTTTGGAAAGGTTGAGAACCTTAAGATAAAACAATGGATTGGGTGGAAACTCTCCCCAAACCAGAGCTATTTGTTGCTACTCCTGCTGCAGCTGTTCTAGACAATGGTACTAAAGGGCTGCGTGTGGGCGTATTCCTTCTTGACACTGATTGTGATAATGGTCTTCTCTTTTAGTGTTCTGGACTTCATCATCTATTCACATCTTTTGTGCATTTTGTTTATTTTCTTATTATTGAGTGTGAGAGTTCTTTACATGTTTTTGATCCAAATCCTTTATAAGAAACATATTTTAAATATTTTCTCCCAGTTTGTGTCTAATCTGATCATTCTGTTAATGATAACCATAAAAAGTACAAGTTTTAATTTTTGTGAAGTTTAAGTTAGCAGTGTTTGCTTTTATTGATCAGATCTTTGGTATCATATCCAAGAAATCTTTGCATACCCCAAGATCATAAACCTTTTTTCCTGTGTTTTCTTCTAGAAGTTTTGTACTCTTGTAGGTTTAAGCTTTAAGTCCATGATCCGTTTGAGTTAACTTTTGTATCATGTGCAAAATGTGGATCAAGATTCTTATTTTTGCATCTGGATATCCAATTATTCCAGCACTTTTTTTGTTGAAAAAAACTTACACTTTCTTCAGTGAACTGTCTTTGTATCTTTGTTGAAAATTGGGTACCCATACATAAGTGCGTCTATTTCTAGAATCTATTCTCTTCTATTGCTCTATCTTTAAACCATTACCAAAATATCTTCATACCATAGCGTTCTAAATTTTGAAATTGGGTAGCATTAATGCTCCAACTTTGTTCTTCTTTTTCAAAGTTGCTTTTGTTATCCCAGGTCTTTTGCACTTTCGTATGAATTTTAGAATTAACTCATTAATTTTGACAAAGAAGTCCACTGGGATTTTGATTAGGATTGCTTTGAATCCACAGATCATTTTACAGAGAATTCACATCTTTACAATACTGAATCATCCGATTCATGAACATGATATATTTCTCAATATATTTCAGTCTTCTTTAATTTCTCTCAGTTTTTATTTTTATTTAGTTTTTATTGCTCAGCTCTTGCACATATTTTGTCAGACTTATCCCTATTTTTTTATATTTTTGGAACGGCATTTTTTAAAATTTCAATTTCCAATTATTCATTGTTTAGCTTGTCTGGTTTTTAGCTTTTACATTTATCTTATTAGATTCTCCTGTCTCTGTTCTCATTGCTGAATGGGTAGGCAGCTTAAAGGTACTTGCTTATTTTGAGAGATTTGTTGGCCAAATCTTACTCACACAGGTCTGGGAAAGGAAACATTCCCCCTAAGATACTTCTCATTACCTTCGTATAGGCAGAATCCTTACCCTGCATCTTTGGATAAGAACACTTCTCTGCAGTTCTTTTCTGGAGCTTCCTGATTTTCTGTTGCAGCAAACAAAACCCACAGAGACCAAGGTCCTGGCACAAATGCTACCAGTTTTCTAATCACTTGGCATTGGTCACTGAAGGTCACAGAGCTTCCTGGCAGGAAGTAGGGCACAGACGGCAGGTGGCCCTGCCAGAGCAGCTGAAAAAAAGCTCTATTCATGGCAGATTGTATATCACCAACTCGCTGTGACAGCACCACATACCTGCCAGCCCCAGAGCAGGCTGATTAGGGTAATTTAGGTTTTGTCTTCAAGCATAATTATTAGAGCTGTCAACAGCCTCTGTGATGCTAAAATGAAGAATCACATCCAGAGAAGGATGGAGAAGACCCAATGGGTGCTCAAACAGGCATAGAAGGCTAAGAGGCAATAGATTCATTTCAACCCCAAGACAATATGATTTGGGAATAAGAAAATGCAACCATGTTCAATAGAGTTCATGGTGCTCTGAAGATATATAAGAATGAGAACTCAGAGGTGATCTTAGGAGTCCTATATGTAAGTCTCAAGGAAAGGATCTACTTTATAAAAGCATCTGAACCACAGACTATTTAAGAACAGAACACACTGAGACTTAATCACTAATGTGCTTGGCACAGAACTGCCCACAGAAGCCCCACAGGCTTAGTAAAGTTTCACAGAGAGCTTTATTGGCCTTGTAAAAACCTCAGACCTAGGACTAGAATCCTTATTTTAAGTAGAACTGGAGGTATTAACTCACTGTGATTTCAGAAGCAACAGAAATGTGTCTCATGATCCTAGCACACTATGCTCATCAATGTCTGACATTTCATGAATTCCTTTGCTTTCTTTTCAACTACTGAGATGATGACAACTTTGGTGGGAGAGTAAGTCATTAGGCTTTATCAGTCATTTACACCCCAGTGTGAATGCATTTATCAGAAAACATTTTTTTTCTCGTCCTTGGAGAGTACAGTACAAAAGAAATAAAAAAAAAAAAACTGGAAGTGAGTGAAGAAAAGTGAAAGGGGGCAAAGGCATGAGAGAGATTGACTGACTGATTGATACTCTTTCAAATTTCAAATGGGGCCAGCTTGGTAAGACTCACACAGAAGTATCAAAGGATACTGTCCAGAAAGTGAAAAGACAACGCAAAGAAAAGGATAAAAGGTCTGCAAATCATATATCTGATAAGGGTCTAGTATCTGGAGTATATAAAGAGCTCTTACAACTCAACAACAGAAGAACAAAAACTCCATTTAAAAATGGAAAAAGGACTTGAATAGACATTTCTCTAAAGAAGATAAACACATGGTAAATAAGCACATGAAAAAAAATTAACATTGTTAATCACTAAAGAAATGCAAGTCAAAAGCAGAAAAAATACCACTTTACATCCACTAGGATGGCTATAGTGAGAAAATTGGACATTAACAAAGTGCTGGCAAGGATGTAGAGAAAATGCAACCCTCATACATTGCTTATAGGAATGTAAACCAGTGCAGCTGCTGTTGAAAACAGTTTGGAGGTTCCTCAGAGAGTTAAACATAGAATTACCATATGACACAACAATTCTACTTCTAGGTATATATACAAAAGAAATGAAAACAGATGTACAAAGAGAAACTTGTACATGAATGTTCACAGCAGCACCAGTCACAGTACTCAAAAGGTCTAAACAGCCCAAATGTCCATCAATTAAGGAATGGATAAATAAAATGTGGGATATCCATACAATGTAATATTATTCAGCTATGAAAAGGAATGAAGAGCCACTAAATGTTACAACATAAATTCACCTTGAAAACATTATGGGAAGTGAAAGAATCCAGACAAAAGGCCACACATTTTATACTCCATTTATATGAAATATATAGAATAGGCAAGTCTGTAGAGACAGAAAGCAGACTGCCGGGGGCTGGGGGAAGGTGAAACGGAGAGTTACAGCTTAAGAGCCTTGGAGTTTCCTTATGGAGTGATGAAAATATTCTGGAACTAGATAGTGGGGATGGTTGTACAATATTATGAATGTACTAAAAGCCACTGCATCACACACTTACAGATGGTTAAAATTCAGATGGTGAATTTTATGTATATAAATTTTACCTAAAAAAAAAAAGCCATATAGAAACTCCATGAACTTTTGGCTAATTCTACGCAAACCTCATCTTTTCAAGTGTCCATTCACAGCAAGACAATCCTGTATTATGAGTGATATCTAGAGAACACACCACCAGCCAGGCTTCTGAGAAGCCTCATTAGCAGAGCTTCAAAAGTGTAACTCTTTTTATCCTTCCTGATGTACTGACTGTCAAGCTGCAACACAGGAATTAGAACCAGATAGAAGGAAGATGGGCAGGGAAAACAGATGTGCAACACAAGAAATGTAAAAGTGCTGAAGTGGAATCAAAACCTGAGCCATCAGAATTTGTCATAGTTGAGGGAAGTGCCAGGAACCAGACCTCAATACAGGATAAGCAGAGAGGGCCTTTTTGACCACCTCTGAAACAAATGCTTTCTTTTCCGTTATCTCCTCCTCCAAGTCCTCAGGTGTTAATGCATACACACAACTACTTACACACACACACACACACACACACACACACATGATTTAACACTTTATTACTGTTCTTAAGGCTACTTTTTTTTTTTAATTTTAACGTTTATTTATTTTTGAGACAGAGAGAGACAGAGCATGAACAGGGGAGGGTCAGAGAGAGGGAGACACAGAATCCGAAACAGATTACTGTTCTTACGGCTACTTTTTTTTTTTTAATTTTAACGTTTATTTATTTTTGAGACAGAGAGAGACAGAGCATGAACAGGGGAGGGTCAGAGAGAGGGAGACACAGAATCTGAAACAGATTACTGTTCTTACAGCTACTTTTTTTTTTTTTAATTTTAACGTTTATTTATTTTTGAGACAGAGAGAGACAGAGCATGAACAGGGGAGGGTCAGAGAGAGGGAGACACAGAATCTGAAACAGGCTGAGTGGTCAGCACAGAGCCCGATGCGGGGCTCGAACTCATGGACCGTGAGATCATGACCTAAGCTGAAGTCGGATGCTTAACCGACCGAGCCACCCAGGCGCCCCTTAAGGCTACTTTTAAGTACAAAAAAATGACCTGCCAAAACTGACTTTTTTCTTCCAGGAAAAACAGGCCACAGAGAATGGTATGTTACAGATTTGCAAACAATATATTTATTATTATATGTTACAAACTATGTATATATAGTTTATAATATGAAAAGATGAGGTTTGTCTAGATATTGGAAAGGTTCAGTGGTTGATTTCCCTCCCCCCCTCCTTTTCTAGTCATGGTTGAGACATTTTTGATTAACTGGGAAAAACAAAATAAAATTCAGTACTGCTGAATCAGAAAGAAAGTCCATTGCAAGTGATTTGACTGAATTTGGTGATGCAGCTAGTGGTTCCACAATTTAATCTCTACTGACAAACCACAGTTAAAGGCATTGCATAAAAGGGTTGCGCTTTTTACATGAAAACTCATTCGTTGGACCATGATGAGTCAAAGGGTCAGGTCCAGTGGTTGTAGGGATCAGTCTTTTTTCTCTTTCATGTCCTCAAACTGCCATCTTGAAAAAAACACCAGGTAAGTTTACTATTGGGTCTGGAAGAAAATACATTTTAGATCTTGATGACAGACTAACAACTGTCTGTCATCCTTATATATTAAGAAAAGCGTAAATTTCTAGGAAGCAAATGTTAGGTACTCAACGTAGTGTGAGATGAGCAATTCAGGCGGTAAAGACAGGATGAAGGATGTTGGAAGGGGATGTTGCAAGTTCTCCACTAGAATCTGATGGAAGTTGAAAAAAATGGCATGAAAACACTGGTTTAAAAGTTTATTTATGCTGAGAAAACTTCCCCCACAAATGGTTCTAGTCCAAAGGACAATTAAAAATATCTTGGACTATACTGTGTCTTCCTGGAGAAAAAGGTACTCAGAGGGACAATTGAGGTGCTGGATGTGAGGAAGAGCAAGAGCATGGAGACTAGGAGCCCAAGGATAATAACAAAAGGAGATGCACCTGCTCTTTCCCCGGAGCCCTCGGCATTTTTAAGTGTCAGGTAGAATTAGGGGTCTTTTGTCTGTAAACCATACTTCTGTGATGAAAATATAAATCAATCCTGTTCCTCTCAGGGGACAATCTGTTACCTACATGGAGTCTCTCCAGCTGTGGGCATGCCCCTCCACTTTCCACCCTCGTTTGTTCTTTAAGCTGCAAAACTGCACCCAAGCTTGCTTGATATCTGTTTCTCTCAGGTGTCATGATGGTGGGCCTTGATGGTCACGCTCCATGGTCTTCCTGCTGCTGCTTGGTTGAGGATGTGCAGAACTTCCTTTCTGACTGCACAATTCATGATGGGGATGCAGGCATTCATTTTATCTACACTAGAAAAGGCAGGAAGAGTGGTGAGGCTTTTGTTGAACTTGAATCAGAAGATGATGTAAAAATGGCCCTAAAAAAGACATGGGAAAGCATGGGACACCAGTACATTGAGGTCTTCAAGTCCCACAGAACCAAGATAGATTGTGTGCTGAAACACAGCAATCCAAACAGTGCCAACACCACCAGTGATAGCTTTGTGAGGCTTCAGGGACTCCCATTTGGATGCACCAAGAAAGAAATTCTTCAGTTCTTCTCAGGGCTGGAAATTGTGCCAAATAGGATCACATTGCTCATGGACTCCAAGGGCAAGATTACAGGGGAAGCTTTTGGGCAGTTTGCCTCACAGGAGTTGGCTGAGAAGCCCCTAGGGAAGCAGGAGAGAATGGGGCACAGATATAATGAAGTGTTCAAGAGCAGTCAGGAAGAAGTTAGGCATACTCAGATCTCCCTCTGAAGTTCATGTCTGTACAGAAGTCAGGGTTTTATGACCACCCTGGGACAGCCAGGAGGTATATTGGACTGTCAAGCAAGTGGGCCTAGAAAGAAAGGGTAGGGTGCTTACAGTGCAGGTTATGGGGGATATGAGGAGTACGGCAGCCTCAGCGATGGCTATTCCTTCACCAATCTCTCTCTTGGGAGAAACCTCAGTTACTTACTCTCTCAGGCATGTATGACCACAGATATGGAGGCTGCTAGTTCACTGCCCAGAGTACCACTGGGCACTGAATCCACATGAGAGGGATACCATACAGAGCCGTAGAGAACGACATTTATAACTTTTTTTCTCCACTCAACCCTAAGAGAGTCCATATTGAGATTGGTCCTGATGGAAGAGTGATTGGAGAAGTCAATGTTGAGTTTGCCACTCCCAAACACCAGCTATGTTCAAGGACTGTGCCAACATGCAACACAGACACATAGAACTTTTCCTGAATTCCACTACTGGGGCCAGCAACGGGGCATAGAGCAGCCAGATAATGCAAGAAATAGGGTGTCGGCCCAGTCCACTTATATTGGCCTTGAAAGCCTGTCTGTGAGTGGCTATTATACGGCTGGCTATTGAGGCCAGAACACCATGGGTGGATAGGACTAGTTTTGTAGGAGCGTTTGAGTTATTGCAATTAAATTTTCACAGGCAGCCAACAAACAGTGAAAAGCTGGGACACATTTTGCACCATGAGTTTGTTAAATTTACATTAAAAAATGACCTCTTCAGGAAGCAAAAATCATATAAAAACAGGGAGGGGGACAAAATGTAAGAGACTCTTAAATATGAAGTACAAACAGAGGGTTACTGGAGGGGTTGTGGGAGGGGGGATGGGCTAAATGAGTAACAGACATCTTACCCATTAAGGAAATCTACTCCTGAAATCATTGTTGCACTATATGCTAACTAAGTTGGATGTAAATTAAAGAAAAAAAATGACCTCTTTAGTGTTTTCTCATGCAAACTTTTCTTCTAGCATGTGATACGGAGTAAACTAAAACTGTTTTCAGTGTTTTTCCATTAACATTTTGGTACTGCACTTCAGCATAATGTTATCTGAGTTAAAGTAGTTTTGAGTACATTAAATGGATTTTTTACACCACATCACCATGAACACATTGGGGAAATGTGCTTTTTTTTTTTTGAAAACTTAAGGTGCCAGATCCCTAATTCAAAGAGGAACATTTCTCATTTTTTTTTTCGTTCTAGTTTATTTTCATTTAAAATCTTTTAGGTTAAGTTTAAGCTTTTAAAATAAGTTAGTTTTGAA
Organism: Panthera tigris; assembly: GCF_018350195.1. NCBI lineage: Eukaryota > Metazoa > Chordata > Mammalia > Carnivora > Felidae > Panthera > Panthera tigris. The sequence continues at coordinate 124,035,955 of NC_056660.1, forward strand.
AATTGAGTCATATTACTAATACCCTAGGAGTTAGTGAGGCCTTGACTTAAAACTCTCTTTGTACAAAAAAAAAAAAAAAACAAAACAAAACTCTCTTTGTACAGTGATTTCTTTCTGGGTATATTTTGCTAAGTGAAACTTGTTAAAGTTTTTTGTTAACTGGTTTTTTTTCTTAAAATAAAGATTTTTTCACACTGAAAAAAAAATACCTTGTCTCCACAAAGAAAGGAAGAATAAGATATGTATATGTGTGGGTGTAATATTTAGGTATATAACCTAATTTCACAAATAAAGATAAAGGAATTCCAACTCATGACACAATTTTTAAAATACCTTAAGACCTATCTCTAAGAATCACCCTTAACTAGGTGATCCCAGGTTATTTGGGGTATTACAATAGCACAAGATCTATTTTTCAAAAATGATTAAGGCACTTCACTATTCACCAATTAGATTTACTTAGCCTTAAGATGTCTTGCTCTTATTGGAATTCATCAGCCTATAACTTACAGGGACAAAGGCCTCTTTCTTGGACATGAACCAGAAACCTGGGAGGGAAACTGTGTGGTTCTGAGTTCTGCTGATGTTGGTTTCCATTATATCTGTGGCAAGTTGTTTTAGCTCTGGGCCCAGTAGATCTGGTTCTGAAATTACCTAAACTCTACTTTTCTCATCAATCAAACAGGCTTCAAATTTATTCTTCCTTCTCAATTTTGTTATTTTTTATATTTGCAAAAATAAAAAATACAGCATGGTTGTGAATTATTTCCAAAAACAGGAATTACCTTTGTCAAATGAGTTCTAAACCAGGAAACAGCAAGAGGACTCCTGGGTGTTCCCTGTATCCAGGCTAGCTGGCATCACACATGAAGAATCCAAGGCTGTGGCTTCCTCCCAGAGGAGGCTAAGTCCAGTCAAAGGGCAAGGTCTTTCCAAAACTTTTCCCCAGACAATACACATAGGACAACTCATTGTGAAATTCAGTTTGTATAAGTTAATCTCAAATATCAATTAAATCTCCAAATACATCTTCACAGAGCTAGAAAAAAAATCCTAAAATTTTTATGGAACCAGAAAAGACCCCAAATAGCCAAAGCAATCTTGAAAAAGAAAACCGAAGTTGGAGGCATCGTAATCCTGGACTTCAAGATGTATTACAAAGCTGAAATCATTAAGACAGTATGGTACTGGCACAAAAACAGACACTCAGATCAATGGAACAGAATAGAGAACCCAGAAACGGACCCACAAATGTATGGCCAACTAATCTTTGACAAAGCAGGAAAGAATATCCAAAGGAATAAAGACAGTATCTTCAGCAAGTGGTGCTGGGAAAACTGGACAGCGACATGCAGGAAAATGAACCTGGATCACTTTCTTACACCATGCACAAAAATAAACTGAAAATGGATGAAAGACCTAAACGTAGGACAGGAAGCCATCAAAATCCTCAAGGAGAAAGCAGGAAAAAACTTCTTTGACCTCGGCCACAACAACTTCTTAACTCAACATGTCTCCGGAGGCAAGGGAAACAAAAGCAAAAATGAACTATTAGGACCTCACAAAAATAAAAAGCTTCTGCACAGCGAAGGAAACACACAAAAGGCAACTGACAGAATGGGAGAAGATATTTGCAAAGGACATATCAGATAAAGGGTTAGTATCCAAAATCTATAAAGAACTTATCAAACTCAATACCCAAAAAAGAAATAATCCAGTGAAGAAATGGGTAAAAGACATGAATAGACACTTCTCCAAAGAAGACATTCAGATGCTAGCAGACACATGAAAAAATGCTCCACATCACTCATCATCAGGGAAATACAAATCAAAACCACAATGAGATACCACCTCACACCAGCCAGAATGGCTAACATTAACAACTCAGGCAACAACAGATGTTGGTGAAGATGCAGAGAAAGAGAATCTCTTTTGCACTGCTGGTGGGAATGCAAACTGGTGCAGCCACTCTGGAAAACAGTATGGATGTTCCTCAAAAAATTAAAAATAGAACTACCCTATGACCCACCAATTGCACTACTAAGCATTTATCCCAGGGATACAGGTGTGATGTTTCGAAGGGGCACATGCACCCCAATGTTTATAGCAGAGCTATCAACAACATCAAAGCATAGAAAGAGCCCAAATGTCCATAGATGCATGAATGGATAAAGAAGAAGTGGTATATATGTACAATGGAGTATTACTCGGCAATCAAGAAGAATGAAATCTTGCCATTTGCAACTACGTGGATGGATCTGCTGGGATTATGCTAAGTGAAATTAGTCAGAGAAAGACAAATATGATATCACTTAACTCATATGAGGAATTTAACATACAAAACAGAAGAACATAAGGGAAGAGAAGCAAAAACAATATAAAAACAGGGAGGGGGACAAAACATAAAAGACTTTTATATAGAGAGAACAAACAGAGGGTTCCTGGGAGGGGGGATGGGCTAAATGGGTAAGGGGCATTAAGGAATCTACTCCTGAAATTACTGTTGCATTATATGCTAACTAACTTGGATGTAAATTAAAAAATAAATAAGTTAATTTTAAAAATCTCAAAATACACTCCTTAGAATCACATTTATTTGCTTTTTGTTGATTTAATGGTCAACAAGAAAGCTCAATGGATCCTAGGAAAATGTAATTAATTTAAAAGGATGAATTTTCAAAGCAAAACAAATAAAATATTTAAAGGGTCATATATAATGATTTCAGAGAGGACTAGATATGGAATCCATAAAGACAGCGACACACTGCTAATGAGTTTGTCTTTCCCAGTCTTCCCACACCAAGCAGGAAGACTACAGAAGTATCTTATCATCCTTAGGTGTTTGTTCAATGAATGAAAGTGTCAAGCAGGACAGAACACCTTAGGCACTGAGTGATGCTAAGGAAACCTAAAGAGTTTCTTAGGTGAGAATACTGCTGATATTTGTGAAGATTTGAGAATATAAGGGTTCTAAAAATGTAAACACAACCCCAGAGATTTTTTTAGAGTCAACTTTTTAAATGGAAGGAAATGAGTATTTATAGTCATCTCTGTTGGAAAAAGACTATGAGTTAGGATGGTCTCATCTCCTGTTGCTGGGAGCTCCTCAGCATTTACTGTTCTGAAGTACACCTACCTTTCCTGTCAAAGTCTAATTTCAGAAAAAGATTTGGCAAATTCATTCTCCCTAAGTTTCAGTAACTGAATTGACTATGATACATTAGTCTGTTTTAATATACTGTAATAGCTCTTCTGTTTACTTTTTAAAAAGGTTTAATGTCCTTTTTTTAAAGTTTATTTATTTTGAGAGAGAGAACACAAGCAGGGGAGAGACAGAGACAGAGAGAGAGAGAGAGAGAGAGAGAGTCAGTCCCAAGCAGGCTCCACACTGTCTGTGCAGAGCCCCATGTGGGCCTCGAACTCATACGTTGTGAGATCATGACTTGAGCCAAAATCAAGAGTCAGACACTTAACTGACTGAACCACCCAGGTGCCTCCCCTTTTTAAAGTTTATTTATTTATTTAAGTAATTTCTACACTCACTTTGCGGCTTGACCTCAAAATCCCGAGATCAAGAGTTGAGAGCTCTACCCATTGAGCCAGCCAGTCCAATAGGGTTTAACGTCTCAACCCAAGGTAATGTATGTCTAAGTGTAGAATTAAAAACATCAGTTAGATGGAAGCAAGTGATTTTCTAAAAGAAAAAAATACTTTCTAGCAGAAATATACTGTTTACCTCAACTATTTTTATTTAAGACCCAGTATTTGATCATTCAGTAGTATTTTGGCCATGTTACATATTAAGAATGGCTAGCACAAAGCAAGGGGATGGAAATCTCCAATGTAACAATGAATTTCACCCTGAAAATCTTGCAGCAGCTTGCTCAGGACTTAAGCTAAACCAGGTATTCAAATATCAATCTAGGTTTACAAAGATGCAAAGTTTACCTACTTCTGTCTGTTGAAATAAAAATAACCATTCCGCATTCATGGGATTAAGTAGATTCTTTCTGATAGTTAATATAATAAGTTCTATACTTTGACAATAATCCTTGGGATGTGTTCTCATTGATATTTCCATTAAATAATTTCCTTTGAAGATCAAAAAGATCATTAGTACTTTTTAAAACTGAGGTATAATTAACATACAGTGTTATATTAGTTTCAGGTGTATAAGATAATGATTCAACAATTCCACTGGTACTTTTTAGAATAGTGTTAATAATATTATGGATATATTCTCCATGTTCCATATTTCCATGTTCATGGATACATTTCCCGTCTCTTTAAATTGCTTGTACTAAGTGACTTAATACACTGTCAATATACACTTAATGCATTTCAAAATATGTGTCCAGAAATGTGTGTGTTAGAAGCATATTGGGCCTTGAATACCGCAAATTGGCCTCATTTCTGCAAATCTTTCCTTTCAGTGTCTTATGCATAAACTGTGTTGTAGACTGACAAGCTGCCTGCCATATACAGGCTTGATCTCCTCATTTTGTTTTAGATTCAAAATTCCCAACAGGAAAGTAACCATTACAGTAACGAATCTCAGAGTTTTGTTTGGTTTGCTTTATAAATTCCTAACCTTTTCCTGATGTAGCAGAAAATATGCAAGGCTCAGGTTAGGTCAACAACAGAGTCAAGGTTAACTGTGAGAGAGTGAAGAGAGTGACATGGGAAAGAATCCAACCAGTCAAACATTAAAACTTAAATAGGCAACTTATATCAATGTTAACATTAGCTATCACCTCAGTACATTTGCACTTAGTATATTTTGTTAATAGATTCTAAGACTCTTAATGTCTGTTTTATCCTTTTGCCACAGGGAAGGGATTTCATTGTTCTTAAAGCACTGCATCTTCTGCTGGGGATGATTCTGTTCTTGGCCTCTGGAACAGCTCATAAATTGTATCTCCTGAATTATAGCATGAAACAGTTAACAAAATGGCTTCCTATTCCCTGGGGAAGCCCAGGTAGGAATAGGTACTTAGAGAAGCGATTAAGTGTAAAACTAGCTTTAAGCACAGAGCAACAGTAGACTCCTGAGCTTTTTCATTTGCATTTGGAATTTGGTTTATTTTGGCTCTATCAATTCATACATCTGAGAAGAAAACAGCCCCCAGCTTATGTTACCAAGATTAACTGTAGAAGAGAGAGATGGGAGCAAGCTTAGGGACCACAGCCTCTCTTGGCCATATATCCATCTAACAGAGCTATTCTGCTATTCCAAGTCTACTCCTGTGCTTGAAGGAAAAATACCTTCACGTGTGGGATGGAGCCTTTTAAGAACACACTTGTCTTCACTTTCACACAGATTTCCTGCTCAGAGTTCGTCAGGTTAACTTAACCTCAGAGGATTCCAGGGCTTCCAAAGTAGGAAAAAAACATGTTTATAATCAAATAATTTGGGGAACAATTAGGCTGAACAAAATGGCAAATAATTATCTTTATTGAAGAGTCATTAATAAATATGCTAGTGTCCACTGTGTTTCTTCAAGAGTAGATGATCATCTTCCAAGGATATTTGACCTTGGAAGATTTTTTTAATTCAGAATATCTCTAAAAATCTCACATTCTCCAAGGAATCAAGTCACAGTCAAATTTTAATTGAAAGCCTGTTTCAGTTATTCATACTCACTTTAGCATAAATCAGAGCCTTGATTTTGTTGAGTTGGTTGAATTCCATGACTGATGTCACTTTGGACCAGATCCATAGTCAGTTCTAGTATCCTATCACACAAGGCTGTCATTGGTGTAGGAGATAAGGTGCACATATGAGCTTGTTAAACTCTAAAGGTTATAAAACCACCTCAGAAGAGTTCTTGTTATTTGATTATTAAGAGTTTCAAGCCCCAGAAAAACTGAGGATTCATGGGAGAAAGAGAAGTCTGTGGGAAAGCATAGCAGTTGCCAAGGTGACAAGTTCCTTGAAATATTAAGAGTGGAACTCTTATTTCCTGACTTCCCTAAAGAACCCCTTATGAATCTACCACCCAGGAATTCACCTAAGTTTTTGCACCACTTCTCAGGGATACTATACTGTTACTACCAAATGTTAAAAAAAATTATTCTGCTTATTTGTACAAAAATGATGCTATTAAGTCTTTAAGGGATGCTAAAATATTAAGGTTGATGTTTTCTGGTATAAAGAGGTTCAAATTAGAAGAGAATAATGGATGCCTCCTGATTAGACCCTGGTCTGGCAAGGCTTTTTACAGGCAGAACCTAGAGGCTATATTTTACATCCACGGGGCTAGAGGGAGGAAAAAGGTAACAGAAGGATGGGACAACTCACCAGTCTAAGCAGATCAGGCCAATTCTAGCCATAACTCCAGCTGAATCAGAACTGGCAACTTAAAGAGCAATGGCATGCACACCTAGTTAAGGTGGGTATCATCTTCCTTTAAGAGGATCTAGAGCTACCTATATCTGAAATTTAGGACTGGAAGATATTTAAAGATCATTTAGTATAAACCCTCATATAAGAAACTAGGAGACTGAGGCCTAGAAAGGTTTTGTAAGATATCCTAAACATGGATCCTGGATCAAAGTACAGTATCTCTGAGAAGCAGGCATGGAATGTGTTTTTCCACTATAGCAATAAACATGTTTCTGATAGGAGAACACAGCTCCATATATTTCCCAATGGTTTTTTATAGTTAAGAAAAACCTATGTATTTAACCATAAATCATATTGCTTTTAAAATCAGAAAATGGCTAGATGATGGAAAAATATGGAAAGATATAAGGAGTAACTTTGGCCAGAGATGCAAACAAGACAGTAGAAAACTGGCAGTAATACTCTGATCTGTACACAGACATAATAGCTTCCTGCTGAAAGAAGATGGTCTTCCCAAATGAGTGCCTCTCAGACACTTGGGTTACATAGTGATACATCAGTCCAGAGAAATCTGTTTTAATAACAATCTACTTCTTTGAGACTTCTGCTACTGGTTACAATATAGAAGGATGCCAAAGACTGTCCCTCCTTTAGCTAACAACGAAAAAGTCCCAGACAAAATAAAAATTATATTTTTCTACAAGGCAGAGGAAGAGGGGTGAATATAATGAAGACTCGATGAACTTAACTCCAAGAGAAATAAGCTTTTTATAGGTGAGTAGAGAGCTGTGACAGCTTCTACATGTAGGGGAACATGGTTTAAGTACAGACAGAAACTGGGATGGAGAGACTTTTCAGGATGGAGGGAAATTGGCCAGCTTTGTAAAACAATGTGTTCTGGCTAGGACTGTAGTCTAGAAGAACCCCACACAGGGACAGAACACATGGACCAACAATTCTTCTTCTTATACCATAATAATCCACCATGAAGTTTGCTGAGAAAAATAGCATTGGGGGAGTGACTGATAAGCAGAGAGAAACTGTACAACTCTGCACATTCTTGAGCCCTGACAGAGTTTAATCCAAAGGTAAGCAAGCTAAACATATCTTAAACTTCAGCCAATCCTCACCCAGTTCAACTACTGATATGATCAAATAGCGATTTGGGATGAGGGTGGTGGGGTTAAACACAGGTGAATTTGATACAGTTAAAGCAGTGAGCGAACATAAGTACATTTATATACAATGTCCAAAAATTAAAATTGTATTACATACAAGAGAGCAAAAACAAAACAAAACAAAACAAAACAACAACAAAAACTAAATGTAGGAAAAACAGTCATTAGAAACAGATTTGCAGATGACAGTTACTGGAATAAGCAGACAAGGACTTTAAAACAACTATTATAAATATATTAAATAATTAACTGAAAATGTGATTATATTGAGTAGAAAAAAATGGATAAAAATAAAAACTCTAAAAAAGAACCAAGTGGAATTCTAGAGCCAAAAATTCTGCAATCTCTGAGTGTTAAAAATCACCAGGTGAAATTAACACTACACGGAAAACTGCTCAAGAAAGGATCAGTAAACTTAAAAACTTAAAAAAAAAAAGAAATTACTCAAAATAAAAATGAAAGAGGAAAAAATTAAGGAAAAAAAAAATAATGCCAATTATCTTTGGGATAATACCAAGAGATCTACAAGCAATTAGAGTCCCTGCAAGAATTGAGCAGAAAAAATTTTGGAAGAAATAATGGCTGAAAATTTTTAAATTTTTAAAAATTATCAACCCACAGATGGAAGAATGGAGTCTGAGAAACTCAACAAATCTCTAATGGGATGATGCATAGAAAAACACACCTAGGCATATTATAGTCAAATTTCTGAAAACCATGGAGAGAGAACATGTAGAAAGCATTTCCTCCCTCTAGCCCCATGGATGTAAATGTAAATGACAGTTAACTTCTCATTACAAACAATGCAACTCAGAATACAATAAAATAATATCTTTAGAGTGCTAAAAAGAAAAAATAAAACAAAACTTGTCAACCCAGCCTTTTATATCCATGAATATATGATTTAAACATGACAGTGAAATTGAAGGTATTTTTGGATAAATGAAATCTGAGATAATTTGCCATAGCATATCTGCACTATAAAAAATACTAAAGGAAGGTCTTTAGGTCAAAGGGAAATGATACCAGATGAAAATTCAGATTTACAGGAAGGAATGGGAAATGCCAGAAATGATGATTACATGAGTAAATATAAATGATGTTTTTTCTCTTTTCTTAATTTACTTGAAAAACAACTGTCTTAGAAAGAAAAACTTTTTAAAAATGCATTGTGGGGTTTATAAAATATGTAGAAGTTAAATATATGACAAGAATAACAAAAAATGGGAAGGAATAAGTGGAAGCATACTGTTGTAAATTTTTATATGCAAAGTAGCATAATACTAACTCAAGGCAGAGAGAGAGGCAGATGTTATTTTTTTCTATTACAAATATAAGAAAGCTGAGGCTCAAAGAGGATGTTTGACTTGACCAAGGTCATAAAGAGAGTTAGTGGCCAACCCTAGTCTAGAAACCAGGTTTGCAGACTCTAGGCTATTGCTTTCAAAGCAAAATTGGGATTAAGCATGGATGCATGATGGTTAATCCAAGGCTCTACATAACTAAATGAATCTTATTTCTTAGTCTACAAGGTTTGTCTCCATAATGGCTCATTTTACTTATCTAAGATTCCTCTTCTTCCCCTATGGCTGGAATATTATTTATAAAATTTATAAAAGAAAAAGAAACATGCACTGTTCTGTTTCCTTTCCATCTCCCTTCTCTGTTTAGTTTCTCTCCAAGCAATTTACCTCCCCACACTAAGTCTGGTTATGGCTTCTCATGTCAATCAAGAACAAATGAAGAAAAGAAATGTAGGGATAGGAGAGATTAAGCAAAGGGTCTTTAGAGGGGTATTCAAACAGATTCTGTGAAAAGTAATGAAAGCCCATAAAGAATAGGAGAATTGTGTCCATGTTTCACTTTTCACCTCTTGGTTTGCATCTACTGTATCCTGACTATGATAGGGACTATGGCATCCTGTCTCATCAAGTCAGAGTTTAGCATAGAAGAGGATGACCTTCAGTAATCAATGGCAAAATGTGAGTAAAAGTGAAATTTATTCCATCCCTGCTGCTATTCCAAATGCTCTCTGCCTGTCCATTAGCAAAGAGCACTCCATCCAATAGCCCATTTCCAAGACAAAGAACATGGTAGAGCCACTCTTATTAGTTCTCAGCTTTGCATGGTCCAAGAGGAATCTTCTGAAACCCAGGCTGTAAGAAAAGGCTACTGGGATTTCTAATCCACACATATCAAATTGCACCTTGACATAACCAGGGCTTCCAGGACAGAACAACTGTTTAATAGCTGCTCCACAAACTTGAGAGAAAACAGCTCCATTTCTGTATTGGCATACAGCACACTTCCTATGTGGGTCATTTAGAGGCAGCGCAGCCTTGCAGACAGATAAGTCCTTCTAGTTGGGCCAATATAAGAATTTAGAAGGCAATGGCAGGGTGGGGGGGGGGGAGGTGCAAGGAATATTTCAAATGTGTCAATGAACTGCACCTAAAAACTGGAGCTGAGGCGATGGATATGCCCATACAAGATAATGGGAAAAGACTAAAGAGAGTTCTAGGTTCACGTTGATTTAAGAATTAGAGAAACTTAACAGGAACCCATGGGGGAGGGGAAGGAAAAAAAAAAAAGAGGTTAGAGTGGGAGAGAGCCAAAGCATAAGAGACTGTTAAAAACTGAGAAGAAACTGAGGGCTGATGAGGGGTGGGAGGGAGGGTGGGTGATGGGTATTGAGGAGGCACCTTTTGGGATGAGCACTGGGTGTTGTATGGAAACCAATTTGACAATAAATTTCATATTAAAAAAAAAGAATTAGAGCATCATTCAAAAAGGACTATGATAGAGCAGCCAAATTCATAGAGACAGGAAGTAGAATGATAGTTGCCAAGGACTCAAGGACAAAGAAAATGGGGAGTTATTATTTAGTGGGGATGGAGATTTAGTGTGGGAAGATGAAAAAAGTTCTGGACATGGTTGGGGGTGACAGGTGGGCAACAATGCAAATGTACTTAACGCCACTGAACTGTACATTTCAAAATGGTTAAGAAGATAAATTTTATGTTATGTATATTTTACCACAATCTTAAGAAAGAAAGAAAAAAATACAGTGAGTTAATTAGCTGTTGGCCCTAATTTGTTTAGAGAAAATTATAGGTCAATATTGGTTTTAGCATCTGGCAAACCTTATATACTTCCTCAGTACATCACCCAGATTCTCTCAGCCACCCCCTTTCAACAACATCTGTAGGGATATACCTCTGTTTGAGAAATGATTCTCTTAGATGGTTTTGGGAGTATATGACAGCCATTTCTGATGGGGAAAAAAAAAGCAGAGAAACAAATGAAAGGTTTTAGTGGTGGTGAGTCTCAACAAAAACAAATTATTTCAAAAATGAATTTACTTCCTGATATGGGAAGTAGGGTGAGTTAACAGATATGAGGGGGAAATAATTTTAAGTAGTTATTTTATCTTCAGTAGATTGTAGGTGGCTTGATTTAGCATATCAGCTATTTTACAAAATGGTGCCTAGTGAAAATATTCTTTAGCAACAAGACTTGGGGTGTCTCCATCTCAGCACCTCTGTTCTCAAGCAATTTGATTTGGGGTGACTTGTTTTGGAAATTTAAAGAAAACTGCCTTGTGAATATTTATATGAGCAGATTTTGTTTTCCCCTTGGGCTGTACAGCTGCCAGCCATTTATTGCCTGCTTGGTCCACGGGCAGGTTTTTTTTTTTTTTTTTTTTTTTTCCCTTTCCCCTCTTGTGGGTCCTACAATAGAAATAAACATTTTTTAAAATGGAAAGGAACCCACTCCCTTTTCATAATCTCAGCTACAGATCTGCTTTTGATTTTTCATGCTTCATTTTGTTCCCTGAAGGATAATTTGGAGGTTTGAGTAATTAACCCAAGACTCATAGGAGGCCGTCTTTCGAAGGCGGGTAATTTTGCTGTGGTGGAGTCGGCCGCTGTCAAGCATTAACTTCTTAATAATAAAGCCTTTCAGACCCTCGACTATCCGCACAAAGATGCACTTGAAGCTAGTGGCTTGGCAGAGTGTAAGCGGACTACTTCTATTCTTTCCTTGGACAAAATAGTCCTCTTGATCTCTGGGTTGGAGCTATTTTTATTTTAGTTCAGTTCTTTTTTGCTTTTTAACTTGGTAGGCAAGTCTTTCACTTATATTTTGATCCCCTGCTTAATCTGTTGCCTTTTTTCAAAAAGACCTGCAAAAAGACACCCTTCCCAATATCCAGTGACCAGCTCCCCCTTTCAGTATACTTAGAATCCTCCCTTTTTAGAAGAGCAGTGACTCAACTCCTGAACTAAATAAGAGTTTGATCGCACTACACTTCCTGCTATTAACATGAAATGGCCCTGGTGCAGTACTGGGGACAATCCCACCTGCAATTAACAACCAAATTAGGATGTATCTTTTCTTGGGGAGCAGATCCACCAGAAATTTGAGGACAGCTGCTGCCCTGCCTCCCATTCCCACTCTCCTTTTAATGCCCTCTCTAAAGCTCTTAGCAGAGAAATGAACCAGAAATTTTGTTTTCTATTTGATAAACCAGTGTATTTTAAGTGATTTGGCAAATACTTACTGAGTGCTTACAATGTAACAGACACTGTGGCAGGCAGTGATCTTTTATCCACTTGTCACCGGCTTACTGTGCCCTGGGACCTCTGACTTTTGAAAAGGATTACAAAAATACTAGGCTTAGTATATTTATATTATAATATATATAGCAATTATTTATATACATATATATTACAAAATGAATACACAATTAATTAAATGTCAACCAGCAACATGATATCAACCTAAAACTGCAGACATTTAAAAATACCATTCCATTCAAAAGCAGTTTATGGGTAGATTTTTCTCACTTTCCAAATATTCCCAAATATTCTCTTTGTTTTTTTTTTTTATGTTTATTTTTTAAAGAGAGAGGAAAGAGAGAAAGAGAGAGAGCGCGCAAGCAAGTGGAGGAGGGGCACAAAGACAGGGAGACAGAAGGCTCAAACTCACAGACTGACCTGAGCTGAAGTCAGAGGTTCAACTGACTAAGCCACCCAGGTGCCCCAAATATTCTACTTGTAAGCAAAACTAGTTTTTCAGGGCCAAATAATTTCATAAGAACCTTTATTTTATTTATCTTAAAAACTTTCAAATTAAAAAAAAATTATAGTCACTGTGAGATGTATAAGTATCAAGACGTTTACTATGATAAAAGCCTCTGAAGGCTTTAAAGCAGCCCAGTGAGAACAGATAAGAGGTTCATGGGTGTCAAAAAAGAGGCCTCTGCCATTCAGAAGTTTACAATCCCCAGGTGGACAAGCATGGCTAGTAAAGGAAATGCAAAGGATGCACTCCACTTGAGGTCCTAGTATTGTCTCAATAGTTTGATGCTTTTTGGGATATTTGAAGACACTTCTCATGCCAATGCAAAAGGACTTTCTTTCCTGCTTCTTTCTGTTCCTTATATAATATCATTCTGGTCACTTCTTCTTGATCATACCTCAGCTTGTGTCTCATATAATTTGGTGCCAAAAAGGGAAAACCACACTCTAGATGTGGTGAAAATAAGTACAAAGTATGTGGGAGTCTTGCCACCTCACTAGAGTTTTATTCTTACATTAATTCAGCTGCATTGTGTTTTGCTTGGATACTTGTCCTCAACCAAAACACAACAGCCCCCAGGTCCTTTTCATATCAGTAGTGCCAAGCAGATTATCCTCAATAGGTATTTGTGAAGGTGGCTTTCTAAACGTTTTCTAAATGTAGTTTTGTAATTCCCTTCCCCTCAAAAAGACAAACCTTGATTTTGTTATCTGGCATAGTTATTCTCCCTCTCAGCTTTGTGCCAGCTTAAGTTTGATAAATTTGCCCTCTATATTGGATAAGACATAAATGATCAAGTACAGAATAAGGGACTTCACCCTAGCAATCACCTAAAAATAATGTTGGTCCCTGGGAGTTGCTTGTTCCATCAGCTACAAAATTCAGCAATGGTACAATTCTCTATTTTGGCAATGGAGATATCACAAATTATTTCTTTAAACGCTTTACTGAAATAACAACATTCTGATTTTCAAAACCATCCAAGCAAGAATACTGCTTCTGTAGTTTCTATTTTCAGTTTAATATTGTATGTCACATATCATTTTAACATTATATGACCCAGAACTCATAAGTACTAACTCATTATTACATTTCTTTATAGAGACAAAATGTCTGAGTCTAGCACAATGAAGTTAAATTTATGTGACACCAAAGGATCAGTAAAGATAATAGCACTACACCATTCATGGTATAGAATTGGATAGGACTTCAACAGGTCGTTTCATCATCCCTGTGCCTCAATTAAGTCAGTCCCCAAGTCTGTCTTCATTTCCCTCAGGTCTTTCTTTTTATGTCTCCTTCAGAATTCTGTGTAAATGACACCATTTTCTGAGTGGTCATAGACAGTCTAAAATTTAAAGTTTTAAGAATAGTGTCCAATTCAGTATTCCTTGTCTGGTTTTGCCTTTTGACCTGGATCTAAAGTAATTGGATCTCTGATAAGTATTTAATGGCCTTGGGGACATGCAAAGAAGTGTGGGTCCTGCTCCGGATTAAAGGGTTTAGGAATCCAGGGAAGGCGCCACATTCTCGGGCTGTGTTAATTAGCCATGCCTGTTGCTAATAAGTCTCTGGAGATATTTTACGGGATCACAGAAGCAATTTGTGATGCCCAGAGTGGGAGGGAAAAACAAAACCCTGGCTTTATGAATCTCTTAAAAAAGAACTTTGCCTTCTCTACAAAATCATTCTCCTTATAATTTAGATTTTTTTTTAAACCAGAACAACAGAGCATAGAAATCAAACCTCTATAATTCAAAGTGAATTATGGAAATGTATTTCTCTTTCTTCAGTTGTGTAATTCAATTCAGTGTTCTTACCCTTCAACAAAACCCTGACTATTATTAGCTGAAAGCATGAGTTTATAATCATTTTTTAAAATTCTGTGGATCTCATCCATGGAATTTATTTGCTCTTCAATACTATCTTTCCCTCAAGGGACTCATTACTCGTTTACACATCTAGAAAGTAAATAATGTGCCATTAACTGGAAAAAAAAAATGTAGCCTCTAATTCGTGGCACCAGGATATGCTTTTTTTTTTTTCTTTCTTTCTTTTTTTTTAAACAAGACAAGCATTTGGAAACAGAATACTTTAAAAGGAAAAGATCAGAACTTGTTTTTCAATGAGTTGAGAACAACAGGCACCATTGTAGCCCAAAGCAAGGGTCTTATATTCAGTTCAGGGGGAAAAAAAATCCATAACGAACTATTATATGTAAGCTCAAGATTTAGATTAAATATTCCTAAATTCCAGATGGATTCCAATTTCTTTCTTAATGTGTATATCTATTTCCAAAATTATTCATGACTTTTTTTTAAGACCTTAGTATTCTGATAAATTAAAAACATTGGGAGTAATCATTTAAACCAGAAATAAGGGCATATTTCCACAACAGCTATTCATCTGTGGCCCAATTGGCACTGTACGGAAAATTCTTCCCAGCATCCTCTGGGTTGGGGAGAGCAGGACACAATCTGGTTTCATCAAAGGATCAGGAAGTAGTTTACCATAAAGTACAGCATGAATCCTATCTATATATGGCATCTATATGAAAAGACAGGCATTCCCAGACATATAATCATTAATCTTGTAGGCATCTCAGGAGTGCAAATGATTGATTCCATCTGTGTTGACTGAAGTGGCTACACTGGGGTTCCCCTAGAGACAAGGGTAGAAGACCTAATGAAGCTGTCAAGTTTTGCTCTCACAGAGAACCTGGGGTGATGTTAAGACTAATATATCTAACATTTAGGGAATACTTATTTCATGCTAGGCACTGCTTTCAACACTTTATGTATATGAACACATTTATTCCTAACAACAATATCAGGGAGGTGCATGAATATTCCTATTTTCTGGAAAAGGGAACTGAGACACAAAGAAGTGAGACTGTTTCCCAAAGACAAGCAATTAGCAACAGACCAAGTGGTCTGATTATAGAGCAGTGTTATTCAAAAGGTATATGTGAGGCACATATGTAATTTTAAATGATCCATAGGCACATTTTTTTAAAAAAGTAAACAAACATAGATGAAATTAATTTTAATAATATATTTTCTTTAGTTGAATGTATCCCAAATAGTACCATTTCAACATGCAACAGAATAAAAACTATTAATGAGATGTTTTATATTTTTTAACTAATTCCTTGAAATCCTCTGTGTATTTTACATCTCAGTTTGGACTAGCCATGTTTCAAGTGCTTAATGCCACACATGGCTAGGGTCTACTGATCTTGAGTCAACTTTCTAAATATCCTCATGTTACTGGAAGTGATGTGTCTTACCCTGCAGTATCTATCACTCTTCTCTTGGGGTGGAAGCAGCTTCTAAATGCAGAAATGTAGCGGAGAAGGGGATTGGTGTGGTTTCTGGGAGAACTGCAAGAATCAGACCCCTTCCACTTCATTTGGAGGATCTGTGGATATTAGAATAAGGCCTGGCTCTGGGATGACAGAGCCCCTCTGGTTGACAGAGGCATCCCCCCTCATCTCTCAGGCCACAAGCTCCACACCCACACGCCATGGCCCTGCATTTCCTTCTCAAGCTCTCTGTGGGTTCCCTGTGGAGACCGGGCTGGGAGGACAGGGCAAACAGGAGAGCACTCCCCTACAGGCAGTTCTTGGTTGTGTGCACTCAGCGAGGTTAGGGGGGCCCACCCTGGGTGTTTCTGTCAGGATGGAAGTGAGAGCAAGACTTTCAGAACATGTGTCTTGGGTGGCCCTGTGCCAGCAGGAGACTGTTCTGGACAGAGAATGATGTTCCATGTGCTTATCATTGGCAGCATAAAAAAGGCAGAGAGGCAGTCTCTAGTCCTTTGCTCCCTGGATGGTTTGCGTTCTATTTTTCCTCTGTTTCTCCCCTCTCTCTGAAGACAGTCCTCTCTGGAGCTGCAGGCTTAGTCCCTCTTTTATTTCATTACCTTTTTGATCATGAAAAACTCACTCATTGGTCTGCCTTCAGGTGGCTGTCTCTATGACCGCACATCTTACCTCTGGAAGGACAGGGCTGCAGAAAAGTGAATGCTCTGATAGACCAGGCAGGTTTCCAAGGACAGGAAGCTAGGTAGTGGCCAGGGGACCAGGCTTGTCTCCCTAGTATCCTAGGGAGGCCAAGAGTTGAATAGCGGTGGAGGGTCACAGAAGTGTCAGGAAGGTTCCTTCCAGACATAGAGAACAGAACCTGCTACTGGGAAGCCAGCTATTTCACCCAACAGGTGCACCTTCCTTCTGTTCTGCCCTAAAGCTGTTTTAGACTCTGCAGTCTCTCCCCCAGCCCTCTACCTTCTCAGCCCTGCTCAGAGTTATAGATGGAGGGTGCAAGCAGGAAGGAAAAGAGAGTCAGGGGTAGATGAATACACAATCATTTCTGTATTGGTATCTCAAAAAGCATTCCCCACAGAAATCACAACTCAGTATTTTTCAAACTTCTTTGACCATAATTGACTGTAAGAAACGTTATTTAAATTGGTACTAATATTTTGAAGAAACTATTCGGTGGTGTCTACTAATGGTGAACTTCCACATACCCAGTGATCCAGTAATTACATTCTTAGCTATATCCCCTAGCCAACAGGGATGTGTGTATATATGTTTACCAAAAGACACACAGTAGAAAGTTCATAGCAGCACTCTCTGTATTAGTTAAAAACAAACAAACAAACAAACAAAAAAACATGGACATGACCCAAATATCATCCATAAGAAACTGGCTTAAACTATGTGTGATCATGCAATACACAGTATGTATGTTGTACATAATTTGATGCTGAGAATGAGCAAACTATAGCCATATTGTATTTATTATATTGTGTTGTATTATATTATACTACATTATATTAGTTCTCAAAAATAGTCTGAGTAAAAGAAGCCAGACACCAAAGACACAAAAGAACATATATGACATCATTTCATTTATACAAAGTTCAAAAAGAGCCTACATTTTATGTTGCAATCAACAACACATATAGTATACAGAAATGAATTGAAAGGATAAAGAAACAATTCTTATTCCTAATATATGTAGTGTACTCTGATATTTTTCTATTCTGTTTTTTAAAGCCTAGTAGCTACTCACTAGATGGATTTTATAATCTTTAATGGATTGTGACCTATAGTTTAGAAAACACTGTTATTAATGTGGGCGAGGCTCTCAGACTAGCCCAGAGGCTTCCTAATTTCTGCAAGCTTCAGTTTCCTCCTCTGTAAATCAAGGATAATAATGGTATCCATCTCATGGGTAGCTGTGAGGATCGGATGAGTTAATGTACATTAAGCACTTAGCACAATCCCTGGCACATGTTTACATACATGCTTTCATTAGTAGTTTTATTTCTAAATACTTCCAGCTCTTTCCTCAGGCAAATAAACCTTTTAAATCCCTGCTCTGTACCTACTGATCATGTAAACTAAACTTCCAGCAGAGACTTAGATACTATTGCTCGTTCCAGGGAATTCAGGTTCCCTGTAATTAGGACTTCTGGGATTTCCACACAGAAGCGGGCTTCTTTAAATTGTTTCTGCATTCCCACATCATGTTCCACTGGGCTGTTTTCTTGTCTGCTCTGATCTTTTAGGTAGGGCCTGAGATCACTTGGGCTGTACAGTGTAACTGTATTTGCACAATTCTTGTTTTTAAAAAGTCATCTTATCTTGGGAAGTGTTGGTCATGGCCAAGAGCAGCCCTCCTATTTGGCCGGGGGTCTGACTGGCCCCCATTGCTTCCTCCAACAACAAGGGCTTTATGCTCCATGCAAAAAAGACCAGCTGTCAGTTTAAATTTCCCTAATCCAGCCAGATCCCAACTCGGCCAATCAACAGTCGCTATCTAGGGGAAGCCCATCTGTGAAATGCAGCAGTGCCCTTACTGGAATGACATGTCATAAAAATTAGTTTGGGCACTAATCTAAGGAAGCTTTGTGCTGAGTGGAGGGACTGCAAGGTCCCGGCTGGTGTCCTTCTCTTTGCCAAAAAGCTGGACCAGATGAGCAGTGCAGAGCTTGAAAATAAAGCAAGCGCCTTCACGTCCTGCCTCCTCCCATGCGATGCTGTTCTCAGCAATAAGGGAAGAACCTTACCCACTCCCCGAGTTTTCTCTCCCAAGCAGTCCGTACTCTATCACGCAAGGGGGCTAAAAGGATGGCTGGATGGAAATCTATCAATGCTGCTGGGGTTTTTTTGGGGAGGGTTGGGGGGGTGGGAGGGTGTTGTTGTGACTATTGTTTTCTAGCTGCAAGATTACATTCCTAACACATGTTAGCCTGATTTGTTTAAAAAGACATGCAACCTCATCCTACTACCAAAGATTCTTCTAGTGTGAGTTGCCCTTCTCACCTCTGGAAGAACAGTTGCTCCCAAAACATGTTTTGTGAATTGCTGAAAAAAAGAAAGACTTACATTTTGCTATATTTTAATGGCCCAGGTGACTTTGTCCTCCAGAGACCACTTTATCCTGCCCTGTTTGCTTCCTCTCAATTTAGACCACACCCTCACTTTACCACAACCCTCCTTTCTAAAAATTTTCCTGGACTCTTTGCTCCTTTCAGCTTCCATCACAGGACCATGGAGAGAGTCAGGGGATGGGTGGCTAATGGCTTGGCAGGGGGCAGATCCGAAATTGGTATGCAGGGGGTGCCAATTCTTGTCCCGGCATGCCGGGCATGGCTGGAAATGGGAGGAGCCCTGAAAACAGGATCCTGCAACAGGGGCTGGGGGTGAAAGTTGGAGAAGTAGGAAATGGTTTGCACATGTGAAATGTTTGCTAACTATTCATGGCAGAGTACGCATGCATACACACAGAGGGCACCAGCATAGCAAGGGCGTGGGATTGGCTGCCCAACTTCGCATACAGTGTCTGGAAATCTTATTTCTACTACTTTTCCGTATTTGAATCACATTTACACAGTTTTCCAATGATTTTTATTGAGGGCGTCCTACATTGTTTGCATTGTTCCAGGTGTCTAGGGATACGTTTCCCCAAAGACCATTCACCAGCTAGGCTGCCTGGAAGTGTGCACAAGGCTGACTTTGACCAATTAAAACATAAACTTTATAGACAGGAGCTCAAAGGATCTGGAGCAGGCCTCTTTACATCCTTAATTGACTGAATAATGTGCTTCATCTGTGCCATTTTAAAAAATCACCACGCCATGAATCACAAATTTTGAACTGTACTTTCAGACAATCACATGGGCATTTTCACACTTGCACATTTTTATGTGGTTTAACTCCCATTTAAAAAGATTTGGGGATCTTTCCTGAAAGTATAGGTCTTGTCCTAGAAGTTAGACATGTGAGTTCTAAAGTAAAACTGGAAAAAAATAAAAAAATTGATGATCACATTCTTGTGTTTAAAAAAACTACAGATTTTTTTAAAAAGTCTTTTCCTCATAATATTAAGAATATTTTCTTAGTTAATTTCATCTAATTTTTAAATTTTAAACTAATCTTTGGAATAAAGGGAACGAACCAATGTTTTACCCCGTCTTTTCTTCAAGGCAATGCAATTAATCAGATAGCCATTTTAGGTCAGCCTGAACTCTGGGCAGCCAGTGTTACAGCTTGAGAGACCCAGAGCATATTTTCTAAGGACTCTGTACACACATTATATATTAGACCAAAAGATAAGCAATCAATCTTTTAGTTAAAACCATACATTTATGCAATTTTATATGGTGAAATTTGTTTATTATGACATTTACAAGCAAGTCATGAAGACTTTCGTGATATTTTGGAAAGACACTATAACGTCTAAAGCAAGACTGAAATGAATTAAAGCCGACAGAGAAGGGGTTGGGAGAGAGGAGAAAAAGAGATGATAGACACAATGTTATATCTCAGGGTGGAAATCTAGTGAGCTTGGGGGAAGGCTAGATTAAAAAAAACATTTTACTCATTCATTTATTCACTCACTCATTTCTTTGCTTCTTCATTAAACGCCAGTAAGGGCTCATTAACACAGACCCAGATAGTGTATGATCAAGTTAAGCCTAACATTTCTCCCAAAGCTCATGTGATCCCTTTCAAGCTACACGTCCATCCTCTCCACTGCAGCTGGCTCTCTCCTTCAAAGGTGATCTCCTCCTCAAAGCTCCACATTGCTCCTAACCTCCTCCACACGTGCTACCTCTCTGCCTTCCCTTTATTATTTTCAATTCATTTTTCCAAACCTCATCCTTCTTTTCCCAGCCCTAGCCTCAAGTGGTTTGTATTGAGCTCACATACAGCTACGATGGCTTCTGTATAAAAAGAAGTCTAAAGTGCAACCAGGAGCTACAATTCATGCTTACAACATAGGAAATCTGGACAACACATCACACTTGCACAGTACCAGCGGGCTGATCCATGCAATGGGCACTATAAGAGTTTGTGGGATGAAAAACCACAGGAGCTTTTTTTAAGGAACTGAGATTTAAGTTGTGATACTAAGACTTGGGCAGTTGTAAAAGACAGCACAGACATTCCTGGTGAATGCGAAAAGCTACTCACCCCAGTGGCTGTCAATTACTTGCAGTTCTATGAGCACATCCTGGGCTTAAACATTCTCCAGCACATCCTGGGCTTAACATTCTCCCTGTCAGCGACTTGAATGCATGTTCTTTAGCACAGGCTTAAAAAAAACAAAGATGGGTCAGTGTGTCTCTCTGGCTTTTCCATTTCTCTTCATTCTATTTATTTTAAGCCCCTTGAAAAGAGGTTCATATCTGATCTTTAGTTGGAAGGGACCAGCATGCTCTGCCTCACATAGACTGAAAAGGGCTAGCAATTTACAAGAAATTAAGTCTCATGAATATTATCTGTGACAATCAAGTCAGGGTCCTGTGTGAATTGAGATGAAAAAAAAAAAAAAGATGAATGGGCTTGTACAAAGAAAGTTTCCAAAACATGACCAAGTCAATAAGTATTGATTTATACTGGTTACACTGCAATATAATGCAACCATAACATCAGAGGGAAACAGCAAAATAAGGCCAGAGTATGCAGTGAGGATAAGTCAGGTAAGTCAGAGGAAGCAGGCTGACTGGGTGCTGGAAGGAGGTGCGAGCGGATGGGAGAAGCCCTGGGGAAGGAAGGGACCTGCAGGAGGCAAGACTTCCAGACTCTGGTAACATAAGCACTGGCCACTGTGTCTGGCAGGAGATCCCCAGAGAGCACCTGGCTGTGAGGGTGGCTGGGTTCAAGTTCTTGCTTAATTTTGCATAGGTTGACTTTAAGTATTGATATCTACATGTAAAGCACCTACTGTGAAGCAAGGGAATTCTCAACAAAGTTTTCCTGTTTCTGTTATCTTTATCTTGAGTCTCTATCATAAAAATGAAAATGCTAACAAAGCCAGACTAATAAAAATAGGAACACGGTACTCTTGCTAGAAAATTCTGGGCTTTCCCACATCTTTCTCTCAGATTCATTAAGAAAAATGATACAAACTTTGAAAATAATGGAAAAAAGACTAATGTGTATCTTTTTTATATACTTGCAGAAAGGGTCATCTGACACTCAAAGGGAAAGTAACATTGCCTGTCTTAATAATTAGGGCCTAGATGCTGTAAAGCTAGATGTTATCTTATTAAAAATCGAGGAGGAGGAGCCAAGATGACGGCACAGCATGGAAGTTTTTTGTGTGTCTTGTGTCCATGAAATATAGACAGACCAACACTAAACCATCCTGCACACCTAGAAAACTGATTGCAGGATTAACACAACAATCCGCACAACCTGAACCACAGAATTCAGCAGGAATTCATCCCGAAAGAAAGAGCATGAAGAAACGACAGCCAGGGATTTAACCAACACAGATACAAGCAAGACGTCTGAACCAGAATTTAGAATCACGATAATAAGAATATTAGATGGAGTTGAAAATAGATTAGAATCCCTTTCTGAAGAGATAAAAGAAGTAAAAAATAGTCAGAATGAAATTAAAAATGCTATAACTGAGCTGCAATCATGGATGGATGCTATGGCAGCAAGGATGGATGCAGCAGAACAGAGAATCAGCAATATAGAGGAGAAACTTAAAGAGATTAATGAAGCAGAAAAAAAGAGGGAGATTAAGGCAAAAGAGCATGATTTAAGAATTAGAGAAATCAGTGACTCATTAAAAAGGAACATCAGAATCATAGGGGTCCCAGAAGACGAAGAGAGAGAAATAGGGGTAGAAGTGTTATGCGAGCAAATCATCGTGGAAAGCTTTCCTAACCTGGGGAAAGACACAGATATCAAATCCAGGAAGCACAGAGGACCCCCATTAGATTCAACAAAAACCGACCATCAACAAGGCATATCATAGTCAAATTCACAAAATACTCAGGCAAGGAGAGAATCATGAAAGCAGCAAGGGAAAAAAAGTCCCTAACCTAAAAGGGAAGACAGATCAGGTTTGCAGCAGACCTATCCACAGAAACTTGGCAGGCCAGAAAGGAGTGGCAGGATACATTCAATGTGCTGAATCAGAAAAATATGCAGCCAAGAATTCTTTATCCAGCAAGGCTGTCATTCAAAATAGAAGGAGAGATAAAAAGTTTCCCAGATAAACAAAAACTAAAGGAGTTTGTGACCACTAAACCAGCCCTGCAAAAAATTTTAAGGGGGACTCTCTGAGGGGAGAAAAGATGAATATATATATATATACCAAAAGCAACAAAGATTAGAAAGGACCAGAGAACACCACCAGAAACTCCAACTCTACAAGCATCATAATGGCAATAAATTCATATCTTTCAGTACTCACTCTGAACATCAATGGACTCAATGCTCCAATCAAAAGACATAGGGTAACAGAATGGTTAAGAAAACAAGATCCATCTATATGCTGTTTACAAGAGACCCACTTTAGACCTAAAGACACCTTCAGTTGAAAATAAAGGAATGGAGAACCATCTATCATGCTAATGGCCAACAAAAGAAAGCCGGAGTAGCCATACTTATATCAGACAATCTAGACTTTAAAATAAAGACTGTATCAAGAGATGCAGAATGGCATTATATCATAATCAAGGGGTCTATCCACCAAGAAGACCTAACAATTGTAAACATTTATGCACCAAATGTGGTAGCACCCAAATATATAAATCAGTTAATCACAAACATAAAGAAACTCATTGACAGTAATACCATAATAGTAGGAGACTTCAACACCCCACTCACAGCAATGGATAGATCATCTAATAAAAAAATCAACAAGGAAACAATGGCTTTGAATGACACACTAGACCAGATGGACTTAACAGATATATTCAGAACATTTCATCCTAAAGCAGCAGAATATACATTCTTCTCCAGTGCACATTGAACATTCTCCAGAATAGACTATATACTGGGATAAAAATCAGCTCTACGTAAGTTCAAAAAGATCAAGATCATACCGTGCATATTTTCAGACCACAATGCTATGAAACTTGAAATCAACCACAAGAAAAAATTTGGAAAGGTAACAAATACTTGGAGACTGAAGAACATCCTACTAAAGAATGAATGGGCTAACCAAGCAGTTAAAGAGGAAATTGAAAAGTATATGGAAGTCAATGAAAATGATAACACCACAACCCAAAACTTCTGGGACACAGCAAAGGTGGTTATAAGAGGAAAATATATAGCAATCCAGGCCTTCATAAAGAAGGAAGAAAGATCTCAGATACACAACCTAACCTTACGCCTTAAGGAGCTGGAAAAAGAACAGCAAATAAAACCCCAAACCAGAAGAAGACAGGAAATAATAAAGATTAGAGCAGAAATTAATGCTATTGAAACCAAAAAAACAGTAGAACAGATCAATGAAACCAGAAGCTAGTTCTTTGAAAGAATTAACAAAATTGATAAACCACTAGCCAGTTTGATCAAAAAGAAAAAGGAAAGAACCCAAATAAATAAAATCAAGAATGAAAGAGGAGAGATCACAACCAACCCACCAGAAATAAAAACAATAATAAGAGAATATTGTGAGCAATTATAAGCCAATAAAATGGGAAATCTGGAAGAAATGGACAAATTCCTAGAAACATAGACACTACCGAAACTGAAGCAGGAAGATAGAAAATTTGAATAGACCCATAACCAGGAAGGAAACCGAATTAGTAATCAAAAATGTGCCAAAAAACAAGAGTCCAGAGCCAGATGGCTTTCCAGAGGAATTCTACCAAACATTTAAGGAAGAGTTAACACCTATTCTCTTGAAGCTCTTCCAAAAAATAGAAATGGAAGGAAAACTTCCAAACTCTTTCTATGAAGCCAACATTACCTTGATTCCAAAACCAGACAGAGACCCCACTAAAAAGAACTATAGACCAATTTCCCTGATGAACATGGATGCAAAAATCCTCAACAAGATATTAGCCAACTTGACCCAACAATACATTAAAAAAATTATTCACCATGACCAA
Organism: Panthera tigris; assembly: GCF_018350195.1. Lineage (NCBI taxonomy): Eukaryota > Metazoa > Chordata > Mammalia > Carnivora > Felidae > Panthera > Panthera tigris. The sequence continues at coordinate 124,060,942 of NC_056660.1, forward strand.
GTGGGATTTATACCTGGGATGCAGGGCTGGTTCAATATCCACAAAACAATTAATGTGATTTATCACATCAATAAAAGAAAGGACAAGAACCATATGATCCTCTCAATAGATGCAGAGAATGCATTTGACAAAATACAGCATCGTTTCCTGATAAAAAACCCTCAAGAAAGTAGGGATAGAAGGAGCATACCTTGAGATCATAAAAGCCATGTATGAGGACCCAACGCTAATATCATCCTCAATGGGGAAAAACTGAGAGCTCTCCCCCTAAGGGCAGGAATAAGACAGGGATATCCACTCTCGCCACTGTTATTCAACTAGTATTGGAAGTCTTAGGTTCTACAATCAGACAACAAAAAGAAAAAAAAGGTCTCTAAATCAGCCAGGAGGAGGTCAAACTTTCACTCTTCGCAGATGACATGATACTCTATATAGAAAACCCAAAAGATTCTACCAAAATACTGCTAGAATTGATTCATGAATTCAGCAAAGTTGCAGGATACAAAATCAACACACAGAAATCGGTTGCATTCCTATACACCAACAATGAAGCGACAGAAAGAGAAATCAAGGAATCCATCCCATTTACAGTTGCACCAAAAACCATAAAATACCTAGGAATAAATCTAACCAAAGAGGTGAAGAATATATACACTGAAAACTGTAGAAAGCTTATGAAAGAAATGGAAGAAGACACAAAAAAATGGAAAAAGATTCCATGCTCCTGGATAAGAAGAACAAATATTGTTAAAATGTTGATACTACCCAAAGCAATCTACATATTCAATGCAATCCTTATCAAAATAAAACCAGCATTCTTCACAGAGCTAGAACAAATAATCCTAAAATTTGTATGGAACCAGAAAAGACACCGAATAGCCAAAGCAATCTTGAAAAAGAAAACCAAAGCAGGAGGCATCACAATCCCAGACTTCAAGCTATACTACAAAGCTGTAATCATCAAGACAGTATAGTACTGGCACAAAAACAGACACTCAGATCAATGGAACAGAATAGAGAACCCAGAAATGGACCCACAAATGTATGGCCAACTAATCTTTGACAAAGCAGGAAAGAATATCCAATGGAATAAAGGCAGTCTCTTCAGCAAGTGGCGCTGGGAAAACTGGACAGCGACATGAAGGAAAATGAACCTGGATCACTTTCTTACACCATGCACAAAAATAAGCTGAAAATGGATGAAAGACCTAAATGTAAGACAGGAAGCCATCAAAATCCTCAAGGAGAAAGCAGGCAAAAACCTCTTTGATCTTGGCCACAGCAACTTCTTACTCAACATGTCTCTGGAGGCAAGGGAAACAAAAGCAAAAACAAACTACTGGGACCTCATCAAAATAAAAAGCTTCTGCACAGCAAAGGAAACAATCAGCAAAACTAGAAGGCAACTGACAGAATGGGAGAAGATATTTGCAAATGACATATCAGATAAAGGGTTAGTATCCAAAATCTATAAAGAACTTATCAAACTCAACACCCAAAAAAGAAATAATCCAGTGAAGAAATGGGCAATAGACATGAATAGACACTTCTCCAAAGAAGGCATCCAGATGGCCAACCGACACAACAGATGTTGGTGAGGATGTGGAGAAAGAGGATCTCTTTTACATCATTGGTGACAATGCAAGCTGGTGCAGCCACTTTGGAAAACAGCATGGAGGTTCCTCAAAAAATTAAAACTAGAACTACCCTATGATGCAGCAACTGCACTACTAGGCATTTATCCACAGGATACAGGTGTGCTGTTTTGAAGGGACACATGCACCCCCATGTTTATAGCAGCACTACTGGCAATAGCCAAAGTATGGAAAGAGCCCAAATGTCCATCGATGGATGAATGGATAAAGAAGATGTTGTATATACACACAATGGAGTATTACTCAGGAATCAAAAAGAATGAAATCTTGCCATTTGCAACTACATGGATGGAACTCGAGGGTATTATGCTAAGTGAAATTAGTCAGAGAAAGACAAAAGTCATATGAATTCACTCATATGAGGAATTTAAGAGCAGAAAAAATGAACATAAGGGAAGGGAAACAAAAATAATATAAAAACAGGGAGGGGGACAAAACAGAAGAAACTCATAAATGTGGAGAACAAACTGAGGGTTACTGGAGGGGTTGTGGGAGGGGGGATGGGCTAAATGGGTAAGGGGCACTAAGGAATCTACTCCTGAAATCATTGTTGCACTATATGCTAATTTGCATGTAAATTTAAAAAAATAAAAAATGAAATTAAAATCAATCAATCAATCGATATATCGCAAGTGATTTCTACCTGGAAAAAATGATTTCTATTTGGAAAAAAAGAACAGTTATGGCTTTATTGCCTGTACACCATTAATCAGTTTGATGTCTAAATTTGCAATTTATACCTCAATTTTTCTTTCCTGGTACCAGTTCCCATATTCCCCTTTGAGTCAGCTTTGTCATCCTTCTAGTTGTATCATTAACAAGTTTAATAATTCTTTGACACATGCTAGCTATTTGTATAAGATGCATTTTCAACTTTTTGAAAACTGTAACTTGACAACTCTTAGAAGTCTGACTTGGTGTAATAGGTTTAATGTACTCATTAGCAAACAGCTTGGGGGTGATGTATCTCTGGTGATATTAAGGACTCTTGAATCTTTTGATAGCATCCATAATTTTATACAGGATATTTTATCTATGTCCATGCACAGTAACCTTGGAAAAGACAACCACAAGGAAGTGGCATTTGTAAACCACTGAACAAGTCTTGAATAGGGTTAGCAAAAGAAACAATTAATTTTCTAATTTGCAAGAAATATTTTTGTACTATTCTGCAGAACTAGTCTTCCCTGCACTCATGGGATTGTGAAATTCTTGCAAGCTGTTAAGTCAGGAAGCATTTCAAATAGAAAGAAGAACTTTAAAAAAATTATCCCAGAAGAAAGATTTTTTCCCTCCCCCTGCTCCAAAAAGACTCATAATTCATTTCAGCTACTTTGTATTTTAATGGCACCATTTTTTTATAAAAAAAAGAAAAGTTGAGATCTTATGGAGAGGCATCAACTATAGAGGCAAATGTGATTTTCTTTTGGTGAGGTTTGTCTAACCTTCAGTGTTTAAGGTAAACAATATATTATTAGCCAACAATATTTTGCGGGAATCTTGAAACATCTGAATTAATTTTTTTCTTAAAATTAACCTAAAGTCAGCCAATGAATGAACTCCAATTACTTTAAAAGATTTATGACAACAATGAATGAAGCCTCTCAATCTTTACCTATATCCAGTTATTCTTTCTTTATAGAACATGGTACATCTCTTATAGTTTTAAATTACTGCATAATACAAATTTGAATTTGCCATACATCCCCCCCAAAATTATTGAGTTTCTACTATCTATAAGACTCCAGATAAAAAGGTGCAAATCAGCTTCCACCCAAAAGGAGGTTACAATTTAATTGGAGAGGAAATAACCAAATAAAATCCCTGTGTAAAGGACATAAAGATATATTTTTGATGTGGTTAGAATTTAGTTTCTGTTTTAGCAGATCTTGATCATCTTCGGGCTGTAGCCAGATGCACTATGGTAAAGCTTCTCTTATCTAGGATAAGGCATAGGATAATTGTGCATCTGTGTGTGTGTGTGTGTGTGTGTGTGTGTGTGTGTGTGTGTGTGCACGTGTGTGTGTTCTAGATTTGAATTTATTTTTTACAGGGACCATTTGGAAGACAGACTGAAAAAGAACCAAAGGAACAGATTGAGAACACTTATCTCACTTATCTCACTTGTTGATTCACTTAGTAACCATATCCCAGCAAATAATGGGTCTTGTAAAGGAGGCAGAACACCAACTAAGTGCCTAGTACACAACATGTATTTAATAAACATTCACTAAATTGAGTTAAAGATATATCAGAAGTGAACCTTGCCTTCAGAGAGCTTATAATCTATGAGAGAGGCTCTATTTAGTCAAATTATTTGGTCAAATAATTATAATACAAAGGAGAAAGTGGATTCCATGAAAGAGATATATACAGATAGCTTGGTGAGCATAGGGATAGCCAACATTGCTTCCAGTTGGGGAATCAGGCTACACTCTGGGGGCAAAAAGATATGTGAGTTGGACATGGAAAGATGGGTTGGATGTTGACTTGTGGTGATAAAGGGAAAGACTCTGCGGGGAGAATAAAAACATGAGCCAAGCCTCAGAGATCAAACAATATGGGACATGAATGGGAAACCTCACTGTGGAGATTAAGAGAACTGGTAGAAAAAGAACTGGAAAATCTATAGTAGGTTCAAATACTGACAGCCCCTAATACTATACAGAGTTTGAACCCAGAGCTTCAGACAAAAAAACACGACCGAAGATTGTTTTCCAGCTTTATGTAATAGGCTGCTGTTCCTAACAGAGAAAAAGTTTGTATTCTATGTTGAATGTCTTTAAGCATCCCTGTAAGAAATCTCAGTATGTTTGGTTATATTGGTTTATTTTGGAATAACTATGTCTTAGAATCCTATGCCGTCTCCATTCACTTAGAATCACCTTTGACTCACTGGATTCCCGGCTTCGTAATGCTCTGCTCAAAAGGGATCTACAACTTACTCTTCCAAGAAAATTGCTGCTATAAAATATATGGGTGTGACTCATCATTTCTAGTCTTTCAGTAGATGAGAAACTTCACCTCTAGTGTAAATCCTTATACTAGGTTCTCTAAACAGAAGTGGTTCTTCATTTATGAAGGTGAATTGCTTTTTGTCCATGGTTGGTCACTGCAGATCTTTGACAGCCATGATATTAGAAAGCCTTGGGTGCTTTTCAGTCACTGGGCCACTCTCGAATTGCATGAATTCTCCTGTTTTTAAAACTGACTCTCCTCAAATCTACAGTAATGACATGTTGATTACCAGTATATTATTGAATTGTGGCAGCAGGTAAATCAATATTAAATAATTACTGTTTGCTGAGCACTCACCATGTCCTAGGTTACTGATAGAATGTAATCACCCAACAAGACTGAGACAAGACTGTAATTGTTACCCAAATTTACCAAAGAGAATAGCAAGGCTCTGAGATTGATGAAATTTGCCCATAGTCATGAAGAAGGAAGTAGTAATTGGACCTTGGCAATCCAATGGGAGAGTCTGGGCAGGTTGCCTCTCTGTAGACAGAGAGTTCTTCCAACTGTTGTCTCTAACCTTCTCACCCCCAATTCACTTCTACAGAGAAATAGATTGCACAACTAGAACACTGGCCTGGGCCTTGAGTCCCACTTCTTATCGGACAGCCAGTTATCGTCTACTTCTTAGGAATGTCTTTCTAGGCCCTTGCTTGCAACATTTCGAAACCAAAAAGCAATGGAGTTTCTGTGATGCCTATTCCTGGGACCTAGACATTGCAATTCAAGGCTGAAATTTGCCTTGATTATCACTGTCACCTCGCTCTTCTCTTTATAATCTACTAGCTTCAGGGGACTTTTAAATCTTAAAATATAGCTTAACCCTTTTTTCAGAGCATTTAACTTTTTCCGATCTTTAAAATATTTTTGTCCTTTCTTTGTCCTTGATGATCTAAACTTGTACAGCTAGAAATCCTCCTAGGATTCCACTGCTTTCGTGGGTGTTTTCTGAAGTCATGTAATCTTTCCATGTATCTCTATAATTTGGGGGACTGATGCCCAGTAATGACTACAACTATTATAGTAGAGACTCCAGCAACTGTGCCCAAAGAAAGATCTCTGTCTTAGTAGCTAAATTTCCTCAGATACGGCCATCACTTGGCAAATCCAACCTTTCTTGAGGCCTCCTCTTAGTATCATCATCCCTAGGGATCACTGTCATTCTCACCCTTCTTCTTTTGCCAAAATAAGATGCTATTTCTCTAGAATTATTTATTGAACTAGTTAAATATCTCTTTGCACAGTGAATGGAAACCAAATTGAGTTAGGCATCTAAGACTGAACAACAAGAAAGAAAAAATTAAGGTGTTTCCCTTAAAAGCAGGTCAAATGAAAAAGTTGTCTTTTACCAGTCCTGAAGGTTTACTAAGCTTCCACTTATAAATGAAATAAGCTTCATTTATTCTCATGAGATTATGGCCCAAAGAAAGCAGGAATAGCTCTGCTGCTATTTACACTCAACAAAATTCCACTGCCATATGCTGCCTTCCTTTATCCCATCCCATCTGTTTATGACTCAAATTATGCCTTCCTTTAGGCATTCAATAAAAACTGTGTGTGTATTATGATCCAGAAACTGTATGTTAGTCTCTGGTACTACTCTAACCATGTAAACTGGCCATTCCTCCAATGAGAAGAACCTATTAGAATCTTAGAAATCTGAACCCCTTAAAAAAATCCTTTTAAAAGGATTAAGGGAGGGGTACCCGGGTGGCTCAGTCAGTTTGGCTCAGGTCAAAGGTTCATGAGTTTGATCCCCACATGGGACACTGCACTGACAGTGTAAAGCCTGCTTGGGATTCTCTCTCTTCCTCTCTCTCTTCCCCTCCCCCACTTGTGCTCTCTCTAGCTCTAAAAATAAATAAATAAAATTAAAAAAAAATTTTTTGAAGGATTAAGGGAAAAAAGGATTAAGAAAAAAAGATGACAAAATAAGCTTTTGATTAATAAAGATATTAAAATTTTTTTAATGTTTATTTTTATTTTTGAGAGAGAAAGAGAGAGAGAGTGAACAGGGGAGGTGCAGAGAGAGGGAGACACAGAATCTGAAGCAGGCTTCAGGCTCTGAGCTGTCAGCACAGAGCCTGATGCAGAGCTCAAACTCAGGAACTGCGAGATCATGGCCTGAGCCGAAGTCGGACACTTAACTAGCTAAGCCACCCAGGCGGCCCAATAAAGAGAATTTTAAAAATGTTTCATGGTTACTTTCCATTTACTATAGAATTTTAAATGCCTTAATATTTGCCTAGCATTTTTACAGGTTTCAAAGGACTTTCATAAGTACTCTGTAATTAAAGGTCTACTTACAGAGTTTGGGTAGTTTGAAAAGGTCTTCCTCACTATGAACTCCTTGAATAGAGACTGTTTTATTTATTAATATTTATGTCTCTAGAATCTGGCTCAGGGATAGGTATGGAATTGGGAATCAGTAAGTAATTTTTGAATGAATATCTTTACATTACATGTATGTACATTATTTCTCCTGCTGGCTTGTAATTGGAGCCTGTTCCTACTATTTCCTTTTCATGTTCCCAGCACTGCTCTCATTAGACAAGGCACTTGGCTGAATCTCACCCCAGAGAAAGTTAGGATTTAAAGCATGAACTGGGACAATGCCATGTTATTTTAGCACATCATTACTCCTTGAAGCCATAACCAAGGAGGTTTCCTGTCATCCTTTATAAAATGAAAGCTTAGTGAAGACACAAAGTTGCTAGGTGGGGCAAATTGGAGAATTAAGTTTCATGTTGGGGGTGGCAGTTTCATAATGAAAATGATGGTTTCAGAAATATTAAGACATATTTAAACAGAGACACTAAGATGGCATCTGAAGCAAGTACTTCATCAACATGCCTTCTTCAACTCTGCCTTTTCATAGAGGACTTGGGAATTATTTTCTCTTATATATGCCAAATGCATGGCTGCTGGTTAAAAACACTAATAATCTGATGAGCATAACATAAGATACAATAGGGATAACTGTCTGGCATTTTGGTTTCTGGAAGAAAGCAGGACAACAAGATTGTAAGTTAACCACATTAGAAGCAAGGGACAGATACAAATTGTGAGAGTGTGTTAAGGTCTTAATTCTGACCTCGTGGTAAGACTATTTCTTGCTATTTCTATCTTTCCCCATCAGAGACTTTAATAGCCTGATTTTCAAAGGCCCTATCTATGAAAATAAAACATTAATAGTAGATAACCCAAGACTTAGAGATTGAAAATGTATCTTGTCAATAGGATAAACACTGGCAGAAAAAAAATGTTAAGAGATAATTTTAGATACTTGCAACTTAGATATTTTCCTGTTGATCTTGGAAGTCACCTAATCTCTCTAACCTAAGTTTTCTAACTTTGATAGAAATATTTTAAAATTGGCCCATTTATGTTTTGTTAGTGTTGCTTCAGGAAAAGTTAATACAGATAAAATACTTATAAAAATTAAGAGACCTATTCAAATGTATATTATTTTAATTAAATAGTTTGTTTTCCCTTTTTTTTTTTTTTTTTTTTCTTTTTGTGAAAGCTCAGTTCTGAGTAGAGAAAGTGGCCAATAAAGGAAAGACTGAAAAAGTCAATTCTGGAAAAGTCAACTCCAAATCTAACAGAAGCCTGAGTTAGTCATCAGTTAGGCAGCAAGTCTAAAATAAATTAACCACATAGCCTCAGTTTCCTATTCCCTTTTCTCTTTGATTTTGATTGGCATCTGTGTGGATGAAGCAAACTTATGTGTCTTCTTTGGTAAAAATATTGTGAAAATATGTGCTCTTTTACCCTACTAACGTGAGAAGCAGAAGGAGGAAGTGAAGATGAGCTGGAAGAGTGAGTTGCATCAGTGAATGTAAGCTGAGCTACTCAGAATCTTAGCAGAACCCTGTAATTCCTGAAATCTTCCGTGTTGCTTTACACACACACACACACACACACACACACACACACACACAATTTTATATATAATGTGTATATATATATTTTTAAATTTTTTAATGTTCATTTATTTTTGAGACAGAGGGGGACAGAGTGCGAGTGGGGGAGGGGCAGAGAGAGAAGGAGACACAGAATCTGAAACAGGCTCCAGGCTCTGAGCTGTCAGCACAGAGCCTGATGCGGGGCTGGAACCCACAAACCACAAGATCATGACCTGAGCCAAAGTCGGACGCTTAACCGACTGAGCCACCCAGGTGCCCCTATAATGTGTATATATATGTTGAACTTCTATGTGCCCCAAACAATGAGATTATGTTGTTGTATGAGAAATACATACTTCATACTTTCAGAATGCTTACCTTCTAGTGTAAGAAATAAAATAGTGAAGTCAGAAAAAATTAAAACAAATCCAAATAATTATAAATGCTATAGAATAACCATAAAAGAATTAAATAGGGAGCAATAGGCGGGGGGGGGGGAATGGAAGATGGGGTTGTACAATTTAGAGACAATATCTTTCTGGAGAATTTGATGTTTGAACTAAAATCTGAATATCCAGAGGTACCAGCCAGGAAAAAACATTTTGGAATAAGAACTAAAAAATCAGCTGAAGTAACCTAGATGAAAAAAAATCTGCAGAAAAATTAGGTTGGGAGAGTAGGAAAGAGCCAGGTCATACACATAGAGGTTTACTCTATGAACTTGGGTTTTATTCCAGGGGTAGTAGGAATCTTCCAGAGGGTTTTGAGAGACTAATTTGTGGGTCAATGTCTTTCTGGACAATTTTTAGCCATTATACCTAAAGGGTTTCTGCTGCCCCATATCTCTTTTTCCTATCCTTCTTTGACACCATTTGGTAGTGTCTCAGATATCTAGAACATTCTATTTAGTGGTGGGTTGTTTTTTTTTTTCATTCTTTTTTCTCTTTGTGGTTCAGTTTGGATCATTCTGTTGATCTGTCTTCAAATTCATGGATTCCTTCTTTTGTGTCCAGTCTTGTAGTTAAACACATTGAATGAATTCTTTATTTCTGATATAGCAGTTTACAGATCTATAATTTCTACCTAATCTTTTCATAAAGTTTTTATTTCTATGCTGAAGTTCCCCATTTGGCAAAAAGTACTTTTCTAAAAAATGTTTGCTGAATGAATGAATTGGTTTTGATGCTCTGTCAATAAGAAAAGTATTTTTAAAATATATAAAAAATCATATTTAGAACATTTAGTTTTTTACAAAATTATGTCTCTTCCACTAAGATTCAGTAACTCCTGCCATAACCAGGAGATAACCATCCTCATTTGCATACTTTGCAAATTCAACCTTACTTGGGGGACTAATGTTACAATTCACTTTCATATTATTGGTATTTTTATCCTTAGTTTCCTCTGGAAGCTGACAGGATTACACCCACCAGCCTATGAATGCTAAAGCACTTTGCTCGATAGTGCATAACTACAGCAACCATAATAAATGTCTCCCTTTTGCAAATGCTTTGAATAAAGCCAGAATATCATTGGGTTCAGATTTTCTGTGGAATAAAGAAAAGTCATTCTATCAAGTTACAAAATGTGCTCCTTGGAATAGATTGCACATGACTTAAATTCTTTCTGTCTAGAGAACAGCTTTGGCAAGTCTCTCCATGTGCACAGGTAAAAGGGAGATATGCTTTCCACCTGGAGAAGAAAACCCTCGAAGTCTATCCTGCAAAGAACAGACACTAGAGTTGTAGGAAACCCAGAATTTAACAGTTACAACTTTTTTTAAAAAGTGGAAGTGAAAAAGTATCCAATAATTCATTGTTTCTGGACCAGACAAAATAATAAGGCAAGGCTATGGAATAGTATAATAAGAAAAACAGGAATGTACATTTTCCACAAAGCACTGGACTCTTACATAAGCTTGAAGGCACTGATGCCTCTGGCAGGGGGTTATACATAGAGTTGAAATGGTTATGTTTTATTAGTGCTTATTATTATTGTGGCCAAACACAATGCTACCTGCTGCCCTGACTGCATTTCAAGTGTAGGCAAAAATCCAGAAGATTTTCTAAAAGAGATGCATACTGACCTATATTACAAATCTACAACAGCATTCGTATATGCACATGTGCACGTACACACACATGCACACAGACGCACAGACTCAAAGTGGCATTTTAATCTCTCAGTAGAAACTTTGACTCTTTCATATTCATCTGTACATTCTAGACATTATACAGAGAGACAGACATCTGAATTTGGCCGGTGGGAGGGTTGCCCAGTGATTAATTAGATCAGTGCACAGGCTGGGACATGCTGACCTTTTCTGTCCCTGCTAAGCCCAAGGCCTCTGTTTCTGAGTGTTTCCCTCTCTGTGAACTGTAACAACAGTGATTTTTTCAAAGTGTTTCACAGACTTTACTTCTTATTGCTCCAAGGAGAGGCCATTATTAGTCTGTCCACTTTACTGATGGAATGAACTGACCTGTTTAGGGACTAGTGGGAATTAGCATACAAACTGGAATTACAACTTTGGTGCCTTTAGACCTTGCCCTCCACACTGGCCACTTAGGACAAGTCTGTTGCAGCTCTTTTCTCCCCCTGCCCTGTCTCTGTAGAGGCAACCCACACTAAGAATACATTCCTATTGGTTTTGCTCTGTTTATGGTACTTTTGATGTTGTGAAGTGTGGATGTGTTCTGTATGAGGCTGACAAAGGTTTACTACTGATTGAAAGTAAAGAACTGGTCTGTCAGGTTCTATACATCCTAGGACTTGAAAGCCAGACAGATAGGTAATGCTGGATGTTAGCAAATGGGATGTGGAGATTTAAAAAATCCTTGTGTATAGTTGATGAGAGATAATGTTCTCCTAACATCTCACCGACCACAACTTAGTCTCATGGCCCCCTAACTGCAAGGGGTATTTGAAGTCATCTTTATTTCAGATAACCATATGTTCAGCTATAATAAGGGCACTTTTACCATAGAAGCAAGGAATAAACCATACTAGAAGAGAGCCAGAAAATGCCGTCTCCCATATTAGAATTTTTTTTCAAATTACTAATAAGAAGCAAACAACCAGGAAGGAGAGGGAGTGTTAAAGCATCAAACATATACCCTTTCTGCAGTACTTAAAATTAAACTGAGCATTTGAGATCTTTCCCTGGTTATTTTTACTGTGTCTTTTTATTTTATTTATTTGTATTGGACCTCAGATACTGAGGGCTGGCTGAATCATGACATATTATCCTCATTACTCACGCCATGTCCTGCTCTTGCTTCATTTCTTGTTGCTTTCTGAGTAGTCCTTAATAACTGCCCCCTTCCCCATTCCCACATTGAGCTATACCCTGAATGGGTTTGATACCTATCTTTGGAATTGTGTGTTTCCTTATAAATTGTCCAGTATTTTTTGCATGTCTGTGTTTTCACTCTACTTAAATTATATTGTGCTTAGAAAAACTCAGTTCTTTTCCTTATTTTTTGCACCCATCATGTTTTTAAGATTTCTTTGTGTATCTAATTTTTTGCTTCTAACTACATATTGTATTCCAAAATTCACCACCCTTCGATAATCAACTGCCTTGGTTATGGACTCTTAATTTGCTACTCAATTCTCCACTGGCCCAGCAACTGCAATGATACACATGTGTATCTATACTCTTAAGGACCTGAGTGAGAATTTCTCAAGAATGGTGTTACTGAAAAACATACGATGGAGCACCTGGGTGGCTCAGTTGTTCAAGCGTCTGCCTTTGTTTCAGGTCATGATCTCACAGTTCATGAGTTAAAGCCCTGCACTGGGTTCTGTGATGACAGTGTAGAGACTGCTTGGGATTTTCTCTCTCTCCCTCTCTCTCTGACCCTCCCCTGCCTGTGCTATCTCTCTCTCAAAAATAAATAAACATTTGAAAAAACAAAAAGTAAGATACATACACATTAGTTGACTAGGCACTGACACATTTTTCTCCGGAATGTCTGAACTGGGCTGTATTCCCACCAGCAATACACAAAAGTTTGTGTCATCGTGTATTTTCCCCTACACTTCACATTATCAAATTTCTAACTTATGATTTTATAGGAATAAAGTAGTATATCATGGCTGCTTTAATGCATTTTAAGTTCATTTTAATGCATTTCCCCAATTATTATTCATTTTATCATGTCTTCACATATGTACTAGCCATTTGGATTTCTTCTTACATGACTTTCCTTTTTTACCTTGCCCATTTTTTGCAATGATTTTTTTTTGTCTTTTTCTTACTGATTTGCAAGAATCTTTGTATACTATCCATATAAACCCATTGTCAATTAAGTCGTTGTAAATATTTAGTTGATGATGATAATCCTTCTTCCAATTTGCCATCCTCTCTGACCATTATGGTCAAAGGCTTTGGTCTTTTTAGAATCCCCTTCTTCATTTTGAGCCACAAAAATATTCTTTTATGGTTTATTCTACTAACTGTATGGATTTACCTTCATATTTAGATCTTTGATCCAGCTAAAGTCTTCTTTTATATAGGTATAAAGTATTGATCCTGTTGTTTTGTTTTGTTTTTTATGTAGTAACCCAGATTTCCTCACATCATCACTAAACTATTGATCTGGATTAGCACCATTTTCTTAGGTCAAGTTCCCTGAAACAGGGTCTGAAATCTCTCTCTCTCTCTCTGAGATCTCCATTCCATTCTAAGTCTGTTGTCTTAGAATCTAGAAACCAGTTCCATATTTTTAAGAGTAGATAGAGTGTACACACACACACACACACACACACACACACACACCTGACTGCATAGGTACAGTGAAGCATTGTCCTAAAGGTGGATTTGACTGGATTAACCTGGAAAATGCGGGATTTGATAAGTGACTCTGTGTGCCACATAAATGACAAGAAAATAGGAAAACAAAGTAAACCAGGATTCCAGCATCTACCTTTGACCTCAAGGATGATTGAATTTAGAATGGGTTAAAAAAAATATACTGTAAAAAACTATAAGCTCTAATATTAAAGATCTGATATCAGTCAAAATTTCAAGTATTCCCATGCAAATGGATTAAGTATAGTTCATGGTAAAGTTTGTGATGTTTCTCTCTTAAGAAGAGAAGTAAATTTGGGTAGGATCTTTAACCTTATGAAAACATTTTAAGATAATTTCCTTTAAAATTGCTTTGTGGCAGGATGGTTCAACTCTTCCTGTAACTTCTAAAAACTTCTATTAATTAAAAATAATAATACAGTCTTGTGGCTCTTAAAGTCTCCTCCTTCTATATCTGCCTTGAGAAGGAGCCAACTTGGATTTATATCTGCAGAAAAAAAGCCTGAGAGGAATATTGATACGATGGAGTCTGGGCTGACACTCTTGGTTGTTTACCAGACAAGCATTCTCCCTCTGTCCACTGGGCTCAGAAAGTGGAGCCAAGGAGGTCAGAGAAAAGCAACTGCTCCCCTGGGTCAGAACGACTGAGAATGTGGAAGCCCCTGAAGGTGATTCCATTCCCCTATATTGTGACTGATGTAAAGGAACCATGTGATCTACTTTGGGGCATTCAGGTATAGAGGAAGTGTACTGATGTTTCTGGGGAAGACTTCCTCCCTAATTACAGAAAAAGATTAGGAGGGACCCTGACCAAATGCAGCTGCTGAGAAGGTAGTGCTTGGAGCCGTGACAGCCATATTGTGACCATAAGAGAAGAAGACAACTCTGACCAAATGAGGAATAAGCCTCGGAAAAATGGAAAGGTCTGGCTCCTTGATATCCTCATAAGGCTCCAGAATAGGCCCTATTTCTGGGCTTCTTGTTGGGTAGAGAGAAAAATAAACCCCTCTATTTTAAGCAACTTTTATGTAAGCTTTCAAGAGAAAACAAACTAGTAAAGAATCAACACCAGTCTGTTTGCTTATCCAGATTCCCAGCAAATACAGTATCTGTTCTAAAGTGAACAAAGGCTAGTTATACCAATGTGGTTAGAATCACTTACATTCATTTTACTAGTCATCTACTATGTGCCAGGCTTTGTACTATGTACTGGGAACTTGAACATGAAAAACAAATAGTCTCTTATCTAAAAAAGTCCTGTGCAGTAAAATTTAAAGGAAAGGCCTGAAACTTCCAGGGAATATTGAATTTTCTTGTTGAAATAGGATTGTTCTGACCAAACTGCTGAGTTTAGTGCTAGGGTTGGGAAAGATGTATGAGAAGCTAGAAATAATAAAAATCACATATAACAATATCCCATAAGGAAGAATTGCCTTAAGAATAGGCTGACTGGCAGGCACCTAAATGGCATAACTTCAGAAGCTCTAAAAAAGTTCTTTTACCCCAGACAAATCCCATCCCCCCCCAACCCCCAACACCTAAATCCAATACCTTGAGATTCATTCCTTTGGCTTATGGATTTGTCCTTTGCTAAACTCTGAGTATCCCTGAAAGGCAATATATTATTTTTTTTGCATCACTTAAGAGGAAAATTAGAGCCATCATGAAAGTTCTGAGGACCTGAAGAAAGGTGGGTAGAAGTGGAAGGAGAAGAAATAGGGACCCATAAGGAGTCTGGAGGATACTGAGGTGATTCAGATTTTAGCTCAGGGTCAGTAATCCTTAAAAGGGCATGTGATCTGTAATTTTTCTGACTATTCCTTTTTTTGGCTTGGCTTTTCTTTGGTTTATGCTAAATTAAGACTTCATCCCAAAAGGTATAGAAGTTTTCAGATAAAGATCCAATTGGTCACTCTAGTGTAGAAATCAAGTAGAAGAGGGTTAGGAGAGAGAGAGAGAGAGAGAGAGAGAGAGAGAGAGTCTATTCTGCTATTCACAGCTCTTCCAAATACCCCCCAGTGAAACAATGGGGTGAAGCCCCTGGTATTCCAGCCTCTAACCTGGAAATGCATAATTATGCAAAAATGTAAACAAAAAATGCCCCAACTGAGAAGGAGGCCAGAGAGTGGTTTCATTGAGCTTGAAGGTTCAGAGTAGACATTTCCAAATGTCTCAAGACTACGCTTGCAGAGCACTACAAGATTGCCCCCCCTAGGTACACTTCCTCCCCCTACCTACACTTTCTCCCCTTGTCAGCAACCCTTATGTCCTTACATCTCCCTGTTGCCCAAAGAATTTCTGTCCAGTGTCTGTACTTTGACTTCCTCCTAGAAAGTCCGATCGGTCTACAACGGGCTTCAGCCCTGAAGGCCTCATTCTGACCTAACCATTGTAGTGAAACTGAAGCATACATAAAGAAGAAAAATTCTGACATGTATGGATGAGAAGAGCACTGACTTGTCTAAGCAAAAGTGAAGTTTTCCCTTATCTGAATAAGACATTTTCCTTCTTCTTCGGATCAAGATGCTCTGGCTCCAGATTATTCATTTCCTTCTCTAAGCATTCCTTAGGCCCCTCCTGTGAGCTAGGCAGCAAGGTAGGCGGGGAGGGCCCAGTGATTAAGTCCTACAGGCAGTCTCCCTTCTTGAATAGCTTCCACTCTATTGAGAAGCCCCTGAAAAAGTGTAACAAGTGTTAGAAAGAAGGATTCTTAGAATGTACACCAGAGAAACCATACAGAGTGAGTGATACACAGTTCTCCCAAAGGAGGAGGAGGTGCACCATGAAGCAAAGAGGGGAAAAGACATCAGATGAATACAACAGCAGCCAGTAGCTGTTTACTGTAATGAGGCATTCAGACCATACACATGGACAGACTTACCTAAGAGGGCATCCAATGGGGGAAATGAGCTGGGAAGTGGGCTGGAACCAAGGCAGGGCTTGGCTGGCCCAGAGGAAAAGGGCCTCTGGAAGGAAGGCAGAGAGAGGAACAAGCACATTGCAGTGATGGACAGTGAAGGGTTCTGCTGGAAAGAACCCCAGGGCCAACACTAGGAAGCAGTGGGAAATAAAGTAGCTTGAGCAAGTGCAACCTATAAAAATGTTTCTAATTCAATTACCTGTAAAAATTGTATCTTTCTTCTAACCACAATATCTCACTTATTGGACACAGAGGTATTAGCTTTTTACTTACAATGACTAACGGTATCTATTGATGATTTCATTCCTTCCCACATGCAATGTGTACCTCTTCATCATGCAAATAGGTACATAATCTCACACATACGCTTCCTCATCTGGACAGCAGAGGGAGGGGAGATGGAGGGTCCTAGGAATAAAGAACCAATCCCTCACCCCTTGCATGGAGCCCTGCGGCCACTCCCTCCAGTCTGCTCTCCGGCTTTAATTAGTGAAACCCTATCTTTTGGAGATATGCCTCTTAAAGGAACACAAAAAACGCTACCGAAAGCCTCTAAAGGCTATTAATGCATTCTTCAAAAGCTGAAAGCACATAAAATCTGCAAATTTTATAAACAAACACTGAGAAAAACATGATGAGAACCAGAACTCTAAGCAACTCTACTCAAACCCAGTGCTAGGCTGCCTTTCTAAAAATTCCCAGACTTGCCAGTGGAAATGTTTGAGAAGTCCAAGTGCATTTTCCTGCCCTACACTTAGAGGTCCGTTGTGTTCATGAGCTGAAATGCCTGGGGGTTACCAAGCAAGAGGGGGAAACTGGGTCTTTAAAAAAAAAATTAACCTCTCCCTACGCTTCAGTCACAAAGAGAATTTTGTAATTAAATTGCATAGAGATGTAACTTCACCACCTGCTGTGCTAGGTCTGCAGATACTTGGTTTTGTTCCAGGACTTCTTCATGGCCCAGGGATTTTCCAGGTCTCTTGCTGTGTGGGGTTTAAAGTGAGTAGTACTCTCCAATGAGTTGGAAGTGGCTTGGGGCAGTGCAAGGGGGTGGGGACAGTGGAGGATATGAAGACCTGACAGGGAAGACAGGAAAATGTCCTTTTCCTGAAAGATTTCTCCCAGATCCAGGACACCCTCTATCCCTAGACATTGAAGGATAAGGCACCCAGCACAAGACTACATGTAGCTAGTCTAGGAGCTGGTTCTTCCAGTGACTAGTTTAGCAAGTCACTTCACCAATCTGGGTCTTACTTCCTTATTTGCAAAATTCCTCTTCTGACCAAACAATGCAGTTCTTACACGCTCTGATACAATGACCTGGAGGCAAATCCTAGAGCTACTGGGGCGAAGGAGCAGTCAATATCCACCGCGAGTGTGTTCACAGGACTCAGAATAAGTGGTATTTCTGATGGAAAGGCACTCTAAGGCAGCAGGAGTCGATAAGGTATGAAGGATTTGTAAAGTGTTACCAGATGGTGGAGGCTTAAGAGGACACAGTACTCTCCTCCCTTAGAATGCCCACCAGATGCCCTTTTATGCTAAGGCCCACCTGTGCACATCCAGGGCCCAAAGTAGCCACCCCTGATGAAGCGATCATCAAAGGTGCCTTCTGGAGCACTGGGGCTCCTTCAGTATCCTGAAAACGTGCCTCTGTTTTCTATCAGCCTGAAGAGCTTGACTTAATAAGTATTTTCTTTTTGAAGGTCCACAAACATCTACCTCCCTCTCCCTAAGCCTGACATTATTACAATAAGACTTCCTTTTCCTAATTATCCCCCCTTGTCCTCTCTGAAAACCAAGGAAACACTGAAAACCCAAGTCTGAAAGGGCACTTGTCATCTTGCTGTCACTTTAAGACTTCAACCCACTTAGCTTAGACTAGAATAGGGCAATCATTTTCAACAGTCAACAGGCTGAGTGAAAAATGACACTGCTCCCCCCACTCCATTGCAAAGGAGCAGTGCAGGTAGATGAATTAAGTCATAAATCTTGGCAGCCTCTCCCACCTCACTCATTATTTCCTTATTTAACCCTTTAAACCTGCTTACCTGATCAAATAAGGCCTTAAGGCCCAGTGATCAATGTCTGGGGTAGAGAAGGTATTTGCTCTTACCCTTGGGACTGTGTGTTTGTTCCTTGAGTGTGAAACCTACTGAAGGATCTCTAGTTAGTCACATGACCAAACATACATTCATTCAAAGGTATATAAATGCACAGGTTTGGGAGTGGCAGAACAAATAGTTTCCCTTTGGTCATTTCTCAAAATCACAGGAGCAAATTTTTTTTTTTAATTAGTTAATTAATTATTTTTTTTTTAATTTGGATCTAAGTTAGCATATTGTGCAACAATGATTTCAGGGGTAGATTCTTTGATGCCCTTACCCATTTAATCCATCCCCTCTCCCACAACCCCTCCAGTAACCCTCTGTTTGTTCTCCGTACTTAAGAGTCTCTTATGTTTCGTCCCCCTCCCTGTTTTTATATTCTTTTTGCTTCCCTTCCCTTGTGTTCATCTGTTTTGTGTCTTAAAGTCCTCATATGAGTGAAGTCATATGATAATTGTCTTTGACTAATTTCACTTAGCATAGTACCTTCCATTCCATCCACGTAGTTGCAAATGGCAAGATTTCATTGATTGCTGAGTAATACTCCATTGTCATATATGTACCACATCTTCTTTATCTATTCATCCATAGATGGATATTTGGGGTGTTTCCATACTTTGGCTATTGTCGATAGTGCTACTAAAAACATTGGGGTGCGTGTGTCCCTTCAAAACAGCACACCTATATCCTTTGGATAAATACCTAGTAGTGCAATTGCTGGGTCGTGGGATAGTTCTATTTTTAACTTTTTGAGGAGCCTCATACTGTTTTCCAGAGTGGCTGCACCAGCTTGCATTCCCACCAACATTGCAAAAGAGATCCTCTTTCTCCGCCATCCTCGCCAACATCTGGTGTTTCCTGAGTTGTTCATGTGAGCCATTCTGACAGGTGTGAGGTGGTATCTCATGGTGGTTTTGATTTGTATTTCCCTGATGGTGAGTGATGTTGAGCTTTTTTTCAAGTTTTTATTTTCTATGTGCCTATAATGATTGGTCTTATAAAGAGACAAATCAGTGGCAGCCTGCATGATAGTACTGGGTGGATGCTTTCCAATGGGAAAAAGGCCAGTGCTTTTAAAAATATCTCCCATTGTCTCCGACATTGCTCAGTTAGGTGAATCCCCTCCTTTTAAACCTTTGTTTCTATTACACACAGCTACACTTAGGGCAGCAATGAACAAACTTTTTGCACAAGGGCCAATTCAAGAAAAATAAGATGCTTAGGAGTCAATTATTTTAAAAACTACAACAGAAACAGAAGTTTTTTTTAATCAGGAAATTCAATCTGTGCAAGTGTATTTAAGCATTTTAAAGTTTCATCTTATAGCTAAAAGCCCAAGAACCATATGATAAGTTTGCACTGCAGAATCTGACTTCAATATTGCACTTTTGAATAAATTGTATTGCTGAGTAAGACAGTTTTGGAGCTGGCTAATTTTGCCTTTCCATAGCAAGCTCATAAGCTATTTGGCTCCTCTCCTTGTGCTTCTAAATATTTTCGTCTTCAGTTGTTAAATTCATATGGCTATATTAGCAGTGCCTTCACTTCCCAAGAAGTTCTTCTTGTGCCCATTTATTTTGAAATACATAATTTTAACTAGTCGCCTTTCTTTGCTTGTTGGCAGGCATAGCAGGTACTTAAAAGTTATTCAAAATGCAATCCTCTCCACTTGTATCAATGAAAATATCTTTTTTTTTTTTTTTTTATTTCTCAGATTAAGTCAGTTGGTCATTTGGTATTCACCAACTACCTGCCTTCTGTGGACAGGTGAGAGAGATGGTATGTACATCTTCATTTTTATTAGATCCAGCCAAATTTCTCTCCATAATGGTGGTTCCAACATATGCCCCTACATGCATAAGTGTTCCTGTTTCCTCACATCCTTGCCAACTTTTGTTGTTATTTGCAACTTCCTCATTACTTGTGAACTGGAGCATCTTTTCATACATTTATCAACCATTTATATTGCCTCTTATGTGAACCGTTAATATCTTTTTCAACTGGATTGACTATCATTTTCTTATTAAGTTATGGGATTCCTTTTTATATAGGGTGCAAATATCTTCCTCAGACTATTTGTTTCTTCTTTATGATATCCTTTTTCCCAAAGAAGTTTTTCATTTTAATAAAGCTCAAATTTATCCAACTTTCCTCTATGATTTCTGATTTATGTGTCCTGTACAAGAAAACTTCTCCTATTCCAATGTCATAATATTCTATGTTTTCTTCCAAAAGTTTTAAAGTTTGCTTTTCACACTTAAATCCTAATATATCTGGAATTTATCTTGTATACAGAGTGAGGCAGGGATCTAGTTTTATCTTCTCCATCATGCTCACTCTTTATCATTTTAAGTGTCATTTCTTTTATTATAGCTGGGGTTTTTTTCTTTGTATGTCCTTAATCACAAAATGATTCATGTTAATAAGTTGTTAATTAAATTTTTAAGTTATTTTAGTTCCTAGGTTCTAATCCTGTTGCGTGTTTTGTGTCTAATTCTATCTCTTGGAGGACTGTTGCCTGACAATTTGTAATTTTAGAGTGTGAGCTCATCTTCAGCAGGACTTTGCAGGCATACTTTGTTTTATTGGGCTTCATTTTAGTACCTTTTACAGGTAATTGTGTGTTGTTGGTTTGTTTTTTTTTTTTTTTTATAAATGGAAGGCTTATGGCTATCTTGCATTGAAAAAGTCTATTGGCACCATTTTTTTCAAGAGCATTTGCTTACTTTGTGTATCTGTATCACATTTGGGTAATTCTCACATTTCAAACTTTTTCATTAGCATTACATTTGCTATGGTGTCTTTGATCACTGACCTTTGATGTTACTATTCTAATTGTGCAGTGCCACAAACTATGACCATATAAGTTGGCAAACTTAATAAATAAATGTTAAGTATGTTCTGACTGCTCCACTTACCAGCCATTCCCGCATCTCTCTCCCTCTTCTCAGAAACTCCCTATTTCCTGTAACACAACAATACTGAAATTAGGCCAATTAACAACCCTACAATGGCCTCTAAGTCTTCAAGTCACATGAAGAGTTATATGTCTCTCACTTTAAGTCAAAAGCTAGAAATGATTATGCTTAGTGAGGAAGGCATGATGAAAGCCAAGAGAGGCTGAAAGCTAGGCCTCTTGCTCCAGTTAACCAAAGTGTGAATGCTAAGAGTTCACAAAGAAAATTAAACGCACTATTCCAGTAGATACATGAATGAGAAGAAAGCAACACAGCCCTATTGCTGACATGAATAAAGTTGTAGTGGTCTGGATAGAAAATCAAACCAGCCACAACATTCCCTTAAACCAAAGCCTAACCCAGAGCAAGGCCCCAACTCTTCACAATTCTATGAAGGTTAAGAGAGATGAGTAAGCTACAGAAGAAAAAGTTGAACCTAGTAGAGGTTGGTTCATGAGGTTTAAATAAAGAAGCCATCTCCACAACATAAACATGCAAGGCGAAGCAGCAAGCGCTCATCTAGAAGCTGCAGCAAGTTCTCTGGAAGATCTAACTAAGATAAATCATGAAAGTGGCTACACTGAACAACATATTTCCAATGTAGATGAAACAGCCTTCTATTAGAAGAAGATACCATCTAGAGCATCTAGAGCTTTCATGCCTACAGAAGAGAGGACAATGCCTGGCTTCAAGGCTTGAAAGCACAGGCTGACTCTTTTTTCTTAAGGGATAATGCAGCTGGTGACTTTAAGTTAAAACCAATGCTCATCTATCATTCTGAAAATCTTAATGCCCTTAAGAATTATGCTAAGACTACTCTGTCTGTGCTCTATAAGTGGAACAACAAAGCCTGGATGATAACATATCTCTTTACAATATGGTCGACTGAATATTTTAAGCCCACTGTGGAGACCTGCTGCTCAGAAAAAAAAGATCCCCCCCTTTTCAATATATGAAGTTTATTGTCAAATTGGTTTCCATACAACACCCAGTGCTCATCCCAAAAGGTGCCCTCCTCAATACCCATCACCCACCCTCTCCTCCCTCCCACCCCCCATCAACCCTCATTTTGTTCTCAGTTTTTAAGAGTCTCTTATGCTTTGGCTCTCTCCCACTCTAACCTCCTTTTTTTTTTTTCCTTCCCCTCCCCCATGGGTTTCTGTTAAGTTCCTCAGGATCCACATAAGAGTGAAAACATATGGTATCTGTCTTTCTCTGTATGGCTTATTTCACTTAGCATAACATTCTCCAGTTCCATCCATGTTGCTACAAAGGGCCATATTTCATTCTTTCTCATTGCCACGTAGTACTCCATTGTGTATATAAACCAGAATTTCTTTATCCATTCATCAGTTGATGGACATTTAGGCAAAAGATCCCTTTCAAAATATTATTGCTCAACGCACCTGGTTACCTGAGAGCCCTGATGGAGATGCACAATCAGACGAATATTGTTTCCATGCCTGCTCACATAACAATTATTCTGTAACTCTCAGATCAAGGGATAATTTCTACTTTCAAGTCTTCTTATTAAAGAAGTACATTTCATAGGCTATAGCTGCCATAAATAGTGATTCTTCTGATGGATCTGGGCAGTGTAAATTAAACTGGAAATCTGGAAAGGATTCACCATTCCAGATGCCATTAAGGAACATTTTTGATTTGTGGGAAGAGGTTGATTCCAGCCATCATGGATGACACTGAGGGGTTCAGAACTTCAGTGGAAGAAGTAATTGCAGACGTGCTAAGAAATACCAAGAGAACTAGAATTGGAAGCAGAACCTCAAGATGTGACCCAATTGCTGCAATCTCATGATAAAACTTGAATGGAAAAGTTGTTTCCTATGGATAAATGCAAGAAAGTGGTTTCCTAAGCTGGAATCTTCTCGTGGTGAAGATGCCTTGAAGATTGTTGAAATGACAACAAAGGATTTAGAATACTACATCAACTCAGTTGATGGAGCAGTGGCAGCATTTTAGAGGACTGACTCCAATTTTGCAATAAGTTCTCCTGTGGGTAAAATGCTAACAAACAGCATCACATGCTACAGAGAAATCATTTGTGAAAACAAGAATCCATTGATGCAGCAAACTTCACTGTTGTCTTATTTTAAGAAATTGCCACAGCCACCCCCAACTTCAGCAGCCATCTCCCTGATCAGTCCTCCCATCAGCAAAGACCTTCCACCAGCAAAAAGATTATGACTCTCTAAAAGCTCAGGTGATGATTAGCATTTTTTAGCAATAAAGCAATTTTTAAACTATTTTTAATGTTTATTTTTTATCTTGGCAGGGGAGGGGCAGAGAGACAGAGAGAGAGAATCCTAAGTAGGCTCCACACTGTCAGTGCAGAGCTCAACGTGGGGTTCGGTCCCATGAACCACGAGATCATAGAATATGAGCTGAAATCAAGAGTCAGATGCTTTACTGACTGAGTCACCCAGGCATCCTGGCAATAAAGCATTTTTAAATTAAGATATGTACATTTTTTAGAGTGCCTGGGTGGATCAGTCAGTTAAGCATCCAACTGGCTCAGGACATGATCTTGTGGATTGTGGGTTCAAGCCCCACATCAGGCTCTGTTCTTATAGCTCAGAGCCTAGCACCTACTCTGGATTCTGTGTCTCCTTTTCTCTCTTCCCTCCCTTGGTCACCCTCTGTCTCTCTCCCTCAAAAATAAACATAAAATTTTTTTAAAAATATATGTACATTCTTTTAGTTTATTTAGAGAGAAAGAGAGCATGCAAGCGAGAGAGGGGCAGAGATATAGAGAGACTGAGAGAGAGAGTGAGTGAGAGAGAGAGAGAGAGAGAGAGAGAACCCTGAGCAGGCTCTACACTGTCAGTGCAGAGCCTGATGTGGGGCTCAAACCCACAAACCATGAGATCATTACCTGAGCTGAGACCAAAAGTCAGACGCTTAACTGACTGAGCCACCCAGGCACCCCCAGATATGTACGTTGTTTTTTAAAGACATAATGCTATTTCACACTTAATTAAAAATAGTCTAGTGTAAATATAACATATATATGCACTGGGAAACAAAAAAATTCATTTGACTCACTTTATTATGATATTCGCTTTATTGTGGTGGTTTGGAACAAAACCCACAATATCTCCAAAGTATGCCTGTACTTCTCTAAGGTAACCCTGGTGTACCACAGACCCAAGACCAATCTTTAACATAATTTCTCATCAAGAGTTTCTAAGACCATACAGATATAAATATAGTTAACCTCAAACTCATGAAGTGGAAGCTTGTGAATACAAATTATCAGGGAAACTTTTGTTTCTACATATAGCTCTTAGAGACACAGACAGCTTCCCTGTGCTGGTCAGTGGGGTTGTTTTTTTCCTGGTTCATTTTTCACAGAGGTGGAGCCATTTAGAGTTCAAACTACACACAACTGAGGATATTTACAGGAAAAACACAACCACTTGGTAAAGAGAAGAGTCCATAATTAAAGTTACTTAAGGGCAACCTTACTTTATGTGCAATGAGCTAAACTAAACAAAGGTTTTCTGTCTTATAAATTAAGAACTAGTAATTGTATTGTCAAGTGCTGCATCCCATGGCTTGCTGCTAAATTCAGAGAGCCCTTGTCGGTTGGCTTTAAAAAGATACCCAAATCCACTTTACTGGGTGAAGGTTACTTTATGGTGGAAGGGAAACTTTTCCCCTTCTTTTGCCATCCTCCAACCTTTCTGCCATCCTCCAAGAACTTTCCATACATCTGCCTTACCATGATGAAAATGCTGCAGGGAATACTTAGCTAGAGGTTCCTTAGGAGAAACCTGGGTGAGAGCATGTGCCCTTGTTCAGGTATGAGAGTATATACAAGTAGGGACCCATGCAACAATCTCTTCTAAAGGTGCACTCCCTGTTCTTTTAGGAGCATATTAATAATTACTTTTACTCTCTCCTGCCTCCTAATCAC
The DNA here is from genome assembly GCF_018350195.1 of Panthera tigris. NCBI lineage: Eukaryota > Metazoa > Chordata > Mammalia > Carnivora > Felidae > Panthera > Panthera tigris. The sequence continues at coordinate 124,086,261 of NC_056660.1, forward strand.
AGGCATTTCCAGTGTTGTCAAAACAGTTCCTGCCTGCATCTGTTTTCAACCATTGGCATGGGTTCCAGGGAGTGTTTGTGAGAGAGGAACAGAACAAAAGATTGACAGCCATGTGTTGACATTTTGGGACTGTTTGGAAATGAGAATAATCCAGGTTTGATGTTGTAATTCCTCCTTTTATGGGCAAAAGTAATGTCTCAGCATGAATGAGCATAACTAAACGTACTGGGACACACCCCAGGCACATGCACTCCCTGGACACTCACTGTGTTTTTGTTGTTGCTGTTGTATCACAAAAAGCAGCAGACAACTTTTGCTTCCCCACTCCCAAATCTCTTAACCCATTTTATTGAAATGAATAAAACATCAGTCTTAAAAGGAAAAAAATTCCCTGATTTATGTGTATCTTTCTTTCCTATGATCCTAGTTACCATTCATCACAATGAATTAATTTTTAATTACATAATAGATTCTCATTGATAAAATTAAAATACAGATAAAGAAAAACTTCTCTGTGCCTACTCACCCAATCCCACATTGTTCCCCAATTGTGTATCCTTATCACCCATCCACTCTGTATCCTTTTAGAATTTTTCCAATCATATACATTCACATGTATGTTCAAATATAAGAAAGGATACATTTTGTTTGGTAAGAGTTTCTGTTTGTTTAAATTGTGCCATACTCTGTATAGTGTACTCCAATTAGTTTTTATTACTTAAGTTGAATGTATTTTTCTTATCAGTACCCATTTATTGATTTCATTCTTTTTAATGGAAGCATAATCTTCTGCAGAATTGATATATAGTAGTTTATTTGATTATTTCTAAAAGATGGAAATGTGGATTATTTAAAAAATTTTCACTATTACAAAGAATGCTATGATGAATGCCCTTGAACAATGTTATGATGAATTTCTGGGTAACTGTGCTAATGTTTTGTCTAGCATAGGTTCTGAGAAGTGAAAATTGGGGGCATAAGGGTAACAGTTACTTCTTTAAAGCAGCAATAAAATCTATCTATCTATTTAGCTTGGACTGCCAAAACAAAATACTATACTGAGTGGTTTAAAAGCAGATATTTATTTCTCACAGTTTTGGAGGCTGGAAAGTCTAAAATTAAGGTGCTGATAGATTCAATTCCTATTGAGAGCCCTCTTCCTGGCTTGCAGATTTTCATCTTCTGACTGTGTCCTTACATAATGGAAAGAGATTGAGTTCCGGACTCTCTTCCTCTTCTTACAAGGATACTAATTCCACCAGGGAGGCCCCACTCCCATGACTCATCTAATGTAATTACCTCTCAAAGGCTTCACCTCCAAATACCATAACTTTGTGGGGTTGAGCTTCAAAATATGAGTGGGGGGGTGGGGCACAAATATTCTATTATCCATCTACCTATCTCTATCTATCTATCTATCTAAATAGGTAATAAAGGCCTATAGTTTAAAAAATTCAAAGTCATGATAAAGCGTAATCATAAACCGAAAAGCAGGCATTAAAAAATGTGGATTTTAATTCAATCATATCAATAATAACATTGTATGTGAACGATTTAAACACACCAATTAAACAACAGATTGTCTGTTTGGGTTAAAAGAACAAAGGAAGGTTCAACTATATGTTACCTATATGAAACCCACTTTAAATTTAAAGAGATAAATTAAAAGTGAAGGGAGAGAAACACTAATAAAAAGAAAGCCAAAGTACCTATATTAATATCAAAGTAGACTTAAGAACAAAGAATTATTACCAGTGATGAATGGACATTCCATTTTGATAAATAGGTTGGTTCATAAAAAAGATGTAACAATCCTAAATGTATATGCATTTAACAAGACAACTTCAAACTACATGAAGCAAAAATTAATAAAACTGAAAGGAGAAAAAGGCACATCCACAATTATAGTTAAAGTCTTAAGCATTTTTCTCTCAGTAACCAATAGAATAAATAGAGAATTGGTAAGGATGTAGATGATCTAAACAACACTATCAACCAACTTGACCTAATTGACATTTATAGGACACTTGGCCCAACAAGAGCAGTATCTCAAAAATTTTAAAAGATTTAAATCATCCAAGATGTTCTCTGTCCATAATAGTATTAAAGAAGAAATCAATAACAGGAAAATATCTTTAAGATCCCTAAATATTTGACAATTGAACAATATGTACTAAATAACCCATGAGTGAAAGAGGAAGTCATAAGGACAAATGGAAAGTATCTGGAATTTAAAGAAAATGAAAACACAATATATCAAAATTTATAAATGTAGCTAAGGCAGGGCTTAGGGGGAAATGTATAGCATTAAATGTATAGCATTATATTAGAAAGGTTACTGGGAAAATAAAAATTGAAAGGAAGACTGAAGACAGAGTCACAACATGCAAAAACAAAGGAGAAAGCAGTAACTAGGCCCTCAGCCAATGTCACACCTCCCACTAATCCTGTGAGAATGCCACTACATCAACTATAGGCCACTGACCATGCCAGGCTGCCTGAAAGTCTCTACTGGCTTTGGAAATTGGCTCTCATCACCCCAGCTGCTTCCATCAATAATGAGAATGTTTCTTGTTCTTTATTTCTACTTTTTAGGATCATCAACTCCATCTTCACAGTCCAAAGCTTATGGATCGGACTGGCTGGACCATATGGCCCTATCTTAACTGAGAGAATGAAAGACTTAAGTGGTCAGTTTCTATGATTAAAAAAAAAAAACTGGCTATTTGTCCCATAAAAAATTAGATCCAGAAATATTAGGAAAATGAGTTAAATTTTCCCTGATAGGATATATCTGGTCAAAAAGACCCAGACTTGAGAACCAAGGGTATGTTGTAAGGAGAATTTCTAGAGACCTCTTGGGGTTTTTCAAGAGGCTGAAACTAAACCTTCTATCCCAACCATCATCCTAACTCCACTCTTCCCACTCTATACACAACAATGGAGGAGGAAAGAGAATGAGAGATCAGAGTTACCAAGAATGCAGTGTTCATGTTGGGAGGCTGTTTCTGGACACGACCCAACAACTCCATACTCTTCCCTTCATCCTCACTCATGCAGGATTTCTACCAACCCTTCTCTCTCACAAATGAGGGAAGTACAGGGCACCTGGGTGGCTCAGTCGGTTGAGTGTCCGACTTCAGTTCAGGTCATGATCTCGCAGTCTGTGAGTTTGAGCCCCACGTCAGGCTCTGTGCTGACAGCTCAGAGCTTGGAGAATGGAGCCTGCTTCGGATTCTGTGTCTCTCCCTCTCTCTCTCCAACCCTCCCCCACTCATGCTCTGTCTCTCTCTCTGTCAAAAATAAATAAACATTAAAAAAAATTTCTTTAAATAAATTTTTTTAAAAATGAGGGAAGTAGACACTTAAGCAACCATGGGTAGAGTCTGAGAGTATTTGTAAGAAAGGAAGGCTCATGTCTCACTCCCTGCCTGTGAGCCTTATGTGGTAGACAATTGGATATAAGAGGTAAAAAGGAAATGAATGGAAGGTTAGACAGGAAGTTTAATTTTAACTATGAGACCTGCCCAAGGTGTCATTAAATAATGGTAAAGGATACTATGACAGTACAGTTGAAAGCATTTATACCGATAACACTGCTTAGTTGCAGTCAACAGAATCCACTCTAGCTAGCTTTGTCAGAAAGGAATTTATTTAGGGATATAGGAAGCACTTAGAACCACTAATAGGATTTATGAAAGAGATTCCAAGCTGAGCTCTAAGAAACTGACCTCAAAAGAGTTTTTGACTCTGCCACAATTAAAACAAAAGCAAAAACAAAAACAAAAATCAGAAAGCCATGACACCTCTAAGACACTGTTTCTGCTGAGAGGGGCCAAATGGATGCTCCATGTCCTGCCTTTTTATTTTTTTCTCCTTCTTTCTTTCCTTCCTTCCTTCCTTCCTTCCCTTTCTTTCTTTCTTTCTCTTGAGAGAAAGAGAGAGGGAGGGGCAAAGGGAGAGAGAGAATCTTAAGCAGACTCCACACTCAGTGTAAAGCCCAACATGGGGCTCAATCTCCTAATCATGAAATCATGACCTGAGCCAAAATCAGGAGTCAGATGCTTAACCAAGTGAACCACCCAGACTCCCCATGTCCTGCCTTTTTAAACAAAAGTTCTAAATCAAAGTCTTTTGTAAATGTATTTTTTTTATGGAAACTAAATTATGTGCTCACACTTGGAATATGGGAAATGGCAATGTAGTATCGTTTATTATTCTACATGTAAAACGGATTTAAATTGTGGGAAAGTATTAAAATGTGAAAAAAGGCACATCTGGGTTGCTCAGTCAGTCAAGCACCCAAATGTTGATTTCAACTCAAGTCATGGTCTTGTGGTTTATGGGATTGAGCTCCAAGTCAGGTTCTGAGCTGATAGCATAGGGCCTGCTTGGGATTCTCTCCCTCTCTCTCTGCCCCTCCCCCTGCTCGATCTCTCTCTCTCTCTCTCTCAAAATGAATAAACTTTTAAAAATGTGAAAAAATGTTTAATAGTTTTGGAGCAATGCAAATGACAATACCTACTATAGCCATTACTGGAAAAAAAAAATTTATCTTAATTCACGACTTGAGACTATGTAAAAAAAACTGGTTAAAGGAATATATAACATTGATCTACATCTTGATTTTCTCACTTAAATTATGTCTATATCAATTACACATAAATCTGTTTCATTTGTTAATGGTTGTATCATATTCCATTGTGTGGATAGATTCTAATGTATTCAGTTCTCTAATGATAGAAATTGAGGTTGTTTCCTATATTTTGCTATTATATTTTAAAAGCTGCAGTGCAGTTATTACTGGCACACAGTAATAACCCACTATGATCAGGCCCCTTCCAAATGAGAGACTGGCATTTCTTTGCTTTGTTTTTATGGTTTTCCAGAATTAAATAGAAGGGAAATATTTTCCCCTTTCAGGTGAATGTGCTATATACTTGAAAATCAATTTTTGAATAAAGTTACAGCAAAAAAGAGATTCATGGGAGAGGAAGTTTTCACACCAGGTATCTTTGTGACCTCAGGCAAGTGACAAACTTTTTGGGGATTAATCTCATTATCTGTGAACTTCAAAGTTTAGATCAGGTGATCCCTTAGGTACAGCTATTGAACTCTGTGGTCCTGAGTAATGTCATTGGGATACCTTTTGTTGCTTTAATCTTTCAGAAAGAAAGTATATCTTTTACTTTTCTTGAAAGACCTAGAGAAATGAGACCCATGACTTTGTTTCTTCTTGTGTCTCCATCCTTCTCATCTTCACAGCACCAAAAGCAGCACTCCAAATACAGCAGATGCTTAGAAAATTAATTACCAAGTGATGGTGTACCACCACTGAATTAAGTGCTCATGGGTAGATTTTGGAATAATCATTCCTATGCCTTGCTCACATTTAGGTTCTAGAATGCTCTGTTCTTCTCTGTGGTTAAGGAATTGAAGCATTCCTTCCTGAATCCATTCTCTGTGAAGGAACTGTGTGATTTTTATTAACTGGATTGTCTTGTATTATAAATTACGGTTTATCAGTTAGTAATTTGGTCCTTAAATTTGTTTTGTCACTATACACTTTTTAGTCCTTTGGAAACTTTGGAACCCTGAGAGACTCAAATTCCTTCATGGAAATGAGGCAAAACATGCTTGGAAGAATTTGTCTTTAATGTATATGAAAGTATTTTGCAAATGTCATACTCTTTTTTCTTCTCTGCGATTGTGGACAAAATGTAGAGTCCTGAATCATAAGTGGACAATGGGTTATAATAAGGTAGGTAACCTTGCAACACAGCAGAAACAGCAGTCTTTGTCAGGTGGTCCAGAGTACAAATCACATTCTGCCTCACCAGGTATGTGGCTTTAGGGCAGTCATTTGACCTCTCTAGGCCTCAAGTTAATTATATTTTCTTTGCATTGCTATTACAAAATTTAAAAGAGTATATGTAACATGTCTTTCATATGTTAATTCCAAACTATGGCCATTGTTAGTATTATTACCCATGCAGTGATGATGAGAATATAAAATACATTCAAATGGTGGACTGAACACACAGCCACATGGAAGAAGGCAAACAGCCTGGACAAGGTATTAGGGCTACCCTCTAGCTTCCACAAAACTAGCTGAGTGGAATTGCCTGGTACTAACTAAGCAGACACAATCCCCAGGAGCTTATGTCAAAACCAGTCATACTTTAATATAGTCCATTAAAAAAAAAGACTGTTCAGTGTCTTCTGGTGTGATCTCTATGCCAAAAATACTATCTGGCTATTCATGCAGAGGTATATGCAGTGTGTCGGTCATCCTGGATCATCTCCTTGTCTCTCACTCCATACAAACTACCAGCTCTGCATTCCTTCCTCCCCATCCCAGGTCTGCCTTGGCTCTGGTTGTACTGTTTCCTGGATTCCTGTCTTTTCTCCAGTCTCACTCCCTTACAAGTACTTGTTAATCCTACTGCCAGAGTGATGGCTCCACTGCCTCCCTGTAGGCTAAAGGATAAATCATATTCTTCTTTGACTCATACAGAATCCTCCATCACCATTCCCATCCACCTCCAGCCTAACCTCCCATTACTTCTTACCATCTTCTCCCCACCTCTACTCTCCTAAGAATACTCATCTATTTATAGGTCCTGAACACTCCATGTTTTATATTGCACATACAGTTAGTTCCTCTGGCTGGAATGCCCTCCACTGAATTGTTCACCTGAGAATCACCTGCTGAGCTTTCATAAAGACTTCCCTGCCTCCTTCACTTGGCTAGGTGCTCTCCCGTCTACCTTATGCTCACCCCATTCTCCACACAAACCTTGCTAAAGCAATTGCCGTATTGCTGTGTAATGGTTTGCCTGTTGGTTCCCCCAGAATTGGATTGTAAGTCCCTGGAAAGGCTTTTTGATAATAACTACATGTATGTTCGTATTTGTCTCCCCAGGACTAACACAACACTCGGCACACAGTAGATATTCAACAAATGATGGTAACTAGCTATATCAGTTAGAAATGAGCATGGCTGTAAGTGATGGAATATGTGACTAGGAGTAGTGTGAAAAAATAATGAGTTATTTTCCACAGATAACAAGATTTCTGGAAGCAAGTGATTACTAGTGTTGGCTTAGCTGTTCACAGATGCCATTAGGGGACTTAGCTTTATCTTTCTTCTTTTAATCTATCCTCAACCTAAGAGCCAGTGTGATCTTGTTAAAATTTAAGTCAGATCACATCATATCTCTATGCACAACCCTCCAATGATTTGCTCAGAGGAATATCAAAGTCCTTACATTAGCATTTGGGGCCGCACCACATGTATGTCTGCTGTTCTTTTCTCTATAGTACTTTTCACTATGCGACATACTATACCTTTCACTTATTATACAGTATATATTATCTTTCTCTCCTGTCACCACTAAAATGCAAACCTCAAGGAGAAAAAAAAATTGTATATTTTGCTCACTTCTATATCTGTAACAAACTAAAACAGTTCTTAGCACATAGTGGACACTCAGTAAATATTAATTGAATAATTCAATGAATGTATCCTCAAGTAAAACCACAAATGAGAAAGGAGAAATAACAACTAACACCAAAGAAATACAAAGAATTATACGAGAATATTATGAAAAACTATTTATGAACAAATTGGACAACCTGGAAGAAATGGATAAATTCCTAGAAACATATAAACTACCAAAACTGAAACAAGAAGAAACAAAATTTGAACAGACTGATAACCAGCAATGAAATTGAATCAGCAATCAAAGAAATCCCAAAAAACAAAAGTCCAGGAGCAGATGGCTTCACAGGTGAATTCTACCAAACATTTAAAAGTTAGTACCTATTCTTCTCAAGCCATTCCATAAAACAAAAAAGGAAGAAAAATTTCCAAACTCATTCTATGAGGCCAGAATTACCCTGTTACCAAAACCAGAAAAAGACACCATAAAAAAGAGAACTACAGGCCAATATTTCTGATGAACATAGATGCAAAAATCTCAACAAAACACTAGCAAACCAAATCCAACAATACATTTAAAAAAATCTTTCATCATCATCAAGTGGAATTTATTCCTGGGTTGTAAGTGTGGTTCAGTATTTGCAAATCAATCAGCATGATACATCACATCAATAAAACAAAGGATAAGAACCCTATGATCATTTCAATAGATACAGAAAAAGCATTTGACAAAGTACAACACACATTCATGATAAAAACCCTCAACTGGATAGGTTTAGGGGAAACATACCCAATATAATAAAGTCCCTATATGAAAAACCCACAGCTAACATCATCCTCAATGGGGAAAAACTGAAAGCTTTTCTCCAAAAGTCAGGAAAAAGATAGGGATGTCCACTCTCACCACTTTTATTCAACATAGTCCTTTAAGTCTTAGCCACAGCAATCAGACATCAAAAAGAAATAAAAGACATCCAAATCGGCAAGAAAGAAGTAAAGCTTTCACTATTTGCAGGTGATATGATACTATATATAGAAAATCAGAGAGACTCCACCAAAAAATTGCTAGAATTGATAACAGGGATTCAGTAAAGTCACAGGATACAAAATCAACATACAGGAATCTGCATTTTTATACACCAATAATGAAGTACCAGAAAGAGAAATTAAGTAATTTATCCCATTTACAATTACACCAAAAAAATAGTAAGATACCTAGGAATAAACCTAACCAAAGAGGTAAAAGATCTATACTCTGAAAACTATAAAACACTGATGAAAGAAACTGAAGATGACACAAGGAAATGGAAAGACATTCCACGTTTATGGATTGGAGAAACACATATTGAAATGTCTATACTACCCAAAGCCATCCATGCATTTAATGCAATCCCTTTGAAAATACCAACAGCATTTTTCACAGAGCTAGAACAAAAAATCCTAAAATTTGTATGGTTCCATAAAAGACCCCAACTAGCCAAAGCAACCTTGAAAAGGAAAAACAAAGCTGGAAGCATCACTTCAAGTTCTATAACAAAGCTGTCATAATCAGGGGAGGCTGCATGGCTCACTAAGTTGAGCATCTGACTCTTGGCTTCAGCTCAGATTGTGATCCTAGGGTTTTGGGATAGAGCCCTGTGTCAAGCTTCAAACTAAGCATGGAGTTGGCTTAAGATTCTCTCTCTCACCATCTTCCCCACTTCCCCACTTGCTTGTGTGCCCTCTCTCTCTAAAAAACAAAAACAAAACAAAAAACAAAAACAAAAAAATATAAAGCTGTCATAATCAAAACAGTATGGTACTGGCACAAAAACAGACACATAGACCATTGGAATAGAACAGAAAACCCAGAAAGGAACCCACAACTATATGGTCAATTAATCTTTGACAAAGTGGGAAAGAATACCTAGTGGGGAAAAGGTAGTCTCTTAAACAAATGGTATTGTGAAAACTGGACAGCTACATGCAAATGAATGAAACTGGACTACTTTCTTAGACCGCAGGCTAAAATAAAATCAAAATGGATTAAAGACCTAAATGTGAGGGGCGCCTGGGTGGCTCAGTCAGTTGAGCGTCCGACTTCGGCTCAGGTCATGATCTCGTGGTCTGTGAGTTCGAGCCCCATGTCAGGCTCTGTGCTGACAGCTCAGAGCCTGGACCCTGCTTCCAATTCTGTGTCTCCCTCTCTCTCTGCTCCTCCCCCGCTCACACTCTGCCTCTCTCTCAAAAATAAATAAACATTAAAAAAAAAAAAAAAAAGACCTAAATGTGAGACATGAAACCATAAAAATCCTGGAGGAGAAAACGGGCAACACAGGCAGTAACTTCTCTGACATGGGTGATAGCAACTTTTTTCTAGATAGGGTCCTAAGGCAAGAAAAACAAAATTAAAAATAAACTATTGGGACTACATCAAAATAAAAAGCCTCTGCACAGCAAAGTAAACAATCAATAAAACTAAAAGGCAATATATGGAATGGGAGAAGATATTTGCAAAGCACATATCCAATAAAAGGTTAGTATCCAAAAGAGATAAACATACAAAGAACTGATACAACTCAACACCTAAAAAACAAATAATCCAGATGGCCAACAGACATAATAAAAAGGTACTCAACATCACTCATTGTCAGGGGAATTCAAATCAAAACTACAGTGAGATATCACCTCATACTTTTCAGAATGGCCAAAGTCAAGAACACAAGAAATAACAGGTGTTGAGTGATCCTGAGGAGTTCCGGAAGATGGCGGCGTAGGAGGACGCGGGGCTCACAGCGCGTCCTGCCGATCACTTAGATTCCACCTACACCTGCCTAAAGAACCCAGAAAACCGCCAGAGGATTAGCAGAAGGGAGTCTCCGGAGTCAAGCGCAGACTAGAGGCCCACGGAAGAGGGTAGGAAGGGCGGCGAGGCGGTGCGCGCTCCACGGACTGGCGGGAGGGAGCCGGGGCGGAGGGGCGGCTCGCCGGCCAAGCAGAGCCCCCGAGTCTGGCTGGCAAAAGCGGAGGGGCCGGACAGACTGTGTTCCGACAGCAAGCGCGACTTAGCGTCTGGGAGGTCATAAGTTAACAGCTCTGCTCGGAAAGCGGGAAGGCTGGAGGACAAAGGGAGGGAGAGCTGCTGAGCCCCCGGATGGCAGAGCTCAGCTTGGCGGGGAACAAAGGCGCCAGCGCCATCTCCCCCGCCCATCCCCCAGCCAAAATCCCAAAGGGAACCAGTTCCTGCCAGGGAACTTGCTCGCTCCGCGCAAACACCCAACTCTGTGCTTCTGCGGAGCCAAACCTCCGGCAGCGGATCTGACTCCCTCCCGCTGCCACAGGGCTCCTCCTGAAGTGGATCACCTAAGGAGAAGCGAGCTAAGCCTGCCCCTCCACCCCCTGTGCACCTTGCCTACCCACCCCAGCTAATACGCCAGATCCCCAGCAACACAAGCCTGGCAGTGTGCAAGTAGCCCAGACGGGACACGCCACCCCACAGTGAATCCCGCCCCTAGGAGAGGGGAAGAGAAGGCACACACCAGTCTGACTGTGGCCCCAGCAGTGGGCTGGGGGCAGACATCGGGTCGGACTGCGGCCCCGCCCACTAACTCCAGTTATACACCACAGCACAGGGGAAGTGCACTGCAGGTCCTCACCACGCAAGGGACTCTCCAAAATGACCAAACGGAAGAATTCCCCTCAGAAGAATCTCCAGGAAATAACAACAGCTAATGAACTGATCAAAAAGGATTTAAATAATATAACAGAAAGTGAATTTAGAATAATAGTCATAAAATTAATCGCTGGGCTTGAAAACAGTATACAGGACAGCAGAGAATCTCTTGCCACAAAGATCGAGGGACTAAGGAACAGTCACGAGGAGTTGAAAAACGCTTTAAACGAAATGCAAAACAAAATGGAAACCACGATGGCTCGGCTTGAAGAGGCAGAGGAGAGAATAGGTGAACTAGAAGATAAAGTTATGGAGAAAGAGGAAGCTGAAAGAAAGAGAGATAAAAAAATCCAGGAGTATGAGGGGAAAATTAGAGAACTAAGTGATACACTAAAAAAAAATAATATACGCATAATTGGTATCCCAGAGGAGGAAGAGAGAGGGAAAGGTGCTGAAGGGGTACTTGAACAAATTATAGCTGAGAACTTCCCTGAACTGGGGAAGGAAAAAGGCATTGAAATCCAAGAGGCACAGAGAACTCCCTTCAGACGTAACTTGAATCGATCTTCTGCATGACATATCATAGTGAAACTGGCAAAATACAAGGATAAAGAGAAAATTCTGAAAGCAGCAAGGGATAAATGTGCCCTCACATATAAAGGGAGACCTATAAGACTCGGGACTGATCTCTCCTTTGAAACTTGGCAGGCCAGAAAGGCTTGGCACGATATCTACAGTGTGCTAAACAGAAAAAATATGCAGCCGAGAATCCTTTATCCAGCAAGTCTGTCATTTAGAATAGAAGGAGAGATAAAGGTCTTCCCAAACAAACAAAAACTGAAGGAATTTGTCACCACGAAACCAGCCCTACAAGAGATCCTAAGGGGGATCCTGTGAGACAAAGTACCAGAGACATCACTACAAGCATAAAACATACAGACATCACAATGACTCTAAACCCGTATCTTTCTATAATAACACTGAATGTAAATGGATTAAATGCGCCAACTAAAAGACATAGGGTATCAGAATGGATAAAAAAACAAGACCCATCTATTTGCTGTCTACAAGAGACTCATTTTAGATCTGAGGACACCTTTAGATTGAGAGTGAGGGGATGGAGAACTATTTATCATGCTCCTGGAAGCCAAAAGAAAGCTGGAGTAGCCATACTTATATCAGACAAACTAGACTTTAAATTAAAAGCTGTAACAAGAGATGAAGAAGGGCATTATATAATAATCACAGGGTCTATCCACCAGGAAGAGCTAACTATTATAAATGTCTATGCGCCAAATACCCGAGCCCCCAGATATATAAAACAATTACTCATAAACATAAGCAACCTTATTGATAAGAATGTGGTCATTGCAGGGGACTTTAACACCCCACTTACAGAAATGGACAGATCATCTAGACACACGGTCAATAGAGAAACAAGGGCCCTGAATGATACATTGGATCAGATGGACTTGACAGATATATTTAGAACTCTGCATACCAAAGCAACAGAATATACTTTCTTCTCAAGTGCACATGGAACATTCTCCAAGATAGATCATATACTGGGTCACAAAACAGCCCTTCATAAGTTTACAAGAATTGAAATTATACCATGCATACTTTCAGACCACAATGCTATGAAGCTTGAAATCAACCACAGGAAAAAGTCTGGAAAACCTCCAAAAGCATGGAGGTTAAAGAACACCCTACTAACGAATGAGTGGGTCAACCAGGCAATTAGAGAAGAAATTAAAATATATATGGAAACAAACGAAAATGAAAATACAACAATCCAAACGCTTTGGGATGCAGCGAAGGCAGTCCTGAGAGGAAAATACATTGCAATCCAGGCCTATCTCAAGAAACAAGAAAAATCCCAAATACAAAATCTAACAGCACACCTAAAGGAAATAGAAGCAGAACAGCAAAGGCAGCCTAAACCCAGCAGAAGAAGAGAAATAATAAAGATCAGAGCAGAAATAAACAATATAGAATCTAAAAAAACGGTAGAGCAGATCAACGAAACCAAGAGTTGGTTTTTTGAAAAAATAAACAAAATTGACAAACCTCTAGCCAGGCTTCTCAAAAAGAAAAGGGAGATGACCCAAATAGATAAAATCATGAATGAAAATGGAATGATTACAACCAATCCCTCAGAGATACAAACAATTATCAGGGAATACTATGAAAAATTATATGCCAGCAAATTGGACAACCTGGAAGAAATGGACAAATTTCTAAACACCCACACTCTTCCAAAACTCAATCAGGAGGAAATAGAAAGCTTGAACAGACCCATAACCAGCGAAGAAATTGAATCGGTTATCAAAAATCTCCCAACAAATAAGAGTCCAGGACCAGATGGCTTCCCAGGGGAGTTCTACCAGACATTTAAAGCAGAGATAATACCTATCCTTCTCAAGCTATTCCAAGAAATAGAAAGGGAAGGAAAACTTCCAGACTCATTCTATGAAGCCAGTATTACTTTGATTCCTAAACCAGACAGAGACCCAGTAAAAAAAGAGAACTACAGGCCAATATCCCTGATGAATATGGATGCAAAAATTCTTAATAAGATACTAGCAAATCGAATTCAACAGCATATAAAAAGAATTATTCACCATGATCAAGTGGGATTCATTCCTGGGATGCAGGGCTGGTTCAACATTCGCAAATCGATCAACGTGATACATCACATTAACAAAAAAAAAGAGAAGAACCATATGATCCTGTCAATCGATGCAGAAAAGGCCTTTGACAAAATCCAGCACCCTTTCTTAATAAAAACCCTTGAGAAAGTCGGGATAGAAGGAACATACTTAAAGATCATAAAGGCCATTTATGAAAAGCCCACAGCTAACATCATCCTCAACGGGGAAAAACTGAGAGCTTTTTCCCTGAGATCAGGAACACGACAGGGATGCCCACTGTCACCGCTGTTGTTTAATATAGTGCTGGAAGTTCTAGCATCAACAATCAGACAACAAAAGGAAATCAAAGGCATCAAAATTGGCAAAGATGAAGTCAAACTTTCACTTTTTGCAGATGACATGATATTATACATGGAAAATCCGATAGACTCCACCAAAAGTCTGCTAGAACTGATACATGAATTCAGCAAAGTTGCAGGATACAAAATCAATGTGCAGAAATCAGTTGCATTCTTATACACTAACAATGAAGCAACAGAAAGACAAATGAAGAAACTGATCCCATTCACAATTGCACCAAGAAGCATAAAATACCTAGGAATAAATCTAACCAAAGATGTAAAAGATCTGTATGCTGAAAACTATAGAAAGCTTATGCAGGTAATTGAAGAAGATATAAAGAAATGGAAAGACATTCCCTGCTCATGGATTGGAAGAATAAATATTGTCAAAATGTCAATACTACCCAAAGCTATCTACACATTCAATGCAATCCCAATCAAAATTGCACCAGCATTCTTCTCGAAACTAGAACAAGCAATCCTAAAATTCATATGGAACCACAAAAGGCCCCGAATAGCCAAAGTAATTTTGAAGAAGAAGACCAAAGCAGGAGGCATCACAATCCCAGACTTTAGCCTCTACTACAAAGCTGTCATCATCAAGACAGCATGGTATTGGCATAAAAACAGACACATAGACCAATGGAATAGAATAGAAACCCCAGAACTAGACCCACAAACGTATGGCCAACTCATCTTTGACAAAGCAGGAAAGAACATCCAATGGAAAAAAGACAGTCTCTTTAACAAATGGTGCTGGGAGAACTGGACAGCAACATGCAGAAGGTTGAAACTAGACCACTTTCTCACACCATTCACAAAAATAAACTCAAAATGGATAAAGGACCTGAATGTGAGACAGGAAACCATCAAAACCTTAGAGGAGAAAGCAGGAAAAGACCTCTCTGACCTCAGCCGTAGCAATCTCTTACTCGGCACATCCCCAAAGGCAAGGGAATTAAAAGCAAAAGTGAATTACTGGGACCTTATGAAGATAAAAAGCTTCTGCACAGCAAAGGAAACAACCAACAAAACTAAAAGGCAACCAACGGAATGGGAAAAGATATTTGCAAATGACACATCGGACAAAGGGCTAGTATCCAAAATCTATAAAGAGCTCATCAAACTCCACACCCGAAAAACAAATAACCCAGTGAAGAAATGGGCAGAAAACATGAATAGACACTTCTCTAAAGAAGACATCCGGATGGCCAACAGGCACATGAAAAGATGTTCAACGTCGCTCCTTATCAGGGAAATACAAATCAAAACCACACTCAGATACCACCTCACGCCAGTCAGAGTGGCCAAAATGAAGAAATCAGGAGACTATAGATGCTGGAGAGGATGTGGAGAAACAGGAACCCTCTTGCACTGTTGGTGGGAATGCAAATTGGTGCAGCCGCTCTGGAAAGCAGTGTGGAGGTTCCTCAGAAAATTAAAAATAGACCTACCCTATGACCCAGCAATAGCACTGCTAGGAATTTATCCAAGGGATACAGGAGTACTGATGCATAGGGGCACCTGTACCCCAATGTTTATAGCGGCACTCTCAACAATAGCCAAATTATGGAAAGAGCCTAAATGTCCATCAACTGATGAATGGATAAAGAAATTGTGGTTTATATACACAATGGAATACTACGTGGCAATGAGAAAGAATGAAATATGGCCTTTTGTAGCAACATGGATGGAACTGGAGAGTGTGATGCTAAGTGAAATAAGCCATACAGAGAAAGACAGATACCATATGGTTTCACTCTTATGTGGATCCTGAGAAACATAACAGAAACCCATGGGGGAGGGGAAGGAAAAAAAAAAAAAAAAAAGAGGTTAGAGTGGGAGAGAGCCAAAGCATTAGAGACTGTTAAAAACTGAGAACAAACTGAGGGTTGATGGGGGGTGGGAGGGAGGGCAGGGTGGGTGATGGGTATTGAGGAGGGCACCTTTTGGGATGAGCACTGGGTGTTGTATGGAAACCAATTTGACAGTAAATTTCATATATTAAAAAATAAAAAAATAAAAAATAAAAAAAGCATTGAACTTTCAGTCAGAAAAAAAAAAAAAAACAAAAAACTGAGAACAAACTGAGGGTTGATGGGGGGTGGGAGGGAGGGCAGGGTGGGAGGGAGGGCAGGGTGGGTGATGGGTATTGAGGAGGGCACCTTTTGGGATGAGCACTGGGTGTTGTATGGAAACCAATTTGACAGTAAATTTCATATATTAAAAAATAAAAAAATTAAAAAAAAATTAAAAAAAAAATAACAGGTGTTGGTGAGGATGTGGAGAAAAAGAAACCCTCATGCACTGTTGGCGGAAAAACAAACTGGTGCAGCTAATGTGGACAATAGTACAGAGATTCCTTAAAAAGTTAAAAACAGAACTACCCAATGATCCAGCAATTTAACTAATGGGTATTTACCCAAGGAATACAAAATCACTATTTCATGCACTCTGATGTTTATAACAACATTATCTACAATAGCTAAGACAAAAAAGCAGCCCAAGTGTCCATCTATAGATAAATGGATAAAGAAGATGTGATATATATACATAATGGATTATTATTCAGCCACAAAAGAAAAAATGAAATCTTGCCATTTGCAACAACATGGATGGAGTTAGAACAATGCTAAGTGAAATAAGGCAGTCAGAGAAAGACAAATACCATATGATTTCACTCACATGTGGAATTTAAGAAACAAAACAAATGAGCAAAGGGAATAAAAGAGAGAGAGAGACAAATCAAGAAACAGACTCTTAACTATAGAGAACAAACTGATCGTTACCAGAGGGGGGGTGGGTTGTGGAATGTGTAAAATAGATGATGGATATTAAGGAATGTACTTCTCATAGTTAGGACAGGGTGATATGTGGAATTGTTGAATCACTATATTGTACGTCTGGAACTAATATAATTCTCTGTTAACCAACTGGAATTAAAATTAAAAAATCTATACATTCATACATGGATCTTCCTATTCCACTTTGCCTAGAATCTTTGCTTTGTCTTCATCTTTACTGCCTCTTGGCTACAAAATGGCTGTTGCTCTCCTGACATCATGTCCATGTCCAAGGAAGAATGAAGAGGGGACAGGAAGAATGGTGCCACATACATGGGTCCCTTTTTAGCAAGAAAACAAAACTTTTTTCAAAAGTCCCAACCTGACTTCAGCTTATATCTCAATGGCTCAGGTTATGTCATAAGCTTCTGTCAGCAGTGAGACAGGGTAGGAAAGCAAAGCAATAACTAGGCATATTGCTTCCCTTAAGAAACCTTGAAAGAAGTGGAGGACTGGATATAGAATAAGTAACTAATAGAGTCTGCTGTGAAACTGCCGAAGGAATACCCCAAGCCTTAGGAACAGAGTGGAGAATGTACTGCCTTCTCCTTGAATCATCTCTCCATCTCATCCCTTCTTTTCCCCAGATGGCCTGGCCCCTGGTCACTGGACTAACATGAAAGGGGAAAGCAGTCTGTGGTCAGAGGTCAAGGGAGTTTTTCAGAGATATTAGTGTCTGCTTCCTTGAAGCTACCAAAAAGCCAGCATATCACAGTGCTGAAATTATTATGTCTCTCAGGCTCATAAGCATGCTTGGCCTTGTTCAGGCATATAGCTCCTTCAGAACCTCTGAACTTGGTCACAATTATCAGCACTACCCAGCCTCTGGGTCTCCAGACTGCACACTGATGAAGAAACTCTGGCAACAGTTCAAGTGTCTAAGATGGGTCTAGTCACATAGAAATATTCATGCAACGTCCTCCAGGCTGGCTGTGTGGTTTCCCTGGAAACAAGAGCCTTCCCCTGACCACTGCACCTGTGCTGCTCCACATCCTCCAGGAGGTGACTGAAGCTCCCTTAAACTAGAAGAGAACCATGTGACGCTATATGGGCCATGGTTCTCATGATATGTATGGCAAAAGGAATTCAAGGGAGAAAAGTCAAGTCAATAGAAGGTACCAAGACCTTGAATATTAAGGCCTGAAGCAAGACATAATGATGAAATTCCTTTCAGTTATTCCAGTTATTCCATCACAATACTTGTCACTTTGTTCTTTACTGGGTTAGGGGCTCCATGAAGACAGTGAACATGCCTATTATTTTTTTGTACTTCCAGCACTGGTGAATACATGGTGGTGTTCAACAAACGGGCACTGAATGAATGAATCAAAGATTATCTGGAAACAGAATGTGTCTGGAGTATGGGAGTGAGGGGCTCAAGGGAATCCCATGTACCCATGCACAGTACTCCTCCACAGCCTCTGCATTAAAATAAAAAGATTTTACTTTTATTGACCTAATTCCATTAACATCAAGATTTTTTGCCCATGGTTGCCTTTGAAAAGAAAGGGAAAAAATGTCAGTTTGTCCAGGGCATTTGAAAAGTTATCAAATAGTTTATTTTAATTTTTTTTTCAACGTTTTTTATTTATTTTTGGGACAGAGAGAGACAGAGCATGAACGGGGGAGGGGCAGAGAGAGAGGGAGACACACAGAATTGGAAACAGGCTCCAGGCTCCGAGCCATCAGGCCAGAGCCTGACGCGGGGCTCGAACTCACAGACCGCGAGATCGTGACCTGGCTGAAGTCGGACGCTTAACCGACTGCGCCACCCAGGCGCCCCTCAAATAGTTTAATATCAAGGTAGGTTACTCACAGCTCAAAAATTCCATTATTCTGTGATTCCTCCTTTGCTTTTTCATGTGAGAATATTCTCCATTCAGGGGAGTAACCTTGATACAAGTAAGTCTATTAGTATAATCCCCAAATATCTCTAATTAAACATGACTTCCTTTAAAAAATAATTATAATATCTTCAGTAGCTAATCTTCCTCTCATTTAATTAAAGTATCTGTCATTTTCTCAGGTGTGACATCTGAGCACAGAGAATCCCAAACCTTGTTAAAAGAGGGAAGGCATTTTCCTGTATCATGTCTCAAAGTATTTCCAGGGCTCATAATGGTAGAAAGAAGATCCTCTCCTATCTCCTATGTCAGCCAGTGGCATTCTGTCCAGAC
Organism: Panthera tigris; assembly: GCF_018350195.1. NCBI lineage: Eukaryota > Metazoa > Chordata > Mammalia > Carnivora > Felidae > Panthera > Panthera tigris. Next base: position 124,105,372 of record NC_056660.1, read on the forward strand.
TGTTCCCACATATGCCCACTAAAATGAACTGTATTTAGAGAATAGGTTCTTAACCTGAACACTTAATCTCATTTGTACCATGACTTTACTGGCCCCAAAATTAAGAGAGAGAAGAAAGAAAGAAAGAAAGAAAGAAAGAAAGAAAGAAAGAAAGAAAGAAAGAAAGAAAGAAAGGTAGGTTATAATTATAATCCTTCACAATCATACATCCTTAGCCTTGTAAAGTTTTTCAATGTGGTAGAAGAGAATTGACTTTCAATTGCTGCCATGTTAGACAGCCATGTCGCCACTGTCTCTGCTATTACTTCTTTGTGCTGGAAGAGGTGCAAGAAAGAAAAGGTGCATATGAAGTCACTGGCTACATAGGACTGTCCCATGTGATGCGATGCCATGATCTGCCATCTCTTACAGTACAGCTTTTCATTCCAGGATAGCCCATTGTGCAGACTGTTTTGGATGCAGCTTGGCATGAGCACAGAAAGTCCATACAGCCACCCACAACTTGATCTACTAGTTGTGAACGGAAACTTTTGAACACGTTCCACCGGCTGCACAATGGTACCATTTATGACTTTATTCTCAGGGGAAAACATTTGCTGTGCGAATAATACCAGGGACTTATGTAAGCCTCTTCATTTTCAGGGAGCTTTATGGGTGTCAGCAAATTCACACAACACCGTGGTAAGGTAGCAAGGCATTGTTATACCTTCTTTACAGAGAGAGAAACCAGATCACAGCATCAGATTTTCCCAAGGCCAAATGGACAATAAGGGGCATGGACTCATTCCCAAAGAGAACCATCCTCTTCTGCTAGAGAACACCAACAATTTTCCACTTACAGAAAGGCTCCACAGGGTTCTATCCTGGATCTAACACTTGAGGATAACTACTCTGACTTTTGACACTTCTAATGTTGCATGATTCTTTGGTTTTGTCCAGATGGGTAAAAAGGTAAAGACAAAAAGGGGTACCCACATAAGATACTATGAAGGCTTGCCATCTCTCATATGCCTCGTCACTGAGGAATTGTCCAACCTATAATCACAGGATAACAGAGGGAAACGCTGAGTATCCATAAAGTTCTATGAGGGAAAAAATAACTTTCACTACCATATAGGACATCTTTGTTGATTTCAATTGCTGTTTATGAGATTGAGAGTCTTCCCTATAAGCTCTGAGAACATGTTAAATACCTCTAGAGTGGGTTGAATTGTGGCTTTCAAAAAAAAAAAAAAATGTCCAAGTCCTAACCCTCATAGCCACAGCTGTGACCTTTTTGGCAAATAAATGGGTCTTTGCAGATGTAATTAAGTTAAGGATCTCAAGATGAGATCATCCCGGATTTAGGGTAGGCCTAAATCCAGTGACAGGTGTCCTCATAAGATAAAGGCAGAGAGAGATCTGAGACACAGACAAACAGAGGGGAAGGCCATGTGAAGACAGAGGCAGAAACTGGAGTTACTCAGCTAAAAGCCATGGGAATTCAGAGTTTCCAGCAGCCACCAGAAGCTAGGATAAAGGCATGGAATGGATTCTCCTTTAGAAACTGCTTAGAAGAACCTTAGAACCTTCCCTGAGAGACTTCCCATAGAAGAATCAGTGCTGCCTTGATTTTAGGTGTCTGGCCTACAAAACTGTAAGAATAAATTTCTGTTTTTAAGCCTCCTAGTTTGTGGTAATTTGTAACAGCAACCCTAGGACACGAATACATCCTCTTCAGCTTCTCCCCATCCTCAGAATCACATGAGTTTTAACTCAATTCAAAGCTAAATACATACAATGACAAATCTTTTCATTTGTGTGTGTGTGTGTGTGTGTGTGTGTGTGTGTGTTAGAAGATACAAATTCTAAAATGGTTGAAAATTACTCTCCTAGATCACCAATATTAGTGAATGAAAAATTGGATTATCCTGACTTATTCCACTGTTAAGGTCAAAGGGACATCATGAAGAGAAGAAAAATCAAGAAGCGGTGGAATGAATTCTAGTCACAAAGCAAGAGTTTTCATACATTATCTTCTCCAGGCCACTGCCTCAAGAAAGAACAAAGTGAAGCACAGTGTAGCCTTTAAAAATAATATTATAATTATTACTAATTTAATAAAAATTTATTACATAAATTCAACCATTACAGAAACTCATAATGTAGAAAATGACAACCTCCAATATAGAACACCTTCGTCTAATTTTTTTTTCTCTCTAAATACATGGACACTCTGTCTCCTTCCCCAACCTTGTAAGAACTGGAATGGAGAGGGGGTCTGCAGGACAGCCTAGTGTCTACTAGTTTTTTGGCCTAATTTAGTTGAATGAAAGGAATGTTTGCTGAGTGGTTCCAAATGTAAGCCCTATTTCTTGAAAGCCTTGGGTCAGACAAAAAACTGACCAAATACATCTCACGTGAGATTACATTTTTTTATTATAACACAGGTTGATATACTTTTTCAGGGTCAGATTAGTAAATATCTCAGGTTTTGTGGGCCATGTGGTTTCTGTTGCAGCTAAACTCTGCTAATATAGTGCAAACGCAGTCAGAAATGATATGCACATGAATAAGCATAGTTCTTTTATTATTATTTTATCACTGCATAGCAAATGACCACAAATTTAGTGTCTTAAAACAACACTTATTTACTAATTCTAGTTCTATAGGTCAGAAGTCTAATTGGCCTAGAATACTCTACTTAGGGTCTGACAAGCCCGACAAGAAGGTGCTGGCCAGAAGAGCTCTCATCTACAGGCTCTGGGTAAGAATTTGCTTCCAAACTTACTCAGGGTTTGGAAGAATCCAGCTCTTTGGGGTTGTAGGATCGATACACCAGCCTCCTTGCTGCATGTCAGTGAGAGCCATTCTCAGTTCTTAGAGGCCTCTCTCAGGTCTCTCATAGGCCATTCATAATATGAATGTTTGTTCTCTTCCAAGCCAGGGAAAGGACATCTCTCTAACTTCCTCTTCTTCTCCCAGCCAGGGAGAACCCTTTACTTTTAAAGGGCTCATATGATTACCTTAGACCCACCTGAGTAACTTTCCCATTGACTAGCCAAAGTCAATTGATTAGTAACCTTAATTACACCTGCAATAATCCCTTCTACCGTATAATGTAACATAATCACAGCAGTGAAACCTCATTATGTTCACAGGTTTTGCCCACAATCAAGGGGAGATTATTATGCAAGAGGGATTGTCACTGGGGGTCATTTTAGATTCTGCCTAACATAGCTTTGCTCTACTATAGCTTTATTTATAGACAATAAAGTCTGGATTGAGTAAAAGGTTCACATTTAACAAATATTATACTTTATTTTTCAACCTCGTGAATGTAAAAACTATTCTAAACAAGCAGAGGGCTGGATGTGGGGCAGGAGCTGTGGTTTGCTGACTCCTGAGTTAGAGGATCAAATAAACAAATGTTATAGGAACACCAAAAGAGTAATTTTCATTGTACCCACAACGTGCCTTCATCACAGTAAGTATTCCAAGAGAGCATGAATGAACAAATACTGGGTTCCCAGTGGAGATAACATGCACCCCAAAAGTCCTGGTACAGAGTCCACTGCTGGGAATAGAGCAAAAACAGTTCTGCTTTGGAACAGGAGTCCAGGCATGACTTAGGGGAGGTCCAGGTGGCCCAGAGCTCAGGCTGGAGCACCTGTGACATTTCCCCTGGGCTCCAAAGTAAAAGCACTGTAATTATAAGGGTCATATAATAGTTAAAGTCTACCCAGCACATTTTACCTGTTTGCTGGACTGAAAAGCCAAGCAAAACTCAACAGTCTTTCTTTGAGATACTGGGGTTGGTATATGGGTTTAGGTCTCCTTAATGACTGGTAGGCTCATCTGGCTTTGCAACAGTACCACATTCCAACTAAATGTATCTCTTGGTAAATGAATGAGGTAGGAATGGCTTGGACCATACTGAGAGTAAAATGCATGGTAAACTCAGGGCTATGGGGAAACTTAGCACTAATTGGTGTAATCTCTTTACTAGTATAAAGGATCCATCCCCAGCATTTTCTAGGTGGAGATATTCTCTGGGATAATAGGAAAAATCACAAAATTGGCTGAAGCCCTATCAGAGGTACAGTATTTGCTCTGGAAAATCTGGGAGAGTGTTCTAGTCTGTAAACTACCCAGAACCCCAGATTTATAGAATACCAGGATTAGAGGGGACCTGAAGGACCACCTGTTTCAACTCTCACATGCAGGAAGAAATCAAGTCTCGAGACATTAAATTACTTTCCAAATGTCCCAAGCTAGGTTAGTAAGAGTTTAGGAAGATCCTATTTATTGTGATTCCCAATAAAATACTATTTGTGATCCAGCTTCTCTTCTTCATTTGTCCCAGACTCTCTCAAAATTCTGGTTAGCATTGTGGCCAGAATTGTGCCAGAGATTATTGTTTCTTCCTGCTCCTTCTACTGTCACATCATCTCCCTGGGCTGTTGTCACTTTTTATCTTGTATTTTAGAAAATTGAAGAAGGTGCTTCCTGCCTAGATTTTCATGGGTCCTTCTTTCCTGGTTGCTCTTTTAGATAACATATCCAGGCTGCTGGTAAGGAATCAGAGTTCTGGGGACAGCCTGGTTTGGTCTGTAGACAGTCTAGTTGAGGTCAGAGCAATCCTTGCATTAAATATCAATATTGAAGGGAAGTGGGAAGAGGTTTCTAAAATATTTATTTGCATTTCTAATTTATGGCTCAGTTTTCCTTAAAATGGAGAGGACTAATTGCCCTGTGCCACCTTAGCAATACCCTAAATTTTTGGAGATCATGCTTCTTGTTGGACCTCCTTACCAGTGAGTCACATCTTTCATTGCCCAACATGTCCCCAGTGTCTTAGGATTCCCTGTGGTTTCTCCTCCATTCCATGTACTTAGCCCCATCTCTAGGCTCCTGTCATCAGCTTTCAAGACCATAATCTAGGAGCTGAAAACCCACAAGGGAACTCTCTGGACTGCAATTCTCCAAAATCCTTCTCTCTTGCAAAGCCTCAGGATGGCCCAGGCATGACCTCTAATGTCATGTGGTGCCTATCCTTCTTTTCTACCTCTTGGTATTCCTTGGTCCTGCTTATTATCCCTCCATAGCCTGATAGGGAGGTCATATCTTCTCATCAACACAAGGTCCTTCCAGCTCTCCACCAAAATTATGTCCAGTTGTCCTCACCCTTCCCATCTTCACCTATGAGGACATGGAGACTTTTGTTGGATTTGGCACTGCTCACTGGGTTTTCTCCTCCTTTCACTGTCAAAACTCACTTGTTAGACCTGCCTTGCTATGATTCTGTCTCCTGTGTCACCACTCCTATCCAACTCACTCTTTTTGCTCCCCAGAGCCTCTGCTCATGAACACTGTGGGACTAGCATGCCTGGGTAGGTTCAGAAGGCCTGCAGAATTGACACCATGAAGTCACCTACAGAGAGCTTCTCCCTACTAAGAGTTCTAAGAAGGACCTCTGTTATTTGCTTGCTCAGGTGGGGCCTCTGTTCCCACCCCCAGCCCAGGGCACCATCACTGGAGATTAGGAAGCAGCCTCTGTTCCCCCATCCCTCCCCACATGTATCATAAATGTTTCTTGAGGAAAAATACTGCAGCCTCATGGCTGTCAGTTCTGAAGGTCCTAGGACCCCCATTTTGAGGCCCCATTGTGGATTCACTGTCCTCAATCCTCTTTCTGTTTCCATTTTTTAGGGCAATTGCATTCATGTAATGAAAGCAATGCCTATATCATTGAAGCCATAGCTGTTTTCACACACAACACTTACCTTTCTCTTCTGGACTTATAACATGTGCCCTGAATATGCTGCTTCTATCACAGCAGGGGCACTCCTGTCTCAGTTCATCCTACAAGAGAGATACAGGCATTTCCTGTTATTATTTTCGCCCAGAAGTGTTTTGAACCTTAAAAAAAATACTTTTCCTCTTTTATAAAGAAAAATGCACCTGGGTGGCTCAGTCAGTTAAGCATCTGACTCATGATCTCGTGGTTCTTGAGTTCAAGCCCCACATGGGGCTCTGTGCTGACAGCTCAGAGCCTGGAGCCTGCTTTGGATTCTGTGTCTCCCTCTCTCTCTGTTCCTCCCCTACTCAGGCTCTGTCTCTCTCTCTCTTAAAAATAAAGATTAAAAAAAATTTTTTTAAATGCTATGCTCAACCACCCAACAAACTCTTGACATGACCCACCTAGCAAGATGAGACCCTGGCCCCATCAGGTGCTCCCTTAGAAGGCTCATTTGTGCAGATTCCCTACAACTAAGAGAATTAATAAACCTGCTTTGTTTGCTTATATCACAGGAACAGTAGACTTACATTGGTTCCCAAGTTGTGAAATTCTCCTATAATATTAAACACCCTTTTTTTCAAAGTACACATACATTTCCTTCTAGAAATGTTGATACATATCCAAAAGAACTTTCTTTATCTGTTTGAAAACCAATGCTATAAAATGTTAGAGGAACAAAAGGAAGATGTGAAGGCTACACAAAGAATGACTCTGTGGGACCCAGAGAGAAAAAGAGAAGAGAACCATCATGAAACTACCTGGCCAAACAGTGTTCTCAGAAATGGGTGTATGTTTTCTCAACATGTATAACATAATCTTTAGGTCTGAAATACACATCTCTGTGTGTTATGCAGTATACTACTCAAATGAAAAAGTTTTCACCCCAACTCCAGAAGAGCCCTACTTTATAAATTTATTGTTTCTCACGCAATGCATTCAGTATGACCCTCTCCTATACGAGCTCCTCAACTTTGTCATTTGCCATTAGTAGATGATTGAGAAGCAATGTAAAGACCTCCTGTCCACAAAGCCCAACTGCAGGCATATGTATGAATCCAGAGTCCCTAGCTAGGGACAAGGAAGGGATATATGTGTGTATTTTGGGTGTGGGGAGTGGGAGCGGGTGGAATCCCAGAGATCACAGGTTGCAGAGCTCTCTTTGAACTTGATCATTTTTAAACTTTGCCTATCCTTGAGAAATAATGACATCTGAGACACAACACAATCCCAGGGTATGAACAGGCATGAGACTTCAACTGCTCCTGGTAGCAGAAGTGAGAGAATACCAATATGACAACTCCACAGACATATGGTACAAGGGATCATTACCCAGGCTGATCAACTCTGCACGGTCCTATCTGCCTTGGCCCCATAAAGCACCATTGTACAGTTTAACACAGCTGGACTGACTCTTCAGAAACACACTGCAGTGGCTAAGGCTGTGCTGACCTGAAAGAAAAGAAGGAAAAAAGATAGTATTAATGTCTCCCTCTCATGTCAACAGGATTTAGTGAAAAAGAAACAGAGGACTTTGTCATTTTTTAATGCCCCCAAATCTTCCTATATATCCAGGATATTTTGAATTCTATTTAGTATTTGATTTGAGTTTTAATTTTTTAACAGTAGATAAAGTCAAATGAGTAAATCACATGCATTAAAATCCTGAAAACCTTTCCCAACCTAAAGATAGCCAATAACTTTTAGCCTACATTTCACATGAGGAAAAACAAATGTTTCAATGAAGTGTCCCAAATTCTTAGACAAATCAGAGATAAGAAGCTCCCGCCAGCGACTTCAGTGTTACTGGCCCAATTTAGCAGTTTGGGCCTTGGCGGAAGTCCCACTGACAGGACAGAGGACTCTTTGGGAAGACAGAGGCAATTTGAAATGCAAGTGTTATTTATAAATTATCTCCAGATGGTCCAGTTCCTACAATTCCTAAATTGCTCAGATTTTCAGAGTGGAAATTTTAATCACAGACATTTGAGGTGGATTTAGTCTAAGCTGGGGATGATTTTGAGAACTTAAATGACAAAAAGAAGGCAAAAGAGTCTCTCCTGGGACTGCTCAGGAGACTTGCCCTTGCTTGTGGTCTCAGTGAATCACCATTTGCATTCAGCTTTACAGTTTACAAAGCCCTTTTGCTCAGACTCTCAGAGAGGCCTTGCCCTTTGCACCTGGGAGGAACTGATGAAAATATCCTCTAGGGAGGGAACCAAACTGAATAGCTAATTTACTGTTAGAGCATCTCTCTCTCTGTCTCTCTCTCTCTCTCTCTCTCTGTTTCTCTCTCACCCTAGCACAGGTTAGGTATTAAAGTTCCAATTCTCCTGTTTCTGGTAAGCACTTCTCCATATCAGGAGCTATGTCTGATCTAGACTTTGCCATCTCCCCTGCTCCCTCCCTACACCTTCCTTTCTCTCCTTCCTTCTTTCACTACTCCTTTTCTTTCTCCCTTCTTCTCTCTCTTTCTTTCTTCCTTCTATCCTTCCATCCTTCCATTGTTCTTTCCACTATTTCTTCCATTTATCCAACAATTGTTTATTAAGCCCTTACTATGTGCCAGGCACGGGGTTGGGTGCTGAGTAGAGGGCAAAATACCCTTTTGTCAGATGCTAGTGGACAAAAAAAAAAAAGGACCTGAGTCCTCCCTCACCAAAGAGCTTTATAGAATCACATAAATTCCAGTGCATCAGAGTCTATGTATCCAAAAGAATAAAACCTTAACATCTCTACTTCTACCAAAGATTAATTTGAGACCCTGAGGAAAGATGAACTACCCAAGATTATAAAATTACAATTGAAATTGCAGGGGAGGGTCGGGACAGCTCTCTTAGGCCTCCAGACACACAGGCTATGATTCTTCTGTGTATGTTTTTGGTTTATCTCAGGAAGAAAGAAGAAACAGAGAGAGGTCATGTGCTACCAGGCCTATTCAGTGGACCACAGTTGAAGGAATGGCTTTGAATCATAGACAATGCTGGACTCAGAGCAGGCATTTGATGACTTTAGGGTCTCCTGGGTGGCTCAGTCAGTTAAGCATCCAACTCTTGATCTGGGCTCAGGTCATGATCTGACCTGAGTTCGTGGGATCAAGCCCTATATCAGGCTCTGCATGGAGAAGTTGGAGGCTGCTTGGGGATTCTCTCTCAACCTCTCTCTCTGCCCCTCCATCACTCATTCTCTCTCTCTCTCTCTCTCTCTCTCTCTCTCAAAAAAAAAAAAAAAAAAAGCAGGAATTTGATGACTTTAGAATAAGTGATCCAGAGGATCATTAAGAAGGAATGTTCATTATTGCCCAGGTTCATTGACTTGTATGGATAAAATACATACAAACAGGAGAAAAACAGTTTACCTAATGAAAAAAAAAGGACTTAGAGGGGTGCCTGGGTGGCTCTGTTGGTTGGGTGTCCAACTCTTGGTTTTTGTTCAGGTCATGATCCCATGGTTTGTGGGTTCAAGCCCTGCCTTGGGTTCTCCACTGGGCATGGAGCCTGCTTAAGATTCTCTCTCTCTCTCTCTCTCTCTCTCTCTCTTACTCTCTTACTCTCTTCCTCTCTCTCTATGTCCCTCCACCCCTCAAAAAAAAAAAAAAAGAAAAGAAAAAATGACTGATTCAGCAAGAAAATCATAAGACTATAGGTATGTTATTCATTTGGAAGGCCATACATGGCTTGTATAATTGATTTACAAAAATTCTCTAGGAAGAATAATATGGTGGTTAATTCTGTCAATGATGATCACCACAGACATAAGAATGCAATAATGAAGAACGTAGGACAAAGAGAGCTACCCGTTGAGCTTTCAAACTCCAGCCCATATCAGAATTACCTAGAAGGCTTGTTACAACATGCATCAATAAATAGGCTCATCCCCAGAGTTTCTGATTCAGTAAATATGGGGTGGGGCCTGAGAATTTGCATTTCTAGTAAGTTCCCAAGTGAAACTGATGCTGCCCTTCCAGCTGGAGAAATGGAGAATCCTGAGTTAGACATCAGCTTTAGGAAGAGCACTAAAGGTTGTGGAATGGGCAAAGATGGGTGCAAGAGGCACATGACTGAACGTAGTGGGTGTCCAGTGCCAGACACTTTGAAAAGGATGTGGATGAGGTTGTGGAGAACTCTGAAAGCCAGAAAAGAATGGAAGGAAGGAAGGAAGGAAGGAAGGAAGGAAGGAAGGAAGGAAGGAAGGAAGGAAAAGAAAGAAAGAAAGAAAGAAAGAAATAAAGAAAGAAAGAAAGAAAGAAAGAAAGAAAGAAAGAAAGAAAGAAAGAAAGAAAGAAAGGAGGGAGGGAGGAAGGAAGGTAAGATTTTCTAAAGTAAGAGAGAAACATTAAATATTTTTGATGAGAAGCATCATGTATGTCACAACCTGTGTTTCAGAAGGATAACTAGCGACTATGTGAGGAGTTTGGGTCTCTCTGAAAGCAAAAATTTTGGGCAGAATCTGTGGCTTTTCTGTACAATTTCATGATACAGTTAACTGAGAGAGAAATTAAGTGAAAGGATACAAAATAAACAGAAATAATTTTTTAAACTCCAATATTACAATCTAACAATATAATGCTATTGATTTATTCTTAAAATATATTTTTTAATTTAAGTAATATGTATATAATTTTTATTAAAATTTTAGAAAATACAGAAAAGGAGAGGAAAAAACTCAATCACTCATATTCCCATTACCTCCACACAACCACTAGTAATTTTTTTAATCTTATTTATTTATTTTTAGTAATCTTTATACCTGTGGGTTTCAAACTCACCCAGAGATCAAGAGTCACATGCTCTTCCAACTGAGCCAGCCAGGCACCTCAACCAATAGTAATTTTTTAGTGTATTGTCTCTATTGTCTCTTCATTTTTTTTATAGACAAGAATATTTCACTTGTGACCGCACTATAGATAAAAAATTTTTCCTATCTTATTTTATACAAAATATTTTCCTAAGTCACTATATGCTTTTGCTAAACACAACAATCACCAAATGCAAATGCTACAGCAGTTGTTATTTGCCTACCTAATCATCCTATTCCAGATTTTCCCTACTGGCTGAAGCCAATGATTTTTGGTCCACACCTCCTTTATTTGGCTTAAGTAAATCTTCACTAATATAAAGCAGTCAAAGTAGTTCTCTCTTGCCAGTAACTGATTTAATGGCTTTCTTTCAGAAAATGTCAAAGTTTTTTACTTTGACAAAGTTTTCTGTTACTCTAACAGAAATGAGCAATGTGAACAATGCCCCCCGAAGCTATCACATCCTAATCGTTGGACCTATAAATGTCACCTTATTTGGGAGATGGGTCTTTCCAGATGTGATTAAGTTAAGGGTCTTGCTGGATTAGCTGGGTGGCCCTAACTGCCATCATCAGTGTCATCACAAGAGAGAAGCTTCCACAATACACATACTAAAAATGGAATACTATAGAGAAAAGTGCATGGTCCTGCACAAGAATGACACACAAATTCATGAAGAGCTCCACATTTAAAAGAGGGAGAGAGGCAAAAGGAGACTTCACATGGGCACACAAAGGAGGTGATACAAAAATGGAGCAGAGAGGTTTGAAGACTGGACTGAGGTGGCCGCATGACAAGAAACACTAGCAGCACCCTGAAGATGGAAGAAGCAAGGAGTGGATTCTCCCTGAGAACATCCAGAGGGAGCACAACCCTATCAACACCTTAATTTCAGCCCAGTGATACTGATTTTAGACTCCAGAACTGTGACCAAAGAAATTTTGATTGTTTTATATCACCGAGTTTGATGTCACATAGGAGCTGTAGACAGCTAATACAGTGACCTAGTCCAAATCCTTCTTGAAACGTTCTGTCCCAGTTCTGGTCAATAAGACATAGTCTATGAAACAGAAGGCTCTTCTTGGAAAGATTTTATTGCTCTTAGAAAAAGAAATGTGGGGGGTGAGAGGTGGGCAGGAGTCTAATTTTTCTGCTGAATGTTGTTGCATCTACCTGTAACATTAAAACCATGGCAGCCATCTTGTAACTATGAGGCAGGTCAGCCTGAGAACAAGCCAATGAGCTAAAGGTGGGAGAGCAGAAAGACTGAAGAAAACTTGGACCTTTGATGACATCTTCAAACTGCTTTAATTAACCAGCCCTGGGACTTTCCTATTAGATTTCTTCTTACGCAAGAGGATCTTTTTTAATTTTTTCTTAATGTTTATTTATTTTTGAAAGAGAGACAGAGCATGAGTGGGGGAGGGGCAGAGAGAAGGAGGCACAGAATTGGAAACAGGTTCCAGGCTCCAGGCTCCAGGCTCCAAGATGTCATCAGAGAGTCCGATGAGGGAGCTCAAACTCACCAATAGGGAGATCATGACCTGAGCTGTAGTCAGATGCTCAACCGACTGAACCACCCAGGTGCCCCACGAGATGATCTTCTAACGTGAAATTAATGTGATTTTCAGGCTACCTTTAGTTAGGTTTTTCCTTATTTTCAGCTGAAAGCAACATACGAGATAGATTACACCATAATTATGGTGGGCCTGCAAACAACTGCCTGACTTTGTAAATAAAGTTTTATTGGATCACAGTCTAATCCACAGACCACTGTTGTCTTCTGCACTACAATAATAAAGTTGAGTAGTTGTGATGGAGCTCGAATGACCCACAAGCCTAAAATTACACTACCAGGCCCTGTCACAAAAAGTTTGCAAACTTTTGCTATTCTGGAACACATCCATTCCTTTATTGTTACATATTGTTTTTCTAGTTTCTCTGAAAATTGTCTTCTCTATGTAAATTTTTAAAACCTATCACTTGACCATACACCCAAGTGCTATACAGAGAAAAAAGGGTCCAATAAGAAAATAATTAACACACTCATGGAAACAATTTACAATCAGCTCCCACCTCAGCTGTGATCTTACCAGAGTCTGCCAAAGGTTGTGATCAACACATGGGACTGCATTTTCCACATATAAATAAGTACTAGGAGTACAACAACAAATTCAAAACTGCAGCCTAATCCTGAGGAAAAAACAAGGAAAAAAAGCTTTTCTTTTCCTTTTTTTAAGTTTAAATCAGCCAAACTAAACTTCCTCCAAGGCTGAATGCTGTTGGTGGGACGTACATCACAGGGAATGTTATTACAGCTGAGAGAGAAGGGCCTGAGCAGTCTCCAGCCAGCCTGAAGCACCCCACTTTATGGTTGCATCCTGTGCGGGGAGAAAGCTACTATTCAGTGTCTAAGGCTGGACTCAAAGCTTATCATGTAAATGGAGCCAATTGTATATTTAATTGATGTTTTGACTCCATGCCACATTCTCTCCCTCTCTCTTAAAGAAGAAGAAAAAAAATCACTTCTTTTTAGCAAGTTCCCCACATGGCACTGCACTCTGAAGTCACCTTCCTTAAATGATCCAGGAGGCAGGCAATCCTGCAGTTAAAATTGTAGCTGCACACAAGCAGGTGGCAGGAGGGAGTCACTGACTAAATAACCTTTTGAACTTTGTGGGAAAGTCAAGCTGTAGCTGCCCCAGCCAAACATTTCTACTTACTTCCCTGGAAGCTGATCAGGAGGCTCTCTTTGGGTGCAGAAAGAGCAAGATGTTCACATCTCTTAAGTTTTTCCGGGGGCTTGCAGGATGCCCTCTGGGGCAAAACACAAATAAACTGGCAAGGTGCATAATCTGAATAATCTTTGAGGATGAGCCAAGCCTTGTCCTTTTGTCAGAACGAATCATCTAGAACGAGTCTGGCATCCTGGAGAGAGTCCAGAATAAACAGTCCCTGAAGGCAATGCTCTATAAATGCCCAGGATCTGGCTGTGCTTTAACATACCCACACACCTCTCACTCACTCACTCACTCACTCACTCACTCACTCACTCACACAATGCAATATTCAGCAAAAACACCACCAAGAAACCCTCAGGAAAACAACCAGAAAACCATTGGCTGCAGTGTGCCAGACTCAGAGAATGGACAATCAGAGGCAGAAAGTTTCAAGTCCATGAATATTCAACAAGAATCAATGAAAATGCTTTTGGAAAGCTCCGGACTGGCACTCCCAGCCTATTCCACAGCTACCTTCTTTCCAAAACATCTGATAGGGAAGCTTTCTACTTCCTTTCCCAAAGAATGCTGGACATGTGCTTCATTTTCCATATCAACTGTGCAAAAACAATGACCCTCCCATTTCTTAACTGAGATAGACATTAAAATCTGTGACTGAGAAAGCACTCATTCTATTGAAGGTTTTTAGCTCTTCTATTATTTAAAGTAATAATGATAGTTAATACATAACTAAAGTAAATCAATTTTTTTATTTAGGAAGTTAGAATAAGAACACTTAAGACTTGAGCATTTTTCCTTTTATAACTTCGAAAGGTTTGATACATGTTGTCTGCTATCTCACATGAATTTCAGTATAGAACCCTACAAAGTGAGTGGGGATAGGGCTTATTTATTTGATAGAAACTGAGGTTCAGAGTGAGTAAACAACTTATAATGGTTGCACTGTTTTCTTTTAACCAGGTTTATGGTTATGGTCTATGTTTCTAAATAAACACAAAAACTTAGAAAATTTTAGAAAATTGTTTTCATAATTAAAAAAACAAAACAGAAAAGAACAAACTTCAACCAAACAAGGAAAAGAGCCTGTTTGGCAGGAAAGTGCAGGTTTTAATGTCAGGGACATATACATAATTAGCTGGTGCTTCAGAAAAGCTACCTGGGTCTCTCAGCCTCATTTTCTCATCTGTAAAATTGGCATAATAATATCTACCATGCAGGATTGTTGTGACAATTAGAGATAAAATATTCAAAGCCCCTGGAATATGGTGGAGCCATAACAAATGGTAATTATTCACATTTGGAGTATTTTCTTTCAAGAGTGGCATTAAGGCATCAGTACTTGGATTTTAGATGTAATTAAAAATATATTTTATACAATGTTCTATCACATTTATAGACATGTACTCTTTATACACAAACTCTTTATAGACATGCACTACATAATAGAAAGTGCTTATTCCATCTTCCACCTAAACAATCCCTATTTTCAGACATGTATGTAGTTTCCCATCTCCACTTCTAAAAATAACACTGTGATGAAAATCTTCACACTAAAGCTTCATCTGTATTGAATTCTCAAGATCAATTTCCAGAAGTAAAATTACTAAGTCAAAGGCTGATGATGCTTGTGTTCTAACTGCTTTCCAAAAGGATGATAGCAAAGCTCACAAGCAAAAAGCAGTTGAGAAAAGGTCTGCGCCACCTTACTCTTACTAGTCTGTCTCCATCACTCTGGAAGTCTGTGACAATGTGATCACAAAGAAAACAGCTTTCTGGTTTTGATTTGTATTTCCTTGGTTACTAGTGAGGCTGAATTTTTCCAAATATTTTTATTTGCAAATCAATTATTCTTTTCTTCTCCCATTTTTGAAGTCTTAATGTGTTTCCTCCAGATTTCTATGAGTTCCCTACTTATATGAAAAATGCTAACCTTGCTGAGTGGCCCTGCTGCCTCAACCAAATGGGCAGGGACCAACAAGGCATGGCTATAAGAGATGGACAATATTACAGGTCAATGATAAGCCAACTGACTTCTCAGTAGAACTGGATCCCATGATGTCTTCAACTCTGAAGCTGTACAGCATCCAAGAAGTAAGCAAAACAGGAAGACAATCAAGTCACTAACATTTTTTGAATGCTAAATGTGACTCTTCATTCTTTTAATCAACAAATAATTTATTGAGCAACTACTTTAAGTCAGGCTTTGCTCTAAATGCCAGGGATACTGCAACAAAGAAAAGAGACAGGGTCTCCACTTTCATGGAGCTTATTTTTTTAATGCTTCCTGAATGTCAAGTGGGTTTCCAGAGGCCTTCTCATCCAGGGCCTCAAGAACTCCATGTGGTAAATATTATTATTTCTGTTCTTTACATATGAACACTGAATCTCAGGTTGGTGTACTTGACAAGCAGTGGACAGCAAGCAGTTCAGTGTTAGAGAGGATGTGAACCCAGGCACACAGGATCCAAAGCCCATGTGTTTTCATGTTCCTAATAAATAAGATAAAACCTCAAGTACAGGCAGTCCTTGCACTGTAGCACAACATTGTAAAAATGATGTGCAGGCTGAAACTGCAAAATGATTTTAATAATCACTGGGGAAATTACAATTGGTCCATGACCTTTAGAAATTTTTGTTAAAATATTAAAAACACTCTCACTGTCAGTTATAAATGTATAGGGAAATGAAGAATATAGTAAAACAAATATTTATGTGGTACACTATAATTTAGCTGATTAGAAATATTAAGAATTGGAGTGTTTTATTTCTTTGTAAAAACTTACCTAGAATAATTAGAGCAGTACCTGCCTTCTTTCATATAATTTATAATACAGAGCAAGTATCTTTTCCATGCCTTGGTAAATTGTTAGTGTCCTTCCTAAAATTGGATCAGCTTCACCATTTTATCCTTTGCACTTTCCAGGCAGTGAGATATATAAGTGTCTTTAGTGTGATATATATATATATATATATATATATATATATATATATATATGTGTGTGTGTGTGTGTATATGTATATATATATACGTATATATATATGTACATATATATACGTATATATATACATATATATATGTACATATATATATACGTATATATATACATATATATACATACACGTATTTTGGGGGGGGGGGGCTGGCATCATTTCCCCTGGGACATCTTCATCTTTTTGTAATTCCCTTGTTTACGGTGATAAGTTCACCGTCACTAAGTTCCTTTGGTTGCTTATCTTGAATCTCTAAAATGGCTCCAGTGTCAACCTTCCTAGGATCAGGTGTATTTCCTAAACTCCATTTACATTCAATGTGAATTTTACTTTCTATGTTATTATTTTTTGTTTCTTTTTCCTCTTCCATTTTTGTTGGACAATTCATTCCACTGATAATCCTGTAAATTGTCACATGAGTTATAACTGAAGACAAAGAGGCAACACAACTACACACTTTGCTGTCTGTGGGTAAACTGAATAACAGATGCCCAGTGACCAATTGTCAACTGAGTTCTGAAAGAAGTAACATGACTGGTAAATAACTAATCATGACGCACATATTTCAGAAATGATTTGTGTACTGACAGCAGCAAAGTTCATCCTCTATGCCAGTAGTCACAGTTCATTCGCCATAATAACTGAAATTTTAACTGTGTTGTTGGAGGGGACTGCTTTCCTTTAACTAAACGAAGGAAACCATAGTGGCTGAAATTCACACATATTAGAATTCTGCAGAATGAGGATTACCTGAATTATTTTTGGGCTTCTTGGAACTGGGTCTTGCATAAATGTAACAGTGAAATGATAGTACATTTTAAAGTGGTAAACACTGATTTTTATCTTGCCAAGTTGTCCCCCCACCCACCACCACCTTGTGTAAAATAGCAGGGTGTGGCCACAGAGATCACTATTGTTTAATCATTCAGTCGAAAATCCAGCCCACATATGGTCTCTCCTCACTCCAGTGGACCTGCTTTTTAAAGATCATTCTATCTAGTTCACAAAGCAGTAGTGAAGATATTTCCTGTCTTCATGAAAAACACTTCCATCCTCTCTGCCCCAGGGAGGAAATGGAAAGAGAATGCTTATCCATCACAACAGGATGTAGAGCTGTGTACCTGGGTCCACCCCCATGTCTCAGATTTAATGTGTAATCATAACCCAGGCACAGATCTAAGCAATATGCCATGTGTGCAGACCCCAATAGAAATCAGAACAAGCCTGAAGGAAGTAAGGCAGAGCAACCAGCCCCCCCAATTCAGCCCCCAAGATACTGAATATTCTCTGCCACAACATTCCATTTCCTTTGTGGCCTGGTTTTCATGGGACTCTATATACGTCAGTGTGGGACAAGGGGAGAAGGGGCGTTGAGAAGTAGAGGTGTCTGCATTTGTCTCATCCTGGTGCAGATGTAACTGTTAAAGTGAGAAGAGGGACACCAGAAGGTAGAGATGTATGAAAAGGGAAGGGTTAGGGCTGCCAGGATCACAGTTCATCCTAAGATCATCGCGTTTGGGCAAAAGTGTATAGTAAGTGAAAATTACCTTAGCTGAGGTTTCCCAAAGGCTAATGATGAATACAGGTAGTTAATTTGGGTGGTGATGCCAGGAAGATGGACGATCAGGAGGGTATTGAAATGAACCATGGAAAGCAAGGAAGCAATACGAATATGCCAAAAAGCAGGTTGCTAATGTGAACAGTCAGGTCTCAGTTGTCCTGGGGACCTCTGCAGGGTAATGTAGAAAATGCCTTAGCATTGTCTCACTCAAGGAATAAGAAAGATTGGGGCGCCTGGGTGGCTCAGTCAGTTAAGCGTCCGACTTCGGCTCAGGTCACGATCTCGCGGTCCGCGGGTTCGAGCCCCGTGTCGGGCTCTGGGCTGATGGCTCAGAGCCTGGAGCCTGCTTCCGATTCTGTGTTTCCCTCTCTCTCTGCCCCTCCCCCATTCATGCTGTGTCTCTCTCTGTCTGAAAAATAAATAAACGTTAAAAAAAAATTAAAAAAAAAAAAAGGAATAAGAAAGATGTTGGGGACCGTTCAACCTCCTGGTTGCAGGCTACTTGCTATCTTTTAACTTCTCAGCACATACAGTTTGTCCTGCATGCAGTAGAGCACACCCCCAGAGGCCAGAGGGAGCCTGGAAGGAGAGTCACAAATTCTTACAGTATAAAAGCATCTGGAGTTTACAAAATGGTGAAGGTGAGTACCAATGGATATGGGTAAGGAATCAACAGTGTCTGCTATTGGGTTAAGTTATTGTCTAGATGCTATTCTAAGCACTTTGCATGTATTGACTCAGTCATACATGTAAGCCTACAACATGTAAGCCGACAAGGGAGGTACTATTATCATCTTTGTATAAAATAGGCACAAAGAGGTTAAGTAACCTGCCCAAGCCCACAGGCTAGCAAGTGGCAGAGGAAATATTATAAACCATATGGTAAAGGCTCCATGTAACCTCTAGGCCCCACTGCGAACACCCACTGAGATGCATGCTTGATCTTCTCTACTTCCTTTGTTTTTCTACAAACTCTCTTAGATGTTTGAGACTTATTGTATGGCTATGGAGTAGCTTCATTTTTAAATAGGATAACTGAAGAACATTTAGGGGAGCAAGGTGCTTTACATGAGAAGGGTCACCAACATGATTATTTACCAGCCAACTCTGGACAGGATACCTGAGCTTCCGTGTAAGAGAGAAATAGTATTCTCTTATTGAAGCCACTGTATTTGGGAATCGTGTCATTACAATGACCCAACCTATATCCTAATTAATACGCAGGATAATGTTGGAGCTTTAGTTACTGCTTCCAGACACTAAACACAAAAGAAGATATGTGGAACAAGTCCTGCCACAACACTACGACCTTATATAGGAGGTGCTGCGTTAGCATCTGTAGACTTGCCTTCCCACCCAAGTTGTGCATGTATCTTCTCTTGCTTTGACTAAAAGAAGGGCTCAGCCCCTTCTAGAATTTCCTTTCCTTGTACAGGGAGCTGGAACAAGAGACAACATGACTGCATCCTCTTTGGCTCCTCCACAAGTCACTGCTTGATTCTAGGTCTGCCTCACCAAACCAGTCCTGAGGTCTCAGTGCTCAGAGCTGTCAGCACACCTCCCACTCCCTGTTTGTGTTGGCTTGTGTCACTGTGCCACGCTGGAGGTGTCGGCTAGAGCTGTTTACTCTTAATTTAAAAACACCTTGAGGTGTTCTTAAAATTCTGCTTTGAGCAGCAATATGGACAGGAATGGCAATGAGGCAAGAAAATAATGGAGATAAAATAGAATATAACAAAATTGTGTTGAAATCACATGGAATGCCATAAAGGAACTTTTGAAAAAGTGATATGCTATTTAAACCCAATCACATACACACATGAATATGTGTACATACACATACACACACACATATGCATTCATACACACATATATAATTTCAGGATATCTTATCATTTTTACGGAGCTCAGCCATCCACACTGCACACCATGTCATAGGCTAAATGCAACTCTGAAGCATAGTCTTCTAGATTAAAAACAACAACAACAACAACTAAAAAATAGACTTCAAGTACTAGTTTAATGTGCTTGAAAAATAATAGCATTTAAAATCAGATTCCTGTTGCAAAAGCCACCACCTAAGCTTCCTGCTGACTTTTGTAAGGTCAAGACCACCTAAAAGTGAGATGTAGGTAGAATCAGACTACACAAAGTGAAGGGCTAAAAATCTGCTGATGGAAAATCACCAACTGCCCAAGTTAGAAAATCATTTGTCCATTCTCCAGGAAATAGGCTCAAAGAGAAGATCACAAAACTAGCCAGCAGCAGAATCAGGGCCCAGATCTCCTCTCTTCAACATTTCACCACACTTTCTTGCCTCCCTATTCTACTACTCTTATGTTATAACGGCACATTGTAGCACCACCTCAGAGGGAAACTCCTGAGTCATAATCCCTCTCTCTCTACCATCATCTTATTTCCTAGCCATTCTGCTTGGCCACTTGCCTTACCCAACCCTGACCCAGGGCCTAGCCACCTGTCTTCCTTGCAGGCTGGGATCAGTAAGAAAAGGAAGTTAAAAGGGAAGTCAGAGGAGTGGGGCATGCTCTTCTTTGCAAGTTGGGAAGCGGAAGTAACATGACAGGAAAGGTCCAGCACTGCCTCCCTTCCACAGCCCAAGAGCAACATCCAGGCATCTACCTCTCTACCACCCTCCCACATGCTGACACACAGTCTCTTTGTCTTGGATTGAAGTTTTCAGCACTGAAACCCACCATCTCTGACTTCTTTCTTACAGCCACCTGAAGGGAGGCTGGTGACCAAGCAGAATGCTTTCTAGGTTTTGCTCTAGAACCAAGGCACTGACATTTTCCAGCCCCTAAGTAGGCACAAACTGTCTTATCAGAGTGACCCACACAATGCCAATATTGATGGAACATGAGTTCTTTCTACCTGGAAGAGAAGAGCCTTGCTCCTGATGGGCCAGAAAGGGAGGGGAATAGGAGAGTAAACAGCCCATAGTACGTATTCATATCACTAATGTCATCTATTCCAACCCTCATTCCAGCAGCATTTCTCAATGTAACATTTAATCATTGCTTTAAATGATTATTTAAAAATTATTATAATTTCACAAAACATTTAGGGAAATATGATCATGATTAGCTTTTTCAGCTGTGGTTCTAGCCTACAACTTTAAAATATAATCACATGGAAGTAAGCCCTAAAAAGACAAGAAACAGAGGAAACTAACATATTGCACATTAGCACTGGTCTTTGTCTTTTTGTTGTTGTTGCTTATTTATTTTGGAAGAGAGAAAGCGTGAGTAGGAAAGGGGCAGATAGAGAATCCCCAGCAGGCTCCACACTGTCAGCACAGAGCCCAACATGGGGCCTGAACCTGCGAACCATGAGACCATGACCTGAGCCGAAATCAACAGTCAGATACCCCAAGGACTGATCCATCCAGGTGCCCCAGGTCTTTGTCTACTTTTGACTAATCTAAGTATGTTCTCAAAGCACTTCTTAGGGGGGAATCAAAGACGTGTAATATTTACAGTACCACACCCCTAAATCCTCTGATTCTCAGCTAGGGGTCATTAGACTGATATTATTCAATTCAGGCATACTTGGAAAATTAAGCCAGAGGACTAACAAATATGAAAGATATAGAATGGATACTACATCTGTGCAAGTCTGAATTTTATTCAATGACTATAAAAAGGGAGAAGATTAAAGGAATAAAGTATATTTGGTGGTTATTATGTGCCAGGCACTGTACTAAGTGCTTTATATGTAACTGATTTGAGCATCATAACAAACCCATGTTTTAGGTACTATTATTAATCCAATTTTACAAACTGGGATGTCCAGCCTGATTTGATAACTGACTTGAGGCCACTAAGGTACTTAAATGGCACAGTCAGGAAGTGACCCAAGAAAGTCTGACTTCAGATTGTATGTTCTCAACCAGTATGCTATACTGTCTCTCAATGCTTAGAATACAAGCATCATTCTTAAAATGTAGCATTTTAGAGATGTGTTCATTTATATACATTTAGTGATGGTGTGTCTGTGCCAAGCGATTCACACTAGTTGCTGAGGAACAACAGTAGTTGAAAATGCCCAGGTTCATGCCCTTCGGAGTTTATATTCTAATTGTATAGAATTAGGATTGCATAGAAGAAAAAAATAATTGTATAAATAAATAAAATTAATGTAAGTTGTAATAAGTGCTATGAGAAAAACCAAAACCCTAAGATATTAAATGAAGGAGAGGACTTTCTTCACCTAACTTCTCCATGGAAAACTTGGCCAGGGATTGTATGCAGGTAGCTTATTTTGGGAAGTGACCCCAGGGAACAGAAGTGGAAAGAAGGAAAGGGAAAAGGAAAGGAAAAAGGAAAGGGAAAGAAGGAGAGAAGAAAAGCTGAAACTAGGGTAGAGTCTCAAGTTGGTCACTGCTGTGGTTCATGGGGATGATCCTGTACGGACATTGAGGAATTGTGTAGAATGCTCCTCAAAACTGTCCACCTAAGGGGCATCAGTTACTATTGGCCCATCAGTTACTATTCGTTTTGGGTTTTCAACTTCCTCCCATTCCCAGGCTAAGCTGCAAAGCTCCTAATGCAGCATCAGAAAAACCCTGGAGTCTCTGAAATCCTGGAGCAGAAACTGAAAGAAGCCAAGTGCAGCTGAAGCTGTCAGGTGACAGCTGAACAGGTCTATTTCTGTCACAATGGCTAGAATTTGAGAGGGTTTGAGAGGGTTTGAGGCAGGCAAGAGATGATCTGCTTAGGTGGGTGGGTCGGAATAGGACTCTCTGTGGAAGAGTCTTCAAGGCTGAGATCTAAGGAACCGAAGGAACTAAGAATAGCAAGAGCTGGGAGGAGAGCATTTCTAGGTACAGGAAACAGCATGCTAAATGGCCCTGAGAAAGAGCTTGCATCTTTCAGGAACTAAAAAATCAGGGTACCTATGGTGAATAAGGGGGCAAGGCAGCCCAAGATGTTATAGTAAGAAGGACAGAGGCCAGATCATGCAGAATCCTGGAGAGCATGGTATAGATTTTATTCTAAGTGAATATGAACTCATTTAATGAACGCTACTAATCTCCAAGAACTACAGGTATGAAGCTGAGAAGTCATTCTACTTTGGGAAGTACAAACTGGTTGACAGTACCACTGAGCAAAGATCCATACTGGGGCCAAAACTAAGGACTTTCTTCCAAGTTGCAGGGGTGATGATTTGTCTTGGGCTGCACAGCCAGGCTCAACAGGCAAGATCCAGTCTTCAACACATTGTCCATGAGAACAACTTAGAACCAAAGGTGGGATGGGACCAGGAGCAGGACTGGATGAACACTGTTTGGGAAACTCCTATGTGTCAGGGTGCCTTAATTTCCTTTGTCTGGTGTTAGCATTGATCATCATTTTAGGGGAAAAAAAACCTCAAGTCTCCAAAACCTGGGGGAACGAGAATTCTGAATAGAACTCTTGTCCTGGCTGCTCCTGACTCTCCCCTTGAGGTGCCTTTTCATCCTCTCCAGAGAAGTCTTTCTTTCTGATTCCTGCTGCAACTGCTGTGCTGGGCCCAAAGGGAGGCATTAACATTCTGATCCAAGCTTCAACAAAATCCCTTTCCCTTGAGATATTTGTTGAACAGGAATAGCTTGTCTATGTTTATTTAAACATATTTGCCACATGATTAATGAGCAACATGAAATGCTTACACCTGGGAATCATTAGACATGTAATTTCCATTTCCCTTGCCTGTCTGACCTTTCCTTAGCTTACAGGTACAGTACTATACATCCTGTCTCTGTACTACCTTTTATGGTTGTGTTACTCAGAGTAGGCTAGATGCTTAACAAGAGTAAAATGCCAGTGGCTTAATGCAACAAGTTTATTCTCATTTCTGTCACAGTCTCATGCAAGATTGCAGTGAAGTTCCACACAGTCATTTAGGGGTCCAGACTCATTCCTTTTTAGAGTTGTGCCTTCCTCTGAGCCTTTGGACTCATCTCCATTTGCAAATCAGAGAAGCAAAAAGAGCTCGTGGAAATAGTGCCTGGTCTTCAGGGAGGCACATTCACTCTGATGAGAACTAGTCTAATCTCCCAGCCCTGTCTTTTGCCCTGATATACAGGATTAAGAAGTGCCATGAATGGGAAATCCAAGAAGAGGAGACTTTGGATATCACTGGCCACCAGCAGCCTCCACCACATTGATAAAGGATAACAAAGCACCTTTCTAATCCTCCATGACAAATATGGAATCTGTAAATGTGTTTTATCATGTAATAAAGGGCAGGGACAAAGAAATATGTGTGGCTTCCTAAAAAGCATATACTAACAATACAGACTACTCAAGTACATTTAGGTCTTTTTCTCTACATGACTCTACAGTTCTGAAACTTCTGAGCCTGGAATTTTTTTTTTTTTATTAACCTTCCTTTTTAATTGTGGTAAAATATACATAACATAAAATTTACTATCTTATCCATTAATTGTACATCTCAGAAAGTGTTAAGTACATTTACATTGTTATGTTACTAATCTAAAAAGCTCTGTACATAACTTCAGAGTAATAAATTAACATTCAAGAAGACTAGTAAGATCTATGTTTACAATTACCCACATAAAGACTTGAAACAGTTTTTAAAAGTTCTATGACAGTACTGTTATTTTGGTTTAATGTCAATTTATGATATACTGTTCATAATCGAAGAGTATTACTTATTCTTTTGTTTTTTAATTGTGATAAAATATATGACTCTAGAACTAGCCTCAGGTGAGGCCAAAGGATATACATAAAGTGGAGAGGATGCAGAGAGCTCCAAAATTAAATCGATGTCTGATACAACACTTGAATAAATCCTTCTCTGACTTTCCATAGTTTTGTTTCATAACATGATAAACCCTTTGAATTGAAAGGGTGTCTGCAAAGACCACTGTGGTGGTTTCTCTCACACTGCCTTGAAATCAAGTCTGTATACAATCCTCTACTGGGCTGCACCAGCCTGTGGGTATAGTGAAACTACTCTCACTGCAAGTATCTGAACTAATGGCTCTTTGTCCCATGTTTCAGCTCACCTCCAAGTGTTACCCAACAGGGAGTCAGCCAACAGTGCCTCATGAAGGTTCGCTGTTCTCCTGCTATAGACCTCCTTCAGGTGGGCTCCTCTGAAGCTTCTCACCACTGCCTCCACTGTTGCTACCCAGTCCCATGGACAATGCTAAGATCCATGACCTGGGGGCCATCACCTAGGAAATGTTCCCCAGGCTGTGACTCTTCCTAATGGAGAGGCTGCTCTTCCCAGGGATCAAAGCCTGACTGTGAATTGGGCATAAATGTAGAAAAGGGCTCCCTTCCATATTTCCTAGAAGCTAGAGAGCCTTCTCTCCATAGGACAAATACCCATCGCATGTGGTGAGCCTGGAAAACAGACACTGGCTTGATCTTTTTATAACTCCTTCACCCCCAGCAACCCCTAAGTACTGAGCACAAACCTTACCCTTGTTGGCTCTCTTCCCCCAAAGCAAAGAAGCTCAGCGAGAAAGTTCCCTATGCTTCCAGCCCCATCAGTCCTTCATGTAGCCTCTGACATGTCTGAGCCTCAAGTTCATGTGCTTTTTGTTTTTGACCTTTTCTGGACATCATAAGCTCTCTGAGGACACATTAGCTTGTGTCTTCTGTGTGCTTAGCACAGAAAGTACCACAGCTATTAACTGCCTGACAGTGAATGAATAAAGGAACAAAGATGCACTCAATAATTTCCTTGGTGACCTAACCATCCAAGACAGGTAGTAGAAGGCTGTCATATTGTTTCCAAAACAATTGTTTTTATACATATAGAGGTTTTATTTATACAACTTACTATGTTTCTGATCTCTCCAAATCTGACTTTTCCACTTAAGCACTAGAGGTTAATATTCATCAGAACTGTAGGATGAAAAACATTATCAGATTCCACCAGAATGACTAGTTATGTTTTCTACTCAAATAATAATAATACGTATATTTTTTTAACTCCAACCAAGATTGCTCCTTCCGTGTGCTGTGGCCCAAGCAACAATGGAGAGCATGGTAATCAGACACCTGAGCTCTTCACAATGTTGCAATGAATGATTCTTTTCTTTCTCTGTTTGCTGGTCTTTTCTAGTCTTGCCTTTCATTTCACAGCTTTGTTAAAGATTCAGGTCAAGGTCAGAGCAAGGGACTATTTCAGAGTGGGAGGAACTGAATTTGGCCATACAGGGCCTCTCCCCATTGAAAACACTTAGCACGCAGTCAAAGAGTCTGTCTCTAGATTCCAGGAGAGAAAAACAAACAAACAAACAAACAAAACAAAAAAACCTTCCTCAAGAAGATGTCAATTTTGCTTTGTTTTACCCCAAGCTAATCCAGTTTCAGGTTTCCAGGTAGCAGTGCCCTGCAAAAGAGAAAGAACTAAAACCTAAATTCTATTTCTAACACTCACTCCAGTGCTCTGCAACCATATCCTGGCCACTTCAGCTTTGTGCCACCCCAGCCCCATCCTGGCTCTAAACTGCCACCCTCCACCGTTCTCTCCTTACTGGAGTGTTATGTGTAACATTCAGGAAGATCCTCTAAAATTTCAAACGCAAGTGGTTTATTACAAGGAGCCACTAGTATCAACTAGCCTAAAGGGGTTTATGGGAATGAGCTCAAAAGTCTGGCTTCCAGCACTTGTGGCATTAAAACCTAAAACTGACTGCTTAGGAGTTGGGGACATGGGAATACATAATCATCCAAGGAAGTAGAATTCACCCCTTACCTGGGAGGCACAAAAATACCCACAAAATTTCCTCCTACAGGAAGCCATGGCAAACCACTCTGTACCCAGCCCCCATTTTAGGGGTTTACTCTGGTCTTGTGGGAGTCATGTGTAGCAATGGCATCCAAAAATTGTTGAAGCAAATAAGCGTGATCCTACTAGTGAGGGGAGGAAAAAACATTCCCTTTTGAAGATGCTAGTTCCGGTATATTAGGTGAAAAGAAAAACAATCATGAGAAACAGTAGAGGCCATTTTTCCAATACTTTGTACAAACCATGATTACACATGGTGCTGCAGCTATGATTCTGGAGGCAGTGTGGCTTTGCTGGAGAAGACACACTTTGGAGGAGAACAGCTGAATCAAATAGTGACTTTAACTCTTAGGCACTGTGTGACCTTGAGCACACATATCATATCCCACTCTAAGTTGCTTCTATAAAATGGAGTTTCTAAACAAACCTAATTGATCATATTTTAAGACAAATGATAAAATGCCCATAAAATGCTTTTAGCTCTCTCTCTGAATGTGTCAATTACTTTATGTTACCTGCTAACAATAATAATAATACTAAAGCTCATGAAGGAAAAAAAAAATGTCATATCCAGGGAACTCATGAGTGATGAGCAAATAGAATTGATCCTATGAACTCTTTTGGCCCTAAAGCATCTTAACAGATACTTCTATCTTAGCATCTATAACATGTCATTGTACTCTTTGTTCACTTGTTTATATCCCCACTATTCTGAACCTCCTTCCTTTCATTGTTGTATCACAGTATCTCTCTAGTACATGTCTTATGGAATCATTGTTGAGTGAATGAAAATTAAAATCATGAACTAATGAATGAAGAAGTAAGCAAATGAAAGAATACTTTTTGGAAGGGAATATTTGTTTCATTTAGCCAAAACAATTGTTTCTTACACAAATGATTTCTTTTTAAAAAAAATAGCACTTTGCTTATTTACTATGAACTGTTTTCACTTTCTCTCTTCTGTCAGGAACGCCAAGTCCCAGATTCAGAGTAATTTCCCAAGAGTTGTTTAGGTGCTAAAAGTGTTAAACACAGTCTCCAAATCCATGAAAGATTTTTGATGGAATGAGCCCATTATCAACCCTGCTGTGACTTACAGATGTGGAAGCTAGGAATTTCAAATGGATGAGAGGAAAGAAAGGTGATACCTGCACAAATGAGCATCTTACTATGGAAATCTCTAGATCTTTTAGGAGTGAACATCCTAAGCTTTCTAAAGGAAGGACTATGTACAGAGTGAAGCAAGTTTTGCCTGGATGCTCGTTCTTGTTCTGGCAATAGGCTGCTGGAGCTCACTACAGATGTGATGCCAGGGTGCCCAGTTTAGTTTGTAGAACATTGTCTAATCCATCAGAAAAAATGCAGTAGATATTTTGAAAAGTAAGAGAAGCAACCTCAGCAGTTTATCAACTAATGGCAGGCCATTCCCTCAAATCGGAATTTATGAACTTATTGAAACCAGGTGCAAAATGAAAATGCAGAATCTTCTCATTATTAAACATGACAAGATGGGAGCAGCAGAACAGTAACCCAAGCACGGGTCCCCTTCTGAGCAAGGGACCTGTGCAACTACACAGGTCATAGGCTCTAAAACCAGCGCTGCCTGCTAATGGCTACTTAGCAAGTCAAGCACCAGCTATGCACAACTCCACCACAGTAGGCCAGCCGCTGCAGCAGAAAAACAAAAACCAGACACCATTAATACCTCAAAGTCATCCCTCCCCAGAACCATCACACTGCCTCCTGGCCTCCATCAGATGGTCAGTTTCCGCTAGTGTTTTCCCCTTGCAAGTCTTCAGTGTTCATAAAGCAGTTAAAAGATTAAACACACACACACACACACACACACACACACACACACACACACACACACACACACACAACACCACACCGTATCTAAAGCCCTACAGAATTACCTCCCTGATATTTGCAGTCCGTGTTGACTGATGTTCCTGAGTGGGAGTGTCAAATAGAAACATCACACATCAAAGCCAAAGAGGCCAAACTCAAGATTGGAAACCAAAATCCTAGGGGAAGCACTGTTAGGAGACAAGCCCCCGAAGTCTGCTCACACTGTAAGCTGCACAAATAAATCGCTTTCTGAATATTCCCTTCAAAATTGGGGAGGGGGGAGGAGGAGGGACCTGAAATGGCTGTAATTGCAGAGTGAAAAGAGAAGCTGAGATAACAGGCAGCAGGGGCGGAATTTCTTTCTCGCTGCTGGATAATTTGATAAGAAACCTGGATTCTGAGCGGCCTCACAATGGCCTATTTATCTGGCTCTCACGCACCACCCGCAGCCGGGCTGGGAATCACGGGGGTGGCAGCCGTCCCCGGAAAACGGCGGCGCTCCGGCACAGGAAAGCCAGCTGATAAACTGATCTGCAGACAACGCTTCTTCCTTCCTGGGAAGCAGCCACAAAGGCAGCCAGCTGACCTCGGCCAAAGCTGTCCCTTGGCCGAGGAGGGAGAGGGGTGGGAGGAGGGAGAGCGGCGGGGTGGGGGTGGGGGTGGGGATGGGAGGAAGCAGGGAATCGCCGACCTCCTGCTTCCCAAAGTTTCCTTTGGCAAAAGCTGTCACACGGCGTGATTCGGCAGAGCCCACGCTAGCCCCGCTCGGCTCCGAGTCTCCTCAAGCCAGGCGGTAGGAACGGCGTCCGCGTCCCCACCCCCACCCCTGTCCCGGCCCCTCCGCCGCCAGGCTGCGGCCCGTAGGCCCTTCCGGCCGGGGCTGGTTTGGCCCCGGCTGGGAACGAGTTCGGTGAGGGGGACGGGAACCAACTGGCAGAGCCCTCTCCAACTGTAGGATGGCCCCTCCCTACAGCTTTTGGTTAAAAGCAAAAAGAAACACAGACATTTGTGTCACTCTATTAAGCACACAGGGCTTTGAATGGTGCACCAGGCGCAAAGAGTTCTCATCCTCCCCTTGGCAGGGTGGCCGGGTAAATACAATAAAAAGCAGACGCAAAGTTCCTAAAATTTCCCCCTGAACTTCCTTGGAGACGGACAACCTTAGTAATTAATTTCTTTCCTTTTTCTCTCTCCCCTTCTTTCAAGTGAAAATATTTTATTTTTGTGTTATTTTTTTAAAAGACAATTGCTTTAAAAGACAATGCTCCAGGCACTCCCAGGAAGTTCTGTTTTGGGGAGAGTTGACCCAGCAGCTGGTCCCTGCTGCTCTAAGATGTGTCCTTTCACTTTTTCACTCCCCAAACAATTTGGTTTGGAGTCTTGAGAGCCTTGGAAAGAGCTGCCTACAGAGGAAAAGTTCTGGAAAGGGCAGTCCCCCAGAGAGCAGAAACCCAGGGGAAGTGGAACTAGCTCTGTGAACTTGGGGACCTCTGGTTGCTGGCCTGTGGTGGGGGGTCTCCAGGCCTCCAGACGTCCAGGCTGCAAGTGGGGTGGTCAGCTGGGAGCCAGGATGCCCTTGATCTACTTTCCAAATTGTACACAACTCCCACAGGGAAATAAAGGCATGAGGGGGTCAGATCTTTAGCTGTTTGTATGCCCTGCAGCAGGAGGCACTATTTATCATCAGTTCACTGGGGCCCTACTCCAGAGGGCTCCAAGGAGCCCAGATCTCTTCCCTTCAGGGAGGATACTGGACCCCCACATTCCATCTCCTAAACTTTTCTTTCTCAATATACTACCATTAACAGTATTGTCAGCCTTCTGGGCTTGAGCTCTGGAAGGAATTTCCTCCAATTTAGTGCTTGTAGGGAAGTGCTTTGGAGAGGATAAGGTATTCCACGCCTAAGGGCATAAGGTCTCTGAGTTGACTCTTCAATAAACATTGTTCTTCAAGGGACAGAGCTGTCTCTTGATTTAGAAGAACAAAGAAGTTGCAGTAAAGATCCCTGATGTTCTATGACATTTTGGAGACCTAAATTCATTAGCCCTTGCTAAGTAAGGCTTTCCTGACCTACCAGGAACTACTTTCTAGTGAACATAAAGTTCCTAAAGTGAGCTTAAAGGGACCCTCCCTACCTGCCCACCCCCCCCCCCCCCAGTCTCCCACATCTTGGGGTTTTGGTAGAGTTCACAGCAGAAAAAGATGTGAGGGAAGCAAGCAGTGGTCACCTTTGGCCTGAAATGAACTTCTTGGGGTTTTTATATCCACCTATCCACTATGAGGCATTGTTTGCTATAGTGCTTCAGGTAAATGAAAAGGACCTCTTACCTAGGAATAAATTGAGAATCCTGTGTGAGATCCGGTTATTCATATTATAGTTTTAGACAATATAGAAAAGAATATGAACTGTGGTGACTACTTTCAGATGAAGGAGACTCTGCATTTGCCAGGTCACAAGTTTTATGATCTATTCTCGATATCAATATCTTTGCAAAGACAGATGTCTTTTTGTAAAATTAAATCATTCCCTGAACACTTGTTTAATAAGCTCTCACTGGAACCTATTGAGAAAGGCTAGTCTTTCTCTCCCAGACTCTATCTTTGACTGTGGCTGTCCCCACACCCCCAATGGGACAATCCCTGAAAAGAATGAGCTCTAAGCCTTCCAACCCCATCCATGGCTAATGCCTCATCCAGAACCCTTGTCTCTGTCTTTATTGGACTGCAGACCTGGCCCTTTACTCCAAATGGCTCTCTCTGTCTCCTGCTTCCAGTCTGCCCTCAGCCCTGAGATCTAATGACAGACATGTGACTTCCCTGGCTTTGACTCTCCATAGCCTCCCTCAAGTCCTGCTCTTCTCAGTAACTCCCACGCTATACCCATTGCCCTCTATGACAGATGCTCCTGGAAGGCCTGATTTTCTCCTGCTCCCCACAATGGGATTCTGACATGTACTGCCCTTCAAGTTGCTTATAACACAACATCAGACAGCAAATACCTAAGAGACCTCAAGATTGTGGTGAATTACTACCATGAATAAATGCACAAGAATACCATGGTTCTCTTACAAAGAAGTGATTAGGATTCAAAACTGTCTACATTAAATATGTCCCAGAATGACCTCTTGTTTAGACTTGGTCATGTTCACTCTGGAATACAGTACTCTCCTCTTCTCCCTCCCATTTCTCCACTGATTTTGGTAGAATGAGCTTTACAAAGAGCAGAGTTAGTGCCTTCCTACAACTAAGGATTAAAAAGGTTGCAGAGAGGTCCAGTCCCAATCTACTGTCACTCTAACCCACTGGTCAGTCTCTTCACCCCACTGGCCAATCTGCATCAGAAAGAACAGAATTCCAGCCACCAAGACTATTTTTCAACATCAAAGTCCTCCTACTAAATAAAAGTAGTACAGCAGCATAGAAAACATTCTGATAGCTCCTCCGAAAGATAAACACAGAATTACCACATGACCCAACAATTCCACTGAAAACAGGTATTCAAATACTTGTACATCAATGTTCATAGCAGTGCTAATCATAGTAGCAAACAACCCAATGTCTGTCAATGGATGAATGGATAAACAAAATGTAGAATATCATTCTGCCTTAAAAAGGAATGAAGCACATGCTAACAACATAAGAAAATCTCCAAAATATTCTAGGTGAAGGAATACAGAAACAAAAGGCTATATATTATATGATACCATTTATATGAAATATTCAGGTAAATCCATAGAAATGGAAAGCAGATTAATGGTTGCCAGGAGGTGAGGGGAAGGGAGGAATGGGTAGTGACTGCTTAATGGGTATGGGTCTCCTTTGGAGGGGATGAAAATGTTTTGGAACTATATAGAGGAGATGTTGGACAGCATGTGAATGTACAAAATGGCACTGAATTGATCACTTTAAAATGGTTAATTTTATGTTTTGTGAATTTTACCTCAATTAAAAAAAACCCTCCACCTTTGAAGGCTCGGTTTATTCACGTTGTTCTCTTCCAGATGGTCATTCTTTGGGTAATGGAAAAATGAATGGGGAGGAGTTAGGAGGATGAAAATGACAGGTGTCCACTTTACCCTATTTAGTTGATCACAGTGATGATGAGGACAGTGATGATAATGGTAACTTAGGATGAAAATGCAGAAAGGAGGCTTAAAGGGGTTCTGCAGGTCAGGGCAATACAGTATTCACAGCTTACCTGATCAGGACCATATTCCTCAGCAGTCCTAAACCTTGCGCCACTGTGCCCTTACTGCAGCCTTGCCCAGAGTCAAGGCTGGTAAGTGATGAAACCAGGATCCACATCTGTTTTTGTCCAGTAGAAGAGCCAACACAGCTTTGACTATATACTACAGCATCTCCCTAAAGTGATGGTAGATAATTATAATGACAGTTATGGGATCATTAGAAGACCTTCTCCCTAGACCTGAATGTAGTAAGAATATTAGCTAACAGTAAGTATTTAGCACATACTAACACAATTCTATATGATTTGCATATATTAAGTTGTTAATTCCCATTGTAGCATTGTGGGCTAGGCACTTACACTACGTCCATCTCATGGATGAAGAAACTGAAGAACAGAGAGATTACAGTCATGCCTGACCAAGATCCCATAATTATCAGGCAGTGGTGTATGGACTGACACTCAAAGAAAAGGCTGCTTACTACGTGGCCTCTATAAGAGCTTGCTGCATGGGCACTGAATGATTACTCCTGGCTCTCCCACTCCCTAGTGGAATTCCAACATATTTCTCCTTTGTTCTTTCAGGAGGATCATGTCCTCTAACATCTGGCCATGCTGCCTTTGGCACCAAAACTATATACATACCCTTGGAGCAGAGACTTACTGAGTTTCCTTAACAATATTTTCATGCTGTTTCCTACATTCGGGATATAAATATAAATGTTTCCTACATTTGTCTTTCGTTTGCCTTTG
Source organism: Panthera tigris (assembly GCF_018350195.1). NCBI lineage: Eukaryota > Metazoa > Chordata > Mammalia > Carnivora > Felidae > Panthera > Panthera tigris. The sequence continues at coordinate 124,138,805 of NC_056660.1, forward strand.
CTATTGTTTGTGTGATGAGCTCTCGGTGAAAGGACATTGAGACAGTAAACAAATAGCTTTGGTTCTGAAATTAAAGGCTTTTCTTTGCTGCTGCAGGAATCTCTCTATTAAAAAAGATTCATTCTTTTTCTTAAGGAGTGGATTCAGAAGACTGATTCTTTATTTTGTTTTATTAGTGAGTTCACAGAAGCCTGGGAATCTCATCTTAGTGTGCCATTTTGCTTTTCTCTTCCTCCCCCTACACTGCCTCACAAAAACAGCAATACTGTGCCATAGAGCCGTGAATCTCCCCAGTGAATTCAGGGTATTTGGAACCTAGTTAGGGAAAGAGGCTACTAGTCTGAGGAAGAGCTGGATGCGGCCTCAGTAATATCTGCTCTAATACATTCCCTTTCCCAGTAGATAGATAAGAAACTTGAGCCCCAAATGGCAAAAAGATGGTCACATTCCTAGCTCATAGTAGACAAAGAACTTACGCATTGGCCAGCCTTCTAGTTCCATATCCAGAGTTCTTCCTGCCATGCCACCTTCCTCTCTAAACTCTCCCTGAAAGCAGCAGAGCAGTGTTAAAGGAATCCATGAATGCCAGGTCTGCCTGGCAGAAGTTAGGTTAGCAGCAGATATCAGAGGTGGTAGAAGTCAGAAGGGCCAGGAACAAGGTTCAAGGCAGGGGTGAAAAAGCAAAGTATCTGGTCTTCAATCCAGTAGGTAATCAGTTTCAAAGCCAGGTGGCTCAAAATTCTTGGTGGTTTCTTAAGAAAATAATTGCTCTAGACATTGTGCAAGATGACTGAAGGTACAAAGTATGATATTTTTTCAGTGAGTACCCAGAGTATTTCTGAAACTGGCCTGGGAGCTTTCTGTGTACCATCATTTTTAATTCCCAGAACAATGCTAAGATGTATGTTTTAGTAATCTCCTTTCACAGAGAGGTCACACAGCCCCCAAATATATACCCATAGAGTTCGTTTGACCCTAAGGTTAGGAGACTTTCCATTAAGCTATATGGCCCTCCCCAAATGAGCCTGGGGGTTCTTATCTCAGAATCCTGAACTTCTTCAGTAGACTTTGCCTCCCAAAAGGAATTTTTAAATTTTTATTGGTATAGTATCCATTTTGCTAGATTTAGTCCCAATAGGACCCACCAGAAACCCTTACGGGAAGGCATGGCTTTTCCTCTGACCTCATTTAAGACACCCTGGGGGAATGTCTATGTTCTTAAGCCACTCAGCAGATCTTCTGGAGGGGAAGGTGGTGGGCTTATCCTCTCTTCCATCACTGAAAGGGTCATCCAAAAGAGACACCCTAGTAGAATGTCTAGGAGCAGGAATTCTGGCATCATACTAGCAGAGATGAATACCAGTTGTCATTTACCAGATATGGAATCTTGGACAAGACACTTAGTCTTTCTATACCTCATTTCCCTCATCTGTAAAGTGGGGTAATAGTATCACCTGCCTCATAGGATTAATGACAGAACTAAACTAGTTAATATATATAAAAGACACAGAGCATTTCCTGGCACACCATATGTGTTAGCTATAATACTTTGGGGAGCTATTTACCCTAAGTCTTGGGTAGAAGTGAATAACAACCAGAATCCAGGAACCAGCTACCACTTTTATTGAGTACTTAATCTCTTTACTAGGTATGCTTTATATATACTCTTTCTCTTATGGAAACCTTGTTAGAAAAGCATCATTATATCCACTTTTCAAATGAGAAAACCAAGTTGTAGAAGGTCAAATGATTTGCACCAGGTCACGCAACCAGAAAGTGGCCCAGGTGGTGTCTCAGTCTATGTCATTTAAGCTACTGGGTCCTTCTACCTGCTCAGCTGTTTCCTTAAGATTGGGTTGGTGGTTTCAAGAAAAAGCCATCTTTAAACATAGTATCTTTTATTATTTTTCCTTTCCTTTTTTATTTTTTAGTAATGGGGGAGTTAGCTTGGTAGTAAAAATTAAACAGAGTATGAGAAAATGTACCTTCACAAGCCCCTTTGAAAACAAAATTAAAGAAGAAAAACATTGTCCTTTGCTAGCTGCTGAGGCCAAAGAGTGGCCATGCCGGGCTGCACACCCTCTTGTTGTGAGATTATCCTTGACTGACCTAACCTCAACCCACATCTATGGTAATTAAGGGGAATGAGGTCCATAAACAAGTAAATCCATTTTCATGGATTCAGGACCCACTCTCTCAGAAAAGAGGTTCAAAATGACCTTACTCAAACCTCTTTGTTCTACAGTGTTGTGGTATAGGGAGCTGGTGATGGCAATAATAATAATAACAAATAGTTACAATAATAATAATAATAATAATAAATAGTTATAAGAGCTTATGAAGTGCTCAGCACTGTGTTAAGTGCTTTAAATATATTATCCCATTTAACCTTCACAACAGTCTTTTATAGCCCTCCTTCGTGGGTGAGGAAATTAAGATTTAGAAAAGCAGAATAAGAAAAAAAAAAAGTAAGAAAAGCAGAATCCGTAGTTCAAGATAACATAGTAAGACATGGAATCAGAATTCAATTCCTGCCTTACTCTCATTCTAAAATCCTAACAATAGGCCATATGACCTCTGTGCTCTTTTGGAAGGGCTTGACCATTGACCACTGCAAGACCTATTTGCCAGAAGCTGGGTGTGAGAGGGGTCTCTCATCTAGATCAAAAGGGACAAGCCAGACTCTAGTTCTTCCAAAAGGAGATGGAGCTATCTATTCTCTCGAATTCTACCTTGAATTCTTGAACTGTGGTGGAGATGGCAGGTTCTCTCTGAATCTCCCAAACCCCTTTGAGAGTGGAAGAATAAGACTTCAATTGGTGGGGTGCCTGGCTAGTTCACTTGGTAGAGCATGCAATTCTTGATCTCAGGATCATAAGCTTGAGCCCCACGTTGAGCAAAGAGATTACTTAAAACAAAGACTTCAATTATAGGTAGCTGTTTTAGTCGTACTTGAATACTCTTCAAACAATAAATAAAAAAGTCACACCTAACTAACCCCCATCCACCTTAATAAATCCTGGGTTAAGTGTTAAGTATTCTAACTGGCTTTTTTGTCTGAATTAGTTTGAAATATTGCTACCAGTCTTAGAAACAAGACTAAGAATATTCAAGGAAGCACTTTTACCACCCAAAATTTTTACCACCCCAAATAGTACCAGAGTACTATGAAAATGAGATTGCAAATTAATCTGTCCATTTACTCATTCTATTATATGACAAACATTTATGCACCTAGTATTTTCCTAGTATTGTCCTAGGGGGTGCTGAGAAGGAAGAGAGAAAAATAAATGACACTGTCCTGTCTTCAAATTGCTTGAAAATTTACATGCACTGTTCATAGATTGGATTCTGTCAAATCCAAAGAAAAAAACTCTTCAACTGGATCCCAAAACCAAGATCAGGAGAAAGCCAGTGGCATAGTTCTATTATCTGTATACTTTACAGGTATGAAAAACAGGAAGAGTAATTGCTACAAGTCTAGGGTTCTTTTAAGGCATGAATTATAAACCAGATCAACAGGTATGGTGAAGGGCTTGTCAGTTGAACAGTTGTTTTTATACAAAAAGACAGTTGGTTGGTTAGAAAGAAATGTGAATCATCTTCCCCACCTCAACCTCTCTCCACATGAAGCCCAACCTCTCTGAGCATGGCTGAAATGTTCTCCAGTTTGTTTTTATTCTAGCTCCCTCCCTTCCCAGCTGACCCTTGCAGGGAGAATGAAGCCTGCCATTTTGCACACAGTTTTGCCTTTTCTACTGTTTATTTTGCTAAGACTCTTAAACCTGTCAGCGAAGCGGTTTCCAGCATAGTCTGTGTGGTAATAATCTCCCTTTCTAAGAGATAAGCACCCTGAGTAAGGCATATTGCAAGACAAACTAACACACCAAAGTTGCTGAGTACACACGACTCTTTGAAGATACCTCACCACTCAGGCTTTATTAGCTTCAGAGAAAAAGAAAAAAAAAGTAGGAGGAGGAGGAGGAAGAGGAGGAGGAGGGGGAGGAGGAGGAGGAGGTTTGGCTTGAAAGTTTGAGAAACTCACTTAGAAATTACCAAAAACTGCTTGAGAAAAATGCCAAGGCACATGCGTGTGCCCAAACATACACTTCTTGCTTTAGAGGGGCAGATGGAGAAAGACAAGCAGGGAGAGCCTACTGGAGACTTCCAGAGGAAAGGAACTTTCTGGCAAACCTTGATTTAATCAGATGTCCCAATTTCTAACATGCATACCTAATTTCTACCTCTAGGACAGGAATATACGAATTTTATTACCAGAAAATTAAACAAAATATCACGTTTTTATTTTCTGAAATCCAATTAACTCCTTTGCTCTGACAGGACATTTAATCTTGCCATTTGGAAGGAATTCCCTACCAAAGATAATGTACAATCCCTGTGGTAGGGATCTTGTCATCAGTCTGTGGCCTGTTCAGCAGCTATTTCATGCTTACTTTTTGCTGATAGAACCCTAATTTTATTCAAAGGTGGGGCAGTGATGTACTCAGGGAAGATGGATCCTTCCCCAAACCCAGGTGCATCAAAAATGATTAGTCTAAGTCTATTCTAGCAAACCTACCCTTACTGCCTACTTATAGCATGGGATGGGCAGGTGACAATGAATTCTAGGATCTTTAGGGGAACAGTTTCCACCTTGATCAAAATAAAGGCATGTGAAGCAAAGCTCCATTCCTTCCTCCCTTTGAACCTGTCCATGTGAGGCATGATGCATGGGTCTAGAGCAATCTTATTCTGAGAGAGGAGTAAAGACTATCACCAAGCCACTTGGCCCTCTGAATCACTCTGTCATTGAGCTTCCCTACTTTGAAACCTCTTGACATATGCAACAATAAACCTCTATTTCCCAAAACTCTTTTATTTGAGTATTCTATTACTAGCTGAAATCATAATATATTATACAGTTCTTGAGTTCAGAACATTGAGGAGAACCTTCTGTTACTTCATCCACACTGGTCACCACTGTTACTGTCTGAACCTCCATGGTTCCTTATAATGAGATAGCTTACTGTCTTAGTGCCAAAAGTACACTTCATTATGTGTGTGCATGGGGGATAATCAGGGCTCTGCTGAAGATTGCCTCCTCAAAGCCTAATGTTCAGTGTCCTTGGGGCACCACATGGCCACAGGCTTGTCACCATTCCCAGCTGCCTCTAAGAGCCTACAGGAAGCTCCTGAAGAGCAGTAATGCTGCAGTGACCTTGATTCTAAGACTGGATCTGATGAAGTACATTTTAATGTTGCCAGACCCTTCCCAAGGTCTTTTAGTAAAAGGCAACTCTGACTTGTAACTGGATTCTGTTGCCCCAATTCATTCACTCAGGGAGAGAAACTGGGTCCTGAGACAAGGGCAGGACAGGCCTTAAAATGATTTCTGGTAATACAAAGTAATTGTTTGGTTGAGTAAATGTCCAGAAGACTCAGTTCACCTCTCCAGTTCCCACACCAACCCTACTCCTTTCAGGATCTGCACAAAATGTCCCATCGATGCATTTGCTGTGCTCTCTTGTCTTAGCACAAGACACTTGCCCTCCAAGGCTCTCTGAGTGGCCCAGAATTTTTTTAGAAATTGAATAAAGTGCATTAATTTTATCTTGAAAAACTAGCCAGCAGGTTAACTGAAAGAGGCCAAAAGACCTGTAAAGGTGGCTCACAGGGTGAAGATTGTGTCCCTTCTAGAAGTTTTTTCATGTTACAGCATTGTTGTCCATGGCCCAATAGGGCCATTTTTAGTTCTTCAAAATGGTGTTTTTAGAAGCAGAGTTTTCACATGGCAATAAGCATAACATTCCCCTGAAGAGTGTTGTGTGCGTGTGTGTGTGTGTGTGTGTGGTTGTTGTTGTTGTTGTTGTTGTTGTAGTTTTGTTTTTTGTTTTTAGCATATTTCTGGAGCCCAATTTCTTGCAATTCCAGTTCCTCAGGCCTGGACTACCTCCTTTGGACTAAGCCTGGGTGATTATGACATGGAGAGCCACAGGTCTACTCTGAGGTGCACTGTTCTGAACTCAGAGCCAGGCATTTCATCTTATCAAAAGCAGCCTCCACCTTCTTCTTCTTCTAAATAGCCTGTCCCTTTTTCTCTGTCTTCCTTCCTTTTTAAAATAATCAGATTTAAAATAGCTCAATCAGTGGTTTTGCCAACGCACTCAGCGAAAAATGTTTATTTGGATTAGCATTCTGTTGATTCCAGAATGTGAAACATAAAATGAAGGTCCAAACCCTAATCCAACATTACTTTTGAGAGGAGACTTTCTATAGCTACTCCACATTGTGTAGGAACTAAACAGGGCTGGTGTTCTCTAAAAGATGTTTTTTGGCAGTTTCATAAACCCTGTCTCACATTTCACAGTTCTCCCAGCCTCCCAGGGAATGACCCAGTGGAGTGCCTCTATGCAAATGAATAGCTTGCCTTATCTGGTCCTCAGAAATTCCCTTTTCAGTGAAAACCACTCCGAAGTTGGTTACAGACCAGGGTCTGCATTAGAGGCCCAGCTGGGCAAGCACCTCTAAGTAAACAGAATGGGTCACATGATTTATCGGGTGATGAGTGTTTGCTGGAAGGCATGTGGTGTGAGGTTATTGTCCAGTCAGAGGGAGAGAAGAGGAAAAACAAAACAAAATAAAACAAAACAGAAAACTCCTACTTGCTTTTGTTTTTAAGGGAAACTCCCCTCCTGTGAGGTTCTTTCTGAGCCAGTGCCTCCACGCCAAGAGTGATGCTGTTGATGTGGTGGCTGCACTGAATGGGACAAGGGACTCTGGGAACCCATTGGTCAAGTCAGGTCATCATCCATAGTGGACAACTCTGTCTTGGAGGAGGCTTCTTTCAAATGTTTCCCAAGAGTCTTCTCAGATATTCCTGTTTAACAGGTCTTTCCCTTGACCACGTAGGGTTTTCAATTGGTGACCTGGAAAACATTTCCTTGATGTTTAAGAATAAAACACCCACTTGATAGAAGAACCTATGTGACCGAGGCTTTCTTTTGGAGGATGAGATGGGAACCACCAAGTTTGCAAGTTAAACAAAAGATGAGGCAATGGGCTACTCAGGCTGTGCTCCCTGGGTTGAGTATACCAGTTACTGAATTGCTTTCTTCATTACTACTTTTCTAGAGTTCCAAATGCTGAATATCCACTCTTAGAGGTCAGTAAGAGTTGATAAATTCCAGCATACTGCACATATCTTTTCTACTCTGGACTGAAATTTCCTTATCACTTCTACAAATCAAGGAAAAATCATCAACAGTTTAACCTAAAAATGGGCAAAAAATATGAACATATAGTTCAAAGAAATATAAATGACTTTTAAGCACATGAAATGATGCTTAACTTCTGTTAACCCAATTTAAAATTATTTCAAACTAAAAATGCATGGTTTTAAAAAGATGGTTACTTTTCATATAGTAAGATAAAAGCAGAAAAGTAAAAACTGCACAAAATGGAAGGAAGTATAAAAGGGACTCCTGGGCTATAGGTTCTGTGTTTTTTCTTGAAATGGATGTTCATTATACAATGTGTTTAGTTTGTGAAGATCTATTGAGCTATACACTGATGACAAATATACTTTTATGAGTATATCATATTTCAATTAAATTTTTTAAAAATTACACTGAGATATCAGTTTTTACATAATAGAGTGAGCAAAGATAAAAAATGTTTAATAACCTACTGTGTTGACAAGATATAGAGAAATAGACATTCTCACATATTGATAACAGAAATATAAAATGATAAGAATCTACGGAGGGCAAATACCATTAAATATACAAATGCACATACCCTTTTACATAGCAATTCCATTTCTAAAATTTATCCTGCTCACACTGCACACGATGATATTGGTACAATGTCTTTATAGTAGTGTTTATAATAGCAAAAGATTAGTAAATAACCTAGATGTTCACTTTAGGAGACATGTTAAATAAATCATTGTACACCTATAAAATACCATACTAGCCAATCATAAAACACATATTGGAAAGGCTTTTTTTATCTTTTTATATGTTTATTTATTTTTTGAGAAAGAGACAGAGCCCAAGCAGGGGAAGGTCATAAAGAGAGGGAGACACAGAATCTGAAGCAGGCTCCAAGCTGTCAGCACAGAGCCCAGTGTGGGTCTCAAACCCACACACTGTGAGATCATGACCTGAGCCAAAGCTGGATGCTTAACTGACTGAGCCACCCGTGTGCCCCTTGGAAATTTTTAATGTACTACAACAGAATAATCTCGTAAGCATATTGTTGACTAAAAAGAAAAGCAAAGTATAGGAAAATGTGGGTAGTAATTCTATCATTTGAATAAATAAGGGGGTAATTACAATCATCTATGCTGACACATAAATAAGCCATCTCTGTCAGAATATGAAAGAAAATGGTAATACAACTTCCAGGTAGGAGAACTTGGAAGATGGGGGACAGAATCCAGAATGAGACTTACGATGTATTCTTTCTGTACCTTTTGAATTTTGTATTATATGAAAGTATGATCTAGAAAAAAATAAATAACATTTAAAATCCTAAGCCTGTGTTTTCTGCTGTAAGTAATATATTGACTTAAATTATTACTTGCATTCTACTTCCACAGTTTCTCTCTCTTACACCCTTTCAGTTGTAAGCTAACCCATCAAGTCAATGACTTCTCCATGGGGAATACGGTCAATTCTACCACAGTGGATCTATACATCATTATTATAAGACCCACCTTGACTTTCAGAAATGTTCTCATGAGAAAAGTGCATGCCTTCTAGGATGGAAGAAGACAATTAACCTGCTTTGCTAACTACTCACTTATCAGGCCCCAGACCATGAACTATGATCAAAATACAATCATTGACATTTTTTTTTACATTAAAAAAGTGCGGCCATTTTCAAAGGCATTAGGAAGTACCAAGTATGGCTTATGAGTTCCAGCAAGGGCAGTCTACCTGAGAGATGTTGAACAACCAAGGGAGGATGAGAGTTGGCTCCAGAGAGGAGAAGCTACCAGAAAGGTAGATAAAGAGGGAACCCCAAATGTCCCACTGTGGCTGAAGGTTAAGGAAGCCACTCCCTAAAATAGGACTAAAGGAACCATTATAGGGCCTTGAAAGTTTAGAAGGAGCTCTTTTCTCTCAGTTTAGGGTTAACCCTGCAGAGGCATTTCAAAGGGCAACTTACCAGCCCAACTCCACCCTTGGCTGCACATTATTTTCTAATCAGCACTTTACTCATTGTTGAAATATGGCAGCAACAAGGGATTCTCCTCTCCTGTTGCTTTTTTTAAAAAAAATTAATTGCTGCAGAGTAAGATACCTACAAGCTACTCCTAATGGATACATTCCTGTCCAATATGTAGAACAGGGCTTGCACCATCTTCCAAGACAGGTCAGAAAAATCTTACTTGGAAAAAAATAAAACCTGGGCTGCTCTCGGGTCTCTGCTGATGCTGGCAGCAATACATGCTAGCTGAGGTGCCTCCTCTGCTGGCCAGCCTCTGATCACCAAGGCTCAGCTGTGAGACAAGAGGACCACAGATACTGGCCATACCTTCACAAGTTCTTGTAAGACATGACCATGCCTTGCAAAGGGACAACACGGCACTGCTCAACCTTAGAGACTTGTTTTTGCTGGATTTCTCTTTGTCCTGTGAAAGGATTTCAATCCAAAATGGAACTGAAGAATAGTAAATGGAGAATCTCATGCATGTGCCCTCAGAAGAACAGAACTTAAGATGTGAGAAACTGATATCATATAAATGCCTGATTTACAGAAGACCAAGACTCCTAACCAATGAACATCTGCCATGAATATTTCCCTGTTTTACTGCTTGAACTCTGACTGGACTTCCCTCTTTTTTCCCTCCTTGTCCATAAATACAGCCTGCCCCAAACTCTCAGCATACTCACCCGCAGCTAGCTACAGCATATTTTCCAAATTAAAATTCCACTGATACTCCCAAATAATTTCAATTTCTAGTCATTTGAGCTTGCTTCAGGTTACCTCTTTATTTAGGGTTGACAGTACCCTTTCCCTTTTGTTACAGGGCCAATAAATCAATTTTGGGTTTGGATTTGGTTTCCTTCCTATGAGGGGGGTGGTCATTGGGAAAGTCTCCTCTAAAAGACAATAACCATGTTTATATTGTTGATGGCTAGAAGAAACCTCAAACATGTCTCCAGGCCTAGCTCTTAAATGTCAAAGAGATGGGCTCTATCTGAACTTTAAAAACCTCCAAGGATGCGGTTTCCAAAATTTCATAAATTCCACTAGAAGTTTATTTAAGTAAATAATTAATCATCCTTATGTTAATCAAGACACTTTTCAGGTACTAGAACTTTCTGGATTTTGAAGATGTAGAGTCACGAAACAACATTTTCCCAGATCTAAATTCTAGAGCTGGCTAAGACTTTAACAGTTATCTTAATCTGAACTGCTCAGAGCAGAAGTGAGGCTCAGAGCAGGAGGACAAAGAAGACCTAGGTCTAGAACCTGGCTTTCCTGACTCCCCCTCATCCAGCACTCTCACAACTATGCTAGGGGGTTCTTACACATAAAAAGTTGTTAAATCCCTACTCTCTTTTCCAGGCTAAAAACCTTTATCCCCTAAACTCTCCTCACACTTTTTTTTTTCTTGGCAGTATCACTTACTAAGTAGCAGTACCATATAGCTATCGCACTAGCTTATGGTCTACTATGACTACTGTATCATTTTCTACTATCCCCCCCTTGCTTCCTGAATAGACTCTTGTTTCCTTATTTCTGGTAGTCTGTTTATTCTCTCCTCCATTGTACTATCTCCTGTGTCTCACTAATGAGCTTCATCCTGTTTTTGACAGACCATTCTGTTTTGACAAGGTAAAACTGATCACTGAATTAAACACATGTGAAACATCTCTAAATACAAACCCACTGTAGGGAAAGATTTGAATGCTGTCCATTTCCTTGAGATAATAACTTGCAAAGCAATTTTCATAGCCAGATGAGTTCTGAATGGAGAGCTCTGTTTAAACTTTGCATTCCATAAATAGAAACAAAGTGCAGACATCCTGCCTCTTGACTTCTTTAGTCATTTGAAGCTTTCAGATGTATGTTTCTTATTTGTTTTCTTGATTCTTTTATTCTGTACATTAGACTGTAGCCAAGGAGTGTCCACAGCACACTGAGGGCTGGAGTAATCTCTTACTTCCCTCCTGCAGGCAGATGCCCTGTGAGACTACAGTCAACTTTTCACTTCCTTTTGAAACTGGGCCTGGTGAGCCTTTCATTTCATCACACACAGTCATGGATTTTATAACTGAACCCCAAAATGAAATACTCTATTGGCCCAAATGGGCATTCTCTATGAACCAGGATAGGAATTCTTGTGATTCAGGATTCATTAATTTTATTAGTAAGTTCACCTCAGAGACTCATGAATTTTCAGAAATGGAAAGATTTTAATATTTTCACATTTGGGACTGATGATCTGGCATCCACAGAAAGCTCGGTCATCCATGGATGGATTCAGGGGTTGTACCAATCAGAGTGTGCTAAATAATGCTGTGGCAACAAACAATTCCAAGAATCTCAGTGGCTGAAAGCAACAAAGGTTTAATTTTCTCTCATGTCACATGATAATCCAAGGTTGGCTGGAGACTTAACTCCTGCACCATTATTATTGTCAATCCTGGACCCAATGGAGAAGACACTATCAGGATCGTTGCTGGCTTTAGTGAACAAAGAAAAGAAAACACCACTCAAGTCTTAGCCCAGAAATGTCACCCAGAACTTCTATTCACATTTGATTGGTCCGTGACTGAGTTAATTGGAGTGAAGAAGTGTAATCCTCCTGCAAGCAGTAAAACTACCTTGGAGAACTGTTTACTGATGTGTCCATGAACCTTTGAAATTATACATGTAATTATAGGTGAACAGGCACATGTGCCTACTTCTGGAGGGTGGTTCTTTAGCTTTCATCCTATTCTGACAAGGCACTTTGACCACCAAGCGCTCACCAGCGCCCACCACCCCCATCACCACCAAAGTTAAGGACCAATGATTCTAGTCCAAACTCTTTGTTTTACAGATGGAAGAACTTGAAAGCCAATCTTTAAACAACCTGCCAAAAACCAAAACAACTTACTTGAACTTGCCAAAGTAACAATTAATTCGGAGCACAACCAGCCCCTAAGACTGCATGAGGGAAAGGCCTAACTTCTAGGCACAGTAAAAGGCTCCAGCCTTTGCTTCACTAGCTGTCTGCATCCAAATTTAATTTAGGGAGGAAGAAAGAGGTCATGGGAAGGGACCCAGTTTCCTGTAGGTTTCAAATCCCAAATGGAGGTTGGAAACTGGTAGAGGATCCTCCTTGGAAACTTTAGAAAAATAACTCATTTGACATTTCAATGCCAAGAAAAACGTGACCCCTAGTCCTTCTCCCACACTGTTGCCTTTCCCTTCTGCCCTCTTTCCTCTTGTCAGGTAACCTGGGCACCCATTGTATCCTTCCAGCTTCCTCAAATGAGCTTCCCACTGGGGCCCAACAAAAGGCATTATCCTGGAAGAACTGGTTTTCCCATCTCTTTTCATAACTCCATTTCCTTTTCGGAAGACCATGTGTTTTCCTTAATTCATTTCAATTCACCATCCTGTCACTTCCCTTTACTTTACCCCACTTTCCTCTCAGGATGGAACATCACTTAGCTTCCCAACCAGCATGGCAATGCTTTATTTCAGCTGTTAAAACAAACAAATTAGGGATCTGCTCCTGTGAGCCCCTAGGCATGAAGACCAGTACTAAGATGCATGAGATAACTTGGCAATTTATCTACCTTCTCAATCTCTTTTCTCTTCCTGTTCACTTAATTGATTATTTTATCATTTTCCCCATTTCCCATTCCTTTTCAGGATTGGATTTGTGTCAGGCTGTGATGAAGCACCAGGAAAACTAGGTTTTTGTATGAAACCTAGAAATTGCTGAAAATCTGGATAGAAGGAAAATTTTTAATGAGATTAAGAATTATGTAAGAAGTAATTTTAGGAGGCCTAGAATCCAGGGATACCTGCCCAGGTTTTGCAGGGCCTGATGAATATGGTGGCTTCCAATAAGAAAAATAATTTTGAATTGCAAATATATAGCTAGGTACCAAAGTAAATATGTATTTAGAAGTCAATTCAATTACAAGTGAATATTTATTTAAAGCTCCCTATCCTCACTCCTACCTTAACTTCTGTCAGAGGACAGTTATAAGAGAGGGAATATTGGAGTGGACATAGAAGCTGTATCAGCCAATTGAAGTAGAAATGTCTCACATAAGATATCTTGTAAAGCACACAAACATGGGAACACACTAGCAGGGCAACCTTTGGGGCCTGTGGAAAGGGCCCTAGCAAGTGAGGGGCATTAAAATATAAGCTTCATTGCCTCTGAGAATCAACATGCATTAGAGACCCACGCAGCCAGAATATCTGAAAGGTGAATCAGGTCAAGGAACCAGCAATCAGTAGCTCAAGTCTGAACCAAGGTCTATACATCTTCATTTTAAGAAAGGCCCCACTACTTTTTCTAGATCTTATCACCTTGTCATCTAAAAAAAAGTTTACTGCTTATGACTCAATGCTCTGGACTTCTAAGAGATTACTTTTTGACAATAGACAACCCAACTGAATGGAATCCTCCCCAAAGAAGTGATTGTAGGTATCACCAATACTGAAGTGGGGCAAATTTGTGGAGACTGGACAAGGAGTCTTTTCCAGAGTTCTTCCAGTTACACTATGGTGTCCTGGAGGTTTAGGAAGAGGAGGGTTAACAAGGCTCTCACTATAGAGCCTTGGACAGTCATTAGGTAAATTAAGAGCATGGAGGCCTCAGTTGGGGGTGAGGTGGTGTGTGGGGAACAAAAGGAAGGACAAATTCCATTCTTTGCCTGCTGGCTAATGAATGGCCCTGAAAACATTTTATAGATGCTTCTTCCCTATCCTGTATTTTGCTTTATTCTACTCTGAATCATTACACGGACCTTCCCATTCATAAGGTTAGACAAAGAGATGTCCTTTCCCTTCTACATAAGAATGGGTGAGACTGGAAGGATCTTGGAGGAATCTTACTCAGTGAAAATGGTAGAAAGAGGAAAAAAATGAATTCCTTAAAGCCAGCAAGGAAAAAACATAAAAAATAACACATTTTGCTTAGATATCTATTAGAATCCATGATTTTTCCTAATTCATGGACTCTTCTTTTTCTATATCTGATATCAGACTTTGATTTTTATCTAGAAGAGATAATTCTTTAGCACCTGCTCTTTAGAACTACGTTTATCACCACTCTTCCTGACTAAAATGGACCTGTGTTCTTAATAGCACACAACAGTGGTGCCTGCTCCCACATACAAGCACCCAAGCACCTGTTCCTGCCCCACTCCTACAGCCTGACCTAATACATAGAAGAGTATGTAAGTGTTCATATGCCTGTGACCTGACCATCAAAGGCATGGTCATTCTGTCAGCTAACAACTTTCATACTTCCTAAGCTCTAACACGTTTTCCTTAATAGCAACAAGACATCAACTACATTTGGTATTTCCCTGTAAGAGGTTCATTAACTCACTTAAAAACAGTCTCTTTCCTGGGCACTGGAAAGAGGTTTTCCCCTCCAATCTAAATATAGACACAAATGAGAAATGAAACTATGGGACTGATAACAATAGTGTGGCCGATTCTTTTAAAGATGCTATCAGCAGGAAGAACCAATGGGAGTGCCTAGTGGGGTGGGGGTGAGGTGGGGGGAGAATGTCCGAGAATCAAGGAAGTAGCCAGGTCTCAAAGTTAGAGGCATTATTTGACATGAATCCTGTTCTGGAAACTGGCTGATTTCTAAATAAGGTCCATTTTTATTTTGGATCAAAATCACTCTTGTTCTTTTGGGAAAATATTTTTATAAATTAGTTAAGTAGACAATCAGTCCCCGAATAATCTTTAGATTTGAAATGCTTTGATGGTTTATGAGAACACACAGGTGGAGAGTGTATTAAAACAGATCTAATCCTAGGCTAAAAGTTACTCAGTATTCTGCCAGTGGATGAAGGATGGTATTGCTTTTTCCTCACACCAACTCATTCCTTACATCTTAAGCCAACCTTTCATGGATGGCTGAGTCCTATTCATTTCCAAGACTGCCAGGTGAGGGGCCTTTATAGCATCAGGGGACTGGGAACAAAGTCATGAAACAAACTACTTCCTGCACTAATAAGAGGACCAAAGATTATGAACTAGACACACTTTCTACCACTTATACTGGGGTGTCTTTGAGCAAATGGGCTAGTTCAGGCTGTCCAATATGGCTGCAAATACAAGATCTGAGAAAACCAGATGAGAATGTGTGGATGCAACCTGTGGGTAATGAGGGGCTGGCTGACCTGACCAAGTAGAAGCCTACACAGGTCCCTAGGGTGAATGTCAGGTGATGGGAGCTTAGATACAAACTCTGCTACTCACTAGTTGTGACACCTGATGCAACAAATGCATTGTTCTAGACTATAGTTTCTCACTTTCAGAGTAGCACCAATGGGCTGGATAATTTTGGAAAGACCCTCCAGGTCTAAAGTTCTGACTCTAATCAGAGAGGTCCAGATGGAAGGAGATTTAGTGCTGAGGTGTTTGTTTAGACTATAAGACCACTGGACTGGGAGATGTTGTAGAGAATTAAATAGTAGATCATGAATTTGGAGCTATTGTTAATGTGATTACAGCCACACTAAATCTTTACTGAACCCTCAGTGGGTATAAATACCCTATTATCAATAGAACCCCAGTAAATGTTATGGGCAATGAATTGAATGGATGGTTGGATCAGGTCATCTTTGAGGCTCTTTCTAACCAAAATTCTCCATGACCCCAGTATTCTCCTAGGGAAAATGTAAATAAGGTAAGGCTAAGGGTCTTTAGGAAAGAGTGTCTTTGTTTCTCTTTCTTTTTCCCCCCTCAGTTTTAAAACTTATATTCTCTGGGGAATTAGCATTCTCTTGGGGATCACAGTCCCATTGGATTAGGGCCCTATCCTTAGGAACTCATTTAACCTAATTACCTCTTTAAGGCCTTACCTCAAAATACAGTCACATTGGAAATTAGGGCTTCAACATAGAGATTTGGACACAATTCAGTCCATGAGATACTCTAACTCTCAGTCTAAAATTCCTTCCATAACAACACACTGCATGCCAACAACAAAAACAATGCAAGAGTGGTGTGAGTGTAAGGAAGAGAAAACTAATTTCATTATTAAATTGTGAAAAATGATGCATCATTCTTTTTGTAGAGATTTCAAATAATTATGATAGTCTTGAGTAGTCAGAAGCATTTAATAAAAGGTAATAAGTGAAAAGATGAAAACGTTCTCCCTTGTTCTGGTTTTAAGTCCATCTTAAGGGTGCCTCAGGGCCCCATCTTTTGGCAGTTTAGAGAATTAATAGAATTCTCTATTTCTTTTGGCAGTTAGAGAATTAATGTTTCTATGAGGTACTTTAGCCTGGAAGAGAGGAGGCTAAGATAGAAAAACACCTATTTCATTAAATATTTTAAGCACTGTCATGAGAAATCAAAATTGGATTGCAAATCACAAATATTTGGCATGTGATATTATTTCCCCTTCTTCTACCCTTGGCAGACATTACTTATCAATCATGGCACTCACCAAACAAAGCCTCAGAATACACTCAGTACAAACAGCACTTGTTTTTTTCAATGTTTATTCATTTATTTTGAGAGACAGAGAGAGAGAGAGGCAGAGAGAGATCCCAAGTAGGCTCCATGCCTTCCATGCAGAGCCCAATGCAGGGCTCAATCCCACGAACTGTGAGATCATGACCTAGCTGAAATCAAGAGTCGGAAACTTAACCAACTAAGCCACTAAGGCGTCCCCAATCAACACTTTTAAAAACAAAAAAGAATTTGTATAGGGGTGCCTAGGTGGCTCAGTCAGTTAAGCATCTGACATTGGCTCTGGTCATGATCTCACACCCTGCATCAGCACACGGCCTGGAGCCTGCTTCAGATTCGGTGTCTCCCCCTCTCTGCCCCTCCCCTCCTCATTTGTTCTCTCTCTCCCTCTCTCAAAAATAAATGAACATTAAAAAAATAGGTAAATAAAAATAAAAAGAATTGGTATGTAAGGTGAAATAGTAAAAATAACATTGCCAACAGCTAACATTCATTGAGTGCCTACCAAATACCAGACATTGCTCTAAATTTTTTCACATATAAACCCATTTCTTCCTGATAACCACCCTATGAGATAGGCACTGACAGAATTCACCTTTTTTAGATGAGGACACTGAAGCACAGGCATTCAGTGAAGATGGTGAGGAACTGGCATTTGAACGCAGGCCATGTGGTTCCAGACCCATAATCATTGATCTCCTAAAGTGTTCATCTACCTTGGACTGAATTGATCATATATAACAAACAGGCAGAACAAGAGCCAGTGGGGGAGGTGTTGCAGAGTCAAGTTGCATCAACATAAAACATAACTGTTTTTAACAATTACATTAGTCTAATAATGACATCATAGTCACCTGCAATATTGAGTGCCTTATAATTGGAGACATCTGAGCAAAGTTATGTAGCTAACTGTTATAATTGTTGTACAATGGATTGCATAAAGGAGAGGGTGGGTTGGATGACGGCATCTCAACTTCCCATCTGGTTCTAAAATTCAAGAATTCCTTGACTTAAGCAGTGCCAGCAAAACTAGAAGGAATCCAAAAGTGATATCCTTCCTCATTCTTTCTTTTTTACCATCTCCCTTAGCCTCCAGCATTGTCAAGCACAAAGAATGTCCAGGATTTGAATAAATCACACTGAATTTTAAAAATAGACACTCAATAGATGGCATATAAAGCTCCAAAATATAAACAGTAGTCTTGAAAAGACTACTGAGTTCTATAAAACCATTGTTCTTTAATTGTCTGAGCAGACTTATTCTACTTCTTATTATCACTTTCTGGGAAAAGGAAAAAAGTTACAGCAATAGTAAAAGATAGGTAAGTTTGTTAACTGTTAATGACGTTGACAATATCTTCAAACATTAACTCTCTCTTTATCTCTCCCAGGAATGGTATGCTTTGCAAGGCAAGCATCTTTTTCTGGAATGTGACCTTGGCCATTCCTAGCAGCAGCAGAGAAAAATGCCATCCCTATGAGGTTACCATTTACTAATGGGAAACAGAATAAATGGCAGGTGCCAAATAATTTCAGATGAAAACTCACATATGCCAAATGCTAAGGAATCTTCTAATATACTGTCATTCCTTCCAAGATTTTTACCTAAAAAATTTTTCTATGCTTCTGAAAGTCTGTGGTATTACACTCTAAGCCAGGTATGAATGGCCTGTGTCATTTTTGCATAGGTCTAAAGACCTCCTGTTTTAAGGCAAAGCATGACTCTCCCCCTTGGACTAGCCTCAATGCAGACTATAGATTTACCTCCTGAAACTTAAGAGGAAAAACTCAAAGAGGAGTCCTTTCGTGTTGACTGTCCAGTGTACTTGAGAGAACTGGTCACTAGAATAGGCTCTAGTCCAAACTCCATGACTGAACCAAAATGTATGACCTTAGACAAATCACTTATGACCTTACCATCTTTGTCTCTTATTTTTTGATATCTGAAGTGGAACAAGTGATCTTTGATCCTGGCAAAATCACCAAAAATAAGGATAAAAGATAGTTCAGTAATATATGAAGGCTGATTAGCACTATAGCCATTACAGAAAAGCAAGGGCAACAGAGCATTCTTTCAAAGGTGCCTCTAGTGAGTCCACAGTAGGTGTAGTTGCAACCAATACTTGTTATTGCTTACACAGGAAAGGACAAGACCCATCCTTGGATTTCACTATACTACTCTATTTAGACACTTAATATCCATGTTTGGGTGACTATGAGAAATATATGTATAATTCCATTGGGGGGGGAGTTTATGCTTTCTTCTAATATTTTTCCAAATATATGCCCCGGGAAAGATTTAACAAATGGGTATAGAAGGAGTTAGCAAACTTTTATTTAATCAATATGTAAACCTAAACAATTTTAAATATAATACTGTTCTGAATGTTGAATTATGGATCTTAAAAAAATTTGGAGGGATTACCAGAAAGATGCTGGAGAAACATGTCTCCTGAACAAAAAAAAAAATTATGAGTTAATACATGATAATAATAGGGGTGCGTGGGTGGCTCCGTCAGTTGGGTATCTGGCTCTGCGTTGGGCTCTGTGCTGACAGCTCAGAGCCTGGAGCCTGCTTCGGATTCTATGTTTCCCTCTCTCTTTCTGTCCCTCCCCCGCTGTGCTCTGTCTCTCTCTCTCTCAAAAATAAATAAACAAAAGAAAAATTTTTAAATACATGGTAATAATAATAAGAAGAAGAATGAAGCTAACATTTCTGAGTACTTATGTGTGCCTTTTACTATTCTAAGCACTTTATTCACTCATTTATTTCTCATACTAACCTTCAAAGGTAGGTAACATTATTACCACTATTTTATAATTAGTGAATGGAGGCCACAATCATCCTCGTCTTGCTCTTGTCAACAATCATCCCTCATCCGATCATCCCTCATAAGATCAGCCTGTGAGATATGCATTATACATCCTCTATGTGGTTGGTTAAGGAAAATGAGGTTCAAGAAAGTTAGAGTTGCAGGATTGACAAAATCAGAACATGACTATAATGTTCTAACTTGGAGAACTGTTCTTCTGCATTCAGATGCCTCACATTTAAGCCACATTCATATGCTAGAAATCCTTGTCTAAAACCTTGCTGACATTAGATTTTCTCTAATGCATCACCTAGTGCCTTGATCACACTCTCATCTTGATAGGTCAGTCACATCTGTCAGTCACAGGGCCAAGATTAGGTACTTTTTGAGACACCCTGACACTTTCCCCCTTTCTTTTCAAGTATCCAGGCACTACTGAGCCCTGAATTGTCCAAGATTAATGTCCAGTTATTCTTCTGAAATAAGAATAGCCATTTTCTTATTTGAGCCATCTAAAATAAATTTCAAAGAAGTGACTAAAGTGTTATGCTGACAAACTGCTACTGTAATGTGTTTCTTTCTGTTCTTTCTTTCTTTCTTTCTTTCTTTTTTTTTTTTTTTTTTATAGATTTTGTTAACTGATCAAAGGTTGACACCCTTCTCAGGCCCTCTGATCCAATCTACTCATGTTCCTTGGTTTTCTACTAGACTAATAAGAAAACAAGTTGGGGCGCCTGGGTGGGGCAGTCGGTTGAGCGTCCGACTTCAGCCAGGTCACGATCTCGCGGTCCGTGAGTTCGAGCCCCGCGTCAGGCTATGGGCTGATGGCTCGGAGCCTGGAGCCTGTTTCTGATTCTGTGTCTCCCTCTCTCTCTGCCCCTCCCCCGTTCATGCTCTGTCTCTCTGTCCCAAAAAAAAAAAAAAAAAAAAAAGTTGAAAAAAAAAAGAAAACAAGTTATGTCAACAGATTTGATAACCTAGATGAAATTGAACAATTCCTTGAAAGACACAATTTGCCAAAACTCACATAAGAAGGAGACAATCCATATAAACCTATATCTATTAAAGAAATTGAATCAATAATTAATAAACTCCCAACACAGAAAGCACTAGGACAAGATGGATTCACTGGTAAATTCTACCACATATTTAAGGAAAAGATTATACCAATTCTCTACAATCTCTTTCAGAAGATAAAAGCAGAAAGAATACTTCTGAACTCATTCTATAAGGCCACAATTACCCTAATACCAGAATCAGACAAAGGCATTATAAGAAAAAAAATTACAGAATATTATCTCTCATGAACAAAGATGTAAAAATACTTAACAAATTATTAGTTAATCAAATAGAAAAAATATATAAAGGAATTATATACTACAACCAAGTAGGACATAGCCCAAGTATTCAGGACTGATTCAACATTACAAAATCAATTAATATCATCCATAATATCAACAGACTAAAAAAGAAAAATCATATGATAATATCAATAGATAAAGAAAAAGCACTTGACAATACCCAATACCCATTCATGATAAAAACTCTCAGTAAACTAGTAATAGTGAGTAACTTTCTCAACTTGATAAAGAATATTCACAGAAAACCCTTCAACTAATATTATACTTAATGGTGAGAAACTCAAAGCTTTCTCACTAACATTAGGATGAAGATAAGAATGTCCCCTTTCACCACTGCTTTTCAATATTGAACTAGAAGTCCTAGCTAATGCAATAATACAAGAAAAGGAACTAAAAGGTGCAGATTGGGAAGGCAGAAAAAAATTATACACAAGTGACACAATAGTCTATATAGAAAATCTGAAATAACTGACAAAAAAGCCCCCACAAAAACATAAAATAAAACCCTGCTGGAACTAAAAGAAATGATAGCAAGGTTGCAGGATACAAGGTTAATATACAAAAGTCAAATGCTTTCTTATAGACCACCAATGAAAAAGTGGATATTAAAATTAAAAACATGATACCATTTACATTAGCATCCCCCAAAATGAAATACTTAGGTATAAACCTAATAAAAATAAAATAATTAACTAAATGTAGATATATTCCATGTTCATGGACAGGAAGATTCAATATTGTCAAGATATCATTTGTTCATAACTTGATCTATAAATTCAATACAATCACAATCAAAATCCCAGAAAATTCTTTTATAAATATTGAAAAAGTGAATCTAAGATTTCTATGGAGAGGCAAAAGACCCATAATAGACAACACAATATTGAAAAAGAGGAACAAAACTGGAAGATTGGTACTACCTGACTTCAACACAAATTATAAAGGAACAGCAATCAAGATACTGTGGTACTGGTAAAAGATTAGACAAATAGATCACTGGAATATAATAGAGAGCCTAAAAATAGACCTACATAAATATAGTCAACTAATCTTTGACAAAGGAGAAAAGATAGGTCTTTTCAACAAACGATGCTGGCACAAGTGAATATGCACGTGTTAAAAACAATTAATGTAGAGACAGAACTTAAACTCTTTAAAAAAATTAATTCAAGTCTCATTCAATGCTGGTGGGAATGTCAAATGATATAGCTACTTTGGAAGACAGTTTGCCAGTTTCTAAGAAAACTGAACAGACCCTTCCTATACAATCCAGCAATTGCACTCCTTGGTATTTACCTAAAGGAAGTTGAAAATTTATGTTCACACAAAATCTGCACACAGATTTTTATGGCAGATTTATTAGTAATGGTCAAAAGTTGAAAGCAACCAAGATGTCCTTCAGGAAGGAAATGGATAAATAACTGTGGTACATCCAGAAAATGGAGAATTATTCAGCATAAAAAGAAATTATCAACCCTGAAGACATGGAGAAAACTTAAGTGCATATTACTAAATAGAAGCCAATTAGAAAAGGCAAATATATGATTCCAACTATATGACATTCTGGAAAAGGCAAAACTATGGAGATGGTAAAAAGATCAGGGGATAGGAATGAGGGAAGAGAAGAACAGAGCGCAGAGAATTTTTAGCACTGTGGAAATAATCTATTTGATACTATAAAGATGTATACATGTCATTAAACATCCAATTCCATAGAATGACAATGGCAAGAGGGAAATACAATATAAACTACAGACTTTGGTTGATTACGATGTACCAGTGTAGGTTCATCAATTGTAACAAATATACCACTCTGGCAAGGGATGTCCATAATAGGGTAGATTATGCATCCTGGGGGACAGGGATATATGGCAATCTCTGTACATTTCTCAATCTTATAAACCTAAAAACTGACCAAAAAATAAACCTTTAAAAATATATATAATTAATACTCAGAGCCTTGCCAAGTTTCTTCCTTTATTAAAGCTATTAGCTGGCCACTATAAATCCCTAAGATAGTCACTGTAATAGGATGTCAGCCTTAAGGTCATACAGTGCTTGGGAACACTTACATAAAAGCAAAAGAGGGACTCAGCATGAGGCCAGGATGTGGCCACAAAGAGCAGCAATAATCAGGACTTATACAGTTTTATCCATTCAGCTCAAATGTTCTTCATCTGGATTTACTAAAAGTTCATTCAAATAAGTGATTTGATTCAGAATGGAAACCAGGCCTCTTTCCTTCCAACATTTTTAGTTGGGTGAAATTTATATCCAGTAAGTTTGAGAAGTGCTGCTTACTGAATACCACCTCTTAGAAATTCATCCTGCTAAGAGAGTAAAGAAACCTTTTGAATTTCAATTGACCTACTAGTTACCAAACATATATGATTATAGATCCTTTATTCTTTGTTAACATTCTGTATATGCAGGTTCTATACATCATATTTTGGGAATATTATACTAAAGGCACTTTTGAGTAACTGACAGCCACAATTCCAACTTCTCTAATTTTGCACACATACACCCAATCCTGGAGTCTAATTCCAAACCCCTTAGTCTGGCTTTTTAAGATTCTCCACAATATTTTCCCATCTAGTTTTGCAACCGCATTTCCCATTATTCTTTTACATGAATTTTCCGCTCTAACAAAACTCTCTTATTCTTTGTTCCCTAAATAGTCTGTGTCCAATTCTGCCTCCCTATTTATATACATATTCTTTAGGAGGGTCTTGAATTTCATTAGAACTGGGGAGATGTCAGACGTTCTTAATTAGTCATTTAACAAATATTTATTGACTGTTTGCTTTAACATTGTATCTCCTGGGATGCTTTGTTGCAAGCAACAGAAATAGGCCCTAGCTAATTTAAGAAGAAGAATTTATTGAAAGGACATTGGGTAACTCAAAGAATTCCTAGGGGGTCTAGGGAATAAGGCTTGGAAACTGTGTAGCCAGGAACACTCCTGTAAATCCACTGCACAATACATCCAGGGAAGATAGCATACTTGCTACCCTGTGCCCAGACACTATAGCTTGCACTACCAGCACCAGCAGCACTGGTTCATGGATGTCAATGACTCTGCCACCTCTGGGAACTGGAGTAGCTGCTTCTGTGTCCAACACCCATTGCCAGCACGGGTTTTGCATGTTCTCTTCTTCCGACCAACAGCAGATTCAAGGACCATCTGATGAATGGAACCTGGACATTTGTCCATGTCCTAACCGCAAAGAAGATTGGAAAATCTGATGTCTGAAATTTTCATCTTCAATAGGAGGACCTGAGCTCTGCCTTATAAGATAAGGGATTCCCCAAAGAGAGGAAGAATCTGTAGATGCTGGGTGGTCAAAAAGAATGACAATTTTCAGCTATTGTTATATGATAGATTACTGGGAAACACCAAAGAAAGAGTTTCTTCCCATACGCTCTAAAGGAGTTTACCTAAGTGGACAAGAAAAATATGAGATGATCAGAAAATCACATAATTTAAAAAAACATAATAAATTGGACTGCTTAATTAAGAAATACTAAGATGATACTGAACATTAACCAATAGAGTTTGAGAAACGTGTATTTGTACTTTATAGCTCCAAGCCCTTGTTTTCCCAACAGATATTTTTCTAGAGCAAAATTTATGTAAACAAGCTCTGTTTCCACCTGGAATATTTCCACACATCCTCCCAGCTCCATTTTCCAAGTGTATCTGCACAAAGACGAGCTCCTTGGTCACCAACAGGATGCATGATTCTCATAACTGAACCCTTTATAAATATATATATATATTGGGTTAAGCATAAATACCAACTCTATTTCCCTCCCCTGAGAAGACAGACCTTAAGCTGATGAATCAGAAAACAGTGGCAGAGGAGCACCTGGGTGGCTCAATCGGTTAAGCATCCGACTCTTGATTTCAGCTCAGGTCATGATCTCACAAACTATGACATTGAGCCCTGCATCAGGGTCTGCAGTGAAAGCAAAGAGTCTGCTTGGGATTCTCTCTCCCTCCTTCTCTCTCTCTCTCTCTCAAAATAAATAAATAAACATTAAAAAGAAGGAGGAGGAGGAGGAGGAGGAGGAGGAGGAGAAGAAGAAGAAGAAGAAGAAGAAGAAGAAGAAGAAGAAGAAGAAGAAGAAGAAGAAGAAACAGCAGGGGGAGGAGGAGAAGGAGGAGGACGAGGAGGGGGAGGGCGAGGAGGGGGAGGAGAAGAAGAAGGAGAAGAAGAAGAAAACAGTGGCATAAACTTGGAAATGGATGTAGGTTCTTGACCTGTAGTTAGACAGGATGAAAATGTGCCTAGAGTCCTGAGAAATCCAACAGCACTCTTCTGCATTGTGCTTTTACCTCCTTTCCTAAGGAAGGGCATTGCTAGGCTGCACTGGGGAAAAACTGCCATGCAGAGCCCAGAGTTGAATGTTTTTCCAGTGCTGGGTCAAGGTCACTGCTGTACAGAGCATTTGGAGCTCTGTTCTAGCAGTTAGCCAATGGCCACTACGAATTAACAATGGAAGTCATGTGGGCAGAACTGGGGGGTGAGGGGGAATGGGTCATTTAACTGCTTATGGGACATCCAAAAGCAGTAGTCAGGGCCTCCACCCACAGCAGCTACCCAGTCCCTAGGGCTTGCTGCTCTTCCACTTTTCTTTTTGATGCCATGCAGCCCTCTCTACCTCACATCCTTTACTTTCGTAGGAGTCAATCTGGCTTTCAGAAAGAGGGTGAAAGTGAAAACAAAAACAGAGATAAGGAATTAGGTGACACCTTCACTCCTTTGAAAGGGGAAGGCTTGTGCAATATGACAGAAAGAAAATTGACTCAAAAGCTTTCTCCAGTTACTAGCTGGGTAACATATGGCAAGCTGCTCTTTCTCCATTGCAACATCAGGAAAACAGGATTATGTGAGACAACTAGTATAATATTACAACCAAATGTAAAGAGCACTAGTTATCCCTCTACCTACAACTAGGTTAGTTCAAATACTATTTATGTTCTTCTGTACTAAATGACACTTGGGAGTGATTGCAGCTTAAGCTGCTGGTGTTGAACAGTTGATGGCCTTTTGCTCTGGCTCTTGGCTTTCTTTGTACCCTTGACAGTTCTTAAGGACAAGCTCTTCTATGCTCAGGTTAGAGGTTGTGGCCAGAGCACAACCAGAGCACAGGCAGCAAAAGGAGCCATCTTATAGTCTCCACTTCTACCCCACATGTTTGGATTCCCTCTTTTCCACATCACACACACACACACACACACACACACACACACACACACACTCCCACCCACTCATCCCTGAGAGATATATGCGATAAAGTAATACCTAATGGGGCGCCTGGGTGGCTCAATCAGTTAAGTGACCGACTTCGGCTCAGGTCATGATCTTGTGGTTTGTGAGTTCAAGCCCTGCTTTGGGCTCTGTGCTGAAAGCTCAGAGCCTGGAGCCTGCTTCCAATTCTGTGTCTCCCACTCTCTCTGCTCCCCCCTTATTCATGCTCTGTCTCTCAATAATAAATAAACATTAAAAAAAAATTTTTAAAGTAATACCTAATATTCTAACGTGCATTACTTGAACTTTCAGTGCCTCAGTTGTGCCAACATCTACAGAATAGAATCATAATAGATCTAACATATAGAACTATTGTGGGAATAAATAAATTAACACACATAAAGCACGTAGAACAGGACCCAGCACAAAGCTTTTATTTGACATCATTACCTAATATTATTATGTTCATATATTTAAATGAACATAGTTTTAGGTACGAACATAGTTGTATATAGGGGCACCTGGGTGGCTCAGTCGGTTAAGAGTCTGACTTCACCTCAGGTCATGATCTCATGGTTTGTGAGTTTGAGCCCCGCATCAGGCTCTCTGCTGTCAGCAGACAGCCTGCTTCAAATCCTCTGTCTCTCTCTGCCCCTCCCCTGATCGTTCTCACTCTCTCTCTCTCTCTCTCTCTCTCTCTCTCACACACACACACACGCATACAAATAAAATAAACATCAAAAAAACAAAAGGAAAAGTTACTGTGTACATGTGTGCCAGGAGCTACCTAAACATGGTTTTACTGAGTCCTTAAATTTCAAGTTTGGTACTATTACTCTGACTGATAGTCAGAAAGGTTAAGTAAGATGTCCAAGAGCTAGAAAGTGGGGAGTTGAGATTCAAACCCAGATCTTCTGGTCCCTAAACCCCAACACTGCATGTTTTCTCTCCCCTGGGGAGCTGCCACCATTACTGAAAATACTCAGAATTCCTCTTTTGGAATTTCCTTCAGAGATCAATGACCTTGTTTCAAATTTCCTTAGCACTGGAAAAACTTCTTTTGAAAAATAAGTTATCAGAATCTTTCAAAAGTCATTTATTGTTAAGGTGAATGGCCCAACTGGGTCATAATGTTTTGAACTAAAAATAAGGTGTGGTTAATGCTCTTAGGTGTCTGGTAAATTGACCCTGGAGACAGTCCCCAGAGAAAAGTTCTAAAATGTTTCTTAAAAATTCAGTATCACAGGAAAACCGCATTTCCCAACCTTCATTTGGTTATTCTGGTTCTGACAAGCTTCTGCAGATGGTTTTTCTTTAACAACTTAGTTGTAACTTCCTGTATGCAGAAGAACATAGAGTAAGACTGTCATAGCATAATTATGAATAAGGTTTGAGGTCTGTGTTTCCATAGTGATGACCTCCTCTGTGGTCCCTGAAATATTCTTATGTGCCCAGGCTCCACATGGCCCAGAACCGCCATGGAGGTCTGCATGACAGGGGAAGAGGGATAACATTAAGTATGGCACTTTCTCAAACAACATTTGAGTGAGGTGTTATCCCACTTAGTCCTTGTAACAGCCCATTTCACTGGGAGGAAATAGAGGCTCAAAATGGGCCCATAACCTCCTGCATGTCCCACAACTAGTTCAATGGAACAGAGGCAGGTACAGCCCTTACCTCCAGATTCCCCTCCACCCCTACCTGTGGCTGAAGCAGTGTCATATCCAGCTCCACCTCAAGTGCCTCAGTGCTGGGCCCTTTAAAGCAGACTAGATTCATGGGCACAACAGTGTAGGCAGGAATATAATTAAGTAATTATTAAAGCTGTTCAAGGCAGGGCCAGGCCTCCTCGCCCACTTGTTCCTGGCTCCAGCAACATGTAAGATACCAAGAGATCATCCCCTTTCTGGAAGTGGTTTACTCACAGGCCTGTACTCCAATTAGATGGCGCCCTTTGCCACCTCCTCCAGCTTCTAGGGTTTATGCTTCGGAGACTCTGTCCCCACATGCCACTCCTCCAGAAGTAGGCTGCCATGGAGAAGCTGCTGGTTGCATTTATGCCCTTGATACAGTAGTACATATTAACTTCAAGCCCAGACAAATTGGTAGATTACATAGGGAATAGTCCCCTACTCTGATTCCATTTGACTCTGGATCTTATTTACCACAGATGCACTAATATAGAGAAATGAGGAAAGAGAGGTGTGGGGGAGAAAGATGGAGAAAAAGGGTAGCCAAGTTTGTATTTAATTAATAAAAAAATCACCATTACTCCAAGAAAGAAAATACTGGTAGACAAGAGCACAGCTTCAAAAAGTAAGACGGTCCAAACCATGTTAACTATTAAATTTGTTATCTGTCCACATAACCTCTAGATTTTTTACTTGTTCCATTCTACTGGCTCTTTTCACATTATACTTGTTATAATTTACCTGTTAAAAGAAGAACTTTTAAGTCCTGTTAATATGTGACTCTAGGAAACTCTACCAGTAGAGAGAAAACTTCCAACTCCTCAACCACTCTGGGGAACTTGGCTCTTTAAGGAAACATTGTTTTAAAACCAAGAACAAGCCAAAGATCATCAAGATTACGTTTCACTCTTTGCTTCCCAAATCCTGATCCCTAATCCATTAGAGCTAATTTTGCTTAATCCCTTTTCTGTAAACTCTGGGGCTAGAGGCGGGTTTCTCTTAGATGGAAGGAGAATCAGGAAAGGGGTCATGAGGAAGGAAAAAAGGACCTATTTCATGAAGCTGCCACAAGTATGTTCATGCCAGTGATAGCACGTATGATACAAACATGCCCCTGCATGCAGAATCATCATCTGTATGGGAAGTTGCTTATAAAGATGATGACATTTAAAGTTTGGCATCTCAGCAGTTTTTACTTTTGATCCTGGAAAACTGCCCAAAGTAAGTAAGTCATCCACAGTCTGGCTTGCTTGCTATTTTAATACTTAAGGGTTGGGGGAGCACTTTGCCTCTTAAGCATGTGGTACCAGCAGCCTACTTTTTCATCTAAGAATCAGCAAAATAGATAGAACTTCAAAATCTGTGATTTTGCCCAACAACAGGGCAAACTTTGCTACACAGTGACCTTTTTTGATACTTCAAATCCAAGCCTGTAGCAGATTCAGTTTGACAAATTTTAAACCTCTTAAAATGAAGTCTGAAGCAGAAATTCAATAGGCTCTTAATTACATTTGCCCCGGAGGTAAAATGAACATTGCTCTGTTCCTCATATATCTCCAGTTAAAGCTGGATTCTCACTGTGTCAGCCATTCAGACTAAGTGGAGGCTGGCTGGCAGCTCAGGTCTCTCTCATTTCCCCTCAGAGGCTCTGAGGGTGGCTGAGGGCAGAAGGAAAGGGGCCTGGAGTTCTAGAAGAGCAGTTCCAGTGGGAGAATAGAACCCTTTTGTTCTGGGTGGTTGAGGTAGATGACCCTAAGCAGGGACGGAAGCCTAGCAGGCTGGGATCAGTGGACATAGGGAAGTTAGGAGGACTGGAAGGAGACAGAATGAGAACAACTAAATGTATCCTCTGCTCTGGAGGAGAAAACACAGAAGAGGAAGTAAAGGACATCGCTCCTTGAGGGCAGACAGGCACTGCACATTCGAGCTTGGGAAGTAACACTGCCACTGAGAAGAGAAGCCTAGTCTAGATGCAGAGTTTGACCTATGGCTTCAACAATCATGAGGCCAAATAGAGACATTTTAGTGAAAGATAGTAAATTGCTGATACAAAAAGATGTTAACTTTTTGATGAAACTTAAACAGAAATTTCCTAAAATTGCCAGACAGCCTTGGCACCAAAAGTATGAAAAACATAGCTTTGGTTTTTCCCTCTCAGCCAGCAGATGTTTGAGAAACCACTCAGTTTTCCCAGATTGAGGTCACCCTATGCTTGCGAAGGGACCTGAACCCAAGATTGGTTGCCTTGTTGATACTATACACTCACCACCTAGGGTGAACTGACCATGTGGGAGTAAGGATTCAGACAGAGCTGGCTCCCAGGTGGTTGGGAGCAGGATTGATTTCTGCAGTATGTAATTTTGTCACTTCAGCAATTGTTCATGGCTGGTATCTGTTCTCATTGGTTAGGATTAGAGCAACACATGTGGCTGAATACTGTGAATATCATCCCTCATTGAGATGTAAAAATCAGGATATGTTATTTATATTTTGGTCATTTCATGTATAAATGGTGATTGTCACATATTTGAAAGTCAGTGCTTAGTTACAGAAACACTAAATTCAAAGAAACACCAAAAAAAATTAGTAAGTCCCACTAAACTACACTTATGTGTGTAAGAGAAATTAAATTATATTTACTCAAAGAATGTGGTAATTGCAGGGAACTTTAATACTCCACTTAAAGCAATGGATAGATCATCTAGACACAGGATGAATAAAGAAACAAGGGCCCTGAATGATACATTGGATCAGATGGACTTGACAGATATATTTAGAACTCTGCATCCCAAAGCAACAGAATATACTTTCTTCTCAAGTGCACATGGAACATTCTCCAAGATAGATCACATACGGGGTCACAAAACAGCCCTTCATAAGTATACAAGAATTGAGATCATACCATGCACACTTTCAGACCACAATGCTATGAAGCTTGAAATCAACCACAGGAAAAAGT
Source organism: Panthera tigris (assembly GCF_018350195.1). NCBI lineage: Eukaryota > Metazoa > Chordata > Mammalia > Carnivora > Felidae > Panthera > Panthera tigris. Next base: position 124,169,576 of record NC_056660.1, read on the forward strand.
CTGGAAAACCTCCAAAAGCATGGAGGTTAAAGAACACCCTACTAAAGAATGCATGGGACAACCAGGAAATTAGAGAAGAAATTTAAAAATATATGGAAATAAATGAAAATGAAAATACAACAATCCAAACGCTTTGGGATGCAGCGAAGGCAGTCCTGAGAGGAAAATACATTGCAATCCAGGCCTATCTCAAGAAACAAGAAAAATCCCAAATACAAAATCTAACAGCACACCTAAAGGAAATAGAAGCAGAACAGCAAAGACAGCCTAAACCCAGCAGAAGAAGAGAAATAATAAAGATCAGAGCAGAAATAAACAATATAGAATCTAAAAAAAACTGTAGAGCAGATCAATGAAACCAAGAGTTGGTTTTTTGACAAAATAAACAAAATTGATAAACCTCTAGCCAGGCTTCTCAAAAAGAAAAGGGAGATGACCCAAATAGATAAAATCATGAGTGAAAATGAAATTATTACAACCAATCCCTCAGAGATACAAACAATTATCAGGGAATACTATGAAAAATTATATGCCAACAAACTGGACAACCTGGAAGAAATGGATAAATTCCTAAGCACCCACACATTTCCAAAACTCAAACAGGAAGCAATAGAAAACTTGAACAAACCTATAACCAGCAAAGAAATTGAATCAGTTATCAAAAATCTCCCAACAAATAAGAGTCCAGGACCAGATGGCTTCCCAGGGGAATTCTACCAGAAATTTGAAGCAGCAATAATACCTATTGTTCTCAAGCTGTTCCAAAAAATAGAAAGGGAAGGAAAACTTCCAGACTCATCCTATGAAGCCAGCGTTACTTTGATTCCTAAACCAGACAAAGACCCAGCTAAAAAAGAGAACTACAGACCAATATCCCTGACGAATATGGATGCAAAAATTCTCAATAAGATACTAGCAAATTGAATTCAACAGCATATAAAAAGAATTATTCACCATTATCAAGTGGGATTCCTTCCTGGGATACAGGGCTGGTTCAACATTCACAAATCAATCAATGTGATACATCACATTAATAAAAGAAAAGAACCATAGGATCCTATCAATTGATGCAGAAAAAGCATTTGACAAAATTCAGCATTCTTTCTTAATAAAAACCCTCGAGAAAGTCAGGATAGAAGGAACATACTTGAACATCATAAAATCCATTTATGAAAAGCCCACAGCTAATATCATCCTCATTGGGGAAAAACTGAGAGCTTTCTCCCTGAGATCAGGAATACGACAGGGATGTCCACTCTCACCGCTGTTGTTTAACATGGTGTTGGAAGTGCTAGCATCAGCAATCAGACAACAAAAGGAAATCAAAGGCATCAAAATGGCAAAGATGAAGTCAAGCTTTCACTTTTTGCAGATGGCATGATATTATACATGGAAAACCCGATAGACTCCACCAAAAGTCTGCTAGAACTGATACATGAATTCAGCAAAGTCGCAGGATACAAAATCAATGGACAGAAATCAGTTGCATTCTTATACACTAACAATGAAGCAACAGAAAGACAAATAAAGAAACTGATCCCATTCACAATTGCACCAAGAAGCATAAAATACCTAGGAATAAACCTAACCAAAGATGTACAAGATCTGTATGCTGAAAACTATAGAAAGCTTATGAAGGAAATTGAAGAAGATATAAAGAAATGGAAAAACATTCCGTGCTCATGGATTGGAAGAATAAATATTGTTAAAATGTCAATAGTACCCAAAGCTATCTACACATTCAATGCAATATCAATCAAAATTGTACCAGCATTCTTCTCGAAGCTAGAACAAGCAATCCTAAAATTTGTATGGAACCACAAAAGACCCCGAATAGCCAAAGTAATATTGAAGAAGAAGACCAAAGCGGGAGGCATCACAATCCCAGACTTTTGCCTCTACTACAAAGCTGTAATCATCAAGACAGCATGATATTGGCACAAAAACAGACACATAGACCAATGGAATAGAAAATAGAAACCCCAGAATTAGACCCACAAAAGTATGGCCAACTAATCTTTGACAAAGCAGGAAAGAATATCCAATGGAAAAAAAGTCTCTTTAACAAACGGTGCTGGGAGAACTGGACAGCAACATGCAGAAGGATGAAACTAGACCACTTTCTTACACCACTCACAAAAATAAACTCAAAATGGATAAAGGACCTGAATGTGAGACAGGAAACCATCAAAACCCTAGAGGAGAAAGCAGGAAAAAACCTCTCTGACCTCAGCCGCAGCAATTTCTTACTTGACACATCCCCAAAGGCAAGGGAATTAAAAGCAAAACTGAACTATTGGGACCTCATGAAGATAAAAAGCTTCTGCACAGCAAAGGAAACAACCAACAAAACTAAAAGGCAACCAATGGAATGGGAAAAGATATTTGCAAATGACATATCGGACAAAGGGCTAGTATCCAAAATCTATAAAGAGCTCACCAAACTCCACACCTGAAAAACAAATAATCCAGTGAAGAAACGGGCAGAAAACATGAATAGACACTTCTCTCAAGAAGACATCCAGATGGCCAACAGGCACATGAAAAGATGCTCAACATCACTTCTCATCAGGGAAATATAAATCAAAACCACACTCAGATACCACCTCACTCCAGCCAGAGTGGCCAAAATGAACAAATCAGGAGACTATACATGCTGGTGAGGATGTGGAGAAACGGGAACCCTCTTGCACTGTTGGTGGGAATGCAAACTGGTGCAGCTGCTCTGGAAAACAGTGTAGAGGTTCCTCAAAAAATTAAAAATAGACCTACCCTATGACCCAGCAATAGCACTGCTAGGAATTTACCCAAGGGATACAGGAGTACTGATGCATAGGGGCACTTGTACCCCAATGTTTATAGCAGCACTTTCAACAATAGCCAAATTATGGAAAGAGCCTAAATGTCCATCAACTGATGAATGGATAAAGAAATTGTGGTTTGTACACACAATGGAATACTATGTGGCAGTGAGAAAGAATGAAATATGGCCTTTTGTAGCAACGTGGATGGAACTGGAGAGTGTTATGCTAAGCGAAATAAGTCATACAGAGAAAGACAGATACCATATGTTTTCACTCTTATGTGGATCCTGAGAAACTTAACAGAAGACCAAGGGGGAGAGGAAGAAAATTAAAATAAGAGGTTAGAGAGGGAGGGAGCCAAAACATAAGAGACTCTTAAAAACTGAGAACAAACTGAGGGTTGATGGGGGATGGGAGGGAGAGGAGAGTGGGTGATGGGTATTGAGGAGGGCACCTGTTGGGATGGGCACTGGGTGTTGTATGGAAACCAATTTGACAATAAATTTCATATTTAAAAAAATTATATTTACTCACTTCTGCCTTTGGGAACTGTAGCAAATACTTTAATGGTGTGATGGTCTTTTAATATGTCAACTTGACCAGCCTGTTATCCCCAGTTATTTAATCAAACAGCAATATCAGTGTCACTGTGAAGGTGTTCTATAGATGTGATTAAAGCCCAGAATCAGTTTATTTTAAGTAAGGGTGATTAATCTAGATAATCTAGTGGTCTTGACCCAATCGCTTGAAAGGCTTTAAGAGCTGAACTAAGGCTTCCCCAAAGAAGAAATTCTGCCTGTAGACTGCTGTTTCAGCCCTAAGATTTCCAGCCTGTCCTTCCTGATGGCCTGCTCTATGTATTTTGGACTCACCCAGCCAGTGGTCATAATTGTGTAAGCCAACTGCTTGCAATAAATCTCTGAATTTATATGTCTCCTACTGGTTCTGCTTCTCTAGCTGAACCCTGACTGATATATGTATGCAGCCTAGATGCCCGTTGAAGACTGAAGGATTTGTTGTTTCAGCTATTGGGAGAGCTGCTAGTCGAAGCCCTTGGCTGTCAGCCATCTTCAGGGATTCTTTGACTGAAAACAGCCACCTTGCCCTAGGTTACATTCCCTTCCCAAGGAATTGTGCATCTAATGATAGGTTGATGTCAGGTATAAAAACCTAGTTCCCCTGCTCTGACTCTGGATAACCCTGAACGGCTGCCCAAGTTTAGAGCTACCCATGAGCTTAGTTGAGGCTTTCAGGGCAGCTGCATCACAGACAACTTCTTCCTCCACCCCAGCCCCCTTACTTAGGTACCAACTCCAAGAGCATTGCCTAATAACCTCCAGCCTGTCAATCCCTGTCTACTTCCCACTTGTACAGGGACCTTTTTCATGGAGTTCCCTTTTATTTCTTACATCTTTGAATTTTCATTTCTCTCCTTCCCCTCAGCACATACATATTCTGGGCTCTCCCATGTTTAAAGGAAACACAACCAATAAACATAATAACCATTCCTAAATTCTGTGTCATCCTCAAGTTATGGCTGCTTTTTTTTTCCTATATCCAAACTTCTTGAAGAACTAAATTGACATGTTTCCACTTTGCTTTCTATACAACACAATGTGCTTCATTATTCCTCTAAAATATATTTTACTAAGGTCACCAGTGACTTCCTATTTATTAAAATACCATGGGCACTCTTCAGCCTTCCCATACTTGACTTGACTGTTGAAAATGTGACCCTCTCCATCCTTTTTTGAAACTATTGCCCAGCTCCAATAGCCTCCATGACTCCCTCTGCCCTGGACATCTGTGTATCTCTTTGGCTTTTCCCTTTCAGTCTTCTTCACGGACTTCCTCTGTCAGTGACTGAAGTCTCTTCTCAGTCTGTACTCTGTCCTGTGGCAATCTGGTCATACTCATAGTTCCAGCTACCACCTATGTGCTGATGATTCCCAAATCCATATTTCCAAACTCTACCTATGTCTTGGGCTCTAAACTCCATATTTCCAGCTACTGTATATTTCTCCATGAATTTCTTGCCTTTTCTGACATGAACGCACTCTTACACATGTTCTTCCTTCCTGAGCTAATAGCACAATACCATTCTTCTCACCAACAGAGACTGTAATGATCCTCCACTCTTCTTTCTATTCCATGCTGCCACTGCTCATCACTGGTTTCTTTTTCTTAAACAGTGAATTCTTAAAAGCAGTTTCTCCCATTTTGTTATTTTATTTCAAACCTTTACTATCTCACATATTTCACAAAATGATGAATAGTACCTATGTGGAAGCTTCAAAGCCCATGTTCCACACTTTAAATGGCTCTGCTTTATCCTTTCTCTGGTCACATCCCTAGCCACATGCAAGGAGTATATAGGGACAAAGAGACATTGCCACCATGGGTCCCCATACCCTAATTCTAGGCCATGTTTCTGTACCAAGGACTGTAGATTCCCTGTGCAAACGACCCAAGCCTGCCTATGAAGGATTCTTCTGTAGACCCATCCTCCCAAGAATATATTGTATCACTATAGCACACATATGAAGACTTGAAGGTGGTTAAGACATAGCTGCCTACAGTGGGGTAGAGGAGTAGATAGAGGCTGTACGTAGAGGCTGGACTGTCTACATACACGTATGTGCAAAATTCCTTGTGGTTAAGGAAGGAACTTCCTTCCTTAGGCTTCCTTCTTAGGCTAAGGGAGAAGAGAGGTGGGATAGGACCCTGAGGGCTCTAATTATACTTTCACCTCAGTCCCACAAATGTTGGGAGGAGGGTACTGGTTATGAAGCATGTTTTACATACCAAATATCAAGCTAAATGATGAGAATCTAAGATGAGCCAAATATAATCACTGCCTTCAAGAAGCTCAGAAACATAAAAGAAGGGGGATATTATAAAACTAGATGAAGTCCATTTTACTAAAAGCATATTTAAAGAGTTGTGTGAGGAGGGATAGTCAAACCCTGCCAGATAATGTGGGAAGCCTTCCCACTTGGGATAACATTTGAATGGGAAATCAAAGCTTGAGAATAAGTTTTCCAAGCTTGAGGAAGCCACTACAGCAAAGAAAACAGCAAGTATTCAAGAAATAATGTGTACTGAGTGAGCTGGGAACAAGGGTGGGGAGATGCCTGGAAAGGTAGCAAGGAATGTCATGAAAGGTATTTACCAAGGAGCTTTTAACATTATCCAGAAGGTACCAGGGAATCTAAGGATTTCAGGCAGGGGACTGATATGGTCCTGTCCTCACATTTGAAAGATTTATTCTCTAGACCAGCCTCTTAATGGTATTTCCTTTTCTCCCCCTCCTCTACTCTTGCTTGAGAATTCATCTACCACCCTGCTGCCAAAATGATCCTTCTAAAATACTTTTTGGGAGGGTGCCTGCATGACTCAGTTGCTTGAGTATCCAACTCTTGATTTCAGTTCAGGTCATGATCCTAGGGTCGTGGGATTGAGCCCCACATTGGGCTCTGCCCTGAGCGTGTAGCCTACTTGAGATTCTCTCTCTCACTCTCCTTCTGCCCCTCGCCTCTACTCATACTCTCTCTCCAAAAACAAAACAAAACAAAACAATAACAACAACAACAACAACAACAACACACACACACACACACACACACACACACACCAAAAACAAAAACAAAAACAAAAAGGAAAAAGTACATTTTGGATGCTGTCACTCTTCTGCTTCTTCCTATTGCCTATAGGTTAGAGTCCTAACTCTTCAGGGCAGTTTCCAAGGCCCTTTATGTCCTACCCCTGCCTGCCCTCCCAATCTAGTCTCACATCACTTTCCCACATGCTCTTTCTATCATAGATATACCCAATGACTTGCCCTATCCAGAAGGCACCAAGATCCCTGATTACTTTGCATCTATGCCCTTCCCCAACTTGTTGGCCTGAACAACTGCTCGTCTTTCCAGTGGCAAAGTGTCGAGAAAAGAACACAGACTTTATATCCAGACTGATCAGGGTAGAAAGCCACTCCCTGACTCCACAATGTTGGGCGGGTCATTTAAATTCTCTGAGCCTTGGCTGCCTTGCCTCTTTTATGGACATAACACTCATTTTCCAAGACTACTGTGAATATTAAATGCAGTAACATAGGAAAGTGTCTGCATAAATACAGCAGGCTCCTCTTGGACTAAGCCCTCTGGACTCCTGTGTCCATTCAACTGCAGCCTTTCCTACAAGTAATGCCAGTTGAGCTTGCCCATTTTACATACTTGAAGTGTACTTTACTCCTTTGCTCTGACCACAGTCTGGTTCTTGTTGATATTCTTCATTCCAAGGGAGATCCTGTTCCCTCAAGCCCCAGCCACTGTCCTACACCAAACTCAGGGGATCCCCTGAAAACACAATGCTGCCAATGACCAGCTGTACCCTGCCAATGGAGGATCCACCATCTCCACCATCACACCAGCCCCTGCTTGGAGGCAGATGTTAACACTACTACTATAGGTGAGCTTATTGCATCCTTTGAGTATACTTTTGACTTGGTTACTACTCACCTAAGCTGTTGTCTTAGCTCTTAATCTCAGGTTCTGCCCACTTCCACCTTATTTCCATCTCCCCACCAACCAGCAGAGGATATACTTCATGTTTTATGACCCATAAATAATGTATAATTTATCATTCAAATCAAAATGTTTTTGAGACTAAAAAGGCACAAAAGGAGTTAACTGGTTGTGTGTTTACCAATACATACACCAAATAGCATCAGTCATTTCTTTGGGAGATGCAATAGTGAGACCAAGAAAGAAACTTCGTTCTTGATTCTAATTCCTCCATGGACTGTGGTTATAATGCCTTTAGCTATAGAGATGTCTATCCTAATTTTAGTGTGTTTTAGTCATCTCAGTCTGTTGTTGTGGTTCACCCAGAGGAGCATCTAGCCACTAAGAGAGAGAAAGAAGAACAGTGTTCTGCTGCCTGAAGTGCCCAAGGCAAAGAACTGCTCCTGGCTGCTTCTGCCAGGGAGCTCTGCTGTGACATGGTACCAACGCTAGATGTGGGTGGAAGGTGAGACAGCTGCATTTTGTGGTGCTTGTCATTTTTATTTGACAACTGTTTGGGTTTTAGAAACTCTTGGCGTTGGGTTACAACACCCCACCCACTCCCTCTTGGTAACCGCCACTTGTCCTTCCTATAAGAGGTCATGCCAACTCTGAGATGAGGCAAGGCCATGCTTAGCAGCCCTGGATGGCTACTGCTCTGGTATTTGAAGGGCTTTCTCTTGCATCTGGTCAGATCCACAGCTCTCTGTGGCTCTCAGAATCAAGCATTTATGATGGGGTTCAAGTGTCAGAATGCTGACTCTCCGGAGACTGGCAACAGAAATAAAAACTTTCCGCTTTTAATAAGCATATTGAATGCTAAAGGATCTTTAGTCACATGCATTGCTGTGACAGTCTATGGATATGCACTAGAGAGTGTGAACATACTTCTGGCACTTGATAATGCATCACCATTTAAAGGAAATTCCCTTCAGCCCTTTTATTTCACCATCACGCACGGCCTTGAGCCAGCCCACCACATGAATCTCTTATGAGTAGGGTGAAAGAGAAAAAAGGAACCAGGCCCACTTTGCCCTAGAAGCATGACAACAATCAGAGGGGAAGAGTAAAAAATACACTGAGAAGCTCAAATATAACCATTAATACATCACCCTGTTTTTTGCCTCGACCTCAGCTTTGAGATTTATCCCTATTACCTGCTTAACTTCTAAAAAAATAGTAATCACCAAGCAATTGCTGTGTGCCAACAGTTTCTAATGTACACAGTCACCCTATAAACAGGCACTACTGCCCTAACTCTAAGCTATGGACACTAAGGCCCAGAGATGAGTAAGTGATGAGACTGTCAACTTTGAAACCTGTACCTTGTACACTGTACAATATTTCTCCCAATTTTGTTCTGCAGACCTCTGGAACAACAGAGAGATTCAGTCCTCCATACAATCCCTTCATTATAATGACTGTCATTATAGGCAGAACAGGCAAGGACAAAATCTCTACCCCCCCCCCACCTTAAAAAAAAACAAAAAAACAACGTAATTATTTGTCCTGGGAGGTGAAATGGTGGAAAGAGTGGGAGTGTCCAAATGAAATTATGGGGACATAACAGACCAAGGAAAAGATACCCTAAATCTTTGGGTGCTTGCTATTTAGATTACTATTAATTGCTGGGACCCAAAAACATGCTTAGAGTTAATCCCAAAAAATTTTCATTGAGGAAAATGGCCTTTGAATGCACTTAATGAAATGAAAAATTCTAACTCATTATTAAAAATTCTCCATTTGTTTCAAAGACATATTTGGGGCCAATTTGATATATAGGAGTTTGAGATTACAAAATTCATAACACAAGGCATTAAGTCACGAATCTAAACTCTTCCTGACAGAATATACCTGTATTGGACAATTATACCCACATTAAAGTGTAATGTTGTAGCCCTAGTTCTTGTGCAAATGAAATCATAGAAATAAGTGCCAAGAGCTACTATCATCGGAGACCCTTATAAATCTGATGAAAGGCAAGGGATAGGGAAAGAGAAGGAAGGGGGCTCACCCTGCAACAGAGATTCCAGGATCAAGAGAGGACTGTGTAACTTTCTGAGCCATGCCCTGCCTGGCCAGGTCTGGTCAGTTCTTGCTAAATGTTTTCAACCCAATGAATCAAGGACTGGCCTTTTCCGTTCCAGCCTGTGGCAATGCGCCTCTGATTTTATAACAGAAGTCAGTAGAACAATGGGATTTGCTTTTTGAAAATCTGCTTTTTAGAGACCAGTGCTGCAAAAACACCTATTTTTACTGCCTCCCAAAACATTTCAGTGGAGCTCTTAAAATATTGTTTAAAAACAAAAACAAAAACAAAAACAAAAACAAAAACAAAAACAAACTACTGGGTTCTTGGTAAATAAATACACCTAACCTCCCCTCCATAACCAGAACCAAGGCACCCTACATATTTGGAGCTCAAAGCCCTGGCTGAAGACTGCTGTTCTGATTCATTCATGGATAAGGGCCACATTGATAGAAGGCATAAAGGCAAGCACACAGACAAGCAGAAACCATAGAAGTCAAGTTTGCCTTTGGGTACCTGGTCTAGAGCAGGAAATATAGTTACTAAAATATTGGGCTCTGGGGGAAGACAGGTCAGTGTTCAGATCCCAAATAGAACACATAAGCAAATTACTTGAACTCTTTAAAATTCATTGTCCTCACCTGAAAAATGGGGATGTCAACTGCATTAATATTTGATTTGTTGTGAGGATTAAATGGAAAAAATGCATGGAAAGTACCTGCCACAAGGAAAGTAATAAAACCATATTGCATACACAAAGAACACTGCTCAACAGAGAACTGCTGTGTCCACCAAATGAATGTGGTACTTACTATGTGAGGCTAACTCCAAAGGGCTCTGACTGGCTTTGTTGCTGCCTTTCTCTACCTTCTCAGAGAAAAGCAGTGTGAGTCTTATAGAAAGCTGTTAAAGAGGACCTCTAGACATAACCAACCAAGAAGCTGGAAACAGTGATCCTTGTACATTCTCTAGACTCTGCTTTGAGGCAAGTCTGGTGGTGCACTCTGGCCTTGACTAGGGGAAAGCAAGCTGACCACGATAATGGCTCCAGCTACTAATTGTCACCTCCTCAGAAGAATATACTTTTTCTAAGTAATTGGCCAATTAAATTTTAAACCCGGGAGTCTTTTTATTAAAACATATAGATTTTATTACACTTTCAAAAACATCCCAGATGTATAAATACAATTATTTATAGTCTTATAAAAACGTGTGCCAGATGAATGGAAAAGACTGCTGGTTTAGTTTTACTCTCACTGTGGTAACTTGTGTGGTTTAGAGCTTTTGCTTACTTTCTATTGTTAGCAGCTAAGTATTTTCCAAATAACCAATTATTGGAATTGAACCTGTTTGGTTTGATACACATGCACACAGAGTCATGTATACAAATACAATCTGAATGTCCCTCCATGGATTAGAATTGAACCTGTCTGGTTTACTACACATGCACATAGAGTTGTGTATACAAATATAATCTGAATGTCCCTCCATGAGTAAACAGGAGAAGCTTTCACAGTTCGAGTATTTGTTTTAATGCTCAAGTTATAGGTATGTGATCTTAGGCAGAAAATTTAGCTTTTCTGGATATCAGGTTTCCGAAATATAAATAAATAGACCAACTTAGATCCACAGATGTGTTTTATTTGGCCAACATTATTTTAGACATGTGAATGACTTTTCTAAGCATTCACTCTCCCGTTCCCACAGCTTAAACCACCCCTAACATGGTCCAGCTGACTGCCTTTTCACATTTGCTTCACTTGATCAGCTTCTGAAAGCATGTGGACTGCAGACCCTGGATGAGATGATCCAGAGGGCTTCCTCTAGCTATGAGACTCTACTATGCTGATTCTATCAAGTTGCTGAATTGTTTAATCTCTTTGTCTAAAGAGTAAATAAAATCCTCATTCTTTTATAGTTATGCTTGTGAATTTATCAGAAACAATTGAAGCATGGCTCAGACAAAAAGAAAAATCATAATTTTCTGATAGGAAATTGAAGTTAAATCTCTTTGCAAATATTTTTGAAGATGCTTTCTCTATAAGAACTCTATATTCTTATCTGCAAGGTATCTTATATTTCAGCCAGGCAACAACTACCTCTCCTTTTAAATATTTTGTATCTAAGTCTCTCCCCAAAGTCTCTGTTTGTCTTTCTACCTTTGTCTTTGGCTGTCTCATTAAGGCTATTGGACAAATATCCCTGACAAGTTAAGCTCTGAATTTGACAAGTAGAGATTTAAATTGTATGATTAACCATCCTCATTCCACAAAGGGATAACCTGAGCTTCTAGTTGCTTTGGCCTTACAGCCAACAGAAAGTGAGCTAGACCCTCCTTTCAAATAAAAGCTTGAGTGCCCAAGCTAGAACTAAGAAGGTCAGAAAGGTCTTCACTAGTGTTTTCTCTCAAATAATTCAATACCCTTCTTGCCAAACCAAGTTTAATGGCTTAAAAGTCACAGATTTTACTGACACAACTGGAATTCTACCTTAATGGCACAATCTGCCCCATCTTAATCTCAAAAATAATACTCTTGAAGCAATGATTTCAATTTTGTGTTCATCACCAAACTGCTGGAAATTGGGGACAGTTATCTCAACTTTCTTTGCCTGAATTTCATTCATCATTAATAGCAGAGTTGCCACTCTAGAAGTGACAATGGCTTGGAACAGTGCACATAATCACCTAGAGATCATATTGAAATGCTCATTCTTATTAATTGGGTCTGGAAGGGGGTCTGAGATTTTTGCATTCTAACTGCTCCCAGCTGATGTCTACATTCCTGGTCTATGACTACTTTTAGAGTAGAAAGGACCTAGAGAGCTCTGTTCATTTCAATTAGATGTTTATTTGCTTCTTAGTGCCAAATTCTGTGCTACGTACTGGGAACACAAAGATGTGTGGGACACAATCACCTTTCTCAAAGAACTCACCATTTAGTGGAGGAGACAAACACATAAATATCTAGCTATGATATATGTTATAGTTAAAATATGAATAAAGTACTCCAGAAGTCAAAGAGAGTGAGAAATAAACTTACGACTATAATCAATGCACAAATAGCTCCTATCTCCATGGATCTCCCTTTATTTTTTGCCTCTTCACGATTCAACAGGAGAAACAGATCTGTAACATAAAACCCAGATAAGACCCTTGGGAATGATATTCCCAAGTGGTCAAGCTTTTAACAAACTGCATATAAGCAGACGCTTTCAAACCTGTAATTTTCAAAAAGGCAAAATCTTAAGTCTCGCAAATACAAAATTAATATTTTTCAAATATCTTAGCAAATTAGCATTGCTCAAAAAGTATTTGAGAAGCTATGCACTTATAAGCAATGTTAGGATAAGATTTCTGGGTCAGATAAAAAATTGGTCAATGTCCAACAGAGCCAATAACTGTAAGATTTTAGGTGACTTGATCTATTATACAGAAATTATTTGTATCTACAGCAGATCAAAACCTGCTACTTAGTATCTACTCTAAAGATATAAAATAGCTCAGAAAATATAAAGCCAAGCCCAGCTCTGAAAGAATCGTTGGTATTCTCTTTTGCTTATTTTCAAGTTTCAGATAAAATTTCTGATTGCATACTCAGCCTTTCAAAAATTAACAAGGGAGAGAAGCTCTTCCTTCACCTCAACCACTTCTAATTGCTCCAGGATCTGAAACTTCCTCCAGTTTACCTTATTGGATCTCATTCACAGATAAAATAATCTACATTAATACCAGTATCTACAATTTACTGAGGTCACAGTCTGCGTGTTTTGGGTACATTATCTCTCAATTTTCACACCAGCCCTTGAGGTAAGAAGAACTATCCCTACTTGACATTGAAGAAATCATCTCAGGAAGGTTAGATGATTTGTCCAGAGACACTCAGCTGGTGGCAGAACTGGGGTTCAAATACAATAATATTATTAGCAAAACAGTAAGTATTTAGAAAACAAATGTGAATCTATCTTGCTAGATAAGAGTAGGTTGGCTTTGGGAGCAATGTGATTTGAAAGATTTTTTCCACAGTGCATAAAATTGCTAGCATTAAACCTGACCCTTTAGGTAAAGGCATTGGACTTAGAACTCATGTCAAAAATAAAATAACACTTGACAGAAAATGAGTAAGCATGGAGAGAGCAATGCTTAGGGAACAGACATTAGGGCATACTGCCACAAAGGGAACTGGCATATCAGACTCAAGAAGCCTTAATAGGGCTGGGTAAGGCAAGGTATGCTCACACAATCTCCATCTCTAGCTGCCTCCTTGCTCCTGGTTGTATCCCTGGTTCAGCTCCTCTGCCACCACCCCTATTTCTAAGGACCTGAGATGAATACTCTAATTGAGATCGATCCTAACTCCTGGAGGAGTACTTCCTGCCTGATAGCCAACCACTTCCTCAGGAAGAGGTCCCCAAGGGCCCATAATATAGTTTTTCTGCTTAGAGTGAGTAAAGGAACACTTAAGCAATGAACAAAGGCTGGATGAGACAGAGGGAAAAGGCAGTTTCTATCACACAAGAACTACATGGGTCCAGGCAGACACTACATGGGTCTGGATGGTCACTTCTATTTTCAGAGTTCCTTTAGACACTTGTTAGAATGCATTCTCCTGGGCCCCATCCAGACTTACTAATCAGAAACTCTGGGATGGAGCTCAAGAGTCCTCAATTTTTAACAACCCCTCCTGGTCACTCAGTCTGAAAACATTTTGCCTCAGATCGCTAGTTCTTACCTGCCTTCACATTCAAATTACCTGGGCACTTTTCAAAATAGCATGCCCTGGCCAGGGATCTGCATTTTTTAAGTTTCCCAGGAGATTCTAAAGTAAAACTAGGATGGAAAAAAAAAAAACATTGTTTTAAAATTTGACACTTCTCAAATTTCAAAGCATCTGGGAATCTTGTTAAAATGCAGCTTTTGCTGCAGCAGGTCTGGAGGGGTCCTGAGACTCTGCATTTCTAATAAAGTCCCTGGTGATGCAGACGCTGCTAGTCCTCGACACCCTTAGAGCACCAAAATTCTCCGTTACTGACTCTTCACTTTGGCTGATCATTAGCATCACTTTTGCAGATTGTATTAAGTTCCATGACTGCTGTAACAAATTGTCACAAACTTGCTGGCTTACAACAACACAAATTTATTCTCTTATAGTCCTGGAGGTCAGAAGTCCAAAATCAGTTTCACTTGGTCAAATGAATATCTGCAGGGCTGTTTTCCACCTGCAGGCTGTAGGGAAAAATATGTTTCCTTGCCTTTTCCAGCCTCTAGAGGCTGCCTGTTTTCTTCAGTTTGTGGCCCTTTCCTCCATTTTCAATCTGTTTTCATTGTCATTCCCTCTGCCTCTGACATTTCCTCCTATAAGGAATTTTGTTATTGTATCAGATAATCCAGGGCAATCTCCTGATCTCCAGATTCTTGATCACAAATGCAAGGTCTCTTCTGTCATATAAAACAACATTCACATACCTATCTTCTCAGACTATGCCAAAACTAGAAAAGGAAGGAAACTTCCAAACTCATTCTAGAGGCCACCATAACTTTGATATGAAAACCTGATGAAGACTCCACTAAAAAAGAGAACGTGGATCCCTGATGAACATGGATGCAAAAATCCCCAATAAAATACTAGCAAATTGAAGCCAACAATACATTAAAAAAAAAAAAAAAAAAAAACATTCACCAAGATCAAATGGGATTTATTACTCTGTCACAAAACTGGTTTGATATTCACAAATCACTCAACATGATATACCACATTAATAATAATAACAATAATAAAGGATAAGAACCATATGGTCATGTCAGTAGATGTAGAAAAAGCATTGACAAGGTACAACATCCATTCATAACAAAAACCTTCCAACAAAGTAGATTTAGATGGAACATACCTCAACATAATAAAGGCCATCTATGAAAAACCCACAGCTAATATCATCCTCAATGGGAAAAAACTGAGAGCTTTTCCTCTATGTTCAGGAACAAGACAGGGATGTCCACTGTCACTACTGTTATGTAACCTAGTACTGGAAGTCCTATCCACAGCAATCAGACAACAAAAATAAATTTAAAAAAGATATCCAAATCAGCAAGGAATAAATAAAACTTTCACTATTTGCAGATGACATGATACTCTATATAGAAAGCCTGAAAGACTCCACAAAAAAGTTTGCTAGAACTGATACACAAATTCAGTAAAGTTTCAGGATACAAAATCAACATACAGAAATCTGTTGCATTTCTAAACACCAAAAATGACATAGTAAAAATAGAAATTAAGAAATCAATCCCATTTACAATTGCACCAAAAATCGTAAGATACCTAAGAATAAACCTGATCAAAGAGGTGAAAGACCTGTACTCTGAAAACTATAAAACACTGATGAAAGAAACTGAAGATGACACACACAAATGGAAAGACATTCCATGCTTGTGAATTGGAAGAACAAATATTGTTAAAATGTCTATATTACCCAAAGTCATCTACAGATTTAATGCGATCCCTATCAAAATACTGATACCATTTTTCACAGAGCTAGAACAGACAATCCGAAAATTTGTATGGAACCACAAAAGACCCTCAGTAACCCAAAGCAAACTTGGAAAAGAAAAGCAAAGCTGGAGGCAACACAGTTCTGGATTTCAAGTTATATTACAAAGCTGAAGTGATCAAAACAGTATGGTAGTACAAAAATAGACACGTAGAACTGAATAGAAAACCCAGAAAGGAACCCACAACTATATGGTCAACTAATCTTTGACAAAGCAGTAAAGAATATCCAATAGGAAAAAGACAGTCTCTTCAACAAACAGTGTTGGGGAAACTGGACAGCCACAGGCAAAAGAATGAAACAGGACCGCTTTTTTTTACACCATATGCAAAAATAAATTCAAAATGGATTAAAGACCTAAATGTAAGACATGAAACAATAAAAATCCTAGAAGAGAACACAGGTAGTAATGACTTTAACATTAGTCATAGCAACTTCTTTCCAGATATGTCTCCTGAGGCAAGGGAAACAAAAGCAAAAATGAACTATTGGGACTTCATCAAAATAATAATCTTCTGCATACTGAAGTAAACAATAAAACTAAAAGGGCATATATGAAATGGGAGAAAATATTTGCACACGACACATCTGATAAAGGGTTAGTATCCAAATATATATAGAACTTATAAAACTCAATACCCAAAAAACTGAATAATCCAATTCAAAAATGGGCAGAAGACGTGAAGAGACATTTTTGCAAAGAAGACATCCAGATGACCAAAAGACACATGAAAAGGTGTTCAACATCAGTGATCATCAGGGAAATACAAATCAAAACTACAATAAGGTACCACCTCACACCTGTCAGAATGGTTAAAATTAATAGCACAAGAAACAAGAGGTGTGGTGAGGATGTGGAGAAAGAAGAGCCTTTTTACACTATTGGTGGGACTGCAAACTGGTGCAGCCACTGTGGAAAACAGTATGGAGGTTCCTCAAAAAGTTAAAAACAATTTACTACCCTCAATCCAGCAATTACACTACTAGGTATTCACTCAATGCATACAAAAATACTACTTTGAAGGGATATATGCACCCTAATGTTTATAGTAGCATTATCCACAATAGAAAAATTCTGGGAAGAGCATAAGTGTCCATCAACTGATGAATGGGTGAAAAATGGAATATTACTCAGTCATAAAAAAAGAATGAAATCTTGCCATTTGCAACAACATGGATGAAGCTAGAGAATACTATGCTAGGTGAAATAAGTCAGAGAAATACAAATACCATATGATTTCACTCATATATGAAATTTAAGAAACAAAACAAATGAGCAAAGTGAAAAAAAGAGAGGCAAACCAAGAAACAGACTATAGAGAACAAACTTGTTACCGGGGGGGGAAGGTGAATGGGGGATGGGTTACATGGGGGATGGAGATTAAGGAGAGCACTTTTGTGAAGAGCACCAGCTGATGTATAGAATTGTTGAATCACTATATTGTACACATGAAACTAACATTACATTGTATATTAACTAACTGGAATTTAAAGAAAAACTAAACTAAACTTTAAATTATATTAAATTAAAAACAAATTCACAGATTCCAGGGATTAGTAGTGGTCATCTTTTGGGGGTGGAGGGCATTATTCAGCCTATCACAATTTTTTTTTTTAATTTTGAAGTGTGGACCCCATAGTAAAGATTCTCGTGTTTCTGATGTAGGGATGAGGCCAGGGCATAAGCCCTTAAAGTTCCAAGGTGAAGGTGATGGACAGGTGTCTTGATAAACACTGTTCGAGGTAGACGAGGTTGCACTGGTGCTGGGTCTCCCATCACCCTTTGTCACTGACTTCTCCCTGGATTTCCACTCAAAGACCCTGGCACCCAAACTGGGGCCTGGAAGGAAGGGCAAGGAAGGCAAATTTTCATTATTCTTCTTTCTTAGGGGGCCTTCACAACTAGAAACCAGATTCCTGTCCTTTGTCCCAGGAAATAAGGACCCAGGACCACATGCATGGGCCTTGTTGATTCAGTGCTTTACCCTAAACAGGTCTTGTATCTTGGTGAGGTTTTATTTTTTTAATTTGGCATTTATAGTATTCCCAGCCACTTCTCAACCCTTATAATTATAACCCAGATCTCACTCAGTCTCTTCAGCTAGGGCTTAAAAGCTAAGAACTCTCTTAAAGCAGCTAACTATTAAAACTTCATAGCCTTTTACAAAATATCAGTTGACAGAGGTATTATGAAATACTGCCTCGTGTAATTAAAATTACACTGCAATTGTCAACACCCATGAGTCAAGCACACTGTGTGAAGTGATAGTCAGGATCGCACAGTCTGTTCTTTAGCTAGCTAACCAGGTTCAGGGCTTTCCTAATCCATCTCTAAAGCCCAAGGGCCTTGCCATCAACTACAAGCTGCTAAGGCCAGCCTCTCTACCAGAAATTGGGCTGGCCCTGCTTGTGACTTCTGCTCTAGTCTTCATATCCGACAGGAATGCTGGCTGTCTACTATGCCTTCCTGGCAGACTTCAGGAATAGCTTTGAACAGTGGCCAGGTGTTCCATTTCTCCTTTATGACTTCAGCTACAGTGATAAAAACAAGCCTTTGTTTGTGACTCTCAGCATGACTACCTAAGAGTCTGGGATGAATATGGTCTTGGCGGACATCCTTAGAATATCTCATCTCTGAGCCCCCTATTACCACCAAACCTCTTTAAGACAGGGTCTCCAGATGCTTCAAATCCCACAACACTGTAGACTAACTTTAGCCACCATCCTCTTCTCTACTCCGTTGAAAATCACCAATCCCATCCTTGTTGCTGACACCCATTATCTATTTTGCAGAATCTGTCTGCATTCTCTTTCTGTTTTCAGTTTCATGCTATTGACTTTTGCTTTTACAATAAAGTCCAAATTTCATTCCCAGGGCCTATATCATCTGGTCTCTGTCTACCCTTCTGGTTTTATCTCACAGTCCCCAGTCTCCAGTCTCCCTGGCCATCTGCCAACACCTCCAGTCTGAAATGCTCTTCCCTCTGCTGGGAAGCTTACCCTACCCTTTCTAACATGGCCAGGTTCTTCTCACTGCTCATCTCAGCTGAAATGACACGTGGTGAAAGAGGTCTTCCCTAACCACCCCTCTAAATGGACATGTCATCCAGTCTTAATATCCTCTATCACAGCATCCAGCTTATTTTCTTCATCACTTGTATTACTTGAAATTACTGATTAGGGGCGCCTGGGTGGCTCAGTCGGTTAAGCGTCCGACTTCAGCTCAGGTCACAATCTCACGGTCCGTGAGTTTGAGCCCCGCGTCGGGCTCTGGGCTGATGGCTCAGAGCCTGGAGCCTGCTTCCGATTCTGTGTCTCCCTCTCTCTCTGCCCCTCCCCCATTCATGCTCTGTCTCTCTCTGTCTCAAAAATAAACATTAAAAAAAAAAAGAAATTACTGATTAGTTTATTTGCCTACTTGCTTCATCCATTTTTTCCAGTGGATACTGAGCTCCATGAGGGTAAGGAACATATCTGTCTTGTTCATCAAAGAAGATCTATCAATAGGAGCTGAATATATAGACTTATTGACTAGCCCACTCTATCACTTTTCCCTTGGCTCTGAGGTGTTTTGTTTTTCTGCTCTTCCCCTAAATTTCCTTCCCTTCATTTATCTCCTTCACAATTTCTTAAGAGTTATTATCAGCCCCCACTCTTCTCAGGAACTTGGTTCATTCATAAAAAACCTCCTCTTTAGCTCTGAGAACTACTTCTCCATCTCACTACTCCCTAGTGGCTGACATCCAGCTCTCAATGTCTCCATGTTGTTGTGCTGAACATTTCTATCAGGGTGGTCAGCTTTTTCCTAAGCCACCTTTTCTCCTGACTTCCTTATTTCTCTTCATGCTATCTCCATCTTTTTGGTCATTAGGCTTGGAATCTCAGCATCGTTTCTGAGTCTAACCCTCTCCTTTCATTCAATCAGATAAAGAGCTACACAATAGATACCCATTTATCTCTGCCACTGCTACTATTCAGACCCATATCACCTATTCCTTGGACTACAGAAATCACCACTGAATTGATTCCCAACATCAGCTTCTCCCCACTATGATTAATCCCTCTGTCACTGGACTAATCAACATGAACTCAGCTTCACTGTATGACTCTGAGGCTCAAACACTTTCAATGGCTCCCTACTGACTACAGTGAAGTCCAAACTCTTTAGGCTGACAATTAGGCCCCAGGTTCCCTTTCTCACTAGCTATGACTGCCTTATCTGCAGTTTCCTTATACTAATTAAATAGTGTAGCTTCCCATTTCTATTTCTCATTCCGTCTCTGAACTCTCCCACCTCTGATTCTTTGCTTCTCCCATTTTCTTCATCTGAATTGTCCTCCTCCACCTTCCTCTGACAGACTATTTCAGAGGCCATGTCCAAGGCTACCTTGTCAGTAACAATTTTTTTCCTGATTCTGTCCAGCAGGAGTGACTGCTTCCTCCTCCTGACTAGCATGGCTACCTTTTATGCCACTTTTCTGTACATTTTAGTTATTTGTATACCTGTGTCTCATGCTGTATTTAAATTTTATGATCACTAAAAAAAACACTATGTCTTAACTACCATCACTCCCCTAATGCACATGTGCACACACACACACACACACACACACACACATACGGAGGCATGTAAGGCATCCTTAATAAGAACTGTAAATAATAACTGTCCTTAAAATAGTCTATAGAGAACTTTTTGTCACACAAAAAAGGCTGGTGCAAGTTTACATTATACAGATGTCATAGTAATGCTGTGGCTTATTCTCTATAGAATTTAGACCTCTAATACTAAACTAAACTAAAACTAAAAAGCCCATGTAGTCATCCTCCAAACCATGATTTTACTACATCCTCCTGGGATGAAAATTTATGGAAATAAACCAGTCTAGATCTAGAAGAAACCACACTGTTTACTTAAGAGGTTAGACACAAAGCCTGAGTGAGCATAGGCTTCATCAGTACTGAGCCAGTGAGGTTGAATAGGCAGGTGTTTCTGCAACATGACATGGAGTGTTTGCCAAAGGAAGCTGGGGACTTTCACCAGCAACAATTGGTTCTCTCACCTCTGAACTCATGTGGCTCTTTTTACCATTTATCTTTAGGAAACTTAATCAAAGTACATGTCAAGTAAGCCACTGTAGTCCCTAGTGGCTAGCACTCACCTGACAAATAGTGGACACTCAATATTTTCTTGAAGAAGGAATGAATGAATGATCATCTCTATTCACCTCCCACCTGGGGAAGTCCATATATTCTAATAATAGAAAGATATCTATTGTTTCCCCATTAGTGACACTCTACCTGCAGTCACTACAGCCCACTCAGAAGCTTTGTCCAGGGACCTGACATTATAAGGCTCCTGCTCCAAGAAAAAGTCTACCTCAACCTAGAGTTCTGTATGGGGGTAATGAAAAAAGAAAAAGATTTAAAATAAAAACAACCTAGTGTTGCATTCCAGTTCTGTGATCTTAGACCTATAATTGCCCAATATGGCAGCCACCAGCTACATGTAATTATTTAAATCTAAATTAATTAAAGTTAGAGAAAATTAAAAATTTACTTCCTCAGAAGCACTAATCACATTTAGGTGCTCAATAGCCACATGAGGTTAGTGGTTTCCATAATGGACAGACCAATGAGAATGTTTCCAACGTTGCTGAAGATTGTACTGGACAATACTGCCACAGACAAGTCATGTAACCTCTTTGGTGCCTCAGTTTGCTCATTTGTGAGTAGTAAATCAGTGAGACTAGATGGCACCTGGAGTTCTTTCTTCTGAAATTTTTGGAAAGTCTAGAATCTATGCCTGTTTCCTTTAAAGCTCTGGAATGCAACTGGTTTACTACTGAATAAAACGGAAAAATGGCCTGAGAATAAGGACAAAAGAAGTTTAACCATCCAACAACCTCAGGGTAAGATTTGGGGAAAGTGGGGAAGTTGGCTTTGGCATAGTGCCTTGCAGCTATGCACCTCTCTCAAACCCATCCTCAGCTTCAAAAATTAGTGCAGCTCTTTGGGTCTGCTCTCTGCTAACAGACAGCTGGCTAATCTGATCAACTAAATACCACTGCATTTTAGCACTGATGCCTAAAGAGTCCAAAGTCACTGCTCAAATGCTGCAGGGCCTGAGCAAAAGGCAGTATTTAGCAGAGCTCAGAGCTAACCCTTGATCTGTCACTGCCTGTCTATGTATCTTTTGGCAAGTCATGCGACAGGACACGATTTTCTTATGTATAACATTATGTAAGTCTATGGATTCCAAGGACATTCCTGACTCCAAGATTCTAGACTATAGCATTAGATTTTCCAAACAAGAACAACAGATCTGTGTGGAAGGTCCATTTTGAAGGCAAGAGGAAAAGTTTGCATTAGCCTTTGGAGGGATTAGCTAGGGGATTTCTCCCCATGGAGAAATAGGGAGAGGTAAAAGAGGGGTATTCTCCTTCCTGAGCCTTAGGCTAAGTAGAACAGAACAATCTGCCCTTGTTTCTGGTTGAGCTCCCTCCTGGTGATGAGTCACATGGCGGAAAAGGTGTGTTGGGTGCCTGCCTGCCTTGTCTGGTTAATGCAATTCCTTATATGGTACTTGTTTTTCTGACAGGTGACATGTTCCTGGACATGGAGCTTATTTGAAGTCAGTTCTTCAGGTGACATTCAGAAAATTTTTGTCTTGTTTTATTTTGTTTCACAAATAGCCTTTTCACTGGAAGTTTCTTTCTGGACAGGTCCAGCTGCCACAACTCCTAATACCAAAAAAGTCATTCAGATTCAGGGACCAAAGCTAGGGTCCCCTTCCCTCTCATAAATAGGCTCATGTTCTCTGAGAAGAGACCATTATGAAGGTGAGAGTGTTTCTCCGTATCAAGTGTAAGGGCCAGTTATGTGTCAGGGTCATGTTAGGTTTCTTACCACACTGTCTCTAAGCCTATAAACTGCCCTGCAAGGTAGATAATATTACCTTCCCTACTTTACAGATGAGATGAGGGTCAATAACTGGCCCAAGGCTACTCAAGCAGACAATGGCTGAGCTTAGACTAGAGCCAGTTCTGAGGCTTCAATACCCATGATCTGGTTCCCAAAACACTGGAGCCCTGCTAAGAACAAATGAGTGTAATATCTAGCCTTTGGAAGGTTTGAGGAAAAGCCTAGGAAAGGAATATAATAGTTTCTTGTGGCTGTTTTAATGAATTATACAAATTTAGTGACTTAATACAAATTTATTCCCTTAGAGTTTTTTTTTTTTAATTTTTTTTCACGTTTATTTATTTTTGAGACAGAGAGAGACAGAGCATGAACGGGGGAAGGTCAGAGAGAGAGGGAGACACAGAATCCGAAACAGGGTCCAGGCTCTGAGCAGTCAGCACAGAGCCCGACGCAGGGCTCGAACTCACGGACCGCGAGATCGTGACCTGAGCCGAAGTCGGACGCTCAACCGACTGAGTCGCCCCTCCCTTAGAGTTTTAGAAGCTAGAAGCCTGAAATCAGTTTAGCTGTATTAAAGTCAAGGTATCAACAGAGTTGTTTCTTCTGGAGGCTGGAGAGGAGAATCCATTTATCTGCCTTTTCTAGCTTCTAAAGACCACCCGCATTCCTTCCTTACGTCACTCTAACCTGATGCTTCAGTCCTCAACATCTCCTACTTACTTGTTTGACCATCTTGCTGCCCTCTTATAAGGACCCCTGTGGTTACATTTAAGGGTCACTCAGATAATCTGAGATAATCTCTTTGTATCAAAATCCTTAATTTAATCATATCTCCAAAGTCTCTTTTGTCAGATAAGGGAACATATTCACAGGTTCTAGGGATTAAGATGTGGACATGTTGGGTGGGAGGGATTTATTCACTACCACAGAGGATTCTTCATTTACGTTGAGAACTAGAAATAGTTGCTGGAAGAACTTTTGGGTTTCCTCCTTCAACTCCGCTCAGCCCTTTTTTCCTTCCCTTGGGTGGGAAGCAAGTGAACAGAGATCCAAAGGGCCATGAGGGGACAAGAGGAAAAGACCCTCGTATAGTGGCTGTGAGTACTGCACCCAGGCCTCTTATTGCCCCTGTGTACCACATGCCTCCTAGGGAGGAGGTGGCCAGAGAGTGCAAGGTCAGTATCATCAAGCAGCTGGTGGCCTGAGGATTGATATATTATCTTTGTCAACCTGGTAACACTTCTCACAAGGAGAAGGCCCCATTCCCTCCAAACTGCCCTCCACTCTCATACTCTGACCAGGAAAAAGAGCACCTATTTGCTTTATCTGCTTAGTGTCCCATTGCACTTGGACAGTGTCCAGTTTCCTTCCATGATCTACACAAAGCCCTGAAAGATGAAACTTCTGCCCACATTTCCCACCTCAATTCATGCCACTCCCCTCTCATCCACTGTGTCCCAGCCACAGTGGCATGGTTGACAAAAGGGAATGTTCATGATTTCAGCAGAACCAGCCACTGTTTTTTCTGGTACTGCTTGCTGATAACACGTGTCTGCAAGTGGCTCAATTAGTCAATTCACATTACAGTTGTGGTTTCTATAATGCATAGGCTTTCCTTGAAAACAGAAATCTTATCTTAACAACCAGCCCCCTAACAGAATTAAAAATATATACGTATATAAACTAATACCTTTAAGCCACTCAAGTTGTAGCTAGAGACCAATAGAATGTCTTCGTCCTTCAAACACTAATATGTATCTTGCAAAATTGCTTTTGCATCATTATCCAACACACTGTGTGTGGTCAGAAAGTGGTTAATATTATCTTCACATTATAGATGGGGAGAAATCTAAAAAAAAGAAAGTCAAACCACTTTTAAATGACAGTCCCAAGACAGAACCCAGTCTTTCTCACTCAAACTGTTCTTCCCCCTATGTGTTGAGCTTAGAGGCTTGAAGATAAGTTGATAGGGCATACTGTAAAGGACACAAGCAAATAGAAAGGTCCATAAAAAGATTATCAGCACGAACTGGCTGTTGTTAATTGGGTGGTAATTAAATACAACTAAACACAACAAATTATATATATATGTGTACATATATACACACATATATATACATACATTTATCATTGTAGGCTGAAGGAGGCATAAATAAGAAGGTGAGAACTTCCCAGAGAATCCCAGCCTACTTGACCTACTGCTTTCTGCCCATATGTGCCCTGCTCCCTTCCTGTCAGTTTACTACTTCCTCTCTGATTCCCCACTCTGACCCTGAGGTCAGAAGGCAGCAGCTGTGGCCACTGGGAAATGGGAAGGGCAAAATTGTTCTTGAAACCACCTTTTCTCCATGCTCACCCAGTTCTGATAGCCCTTCTGAGGGCCTTTGATTAATCTTGCCCAGGTAGTCCCTGGAATCCCAAAGGGTGGAAGGCAAGAACAGAGGCTCTTCTTCCAAGGTTTTCAATGGAGCAGGCCTTCCTAAAACATTTTAAAGGGTGCCTGAATGTAAACTTTAAAACTTGTGCCAGTAGCCAAATGCTATGTTTTCTGTTTCCAATGCCCAGATCATAGAGGGGAGCATGAACTCTGCTCTCTGACCAACAGGCTCCAACCCCTACACCATCTTGAGCAGGTCAAAAACTTTCCAAGGCCTTATTTTTTTCATCTGCATGATTGGAATAATAAAATATTCACCTTCAGAGATCATAAGGAAGATTAGTTAAGATATTGTGTAATTCAGAGCAGTTTCTCAAAAAGCTGAGTTATTACTGAATTCATCATCCTCATGATTCTTGAATATAGTAATGCTCACTAGATATTTGTTCAATAATTAAATGAATGATACATAAAGTCAGGATAAGTCATGTCATCTACATTGCACACATGAACCAGAGGTTTGGAACTCAAGTCCTGGCATTCTTCCCTCCCTTCTCAGGGATAACTTTGAACTTCAGGACCCAGGTATAATGCTAACTGTGGCGATAATGTGGATTAGCAATCAGACTCACAAAGCCTCCAGGAGGATCCAGGAGGCCTTTTCCTGACCAGGCTACAACCATTAATAGATACAAATCAGTATTAAAAAAAAATAGTTTTGGGGCACCTGGGTCGCTCAGTAGGTTAAGCATCTAACTTTGGCTCAGGTCATGATCTCACTGTTCGTGGGTTAAAGCCCCACATCAGGCTCTGTGCTGACAGCTCAGAGCTTGGAGCCTGCTTTAGATTCTGTGTCTCCTTCTCTCTCTCCCTCCCCCACTCATGCTCGCTCTCACTCTCTCTTTCTCTCTCTAAGGCAAATAAACATTAAAATTTTTTTTAAAGTTTTGAATAAAAAATACCAGTAGTAATAATATTACATCATGAAAATTTTGTTTCCTTCTAATGTACTTTTGTATATTTATGTGTGTTCATATACATGCATGCATATAGCATACTGAACATACTGAATTTAATGCCACTTAGTTCCTACTGTGAGTTGTAATCTAAAAACTTTGAGAGACTATTTTTGGGATGGTCATACCTTGGTGCAATCTTCATAGAGAAATAGTTACTACTGATTGTCTGTTTTCCTGACTTTTTAATTGTGTACTTTGACAAGAGGAAACAGCAACAGTGAGTGTGAGTGAATATGAGAACCTAGAGTTTGGGGAAGATTCATGTTTTCAAGCTACCTGTCAAGGTTAGTTACCACATCTGTTCTTCAGGGAGCAGAGTTAATGGTACATTTTAACTAGGGGAACCACTGAGTGACTGATGCCTGGGAAATTAAAGTCAGTGGAGATATGTCAATGACTGCTTGTTAGCACTGCCATTGCCCATATGTGTGGCACAGGTTGACCTTCAGAGAAAGGTCACAGAACACAATGTTCTCTTACATTTCTTACCCTGTAAATCATATCTCTAACTCAGCTCCTGGCATTTCCTGTGCTATGTAGGAGTGCTCACTGTGCACAAGGAAAGGCTCAGAGCAGGAAGAGGAACCTTGTGGCTGAGCTAGGAAGCATGCAAGCATCGGGTGATTACCCATCCCCTTGAGGGAATTAATTACCTCTCCTGTTAATGTCCATAACTCTTCCATGCAGTACCCTAGCTCACAGATAAGTATTCATTCTGGTTTTCATTAGACAGAACCTAAGGAAATAATAATACCCACCTTTCTGGGATCATAAAGAAGACTAAGTTGATGTGAAATTCAGGGTAGTTTGATGATGAGAAAAGATGAAAGTAGCTTTCTCAGGGTAACGCAGTAGGGGTCAGTGGAAATAGCAATGGCCCAGAATTCAGAAGGCCTACCATGCAGTCCCAACTCCACCACTAACCAACGTGGTCTCTCTGACACACCATAACCTCTGAGCTTCAGTGTCCTCATGTGCAAAATGAAGGAATTAATATAGGTCATGGGCCAGAGTGAAGAGAGCATACAGCCAAATCATTATTTAACCCAAATTAACTGTTTATTCATTGAAAAATTTACATGAAGGCACAGAATAGAAAACCCATTAAAATGAGGCAACTCTGACTAAAACAAAAATGGGAGTCTAACCTTACCTAGATTAATTCTATGTTGCACAAAATTCTAAATTGGCCCCCAAGATTCCCAGCCCCCGTGTACATATACTTTCTCCTAGTTATTCAGTCAAACACTAATCTGACTACTGCTGTAAAGGAATTTTGGAGATGTATTTAAGATTCTAAATCCACTGAACTCAAGATAGGGAGATTCTTTGGGTAGGCCTGACCTCTAATGATATGAGCTCTTCAAGTGTGAGTTTGTTCTGGCTGATGCCCAAAGAGGAAGACAGAGACCTGAAGCACAAGAAAAATTCAACACATCTCTGATGGCTTAAAGATGGAGGGGACCACATGGCAAGGAATACTGGTGCCTCTAGGAGCAAAGACAAGCCCTACCCTGCAAGCAAAGGAACAGGGGGCTCAGCCTATGACTATAACCAGAGAGAATTTGGAAGTAGACTTTTTCCCAGAGCCTCTACAGAACTCAGCCCAGTCAACACCTTCATTTAGCCTCTGATACCCTAAACAGAGAACTCATTCATGCTATGCCAGACTTGTGACCTACAGAACTGTGAGCTAATATAAAGGACATTATTTTAAGCTGCTAAATGTACGGTAATGTGTCACATGACA
Organism: Panthera tigris; assembly: GCF_018350195.1. NCBI lineage: Eukaryota > Metazoa > Chordata > Mammalia > Carnivora > Felidae > Panthera > Panthera tigris. The sequence continues at coordinate 124,197,584 of NC_056660.1, forward strand.
AGAGAATTCTATACACTACCCTTAGCCTATGGTGGCTAGCTTCTCCACAGAAGGCCATCTTTTTAGGAGTCTTAGAGACCTCTGAACTGGACTGTCCCTGCCATCTCTCCTGACTCCAAGTTCCTACAATACCTCATTCTACTTCACTCTGAGGGCAGTTTTATGGAAATCACATCTGAAGCTGTGAACTATGGGAAGTCTTAGTATTTTTTGGTCTGGTGACTTAGGAGCCATTAGAAAACGTGAATTGCTAAGCAGTAACTGTATAAACATGTAGCAGGGAAATAAACATTTTTCAGGATTTGTATAGTCTGATGATATTGAAAACATTGATACTCCACACAAGCAAGTTACATATCACACCTGAGCAGGCAGCTGACTGGATGAGATAGTTTACCTTCTACTTAAATCTCTAATCTTAAAATGCCAGAGGAGTTTTTCCTTTGTTATCCTGGTCACCTCATAAAGGTATTACATTCAGAGAGAGGAGTTGGCCCACCTAGGCGACTCACAACAAGAATAAGGAAAAACTTGGCCTAGGAAGCTGGTGGAGTCCATCTGTATCCGTTGGGTTGTTCCCTTTGAATGTTCTCTGACGCAAAGGAGGAAATTCATGAGTGACTTTAAATCTCATCGGTGTTCCAATGAAAACAGGAATATTGCCTGTGGAAACACTTCCTGACTTGGAAAAATAGTTATGACCTCTAAGACCTTAGTTATCCCCATCATGTCTCAGTACTCTGTTGGTGGAACTCCCCTTTATCCATATGGACAGTGTAATAGACATGGACAGAAACTTAGGTTTCAATCTTAGCTCTGCATTTAACTAGCTGTATGTCCTACATAAGTTACAAAACATCTTTGAGCTTCATTTTCCTCATCCACAGGAATGAATAAGAGTGCCTCACTAAATAATAATGCTCACTTCATAGAGTTCTATTGAAAATTGCACAATATAACATACACAAAATATCTCATAAAGTAGTCAATAAATATCAATATAGTTAGTACTGGTAGTTATATTTTTATCATAAATTTTCCTTTGACAGTTTCTATATGCAAACTCTACTGGAATCACTTCTTCCCTTTTAGGAAAACTTGATCATTCTGCCTCTGGCCTTGTACTCATTCATGCAGAATTTACAGAATACCTGCAATATGGCCAGGACTCTCCTAGTAACCAATGTCAATGACATACAAAAAATAACTCTTATTCTCTAGCAATAATTCTCTGGCAAGTCAAGAACTTAAAGGCTTTGTTGGAGCATTGGGGTTGAGAAGCTTTTATAGGTAAAGAGAGGCTGCTTTAGAAAGTCTTGAGCATCACAGTTGAGTGAAAGGGACTCAGCACATAAAACAGTTAACAGGAAGCCACTTATATTGTAGAAGAAATAGAGCATGGCAGGTGAGGATTCTTGTTTGATGACTAATCTTAGGACTAGTCAGCAGTATGCTGGGTGCTCTGGTGGGGAGGCTGGAGGCAAGGAGATAGTGGGAGGCTGCTCTTAAATGCCTTTCAACATAAGTGAAGAACTTTTCTAGCGCAGAGCTCCTCAAACTGCAACATGCACTCGAATTCCCTGGGGATCTGGTAAAAATGAAGATCCTGATTGAATTTTTGCATTGAGTATCTCCCAGGAGATGCTGATATGACTGGTTAGGGACTACATTTGGAGTAACCAGGACCTAAACTAGAAAAGTCACAGCAGAAATGGAGAGAAAGAGATGCACACATCAAAGGAAGTTTTGACAGACATTAGCATTTGACACAGGCTACAAAATGGATGAACCTCCCAAAAATTGTGTTCAAAAAGAAGCCAGAAACAAAAGAACACATATTATATGATTCCACTTATATGAAATGTCCAGTAAAAGCAAAGACATAGAGACAGAGAGTAAATTAGTAATTGCCTAGGACAAAGAGTGGAAGAGAAACAACTGCACATGGGCATGAGGTTTATTAGCAGCTGATAAAAATGTTCCAAAATTAGATAGTGGTGATAGTTGTACAACTTAGTAAAAATACTAAAAATAATTGAATTGCGTCTTAAAATAGGTGAATTTTATGGTATGCAAATAAAGCTATTAATTTAAAAAATTTTAATAGAGAAATTTTGTGTTTGAAGCATAGAAGATAACAGACAAGAAACAATACAAGAAAAAACTAATATGATAAGCCTGTGCCCACAGATAGGCTGGCCTCTGCTCTGTCTTGTAGCAAGCATGGAGGGACTTGAACCTGAGCTCACAGGTAACCTTGGTATTTTAGACACATACATAGCTAAATAAAGTCCTTTTAATGACCCCAAATCATACCTTGGTTATAACCACCTTCACTGCAGGGTTGGTCAAAGTAGTAATCTGGAAATGTATCAAGGAAAAAGAAAACATTGGAAAATAATTAATGTAATCATATAAATCAATGGCTTATCCATTATTTTTAAATACTTGTCCTCTATTCATATCCCAGTAACATTTCTCAGATTGAAAACCTATGTATCTTCAGGTTTCCAAGCAGAAAATTGCACACAGAAATTGCATTGCTTTTACCACAATCTGTATACAGCACCAAAACCTGAAGATTCTAGGTCACTATGGTCCTAGGACTAGAAGCATTAGTATCACCTGAGAACTTGTTAGAAATACAAAATCTTAGGCTTCACTCTAGATTTACAGAATCAGAAACCAAGGGTGGGGCCCAGAAATTGTGTTTTAACAAGCCTTCCAAGTGATTATTTACATGTTAATGTTTGAGAACTACTGCCCTAGATCATGTCCTATGCATATTTACCAGCTTCACTTGGGAAACATGTCATTTCAAAGACAAGAGCTGCAGAGTTATGAATACAGAAGTTATGGCAAATATGGAGCATGTGGGAACCATTTCTGTCTTCCCCATCTATGCCGGTCACCGTTGATCAATGACTGCACTCTCACAATGAGTCAGGGTAGTAGGGTCCTTGGGTTTGTCTTCCTATTTAGAAATCTGGGAGGAGACGGTTTCACCAGATACCCTCTACTAATATGAGACTGGGTGAGAAAGGCTAAAGTAGATCAGAAATTGTAACATGGAAGAATTTGGCAGAGAACAAGAACCCAACCGAGTGTCACTGATTCCTCAGTCTTAGGTGGCATGTAGAAGATTCAAAATTTCCTACTGCTTCAAGGGGGGACATGCACTGAAAAACTGGTGGACCAAACAAAGCCTGGAGTTCACAGAAATAAATTCACAAATTTCCAGTACCTGGAATTCACAAAAATCCAGAATTAATGACAAAGAGACAGATATTAACATGAGGTCTCAAAAGTCCAAGTGGAATGAACCACATCTGGTAGAAACCAATGCAGTTGCCAGGTGACTAGGAAGGACAAAGCACATCTAAGTAGAGGTCAGAAAGGACCCAGAGGACTGCTCAAACCAAGGACCCATCTCCCAAGGGCCATGTTGAAGAAAAGTAAGCTTCCTTCTACCAGAGGCTGTTTGGGGGAAGGAAAGCTAAAAGGGGGTTTCCTTGAGAAAAGAGATATTGTCCTGATAGGGAGTTTAAGCTCTGACACAATCCAACATTTACCCAAAAGAGACAGTTGTAAACTGGTGGAAGAGATTGGGTTATCTGTGAGGCTGTAACCTAGACAGCAATTTTAGATCAGTTATAAGAAAGAATGTTAAAATTTTTTGGCAAGCATCTGATTTATAGCTGTCCACATAAGGCTACTTACTGAAAGTTATTGATTCAAATATTTTTACTTTTAGATGAGTGCCTCCTGGTCCACCTAAAACAAGTAGGGGTGGGAGGCAGAAGCAAAGGTTGGTCCACACCATGGAGAGTTAACCAGCTCCAGGTTTCAACACGAGGTGCCCTTGTCCCATTTCAGAATGCTTTCCCTTCAGCCTGAAACGTTTCGACAGTTAGTGCCATTTGGTCCAGTCACACACTCACAGCTGGTAACTGGAGAAGGTGAACATGTGCTTCCAACATTCACTTTTCATAGAATCATTAGGTCAAAGATCATCTGGCCAAATGCTCTTATTTTACAGATGAGGAAACCAAGGTCAAAGAAGCTAAACTAAGTGTAGAAAGGCTGTAGACAAGGCCAGACCTAGAATCCAAATTGCTCTGACTCCAATATATTGCTTGAAATTTCTGCCATATCAAACTGTTCATAAACCAAAAATGATCAATTCCACTCACTGTAGCTATATATTAAAATCCAAAGATTTAAAGCAATATCTTCCTTTAAAGTACCTATTTATGTTTGCTTCCTTTCTTCCCGGATTTGTTTTGAGAGATGTTAAGAGTCTCCTGATGAAAAGCTATTCTGAGAGAAACTGAGACAAAGCATCCATGATCTATGGCTGCCAAAGTTAGCTCCTTCACAGCTGTACCAGCACATCGGAGGCTATGAGGCAGCCAAGCTGTCTTTGGTGTTGTATTAAGAGGTGTGAGCGCCTGGAATTCTACAATTCAAAAGGGCCTTCTGGGTGGCAGCTGCCTTCTCAGAGTCTTTGAAGGACCACCCTGGTATGACTGAAGGAAGACTTTGCATGTGTCATGGGACATGACTTTCAAAGAGGGCCAAAATTCAAAGTCTTGACCAGTCCATGGGAACGTGGACAAATCTGAGACAGGATTTGGTGACAATGTGGTGCATGTCTTAATTCTTCCATCACCTACAGAATTTTGTCTTTAATTTTATGGGGAAGAAAAATGGAAATCAAAGCACTACCTGGATAACTTAATCCAAAAGCACATGCTTGCTTTAGTCTCCTGGAATAACTATTCAGTAATCAATTCAGAACTGTGAAATGAATCTCATGGGAGTTGTGCTTGCCTCAGGGTACCAGTTTGGAAGACTACCTGTAACTCTCACCCAGTGTAACCAGAACCTTCTCAGTTGCCTAGAGTAAAGAATCCCCCAGCCCCTTCTTTGTCAGAGACAGTGAGAGAACCATCTCCTTAAATTGAATTTTCAATACTGATTATATTGCCGGCTGCTACTGTTTATATATTTTTAAAAAATCTTCTCTCCATACACAGGGTTTCTTCCTCCACAATAATAATTGGCATAATGAACAAACATGGATGATTTTCTTCTTTAATTCTGAAATATGTCTCTGACTCCTGTTGGTTCTAACAGGAGGGAGGCAAATAAATTCAATAAAAATTACACTAAGTCTTGCATGTTATCTGCTATTAACTTCAATTTTATGATTAATTTTGGGATAGAGACAATGTGTATCTAGGTCTGCAATTAATGGCAATTCTGAAAATATCTCTGCTATCAATTAACGTGCTTCAGATTTCCCACATTTTGAGGTGAGAGATTGAACACTATTGTTTGTTTAATGGTAAAGTCTGTAGATATTTCAACATCAAAAGTTCCTTAGCAAATGCTACTATTGCTTTGGTGATGCCCAGCATTTCAATTTTGAATTCTCATATCGGTCTGAATAAAACTGTAAAATCTTTCTCTCCTCTTACATAAATATTCCTCCTTGTTTTCTACAAAAGAGAAAAAAATAAACACACACATGCACATATCTCAACCCTCTTCCTTTTTCTCTCCTACTTTCTGTGTCCATTACTCTACCCATTAATGCCAGGTGGGCAAGCTGTTTTTACTCTCATCCTAATCCAAGTCCCTAGAAAGCAGTTTGGGAAAGCTGATGCCAGCTGGAAGTCTCAGGGAGGGCAAACAGTATACATTTGCTCGATAGGACAGATTTCCTAGATACAAGTACCCTTGTCTGCTCACTTGGGCTGTCTGCCCTTCCTAATGCAGTCTGGAAACCAAGGTTTCTGGTAGGTATTGTGGAGCAGCTGTCAGCTCACAGCCACCAGCAGATGGGCTTTCTGGCATATTCACACCTGAGGAGCAGAATCCTTGGAAGAGATGGTACCATGATAAAGAAGAGAGGAAAGAAAAACCACCCCAGGATATCAGGGCTAAACCCCCAGTGGTAAAGGGTTACATACCACCATCTGCACTGGTGGCAAATAAGCAGGTGCATTTTACAGAAAGGGTGCCATTTGTTTCTAAAAATTCTACTGGTTTTTTCAAGGACAACATTATTTGTACAAGTGAAGCTTTTTTTTTTTTTTTTTTTTTTTTTTTTTTAAATCTTTACTCTCAATGACTTTCATGTGAGAACCATGTACTGACAGAATCTAGGGCTACTAAAGATGTTAGCTCTCATCCAGCTGAGCACTTGCATTTTAACAATATGGGAAACTAAATCCAAAAAGTTTAAATGGTTTTCCCAAGTTCCCAGACTAGAGGAGCTGTAGTTACAATTAACTACAACTAACTTACAAGCACAACTTAAAAAAAATCATTTTAATTATTAATAAGGCAACACATATTGAAAGAGAGGTAATAAATGATGGTATACAATGAAGGCAGAATATCATAGCAGTGTTAAAAAACAAGACAGCAGGCCCAAAATGGAGTCCTTCATACTAAATCCCTTATGTTTATGCTAAATCACCAAGCCAAGACTTAAACAGTTTCCACTGTCCCACACATGGAATTTTAAACCAGTCAGTCAATGAGGAATCTCCTGATCACCACTAATTAAGTAATCTGACTGGTAGACCGCTACCATCCTCTAAATGGAAGTAACTTTGCAATAACCAACCCATTTTGTACCTAATACAACTTCCTTGTTCCTGCTCCCTTCTACCAATGAAAGTCTTCCATTTTGTGTAGCTTCTCTTTCTATCTGCTAGATTGGATCCTGCCCAATTCATGAATCACTGAATAAATCCGGTAAGATCCTTAAAATTTACTCAGTTGAATTTCATTTTTTAACCGTGGTTAAAGCATAGATAGGCTTTGGGGTAAGCAGATATAATTTTGAGGCTCAGCTCTACTATGTATTAACCACGTCTCCTTAGAGGAATTTACCAAACCTCTTTCACCTTGTTTCCTCATCTGTAAACATTTGGATAACAGTAGAGCACAAAATTAGTAATCTAACCCATCCCTTCATTATTTGTAACAGAACTCTGATCCTGCTGCTGAGAAAAGGGGGACAATTACCCACCTATGTCCTTAATGGGGAATGAGGCAATTCTGATGTGTATCCATGCAAATTCCTCATAAATACTCTCAGTCAATAGCTGTGTCTGGGTACATGTTGTTTTTGAAAATGTTTTTCCTCTGGCTCAAAACTGCTCTCATAACACTAAATGATTTTTTTCCAGTTTTTTACCTTCTTCCTCCATAAGCTTCAGGGAAACAATGAAGCTTGACTGGCCTGGAAGCCAACCATGGTGGTCCCTTTCTACTTGCAATGGATGGTTGGTTTAGGCATGGGCATGTAAAGCAACTATGTATACTATCTTGGGAAGTGAGGGGCTTCAGGGAAAGATTTATAACAAGATGCCCATTCTTCCCATTAGGGAAGAAACCAGTTTTTGCCGTGTGTCGATCTGATGCAGCAACCATCTCAGGACCATGAGGGGAGCTTACTTGAGGATCACCTGCCATGTTAACAATGATAGAGCAAAAAGATGAAATATCAGATCCTGATGTCTCTGTATTTATCACCCTATGACTATTCTACAATGAAAGTTCTTGCAACATAAAGTAATAAATTTCTTTGTTGTTTAAGCAGTCTTAATGTTATAGTTGAATGCATCCAAATTGGCACAGTAATACTTATGATATATGTTACTGTGAATAGTAAATGATAAATGCAGTGAGAGAAATAGTATACACAATCAAGCGCCAAAAAAATAATAAATACTACTTTCAATATTGTTGTATTTTATTATTATTATTATTATTATTATTGGTATTATCATTGAACATAAAGTGAAAATAAATATCTCCAATATTTCCACATTTTTTTTCTGTAGTGACAAAAAATGGTTAATACTTTCTAGTATATCCTCAGGTCACTTTTAAAAAAAACAAAAATAGGGGCACCTGGGTGGCTCAGTAGGTTAAGCATCTATCTGACTTTGGCTCAGGTCATGATCTAGTGGTTCATGGGTTTGAGCACCACATTAGGCTCTGTGCTGACAGCTCAGAGCTTGAAGCCTGCTTTGGATTCTGTGTCTCCTTGTCTCTCTGCTCCTCCCTTCACTCACTCTCTCTCTCTGTCTCTCTCAAAAATAAATAAACACTGGGGCGCCTGGGTGGCGCAGTCGGTTAAGCGTCCGACTTCAGCCAGGTCACGATCTCGCGGTCCGTGAGTTCGAGCCCCGTGTCAGGCTCCGGGCTGATGGCTCGGAGCCTGGAGCCTGTTTCCGATTCTGTGTCTCCCTCTCTCTCTGCCCCTCCCCCGTTCATGCTCTGTCTCTCTCTGTCCCAAAAATAAATAAAAAACGTTGAAAAAAAAAATAAATAAATAAACACTAAAAAGAAATTTAAAAAATAAATAAACAAAAATAAAATACTATACTTTTTTTCAATTCCAAGAGATTTCCTAATGGATAAATCAGTGCCCATAGTAATTTACCAACTCAGATGAAAATTACCTCTAATCCCAAAAAGTGTGCTTCACTTAATACTCTCCCAAAGATTTGGAAATATTGCCTTAGTGCAAAAAACACTTGGCTTTTCAAAATCCTCCTTTTAAATGCAGAAGAAAAAAAAACATACTTAGACATGTCAAAGGACATAAATAACCAGCATAGCCTGCCCTCATGCACATTAAGAGCCAGAGCCTGATTGCCCTGACAGGGGGTTTTTGATAGGGGATTACTGAGTTCTACAGTATTTGTGGAAGCAGAGTGGCATTTACTATATGGGACTGTAGCAATTTTATGGATCTGTTTCGAAAAGAATGTCACACTAAGTCAAATGATCATCGGGACACAGGTTGTAGCTCTTATCCGCTAAGGGTCCTGTGGTAACCAAGTGGGGCACAGAAATTAACCAAAGTTCAGGGACCCAGAAAGAAATCACCAAGCAGCGTGAGTAAGAAGAGGCTAACCGTCAGCCAAAATTTCCTCCAGAAGTGACAAGCAGTCAGGGAACATTTCTGACTGACTGAGATTCAGAAAAGTGAGAGTCCAGGAAGATCTTTTCTCTTTCTTCCCTTAGAATTTGTAATAACAACTATTCCCTCTGAGCTTGATGGACCACAGAAGCATAAAAATGCTTGTCCCCTGAAAGGAGTAAGGAAGTGATTAAAAATTTCCCCAAAGTTCAAACCTGTCCAAAAACTTTGTTTTTAAAATGTGATTTGGGAAGTACTTCCTGACTCTTCAATAAGAGAAAATCTACCACTTGGGTAGAAATGTGGTATAGTATGACTTTAGAGTTAAGACCAAGTTCTTATCCCAGCTGAACTTTAGGATCATACAAGAAGTTTTGCCTAAAATGCTGATACCAGGGACCCTACCCGAGGTAACAGTTAAATCAGAATCTCTGGGACTGGGATTAAGCATATGAAAGTAGATAGGCATTTATTCGTGTGTATATGAGTTTTCTAAGCTTTTCTAACTAAGTCCAGGGGTGAGAATTCACTGAAGTAGGCCCAGAGTTAAATCCTGAATTCCCAAATCTTAATTATGTGACCATGGACACGTTATTTTCTCTCTAGGCCTCAGTCTCCTTTTCTGTAAAGAGGGGATTACAATAGTATAATAGACTAAATGATGCATGTAAAGAACTTAGCCTAAAACTTGATAGGTCATGTCAGGTCCATCCTCCCTAACATGGGACTGTCACTGTATTCCTCTGCAGAGGGAGGTTGCACTGGCAGAAAAAAACAGTAGGTACAGCAGAGCTCTGGGGAAATTCATTGGGAAGAGAAAGTGCCACTTTCTACTATCTTGCCCATCAAACGAGTTTGTGAATTCCTGGAAGAAAGCACGTGTCCTGAAATAGCCACTTTAAATGACTGCATTAGAAACAATTACACATTGAGGCAAAAAAAAATTTCTTCTCCTTTTCTTCTCCCTACTGGCAGTTATACAAGATGATGAAAGTTCTACCACATTCTGCTCTGGACCTTGGCCAGCCTGTCACAAATTTTTACAGGCAGTAAACAACCATGGAGGTGACTCCTGACATGAAAGATACAGAAAAGCAAGAAGGACCAATATTCACCTGGCACCAAGCACCAGTGAGGGGCCACTGACAACAGGTTAGGATTTCCATGAGATTATACCTTTGTGTGTCTATCTCCACCATTATACTTAGGATCCCTGGGAACCAAGGAGGGACAGTATTTTTTAAATAATAGCTACCCCTGGCACACCTGGGTGGCTCAGTAGGTCGAGCATCCGACTTTGGCTCAGGTCATGACCTCACAGCTTGTGAGTTCAAGCCCCACATTGGCTCTCAGGGCCTGGAGACTGCTTTGGATTCTGTGTCTCCCTCTCTCTATGCCCCTCCCCTCAGTCTCTCTCTCAAAAATAAATAAACATTTAAAAAATTTTTAAATAATAGCTACCCCTTACTGAAAGCCTTCCAAGTACGAGGCATATATATATACAGATATACATATAATTTATTATATTTAGTATTAACAACCTTTAACAGAGGCACTGCTGCCCCCCACTATGAAAAGGAGAAACCTAAGGCTTAAGAAGATGAGTAACTTGCCCATGTTCACATAAATCGTGAAAACAGACAACTTTAATATGAGTCTGTGTCTGGCTCTAAAGATATTATACCTCAGGCTTTAAAAAGTACTGGGCATAGGGGCATCTGGGTGACTCACTATGTTGAGCGTCTGACTTTGGCTCAGGTCATGATCCCACAGTTCATGAATTCGAGCCCTGCACTGGGCTCTGTGCTGACAACTCAGAGCCTGGAGCCTGCTTTGAATTCTGTGTCTCCCTCTCTCTCTGCCCCTCCCCTGCTTGTACTCTCTCTCTCAAAAATAAACAAACATTAAAAAAAATTTTTTTAAGTGTTGTGCATATGGTACACCCTAATGTCTTATGAACGAAGTTGTTTCCTCCAGAAGAAAAGCAGAAGAGCTGGAAGTTAGCATCCATATCACCCCCATAATTCCTAACAGCTCTTACTGATTTCTTCCCAACCATAGTAAGGAATAAATCCACCTAGGGAAGAGCAGCCTTCTCCCCAAATTGCTATGGATTTTTTTAATCAACCTGAAAAAACTAGACTTAGTGATTCATAAATTTTTTGAAACCTGAAGGTAAAACTAACACATATGTATCTATCTTATCTCCCCAACTTGATTGTATGCCCCTGAAAATAGAATTATGCATTATACATCTTGCATTAATCAACAAGCTTAAGCAGAAATATGTGTCATTCTTGAGAAGGGTTCCAGGGCTGAGTAAACTCCTGCTGTTAACTTGGCCTTTTAGCAACATTTTTTTAAAAGTTTATTTATTTTTGAGACAGAGAGAGACAGAGCACGAATGGGGGAGGGTCAGAGAGAGGGAGACACAGAATCTCAAACGGGCCCCAGGCTCTGAGCTGTCAGCACAGAGCCCAACACGGGGCTCGAACTCATGGACTGTGAGATCATGACCTGAGCCGAAGTCGGCCGCTTAACCGACTCAGCCACCCAGGCGCCCCTTAGCAACATTTTTTTATCCATGTGGAATCAAATTAGAATGACCATTGAGGACAGTTTATAAGGGGAGAAGTCACAAATGGAAGCATACACCATGGATGTGAAAGGGCAGAGCATCCCTGCCAGCCTCTGAGCTGTGTGATGGCAGAAATTTTAATCAATTTTACATCTAAATGTCCAGTCATCTCTGGCACACCTCACTGGCTTCACACCTTTTCCTTTCCTGCCTCCAAAATCCCATCTTTGAAGTTAAGTCAGTTCTACAATAGGGAGAGGGACAGGAAGAAGAAGCAGGCTAGACTCCATGAACATAGACATTTGGAAGCATTAGATCAGAGAAATTTTGCACTTGAAGCTCCTTAGAAAGTATAGTGTTAGGTCTTCTGGTTTCACATACAAGAGAAATAAGCCTCCAAGTCAAGAACTGATTTGCTCAGAGTCATATAATCAAACCAGTGTTGGTTGAAACTTGAGCCCTGGTTCTTCTGCTCTTTTGATTCCCCTAGACTACCTCTTTACAAAGACAGTAAGAAAAGAGCCTATACACTCGCTGAGAATAAACAAGAGGCTGCCCAGGGATGGGCAGGGGCAGTGCGGACAAGGAAGCTAAGTGCAGGCTTGCCTAAGATGCTCCACACATCGGTCCAGTCTTGCTCTTCTGGGGTCATGATTTACTGTGCACACAGTCAGGTCATGGGCCATTGAACTGGTCACTGAGATGTCAGGAAGAAGTGGTTCTGACCATGTGACCTTGGCTTCATTAGCTACTACATGGATGAAGTTGATCAACTATAGTCAAGAAAACCCACGGGGCGCCTGGGTGGCTCATTCATTTCAGTGTCCGACTTTGGCTCAGGTCATGAGCTCGCAGTTCATGGGTTCAAGCCCCACATCAGGCTCTGTGCTGACAGCGTGGAGCCTGCTTTGGATTGTCTGTCCCTCTCTCACTCTCTCACGTAAATAAACATTAAAATTTAAAAATTAAAAAAAAACTATAGTCAAGAAAACCCAAGAACCCAAGTTTTAAGAAATTAGAGCCCTCCTATTTCCATATAATCAAATCTAGAGAAAAAATAATGGTTTTCAAATTCTGACTTCTCAAACTAATCAGAAAAAGACATTTATGACGCCAACACACACATATAATTACTCTTCTTTACAGCCTGATAGCAACAAAAGAAAAAAGAGAACCAAATTACTCATGTGTAAATGTGAAATTAATAGCTTCATAAACCTGAAAAAGCAATAGCTGCACAGATTATCCAGAAGAAAAGAAAGATTTTTTTCTTAAGCTTCAAATATTTAAATCTTTTTTTATGAAATTCTGTCCAATTTAAACCTTTCTTAGGTTGACCCAGAATAGCCTTTCTTGGTAACTGTGCCAACGTTGGATGAGTCTTACTTTAACAAATTTCCTCCTATTAGCAAACATATTTCTCAATCTAGTTCACTGCCAACACTCCCCTCTCTCAAAGAGTAGACCAAGAATAGGTCTCACTACCCTCAGTGGCATCTGTTTCTCATGAGTATGCTGTCTTGCTGATGAGCCATCAGCTTTCTGAAGAGCTAGCCCTGAAAGGCACCCAGAAATCAAGCATACAGACATCTGCTGCTGTGATTGTACCTGACTACTATTTTGGAGGAGCATGAACATCCAAGATGAAGCCATTGTCAGTACGTGCCTGATCTTGAAAGATCTTGGCCAGCCACACGTTCTTCTCCTGTTTTTCCAGCAAGACCAACTTTCTTGTAGTTTTGTTTTTATCTTCTGGCGCCACAGCTGTCAAACTTTGTAGCATGAATCCATTTCTGTTACCAGATCCACAACGCACTCAGTGAAGTTGGCACTGACACCTGAACCAAGTCATCACATGTGAACTCTATGCCTTGCCTCCAGTTACAGCACATTCACTCAAGTCAAAGCCTTTTGGGATCTGTTCAGAGTCATCCAGTGAAAAGTCAGCTCGAGCAGTGGTCTCTAAGACTCTAAAGTGGCCCTGCTCCTAGTCCACTCAAATCATTTCTATTGGAGTGTGAAGGTTGGGGTTTTTCTCTCAAATCATGTTCAAAGAGGTGTTCTCTGGGAGACAAGGAAGAGGCACATCAGGAAGGAGGGGAGCTGGTTCTTTTAGCTAATGGAATTTTCATAACCTTAAGAGAAGGCATATCATTTTGGATCTGAAACCAAACTCTTTAAATACCAGACTTTAAGTTCTTGTAGGTATTTTTACTAATGTTCATTTATTTTAAATAAATTTTTTAATGTTTATTTATTTTTGAGAGAGAGAGACAGAGCATGAGTGGGATAGGGACAGAGTGAGAGTTGAGACACAGAATCGGAAGCAGGGTCCAGGCTCTGAGCTGTCAGCACAGAGCCCGACAGGGGGCTTGAACCCACAGACCATGAGAGCCGAAGTCCTATGCTTAAATGACTGAGCCACCAAGGTGCCTCCTGATGTTCATTTTTGATAGGCAATTTTGTTGTGTTTTGTTGTGTTTTGAGTTTAAGCCATGATACATGACCTTCCTTGTGTTTTCCTTCCCCAGATTACATCAATATTAGGCACCTAGTATGTGTGAGACCTTTGCTTAGAGTTTTAAAACGAAATTTTATCTTTTGGGATAAAAGTCTTTCTAGTAAGCAAGTTCTCTGTCTCTAATGGTACCACCAAAGGGTCAAAGGGTGTTGGGTGAAGAGTGGGGCTGAGGGATGTGCAGGGATGACCTTAGAGATGTTATTCTCAGAGAAAGAACAGAAACTCAGTTTCCTCATTTCTCTTTAGAGTACCGTATATTTTTATCATCTTATTTTGAATCTATTAATTTTGCCCTGTTACACCTCAACAATTGGCGGTTCATATATGAAACAGCACTTTCTTTAACCGTCCAGAGTCAATTCTCTTTCAAGCTTCAAGAGAATATTGATGAAGCTGTCCATGTACACACTATTTGAACCTGTCAGATGATACAGACTATTCTTTCACTATGTATTCAGAGTATGCTCTTTTACTGACACTTTGAGTATCAAAGGCCAATTTTTACCTAATAAGACTAATAAGACATTATTCAGCAGTCTTGATAATGCCATTGATACTGAGCTCCTATGTTCTGCCCTCATCTGCCTCTTTGCTGTGCATAGATATAAATGTTATAGATTTTACAGTCCTGTTCAAAACACCACAGACCTCATAATGCCTTGTATTGTCATTTGTCTTTTGCATGGATGTCCTCCATCTCCAACCAGACTGGGGAGATAAATCAACCTTCCCAACTTTAGAGAAAATAGTCCAGTTCTTCTACCACTTTGAATGCTTGGTCCCTAGCACAGAGGCCAGATGCTCCTGTTCTTGATGGTCAAGATGCTAGTTAAACCAAGTGTTTTCCAGATTTGAACTGCACTGTCCTCTCAGATATCATATGTCTAAATCTCAAATCTGAAATCTCCAGAAACATCTCCTTCAGAAAAGTGATCAAAAATCTAGAATATTGTTAAGTTGGGAGGAACCCAAAGATTCATCTTGTCCATCAACTTCATCTTAGAGATGATGATACTGAAGTCTTCCTGAAAGGAACTTGAGTAAAATCTGCGGTGAGAATGTTTGGAATTGGCTATTCATGTTTAATGGACTTAACCACTTTGGCAAAAATGTGGAGATTAAAAAAATTCTAGGCCTTTTCTCATGCTCTGAGGGAAAGTTTCAACACTTAAATGGATCACAAAAAGAGTAAATAAAAACCATTATTTGTGTGAATGGATTGTTCTTCCAAGGATCTCAAAGTGGAATGTTATTAAGGGGAGAATTTTTTTTCTAGACTTTTAATTTTAGGGGCTAATTGCATCTCCATAATGATTAAAGGGGGAGAAACAAATAGGCCTGCAACATGCCTAGTACTGTATAGTGTAAGAAACAGCTTCGTTAAAAGAGTATTTTTTCTTTTAAAACTTAAGTATTTTATAAACCTTTATACAATATGGGAAACTCCTTCCTTTCAAATTCAATACAATGTATGAAAAAAAAGTTGATGGATTATTTACTAAATAGCTAACTAGGGGCGCCTGGGTGGCTCAGTCGGTTAAGTGTCCGACTTCGGCTAAGGTCATGATCTCACAGTTCATGAGTTCTAGCCCCGCGTCTGGCTCTGTGCTGACAGCTCAGAGCCTGGAGCCTGCTTCACATTGTTTCTCCCTCTCTCTCTGCCCCTTCCCTGCTCATGCTGTGTCTCTCTCTGTCTCAAAAATAAATAAACATTAAAAAAAAATTTAAAAAAAAAAAGCTAACTAAAAGGCTCCATGACAGGACCCTTATTTGAAGGATTCAGGACAGAGTTCCTGCATATGAA
The DNA here is from genome assembly GCF_018350195.1 of Panthera tigris. Classification (NCBI taxonomy): domain Eukaryota; kingdom Metazoa; phylum Chordata; class Mammalia; order Carnivora; family Felidae; genus Panthera; species Panthera tigris. The sequence continues at coordinate 124,213,440 of NC_056660.1, forward strand.
ATTACACTGTATAATTCCATGATAAAAGTCTAACATGATTTTTTAAAAACCTCTAAGTATTATGGGAGTTTTACAATACAATCTAGTTAGCAGCAACAAAACTGGTACAAACATTTTTTTTTTAATTTTTTTTAACGTTTATTTATTTTTGAGACAGAGAGAGACAGAGCACGAACAGGGGAGGAGCAGAGAGAGAGGGAGACACAGAATCCGAAACAGGCTCCAGGCTCTGAGCCGTCAGCACAGAGCCCGACGCGGGGCTCGAACTCACGGACCATGAGATCATGACCTGAGCCGAAGTCAGACGCTCAACCGACCAAGCCACCCAGGCGCCCCAGGTACAAACATTTTTGAAAGCATTTTGGAAATTATGTATCAAGTGCCCTAAAAATATTCATGTAACCTGACTCAGCAATTCTACTTCTGAGAAACTATCCTTAGGAAATTAAGCAAAATATAAGTAAAGTTTTAAGCACAAAGCTTTTCAAGACAGCATTATTTATAATAGACAAAGATTATAAATAATCTCAATGTTACACTAATAGGGAAATGCTAGTAAATTATGGTAAAAACACTCAATGGTCTTCATTAAACATGATGTTTACAAGATTTGTAATGACATGTAAAAATGTTTTTAATAAAACATTAAGTAAAAAGAGCAGAGTGCAAAAAATCTATGGCATGGGCATATCAAGAGACTTGAAGAAAATACAACAGAGAAAATACAAACAAAAATATTTATAGGTAGGATTCCTTTAATCTTTATTTTCTTTATAAATTTCTATATTTTATAAATATTCTACCATTAGAGTGTTATATTCCTATAAATAAAAATAATTTTAAGTTTAAAAATGAAAGAAAAGAGTAAACCCAAGTGAATGATAAAAGTATGCAATGTTGGGTCAGAGCTATTGCTTCTTGATTCTACACTTATTTTATTGAATTCATGAAAAATGTATGAGTGAAGGGAACATCTGTTCTTCAGAATCAACATGGCTGGAATAACAAGTCTGATTATTTGGCATCAGGAGCAGACTATGCTGTCCACCTGAGTTAGCCAGCCACAGTATTATTGCAGAAGTTATTGCTTTAGTTTAGTAAACTTCGACAAGCATCTACTGTACCTAAATTGGACTGGACTAGCAGCCACTGAGACTATAGAAGTAAGTAGACATGATTCTAGCCCTCAATATTATGTGGGTGAGACATGAGTGATCATAATTCAACACAGGTATGTTAATGGCTCTAGTGGAGGTAACTGGGAAAATGATGTGAGAGTGTAGAGAAGTAAGAAACTAATTCAGACACCCTTTAGATGGCAATGTTTTTTGTCAATGCCTAGATATCTGCATAAAAACAACCCACTTTGTTCAGGGAAACATTTTTGTCTAGTACCTGGGAACTACAATAATCTGTAGCCATGAGAATATTTTGCTTTTACAGTGTTTTGCAATATATTTAGAATACCTTTCAAGATTCTAAAAGGACTTACTTTACCTACATATTCATATATATCCTCAACAGACTCCTCTTAATAAGGGTGGGAACCTGTACCATCATCATCAATGGAGGGACAAAGACAAGGAGGTTTTTACTGAATCATCTTCCTTCTCACTGGTGTATGTTTTATCTGGAAAGTGGTGATAGGAACAATCTCTGAGCCAGGATTGGACAAAAGTGTTTGAACAAACACTTTTCATTCAAGAAATACAGAGGGAATTATTAGTCTCCAAATCTATACAGCAACTCTTCAGTCTTGATTTGAAAGATAATAATAAAGCTAGAGTTGGGATAGTGGGGGAGGAACCAGAAGGCTCTTCTAACCAACTCATACCCCCATCTTGAAACTCTGACTCCCTCTGTTCCGTGACAATCTCCAACCTTGGAAAGCATGGAAGGAGAAGAATCATGGGAAAGTTGATCTTTATCTGTCTAGGGAGCAGAAGAGCAATAAAAGCTGTCAAAAACCTGGAGTATCATTCTCAACTGCCTTTTTCTTTTTCCATTTCCCCCTCCTTTCTCATTAAGATAACTTTTGGTAGACACACACAAAAAAGGAAGGACTCCAGTCCTCTACAGAGTGACATTCTAACAAAACAAATCTCAGTTTGTGCAATGATGCCTTAAAAGCCTGTATCCACAAATACAACAGGACACAGCTTTCTGAGATACCCACATGTTCAATATTTGTGGATAAGGTTAATGAGAGTTAGTCCACAAAGACTTTTAAAAAGGAGAAAAGGTCTGGGTTTGAGTAGAGGCTAAACGTCATGTTTATATTAAGTGGAAGTTAAAAATGCTTTATTCAACTTTGATTCAAAATCAAAGATTCTGAAGGTCTAGCCTTGGTTTCAAGCTAAGCCAAGTTCTGTCATTTTAATGATGCATTTTAGAAAATAAGGGGAAAATGAAATAAAAAAGAGGTCTTTGGTCAGTATAAAAACACAAGTAAGACTGTGATGCTTAAATGTGGTTTACTATGTCAAAATCTGCCTTAAATATTTTAATTCTCTGTGTGCTTGAGTGTCTGGGTGGTCTAAGTTCATAAAGTGGCCTCAGTGAAGACACAGTCCCTCTCCCATTTCTCAGGATTCTGAGCAGTTGCTCATGAGCCATATTGTATGAATGACATAATGGCCAGATGAACCTTAGTGATATTGCAAAGTAATTACTTTAAAACGGTCCAATTAGCTTTAGTCTCATGTTTAGTTAAAATTATGCCCTTGGAAAGGTCATGTGAAAGACTCAGAAGCAATTAGTGGAATATTTGATGAAGCCCCAGTTCTCAGAAAGCCATCAAGCCAAAGGAGCTGAAACCACTCCTTTCTCCCTCAAAACCATGAGTGGACCTTCATTCACTAAAGCACTTCTACCAGGTCAGCCCAGGAACTAATAAAGCATTGTGGAAAGAGGTTTAATAAACAGAAAATCCCATGAACAAACATCAAGCCTGTACTGTGCCTACAAAAACGTCATCCTTAATTAACACTGCAAAACAGAGAGGGCCAAGGATTTTCACATCCTGCCAAGGCACCAGCATTAGCATCAGCTTCTGCAACTGCTTTACTTCTGGGCTTCATTTTCAGCTCAGGAGCCCATCTAGTGCCTTCTTTTCTTCACCTACATTTCTGCTGCTTTTCCTCATCACACCCTCCATCTGAGCAAGGAAAACATGTCCATTCCTCCTTCAGGCCTATTTCATCTTTCCCCTTCAGTTTCTCCCACTCTCACTCCAGTTAAGGCTGCTCTTTTCTGTAATGGGTCAACCTTGCAAGCCTGAAGGCTTGTTTTCCATTCTCTTAAGATAAGGGCTTTCCTTGTGGTTCTCTCTTCCAGAAGAATTCCATTATTCCAATCAAAGACTGGAAGTTAAAACATGGATCTTTAACATCCCTATAGGTTACCTCTTTAATAATATATGAGATAAGATGATAAGCAAATAGAGGCACCCAGTTTGCTAAACAATATGGCTGGTAGAAGACTAACAGCAGAGGGCCAGAATCATCTGTAGAGATGGGTCTTCAAATTTTTAATTATATTTTTAATGGATAAGTCCTAAAGCAAGTTTTTCAAATTTTCCATGTCCTCAGAAAAATCATGAGAACTCTTTAACAACCAAGGCAAAAACAGTTGATAAAATAATAAATAACTTTGTTTGTACTTGTATTGAAAAAGCTAATCATTGACTTAAATTATGCTTTTTTACAGGTGTCAGTAGAGAAATAGCATTTTTTGAACCTGGGTCTCCAGGTTTACTTGAGAAACTTTATTTACTTGAGAAACTAATGATTTTGATAAAGCTTGATTATCTAATGCTTAATGTTAGCTAGAGAAATACAAATGAGAATGACCAATGACTTTGATAGTGGGCGAAGTACAGAAGTGGATCAGAAGAAGATACTGAACACATATTGGTGCCTCTGCTTTCTCACTGGGGAGGCTAAGAAGAGGGGAATGTCCTTGGGCTGAATTCCATCTGGCCTCTACTTAATGCTCTTTCCAAAGGCACTGCTGGCTTTCTTATCTCTCTGGAGACTTATCTATGGGATTTTAACTCAAGTCTTTTTAAGACCCTTGGACAGATTTTCTTTCTGGAACAATTTCTCCATTATGTGTGTGCTTCCTGATTTATTATTAAATCCAAACCTTATCAAAGGTGAAGAACAAAACTTTGGTTCTTTTATCTCTACATAATCATTTTTCCCTGCCCTCTATTTCCTTCCCTGGAAACAATGACTCCTGTACTCCATGTTCTTGAATATTCTGTCTCTTCTGAACATTTGTAGTGCGAACACTATATGCACCCTCACCATGGTACTTCCTTTTTTTAAAAATAATTTTGTTAATGTTTATTTATTTTTGAAAGAAAGAGAGAGAGACAAAGTCAAAGTGGGGGGTGGGGGGAAAGAGAGAGGAAGATACAGAATCCGCAAGAGGCTCCAGTCTCAGAGCTGTCAGCACAGACCTGGATATGGGGCTTGAACTCACAAACCATGAGATCATGACCTGAGCCGAAGTTGGACACTTAACCTACTGAGCCACCCACACGCCCCACCATGGTACTCTCCATGGCCTAACTCCAAAAACAGTGGACACACCCCAAACCATAAGCCTGTTAGAGACATTCCAACCAGCACAGCCTAAATGACAGCCTAATATGGGTCCTTGAGGTCAATGTGCTAGCTTACACCGCTCAGTCTTTTCCATGTGGAGCAGTCCCCACAAAGAGCATTCCAACTTAGACACTTCAGTTATAAGCTTAGTTCCAAATCACTTGCCTTGAGCCAACTTTAGTTCTCCATTCTATTTTCTCTGGATTTTTGCAACCACCATCCTTTCTACACATGTTCTTATTTGTATCCTCCACCTATCCTTTAGAATTAATGCACAGTACCACCTTCTTAACTACAACACTGGCTCAACCCAACAATTAGGTTGGTTTTTCCTCAGCCACACAGTTTGGCTTGCTTCTCCGGGCAGCTTGGTACCTTCCTAGGTTAGACCCACTTTCTAGGTCCAACATATTTCTCCCTGATATAGCAAATGAAACAGAGGAAGAAAATTAAGGGATTATGAAGTTACAAAGGAACAGTTGGGGCTCTGTTATTTAGCACAACCAGGATCAGGTAATTTGTCAATTAAAACTCAGAGGAAACAAGTACGGAGCATCTGGCTGCTAGAAAGTAAGAGACAGTATCACATAGAGGGAATGACAAGTAGCAGGTAAACTAGTGAGCTGATTAAATGGAGGTCAGTTGATAAAGCCACCATTTTAATCCTCAATTTCTCTATTATGCCCACCAAAATTTACCTCCTAACCTAAAAAAACAAACAAACAAAAAAACCCACAAACAATTTAATCTTATTATGACATTTCCTGAAGCTGCAGGTCCAAGTAAGTGGCCTCTTCACAATCTCTGTTCCCCTTACTTGTGACCCAGAACATCTTCTAAAAATTATCAGTCACTCTGATTGAGAATTTCTGCCAAATGTAGAAGACAGTAAGTACAAACAATTCAAATTCAAATCTCAACACAGATGGAATATGAATAATAAAAATCATGTTTCACTAGGAACCCAATAATAGCATCATTTGATTAGGCCAATTCACAGTAGTAATTGCAACTTGGTATGTTATTCGTACATCTATTTGAAATTTTGGAAGACTCTGCACAGCACAGTCAGGAGGCTTTGAAAGCCTGGAGCCCTTTCTGTTGTTTCAATAGTGCCAGCCACAGCATGTTTAAACACTGCTGTTGCTAGCTGGGTGCCAATGTGGTTTCACTAGCAAGTATGGGCAAGGATATTTTTTAGAAACTGAAAATGATTTCTGCCAGACCATGAAACAACTGCTAAATCTATCAACTCTTAGAACAAACAAATAAACAAAAATAACACCTCTATTCATATATAGTGATTCTGTGTCAAAATCATTCTTGTCACAAACAAACTTAACTCCAGGGCCTTACTGAGAAATCTCATGGTGGGAAGCTTAGAACTATAATCAAAACAATAAGTAATCTCTCCACTCCCCTTCCTTCATTCACCTACAGCCCTGGCAAGCCAACAAGACACATTCTGAGGAGCACATTCAGATGAATCTGAGACCCTGAAAGGAGACCTAAGTAAAGGTAGACTGCCTGGGAAACAGCTGTCAGTTACATTTATCATTAAAGATGTTTGCACTGGGGGGTTGTTTGCTCATAAAAAGAAAGAAAAGGAAGAGAGTGGATTTAGAGATCCAGAAAGCCAAATGTGTAGTATTTGCATGATTATAAATACTAAAATCTATACATAAATCAAGTACGTAGGTATGCTACTCTTCATCCACTCCCAGCCCATTACTAGATTATTAATTTGAGAGCTAGGACATGCCTTCTCATTCTTTGCCATCATGCTCACTTTTCACTGAGACTTTACTGATATAATACTTTACACAGGACAGCTGCTTAGTAAATGCAGTATAGTGTAGAAGGTAAGAGCAAGCCAGATTGCCCACGGTTCAAATCCCAAGCCTAACACTTGATAGCTGTGAGCTGGGCATACCAAATAACTTCTTTGTGTCTTACATTCCTTAATTAAATGTGAAGCACTTAGAGGAAATGATTGGTGATAGTAAATGCTCAGTAAATACTGGCAATTATCATTAACTAACTACAACTGGTTAACCTCTGTTAAATCCATGACCCACTGATTAGTTCCTAGAAGAAGAAACTCTAGAATGGAAATGCAGTTTTCAATCAGTAATAGAGACACAGCCTTTCTTCAAACTCAGAACATTGTATCTGAGCATGGATAATCTAGAACCATCAAAGTTGTGTCCCCAGAAATAATCAATAGATATGTTGTATCTCCTGCAATCTAACCACTAGAAGGGATGCCCTGTGGATCTGCAGGTCTTGGTGACCAAATGGAAAATACATTGATGTATAAATAAAGAAACTCAAATTGTAGAATAGTTCTATCCTTAACTACCTGTGTGACTTTGGTATAATCATGTTACCTCTCTGTATTTCAATGTTTTCATACATATAATGAGAAATCTGATCTAGCAGTGCTATCCAGTTGACTTTCTGCTGTGATGAAAATGTTCTGTAACTGCACTTTCAGGTATGGTAGCCACTAGCCACATGTGGCTCCTGAACACGTAAAATGTAGTGGATGCAACTGAGAAGCTGCATTTTTAATCCTCATTTTATTTATTTCCAATTAATTTAGATTTAGTTTTCCACAGCCATATATGGCTAGTGGCTACCATATTAGACAGTACAGATAGTGTATTTTCTAAGATCTTTTCTGGTTCTAGCATTCTGTGATTCATAGAACTTCTTTAGGTAAAAACAAAAAAAGGTGGGGGGAGTAAGTATTATTACAGTGGATCTTAAAACTTATTCAGTCTCTAGGGTCTGTATACTTCTGAAGGTGGCTAAAAGCAAATATATAAAAAGGGACCTTTTTTAAAAATTTTGTTAATGTTTACTTATTTTTGAGAGAAAGAGAGAGTGCAAGCAGGGGAGAAGCAGAGAGAGACACACACAGAATCAACACAGAGCCCGACGCAGGTCTCTAACCCACGAGCCATGACCTGAGCCAAAGTTGGACGCTTAACTGACTGAACCACCCAGGCGCCCCTAAAAAGGGACCTTTAAGAATACAGATTTTGAGGGGCGCCTGGGTGGCGCAGTCGGTTAAGCGTCCGACTTCAGCCAGGTCACGATCTCGCGGTCTGTGAGTTCGAGCCCCGCGTCAGGCTCTGGGCTGATGGCTCGGAGCCTGGAGCCTGTTTCCGATTCTGTGTCTCCCTCTCTCTCTGCCCCTCTCCCGTTCATGCTCTGTCTCTCTCTGTCCCAAAAATAAAATAAAAAACGTTGAAAAAAAAATTAAAAAAAAAAAAAAAGAATACAGATTTTGACAAAGTAAGAGTAGTTCTGCCTGGGGAGAGTGGAGTACTCTCATGACCCTCCAGGATATTTTCCAAGTCTTTGTACCCAGCTTGAAAGTCTTACTGAAAAACAATTTGCTATAAGCCTGTGAAACAGATATATTATTACCATTATTATTATTATTATTATTATTATTATTGACTTACAGATGAAGAAAGTGATGCAAAGAAACATTAAGGGACTTGTCCCAAGCTATCCAGCTAGAAATAAATGGGTGCACCAGGAAATGAACCCAATTAACTCCAGAGCCTGTCTTTGTAAAAATGAAAACAAACTTCCTTTTTTTAAAAGTTTATTTATTTATTTTGAGAGAAAGAGAGAGCACAAGTGGTGGGGAGGCCAAGAGAGAGAATCTCAAGCAAGCTCCGCAATGCCAGCTAAGAGCCCAGTATGGGGGTTGAACCCACGAACCGTGAGATCATGACCTGAGTCAAAGTCAAGAGCTGGACACTCAACCAAATGAACCACCCAGGTGCCCCATGAAAACAAACTTCTAAATGAAGAATAGCATAGCATACAGAACAACGTTCAAATCAAAAGTTCACACTTGAATGAAAATTTTTAAAAAGTGCACACTTGATAAATTTCCTCAAAGCAAGCATACCCAGATCATTTTCAGAACACTTTCAGCATCACGGTCCCATTCAGTCACTGCTCACCCTACCCCAGCTAAGGATACCCACTATGCTGATTTCTAACACTAGTTAAGTGGAACTTATACTTCAACTAGGACTTTGTTTATCCCTGAATACAGTATTAAAAGATCAAACCAGGGGCGCCTGGGTGGCTCGGTCGGTTGAGCATCCGACTTCGGCTCAGGTCATGATCTCACAGTCCGTGAGTTCGAGCCCCGCGTCAGGCTCTGTGCTGACAGCTCAGAGCCTGGAGCCTGTTTCAGATTCTGTGTCTCCCTCTCTCTCTGCCCCTCCCCTGCTCATGCTCTGTCTCTCTCTGTCTCAAAAATAAATAAACGTTAAAAAAAAATAAAAAAATAAAAAAAAATAAAAGATCAAACCAAGGAAAAAACCACACACGCACACATAGAGCAAAAGCAATAGCTATTTGGTGATCTCAGATCCATCAGTAGTAAAATGGACAATTCACAGACAGGAAAGCTACTCATTCCTTCAATATGGGGATTTTTTGGTTTTGGTTTTTGGTTTTTTGTTTGTTGGTTGGTTTGTTTTTGTTTTTGAGCACCTACTATATGGCAAGCACTGGGCTAAGTCAGCACTAAGTATTCAACACTGATCAAAACAGACAGGGTCCTGCCTCATACAGCATTTAGTCCTTGGTCCAACTCATCAACTAACAGTCAATTTAGAACAGAACGGCTTACTCAGTGGCCTTAGTAGTAGCTGACAGGCTCAGTGGCAGTGCCAATGGTAGTGCCAGCACCTCAGAGAAGAGTTTCCCTGGCTTTAGTCCCTAGAATTCAAGCAGAATGTCCTTCGAGCCTCCTGGAATTTTGGAAAGGTGACAACTAGAGCTCATTGCATGGCTTCCCACTAAAAATAACTTTATAAACAATTTCTAAATATTGTCTTTATAGGAAAAAACCTAAGAAAAGTCTGCAGGCTTAATGTAACCAGAGAGATTACAACATGAGATGAGAAATGTGGGAATATTGTGTGAACAGAAAAAAAAAAAAAAAAGGGCACCAGGGAATTCCACTCCAGCTGATGAGGCATGATTGCTCTACAATGACAAGAAACTGAGCAACTCTCACTAATATTTTCCAGACCAAGAAAGGGGATGATGCAAGACAATGAAGAGGGGTATTTCCAACAAACATATCCTAGGATATCCACAAGCAAAAGGACCAGTGATAGTTAAAACAAAATAAAACAAAACGAAACAAAAAACCAGTTTGCATGTGTTACTAAGAGTCGAGCTGTGACTTGGGCATGTGTAAGTATGCCTAGGGACACTTCAGCCACTCTTCTCCTCTGGCTCAGGGAGAATGTACATGGAAGTCGACTCTTAAACACATCCGTCTTCCTTTTTCCAAAGTCAATTTGATCTCCCCCTTGAAATGTATATGCTAATATGACTCTGGGGAATTGTGCAAACCTACCAACACACCACAAGGTCAGCTGTTTAGACACTGTTGGGTTTTCTTAATGCTGAGAAAATAGCATGGGAGCCCTGCAGGAACTGTGCCATCACTGTGTTGTTGTTTTTTTTTTTTTAATCTAAGCTCCGTTCTCACACTAGCTGGAGCTCTTGCATCTACTGTACAATGAAAACATACTGTGGGAACAACTGAAATTGCATCTCGGGGGAGGAGAAGGGGTGCATTATCTCCTGTTATCCAACTCCATGCTATCCAATCCAATCTTACCCATCCTTGCATCAAATCCACATAGCTAGTGGAATATGACTGGCCCTGAGGGCCCCAGTCTATTTATTATAAACAGTGAGTGGGAGTAAGCAGTAAACAGGACACCCCACCACTAAAAGCTGATTGGGGATGTGCAGAGAGCTTGCAGTGAAACCTAAGTCCAGAGAGAGAAGCTAGTGTGCAATGAACTGAAAGAATGGCCCCAGGTTCTTTCCTATAAATGAGCAACAGGCAGACTCCCAGGAGCTTTGTGGTACCAATGAGGAGCAGACAGGATTAAGAAAAGAATTCTACACTGCATGGCTCAGGAAGTTCTGATTCAAAGAAAAGTCTGAACAAGAGAAAAGTCACACTTCCAAACAGAAAATGTTTGGACTTCTAAATCCATAACTTGTAATCTCTCCTTGCATTGATTTTAGCTTGAATACAATGGGACCTGGCAATCTTCCCACTTGAGTCTTGTGCCTTGACAAACCATAATGCAAAAACTAATGCTTCATCTTTAGCCTATGTGGAGCACACCCAAGGCTACTTTGTAAAGTAGCAATTGAATACTGGTTGGGAAGTTCCAGAGCCTGCAAATGATAATTTCTCCCTCTTTGGCTGAGAGATGGTGTTCTAAAGGAGTGTCCTCTTGGTTTTCTCTTCCCATGGCCAAAATCTCTTTACTCTGCACCCTGTTCTTTTCTTCAAGGGGTTGGGAGTTTGATGCTTCTATTCATTAATTCATTCCTCAAGTATTTGTTGAGCACCTACTCTGTGTTAGGCACCTTTCTATGTGCTGAGGATACACCATATCTAAGACAAAGCTGCTCCCTTAAAGGAGATTATATTCTAATGAGAGAAAAGATGAAAGACAAAAAAGTAAGTAAATGCATCATTTAATATTAGGCAGTGATAAGCAGCATGCAAGGAAAAAAAGCAAGCCAAAGAGACATAGAGTTATTGTAGATAGGGTGGTCAGGAGATGGCATTTGAGTAGAAACCTAAGGATGTAAGCAAGCCATGTGGACTCCTGGAAGAAACATGGTTGAGGAATAGCATGGTAACAGGAATAGAAAGTACAAAGGTGGAAACATGCTTGGCATGCAGGAGCTACAGCAAGCAGACAAGCATGGCTAGAATACAAGAAGCAAGGGGGAAATAACAAAAGATGGTATCAGTATCACAGAGGAAGGCAAGTGCGTAATCACATGAAGACTCAGGTAAAGACTTTGCATTTCATTCTAGGGGAAAGGGAAGTCATCTGAGCATGGCTGCGATATGATCTTTATTGCTAAACTTTGTGACTCTCAGTGGCCCCACTCAATCACAGAGTAAGACTGAGGACCAAAGTTCTAGCTGGAGAATATATATCCAGTGAGGAAAAGAAAAAGACATAATGCCACAGCCGTTCCAATGATCAAAACTCAGATATGACAGCAAGACCATGAGGATTCTTTGATACAATCTCCTATCCTCTGCCCTTCTCTTTAGAATGACCCAGTTGCTACTGTTGGGATCTGGAGAAATTCTGGGTTCATCAAATCAGTACCCTGACTAGCCACAGGTCCCTCTCTTGCATGCACATGTGGCCTGTGCCCAAATTCCCACTTCCATCAACTGCTATTTCCACATGCACCCCAATTATGTGTCCTCCTCAACTATGTTACGCCTCTATGTCTAGAATGTGCCCATTATTCTGCCACAAGTGACATTCTCTACCTCATATGCCTGAGGAAACACCCACTCACCCTTTAAGAGTCAGCTTAGATAGTATTTCTTCTGTGAAGGATACATTGTGTTTCTGTTAACATGGATTACACTGTATTTGAATATAAACAGGTGACCATGGATAAGAATTAAGTATCCAGACTTGATGGGGGAAAACGCACCAATTTCAAAAGATGACATTCTTACTTGCTTGGGTGGCAGAGGTACCACACCACTGTGGTAGAAGAGATAGGCCACCCTGAAGGGAAGATGTGCTCCTACTGTCCTTTATCAGAGAGGAAGTCACTTCTGGGGTAGGAAGAGACAAATCAGAGGGGAAAGCATTTCTTAAGGGCTGGGGAAATTGGGCTAGTCCACTCTAGTGTGGAACATGGTCCAAGGTGCATCTGAGTTTGTATGCAAGTTCTGTCCTGCTAGAGTGAATTGGTGAAAAGAACAAAGTTTCTGCTCCACTAGGTGAGGATTGTGGGGAGGGCTATTACTCTATCAATGAGCAAAACAGAGAAAGCAGAACTGGATGCCTGTTTGTTCCAGCTGTTTTCCCCCCCAACAGCAGTAATAAAGCACATAAAGTGGCCTTTTTCTTGGGTGTGTAATTTCTAATCCAACACTCACAGATTTTTTTTTCGTATGTAGGGAAACTAAGCACTAGATTCATTAGAAAGACTTGAGAGTATCCAGTATGTTCTAACCCTTTTGATAGAATAAATACCTTGGAGATTCTTGGGCATCTATGGAGGAGGAAAACCGGGGAAGATTGGAGTTCCCACTGTGAGGGACAAATAGAGGTTTAGGATTGTTTAACTTTAGGCCACTGATGTGGATAACATCAATAACACCCAAAACCTGCAAGACTAGGCTCACAGGTTATGTCATTTTTGGCTTCTCTGCCTCATTCTTTTGGAACAGAGAAGACATGTTATCCATCTATTTTCTCCTGCAACTATCAAGGTGCCTGGGACTTAGGGGATGCTCAATAGATGTACACTGAACATACAGATGAGTGGGTAAATATGGAAGCAGAAAGGAGATGAAGGAGGGGAGGGGAAAGAGGGAGAAAGACAGGCAAAATTGGCTATATGGGAAAGCATGTGTTCAGACCAGAGTTGTGTGCTTTCTACACTTTCTTGAGTCTATAAAGGCAAGTGCTTCACCTGTGTCACCTGTGAAACCATATACAACTTTGATCTTGACAAGAGGTCTTCCTATATCATTTATACAAGAAATGCTGTTCCACTCCTATAGAAACAACTCAATTCACCAGTAGACAGTCATCCACTAAAGAATATGTATTTCCATTGAATGAGTTATGTTAAATAAAGTAGCTGTGACCTGCATTATGGACAGGGGCAACCCAGGAAGAAGACACCAGTCACAGCCTAACAAATGGTAATCCGCTGCTTCTCATGATTAAATTGAGGTTAAAACCCAAGAAGTTTCTTGTGTAAGACCAAAGTTGCTGAAATTCCAGAAAGGCAACTAAATTTTGAACTTCCCACTGACTCTGATTCAGCAGTTAAAAAGATCACAATTGCTATTTTAATAACTGGGGAAAACATTGGGGTTGTTTAAAAGACATGAGTTTGAGTCCTGACTGCCCTCATTCATCTGTGTGACACTGGCCGAATCCTTTAACCATTCTGAAATTTGGTATCCTCGCAAGTAAAGGGAAGATAATAATAGTTAACTTGTAGTGTTGCTGTGAAGACTAAACAAAATGATGCATATGAAATAACTTTGTAAAGTACTGGACTCAATATGAATATGTCATTTTGGAATATATTTCTGTTATTACAATTACAATTGGGATGAACCAGTATATATACAACCTATTTATTGTTATAACTAAATAATATAGCTAAGGAATGACAACAAATTTTAGGCAGGTATGTATATTCTAATCAACATATATGAAAATTCTTGAGATATTTTCTTTAATGTCATTAATCACAGTTTTGGGAAATAAAGGAGCCCCCAGGAGAGGGGGGGATAAAATAAATAAAGGAACCCTGGGAGTAACAGGAAGCCTCTAAGAGTAAAGAGTATTTTTGTAATTCACTGTCTTTCATATTCTGCTTTCCAAATCCACCTCAAAATATTTGTTCCTTATGGCCATTCACACACTGTAAAATTTTATCTGGCCAGAAAATTAAGGTCCTTCTAGGCGTAACAAGGTCAGAAATTATAAACACAAAGATTGATAGAATTGATGACATAAAAATTCTAAATGTCAAAAGAGCAAGAAACCAAACAAATAAATTAAAGCACAGTTGACAGAAAGACTACAGAGTGGGGTAAAACATAGCATACAGAAAATAGAAAGTGTTAAATTTGTGTATTTATAAATTTTTAATACAAAAATTACAAGCAATACAATGGGAAAAAAATGGCCAAATGGCATAGAAAGATAATTCATAAGGGAAGAAACACAAATGACCAATAAGAAGAACACCTGATCTCCCTAGGAATTAAAGGAGTATAAAGTAAAACAACAAGATACTATTTTTCACTTATCAGATGGGCAAAGGTTTAAAAGAATGGTAATATCCATTGTTGGCAAGGGTGTAGGATGTGGGCACTCTCATCAACTGTCAGTGGGAATTAATTTCAGTACAACTTTACTGAAGGGCAATTTGACAAGGCGTATAAAAATCTAAAATATGTAAACCCTTTGACCTAACTCTTCCATATCTAAATATTTATTCTAAAGAAATCATAAGACAAATGCACAAGATGTCTGTACAAAGTTATCTTTCATACAATTGTTTATGACATAAAACTGGAAGCAACTTAAATATCTAGGCAATTATTTTGAATAAATGATGAAACATACATATAGTGGAATATTACAAACAATAATGTCAATCTAGTTATTGATGTGAAAAATATATCTGTAATCAAGAGACAAAACAGTAAAAAATATCAATCTGGTTATTGTCTTTGGGTGCAATTAGGGAACTATCAATCTGGTTAATGTCACGGAGTGAAATCAGGGTTCATATTTACCTTCTATAATTTTCTCAATTGTTTCATTCATGTTTTTATTATATTAAGCATGTAATTACAACTACTGTTATATTAAAAGAGATAAAAGCTATTTCCAAAATGTTTTTTTTTACAAAGCAATAAACCTATTTTCACAATAATTGTTTTACATCACAATATTTTAAGTATGACTTCCTTTCCTCTTGGAGGTCCCAACTGAGACATATTTGAGACCATTCCAACACAATAGTCTCTCTAGGAGAGCATGATTTGTTTTCATCCTCAGAGTTTGATATGCTGACATAAAAGCTAAAATAATGAATCAGGCTCTTTCTCCCCAATCCCCACCAGTAATTGTTTCCTCCTTTCCTACTTTTCTACTGCTAGGACAAATCAAGGAACCCAACTGCATGGAATAGCCTATTCACACAAGGCTGTTGGTCCCTTCTCTGGCTTTTGCTTGCCTATCTCTGAAGTGACCAAGGGCTCAGGCCTGGATTATTTTATTCAAGAATAGCAGTGTAGTTCTTTTTTTAAATTAATTAATTTTTTAATATGAAATTTATTGCCAAATTGGTTTCCATACAACACGCAGTGCTCATCCCAACAGGTGCCCTCCTCAATGCCCATCACCCACTTTCCCCTCCCTCCTACCCCTCATCAACCCTCAGTTTATAGTTGTATTAAAAGATCAGCTAGTTCAGTGAAAAAAAAAATGTATTCAGGACTAGAGATTAGTTGATATAGCACAGCAAATGGGGTATACTGTGGTTCTAGAACAAGGTTTCACAGATTTAAATTTTCATTTTACTTACTATCTCTGTAACTTTGACAAATTATGCTAAATCTCAGAATACCCACCTGTACAATGAGTTTATGAATATCTTTTTCATAGGATGGTCATGAAGATGAAAAGAGAAATCACATGCGTAACACTCAGCACAGTACCTGACAAGTAGTTAACACTCATGGATGCTGGTCATTAATATCATCATTTGTCCTAATTCTCTGTTGTTGTGTAATTAATCCAGTTTCTGTGGGTGAGGCATCTGAAGGAGACTTGGCTGGGTGTCAGGCTCTGGATCTTGCCTAAGGCTGCAGTCAAGTGTCAGCTGGAACTACAGTCATCTTACTGATAAACGGGGGTTAGGATTCACTTCCAAACTCACTCAAGGTACTGAATTGGCAAGATTTAGCTCCTTGTGGGCTGCTGGACTGAGGTCCTATTTCTCTGTGAGGTGGCCCTCAATTCTTTGCCACATAAGCCTCTCAGTAGGCCACCTAAGAACAGGATGCTTCATCAGAGAGAATCAGTGAAAGGGAAAGAGGGAGTGCCGGTATGAGGGAAAGTGCAAGCAAGATGGAATTCACAGCCTTTGATAACCCAATATTGGATGCGACAGTCCATCACTTTTGTCATTTTCTATTCCTTCTAAGTAAGTCACTAGTCCCAGCCTACAAACAAGGGGAAGGAGTTATACAAGGTAGTGAAAACAAGGAGGTGGGGATCATTGGGAATCATTTTAGAAATAGCCTACCACATCATTTTTCAAGTTTTTCCAAGAAAATACTAACTTCTGAGAAGTATATTGCATATTAGTAGACTTCAACAAACCCAGACATATTTCAAAGTATCCAATTAGAGTTAATGAATCATTCTGTCTGAGCTTTTATCTATGTTAACATAGCAATAGGGTAGTTCACAGACAGCTCCTATGATAAGGGAAAGAGTAGGTATATCCATTACAAAAACAAAACAGCTTTTTTCTGTTTGTTTTTCAAATATAACCCAGCTCTCTTCCCTCTAAGATACTCCTTGACAACTTTTAAAGAGATTAGACACCACCTCAGCTCTTGAGGTCACTTTCCTCTTACAGAAAAGAAAGGTGCTTCCACACTCAGAGTCCATCTAAGTCACAGCCCACCTCTTATGCCTTCTGGTACCTAATGGTCCTGGAGCTTTATCTTCACAATTCACCCCAGGTTGGGAGTGCCCATTTTCTTCAGTCCTCAATGCACCAAAGAGACTTTGTTACTTGACTTAAAAGAGCACTGCAGTTCTTCTTGGGTCTTTCAATTCTCTTTCCAGATCATACTGTATATTACAAAATTGAAAACAAAGCAATCCTTTCCTTAAATGGAATTCTATTCCCTGAGAAGCACAGCTAGCTTTTGAAATTGTGTGATGCTCTTTCTCATCATACAAATTATATTTTTATATTAGTTTTCTTCCTTTTACAATGACCTAAAAAAATTTATATATATATTTATATATAAATATATATATATATTTGTATATATTTATATATATATATTTATATATAAATATATATATTTATTTCTCTTTCTCTTTCATTTGATTTATTAGATTCTCATTTCTCTTTCATTTGATTTATTAGATTCAATGCAATGTCAATTAAATACTTAGTAAGCTCTTCTAAAAGAGAAAATGACAAGATAATTCTAAATATATGGAGAGAAATACAAAAACTAGAATAATCAAGATAATCTTTAAAGAAGAAAGAGAAAGTTGGAGAATTTGAACATCCAGATTTCAGGACTTACTATAAGTTAATAAGTAGTAATTAGGATGATGTAGTGTTAAGGCCCCTGGGTGGCTCAGTTGGTTAAGCACCCAAAGCCCCACATGGGGCTCTGTGCTGACAGCTGAGAGCCTGGAGCCTGCTTCAGATTCTGTGCCTGCCTCTCTTCTCTGTCCTTTCCCTGCTTGCACTCTGTCTCTCTCTCTCTAAAAAATAATAAATATACATTTAAGAAAATTAAGATGATGTAGTATTGTCACTAAGATAGACTAAAGAATATGTGTAAAAGAATAGAGACCAGAAACAGAACCACATATTTGTAGACACCTGATTTTCAACAAAGGCATCAATGAAGATCAGTAAGAAATAGAAGGATCTTACAAATGATGTTAAGAACAACTGGATATCAAATGAAAAACTATAAACCTTGACCTCTACCTCACACAATAACAAAAACTAATTTGAGATGGACATTAGCATGGAAGCTAAAAATGACGAATGATAAAGCTTCTAAATAAAAAAAACATTAAAATATCTCAACGACTTGAAACAGGCAAAAAGTTCTTAGATGCTAAAAGCATTAGTTATAAAATAAAAATTGATAAATTGTATTTCATACAAATAAAATTTCTACTTATCAAAAGATACTGTTAAGTGACAAGATAAACCATAGTGTAAGAAAGTATGTGCAATATAATATGTAACAAAGGACTCATATCTGGAATATATAAACAATCAATAATAAAAAGATAGACAACACAAATTAAAAATGTGCAAAATACCTGAACAAGCACAGCATTTCACAAAAAATAGCATCTAAATGGCCAATAAGCATAAGAAAACATTCTCAAAATCATTAGTCATGAGTGAAATACAAATTAAAATTACAATAATATACCACAATATACTCATCATAATGGTGAGAGGGGAAAAAAGACCTACAATACCAAATGTTGTCAAAAATGCAGAGTAACTGGAAATCTCATACATGGCTAGTGGAAATGAAAATGTTACAACTACTTTAGAAAAGTGGTAATTTCTAACCAAAATAAACATTAACTACCCCATGAAAATTCTACTATTAGGTTTATACAGATAAGAAATGACTACATATGCTCACAAATTGCAGAAAAAATGCTCATGGAGGTAAAAAGCTATAAATAATACAAATGTTTTTCAAGAGAAGAATGGATAAATAAATTGTACTATTACAATGGGATGGCCTTCCATATGTGGAATACTATACAGCAGTGAAAAGAAACTCAACGGACTGCAACAACATGGATATGTTTTCAAAAAAATTATGTTGAGTGAAAGAAGACAGCCACTAAAGAGTACAACTTTAGAATTTTATATGACTTTCAAGAATAGGCAAAAGTTGGAGTACCTGGATGGCTCAGTTGGTTAAATGTCTAACTCTTGATTTCGGCTCAGGTCATGGTCCATGAGATGGAGCCCCATGTCAGGCTTTGTGCTGACAGTATGAATCCTGCTTGGGATTCTCTCTTCCTCTCTCTCTGTCCCTCCCCTGCTCACATTCTCTCTCTCTCTCTCTCTCTCTCTCTCTCTCTCTCTGTCTCTCTCTCTCTCCCTCTCTCTCAAAATAAATAAACAAAAAAAAAGAATAGGCAAAACTAGTTCATGGAGATAGAATAACTGATACCATGGGA
Source organism: Panthera tigris (assembly GCF_018350195.1). Lineage (NCBI taxonomy): Eukaryota > Metazoa > Chordata > Mammalia > Carnivora > Felidae > Panthera > Panthera tigris. The sequence goes on from NC_056660.1 coordinate 124,232,638, forward strand.
GGGGATGTGGGATACTAAAGAGTGGAAATGGGCATGAGGTAACTTTCTGGAGTGATGGAAATGTTTTAGATCTTGATCTAGATGATAGCCACATTAGTATATAAATATGCAAAAAAAAATATTTGACCTATACACTTAAGATGCCTGAATTTTATAATGTGGAAATTATACCTCAATAAACACTGAAAAAATTAAAATATTGAAAATGCTTTTTTCTTTTTTTTATGTTTATTTATTTTTCAGAGAGAGAGACAGACAGAATACGAGCAGGGGAGGAGCAGAGAGAGAGAGGGAGACACAGAATCTGAAGCAGACTCCAGGCTCTGTGCTGTCAGAACAGAGCCCAACACGGGACTCAAACACACAAACCATGAGATCATGACCAGAGCTGAAGTCGGATGCTTAACCAACTGAGACACCCAGGCACCCCTGAAAATGTGTTTTTCTAATTAGGCACCACCTTCTACTGCACTTCCATAGAACACCCAGAAAATTTTTTATATTCTACCATGTCCTGTTTGGAGAAGTATATCCTCCCATATTTCCCTGCTTGGAATTACTAAGTAATTCTTTTAGTGAACTTCTATTTATGCAGTATTCACTGTATCTTCTTAAAGAGCAGAACTGGATTTGTGGAGCCACAGATGAGGGAACAACTACTTTATCCTAGAGTACATTTTCCCCAGTGATTGGCTCAGGGCAGGCAGCCTGGGCTCCTGAGTGGAACAGGATGACAGCCAACTCCTAACCAAACACACAAATTTCTGGCTCAACTAGAAATTCAGGGGTAGGAGCCTCACATACAGACAGGTGACTGAGTACAGAGATGGTAGCTCCTTGCCTCCATTTAATCCCTTGTCCTTTTTCTCAGGAGCCTGCTTGACAAAACATATGATGGCGGAGTAAGAGAGAGGGCTCATCTTGACAAATAAAAGGTTGCTAAACCACCTTCAAAAGAGCTGAGATAATTCAACAGGAATTGTTTCTTCCCCAAGGAGTACCAAGGAACTGATGGCATCTAAGGTGGTTGTCTAGTTAAGGGTGGAGTCAGAGCTAGCATTGTAGATAAAGCGAAGGAGGTTAGTAAGACAGGCTTTCCAAACACATGGGAACATGGGGTGGGGAGGTGGCTTGATATGTTTCCAGAGTCCATGCCAGCTGAGGGTATCTGGTACCATATTCTTCAGGGAAATTCTCCTAAATATCTTCCAAGTTCCTATTCTTTGAGACAGAATTAGACCAGGCTCTGTTGCTAAAGGCACAATCAGCATTTCATAGGTGTTCAACATGGATTATACTCATTTTTTCTAAATGAGCCAACAACTAAGGTTTTTTTTCAGGAATCACAAGCTTTAATGCAGAGAAGCAACGTTGTGTACAAAAGGTGAGTGAATCCTATTCTATTGTTCCTTGTTCACTGTCTCATTGTCCTCAACTTCTAAGGATGTTGATACTTGCTCTTACCTTAAACATTTATAACCTTACACCAGAAATACCAATGACTTTTATTTTTGTAATGCTTATTTACTTATTTTGAGAGAGAGATCATGCATATGCAAGCAGAAGAGGGGCAGAGAGAGAGGGAGGGATAAAGAATCCCAAGCACCCTCCACACTGTCAGCACAGAGCCCAACTCAGGGCCCAAACCCATGAATCACAAGATCATGACCTGAGCCAAAATCAAGAGTTGGATGCTTAACCAACTGAGCCACCCAGGTGCCCCTGACTTCTAAACTATTACATGTTTGTGGCATTTTATAATAATGCACTTTGCTGTTTAAGACTTTTAGGAGCAAACACACACGCGCGCGCGTGCGCCCGCACACACACACACACACACACACACACAATTGCTCTGATCAGCTTACAACACAAACTGTTAGAAGTCTGCACGTAGACAGAACACCCTAGAGTATGTAAAAATATGAGATTAAATAAACTCATAAATTTTAGATAAACATTGACTCCTTTAAAATAATACCTAGGAAGATACTTATTCTGACAAAAACTCCTCTTTGTTCCTAGAACTAGTTTGTCAGTGGCACATAACACAGTGACAGATAAAATTAAACTCATTATTTTATAATTACAATTTTCTTCAACTAGGAAAGATGTTGGCCCAGCTTACAATCAAAATCAAAACCACCCTTAAAGAAGATGATACACCATAACTGAGGCAATTTTAAAATATCCATAATTCAAAAGCATAATTTTTTTTAAAAAGTATGGTAAGCAATGGCAGTATTATAGAAATATATGTGACAAGCCTCCCAAGTCATTCTTTAAAAGACAGAATTGCCATTTTTGATAATAAGACCTTTTGTGAATTTTTTTAAAAAGAGAGAAACCCCCCCAATCTCATTCTAGTGTTACCATTCCTCTATCAATGAGAACATTTATACCATGTATCTCACCATCACTCTATGAATAAACCTCTTTAGTTTTTTTAAATAAAATTCATATAAAATTTTCCTATTAATAAATTAATATAAATTAGCAAAGAGTTAGGGAAAGAGAGAAAAGTATAAAGAAAATATAATCATCTATTATTCCACCATGAGAGATTGATCATTTTAAAGGTGAGTTTTCTTTTTTTTTTTTAATTTTTTTTTTCAACATTTATTTATTTTTGGGACAGAGAGAGACAGAGCATGAACGGGGGAGGGGCAGAGAGAGAGGGAGACACAGAATCGGAAACAGGCTCCAGGCTCTGAGCCATCAGCCCAGAGCCTGACGCGGGGCTCGAACTCACAGAGTGCGAGATCGTGACCTGGCTGAAGTCGGACGCCCAACCGACTGCGCCACCCAGGCGCCCCTAAAGGTGAGTTTTCTATATTACCTTAAAAAGAATTATGATGAAGCTGAGATGACCCAGCTGTTTGAGAAATAATATTCAGGAAAATTTGCACTTATCTTGTAAAAAATGAACACTGGGGGAGAAAATCAAGTTACAACATTCTCTCTAGAAGTCAGACCTCAACTAATCAATGCAAAGCATATAAGTGCCTTAGGTGTTACAGATTCTTAGCCTTTTATCTGAAGCAGTAGTGCCTTTCCCACCTCAGAGAGTTTTGTGCCACAGAATGCAGCAAACCAAGGGGTGTTTGTCTTTCCAAGCAAATTGGGTTCAGTAAGACAGAACAGGAAGTACTATTAGCTTTTCCAATACAATTAGAGCCACTGAAACCTTTCATCCACTGGCCATGGTCAAATCCAAACAATCCTGCCAACACCTGGACTCCAGAAACAAAAGGCTCTACTCTTCCCAAGGGCCCCAAAGTTTACCTATGAGGACCAAGGTAAGGAAGAAAGCATTCTTAACAAATAATTTCCACAGCCCTCAAGTCTAAATCTAAGTTTACTATTAATTATTGTAATTATAAGCCAACAAAGATATATGGCACCTGAATTCCTCCATCTATATTACTAGAAGTCCACATAAAACCAACTGAATGAGCATTTCCTCTTTATCATATTTCTGTATTCCTTTGGCCATGGTGATACTCTTTCCCTGTGTCTCAGTCATTGGGCTGAGGGCTGACACTATGAATCTGGAACAAAGTGAGGACCAGTATGGGTTGGAGGGGCAGACCTCAGAGATACCAGCATACAGTGAAGGCTGAAGTAATAGGACTAGATCACAACCTAATGAAGAGTATGTAGAGTAAAAAGAGGAAAAGACCAAGATGGAGATCTGAGGAACTCTTAAAGTCTGGCAAGACACAGTGACTGACAAAAAGTAGGGGACAAGGAACAGGGGCATGCACAATGGTATCTGCATTTTGAATGCATACTATATTATCATTATTTTTTATAAAAATCTCCTTTATTTTGAATATCTCAATGGCAATAACTTTGTCTTCTTTATCTTTGGGTCTTCTTTAGCACCCAGCAGATGCTTAACTGATATCTACAGAAGAGAGAAAAGAAGAAAACTATAAAAGCAGAGATGAAGGAAAAAAATGGAATGGAGGAAGTGGAACTAGGAAGACAGGAAGAAGATACCCAGCCAGAGGTAATATTTCCACAAGGATTCCCTGCCCAGCCTGCTTGTTATAAACTTAGAACTATGGTGACAAGGTCAGGCTCTGAACCGGAAGAAACATAGCAAGAAGCTTGGATATGGAGCATTTGAATGCATTTGAATTCACTCATGAGGAAACTCAAGTCCAACTCTAGGGGATCAGCCTCCAGAGCAGAGATGAGGAGCCCTACTCCCATCCAGAGTACACAATGCTTCTAGATATACAAAAAATAATAATAATAATAATGGAAACTTAGTAAAGTCAAGGCTTCTAAAGTGAAGACATCTTCCTTGGTTCTTTAGGCTGCTGAACAGAAAAACAATAAAATACACCTTAGGAACTCAGCTGGCCCGATACTAAAAAGAAAGTACAAAAGACTTGGTAGCAGCCAAATAAATACGTGTTTACAATTTTCCATTTATCCTGGTACACTGGCTTGCAGGAGATAGGACTGTGAGGTGACAAAGGGAGGGCAGAATGGAGCTGGTTCACAAGGCATTCATACTGCCCTGATGGTGAATTCCCCACAAAGGTGGTAAATGCTAGCTCCCCAACTGGCTGTGGCCTGCATCATCTAAAAACTCTTACTTATTTTCTCCCAACCAAAGTTTATCTCCATTTGATTTTGTAGGTCCTTGAAGCTAATAAATTATAGAACTCCTTTCCCAGAAAAATATTTTTTTATGGAAAGAATCAAGTGTAATCTAGAGGAAACACTCATTGTCTGAATTCCAACAAACCTATTCCATGATATGGCTGAGTTCTCACACTCTGCCTAAAACCAAAAGACGTACTATGAATTAGAAATAATTTAAGACCCTTGATCCAACACTCACACTGTATTACAAATTCGATTCTCTAATTGGAAGGTGGGGTGAGGGATAGGGAAGTTCAGAAAACATCTGTTTATCTGGCCATACCTGGAACAGTTCTTAAGATTCTGTACTTTATCATTTTGGCTTTGTCTGTGTATGTTACGTACACCAAAAACTGTCAAAGTACAAAACTCATTTCTAGAGCAACCTAAAGTCAGCCCATACAAAACAATTAATTAAAATAGTGTGTTGCTTCTCTGCAGTTCCTTCTGAACACAACATTAATTTTCTGGGTACTTATTTTCATAAATGGCATAGCATAGCCTATTCTTTTTTATGGAGTCCTCATTACCTGTCCAATTTTCCCTCCACTTACCTTCCTGGCCCTCCCCTCCAAGAAATGCATTAAAAACCAACCCATTTCTTTACAGCATTCATACATACACATACACAAGCACAGATACCCACTGTGCTGACTACACTTTCTTATGTTCCATATTCTTGAAACTCCGGCATTTGGAGTGTTGATCCTAGAAAGACTGCCCCTCCCAGGGCTAACTAATTTCTAGAGATAACAAATTACTTCCCTGGGAGTGAGCCTTTAATAAATAAGCCAACCAATCCAGGGTCCTTTATCAAATTCTTCTTTATCAAATTCTCAAACACCAAGCCAATATTCCCCTTGCCTTAAATCACCTCAGGCTCAGATACCAAACAACTAGGGACCATCCCTATATTCCTGAGCCCACCCAAATTATACAAAGTATTTAATCCTAAACTTACTCAGTGTATCTTCCCTGCCTCACCCATTTCTTCCCACAAAAATCCCAGTAAAGGCTATGGTAAGCCATGCTCTGCCCTCCCCTCTTCTGCCTCCTGATTCATCCTGTTATTTCCCTGTATGGCTCTGCACATCCTGGTATGCTATGCCATGTGTTTCTAGGTATCTGTAAGTGTAACATTCTTCCTCTGTGACAATTCATTTCTGTGTTTGTGTGTCTTACTATACCTGATAAGAACAAATCTTGGGTACATTTTTAACACATCCATATTCTGTAAAAAAACAATAACCTAAGTGCTTTAGAAATCATTCACTGTTACTAGGCCACATAAAAATAGAGGGACATGGATGAAAAATTCTAGTTCAGTGCTCTAATTCCTAAGGAAGAAAGCAACCTCTAAGTACTATCTCCAAATCTCATTCTATCTAACTGAGAATGAGGGTCCTTACTTTAAACACCAGGCCTGTGAACACAATTGTGTTTTTATGAATCTGTTTATATAATATGTATATACATATGTGCTGTGAGCTTCTTAAGGCCAAGCATGATAACTCACACTCTTTTCCTGCTCCAAGCAAAGGGAAGGATCACATTGCATAAATAATATTTTTTAGTGATTAATACATGCCCACTGAAGTTAGAGTTTGGATAAAATTGTGGATTTGCCTCTTACTACCTTAAGCAAGAAGTTACTCATGGCTCAATTTCCTCAACTATAAAATGGATATAATGATATGGCATACCCCAAACAATTAAATGAGTATTAAATTTAATAACTTCAGCAAAGTTCCTAGAATATAGAAAATCTTCAATAAACATTTTCTAATATGATTATTGTGGTGAGTGCTTCAGAGTCACAGTTAGGTGAAACAGCATTTAAAACAAAGTCTTTTCTTGCTATGGCAAAATTGCTTACATCTACCCATCAGTTTAATTAGGAAAAATAAAACAGAAAGGGAAAATGTATTAAGCACATTTTGTAAGCCATCCATGGAGCTAGACCCCTTGCTTTATGTATTTCATCTAATTCACACAAACACAATGAAGTGACATCATAATTGCTTCACAAATGAGGTGACTAAAGCTGAGAGAGACCAATCTCTTTAAGATAACCCATCTTTTAAGTAGCAGAGTCAGGATTTGAATAAAAACCTTTAGGGGCACCTGGGTGGCTCAGTCGGTTGAGCATCCGACTTTGGCTCATGATCTCACGGTTTGTGAGTTCGAGCCCCGCATCAGGCTCTGGGCTGACAGCTTGGGGCCTGGAGCCTTCTTCAGATTCTGTGTCTCCCTCTCTCTCTGCTCCTCCCCTGCTCACACTCTGTCTCTCTCTCAAAAATAAATATTAAAAAAAAAATTTTTTTTAACTATCTAATTCCCCAAGCCCACTGGTCTTTGTTGTCTCCCAAGTACAAATGTACTCCAATATCCTGGGAAAGTTCAATTATTATGGGAGTTCCTGGGAACTGGCAGAGAGCAGAAATGATATAGTGATGTGCTCCTTAGCAGAGAAAATGTCCAAGGTTGCCCCTGTAAACAAAAAACGTGGAGGGGCACCTGAGTGTTGCAGTCAGTTAACTGTCTGACTCTTGATCTTGGCTCAGGTCATAATCTCACAGTCCATGAGTTTGAGCCCCATATCAGGTTCTGTGCTGACAGTGTAGAGCCTGCTTGGGATTCTGTCTCTCCTTCTCTCTGCCCCTCCCGTGCTTATGCTCGTGCTCTCTCGCTCTCTCGCTCTCTCTCTCTCAAAATAAATAAATAAACTTTAAAACAACATGGAGTACAGATAAAAGGACTGAGGAAAGTGCTTGTATGAAACATGAAATATAAAAAGGAAATATGAACAGACAGAAGTAGATGAAACAAGAACTGCAAGAATTTAGAAAAGAAGTGGGGGGGGAAAAGTACGGCATCACAAAAATGAAGTTTACATTCAATGAGCAGTAAGGAGAGTAAACCCTGACACAAATATAGTAAAAGACATGGAGGATGTAGTTTAAAAAGTGAGTAAAATAAGATGGAAGTACAAAAAAAAAAAAAAAAAAAAACTGTTAAAAAAATCAGAGAAAAAGATGACAAATACAGAAAAAACTAAGTAAGACAACATGAGTCAAAGTGACATTTCTGAAGAAAACCCAAATAAAGAAACAGTAAAATATTTCAAGATATAATTCAAAATGACTTCTGCTTGCTATCTCAGGTAGCAGCTCCCCAGGACAAGTTAGTTCTTGCAGGGGAATTCTGACATTCTCTACAGAGTTACATACATCAAATCAGGCTCTTCAACTCCAGCTCTATCAGCCAATCCCAGGAGTGCCATGTTTTGAATAATAAAATTGAGTTCTCAGGTATAAAAGCTATACTTTTTTTCCAAAAAGAAAGAAAGACTGATCTACAAATTAAAATTAAAAGATACATCTCATCCCTAGGAAAACAAAATCACAGAATAATTGTCCAACTTCAAAGATAAAAAAGAATCCTTTTAGGGGCTCCTGGGTGGCTCAGTTGGTTAAGTGTCCAGCTCTTGATTTTGGCTCAGGTCATGATCTCACGATTCATGAGTTTGAGATCGGGCTTCAAAATGGCAGTACAGAGCCTGCTTGGGATCCTGTCTCCCTCTCTCTCTCTCTCTCTCTCTGCCCTTCCCCTGATTGCTCTCTATCACTCTCTCTCTCTCAAAATAAATAAATAAACATTAAAAAAAAAAAAAAAGAATCCTTTTAGTATCCTGAAAAAAAAAATCAGGTCACTTACAGAGGCTGAAAAAGTCATGCAGTAAAGCATGCTAACAAGGTCCACAAAAAATGAAAACTGTAACCCAAGAATTTTATTATCTACCAACAGAAGTGTAAAAATAATAGGTACATAATTCTGAAAATGCAAGAGTTCAGTGACTATAGTTTTTCACTTGTGGAAGCTACTAAAACAAATTATTACCTAAACAAAACAACTGAAAGGCCTCCTTAAAATAATTGCTGGTTATTTTGTGTATTTCATCCACTCAATCAAAGGAGAGTTAACTAGAACAACTATAGGTATTTATTTATACAACAGAAGGTAAATGTTATAAATCCTGGCGATGTATATATAATTAATAACATTTTTAAAGTGAAAGAGAGGGAAGCTGTGTGGTGACTTAAGTACAACTGAGTTTGACTACTGTACAGTTAGAATTAAAGTCTCCAATCCTGAGTCTAAAGGGTGGACCCTGGAAGCCAGGACACAAGAGGAGAGTTGTAGGGGCGCCTGGGTGGCTCAGTCAGTTGAGCGACCAACTTCAGCTCAGGTCATAATCTCATGGTTTGTGAGTTTGAGCCCCACATCGGGCTCTGTGCTGACAGCTCAGAGCCTGGAGCCTACGTCAGATTCTGTGTCTCCCTGTCTCTCTGCCCCTCGCCTGCTCATGCTCTGTCTCTGTCTGTCTCAGAAATAAATAAACAATAAATAAATAAATAAATAAATAAATAAATAAATAAATAAAAAACAAGAGGAGAGTTGTAAATAGCCTTTTCCCAGGCAGACCCCAGCCATGACCAGAAAACTGTGGTTAGAGGGCCTCAGTGAAGGAACTCTAAGGAACCTTCAACAGTATCCCAGGAGAGTGTCAGTATTTGGATATCTGCTGTCTTAGGTTGGGTTACTAAGAAGCAAACTCTGAAATGAGGGTTAATGTGTAATAAGTGACTTATTAAGGAAGTACGTTCAGAGAATCTGGTAAGAAGGTGGGAGACAAGACAAGGAAGGAGAAGAAGCCAAGGAAAGATGAGATTTCCAGCATAGTTCCAGCCTCAGGCTGGTCTCAAAGGGAGCTCTGGGGCATAAATTACACCTCAAGAGTTCGTCCCTTTTTGTGGCAAAGGCATAAGGCTTTCATTTTCCTGTTCCAGTCAGTCATTGCTTCGAATGAAGGAATGAAGGAAGACATAAACTCCCAGACTACCAGGCACACTTAGATCTCTACACTTATAAGTGAAGAGGCTGCAGTAGCCCAAGGGAGTTCCTCTAAAGAAAGTGGCAGGTGCAAGTTCCCACAGCCCACCAAACCTGGAAGAGCCAGAGAAAACAAAGTGAGTGGAGAGGAGCAGCAAACGAGCAAGGATGGGAAACATCAGAAGGCAGGCTAAGCCCCAAAGCACATCTGAGCCAGAGCCAGGTCCCAGGTAGCTAAGTAAGGGGAGATGTTTCCACTGGGAAGAGAGATTGATATTTTGTTTCTATATTAATTCACACTCTTTAAATGAAAATGAGACTCTCCATAAATAACTGAAAGTGACTAGAAAAACTAAGGGAAGTACCAGAGAATTCATCCATGGGTGGGCAAGGAAACAACAGAGGTAAATTTTAAGTAAATTTGGTCATGAGCAGAAATAAAGTTACTTGTTTATAAACTCCAACTCATTTAACAAACTGCTTACAAATATGTGCTACATACCCCATTAATTTGATTATATTCACATAGGTTAGATCTGGGTGGGGGGCAGGGGAGGCAACAAACTGGTAACAGCAGTTGCCCCTGGGGAAGGGGACCAGGTGACTTTGAAGCAGTCAAAAATTTATTTAAAGGGCGCCTGAGTGGCTTAGTCGCTCGAGCATCCAACTTCAGCTCAAGTTATGGCCTCATGGTTCATGAGTTTGAACCCCACATCGGGCTCTCTGCTGTCAGCACAGAGCCTGCTTCAGATCCTCTGTCTCCCTCTACCCCTTCCCTGCTCACACTTGCTCTTTCTCTCAAAAATAAACACTTTTAAAAATTTATTTAAAAAATAAAATCATTTAGGGGCAAGTGGGTGGCTCAGTCGACTAAGCATCCGACTTCAGCTTGGGTCATGATCTCATCGTTTGTGGGTCTGAACTCCACTTTGGGCTCTATGCTGACAGCTCAGAGTCTGGAGCCTGCTTCAGATTCTGTGTCTCCCTCTCTCTTTGTCCCTTCTCCACTCACACTCTTTCTGTCTCTCTCTCAAAAATAAAACATTAAAAAATTAATAATTAAATCATTTAAAGTTAAAATCCTTTAACTAATAAGAAAAATAAAGCAAACAAAATCAAACAGGAAAGTAAGCTGAAGTCAGGTATGAGTTAGTTTGTAAAGTGTATCGCACAGTCTCATCAACTTGCTATGAAGGCAAATTTGGCTCTAAGTTCTTGGCTACCAGTATGAAGAAAGGAACACCACAGTTCCCAGTATCCATCAGGGGAGAACAAACCATTTATTTAGGAAAAGCAATGCTATTCCTACAACTAAGATTAGAATTAAATTTCTCCTATGGGTCCTCTCTTTTGGATCCTAAAAAGGAGTCAACATTTTCACTAACCTCATTATTATAAACAGGGGGAAACTTCATAGAGTTGCCAATCTTATGGTATTAGTTATTATTAGTAATAAGAACTAAAGGTGATATGAACCAGGGATCATTACTGGCTTCATAGGTGAAGTAATGAAATCATAGCAATTATCTGGCTTTAGTAGGAGCAATAGGAAGAAAACTGAGGAGTCTATAGCACTGAATCATTAGGCCGTTGCTTGAAATTCACTTACTCTTTTGACTTGGATGCAGCCAACCGTGTGCCAAAGATTGAATTTCACAATGGGGCACCTGGGTGGTTCAGTCGGTTGAGTGTCCAACTTTTGGCTCAGGTCATGATCTTGCAGTTTATGAGTTCAAGGGCCATACTGGGCTCTGTGCTGACACTTCAGAGCCTGGAGCCTGCTTCAGATTCTGTGTCTCCCTCTCTCTCTTCCCCTCCCCCACTCATGCTCTGTCTGTCTCTCTGTCTCTCAATAAATAAATAAACACTTAAAAAATTAATTTCATGAGTATTTGTCTTCAGATAATATTTGAACTTTGAGTCCTATGCACTACATAACAAATGAATAGTACAGTTGCACAAAATATTCACCTAAGTACCCTCACTGCAACCCAAAGCAAATGTGAATCACCTACCACTACACCTCTATTAGAATGGATAAAATTACAAAGACTGACCATACCAAGTATTGGCAAGGGTGTGGAGGAATTGGAACTCTCATACATTCCTGGTATGCAATGATGCAATCACTTCAGAAAACAATTTGACAGTTTCTTTAAAAATTATACATATACCTACCATATGATCTATCCATTCTACTCCTAAGTATTCACTCAACAGCAAAGGGAAACTATATCCATAAAGACTGATGCACAAACAGTAGCAGCTTTATTTGTAATAGCTAAAAACTGAGAGCAACCCAGACATCAAATCAACAATTGAATGGATAAACCAATTGCGGTAGAGTCATACCATGGAGTACTCCTCAACAATAAATAGAAAGGAACTAACAATACATGCAGTATCAGTGGTTGAGTGGTTATTATAGGCCAGGCACTTTACATTGTTTCATTTTAGCTCCATGGGGACCCTATAAGCTAAGTACTACTCTCTTTTTAGAGTTGAGAAAACTAAAGCTAAGGGAAGTGAACAACTTGTCTGGGTTCATACAGGTGGGCACAGACCAAGCAAGCCAGTCTGACTTGGCCAGAGACTCTTCACACACACTTTACTCAGAAGAGTGCTTTGGGTTCCTTCGACCCACCAACCTCTTCAAGGTAAAGCTGTACCATCCAGGAGATGACTTCCAAAAATTAGAAGGGGTTCAGAGTTTGTGGGGAGAGGGTAACTGTGAAGGAGGAAGAAACTTTTTCTTTTTACAGATAATGTCCCCAGAGGACTCACCCTTTCCTATCACTCAGCTCCAAATCCTCAAATCTTAATATTGATGTGTCAGATCTGGGGACCCATTGGAGTGCTCCCCAGAGAGTCTGCCCTCTGTGTCAAGGCACAGGTCCATACAAGCAGCAGCTCCACCTGGGTACCTATTACTGAAGCAAGCTGCAATTTGATATTCTCTTACTGTTTACTTGTGCCTTAATTACAGGGTGGGGGGAAAGAGCGTCTAAAGTTTGCCAAAAACTTCGGTGATTTTTTTTAAAGTTCCTTACTTTCTTTCCAGTTGTTCAACTCTGTTGGGAAAGGCAAAAGGAATGCTTTCAGAACTGAGCTTGCTGCTAAGTTGCCAGGGTTTAGAGATCTCTGCAAAGGTCATTGTTTTCTGTAAAGGTCATTGTCTTTTCATGAAAACCCCGGTAAAGCATGCCAATGCAGGAAAACCACCAGCTTGCCAAATGTCCAGTGTCCCAGTCACCTGCTCTTCCTGCCCTAGGAAGGATGTGGATGATCTCTGGAGTAAAGACATCGGATTGGTTTTGTTCCTTTCTTGCTCTTAAATCAGCTGCAAAATGCATGAACAAAGCACACACAGTATGATTCTCAAAGCCCCTGTGCAGCCTCCTCGTTAAACACCCGCAGCTGCTGGGTGTTGCACAGACCAAGATAAGCAATATGACATTTGTGGCCACTTACACTGCATCCTGAGCGTACATCACTGTGCTCTCAACTGAATATCTGGAGTTTCAAGCTTTAAAGAATACCCCACCAGTGAAAACACAGAGCAAGGCTGAGCTCTGGGCCAGGGGTCCCGGGTGGGGTGGGGGGTGTACAGCAGGAGTGGCAGACAGAATCAAGAAACCTAATCACGAGTTACTTGCTCTTTAGAAAAGCAGTTCTGTTAACAAGAGAATTAGGGCAGGATGATTTTGGCAAGCCTCATGTTATGTTAGCTGCACAAACTTTTCCTTTCCTCTTATGCAGCCTCTTAATAATTGGGTGGGAGCTTCTTTTCACATTTGACAAAGAGGCGATTCCTGTCAGATGTTTTTCAGAGGGGTTCCACCCTAGGCTTGCCAAGCACACACAATTCCAGATGCAACCCTGAGTCTATTTAGTTTGAGAAGATTAAAGTTTGTAGCCTCCTTGCCATTGGCAGGATTTTCACTCTCCTGCTTTCCTCACAGTTTTCTCATATTACTTTAAGGAAATCCTACCCTTATCTTACACCAGGTCTTCACAAAAAATATAAGGCAGTGGAGAAAAGACTCAGAGAGTTACCAGGGGCAGCTGGCATCTAGGTGGAAGCTGCCAAACCACACAAGTGTTTCCTAATTGGAAACATGTCCCTTCCCCACTGGGTGCCTCTAATTTACCTCTCTATAGGCAGATATTAATTTTCATAACCATGGTGGGGCTTGATGGAGGAAATTACTTCAACTACTTCCCTTCCATCTTCCTGCCTATTTCCACAGCCTCTATGTCTTCTTCCCTTCCTCCCACAGCTCTGCCTCAGCCACCCATCAGCAACAAATACAAATATAGCTCTCAATGGTGTTCCTGCATCTAAAAGACAGGTCTCCATAAACAGTCTGCACGAACCACACTCCAATCCCTGCAGCTAGGTCACTGCCCTGAGAGTGTTCTCATCATCACCTGAGGCTAGGGCCAAGGTGGGGGTACCTTAAATATTACAAGGATGTACAGACGCTCCCATGCTGATCATGCAAAAAGAAAAAAAAAAGGTAAAGAAAAACAATCCCCTGCAAAGAAATTATCTCTAGAGAAAGTTTGTTAAAAAGATGACTAAACATATAAATCTTCCACTTCAGGCAGACTACTTAAATATATGTGTACATATCCTTTCCTTCAACCCATTAATTAATTCATTCATTTAATTTTATATCCATTTAGAGCATACTATATGCCAAGCACTATTCCAGGCACTGGAGATTTAGCAGGAAAGAAACTAAATTCCCTGCCCTGTAGAGCAGACATTGTGGTAGAGTGAAACACACACACACACACACACACACACACACACGTACACACACACAACACACACACACAAGAAACTAAATTCCCTGCCCTGTGGAGCAGACATTGTGGTAGAGTGAAACACACACACACACACACACACACACACACACACAAACACACATACATTTCAGGTTATGGTAGGGATATGAAGAATAAGTAAGTAAGGAGGAGGAAATAAAGAGATGGGGACTGGGAATAATGTGTTTTATATAAGCAGTCATGGAGGCCCACTTGAGAAGGTGACAGCTGAGCAGAGACTTCAAGGAAGTGAGACATGAGCCATAAAGATATCTGAGAGAAAACCACACTAGGCAGAGGAGAAATCAAGTACAAATGTCCTGGGGTGGGAGTGAGCTTGGTACTTTCACAGAACAGTAAGGGGGCCCTTATGGCTTGAGTAGAAGGAACAAGGAGAGATGAATAGGAAACAAGGTCACAGATGAGGGAACCATGATGGCATAGGCTCAGAACGAGACTGGCAGACTCTGGCAAGTCCTGAGCAGAGTATAGATACCATATAATTAATGGTCTAGAAAGATCTCTTTGTGTGGGGAGAGACTGAGTGTTCAGGGACAGAAACAGTGAGCCAAGTTCAGAGGCAACTGCAGTAATCCAGACAAAAGGTGATGGTGCTGGGAAAAGGTGGTAACAGTGGAGATGGCAAAAGAGGACAGTTTCTGGATATATTGAGAAGACAGAGCTACAGGATTTACTGATGTACTGGGTTGACTGCATGTTTTTGATACTGAAACATCAGAAATGGGGGCCTCTTGAATTCTGGTGCTTAAGCTAGGGGCAAAAAAGGCTCCATTTACTGAGCACCTGCTATGTGCCAAATGCAGTCTTAGTTATTTTCACAGAGACTTCCTCCTTCTAAGTCTACAGTAGGTTTAACTATTTCCATTTCACAGATCAGGAAAGGGATAGAGATCTGAGCCACTGTAAGCCAGAACCCAGAGCCCATCACCCTGAGCTCCTTATAGAGAGACAATCCCTGAGGGTGTGCAGAGCAGAGGGCTTGGTGAGTGTCCGTGAGCTCAGCAGGGGTAGGCACTGACAGCCTCCATGGCTGCTGCAGCTTCTCATCAGAACTCCAGGGTGGAGATACAAGTCCAGGGTCTGACCCAGCCCTGACCTTCCTCAAGAGGATCCAGGATGCGATTGTTAAGGCTGCAGTTGCCAGAAGCAGGAAAGCCTACTGGGCAAAGGAAAGAGATCTTGGTGACCCTTCTAAACCTAAGCACAACTTTCTTGTGCAGCCTAGGACGGCACCACCCGGCTGCTGCCAGCAGCCCCTGTAGGCAAACTGACCTGAAATTCAGATTTTCCACATTTCTGTCTCCACACCCCAAAAACTTTCAGCTAACTATCCTGGGAGGAACCCAGAGGCTGTCTAAAGGCCAGCCAGGGCTGTTTGGAGGAAATGGGCCCACTCAATCTGAGTGCACCTGCACTGGGCGTAGTGTATTTCTCCTCTGGTTGCCAGAGTGACAGAAACAACAGTGGCTACTGAAACCCCCTTAACACCACAGCTCAGGCTGACCCTGACCAACGGAAGCCAACTCTGCATCCTGGTCCCTTCCTTGTTCTTCCACCCACCGATAAGTATCTGCTCTGACACCAAGAACTTACCCAATTCTTACACTGAGCTGAAACTGTTCTTAAAGCTTGATCAGCTGTGCTCTTCCTGGTACTCCTGGTTTTCTCTGATTCCCAGACCCCAGGGAGAGGGTGAAAGCCTGGATCCAGGCATGGAGCAGAATGTCCATCTGGGGGAGGGCTCCCTGGAGGCTCCTCTTTGGAACCGTTGCACAGGCTACTTTATTCTAAACCCAAGCAGAATGTGTAGTCCCCTTAGGTACGGTCATGGCTGCAGACCCCAGAGTTTGTACCCCAACATACATGGGTCTGGCTACTTTCCTTATTAACAAGTCCCATCTCATGAGAGGCACTGAGGCTGTAGGTCCACCCCTTTATTGAGGGAATTAGTGCCTTCATCCCATACAAAAAAAGGTCTTACTTTGAGAGGACAAGTGATTTATGGTAATTTATGATACCAACCTATTGCTTTGAAAGTGCCTAGGAAAAGAACAACTTGTCCTGCCCATTAATTCACAAATGGGCATCATGAGCCAGAGACATACTTGCTCTGAAGCAAAGTATACAGCCCCAGCCTCAAAATCATAGTGTACAGTGTGCTTGAATTTCCTCTCTCAGGCTGCAGCAGAGCATCTCATGCTGCATCAAAAGACTGAATACCAGAGTTCTTCCCTCCATTCTATTAGGATCCACCACAGGAATTATCCTTGAGGGTGAGGGAGAAGGGTACCTCTGTGCTATTTCTTTAGTTCTCTTTGAAATCCTACAAGTTAGAGATATCATTTCCTTCATATTACAAATGAGAAAAACAAAGTTCAGAGAGATTAAGCGACTTGCCTGAGATCACAGCAAGCAAGTAGCAGGACCATGACTTAAATCTAGATTTCCTAATCCACAATATACTCCAGAGGTTTGCTGAAGGGCTTAAATAAGGAGCTCTTTTTCTTGATTATTCTACACAATAAACTAAGGCATATCTGCTAAGCCCTACCTTCTAAATTCTTTTTTCAGCTCTCTATATAATGTGCTCTTCACTTTAATAGGCACTTACATGCACGACAAAATAAAAGACAGCTTTTACTGAAAATCAACTTTCAGTTTCCACTCTTGCAAATTTTTGCAGAGAGCATCTATTACATACAGAACACTTTGGCCATTACAATGTCATGATACATAGCTCCTCTTCTCATCAAACTTTTAATGAGGCTGGGAAGATAAGAAATGGACCCAAAGAAGACTATACCAAGCAGATATGGTTTGAGCCCTGAGAGAACGGTGCCCTCTAGGGTACTGAGAGGTCCAAGGAGTGAGACATCAATTCTGTCTGACATAATCAAGGAAGGATTCCTGGAGGGGTGACTTTGAAGCTGAGCTTTAACTGTCACAAGGAATTTTCATTGAGATTGAGGATTTTCACTTTTAAAAAACATCAAATTGGACCTTACATTCAGATTTTTACACCCCCCCAAATTTTGATATAAATAATAATAGTATTTCCAATATCATTCTGCAACATGTCCCCTGACAAGGAGCATCTCCCAGAAGAAACAAGTATCAGTACCCAGAAAAACACAACCCAGTAGCCCATTTCATCTGACTCTATCCATTTTTGCATGGGTGACAAGCTTCCCCTCACGTTGTACCATCCTCTCTTCCTTCACTGTCTGGTGTCTGCCTGCCTACAGCCGCCAGTAAAAAGCTTAGAACTGCTGAAGAGGGCTATATTCAACACTGTTTCTCATTCTTCATTTAGAAACTAGCAGAGTGCTCATTTCTTAAGATAGAGTAAGACAGGCCTTGTACAGACAGGTGATTGATTCCAGGACCATTTACCCCAAAGAGAAAGGTTTTTGTCTCATCTTCTACTGTAACTTTGCAGCTCTGATTCTTTTTCTTTCATTGTTCTCCTGTATCTGTCATTAACAGAGCAGATGACCATTTAATCCAGAAAACCAGTTTGCTACACTTGAGGAAATCTCAGGGTAGCAACTGAGCATGGGATGTGTCTGGTTTGTATTTAGTTCTCCCTAAGAAAGCCCTTCTCCCTTTCTCCATTCAACCTAATTACCTCCTACCCAGCCATTGAACTCCAGCTGAAAGAGTACCCTTTCAGGAAAACCATTTCCCCTCCACACATCTATGTCTAGGTCAGGTTTCCCTGTTACATATTCTCATTTTAGCCCTCTTTCCTACTTTGTAGTTATAGGTTAGTGTGTGTCTCTTACATTAAATCTTAATCTCCATGAAGGCAAGTATTACCTAAGATTATCATCGTGTCGGACAGATGGAAGAACTCTTCTAATAATTGTGGACCAAACCACTGAGTGGCAACCTGACATAGTGATAAATGAAGTCAGACAGACCTTGGCTGGAATGCCACCTCCAACACTTACTATTTAGACAATTAATTATGCTCCACATGTCTCAGCTTCCCCTTCTACAAAATGAGGATAACAACATGATTATTATGAGAAAGATATATATGAGAATCTAGTTAGAACCTTGTGAGTGCTCACCCAATGATACTAATTTCTTCACCTGCTTTATCACAACTGAACCGGAACACCATGGCTGCTAGGGTATATCTGACCTTGACCCTTGGGTCACACACACCTTCCTTCATAAACCCCAAAGCCCACCCTATAATTAAAGATTAGAAATTCTCTCTGGGGCTATATGAAGCTGAGTCAAGAGGTTCCATTCATCCTCTATGTCTGTCAGAATTCTAAGCTATAAGCAACAGAAACCAACTCTTATTCATTTAAGCAGAAAAGGTGGTTATAAAAAGCATAGAAACTCAAGAGTTCCTAGGATAGTGAGGAAACAGGCTCAGAGTCTGTCCACCAAGAACAATGCCCCAAATTAGGCCATGAGGCTGTCCCAGTGAGCCACTGCTATCATCACTACTGAGCACAGACCCTGTAACAGGTACTATGTGCATAGCTGGCACTGGGCACTGGATGTTGGCTATGAAACCACAGCCCCTGTAGCCTCTAGAAACTAAATGTAGTGTCACTGCTACCCACCCTCACCAGAATGGTAACCACAGGGTGTCTGTTTTTGCTCTGACTCAAAATTGAGGAAAGACACTTCTGACTGATGGACCCTGGATCAATATGCCCAGAACCTAGGTGCAAAATAGGCTGAGAAAACACAAATCTGCCATGTTCAGCTTCTCCATGAGAGGAGGCTTTGCCTAATCAGGTAGGGAATTCCCCTAAAAAGGAGAAGGACTCAGTCACTGTGATCCAAAAGGAATGATAATTGCATGAATTTGCCCAGGCAAATTCCTATCTCCTGGGTTTCTCCACACCATACCCTTGTTAGCCTTGTGGACTAAGCCCCCTAACTACCTCTCCCCACATACAAGCATTTTCTAGGTGACTCGTTCCTGCCCCATATTCCAGTTGATCTAAAATATCTCTAAAATAAATATGAAATTGTTTTCATTCTCTAAATTTTATGTTTACATAGTATTTTAGAGAAAAGTTCTTTCTCTCGTGTGGTCACCTGTGTCAATGTCTGAAATGGCCAGTTTTGGTGAACATTATGTTCTTAATATGGTCCTCAAAAAAAGTATTCTTTGGTCAAATTTGAGAAAAATTCCTTTATAAAATACACAATGCACATTAGCCAATGAAAGATTCTGAGAAGTCAATGAAATAAAGAAACTTGAACTTTCCAACCCAAAAACCCCTAAAGCTTATTTGACTACAAACACTACCACATTTTTATGATTGTCTTCATAACACTGACACCTTTTCAGAACTAAAATATGCTACAAAAGAGATTCCACAAGATCTACTCAAAAGATTTTTCAGGGCGCCTGGGTGGCTCAGTCGGTTAAGTGTCCGACTTCAGCTCAGGTCATGATCTCGCGGTCTGTGAGTTCGAGCCCCGCGTCAGGCTCTGGGCTGATGGCTCAGAGCCTGGAGCCTGCTTCTGATTCTGTGTCTCCCTCTCTCTCTGCCCCTCCCCCATTCATGCTCTGTCTCTCTCTGTCCCAAAAATAAATAAACGTTAAAAAAAAAAAGATTTTTCATACTCTCTTCTTCTTGTCTGTCATGCATCCCTAAATAAAATTATCCCAAAGTAAGGGAATCTTGACTGGGCTTGGAGAAGGGGAACAAGAACAATGCAGGGGAGGCAGAACGCAAGATCCTTGCTACTCAAAGTGTGTTCCATCACCCAGGAACTTAGGAAAAATGGAGGATCTCAGGCCCTACCCCAGGTTTTCTGGTTCTCGGAAAATCAAAATCTGCATTTTACCAAGATCCCCAGGTGATTCCTAGACACAATGGAGTTTGACCCACCCTGGCATAGATAATTTCTATGCCTACATACTACAATTCCCTGTAATGAACATTTAAGGAATTCAATTCACACCCAAATTCCCTCAACCAGACAAATTTGTCTATACTACCAGGGGATTTGGTATCTTTCCCCTTAAGATGTTACAGAGCTCAGCATTCCTTCATGGGGAGGGCCTCTGGGATTCTGGAACATTAAGGAAACCTAAGCATTTTGTGGTTTGGCCACAGAGAAGCTGAGCTGAATTCTATGATCTTCTTTAAAACATCCTGTGGAAGCCCCTGACCCCCTGCACTGAAGGATGTGCTGTCTATACCTCTGTCTCCTTGTACACCCAAGAGATACTACTATAACTGGTTAGACAGGATGCAACTAAGGAAGTTACTCAAATCAGAGAGCTAAAAGCTATCAGTAGAAGGGAAGAAGGGAAGAGACAAAAGCAGGGAAGAAATGTGTTTTGTTTTGCAGAAACAACAGTTTTAGCCAACTAGGTGTTTCACCTGATAGCCCCTTACATGAGCCAATTTGAGCCACACTGGAGCTGAAGAGCTGTACAGAAGCCCCCCTGAGTTGCCCAGAGGTTACCTTTAGCTCATTATAATACTAAGATGTCCTCTTATTGGCAGGGTTTTCCACCATTTTTGAACATGCGACCTATGCACTAGCATATTGACATGCTAGGCATGCACAATAGAATTCAGTGCCTAAGAAAGAGAATAGATATAAGTTCCTTAATGTATATGTGAGCTCTCTGCCTCCACCCCCAGTACACTAAATAAACACTTCTTGTACTAACACCATAGGGAAGCAGTGCTTCCGATCTCCTTACTTGTCACAAGTAATAAAGTCTTTTGCTTTCAACACTTGCTTGGATTGTATTCAAATTTAATTACTCTAGCAGCAAGCTCCTAGAGTTTGGTTACCTAACTACCTTTAAGCTTGGTAGCATTTAGAAACCCAATTCTGCCAAGTACAAAAGGAATTCTAAAGAGGAACTTAAGTAGTTTTCTGCAAAAACTAGAATCTCTCAAACACCAACATGTGTGTTAAAATATGGCAGAGTTTTGGGGTGCCTGGGTGGCTCAGTTGGTTGGGCATCCAACTTTGGCTCAGGTCATGATCTCACGGTCCATGGGTTCAAGCCCCATGTCAGGTTCGGTGCTGACAGCTCGGAGCCTGGAGCCTGCTTCAGATTCTGTGTCTCCCTCTCCACTCCTCCCTTGCTCGCGCTCTGTCTCTCTCACTCTCAAAAGTGAATAAATGCTAAAAATAATTTTTTAAAATATAACAGAGTTTTAAAAAATGTAAACTGTAAACAAACCAATTTTAGCATCTGGACCTCAGCCTGTCTGCCATCTCATTCACGTGCCTTAGGTTACAAAAGGTCTTACTAATTCCCATAATGCCCTGCTTTGCACCATAGGCTTTCAAGGGATTTGGAGTGAGAGAAACCTAGGTTCAAATACTGGCTCTACTACTTACTAATTTAGTGGCACCAACCATTTTACTTTACCTCCCTTAGCTGTGGATTCATCCATGTCAAATGGAGTGTGAGGACAAACTTCCCAGAGCTGTTCTAATGAGGATTCCATCAGGTAGGTGTGAGAAGCACCAGCACAGTGGTTTGCTTCAGTAAGAGCTCCAACCCCATTAGACCCTCACATGCCCTCCAAGCCCAGGCCAAGCATCAGCTCAGAACTTCCCAGCCCACAGGCCTCCAGCCTCCAGTCAGATGACTACCCTCCCAGCCCTGCAAGCTAAGGATGACCACCTACATCCTCCCTCACTCCCCTAACACCGCACCTTTACCTTCCCACTTGCCACAGACCACAAGCTCCTCAGAATGCAATTTCTTTTTACCTCCTCAGCAACCTTGAGGGTCTCTCCTAACCTTGGAAAGGTCTGGGGAGGAAGGCAAAGGAAGGGAGCAGGGGAGGAAATGGGAGAGGAAGCACTGAGGGATTCCTTCCTCCAGGACCTACAATCTAGGGTTCATCCCCCCTGCTTCTGAGAAATAAAGAAGAAAAAGGAAAATTTAGCATGCTTTCTTCTTAAGCCACAGGAATAAAGTAAATAATGAACCTGTTTTCTTCTATTTAAACTTGGAGCTAGTACAAGTCGATTCTATTAACCAATTTCCACACATGAATACAGATTCAATCTTTGGAGGGTATATTGTGATCTATAATAAGAAAAATACATTTGTTCTTCCACTGTTACTGGTTCAGAGCTCTTAAAACCTTGAAATTTTCTAGGTGATAAGAGCCTCAAGGGTATCTTTTGTTAACAAACATAGGCTAGGCAGAAAGCCCCCCCTAGGTAAACTAAGGATGGGGGCTGGTTGCTAGGAGAACCAATTACATGATAGAGGGTTACAACTTTCAGTCCCCCTACCACCAGGGCTCTAGGGAGGGGAGAGGGGCTAGAGATTGAATCAATCTCCCAAGGGCCAATGATTTAATCAATCATGCCTTGTAATGAAGCCTTTATAAAAACCCAAAAGGACATTGTTCAGAGACCTTCTGGGTTGACCAACAGGTGGAGATACGGGGAGAGTGGCACTCTGAGAGGGAACAGAAACCCTGTGCCTTTCCCTCATTCCTTGACCTATGCATCTCTTCCATTTAGCTGTTTCTCTGAGTTCTGTGAGCCACTCTAGGAAATTAATTGAACCCAAGGCAGGGTCATTGGAATCTCCAATCTATAGTCAATTAGAAGCACAGGAGATAACCTGGGATTGTGACTGGAGTGAAGGACAATCTTGCAGGACTGAGCCCTTAATCTGACGGATCTGATGCTATTTCGAATTACAATCTGTTAGAATTGAGTTGAATGGCAGAACACCCAGCTGGTGTCTAAAAATTGTTTGGTAGTATGGGGAATCCCCCTCCACACACACACACACACACACACACACACACACACACACGCACACATACACACACATGCACACACACACCAGAAAGTGCAATCCTTTTAGGGAGGGAAAAGGAAAATTATTTGTAAGTTTTTGTAAGTTACCCATCCCTTATAAGGAAGAGACAGAGATATGACCATTAGATAACCAGATTCCAAGTGACATATGCACTGAGGTCAAAAAAGACTACAGGTCACTGACTGATGCTTTTTCCAGATCCACTTGTGGGCTCACTGTCACTACCAAAGGAATATTATTGTTAATCATCACAGATATGAGTGTTTCCCAGATGACATAACTTTTTCTATGGACACAGAGCACACAAATTAGCAATACTAACAAGCTGAAGATAATTGGTATTTCTAAAGACCAAATCATGCTTAAATGCATTAAGTGGCAAAAATGTACAGTAAGATCTTTTCTGAAATATGCTCTAAAAATAACTATACTTTAAATAGTCAACAAATGATTTTTAAAATTTAGCAACAATTCTCAGTTTCCTAAAGTACTTGGAGGAAGCCCAATTTCTACATCCAGGGCTAAGGATGGGCTACCAAAGGATTTAATGGAGGTCCCAGAAA
Organism: Panthera tigris; assembly: GCF_018350195.1. Classification (NCBI taxonomy): domain Eukaryota; kingdom Metazoa; phylum Chordata; class Mammalia; order Carnivora; family Felidae; genus Panthera; species Panthera tigris. The sequence goes on from NC_056660.1 coordinate 124,256,416, forward strand.
GAGGACCTCTCATAGCTGCATCTCATAGAGCTACTCAAAGTATGGCCCATGGAGTGGAAAGGTTGACATCATGGAGAGCTTGTCATAAATACAGAATCTCAGGCCCCACCCCAGAGCTACAGAATCAGAATCTGCATTTTAATAAGATTTTCATAGGGTCCAAGTGCTCATTACAGTTTGAGAAGGGATGTTTTAAAATACCAAAAATGTAAGGGGTAATTCCATTAGGTTACTCTCTGCAGGTACTCAGGGGAAGGCAGATTCATTCTGTCACAGCCATGACACAACTATAAAGGGACAGTGTTTTTTTGTGGCATTACTCACCAGGGCAGGAGAATTGCACTTCTGTTTAGAGATCCCCTGACACACTCCTACTCAGATAAATTAATGGTCCCAACTCAGTGGTGGATTCTTGAGACAGGAGAAATCAATTCACATGTCAATATACCTAAGGATCCACATGGCCCCTACAAGAAGTCTACAATTGTGTTCAAGGGCTTACAAGGCCTAGGTGGTAGGCTGGTCTCATTCTTCTCCTTGTTATTTACAGCCACACTCATTAACCTTCAACCAGCAGCCATATCATAACACAGACATGCTAGAAAACACAATGAACGATAACAGATTATCCTCATGGAATGAAGCATGGGGTAAAGAATGAGGAGGTAAATTAGGAGGAGTATTTTATAATTTCTGTAAGAACTGTGCCATGACGAGTATGATGTGTGGTTTTGGGCTTCGAGTGGAGATGGAGAAAAGTAGAGAGGGGTTCACAAAAACTGGTTCCTGGTTTTTATTTAATAAATTTAAGTGTGTTCTTAAGGCCCCTTGACTTTATGAAAATGTCTCACAATTTGTGATCAGAATGTTTGATAAAATAGTTTGAACTGAGCAAAACATTGTCTATACCAGAACATTATCATATTTTTAAGTGCACCCAAGTTCTATATGTAACAAATAAAAATAGGCATATTTACTCATGTGATAGCAAACTAACTCAGGTGTGTGTTACCAACAGCCCACCTCCAACTGTGCTTGTTTGCCACCATTTTTTCCTGTCTCTCTGAGAACAGCCAGAAAAATTACAATAGTCAACGGCATTAACATCATTCTACTTCCAAACCCTACAATAATAAAGATAACTAAACTTCACAGAAAACTGGGAAAGAACTGAAAACTACCTTTTAGAAAGGCTGATGGTGGTTTCTTACTTTTGGAGGAGTCCATGTACATGGGAAAATGACGTTAAGGTTTAAGATTGCCTTTCAGTGGTACTTATCCAAATTTTATTGTCCATATATACTCACATATCTTTCACTTCAAAATCTTGTCCCAAAATTTCCCAAAGAAAATTCATTTCTCCAAGTCTGCCTCATCCCCACAGGGAAGAAAAGCCAGACTCCTAGGGCAACAGCCCCAAAAGGTTCCTGACTTGATAAAAGGAACTGAACAATGTATAATAATATACACGATTTCTATGGCCTTTCCCCTTTATAAAGCTCTTTTAATAGGCATCATCCCAATATTCTGAAGAATTATGAATTGTGTTTAATTAAAGCCTGGGTGAAAGAAGTGGAAAGTTATTTTGAGGTTGTTCACATATCTTCAGCCCCTCTTATCAAGGTTTCAGAGCTCTACTTTAAAAGGTTAGGGGGTGGTAGGAGGCAATTATGTCTCTTCGCTAGCAGCTGCCAGAGATTACTGCCATCAGAGTAATTATCACCAAATAATTGTCCCCTTTCTTCCCTGCTGACAGGATAGAAAGGGAACAGAGACTCATCTAAAATAGATTCTGTACTTGGCTGACTACAAGTTGGATAGCTCAGGTCAGTGGGCATCTACTGAAGGATTTCAACTCATGCCTGTAGACCTTACAGAAAAATTAAAATTCATCTTATACAAAAGGGAAAAGCATTAAATGTCACCTGCTTGAGGTTAACCAGATTTCTTGAAGTTGAGAAACTGTGGTTTCAGACTAGAATAAGTGCTTATCTTAGCCTAAAATTATTCTTTTCTGCTGACAATGTTTTTAGAAGATGGAAACAAGAAGAGCATTTTCTGGAGCCTTGAACTTTGACACAAGTACTTGGCTTATCTCTAGGGCAGTTATGAAAGAGACAGCACTAACAACTCCTACCCTCCTGCTCTCTGCCTTCACGACATTCACAGGTTGGTTTTTAAAATCGTTTACTTGGCTGGTCTCTGGAGCAGCCACAAAGTCCAAATTCTCCAAGGGAGTCCTCAAAGTTATCATAAAACTGAAGACAAGACAGGGTAGAATGCTACAAATTTAATAGTGTCACTTTCAGGATACTGTCTACCCAGGAATTCCCTACACTACTAAGAAATGAAATGTTGCATACAAACAAATATTTATGGGCAATTAATCCTATACAGGTTAGTGGGCAAGAACAAGGCAGAATAGACTATACGAATCTTTACAATCTGTTAATGTGAAGGTGGGAAGGTGGCCATTTCTTTATCTTCTCACATTGAAAGCCTTTAATTTCACCCAATAAACATGCATTAAGGCTTGATGGGTACCAGACATTGTGCTAGGGGCTGTATGGGTAGGGAAGAACCTGAGGTAACCAAGATAAACTCTCTGCTCTCAATGAGTTCTGAGTGTAATCCCAATTCTTTTCTAAAGGAGACAAATTGCAACAAGACTTCTGAATAAGAAGCGTCACAGGATCAGAGCACCTGGGTGGCTCGGTCCGTTAAGCATTTGACTCCTGATTTCAGCTCAGGTCATGATCTCATGGTTTGTGAGATTGAGCCCCGCACTGGGGCTCAATGCAGAGCCTGTCAACGCAAACCCTGTTTGGGATTCTTTCTCTCCCTCTTTCTCTGCCCTTCCCACACACTTGATCTCATTCTCTCTCTCCCGCTCACTAAATACATACATACATACATACATACATACATACATACATAGTCACAAGATCAGAGTTTGAGATTTGGTTGTACAACTTGCTAGCTATTGACCTTGGGCAGGTCACTGACTTTTCTATGCCTCAGTTTCTTCCTCTATAAATTGAGGGTAATGATATTCTGACAATCTATCTCACAGGACTGTTATGAAATTAAGCATGAAAAATCTCTTTATAAAGTGCAATAATTATGCAAATATGAGTATTATTATAATTATGGATTACAGCGAAAGAGCTATTAGAATCCTAAAAACAATGGCACCAGCTGCATAAACAATAACCCTATCCAGAAACTCCCATTTTCTAAATCCCCTAAAAAACAGCACATGAGAAAGGCAGGTCTGCTTTCCTTCAAAGGCAAGGATTTATTATAGACATTTGTGTCATCCTGATGCCAAGAGCACAATAAGTGCTCAAAAAATGTTGAAAAAACAGAATTGCTATTGCTATGTGGCTCCACAGTCAGATTAAAGAAAAGGAAACCAAAGGGGCTAATGTGGCTACTGCTAATAGGAAAACTGGGCTCAAGAACCATACATCTTAATGGTCCCAATTCATCAACTTCTCTTCTTATGTAATCATGCAAATATGTCAGTAGTAATAGTTTACCATATACCAACCATAAGAGATTCCTCCCCTCCTTTCTCACCACCACAAGACTTCTTGTGTGGAGCTTTGATTGTTGCTTGAATTTCAGGAAGACTGTAAAATCACAGTAGTTAGCCTAGAGAAAATGTTTGACAAAGCTATGGAACCATGAATTATGGAATCATTGGAAGCCAACTTCAAACGTATGAAGTATGAGTAGGAAGGGTATTCAGTGTCAGAGTCTAGATGGTCTAAGATCTAGCAAAAGGCTTGAGACACACACCAAATGGTGGGGCACTGATTTCTGAAGAAGATAATGATAAGTGGAGTTGTAGTTAATATGCTTCCACTTTTGATCCTTGGGCAAATACCTTAAATCTTTTCATCTACATTTTCTAAATCTGTAAAATGTGCATACCACCTTTCTCAATATACCACAAACAAAACAACAGCAAACATCCTTAGACGGTATTAAAAAAGAGGGGGTGAGGGTTAAAAAAAAGATCATGTAGGTTGATACTGAAATTGACAAGGAGGAAGGGTAAGTTACTGACCTGGAGAAATAGTACTGTGAAACAGTTCTCCATGTAACTGTGAAACATATACCTGTAATTAGGGGATTGAGCTCTGAACAGACAAAGTGCTCCTTATAATAAATGTTCCCACACTACTACCGCCAAAGAGAAACCCAGTTACTTGTGTGAACAGATCAACCTTGAACCCCTTTTTCTCTGCCCTGCCATCTTAGCACTAAAATTGATGACAGTGTCTGAGAAGAACTCTCAAAGTGCAGAAAACTGGGGCATTGGTAATAAAACACTTGGCCCACATAGGCCCCTGACTGTCCTTTCTCAAAAACAGCTTTTACTTTTCTCCTCTGCCACTGTCCACAGGACAGAGTATTGGGAAACCGCTTTAAAAGAGGGAAATTATTAAAAAAGGGGGGATTATCTTGAAACCAAACACATTCATTTAGACTTGAACAAAGATGATTATGGGGTTGGGGGATGAAGAAAAACAGTTTAAGAGAAGGGAAAGGAAAACAGAAATAAATTCAGACCTCCAATAGTTTCAATCAAATGTATTTACAGAAAGTTCTCACATCCTCACCTCTATGGAGGCCAAGACAACCAAATGTGCTGAATCCAAGCTCTGCCTTCTAGAATATGATCATATAGGCAGGCCCTACTTGACTAGCTCCTGAATCCAGCCTTCCACACCCAAACCCAATCATCTCACCTTAAATGACAGAATTCCAGGACTATTTGAAATGGCTTCAGACCTTGTTTTATAGGTGAGGACAGAGGTGAGTGGTTAAATGACTTGCCCAAGGTCTCAGAGCTAGTGAGTTAGAGCTGAGGTCTTCCAATACCTTCTACCTACTCCTACAGACAAAAGTCAGTGGACAATGTTTTATTTTATTTTTGTCTGCTGAGGGAGCTGGCTTCATCTTCAAAAGATCCCCAGAAAAGGGATTTGCCATTATTTTTCATATCTGTATACCAAAAATATCTCTGTTACAGCACCTAACAGAATACCTTAAAATTCATCCCAGGAATAGATTGTATAACCAAATAAAACCTATTCAGAAACGGACACGTGTGCACATAGCAGATCCCTTCTATCTGCCTTCTCTCCTCTCTTTATCACCAGCCCTCGGGCTCTGGGAGACTGCCACACTCAGTCATAAGACTAAGGATGTGTTTAGACTTTGTGTTGACAGATATGTAGAAAAGCACTAGTTTCATCTAGTGTTTTTGCACTGCGTTTGTTGTGACAACTAACACACATGAGTGCACATGTGCATGCGCACACATGCGTGTGCGCACACACACACTTCAAATAAGAAATGAATATAAAGCAGCTAAAACCAGACAAGTTCTAGATCACTAGGGCTTGAGATTCAAACCTAAGATTGTATTCCTCAGGCTACATTGACCTGAGGCCTCAAGCTCCTCTCCTACACTCTGCCCCTCAACTCTTTTGGATCCTTCCCAGATATGGCCCACATGCCCCAACAGATCCAGGCTTTAGACCCTCCTGTGCCAGGTGATCAATGCCTCTTCCTCATCCCTCTCCTGAAGGTTTCTGTGGATGTAAATCTGGAAGGCCTTTCTTCTACAACACCACATTCCTACTCTGGTAATTTGGCCTGTCTGAAACATGGCAATTTCTAGTGCTCAATGAGTTCCATTACCTATGGGTCTAAGCTTGCATTTCTACTTCTCTACTTTGAGCCTTTCTATAAGGCATCAGCTTCATTTCCTAGCCAGAAGTAGAATCTCACCCTCTCCCAATTCAAAACTCCATAGAGCCTCAGGATCACCCACAGAATCCTATTTCATTTCTTATGTACCTCTCCAGATTATCATTTGAAGAGGAGAGGTGACAGGTTTTGTTAACTGATCCTCATTCTCACTGGTGGCCTAGTCATCATCTCCTACACTTTTGAATGTTTCAGAGTCATTGTTTGTGTTCCCCTGTAGCACTTCTCTAAGGGAAGGATAAGGGTGAAGTAGTTTATTTGGCTGTTGATCCCAAGAAAGCATACAGAGGGAATGTGAAACAGGGAAGGGAGGAAACCCAATAAAGAGAGTGTTAAGAAACTGTAGGTACTCCCCAAAAGCCAAAGCAATCTTGAGAAAAAGGAGCTAAACTAGAAGAATCATGCGCCCTGATTTTAAACTATATTACAAAGCTATAGTAATCAAAATGGTATGGTATTGACACAAAAACAGACATACAGATCAATGGAACAGAACAGAGAGCCCAGAAAAAAACAAACAAAAAAACATGTATATATGGTCAATTTATGACAAAGGAACCAAGAAAATACAATGAGGAAAGGTGTCTCTTTAATAAATGGTGGTGCGAAAATTGGAAAGCAACATGCAAAAGAATGAAACTGAATAACTATCTTATACCATAAATATACATGAACTCAAAATGGATTAAAGACTTGAACATAAGACTGAAACCATAAAACTCCTATTAGAAAATATAGGCAGTAAGTCCCTTTATATCTTGGCAATGATTTTTTGGATCTAACACCAGAAGCAAAAGCAACAAAAGTAAAAATAAACAAGTGAAATGACATCAAACTAAAACACTACTATACAACAAAGGAACAATCAACAAGATAAAAAGGCACCTTCCTGAATGGAAGAAAAATATGCAAATCACTCTTCTGATAAGGGGTTAATAGCTAAAATATATAAAGAACTCCTATAACTCAATAGCAAAAATAAACCTGATAAAAAATTGTGCAGAATATATGGATAGACATTTTTCCAAAGAAGGCAGATGGCCAACAGGTACATGAAAAATGGTCATCATCACTAATCAGGGAAATGCAAGTCAGAACCACATTGAAATGCCACCTCACACATGTTAGAATGGCTATTCTCAAAAAGAGAAGACATAAATGTTGGCAAGGATATGGAGAAAATGGAACCCCCAGTGCACTGTTGGTGGAAATGTAAATTAGTGCACCCATTATGGAAAACAGTACAGAGTTTCCTTTAAAAAAATAAAAACTGAACTACTATACAATCTAGCAGTTCCACTTCTAGATACTTAAGCCAAAAAAAAAGGTAAACACCAACTGAAAAATATATATGTACTTCTATGTTCGCTGCAGCATTATTTATAATATCTAAGATATGGAAACAATTTAAGTGTCCACAGATGGATGAATGGATAAAGAAACATGGTATATATACAGTGGAATATTATTTGGCCCTAAAAAAGAATGAAATCTTGCCATTTGCATTTACATGGATAGCCCTTAAGAGTACTATGCTAAGTGAGATAAATCAGACAGAGAAAAACAAAAACTATATGATATCACTTATTTGTGTGATCTAAAACCAAAACAAAATTCCAAGCTCACACATAAAGGGAACAGATTGGTGATTGTCACTGGCAGGAGGTCAGTGGGTAGGCAAAATGAGTGAAGAGAGTCAAATACAAACTTCCAATTATAAAATAAATAAGTCACGGGGAGGTAATGTATAGCACAGCAATTATACTTACTACTATATTGCATATGGGAAAGTTGCTAAGAGAATAAATCTTAAAAGTTCTAATCACAGAAAAAAGTTCTGTAACTATGTATGGTGATGGATTTTTTTTTACATGAAATTTATTGTCAAATTGGTTTCCATACAACACCCAGTGCTCATCCCAACAGGTGCCCTCCTCAATACCCATATCACTCACCCTCCCCTCCCTCCCACCCCCCATCAACCCTCAGTCTGTTCTCAGTTTTTAAGAGTCTATGGTGATGGATGTTAACTAGACTTATTATGGTGATCATTTCACAATATATACAGACATCACATCATTATGTTGTATACCTCAAACAAATATAATGTTGTATGTCCGTTATGTACCAATTAAAAGAAAAAAAAAAAAAAGAAGCTGTAGGGGACTAGAACTTACCGCTATAGGAACCCTCTAAGAAACTGTGTAGAACAGAGTAAGGGCAAAGAGGCTGAGTTATTTGTCCAGCAAAGCCTGTCCCTCCTTGGCCAAAAAGTTGCTCCTCAGATAATAACTCCCTGGCACTTGAAGTCTAACCTGTGTGCTTCCAAGCTCATGTGCATGGCCAGAGAATGCTCTCAGAAGCAAGAGGGTGTCAGTTTATATCTACAGTTGAACCCTGAATGAGGCACCTTTTGCAAAGGTGGTGGCTGCTTATCACTCAGAGGCCACCCACCCCAGTGTAATCTTTCTGATTTCAATCTAACTTAACATGTATTGAATGCTTACAATATAAAACATACTAAACTCAGGTAAATAAAAACACATATAAGACATAGTTCTTCCCCATGAAGAACTTGAGATCTGATACAGAAGACAACCATAAATAAAAGTCACAACAGAATAAAGCAGAATATGCTAAGCACTGTATTAGAGGCACATGACACGAGAGCTGGAGGAAGATGAGATTAATTTTGACTAAAAGGAAAAGGCTAGCAAAGAAGTTTTCCAAAGCCAAAATATTTTAAGCATATGTTAAATCGACAAACATCTAATTCTCACCAAAAGCAGAAGAAGAAACATTCTTTCACACAGCTTTAAAGCCAGAAAACATCAAGAAAATTAGGACCACTTTATCTCAACTCATAGAGGGAAATAAGTCACATATTTCAGTATCCCCCATTCTTCTAGATGTAACATTTGAAATCAAATCAGAAGAGCAATGTTTAATTGTGAATTTTTAGTCTGTTCTCAAATGAGTTATTTACAGTCTTTGTGAGACTCCCAAACTCAACCAGTATGCTCTTCTCCTGTTTCCTGGGCAACAAGCAGTTACTTTCCATGTCCCTGCTTTTGATGGACAACTTTGGAATGAAGCTAAACAAAATTCAGCAGTTTTCCAAACCCAGGTGAAGAAAGTGGATGACTTCAGCATGAAAGACAAGGGCTCTGGAGAAGAGGTAGGGGTGCGGAGTAGAAGACAGATGGATGAGTCAGCCCACATTCATGGAAAGCCGGGATTTTATTGGGAGAATCTCAAGCTTTCATTTTGTGGTTATGGTGAGCTTAATTCCCAGCTTCTAATTAAATGTATAAACTGTCATCATGATGGTATTTCACAATTCCTTAGATCTGGAAGGGGTTCTATGAACAGCTTTTAAATGGAAAGAAGGGGAGAACTGTGGAGAAGGAATAGGAGAAGTGAGCATCTTGGGCCTGAGAAAGCTGCCAGCTGATTTGGTTCCAGGGATTTCACAGCCTAGTTCCAATACTGGAGGACTACAGACAGAAAAGAATGGAAATGGAGGGGCAGGGTAGGGCCTTCTTGTTCTTTTTGCCCACGTCCTGCTTCCCTGACTCTTCTGGCACCCGGCTCCAAAGTACAGATTTGGACATGCAGCTGGAGGTTTGGGGACAGAGCTAAAGGCAGCAACTATACCTCCAAGTCACAACTCAAGTTCTAAGTGACATGCCCTTGTCACTAGCCCAGAACGGAGATGCCAGTGGACAACAGGTAGAATAGAGTTGTGTGGGTCTATGGGAAAATGGCAGACTTAAACCGCCATCACTTACTGTCACTCCTTCAGCTATCAGCTGCGAACATTCAGAGGGATACTTCTTGAGCTTCTCTCCTTTGATCCCCTGCAGAGTGACTTAATAGCATTATCATGTCCAAACCAGCCACAACCAAGCACTCTACTGCCAAAAGGAGATTTTGCCAAATACCATCATGTATTGTCCAGGGGTGCTGAGGTCCTGGGAAGGAATGTATGTATTCTGGAGGGAAAAAGAAGGCCATATATGGGAAATCCAAGTCAGAAAGAAATGTGGGGTCTTGAGCACTTCCCCAAGGTTGTTGTGTGACTTAAATGCCCACTGTTATTAACAACCACAACAGAATCATCTATACTGGAGACAAGTTCTAGGACATTGGAGCTTGATTCCCAAAACAGAAAAGTTCTAGATTACTGAAATTTAAGATCCAAGCCTGACCCGTCTCCTTTTCTGCACTTACAAAACATTTTGTGGTAAAGAGTAGGAATGACAACAATAATATGTATGATTTTTGAGGACCTCTAATGTGCCAGCTTCTTCGAAGTCATTACCTGGGATCACAACAGACTCTGACAGGTAAATATTACCATCCTCTATGTTACAGGTGGGCTCAAGAGATCAAGAATAATGAATTTGCCCCAAACCACACAGCTAATAAATAGTAGAGCCAGCTCTGAAGCAAGTTCTGACTGACTGCAAAGCCTGTGCTCTTCCTGCTCCAACACACCAGCTCTTCCCTGACTTGGAGCACACACTACCAGATATTTGGACATTTATGTCTGAGAAGAAGAGCCAAGACTAGTTGTCAGGCAGACCGGCATCTCTTTCCATAGTCTGCAATGGGAATTTGGGCCCTCAGACCTCAGTTTTCTCATCTCTAAATAGGAAATAAAATATGACTTCTTACCTCATATGTTAAAAGGTTTAAAGAATTTACTCTTTTATAAAATACTTAGCCTAATATTTAAGCCATACTTAATAAATGTCATTTGATGGGGTTTTTGGAGCCCTGGTGGGATCTGGAGCCGACAGCCAAGAAAGAATTCTTGAGATGTCATCGGCACGAAAAAGGTGATTTTTATTAAAGTGCAGGGACAGGACCTATGGGCAGAAAGACCCGCCTGGAACCCGTGAGAAGAGACTGGTTATGTAATAGAGAGTTGAGAGAGGTAAGGTCAAGGGGAAGTTTCCAAAGGGATTTTCATATACTCAAGAAGACTCACAGGATACTGGAAGCCTAGTTATTGTCAGGCTAATGTTGTTTTCCTTTCTAGCAAAGCATTAACATTAAGACAGTAGGGAGTTCTGGAGAAATGTTCTACTCTGCCTGCCTCAAATATTTGTCAATGGGCTGCAGGTTATAAGAAAATTTAATTTTATCTGCTATTTCCTTCTGCCTTTGTTTCCCACATCATCAGTAATTATTGTTTTTAGGTCTGGACTCAGAGGACCCTCAAGAGCACTTTTACTTATTTTCAACTTGGATGCACAAAATGAGATTAATTATAATCTTTGGTTTATGGCACATTAAAACCATTAATCCATGCATGGCCCTCTTCATTAATTAAGGTATTTATTTTATACTAAATAGCCACAAAGCTACTACTCAACATGAGAACTATACCATTCACAATAACATACATTTTATATATACAAAGAATTTCATATTTATACAATATGTATCCTTACAGACACCCCATACCATCTTCTAAACATAATAGCATATTGAAAGTATTTGATGTTCACTGAATAGATGAAAGAATCAATACATGCAATATTTCTTCACTTATCTTTTGTACAAGGTAACCAAATATTTTAATTTTATTTATTTATTTATTTTTAAGTAGGCTCCACACCAAACATGGGGCTCAAACTCGTGACCCTGGGATTAAGAGTTGTGTTCTCCAGGCACCTGCATAGCTCAGTCGGTTGAGCATCTGACTTTGGCTCAGGTCACGATCTCACAGTTTGTGGGTTCAAGCCCTGTGTCAGGCTCAATGCTGACAGTTCAGATGCTGGAGCCTGCGTGGGATTCTGTATCTCCCTCTCTCTGCCCCTCCCTTGCTCACATTCTGTATCTCTCTCTCTTAAAAATAAACATAAAAAGAGAGTTGTGTTCTCTACCAATTGAGCCACAGAGCCGCCCCTTTATTTATTTATTTATTTATTTATTTATTTATTTATTTAGTGACCAAGTATTAATGATGAGGTTTTGGGGCGATAGTGGGGTTCGTGGGGTCCGGAGCCAAGAAAGAATTCTTGAAGACATCTTTGGTGCAAAAAGGTGATTTTATTAAAGCATAAGGACAGGATCCATGGCCAGGAAGAGCTGCCCAGGACTTGAAGAGGCACTGGTTATATAGTATGGAGTTGTGGGAGATAAAGTCCAGGGGAAGTTTCCACTGAGATTTTCATATGCTAAAGAAGACTCACAGGATACTGGAGGCCTAGCTATTATCAAGCTAAGGTTGTTTTTCCCTCTGGCAAAGCATGAGGTAAGACAGGAGGGAGTTCCTGGAGAAAAGTTTCACTCTGCCTGCCTCAAGTATTTGCCAATGGGCTGCAGGTTATAAGGAAATTTAATTCTGCCATTTCCTTCTGCCTTTGTTTCCCACATCAGTTAAAACAGAAATCTTTCAGTCTCATTTGGGCTGAGCAACCAGACAATTGACACCACACTTCAAAAGAGGTGTGAGACTACAATACCTGGTTTGCAAAGGCATTATCTACAAACCACCTTTTAAAAAGCATTAGCCTTCCCCCAAAAATAAAAATAAAAATAAATAAAAGTATTAGCCCCTTACCACATTAAGAGCACACTCTACTAAATTAAAAGGTGAATTGGGCATTTCAGAGAGGAGGGTTTTTGGAGAGAACTACAGGTGTGCCATTCCTGCCCCAAGGAGGAGAGGTTGTGGTTGCTTCTCCCTTACCTGAAGTCAAGTTAAGGGGGTATAAACTGTCCACTCTAAGAGACTGATACACATGGCCTGAATATAGAAGCCACAGTGGACTGGTATTTCTTCTGGTTGAGATATGTAAAAGGGGAGTACTAAGGAGGCTACTATCACAATAGAATAAAAGAGGGATGGCTACATCATGACCAGATAATGCTTGCAGACAGATTAAAAGAAGCCTGAGTATTTCCAGGGAGTCAGGTGTCAGCCACATAGGACATCTGGCCCAAGATTATCTTACATCTTAAACAAGAGGACTGTCTGGTAGGACAAAATGATGCCATAGGAAGGTGGGTCACCAGAGTCCCAAGGAGAGAAACTTTAAGCTACCAGCAAGAGAACTGCATGAGCCATCATCAGCATGTGTAGACTATCCCTGCAAAACTCAAAATGATCCCTCCAGAAGAGCTGGCTTTAACCACCCACAGGTTCTGATACACCTGGCAATATTAGTTAAGTAAGAACTTTGCTACTTCCTTCCCTCTTCTCCTTCCCCTTGCTTCAACACAGAAGGAGCCAGAGGCAGTCTAGAGAGTAGATGAGACGGGATGAGAAACCTAAGGCAGCACCGCGAAGAAGCCAGGTGTCCCCCTTCTCCACTGTATGTCTCAGTTTGGAGTGGGGTGGCAGTGATAAGGAAAAATTTTAACTTTGAAGTAAATGTATATTTTTCATTATTACATTGAACTAGGCATGATCATTATTAAACTCAGACTGATTTTCTAACTAGGAGTGACCACAGTACTTGTATGAGAGGGTCCAGCCTCCAGAATGGGCTTGAAGAAACAGTAGGAAAAAATGAAATTAGCTATGTTCTGTGTAAACTCTGTGAGTCTCACTTGCTGAGAGGAAATGGTAATAGTTGTAGGGGTTCAACTGAGATTCTCTAAGACATATCCTGAGCTCATCAAAAATTCTCAGATCTAGAAACAGACCAGGAGCCCTCTTTTGGATTTCTCCCTCTCCATCTATAGTCTCCATCCAGGTCAATCAAGGGTTTGATTTGTGCACAGAAAATGTTGGAAGATCCTCTAGTTTTTCCTCATTGTGGTCAGTTCTGAGATACTCATTAGCCACTGAAAACAAGTGGTTATCCTGCTTCAATGCCAAGGCTGGAAGCCTTGATGAAAGCAAGTAGCCATTTCCCTTAGTGGTCTTACCACTCTCTGAGCTGCCAGGAATCACCAGAGCACAGGTCCTCCTACTTTGGAGATGCTTCCCAAATTGTGTCGCCTTTATGGTTTGAGGAAACTTTTACCTACTTTCTTGCTTCCAAGCACACTTGCCTATTCTTCCCCTTCCAGAACTCTCTCACTGATGTCCACTCCATGAGCTCTTAGGGACAAACCTACCCTCTTCTCCCAGGTTCTGCACTTGGAGGAATAAGGCGTGTAACAAATTCTGCTCTGCTCTACCCAGATCTATGTGCTCCTCCTCAGCTCTGTATGCTACACTCCTAAATGCCCTCATTCGCACTCTTCTCAAGAGACCTACTTTGAGCTGTCAGTGTCACATAGCCTGGAGCAGCCAGAGCCAGAATTGGCTGAGCAGGTTTACATTCCCACCACACATGGCTAATGACTTCATGGTACAAGAGGGTGAAGGCCTAGCTCTCTTGCCCCAAGCTAGGACAAACCGTAGTATAATTTACACTTCAGGGCTTCTCTAGGGATCAGCCTAAGGATGGGACCTAACCTGAAGTCCTAGATTTGCTTTTTTTCCCCTCCCTGTCCTGCCTCCTGCCCTTCTTTCCTGGTTTCTCCTCAGAACATTTTATTACTAAACCATTTGCACTTCAATCCACTTCTCAGGATCTACTTCGACAACTGACATAAGACAAGGGGCTAGACCCACTCAGTTTAATCAGATTGACACACCCACTAACTTAATACTGCAAACAAACTGATCTCCAAACAGTGCTGGAAGAGGACAAAAAAGTAGGTCCCAGGTAGGAGTAGGTTGGTGAGCTGGAGTACCATTTTACCTGCAAGCACCCCCAACCTCAAACAGCAAACCTCTTAGGAAGTCAGAATGACTTCTTCACAAGGCCTAAACTCAAAGATGTTAGTCACAAACAAATATTTATCCGAATTTGTTTTGACTCTACCTCTTTGTTTTTAATTCTGTTTTGATTGCCAATCTTTCCTTTAATACCTGAGGAGATTGAGTAAACATTTCACTTAAAAGCATTTTATTGGTGAATTCATGGTTAAGAGACCATACAGATAAAGTTCAAGATGAGCCTAAAATGGAACTCACAGTGAAATTCAAAACCTGTTTCTTTATATGGAATGGTGCAAAGCTAAATTGATTGAACTGGATGTTAGAGTAATCCTCAACAGAAAAATCAATAGATGAACACAGTGTACCCACTTAAATAACATTAACCCACTGTACCCACTTAAAGAACATTAAAGAACATAGGTCTTTTTAAAGACCTATGAAGCAAAGCAAAGGGATCCTAAAACAAAGGGGAAAGGACAGCTTCTTAGAAATCTAGAAGTGGAGGGCTCTGATTCCTAGGTAGACCTCACCAATTTGAATGCACCTGCTACTTCCTGATGCCCCACTTAAAGAACACTGATGAGTCAAAAAGACCTCAACAGGCCCCTCCTTGACCATCTGGGACAAGTCAGCCATGACTATCTTCTGACTTTGCAGAAGGGCAATGCGACCCTCACCACCCCAAGCAACTTTGTAAGAAGAAGAATATCAATTAGAGAAATTGATGACCTGTGTGTCTGGGTGGCTCAGTTGGTTAAGCATCACACTTTGGCTCATGGTTCATGAGTTCGAGCCCCACATCTGGCTCTGTGCTGACAGTGTGAAGCCTGGAGCCTGCCTCGGAATCTGTATCTCTCTTCTCTCTGCCCCTCCCCTGCTTGTGCTCTGTCTCTCTCTCTCTGTCTCAAAAATAAATAAACGTTTAAAAAATTAAAAAAGAAATAAAAAGAAAAAATGATAACCACAACTCACAGCTTTCCATTTAGCCCTGGCCTTTTTCTCCCAAGTTGCTCGGGAGAGTATACGACCAGAGTCCATACCAGGAAATACCCAAATTTACTTTTTTCACTCCTTCCCTGCACCATCTGAGTTAAAAGTAGTGGTGGGGACAAGTCCTGATGAAGACTTCAGACCTAAGAGTCAAAGCCACAGGAAAATGTCTTTTAAATGTATTCATCTATTGGGAAAAGCATCAATGGAAGAACATTTATTGGGAGGCAAAATAATTCAGTTAAAAGGTTAGATTCTGGAACCAGACAGACAGCCAGTTCAAGTCCAACACCAGTGCACACCATGTCTGCACCATTGAGTGAAGTTCTTCAACTACATCTATTTCCTCATTTGTCAAATTAGGAGGATGTCAATAAGAGTACCTACCTCATAAGGTTACTGTGAGCATTAAAGGAGTTAATTCTTGAAAACTACTTAGACAAGTATCTAACACATGGTAAATACCCACCAAATATACCATGACTGTTGTTGCAATTGCTGCTGTTATTTATATCATCACCCATCGTCACTGTCATTGTCATCAGCCAACCCTTTCCTGACAAAGTTACAAATTTGAAGCAATGTCTATCAACTGAACATAAAGAAACATCTGCCCTACCCTCTACTTCTCCAATATGTGAATATATCTCACAGATTTTCTCTATATGTATGTATACATGTATATATATTGGTCTGTAAGTCTATTCTATAAAACTCTGAAGCCAAATATCTCCTACATGCCATACTATGCAACTCCTCTAATGCCCCAGAAATTCAAGAGATTCAGGATAAGAAAGTTTATATTGGATACTGAACACACAATAAGGATAGTATATGTCAAATAAATCATTTCGGTGCTTCTCTCCCTATACAGAGACTCACTGCTTCTGCATCTTAGCTTTAAACAAACCTCAAATTAGAGTGTTTTTATTGTTTTTTCCCTCCTCTTGTTCCACCAAGCTAAGGTTATTTTATGTCAACTGACATGTAAGAAAAATACATCTCTCTTCTTTCAGCCCTTGGCTGCTTCAGTCAACCCAACATGCAGCTTCAAGAGTATCAGAGGTCTAATGCTAATTTTCAACACTGATCCAATACTTAAACTGGTTGAACACCCAATAATTCTAATACTGAATACTATTCTCTATTACTAATACTCAATACTAATACTAATACTCAAATACTGAAGCAGCATAAACAACAACATAAAATATCTGGTCAGGACAGGCTACATAATTTTCAGGTCTCAGTGTAAAATAAAAACGTGGGTGCCCTTCTTCAAACATTAATAATTTCAAAACGGTGACAGCAGATCTTTAAACCAGGTGCTGGCTGCACAGGCTGCATGCTCATGAAGCCAGTTCTGCTCCTGGTCACAGAGCTGTCACCACCACCATGACCATCCTGGACCAATACTCCTAAAACTGCTCCCATCTCTCACTACAGTGCTGCTTGCTCAAGCCAAGAAAATTATTTTGTCATCATCCTCCACTAAGTCTCACATGCCATTCACTTTATCTCCAGTGTCCTGGTCACCTAAACCTCACTCTTTTCAAAGTTCTGCTCAATGCAGCTTAGATGGAGCATGCCAACGGCAGAAGGGGCTACTCTCCCTGCTTATGAGAGGATATTAGAGGTGTGAAGTGAGATCAGGATGTAGCAGAGGCATGGAATGTGCTTATGGGTGAAGCTTTAAGGTCCTGTCCTGAGGGACTCCCACCATCCCAGTGTTCTATTTATTTGCACTTCCCACTGCCCAAAAGATCTAGCTCTGGTGTGTATAGCTCTGAACTGTGACTATGGCTGCCATTTTGTTTTTACAAGCTCATTTGTGCTTGCCCCATTTCCCCACCATTGAGACCTCAAGATGTAAGGAAGAAAGATTAAACTTAGAGTCTTGATTCCTCACCCTGGCTCTCACTGCTACGTGACCCAGAGCAATCATTTCTCCAAGCTTCAGTTTCCTCACTTGTTAAATGGGATAATGAACAACTGCCCTAACTGCTGCACAAGATTACAATAGTCTCAAATAAGATAAGGTATATAAAACTCTTACAGCAGGACCTGTGCCCCCTTCACTCTTCTTCATTCTTATCTCTCTAAATGCAGCACATGGTAAGTATCCAATAAATGTTGGATGAATGAAGAGAAACCAAAAACCACTATAACATCAACACATCAACTTTGTGAGGGCAAAGCCCATTTACTTCCATTTTCTATTCCAAAATGAAAAGGTTACAAAGTACCTTCCAAAGAGCATAAGAGTTTTTCCATTATTAACACAAATAATGGTTCCTCTTTTCTTCCTTTGGGTTTCAGAATTGTAATATGAGTACACAGTCACTTTAAAACTCTTTCCCATTTCCACTCTCTCTAATTACATGGTATCATGAGCCAAAAGATAGACCATGAGATCCTGATGTTGCTACAACTTGCAAGTGACGCAAATTATCATTAACAAACTGCATCTGAAACTGAGAGCACTTCACCCAAAAAGATCCCAGGAGAAACCGCCTACTCAAATGACAATAAAGGCTGAGTTCACAGATTAAGGAACACATCATGACCAACCTGTAGATGTTTTAAAAGCATTCATTATTGCTACAGCAGGTCATAGGGAGACTAAACCAACTGCACTTATCTGTTATGATTTAAAAAAAAAAAAAAGCCACCAACACACTTCACAAGTGCTAAAGCTCCAGGCTAAATTGGTTGCAAGGCATAAAGCCATCAGTGCATTCAAAGAAATAGTCTCTGCAATTATCACTAATTAACCAGCCCTAACAACCTGGAGCCACTTGGAGAGGTTTATGCTTGAATGTAAATGAGAAGGGAACTGCTGGATAGAGATGGTATGGTATATTTGTTTTGTTTTGACTTCTTTCTGGATATATTTCAGTTTACATAAACATTTGAAGGTTGGATCAGACAGGTTATAAAGCACAATGGTAATAGGAATGTCTTTATAAAAACTTTGATATGGTCTAAATTAGGTTTCAAGAAGGAGGGCAGCCGTGGGAGTCTTTTTCAATTTTTAATTTCATGCCCTGACCAGCACCTCATACCACTTAATAAATCACAGGTACCTCTGACTTACAACAAGTGAGCAGTGTTTCCATGGCTTCAGTTCTTGCTATAGATTTCAGAAGGAACAGACACTGCTTGGAGAGAGAACCTGCCAATCTTCTGGTTTAGGCACAGCATGTGTGACCTTTGGTTGACCTCGGGTTCTGGGATTTGAGGGTTAAAGTTGTCTTTTGGCATTTGAGTCTGATTTTTTTTCTCCAAAGTCTTTAGACAAATAAAAGATGGCAAAATTGTTTCCAAAGAAGAGTTTAGTGACTACCTCAGTTACTGCCTTATGAAAAACACTTCTTCAGGAAAGCACCTCTTTCTCATCTGTTTTTGTTTCTCTTTTAGCATCTAAATTGCAAAGAGCTTGTTTAAAATTAGCACATTCTTCTGCATAAGGGAAGGTAAAGTGAAGGTAATGTATGAAATGTTAAAGTCTACCTGTTTTCAAGGTGGAGTCAGACTGAAACAACCTGACAGGTTGAACTAAACAAAGCCCTCACCTCCCTGAACATGAATTTTCTTAGCACAAATTCTTCCCTCCTGAAGGCAGATAGTTGAGGGGCAGGTGGGAACCTTAAGCTACATAATCATCTCTTTAATAAATGCATTTTTATTGAGGCTGATGTTTGATTACGGGTAAACCATGAAATATATTACCCTACTCCTAAGTGAAGCAGGAAAGCTTTCATAGAGAGGTTTTATTGTTTACATTCAGTGAAAGGAAGAGTCTGACTTGAAGTACTCAGATTTAATCTCTCTCTGAATTAAAATGGTTCTATTGTACTATAGCTGCTAGTACTGTTAGGAAAAGGGAATCTAAGATTTTTGCCCAGCCATAGAATCCCTTCCTACAAGGGAGCTATACATGTGGCCACAAATAAACAAACATGCCTGGTTTATTGGCAGCTGTGCTCAGTGCAAGAAGAGTTTATTTTCCTTTAGGAACCCACAGTTGAATAATGTTCTGGTGCCCTGGCTGTTTCATAACTCTCCATGTAATTAAGCAGTTGGCATGACCTTCTGTAGCAAGATAATAACAGGAGTTAAGCAAAGGTAGGGCGTGTACACAAGGGCACTTTGGACTGCTCAAACTCACAAATATAAGCTTTCAAATAAGTGCAAAACTGTCAAATTTGAGGAGTTTTTCCCACCACAGTATCAAACCCTACATACATATACACACACCATGCAAGTTCCTGTAATTGAAGAACTGAAAGGTTCAAAGGGGGTTGGGGGTGGGGGCACTAGCTGTCATTTCTCACACACCACCTCCACTATCCAGATAAGTTTAAGGATGAATACCAAAACCAGTCATTTGCAAAAGGCAAATCAGTATAGATTTCCAAAAGTAAGCTGGTTTTAAGAAAGGAATTATGATCTAAAAAATGATCAGGAGCACAAATTACATGGCCACAAAACACCAAGTAGTTTAAAACCAAGATCCAGTAGAACAGATGGGCACCTTTCACAATCTGAAATCTGAGCCCTGCTGTCCCTGGAGAAGCTCAGTAAACAGGCAACAGGTAGGTATTCTCCAAAGATGGCTACCATCAATGCCTTCCCTTTCTACACACTCATGCTGCTTCTTCCATCAAGATATGCAGTCTAATTCCATCTTTGAATTTGAGCTGGCCTTAGTGACTAGCTAAATAATAAACATGGCAGAAATAAAGCTGCATGATTTTGAAGCCACTTCATTAGAGCCTTGCAGCATCTCCTGGGTATTTTGGGACACTCACTGGTGGGATGCTTCCTCTTGAATGCAGCCTCCATGCTAGCAGAAGCTCCAAGATCATGAGAAGCCATTAGTGGACACCCTGGTGGACAGATGCAGCTGTAATGCCAACCAATAGTCAGTTGCATCTGCTGCCCAAGAGAGTGAGCCATCTTGGAGGTGCAGCTGCAGCCAACATCTGTCTACAACTGTATGAAGGACCCTAAGCAAGAATTGCCTAGCTGAGCCCAGTTAACCCACAGACTGGTGAAAGAGAACAATAAATTGTGTGTGTGGGTGTGTGTGTGTGTACCAAGTGTGAAATTCCTTTGTTCATCTTTTGCTTATCAATGTATAAGAGATTTTGTAAATTAGGAATATTAACTCCAATATTAACTCAGGACATTGCTTGACATTTCAATATCATTTCCCCCTTTTGCTGTTTGCCCTTCATCTGCTGCACAGAGGTTAGTTTTTTATTTTGATTTAGTCAAATATTTCAATTATTTGCTTGTATGATGTCTGTTTCCACATGCTATTTCATAGGCCTACCTCACACACCAAAACTATATTATTTAGCCATTTAAATATTAATTTAATGAATATTCATTGAGCACATAGCCTATGCCAGGCACTCTCTGTGTTGCCAGGTATACAGTATTAATAAAATAGAGTAGGACCATGCCTGTTCTAAGCTCACAGTCTTCTAACGGATGGGGAGAAGAATCTGAATATAGAACTGTTATAAAAAATGTTATCCTGAGGCACCTGGGTGGCTCAGTCAGTTGAGCGTCAGGTCATGATCTCACAGTTCGGGAGTTTGGGTCCACATCAGGCTTTCTGCTGTCAGGGCAGAGCCTGCCCTGTCCTCCTCTCTCTCTACCCTTCCGCTGCTCAAGCTCTCACTCTCAAAAATAAACAACATTTAAAAAAAAAAAGAATGTTATCTGTAATGATGGGTAAAATATAGGTCATCATGGAAGCCAATAACAAGGGTTTCTAGGGAGCTCAAGAAAAGTTTCCTATAAGAAGTATAAAATATATACGTGTGTGTGTGTGTATATATATATATATACATATGTATATATATGTATATATATATATGTATATATATATAACTATATATATATAGTTTCATTTTATATCTAATTCTTTGATGCATTCAAGTTCAAGTAATAGTGTACATAGGCAATATGATGTAAATTTGAACTATTATTTTTACATCCTGGATTTCTATGTGTATTTGAAGCTGGTTTTATGTTCTATATCCTGTTACCTGTTTTACACATCTGCCTCTTTTTGTCTCATAAGTATTCTCCTTATAATTGGTCTTTTAATTTCATACTGGGCCAAGATGTAAGACTATTCATTTTTTTCCTATGGATGCTTTTTACTCTAAATTATTTTTCTTGATATGCACTTGTATTATTGTCATTCTATTATAAAATCACTTTGTAATAATATTTCATAGTTTTTATTTTAACTTTTTTATTATTTTTTAAAAATTTGTGCTATAAGTGTATGTAATATATGTACTGAATTTACATAGTATATTCCAGTGAATGAAAAATAATAAAATGGTATGCACACACCACCAAGCTCTGACCTTTGAAGCTCCCATGTGCTCCTTCCTAGACTGTCCCTCTTTCACATTCTTGAGGTAATCCTGTCCTGAATTAGCATTAAGCATTCTCTTGCTTTTCTTTATAGTTTTACTACCTGTGTATTTTCCTAAGCAATATAGTTTTTAGTTTTGCTTGGGTTTTAACTTTTTCTAAACGGAATCATTTCATATGTATTTTTCTGTAACTTCCTTTTGTGGTTCTACATTGTATGTCTGTATGTGTGTTTGTTTACATATGTTGATGTGCACAGTGTAGTCACTTAGTTTTTACCTTTTGTAGTATTCTATTCTGTTCTATTTTTTAACCCTTTATGTTATTGATGGATATTTGTATTACTTCCAGATTTTTTTTAATAGGAATAATGCTTCCCTGAACATCTTCTGGTTTGTATGTGAAAGTTTCTCTAAGATTTATATACAGGAGAGAAAGTGCTAGATCATAGGTTATGCATATATTCAATTTTACTAGTTAATGATAGTTTGTTTTACAAAGTGTACCAAATTATATTCCCTCAGTCTTTGAAAGTTCTTATTACTCCACATCCTTGCCACACTTGATATTAAATAACTTTTTAATTTTTGTTAATCTGGTAGATATGAAAAGAATGCCATTGTGGTTTTTATTTACACTGTCTTGACACATAATGAAATTAACATTTTCATGTGTTTATTGGCCATTTGTTTTTTCCTCTTCTGAAAAATGACTGTTCATTACAATTGCCAATTTTCTATTGGCTTAATCATCTTTTTCTTAATGATTCAAATGAGTTACTTTTGTATTCTGGATACTAATCTTTGGTTAGTGCCAAATGGTTCCATGTGGCAAATGTCTTCTCTTTCTTTATGAATTTTATTTGCTTTCTTTATAGCATCTTCTAATGAGCTGAAATTCTTGATCTTAATGTAGTCAAATATATTAATCTTTTCCTTTATCATTAATTTCTTTTGGTGTCTTTCCCTAGCCCAAAGTCCCAGAGATACTCTCTACTTTTTCTAAAAGGTTTTAAATTTTGCCTTTCAACTTTTAAGTCATGAACCCATCTGGAATTTATTTTTGTATTAGACGTGAAGAGGAAAGTATTTTCCATTTTGTATCCTTCACAAAGACAACCAGTTGTCCCCCTAATTTTAACTAAATAGTCCTTCCTTGCCTCATTAATCTGGTACCCAATGAAAGTGACATTTTAGGATCTCAAATTTATGCAGAAGTCTTCAACGCACCCTCTCCTTAATTAAGCTCCAGTTGTTGCTCCTATCCCTTCAGAACACTTGGCCCATTAAAATCCAAGCAAAATCTACCAGGGAAAAGCATCAGATGTTGCACAAGACAGACACCACTCTGAGGTCACATCCCCCTGTAGAATCACTCTTTCTTCTATTTATGGGCTCTAATTATTTTCCTTATTTTATTACCAGTTCAGTCATACTTTTATAAATATTTGTTTCAGGTATCAGTATAACAGATTTCTCCACACCTTCAATTTAAAATGTTACCCTTTATATTTTTTAATGTTTATTTATTTTGAAAGCGAGATGGAGAGTAAGCAGGGGAGGGGCAGAGAGAGGGGGAGAGAGAGAATCCTAAGTAGGCTCTGCACTGCCAGCACAGAGCCCAACACAGGGCTCAAACCCACAAACCATGAGATCATAACCTGAGCTGAAACCAAGAGTCAAACGCTTAATGGACTAAGCCACTCGAGTGCCCCATAAAATATCGCCCCTAACTTTAAATCTAAATCAATTCTATGCTTTTTTCCAGTAATATTGATTACACTAACAAACTGTATTTCTGTATTTTTACATTCTTATTATTATCTTTCACTTTTATTCTGATGGACTGAGTTACGTTTTCAAGAAATTTTCCAGGAAGGGTTCATGAATAATCTCTTTCCTGAAAATTTACTATTGGCCTCACATAAGAAAGACAACTTAGTTGAGTGGCACTCTTTCCCCCTTGGTATCCTATAGATGTTATTCTGTCATCTTTTATTCAAAAATGCTTCTGAAGAGTCTGACATCAGTCTGAACTATTTACCTATTTTTGTTTTTATGAGTAGAGGTTCATGGAGGTAGAGGGAGAAATGGAGTGAGAGTGACCTGTTTCTGTTTCTATTTGTGGATGATATAGAATTTTGTTTTCTTTTTTGATGTTATTAACTTCACCAAAATGTATCTCGATGTGAGATGTTATTTATTAAATTTTCCTGGGCCACCATAAACTCCTTCAATCTGAATATTCAGATCTTTTTTCATTTTAGTTAAGTTTTCTTCTATTACATCTCTGAACGGTTTTTTTTTCTATTTTCTTGTCCATGAATTGGTATTTCCTGTGTCTCAGATCTCCAATGGCTATTCCTTGTATCCATAATTTCCTTTCTAATCTCTTGTCAGTCCTTTTCCTTAGCCATTTTTGTGATTTTTCTCAATTCTATCCTTTATTTCACTGATTTTGGTGCTTCACAGTGTCAATATTGTTCTTTTACTGCTTCTAATGTAATTTAAATTTCTGTAACAAAATGGCAGTGCTCATCAAACTACAGTCATGAATACTCTACAGTATTTCAAATTTAAAATGCCCTAAAATCTTACAATTTTTAAAAACTTCTTTGAGGAGTGAAAAGAAGAAGTATAACTGGCTTTATTGTAAAAGTGGGAGGGGAAGTGTAAATATTAAAGGATAATTTGGAATGTGTAATGTCTTTACATGCTCTTATTTTGTTTCTTTTCTCCAAATACACATTCCATTTTGACAAAGAATTTAGGAAAATAGCCAAACATGAGTAAGTTTGGCCACACCCAGAGTGAGCTGACAAACTCCCTTCCCTTTCTACAATTCTGTAACATACACGGTTCAGATTGTTAAGAAGTCTCATCAATTCCTCTGATATATCAAGGTTATTTGTAAATAATTTTTTTCTTTTTTTAATGAAATAACCACTGTTTTGTATTAAAGTCAAGAGCACCTCCCAATTGGATCCTGTCCAAAATATCAAAAGAAAGATAAGGCAGTCTTTCTATCCCAGAAATGAGTACCTTCTACATAGGCTCAAACAACCAGACCAGATCACTTTTCCCATTCCTTTGGAATAGAATAGCACTTCAGATATGAAATAATTTCACAGATTCTAATTTCAATTATTATCTTCTTTTTTATGAATTGGGAAGCTAAAGTGCAATGGAGGCAGTGCTCTAAACATAGCTAGCAAACTGTGAGTTGAATAAAGACCAGACTCCTTATTTGTCAACGTATTTTCAAAGTGCATATGGAAATGTGCATGCAAGGATACTCCTGCACCTTAAGAGTAGGTGGAACTACTATTGCAACATTGTCATTTTCTAGGGAAAATTAAGTGGGCAGCTTCCTTTATGTATGGACAAATTAGAGATGTGCAGGAATTTTCTAATTAGTATGTGGTGATGACTCTGTTCAGTAGCCCTGGCAAAAGGCTCCAATGAGGATAACACAAGAATATTTTAAAGTCATTTCTCCAAGTATAAAAAAAGTGAACAGAATTAGAATTCTTTAACTTAATAAGGAAGAATTATTCAACTTAAGAAGTGAGAATGCTAAGAGCTAAATTTATTATTTTCAAGTACCTCAGAAGAAGTACAACTCTCTATAGCCCATAAAGAGGAAAATTAGATAACTGTGGCAGAAAGTTGGCTTACATCAAAACAACAACAACAACAACAACAACAACACCCTTCCAATTACAATGATTGAAGAAAAAATCACCAAAGAAATGACCAAATAATAACATTAATAATACTTATCAATTATTTAGTATATTATGTCAGTTTATATGTTAAGCAGTTTGTAGACTTTATCTTATTTAACCCTCATAATAATATCCTATGATAAGTATTGTTACCTCCATTGAACACTTATTTATTAAACAATTCTTTCTAGTGCCCTCTAGGCCACTGTCCTTAGGCTGCAGGATTAAAAGTTCATAAGTCTAGACAAAGTCCCTGGATTTATGAAGCTTTTATTCTAATGGGGAGGAGAATGACAATAAATAAATAAATTAAATTAATAAATAAGAAAAGTAACTTAGGGTGGAAAGTTATTACACAGAGAATTAAAACTAGAGGGGTAAGACAGTCACTGGGCAAATTAGGCAATCAGAGAAGGTATCTCTGAGATGGTAAGATCTGATTGACAGGAAGGAGCCAGATAGGAAAAGGAAAGTGGCAAGAACACTGGTGACAGAGAGAGCAAGTAGAGACAAGGACCAAAGGCAGAAACAAATTTAACCACTTGTGGAAGATAAAAGGCCACTATGACTGGAGCACAACAGAAACAGGAAAACAGCACAAGAAGACATTCAAGGGAAGGTTAGAGAACAGGTCGTGGGGCTTACTGAGGGTTAAGGTAAAGATTCTGGATTTTATTCCAAGTATTTTGGGATGTCCTGGGAGAGCCTTATATATCAGAGTGAAATAATCAGGTATCTTTTTTAAGCATCATTCTGGCTTCTGTACAGAGATGGACTGTGGAAAGACAAGAATGGAAGCAGAGAGATCATTAAGCCTTTCCTTGGAAGTAGAGAAAAGCTTCTCCCAGGAAAATGGATGCAGGAGGGGACCTGGTCACTTATCTGCTCTATAATTTGGTCATAGCTAGAGTCTGTTAAATTCTCCCACTCCAGGGTTGCCTGGGTGGCTCAGTTGGTTAAGCGTCCAACTTCAGCTCAGGTCATGATCTCATGGTTTGTGACCTGGAGCCCCATATCAGGCTCACTTCTGTCAGCACAGAGCCCACTGTAGATCCTCTGTCTCCCTCTCTCTCTGCCCCTTCTCTGCTGGTTCTATCTCTCTCTATCTCAAAATAAATAAACTTTAAATTCTCCCACTCTACAGTGGTTAGACAGTGTCATAAGAGCACCAATCTGTTATAAAACTTTCCAGCTGATATTGTCTTCCTTGTTTTTAAGTCTTTGCAGCAGTTGATTTACCTACCAACATAATTCCTACCACCCCCAAAAGGCAAACAAAATGAAAAAAATTCCTTTTTTTTTTCTTACTGTCGTTAGTCAGGTGGAAGTGTCCTAAAATGTGTCTGACTTTAATGGAATATAACTGACTGGGGCCAACTCTTATCTGTAATGCAAGGCTGACCCTACCCAGAAAATCTTTTTCCTGTCTTTAATAGTATATCCAAGAAGAATTAATGTACAGGAATTCTTAGGAGATTCCTCATGATACTGGGGAAATCCAGCCTGCCAAAGTTATTGTTAAAAAAAAAAAAAAAGGTAGGGGCACATGGGTGGCTCAGTTAGTTGAGCATCTGACTCTTGATTTTGGTTCAGATCATCATCTCAGGGTTGTAGGGTTGAGCCCTGAATCAGGCTCTGCACTGAGCATGGAGCCTGCTTAAGATTCTCACTCTCTCTAAAAACAAACAAACAAGCAAATAAACGCACACACACACACACACACACACACACACACACACACATAAAAACCTTTTTAAAAGATACTTTAAAAAATGTTTTGATTAGGTTATTCCTCAAATTTCATCACATAATGGGAAATTAACAATGTGGCATATATGATTAGTCCCTTGATGAAAGGTAAAAGATCAAAGGAATCATGAACATTGATGTGTCCATCAAGAAATCATCTACATGCATCTCTCATCTTCCTTCTACAATATGCTCAAGTCAAATCAATGATGTTTAATATCTATGGCCAACATGTGAAACAGATATTAGAAAAACAGATTCTAGTTCAAGAGGGTGATGTAAGAGGATCTTGGGCTCACTTTGTCCCATAGACATACCCATTCTACAGCTACATATGGAACAACTTCCTCTGAAAAAAAAAAAATGAAAAACTATCTGAGCAAACAAGAGAAACCCACATTAAAGCAGGTAGTAGAGACTGGGACACAGTCTTGCCATAAACAGCACCCCTAGTGCAGTGACCCAAAGTCAAAAGGGAACTCAAAACCTGGAGCTGCTCCCTGAGGAGCAAAGGACTTGAGCCTCACATCAGGCAGCCCAATTTTTTTTTTAATTTTTTTTTTAACGTTTATTTATTTTTGAGACAGAGAGAGATAGAGCATGAACAGGGGAGGGGCAGAGAGAGAGGGAGACACAGAATCCGAAACAGGCTCCAGGCTCTGAGCTGTCAGCACAGAGCCCGATGCGGGGCTCGAACCCACGGACCGCGAGATCATGACCTGAGCCGAAGTCGGACGCTTAACCGACCAAGCCACCCAGGCGCCCCAGGCAGCCCAATTTTTAAGACGAGCACATGAGGGACAAGCTCCCAGAACATCTAGCTTTATAAACCAATGGGGCGCATGTCCACCACACCCACAAAGCTATAATAATCTGCTTGACTCTCTTGTTAGAGAGACAACAACTCTCTTGTTCTCTCTGAGAACCACCTCCTAAAGGGCTCACACTGGAACCCACATGTCCCAGGGCCCACCATAGAGACAGCCAATAGAGAGATACCCAGATTTATTTGAAAGAGGCTCATTTTCTAATCTTAAAAGTGCTCCCTGAGAGGGAGGTATCTAAATTAGCACACAGGTAAGTATCCTGCTGGCTGGTGGATACCACCTTCATAATCTTCCTCTCCCTCACTCTAACCAATGTGTGCCATCTTTTTTTCTAGAGTAGAAGGGAGGTTTTACATGTTTATGGTGCTTTGTTCTTGTGACTGCCACCCAGGATATGCCCCTTGATTGTCTGGCTGGGGCTGGGCCAGGGAGTGGGGATTGGGGAGACAGCACTTGCATTCTTGGGTCACACATAATTGTAACAACTGGAGAGAGAGTTCTTGGCAATCTACCACCCCCAGGGAACTACAAAGACAGAAAACTCAAATATACCCCATCTTTCTGTGAAAGAGACCTATTCACTTCTGCTGGAGCTTCAGCTTAAAGGGCAGGCTTCAGATTTGGCACACACAGGTGCATGTGGAGGTACTCACAGGGAACACAGGCCGAGGGATGCCATCTTGATGCTCTCCCTCTGCCTCACTATAGCTCACCAATATCTCCCAGGAAGGAGCTTATACACTTGTCTGAAGCCCCAGTTTGTGGGAATGCTGCCCAGGGTACACCTCTAGATAACCTGATTTGGTGGCTAGTGGGGCTCATCCTTGTGAGGCTTACACTTGTGGTCCCACAGTACTGTATATATTTGCATACTTTAAAAGCTGCTGCCGGCGGGGCGGGGGGGGTGTCTGGCTTCCAATCAGCCTGCACCCAGGTGCTGACCAAGATCCTTCCCTCAAGGACACTGAGGACACACCCTCAACTATTGGGAGCTATTAAAAATAAAATATGCTGTGTAGAAAATCACAAAGGTTTGAGAGACAACCAAGAGCTAGGGCAGAATTAAACAATAAGGTTCATCTATAGGAGGCCACACCTTCAAGACTGGGACAGGTGGCTGTTTTACCTAATGCATAAAACTAACAAGAGAGTCAAGCAAAAGGAAGAAACAGAGGAATATGTTCCAAATGATAGAACAAGATGAAACCTCAGGGCGGGGAACCATAATGAACTGGAGATAAGTAATTTGCAAGATGCTAGAAAAACACAAGTAAATAAAATCCTGAACTTCAATGACTTAAAAAAGGAATATAGAAATACTTAATCTGTTTCTTGCAACAAATAGGCTGCCCAAATCACATCTACTACAGGACATCATTATGGTCTGCAGACACAGTGATTTGTCAGTAATAAAAAATAAAAATATCAACAATAATAACAATATTTGTTGAGGGCATCCTACAGATCAGGCACGCATATCAATTGCTTCCAGATCTTTTCCTAAAGATAAAGATGCTTCTAGATCTACTGGTGACATGTGTCCCCAGAACTGAAAGAAATTTCTGCAATATTCTTTGGAACTCACTAGAAATATTTTCCCATTTGGGAAACTTGTTAAACAAAAATTGTTCTTAAGATTTTTTTCTACTTCTCAGGGCGCCTGGGTGGCTCAGTCGGTTAAGCTTCCAACTTCAGCTCAGGTCATGATCTCACAGTCCGTGAGTTCGAGCCCCGTGTCAGGCTCTGTGCTGACAGCTCAGAGCCTGGAGTATGCTTTGGATTCTGTCTCCCTCTGTCTCTGCCCCTCCCCTGCTCACACTCTGTCTCTCTCAGAAATAAATAAATATTAAAATTTTTTTAAATATTTAAACAAAAAAAGATTTTTTCTACTTCTCTACCCAACAAAAAGTTGAAGACATTTAGTCTGGATAGAAAGAAGAGAGATACCATATGTTTTCACTCTTATGTGGATCCTGAGAAACTTGACAAAAGACCATGGGGGAGGGGAAGGGGAAAAAAATAGAGAGGGAGGGAGACAAACCATAAGAGACTCTTAAAGACTAAGAATAAACTGAGGGTTGATAGGGGGTGAGAGGGAGGGGAAAGTGGGTGATGGGCATTGAGGAGGGCACCTGTTGGGATGAGCACTGGGTGTTGTATGGAAACCAATTTGACAATAAATTTCATGTTAAAAATAAACAAACAAACAGTCCAGGAAAAAAATTATAAATATTAAAAAAGAAAGATTTTTTTCTACTTCTCTACCCAAAAAAAGGTGGAGACATTTAGTCTGGATAGAAAGAAGACCTTCCTAATGCCAAAAGTATTAAAAAATAAAACACATATATCATTTAAGTCACATAGATTTGGCCTCTAATCAAAGAAGAGAAGGATATAAATATATATATATTTATATATATATATATATATATATACATACATATATATATGTGTGTATATATATATATATATATATTAATACAGAAAGCATTTAATTCCTTCTATGCAAATGTAAATGGGATTAATGGTGTACTTTGAACATAGCAAGGATCCAGAATTGATGAATCATGTGGCCAAAGCTATTATGTAAGGAGGCTATGAATACATTCAAAGCAACAACAGTATGTTTTCTCTCAATATTTATACAAAAATTAAGAGTTTTCACATGAAGGTAATCACTAAAAAAAATAATGCCTCTTGTTCTAGTCCTTAGTAACTGTTAAATGTCACGTTTACATTATTACCTTTTCTCTTTTCTGATTTTAAAAGTAGAATTTGGTCATTAAAGAAAATCTGGGAAATTAAGGTTAAGAAGATAAAAAGAGAAATTACCCATTATCCCACTATCCAGAATTAATGGCCTTAATATTTTTTTTGGAGATTCCATTCCAGCTTTTTTCTCAAACTTTACATTTTTACATAGTTAAGAAACAATGATATGTATACTTTTTTAAACTTGCTTTTTTTTCACATAGACTTATACTACTAAGTACTTTCCTATGTCATTAAAAATTCTTCATAAATATTAAGAGTTATAAAATATTACATTTCTAACTAAGCCTCTGTTTTGGAATAGTCTGCTTCCTTTTCCTATTATAAAAAAAAAGCACTGAAAATGTAATATTAATGATATCACAACAGAGCTTAAAAAAAAAAAGTATAATAGCTCCTATGCCATGAGTAAGCAAGCAGAAGTGGTATTCTTCTCCCAATCTTTTATCCCCCAATCTGGGTCTAAAGCAACTGAAAGGATAAACCAGAGAAATCTCCCTAGGTACAGCATATTGATTAACAGGGTAGAAGAACTCAGAGCAACATGAAAGTTGTCAAGTACTTCTTTTTGCCCATTTCACTATCAACTACCATTTCCCACCTCTCTAGAAAATCCAAAGTCTACTAGCCAGAAAGGTCTGTTGAATATACAGAAATATTTCTGTGTACTAGAACCCCCAATCAACTTCCCCTGAAGTCCCAACACAGAGAATATGTGCTTGCCCAGGACTTACTGGGTTGCACAACCCCAGAGGTACAATTTGTATTATTTTCTGTGTAAAGTTCTCCCCTCAAGTTTTTCAGCATTGCCCCAGACTGTTTCTTCACATTTATACAAGAGCAAAATGAAAAACAGAAGGACAGAAGTATTCTCTGGTGCTTTTCTTAAGTCTTTTGTTGATCTCACCCCAATGCTGTTAGAGTACCCTTTAGCTTTAGTGCCCAAGGCTCCACTTGTTCAATCAGTTTGGACATATTTTCCACACAGAAAGTCTTTTTAAAAGACTCTCATGAGGCACCTAGGGGGGCCCACTCAGTTGAGTGTCTGACTTCGACTCAAGTCATGATCTCCAAGTTTGTGGGTTGAAGCCTCACCTTGGGCTCTGTGCTGACAGCTCAGAGCCTGGAGCCTGCTTCAGAGTCTGTGTTTCCCTCTCTCTCTGCACCTCCCCACTTGTTATTCTCCCCCCACCAAAAAAAATTAATTAAAATTTTTTTAAAAATTAAAAATAAAGACTCTTCCAGATATAAGGACATAGGGCCTCTCTATAACAAAAATTGAACCAGGACAACAGAGAAACCCCCTGCTCCCACTACCACGCTGGCAAGCACCAAGTAACAAGAAGCAGGAGTCTACTGTTGGTTGAGGGTCAGGAGCTCAGAGAGAAACCATATTTGTGGCACAGGAGCACAAGAAAGATATGAAGTTGAAGATGGAGCAAAAACATTGAAAAAACCCTCCAATAATTCAACCTCCACTCTATGCACAAGGTAATATTGGAGGAATTTGAAGCCAGTGATATACTGAAGGTGACTATAGCAAAAATAAAAAACAAACACAATTTTACTTTTGATTAGACTGACTCAACACTACCACCCTCTTTCCCCCACTACTGGCCTAGGAAAAGAAGGAACATGTCTTTTTGTAGGCATAAAGATTATTTACTATAGTCTACACTGTATTACACATTAGATTAGGCACTCAATCAAAAATTAGAAGATACATAAAAACTCAAGGGAAAACAATTCATTTTCAAAAGACAGAGAAATGAACAAAAAGACTCAGAGATAAACCAGATGTATAACTATCAGAAAATTCAAAATTACTGATTAGCTATCTTACAGAGAAGATGGTAGAGTAGGAGGACCCGAGTTGTATCTCATCCCACAGATACAACTAGGCAACACCCACATCACTGTAAGTAACCCAGAAAATGACTCAAAGACTGTCAGGACAGACTTTCCACTGCTAAATGGAGAGAAGAGGCCACACTGAAGAGGGCAGAGATGCAGTCAGGAGTTTAAAGGACCTGTGAGACTGACTGAGGGAGGGAAGGATGCTGCAGGTGTGGAGAAGGGAGAGCATATCCTTATACCAACCATTCCAAGCATGGGAAACCTGCGTGAAAACTGAAGGGACATAATTCCTCTTGTTCTTACAATCAGCAGGACTTAACACCTCGAACTTTGAAGGTCGGCAGGGTGGCCTGGAGTCCAACAGGAAACTGAGCCCCTGACCTTAAAGAAATAGCTTAACAAATAGCCCTGTGGAGATAAAGTATAGAAACAGCAGTTTGAGGAATGCCTGGGGTATACAGGAAGCAGATTTGTTTACCAATGCCAGAGCATGTGCTGGAGGGGCAGGGATTGTAGGGAAACTTCTCTAGGAACAAAGGAGCTGGTGGCTACCATTTCTCTCCACTGTCCTTCACTCTAGACACATGGACACCTCCTGAACTAGCACAACACCAACACTCCTTACACAACCTGCCACAGCATATCCCACCCCCGAATTCTCCTGTGGACACACCCCCTCCAGCCAGGCCTCCCACAGCAGACCTAGCAAATCTTGCTAACACCATGTGCTCCCTCCCTGGACTCTCCCCGCAATTCTCCAGTGGCTCTATCCCCTCGAATACATCCATGACTGGAGTCCATCCAAAGCAGTGCCACAAACCTGGCAGAGTGTGAGCATTCCACAACCAGGGTAGAGCATCTCTCCAATTTAATTCCTACCCAGGGAAACAGATGTAGAAAACCACACATACTAGTCCAAATGTAGCCCCTACAATGGGCTGGGGTCAGACATCTGGTCTAACTTCAGGACCTGCCTACCAAAGAAAGCTTCTCAGGGGACAATGCAGGGAAAGCACCCAGCAGTTTGGTGCTACTGCATCTCTACTGCATCTCTAATAAGCAATTGGTCTAACTCAACTCGAGCCCAAGGCAGCCCCAGACTGGCCCACTAATAATACGGGGACTAAATGCTGCCTACAACAGGCAAAGAGAGCCATGGCAGATGACTAGACTGACAAACACAGCTCAGCCATAACAGCAGGGCTTATGCAACACACCCAGGAGACACCTGTCAAGTGCGAGGTTCTGGTGAACAGGGGACATTGCACTGCTGAGTACTATAGGACCTCTTATTTATAAGGCCACTATTTTCAACAACAGGAGACATACATGACTTTCCCAACACAAAGAAACAGCCACAGAGAGTTAGACAAAATGAGAAGACAGAGGAATATGTCCCAAATGAAAGCACAGGACAAAATCACAACAAGAGAGCTAAATGAAACAGAGATAAGAAATATGCCTGATAGAGAATTTAAAGTAATCATCATAAAAATACCCACTAGACTTGAGAAAAAAGCAGAGGATATCAGCTATTTTTATCTATTTTAAGGGTAAAATACATAAAAATAATAGATAAAATAGATAAAAAATAATAATAATAAAAGAACCAATCAGAGATGAAGAACTCAATAACTGAAATTAAAAATACACTGGATGGAGGGGCACCTGGGTCACTCAGTTAATTAGGCGACTCTAGATCTCAGCTCAGGTCTTCATCTTGGGGTCATGAGTTTGAGTCCCGCATTGGGATCTGCACTGGGAGCAAAGCCTACTTAAAAAAAATACACTAGATAAAATAATAGACAGTGGACTAGAAGAAGCAGAAAACAGATTAGCAACCTGGAAAGCATTACTCCTGACAGAGTAATGGAAAGCAATCAAGCTGAACAAGAGAGAGAAATAACAATAAACGAAAACTAAGGGAACTCAGCAATACCATCAAGCATAATAACATGTGCCTTATAGGGATCCCTGCAGGAGAGGAGAGAGAAAAAGGGGCAGAAAATTTTTTTGAAGAAATATTACCTAGAAACTTCCCAAATCTGGGGAAGGAAACAGAAATCCAGATCTAAAAGACATAGGGAATTCCTAACAAAATCAACACAGAGGTCCACACCAAGACACAAAGTAATTAACATGGCAAAAAGTAGTGCTAAAGAATTTTTAAAATTCAAGATAAAACAATTATATATAAAGAAAAACCCATAAAGTTATCAGCTGTTTTCCCAGTAAAAAGTTGCAGGCCATAAAGGAGTGGAATAATATATTCAAAGTGCTGGGCGGGGGTGGGGGGGGGTGGGGAGAGGGGACCCCATAGCCAAGAATACTCTATGTAGCAATGCTATCATTCAGAAAAGAAGGAGAGATGAAGAGTTTCCTAGGTAAACAAAAGCTAAAAGAATTCATCACCATCTAACCAGCCCAATGTGAAATGTTAAAGGGGACACTTTGAGTGGAAAGGAAAGACCATAAGAGTAAGAAAAATAGGAATCATAAAAGCAGTAAAATTAAGTATATCTACAAAATCATTCAAAGGATTCACAAAATGAAAAGATGTAAAGTATGACACCATATATCTAAAACATGGGGGTAGAGGGGAGAAGAGTAAAGAATGGGTTCAAACTTCATTGACCATCAACTTAACACAACCTTCTATATGCTTAAGATGTTATATATAAACCTAATGAGGGGTGCCTAGGTGGCTCAGTCACTTAAGCACCCAACTCTTGATTTTGGCTCAGGTCATGATCTCATGATTCGTGAATTCGAGTACCACATCAGGCTCTGTGCTGACTGCTTAAAGCCTGCTTGGGATTCTCTCTCTCTCTCTCTCTCTCTCTCTCTGCCCCCTCCCCATTTGTGTTCTTCCTCTCTCTCTCAAAATAAGTAAACATTTAAAAATAAATATATAAATAAAAATAAACCTAATGGTAACCACAAATCAAAAACCAGTAATAGATATGCAAAGATTAAAGAGAAAGGAATCCAAGTATATTACTAAAGAAAGCCAAGAACAAGAGAAGAAAAAAACAGAGAACTACAAAAACAACCATAAAACAAGTAACAAAATGTCAGTAAGTAAATACCTATAAATAATTATTTTGAATGTAAATGGACTAAACGCTCCAATCAAAAGACACGTGATAGAATGGATTAAAAAAAAAAAAAGCAAGACCCAACTATATGCTCCCTACAAGAGACTCATTTCAGACCTAAATACACATGGAAACTAAAAGTGAAGGGATGGAAAAGCATTTATCATGCACATGGAAGCGAAAGAAAGATGGGGTAGCAATACTTACACTGGGCAAAATATACTTTAAAACAAAGACTGTAACAAGAGACAAAGAAAAACACCATACAATCATAGAATAATCCAACCAAATGATATAACAATTATAAATATGTATGCACCCAACAAGAAAGCACCCAAATAAATAAGGCAAGTAATAACAAACATAAAGGAAGTAATCAATAGTAATATAATACAGTAGGAGGCTTTAATACCACACTTACATCAATGGATAGATTATCCAAACAGAAAATCAACAAGGAAACAGTGGCTTTAAATGACACACTGAACCAGATAAATCTAACAGATACCTTCAGAACATTCCATCCTAAAACAGCAGAATATACATTCTTTTCAAGTGCACATGGAACACTCTCCAGAATAGATTACATATTAGGCCACAAAACAAGTCTGAAACAATTTCAAAAGATGGAAGTCATACCGTGCATCTTTTCTGACCACAATACTATGAAACTAGAAATCAATCACAGAAGAAAATGTTGGAAGAACACAAATACATGGAGGTTAAAAAATATGCTACTAAACAATGAGTGGGTCAACTAAGAAATCAAAGAGGAAATAAAAAAAAATACAGTGACAAACGAAAATGAAAACACATACCTCAAGAAGCATACCTCAAGAAGAAAGAAAATCTCAAACAAACAACCTAACACTAGATCTATAGGAGCTAGGAAAAGAACAAACAAAACCCAAAACCAGTGAAAGGAAGTAAACAATAAAAATATAAGCAGAAATAAACAAAATTGAAACACCCCCCAAAAACACCACAACAGAACACAGCAATCAAACTAGGAGCTAGTTCTTTGAAAAGATCGACAAAATTGATAAATCTTTAGCCAGAATCATCAAAGAGAGAGAGAAAGAGAGAATGGAGACTCAAACAAAATCAGAAGTGAAGAGGAGCAATAACAACCAATACCACAGAAATACAAAGGACTACAAGAGAATATTATGAAAAATTATAGACCAACAAACTAGACAACCTGGAAGAAATGAATAAATTCCTACAAACATATAATCCAAAACTGAATAAGGAAGAAATAGAAAACTTGAACAGACTGATTACCAAAAATTAAATTGAATCAGTAATCAAAGAACTCCCAACAAACAAAAGTTGAGGACCAGATGGCTTTACAGGTTAATTATAACAAACATTTCAAGAAATATTAATACCTGTTCTTCTCAAACTCTTCCAAATTTATTCATGAGACATTACTCTGAAAAACTGAAAGCTTTTCCCCTAAGATCAGGAACAAGACAAAGAGTCCACTCACCACTTTTATTCAACATAATACTGGAGTCCTAGCCATAGCAATCAGACAACAAATAGAAATAAAAGACATCCAAATTGGTAAGGAAGAAGTAAAACTTGCACTATTTGCAGGTGACATGATACTACATATAGAAAACCCAAAAGACTCCACCAAAAAAATACTAGAACTGATAAATGAATTCAGTAAGGCTATAGGATACAAAATCAATATACAGAACTCTGTTACATTTCTCTACACTAATAATGAAGTACAGAAGGAGAAATTAAGAAAACAATCCCATTTACAATTGCACCAAAAATAATGAAATACCTATGAATAAATTTAAACAAGAAGGTGAAAGACCTGTATTCTAAAAAATATAAAACACTAATGAAAAAACTGAAGATGACACAAATAAATAAAAAGATATTCTATGTTCATGAACTGGAAGAACTAATACTATTGAAATACCATTTCTACCAAAAACAATCTACAGATTTAATGCAATTCCCATCATGACACCAACAGCATTTTCACAGAGCTTGAACAAACAATCCTAAAATCTGTTTGGAACCACAAAAGATCCTGAATAGCCAAAACAATCTTGAAAAAGAAGAACAAAACTGAAGGTATTACAATCCCAGGTTTCAAGGTATACTACAAAGCTGTTGTAATCAAAACAGTATGGTACTTGCACAAAACAGACACACAGATTAACAGAACAGAATAGAGAGCCCAGAAATGAACCCACAATTATATGGCCAATGAATCATCAACAAGAATATATAAGAAAAAGATAGTCTCTTCAGCAAATAGTGTTGGGAAAACTGGACAGCTATGTGCAAAAAAATGAAACTGGACCACCTTTACACTGGACCACTTCTTACACCACACAAAAAAATTAACTCAAAATGAATTAAGGACTTAAATTCAAGACCTGAAACCATAAAAATCCTAGAAGAGAGCACAAGCAGTAATTTTTCTGACATTAGCCTTAGCAATATTTTTTTAGATATGTCTCCTGAGGCAAGGGACATAAAAGCAAAAATGAACTATTGGGATTACATCAAAATAAAAAGCTTCTGCATGGCAAAGGAAACAATCAATAAAGCTAAAAGCCTACTGAATGGGAGAAGATATTTGCAAATGACATATCAGATAAAGGGTTAGTATCCAAAACATATAAAGACCTTACACAACTGAACATGAAAAAAAAACAAAAACAAACCCAAACAGTCCATTTAAAAGATGGGCAGAAGACATAAACAGACATTTCTCTAAAGATGACATAAAGATGGCCAAGAGATACATGAAAAGATGCTCAACATTACTCATCATCAGAAAAATGCAAATTAAAACCACAATGAGATATCACCTCAGACCCATTAGAATGGCTAAAATCTAAAACACAAGAAACAACAGGTGCTGGCGAGAATATGGAGAAAAAGGAAACTGCATGCACTATTGGTGGGATTGCAAAATGGTGCAGCCACTGTGGAAAACAGAACAGAGATTCTTAAAAAAGTTAAAAATAGAACTGCCCTATGATCCAGCAATCACACTGGGGGATATATATGCACCCCTATGTTTATAACAGCATTATTTACAATAGCCAAACTAAGGAAGAAATTCAAGGGTCCATCAATAAATGAATAGATAAAGAAGATGTGATATACGTATGCACAAGTGGAATATTACTCATCCACTAAAATAGAGTGACATCTTGCCATTTTCAACAACATGGATGGACCTAGAGAGTACAATGCTTAGTGAAATAAGTCAGTCAGAGAAAGACAAATACTATATGATTTCACTCATATGTGTAATTTAAGAAACAAAACAAATGAACAAAGAAAAAAAGAGACAAACCAAAAAACAGACTATTATGGCTACCAGAGGGGAGGTGGGTGGTAAATGGGTGAAATAGGAGAGGGAATTAAGAGTAAATTTATCATGATGAGCACTGAATAATGTATAGAATTGTTGAGTCACTATATTGCATACCTGAAAGCAATACAACACCGTATGTTAACTCTACTGGAATTAAAATAAAATTTTTAAAAAATTTAATAAAATGACCAAGTAAAAAAAAATAGATAAAATAACATATCTTAAACACTCTAGTGGAAAAGGCGAACAGCATGCAAACCCAGATGGAAAATTTCACCAAAGAAATAAACACTTTAGGGAAAAAAAAACAAAAATGCTATATAAATTTTTTAAAAATCATAACAAATAAAAAATGTCTTTAACTGGCTGATCAAAAGATTCAACAAGCCAACAGGAAAAAAATAAGTGAGAAAAAATTAGTGAACTTGAAACTAGGTCAATAGAAATTATGCAAACTGAAACAGAGAAAAACAAGTGAAGAAAAGCAAATACTAAATAGAACCATTAGAACTATGGGTATAACATATGTGTAGGGTGGAATAAATATTTGAAGATATAAAAGCTGAGTATTTCCCCACAAAAATAATGAAATATATTAAGCCACATGTCCAAGAAGCTCAGAGGACCCCCCAAACAGATAACAGTAAAAGAGAAGGGAGAGAAACAAAACTCACACCACAAACATATATCTAGACCCATAATACTTAAGTGGCTTAAAACTTAAAGAGAAAATCTTTAAGACACTCAAATAAAAAGGAAATATTACATACAGAGAAACAAAGCTAAGACTGACAGTAAGCTTCTCATGTGAAACCGTATCAAACAAGATAGAATGATACCTTTAAAATGCTGGGGGCCGGGGGGGGGGACTATTAACCCAGAATTTATGCCCGGTGAAAAACATATCAAAAAAGAAAGAAAAGACTTTTTCAGACAAGTAGAAACTGAGAGAATTTGTTACTAGCAGGCTTACACTACAAAAAAAAAAAAAAAAAAAAAAAAAAAAAATGTTAGAGGAGGCTCCACAGGTAGAAGGGAAATGATACCAGATCAAAACTTGGAATGTGAACCAGTCAGAGCCCCAGAAATGATTAAAATAAAGATTTTCCTAGCTTTGGGTGAATGAAATTCTTTTTAATATAAAAAACTCAATCTAGTCGACTCTATTGGTGCCCCGCCCAGCCCTCCTTTATTGTACTGGTGCAAGGATTCTCCTGGTTGCCCAAGAGGGAAGGGGTGTGGGGAGGGCTTCTATCAGCTCACAGATGCATTCCACCCTTCAGAATTGCCCTTGGCCAGTGGCAGCCACTTGGAGATAGAATATATGGGACGTTGTGCCCTGCCCCTGAGGAAGGCCTCCAGCCAATAACTAACAGATATGGGGTACCATAAAGACCCACTGCCTTGCCTCAATGGGGAGCAACTCTGTAGTACTATTCATGTTTTAGAGTTCCCTGAATCTACATCTTTGCCTTACCATTTCTCCTGTCTTAGCCTGCTTCCTTCCCTTTATTACAGATTTCACCTGAGAGCTCTCCCTCAAGATTCGATTTCTCAATCTCTGAGGACTCTGATAAAGACACTCAACATTTTACCACAAACAGTGATCTTAGCCATAGGTTTTTCTATATGTTGTTTTTCAAATTAAGAAATTTCCTCTATACCTTGTTTCCTAGGAGTTTATATCAAGAATGGATGCGATTTTCTGTAAAAAAAAAATAATAATAATAATAATCTACATTTATTTATATGATCACGTGATTTTTCTCCTTTATTTGGTTAATATAATAGCTTTTGTATAGTAATTCAGAATTCTTAGAATAAATGTAACTTGGTCATAATTTTTTTTCATTTTTTCATTTTTTTAATTTTTTTATTTTTTATTTTTAATTTTTTAATATATGAAATTTACTGTCAAATTGGTTTCCATACAACACCCAGTGCTCATCCCAAATGGTCATAATTTTTTTAAATAACTTCTTAATCTATTAAAACTCTTCAAATTGTAAAAAGCAAGATTTTCTTTTTCTTTTTTTTCTCTTTTACAAGAGTTCTTCCATAAAGATTAAAGGGAGAAAAACTCACTGAGACTAAGCAGGGAGCAGCAAGAGAAAACCCAAATATATTTAAATCTTCCAAAGCTGCTAACAGCAAGAGGAATACTGGCACATTTCTTATTCAAGGAGTCTGTACCAGCTCTGCAAAATGAACAGTCCTGCCTGCAGGCAAGGGTGGAATGAGAGGGTCTGCAAGTACCCATCAATCTTCAGGCTTCTAAAACCAGCTTTTGCTTGAAGAGCCAATAAAACTCTATGCTGCAACCCATAGGCAGAGCCTTTCTGAGGATCAAAACACATGGCTCATCAATCCCATAGGATTATGAGAGTAGGGAATATAAAAGGAATCCACAAACTGGCATAAAGCCTTTAATATTGACAGATTCACAGATTTTTATCAATTTGTGTCACAGAACATCTTCCTCATCTTTCCTTGTTCCTTTAAAAGTTGGAGGAGCTTGGGGCGCCTGGGTGGCTCAGTCGGTTAAGCGTCTGACTTCAGCTCAGGTCACGATCTCATGGTCTGTGAGTCCGTGAGTTCGAGCCTCGCGTCGGGCTCTGGGCTGATGGCTCAGAGCCTGGAGCCTGCTTCCGATTCTGTGTCTCCCTCTCTCTCTGCCCCTCCCCTGTTCATGCTCTATCTCTCTCTGTCTCAAAAATAAATAAACGTTAAAAAAAAAAAAAATTAAAAAAAAAAAAAAGTTGGAGGAGCTTGACCCCAATTGCCAGTCATTCCATCACTAAATACAGTACTTGTATTTATTAATGAGAAAATAAATAGCCATCAACATTCTAACTAGAAAATACATTAATCTTCACGTATGGAATAAAGACACCAAAACCCCCCAAATACACAAGCTCTGGAATGATGAGTTTACCCTGCTCCAAATAACTCATTCAGTCCCTCTTGTGACCCCCCATTCTTGAGATGGCTTGAAAGACTGGTGACATAGTCTTTATCTGCAAGACTGAAAGATTTCCAAGTTTGTCAACTAATGTAAAATGTTTTTGCATTCTCTGCTAAACTCTACATTCCTCCAGGTCCATGAATATGTCTTGTCTTTTGTTCTGTCTTTCCTGGCAAAGTACCAAGGACACAAGAGATCTGGTCAATTATTATTGAATTAGATATGACTGGCCCATGTGTCTCAACACTGGACCTTGACTTCACTAACACCATTATTTAACCAGGTGTGCTACTGAAGAAAGTACCCACAATGGCACTGAAGACAGAAATACTCTGCC
This sequence comes from Panthera tigris, assembly GCF_018350195.1. Taxonomy (NCBI): domain Eukaryota; kingdom Metazoa; phylum Chordata; class Mammalia; order Carnivora; family Felidae; genus Panthera; species Panthera tigris. The sequence goes on from NC_056660.1 coordinate 124,299,025, forward strand.
AAAATAGAAATCCTAAAAATCTCTGAAATTATCACCTTTCTTTAAATTTTCTATTGTCCTTCCACTTATATACGAGGCCCAGTGCTTACTGGATGCCTTTAACCTGAAGATCTGGGCTGCTAAGAGTACTTTTGAAACAGTCAGTCAATTGTGAAATAAATACTCTTGATCATCTGATAGCTGACTTGTGACTTGGTTTTTCAGGGAACTCTCCTATGGCTCAGTTTAATCATTATATCAAAGAAGAGGCTGTGCCATTTGTAAGCTCAAAACACGATCATTAGGAGAAACTGGCCTCTCCCTTTACTCTTCAAGACCCAGTCTGTTCCTTCCCACCTTTTATAAGCATATTTCCCTGAACAATCTTATTGGGGATGCAGTTAGTATTGACCTTAAAATTGGTCCAATTTGGGAGGCAACGATCCTTGGAAAATGGCCACCATTCCTTACATTCTTGGTTTTTACCTTTTACCAGTGCTCTGACTCAAAGCATTTTGGCTTAAATGGCATTATATCAAGTTGCACCAACTAATTTTACTTCATAGATCTCAGAGATTATCAGAATTTTGGAGCTAGAAGGAACCTCAATGACTGATGAGTCAATTCCATTGTACTAAAATTGAGCTCCAGAATAAGTGCATTAGCCTATATCTATAGACAGATTCAAGATGAAAAATCAAGTCTGCAGTCTTTCTAGTGAAGACACTGTACTACCCTCTATGCATAAACCAAATCTGAGAAAACGATCTCATGAGTTCATGCCCAGCAACATGAAAATGTTCCCAAGTCTCTAGAAGCAATGTGATAATTTAAGCAAGCAAGACCTCACTCCAGATTTCCCCCAAAATGAAATACCAGGGCTGCCCTAAACATTGATGCCTCCTGGGTAATTTCTGCTAAATTACAAGAAAGGAGAGGGTCATTGCCTTATTTTGACAGATCCTTTTCACACTTCTGATCCACATATCCTCTTATTCCTACTTTTATTAGGATTAACTGGAATAGGTCTCAAACATCTTATCAAGCAATATTAAGAAATCTCTCTCTGCTATTTTTCCTACCCATTCCAGCCTCATACCCTCTCCTCTAAGGCTGGCTCCACAAAAAAAAGAGAGAGTAGAGACCAGTTACTTCTAGAGTCTAGGAAAGGAGCCTGCTAAAAAATGCCTTCCCTTCCAATAATAAATTGTTTTTTCTGACCTCTATGTGAATAGAACTTGAAAACTTGAGCTTTGAGTTGTGATTTGATACCTGAAATTCCTTTCATTCCACAATTAAAGATAAGGCTTTCAGGGTAAACATAGCAGAACTAAGCATTCCCTGGATTCACTAAAGCACATAAAGGGATAGAGACTGACTTGGCTCAATTCTTAGATCTAGTTTTGGAAAAACAAGAGGAAAAGGAGAGGTCAAGGGCACTGAAGGGAGAGTGAACACAGGAAAAAAGAAAGGCTGGAGGCATTGAAGAGAAAGTCTGCCCACTTCACCATCTGCCCTGAAAAATGCTATGTGTAATTGCTTCCAGGTCTACTCCTCATTTTATTTATTTATTTATTTATTTATTTATTTATTTATTTATAGTATTTATTTATATTTGAGAGAGAGAGCGAGCAGAAAGACAGAAAGTATGACAGCTGTGCTGACAGCTCAGAGCCTGATGCAGGGCTCAAACCCACGAGCCGTGAGATTGTGACCTGAGCCCCCTCATTTTTTTTTTTTTAAATCAACTTTGACCACAAAGGCAACTGTTACTGGTCTTCAAATGGACAAGAATATCTTTGGGTGGCATCTATCTAGATGAAGATGAGTGGGAAATAGAGTCTTATAGGTGTACTAGAAAGAGATTTTGAAACATATAATATCCTTTTATACCTAATTGTATTACTTAATCAGGATGATATTTTCTATTAACATGGTCCTTTCAAATAAGGAACTCAAAGTGGAAAAGGAATCACAGATTTATAGAAAGCAGAAAAATCAGCTCCCTGTATTCCCATTAAAGTGTTGTCTGTATTAGAAGTCACAAAAAAAATGAAAGATAAACATTCATGTTAAAGAAATTTCCAAATTGATATGATTGCTTCCACAAATGAAATACTGGAAGCAGTGATGATGTTGAGAAAGTGGTAGAACGCAGCCTGTTTTTATTTTCTAGGGGAAAACAAGGCAGAGAAAGAGAAGGAAAAAATAGTGGATAGTGCTCCCATTTACACACTGCCTGGGTTAATATGTAATTGGCAAGCTTAATGACTGCATAATAACTGCCTCTATTGTTTACTGTCTGGATGGTGGCCAGTCATCACTCTGCCCACCAGGGGCTTTGAGTTTGTAAGGAATGCAGTGAGTAGCTGCATGCCACGGTCTACATGCCAGGTGTAACCTAGCTGAAGAAGACGTTCAGGAGGAAGTGCATGGGGAGACCTGGTGATGTTCCCAGTGGTGGGGTGTGTCTCTCTGCTCTTGGTAAATAGTCTCACTTCAAAACTGCTATGTGAGTTGTGGCAGAACAGAGCTATGCTGGGCTCCACTTGAAAAAGACAAAGAAAGGAAAACTCTCATGATCCAGAAAAAGTTCTCATTTCTGTCCTAACCAAGCTGTAAAGAAGAAGAAGAAGAAGAAGAAGAAGAAGAAGAAGAAGAAGAAGAAGAAGAAGAAGAGGAGGAGGAGTGTTCCCTTGGCTGTTCTTGCACTGACCTGGGATGTGCTGGGAAGTACTCATCTTTCATGTTTGTTTCATGTCTCAGATTTGCAGGGATGTGAAAAGACATTCCTCCTTACTGTTTTCCTGATCCACTTTCTAAGTTCTTTCCCCTTGCCTTCATAATGTGACATAGGCAAACAGACCAAGACTTTCAATCATGAACTACCGAAAGGATTTCCATGGAAACGTACATGAATCCACTGCTATGGTGCTGATCTTGTCTCATCTTGCCTCTTGCAAGGACCAAGATGGTTTGATGTACAAAAACAAGTGTAATTTATTCTCATGTGGTCTTGTTCTGATCTGGGTTACAAGTGTTCTCCCTGATTACCTTAACTTTCATTGGTTTCTTCATTGTCCAATAAATCAAGTTCAGATTCCTGACACCTGAGAAGGCTCTCCTACTACTTTCCCTACTTTCCCTTCCACTTCAACTTAACACTGCTTTATTGTGTTGCTCCATCCTTTCTTCTGCCTAACTAGATGTCTCCTTCTACTCACTCTCTCTCCATTTAAATCATGTTCCTCTGCTGCAAACCTTGTAGTATCTCCCTATTATATACATTCTCACACACCTTGTGCTTTTCCTTCATAACACTTATCCCTACGGCCATAAAATGCTTATATGTATAGTCATCAGTGGGGCGACTTTCTTCCTCACTACACAATGAGATTTCTAAAGATAGGGACAACATGTATTATGTTCTGTGACACATATCTAACAGCAAACAGGTAATAGGTGATTAGATTGTCAAGTTAATAACTATATTAATGGTGATGAACACCAGTTCAAATTTCCACTTCCTTCATAAGATGGACCTTCAACTTTTCCAGCTGAGTATATTCTTGTTAGTCATCATCTGAAGTAGCAGGTGAACTTTGTGCTTCATGCTGGCACTATCATTCTCCATGTTTTGTCAGCATTATCAGGATCTTAGTCTTATCTCCTCTGTTATTCTAAGGCTCCTTGACAGAAGGGACTCTCATTCATTCTTTATATCATTCACAACTTTAATCACAAAAGTTACCTAAATGGGACTCAAAACCTGTTGTCTGAATGATGGATAAATCTTTTATGTATTCCCTTGTTTGTTTAATGTCTACAGTCTCACATTAGGCAAACACATTACCCTTCCTACAACAGAATTTAAATAAATAAATAACCAGTTGACATATCTTTTCAGCATTTCAGAGTTTTAACTATGTATGTAGCATATGCTCCTTCCAGGGGCATTCCATTGTGTTCTGAGAAGTCTTGAGTTTAAAGCTGTGAAGGCAGGGCATGAAGAAGTTCTAAGTTTTGGGCCAGAGACAACAGAGGAGGTTAAGAGCCTGAAGCAGCAGGAAAATGAAGAGAGCAGGAATAAGTATTTGCAACAGATGATTTAGGTGGAAAAAACTGTATGCTTCAAGAAACTCAAAAGAGTGACGGGCTTTGAGCTTAAGCCTTTATTGTTTATAAACTTGAGCTAAGGTCTTCATCCTGAATATACTGTGTCACCTTGCTAAAATCACTTTTCTCCCTGAATCTGTTTCCCCATGAGTGAAATGACACAAATGATGCTTATATTTCAGATTGTTTATGTAATTCGTACAATAAAAAGTGAGAAATTGGGGTGCCTGGGTGGCTCAGTCAGTTAAGCGGCCGACTTCGGCTCAGGTCATGATCTCGCAGTCTGTGGGTTCGAGCCCCGCGTCGGGCTCTGTGCTGACAGCTCAGAGCCTGGAGCCTGTTTCGGATTCTGTGTCTCCCTCTCTCTGACCCTTCCCCATTCATGCTCTGTCTCTCTCTGTCTCAAAAATAAATAAACGTTAAAAAAAAAAAATTAAAAAAAAAAAAGTGAGAAATTGTTCTTATCAGCCCAAAAGGGTTATGTAAGTGGGATCACCTAAATGGTGGTTAGGACTGAGAACTAGAGTGAGACAGCTCAGATGGTTTAGGAGACCACAAAGCAGAAGCTTATGTTTCATCAGGAGAGTAAAAGGACCATCACCCTTAAGGCCCTAGAGTAAATGGGGATTAAAAAGTTAAATAAGGAGGAGGTAGTCAGAATTTGAGGAAGGAATGTGGGGGGATGGGGCAGATAGAGCAACTACACAGAATATGAATGAGGCATAAAGTAAACAGGGGGTAAGACTAAAAGAGTCTTAGGAGAAGGTAAAAGGGGGACACCCAAGGAAAGAGGAGAGCTGGGCAGGACAGGGAGCTCAGTATTTCTTCTATGAGATATAAGATAACATACAATGAGAAGAGATTGAAGAGAGGGAATCCAGGATCCCATAGATTTGGCATCATGGAAAAAGGCTGGGAGCCAAGGGGCTCCCACAAAAAGTAGACCCCTACATCTTAATCTTACACAATGTGATATGTCAATTACATCTCAATAAAGCTTGAGAGGAAAAAAAAAAAAAAAGACCTACCTACTTCCTGCTTATCAGATCCAATTAACATAACATGGCAAGCCAGTGTGATGTTTTGTGGAATAAGATAAAAAAGATAAATTCATAGAGGTGGAAAGGAAAATGGTGGTTGCTGAGGGCTGGGAGAAGGGAGGGAATAGGAAGTAAGTATTTAATAGATACGGAGAGTTTGGGTTTTTGCAAGATGAAAAAAGTTCTGGATATAGATGGTGGTGACAGCAGTACAACAATGTGAATGTGCTTAATGCCACTGAACTGTATACTTAAAAATGGTTAAAATGGGAAGTTTTATGTTATGTATATCTTACCACAATTTTTGAAGGAAAGAAGGAAAGAAAGAAAGAAAGAAAGAAAGAAAGAAAGAAAGAAAGAAAGAAACTTAAAAAGAGTCAGTTGTACTCTCTACTAAGAGAATATAAGAACAGGAGCAGTAAAGGAATCCCTGAAGAACTGATGAAAGGAAAAGGGACCACAGAAACCAAAAGTGGAGAAAATGTCCAAGCCAGGCTGTCTTCTTCCTAGAAATGCAACCCACTACATTTTCCAGATTCCTCTGCAGTTGGGTGTGGCCAGGTGGCCAAGTTTTAGCCAAACTAACATTAACAGAATGTTGTAGGCCACTTCCACAAACCAGGTACACAAAAATCTTCCACCTGTGTTTCTCCATGCTATTTTCCTTCTGAAATGTGGGTGCTCATGGCCAGGGCAACTTTGGAAGCCACATGTTGAAGACAATGAAGCCGCAAGACAAAAGGAGTTCAGACTCCTGCATCACTGCTTGAAGGATAGAACTGTATCGATCAGGACATCTATTTTAACTATCAAGACATCTATTTTAGACATAACATCAGCAAGAAAAAACAAGTCTATTGTGTCCAAGCCAATAAACAGTTGGAGGTGAATTCATTATAAGAGTTATCATTACCTTAACTGGGGAGGCTGGGGAGGTGAGTAAGGAGCCCACTGGCTGCATTTTTGAACAATCAAGTGAGAATTATAAGAAGAGAAAGTGGAAAAAGCTGGGAGAAAGAAAATAATTGCAGAGGGTATCTATGGATAGTCTTTGAAACCAGGATACAAGAAAAAAAAGAATAACAAAATGTGGCTTTTAACAAATGTTGTTAATAAAGCATGTGCTATTACACATCATGATCCAGTCAGTCCATATCCATCCCTATTTATTGGCTCTCCTCTACTCTATGACCTTGGCCATGCACATACCCTGTCCTAAGCTTTCTATTTATAGCCACAAGAAAAAATATCAAACAAGTTTCCAATACAGGTTTTTAAAAAACTCCAAGTTCCTTCTCTTGCTTTCCCTCTCTCTCTTTTTCCTCCAAATAATTTTTAATTGTTTAATGTGGGAAAATGTTTTATGGGAATTGCATTCCTTTCTGAGCCACTGCCTGGGTCATTTAAAACTAAACAATAGACAAAACAAAGGGAAACATTAACTTGCGGGGAGGGTGGGGGGTACTTTATAATAACAACCTTCAGGGCTGATCTAGGATTGGCTAAGATGATAAAAGGAGTTAAAAATTTGTGGCCATCCAGGCTACATAAAAATAATATTCAGCTTTCGCCTCTCCTCCTCCCCAACAGGTATGCTCCAGAGAGATGCCTAATTAATCCTGTAGTCCTATCAGTTCCTATTATTGCTAAAATGTTCTCAGATTCTCAGATAAGTCACAGGCCAGTGAATTAATATAGTTGCTAAAGGCTAAAGTTTGCAGAGACTCTAAAGCCATTCAAGCAAAAACAAGGTATAAACAGAATTCATTTTAATGACTATTATTATTTTTATTATTTTAAGCAGATAGGTTTATCCAGGACATGCAAACTTAGCTTTTGAGTCTTGGTTGTAAACCTTTAGGCACTTTTCTAGCTCTTGTAATAACACCAATGAGAGATTAAACTAGAAAGTAAATCTACAAATGAGTAGCCATCTTATAATTAGCAAGCACTCTCCTTTATATAAAATTCCGTGACAGCCTTTAATAGCCATACTTTATACTCACCTAGAGCCTTTCATCTGAAAAGCTCAAAGCACATCTTGCTAATACCAGTGCCAATTATCTCAAACTTTTTGTAAGTCAGGGAGCTAGAATTTCCATCCACAAGGCATTTTGGTCATTGCTGGGATCTGAGCCCTTCTGTCTCCATCCCATGTTGTTGTGGGTAACACTCTTTCCCCAGATCACAGCCCCACTCCCAGCCCAATTAAGGGGAGAAGGGATCCTATCAGGGCAAGAAATACTGGTTTTAGCCACATTAGAGGCAATGGAAGGAAAAGAAAAGGTCATCCTTTGGAATTAGACCTGACTACACAACATAGCTTTAAACAAATCATCTTAACCTCTCTGAGCTTCAATTTGCTCATCTATAACCAAGAATATAAAATAATACTACAGTTCTTGGCACACCGTAGGCACTCAATAAATACCTGCTTGAGACTATAAAACCATATCATCCTTCCTATCACTAATTTCATTGGATTTTTTTTTTCCCACTAGATTTTTTAAACTAAGCAATGTTTTATCTGTTTAATATTGGCTGAGAGTCTGCATGGGAATACTGACCATGGTAGGGACTAAATAAATGTTAGTGAAGTTGCACTGGTGTAGAAGAAGTGTATATCCAATGCCCACGAAAACCAAACTATCTTGGGTTACCCATAAAAATAAGTCCCATATTTTTTCAATAAGTGCTAACCCCTGGATATGAATGATTTATACTAATACAATTATAACCCTTTTTAGTATACTTGAGGTGATTTTCCAAATCCCTTATGTCCTGTATTTATAAACAAAGGTGAATATTGTTAGGAATTTTACCACTTTTTAAAATACCAAATAATAAGTTATTAGTTACAGAGATCTGTTGAAGAAAATCTTATGTTATATAAACTTAAATGTATTACTATGGTTTATGGATTCATTTGGGTTATTTTTAGAAGGCAAAAACTTAGTCTTTTCAGCTATCTGAAGACAAAATTGTATACCTCCCATTATAAATATCACATTTTCATTAGATTTTTCACAGTTCACCAAAAATGCAGCCACATCATTTATTAGTCAAGAACTATAGAGTCAAAAGGAGTCCCTATTCCCTGGATTTGAAAGTGTTAAAAAAAATTCTAGAGGGTATAATGCTAAGTGAAATAAATCAGAGAAAGACAAATACCATATGATTTCACTCGTATGTGGAATTTAAGAAACAAAATAAATAAGGGAAAAAAGAGATAACAACAACAAAAAAAACAGATTCTTAAATACAGAGTACAGACTGTCACCAGAGGGGAGAGGGACAGAAGATAGGTGAAATAGGTGAAGGGGATTAAGAGTATACTATCATATGAGCACTAAGTAATGTACAGAATTGTTGAACCATTATATTGTACACCTGAAACTAACATAACACTGTATGCTAATTATACTTGAATTTTAAAAATTAATTTAAAAATGTTTTAATTATTAACTTACTTGTTAGGCCATGACAGTGACATCACTTACCCAGAACTGTTTTAGCAACCTCAATCAATTCAAAACATGGTAATGATCAAACAGTAAGGACAAGAGTTAGGAGGAGCTTCTGAGTAGGCAAAATAGGTATTAGGAACATTTATGTCTAACAGTCACGAATTTCATTCATAAGAGATACTTTAGCATATCACTCAGAGCTAAGTTACCCTTACTTTGTCCACAATTCTAACAAGTTTTCATTTGATTTCTCCCACTGTCAGTAGTTTAAAAGCAGCAAATCAGAAGTATGTAGACATTAGAAGGAAGATTTCTTACAGCTGTTATCCAATAAGCCAGCAAATTAACAAGCTCTTTTTGAATGGTAACTATTTTCTACCACTTTAGTAGGTACTAAGGGACAGAAAAGTGTAAGTTATTATCCTTGTCCTCCATAGCTTAATACTTCTGTTGAGGATACAAAAGAGCTCCACACAGGAAACAAATAGAAACAAATAAATTACATACCACTGACCATAGCTTTAAAAACTTCAGAGAAAAGAGAAATCAGCATAGGAGAGAATACAAAATATTTCATTGAGGCCAAATCTTTTTTTTTTAATTTTTTAAAAAAGGATACAAACAAAATATTAGAGCAAGCCCTTTGTCTGAAGACTTAAAAAAAAAACATATGTGTGAAGGGTGATGCCTTATAATCATTGTGGGAGACACTTAAAAGTTTAAAAAAAAGTTTTTCTCAGAAGAGAAAATGAACAGGGACAATTAGGTAGCGTCAAGTATCAAATACAGTGATTTCTTTGTGTATATCTGGAAAACCAAATAAGGAGAAATCAGCTTACAGTGCAGAAGCAAAGACTGCACTAAGGCATTGGAATGTATTTTTAAATATAATCATGTTTTTTTTTAAGTTTTCCTTTTATATACTGCTCTTTCAATGGTTTTAGTGAGGGGCTCCTGGCTGGCTCGGTCGGAAGAGCTCACAACTCTTGATCTCAGGGCCATGAGTTCGAGCCCCATGTTGGGTTTGGAGATGGCTTAAATAAATTTAAACAAATTTTTTTAATTAATTAATTTATTTTTAAAAAATTTTTATTTATTTATTTTTGAGAGAGAAAGAGCACAAGCCAGGGAGGAGCAGAGAGAGACAGGGAGACACAGAACCCGAAGCAAGCTACAGGCTCTGAGCTATCAGTGCAGAGCTCAACATGGGACTTGAACTCATGAATTGTGAGAGCATGACCTGAGCTGAAATCGGATGCTTAACCAACTGAGCCACCCAGGTACCCCTTAAAAAAATTTTTTAAACAAATAAATAAACGGTTTCAGTGCAACTGCATGGAGGCAGAGTAATGGGTGCAATGACCATTCAGTAGTACTGGTTGCATGACCTGTGTAAGGTCATCCTCCCCTGTCCCACTCTACCAGCTCTGCTAATCCATAGGATCACTGACACCTTCCCAGCAGAAATGGCTCTCCTTCACGAGTTTCACAGAGATTTTAATCTGTAATCAGGATTCTGAATAAGAACTTCATGAACTGCTCTACTCATGACCCAAGTTGGCAAAAAGGGCCAAGTCTATCTGCCAGCATCAGTGGACAACAATGATGATAAAGACCACGGGCCAAAGAATCTGAAGGAGAACAAATGTGCACACACCAAACTTGCCGCCTGATTACTTGGTGACAGATGCTGGCCTGGATTTAAAGGGCACCAAGATAACCCCCAATTAAATCTCTCCCATCCACAAAAAAAGCAATGCAGTAGGGTGAATAGAGGATAATGGTTATTTCTCCCCCAAGTAAAACACAGGCAATAAAAACAATAAAGCTCCTACCAGCCAGATACAACTAGTGACATATATTCCAGGTAAGTGGCCATTTGCAAATCTGTCCTAGGTCAAAGATAGCAGAGAACAGTCCTCCAAAAAATGAAAGAATATTTTCTCATTTTTTTTGATGCCATTCACAATGTAACATTCACAAATATGACATACTTTTCCATTCGATTGGCATTATCAATGTTTTCTCCATCACTTTTTAAAGTTTAGACTCTAGACAATCAACATTGGATCAAGCCGCAATGTGCAACATTTGTGAGTGTCTATGGTTTAAATACTTCCACCATGGTCAGTTTCAAGCTTCCAATATAACATTACTGAAAACAGAGTTGGAAAGGGATGAACAACAGCCCACCATTATACAGTGTTTCTAACACACAGATACAATAGATATACGCAATCTCAAGAGCACAGAAATATCTAAATGCAGTAAAATAATTAGGAAGTGATGAGTTTTTAGGATGCTATTATCTTCATGTTTAATATAATTTTTTAGTCATGAGTTTATACAACTTAACTTTTAATAATGGCTGTATATAACAGGGCTCACATAACTCCTAAAAACTGAACTATCGGTTCTCAAGAACCAGTATGAGCCAGATCTAACACAACATGGATTCCATTCATTCCTAAGACCTACCTATATTCCCATCCTGATTTCAGGAGCTGACAAATGCCCTCATTTGTCCAGTCTATATAGATCCAGTTGCTTTCTGGTCACCTTCAACCAAAAGAATCTTGGCTTATTAAAGAGATCCCTGCCAGCTAAAGCAGATGAAGATGGCTTCATCTAAGAGGCAAGATTACAGCTAACACCTATGAAGGAAAATCTTCCAGCCAACTTAGATTTTTTTTTTTTTAACTGGACTTCCCACCTTGTTAAATAAAATTTCCAACTATGAAAAGCCTGGGCATGCCATGCAATGGTCACTTTAAATGTCTTCCCCAGATGAAGAATGTTTAATCAGCTGAGCAGAGCCTGCAGGCCCCACAGGAGTCCGGAGGATGTTAACAGCTCACAACCACTCCTGCATTCCCAGGAGCCCCAGCATCACTTTGTGAAACTGCACAGGGTGGAGTCCTGGCTTCTCCCTGGGGAGGAAGTGGCTGCTGAAATGCCAGATGTGCCATTCCCACAGCAGCTGGTGGAGGGCCCATCTCTCCCAGGGTAAGGAGCAGCCTCCGCAGAGACCAAGCCCCGGAAGTCTACAAAATTTCCACAGACTTGCCAGGAGAACCCAAAGCTGTGCAGGGCCTGAGGCAACACTGGATGATAAATAGAACATTATTCAGGGCTGATGCTCCCACCCACCTCCTTTGCTTCCGGCCACCAGTGTTTGGAAAACCTGTTTAAAGAGTTATTCCAAGTGTTTTCAAGCCTCTGATCTGTCTTCAAAAATATCCTTGAAGAGGAAACAAAGGCTGTTTGCTAACAGTGGACTGGGTAGAAATGACCAGGAAAAGTCTTTCCAGCACACCTAGATGAAAGCCACAAATTAGGTTTGGGGAGGGCTTGGACAGAAACCAGCTGTCTACCAGTCTGCTGTGCTCTGCTTGTTCTGCATTTTAAAAAGGGGGGGCGGGGGTGGGCAGCTGAAGTCCACTCCTCTGTGTGAAAGCTGGGGGGTGGAAAGCTGGGGGGTGGAAAGATGAGGGCAGAAGAGAAATGGGGGAGCAGAAGTGGGGACGCTACAGATGATTGGAAAGAGGGAGACGGTGAGACATGGAAAAACAGCAGGGAAATCAAGTGAAATCTTGTTTAATATACATTTTCTCAAAGGGGTTGAGCTGAACTCTACAGTCATGCATCCAGAGTTGATTAAAACCTGAAATTTCCTGTAATTGGACCTCATTAATAAATTCCTCAGGGTTCCAGGAGGCTCTGAAGAGGTAAAACAAGGGTTTGGAGAGATGAGAGCAACGGGAGGTTGTACAATCCCAGACCATGGAGTTAATTCCATTTAATCAGCCTGGAGAAAGTCTGTATTCACAACAATCCCTGGAACCTGCTGAGCGCTCCTTCAGCAGGGCAGGATTTTCTCTCATTCACTGCATCCTTACTTTTTAACCCCTACTTCCAACATGGATAACGAACTGCCCCCAAAGTTCTCTGCAAGTCAAGTGCAAGTCAACTTAAGGAACCTCACTGCTGCTGTGGTGGGTGTAAATTCCAGTGATTGAAACAAGAGAGGCTGCCACCTCCCAACCTCCTCTGTTCATTTTCATCCACCACGTTCACCACGGCTTTGCCACACCCATCTCCTCCCCTTCTGCCTTTATTCCCCCCTCTATCCTCAGTTGTTAGTTTGACCTCACATTAGCATAATCCCAAACCTCAATTGAGACATTAGCATTGGTTAGTTGTCACACATTGGCTTGCTGAGTGATTAGTAAAGTGGCGAGTGTGCTTGGTGTAAAATGTACCTTCTCTCTTTCCTCTAGTAGAGTGAGCCAGAGATACAAAATGCCCAAAGATCAGAAATCTAGGAAAAAACAAGCAGCAAAGGGGGATGTCCAATTTAGGAAGTCAATTTCTAAATAGGAAAGGACAAGGGTCAAATTGTCAGGGTTCCAAATGGCTCCTTCTCACAGTATTGATACCTTACAAATTTCTCCTTCCCTTTTTGGGCATTTCAGTGAGAAGTGTCATCTGGTAAGACCAGAATGGAAGAGCCACAGCAATATCAACCTCCATCCTCAAGGATCATTAACCTCCATCCCCAAGGACCCCAAGGTCACTGGTCCTCAGAATAAGATTCACCCCAGGACGAAGGCAATGTGTCTTTTGTGGGATGTGATTATTTTCGTTGTCCAGACTAGAGTTAAGCTGCAGAAAAAAGGGGATGGAGATGGAGAAGAGAGGAAAGGTCAACTTACCAGAGATAGTGGAACCAGAAGAGGTGGTTAAGCCAGACCTGCAGTTACCTTCTTATTGCACCCACCCAGCCACAGTTATCTTCACACCCTAAATAAGCCTCAGAACATAAGAACAGGCTACCTTTTTCACTTGTAACTTAGCCTCTATTTTCCTGTTCCCTTACCAGGCTGCATTTGGAGATGTTCTTCCTCTCAACTCTTCACCTTCCTTAATTCTAACATACCCTCACTCTCACCCCAATACAGAAAAAAGAAGTTTCTTTGCACTGCTTTTCCTAATGACTATAGAGAAATCTCAGATGACCCAGTGTTTCCATTAGAATGAATGGTGTCTCGTCTGTAGCTCTCCCTCTTCTTGAAGGCTGTCTTTGTGTTCTTTCTCCCAGCATGGGCCATTATACTCAGGCCATCAAGAAGGAAAAGACTGATGAATGTATCTACCAAAAATAAAAATTAGATTAAGAAATAAACTTCCAGTGGCATCTGGGTGGCTCAGTAGTTTAACCATTTGCCTCTTAATTTCAGTTCAGGTCACGATCTCACAGTGGTGGGTTCAAGCACTAAGTTGGGTGCCATGCTGGGCATGAAGCCTGCTTAAGATTCTCTCTCTCCCCTCTCTCTGCCCCTCCTCAGCTCACTCTTTCTCTCTCTCTCAGTAATAATAATAATAATAATAATAATAATTAACCTCCATATGGCAAATACGGTGGACATCATAAACGAAGTCCAAAGACAAAAACTGAAGAAAATTTCTTGAAATATATCTGAGAAAGGTATGGTTTCTTAATAAACAAAGAATCTTTATAATTCAGTAAGACAAAAGAACAAAGGAAATTAACTGCTCAGTAAAAAAAAAAAAAAAAGAGAGAGAGATAATAGGTGTACCACATTACTCAACATTAAGAAGGTAAAAAAAAATCAAAACAAGTCACTGTTTTTCCCTATCAGGTTGGAAAATACTAAAGGTTTGGTAATCCTCCATATTGGTGACGATGTGGAGAAACAGTCACATACTATTGGTAGAAGTCTCTGTAAGTATAGTTTTGCAAAAGTAAATTTGGCAACATCTAGCAAAGTTAAAAAATGTACATATATTTTGACTCAGAAATTACATTATGAGAAATGTATTCTATAGATATAAAAGTACCCAAAAATAGGGGTACCTGGGTGGCTCTATCAGTTAAGCATCCAACGTGGCTCAGGTCATGATCTCGCAGTTCGTGGGTTTGAGCCCCACATCAGGCTCTGTGCCTGGAGCCTGCTTCACATTCTGTCTCCCTCTCACTTTCTGCCCCTCCCCTGCTCATACTATGTCTCTGTCTCTCAAAAATAAATAAATATTTTTTAAAGTATCCAAAAATACATGTACAAAGGTGGTCAATGAAACTTTATTTGAAATTTTTAAAATTTTCCACAAATAGGCCATTAGTACATTGTTTTTTTTTTTTTAATTCTAGGAAAGAAAATGGTAAAGGTAGGTGTCTTAGTCCATTCAAACTGCTATGACAAAATACTACAGACTGGATGCTTAAAACAAAAGAAATTTATTGCTCACAGTTCTGGAGGCTGGAAAATCCAAGGTGAAGGTACCAGTATAATCACCTTCTCGTGAGAGCCCCTCTTCTGGTTCATAGGACAGCAACTTCTCACTGTGTCCTCACATGGTGAAAGACCGGAGTCTCTGTGGAGCCTCTTTTACAAAGCACTAATCCCATTCATGAGGCCTCTGCCCTCATGATCTAATCAGCACTCAAAGGTCATCATCTAATACTATCATCTTTGGGAGTTATGACCTCAAAATATAAGTTTTGAGGTGGCGATAAATATTCAGACCATACCATTAGGAATAAAGGTAAGAAGAGAGGCTTTTTATTTTTTATCTAAAATTTTTCTGTTTGTCTTAATTTTTTGCCAAGTGTATTAAAAAAATTCCTTTTCAAATCAATAAAAAACAAACAAAAAAACCCTCCAGCTATACATGCTGTTTCTGGTCGCTAACTCCTTGCTGGTGCCCAATAATTCCCCAAGACAAACATATGATTCACCTACTCAGTCCCAATTAACCAACACTTCAAACTGAGCAAAACCTTTGATTGAAGTGCTCTGCATCAGGATAGTTGACAAAAGACAAAAAAAATTAATTTCTTGATGGTCTCTTTCTCAATGACCATACGCTGTTAGCTGGTTCAGAAACAGTTGACAAAGGCTATATAGCACAGGCAATCAAGTGAGATTTTGGAGCAAGCAACTCTAGCTTCATCCTGCTTCTTCATGATGGGGACTGGGAACAGATCAGGGAGGTGGGTGGTCCCATGGGCACCTACCACTTTGACACCAACTGGCCTGGCTCTGTCTACTGTACCCACTGTCAGAAACATTCAGGAAGGCTTAGAATCGTGCCCCGGGGTATGATTCCAACTATATGACATTCTGGACAGTAAAAAGATCAGTGGTTGCCAGAAGAGGGAGTAGGGGGGATGAATAGGTAGAACACAAAGGGTTTTTAGGATAATTCTGTATGACCCTATAATGGTAGCTACTTGTCATTATACATTCACAAACCCACAGAATCAACAGTACCAAGAGTAAACTTAATGTAAACTATGGACTATGGGTAATTATGAAGTACGGATGTAGGTTCATGGAATGTAACAAAGGTACCGCTCTGGTGGGGGGTGTTGATAACAGAGATGGCTATGGAGGTATGGGCACAATTGGTATATAGGAAACCTCTGTACCTTCCTCTCAAAAAACAAAACAAAAAATTACAGGACAGATATTGTTTAATGTATGCTTGTTATAGGCTAAATAAAAGCAAATCCTGCCCCAGGCATTGTTACCACATCCACTAGGATGAAGGACAGTGCTGTGCTCTCATCTCTCACCTACTTCCTACATAGCCCAGGACCCTTTTCACCCTTGACTGTACTCTTCAGGGCTTGGCCAGGTTTCACCCATAATTTCACTTGTAAATATTTGGGGATAAAGTGGGGACTTTACATACTCCACATACATTTATAACTTGGAATTTTACAAGAAAATCATCATGCACTGCTTCTATAAAAATAAAATAAATAGAACTTTGTAGTATTATATAAATTAAGCCTCTGATGTCAGTTGTAAGGCAGATGTGTGCTCAAACCTTTCTACTCTCTTGGATTTGTTAAATTTGGCCTGAATCCCCCTTCTGAGGCTTGATATAGTTCTATCCCCTTCCCACAATTTTCCTGCCTTCATTTATCTTCCTCTTTGCCTTTGCCCTGCTGCCTTCCCATGTGTTGTCTCAATAGAACCCACATGAGGATGTCCTCAGAGTCCATCCCCTTCTCTGTTCCCACAAGAAACCCAGGCTCACTCAGCACTTTGTCAGTTTAGTAATTCTCTGGGGAGTTATGAGAAGCATAGCATGGTTCCATTTCCCAATACCTGATCCCCACCATTTTCAGCACATTGGGGAGTGGAGTTCATATTATCTCACTGCCTGCCTTCCTCAGTCCCCCTTAGGAACACTGATGAATCCATTTCTTTCCATTTTAACACAAACGAATTCTAGCTAATTTAAACCAAAAGAACTATGTGATAAGTATATAGGAAGTCTCAGGAAATTCAGATGGACTGTAAGAAGAACCAAAAAGCCCTGGGCAGGACTGTCTTTGTATCTCTCCTCTCTGCTTATCTATGTGCTGCATTCTTCTCTCCCTATAATGCCTTTTCTCTGCTTCTCTATCCACATAGGGGTATGTGGCTGCACCCTAGTTACCAAGTGTCCAGTTACATAGAAAAATAAACTGGCTGCTTTAGAACACCAATCCCAAATTCCTGGGAAAAAGTGTCAGAAAGGTCCTTGCCTATTATCTCCAGCCAGGAGGAAAAGGGTCTTATAGCATTAGGTCACATGAAAGATGGATTATGGCTAGGCACCTCTTGGGTCCTTAATTGTCTTGTCTATGAAATTAAGATAATTATCCATCCAGAGAGAGTGGTTGTGAGTGTGGGGCACTCTCATTTTTTAAAATAAATGTTTATTTATTTATTTTGAGACAAAGAGATAGACAGCAAGTAGGAGAGGGGCAGAGAGAGAGGGACACAGATAATCTCAAGCAGGCTCCACACCATCAGCACAGAGCCCGATGTAGGGTTCAAACCCACAAACCATGAGATCATGACCTGAGCCAAAACCAAGAGTTGAACACTTAACCAACTGAGCTACCCAGGCATCCCAGGATGCTCTCATTTACCTGAAGTATCCACTTCACAGTGGGTTCTCAGAAAATGCTGACTCTCTTCTTCCTTTATTCGATTCTCGATGGAGTGACGGTAATCCTTCTATAATAACATCTGGCCATGTTACTCCCCTGCTTAAAGACTTTCTGTGGCTCCTCCATAAACCCTTAGAATAAAATCCTGTCTCCTAAGGATAATACAAAAGGCCCTTAAAATCTCTCTGTTCTCCAAACTACTCACTCCCCATCACACCTATGTTCCTGCCATACCAAACCACTTTCAGTTCTCAGCACCCATCAGATTCTATCTTTCCCTGTTCCTCTTCTCCCCATTCATTCTTCCAATCTTGTCTACTTCTTCCTCAGGAAAATCTTCCTTGGCCATCACTTCTCCCCCACAAGGCTGAACTCTCTCCCAAATACTCCTGCACAGAAACCTTCCTCAGCCTTGCACAGAAATCTTCCCAACCTATCTAGCTTAACAGCTCTAGAGACTGTGCATTGAAAGGCAGCCCATTCCACTAATTTCTAAAAGGTTCTACCATCTTCATCCCAACTTCATCCCCACTTATCCTTTCAGCAAGAGAACTGAAAATGCCTCCCCAGAATTCCCACCCACCCATCACAGCTTTTACTGTGGAATAATGTTCAAATTACTGGAAGCTTGAGTCAGTCACCCTCACCCCCACTTCCCCAAATTTATCTCTCCAGCCCCTTCACTTGACTTCAGGAGGTGTGGTTCAGAAAACATTCATCATCCCATAACATCCTCTAGTTTATCCCTATTTTTCTCAAAGCCTAGTGCTCAAATGTGAGTCTAACCACCACCACCTTCCTGATTATGGATCCTACAAACTTATACAGTCTCAGACTGAGTCACTCAAGTGAGCCACCTACCTAGGTCCTATGAGCTTCTGGGCAACCACACCCCCTCCAAGTCCTTTTTTTTTTTTTTAACGTTTATTTATTATTGAGAAACAGAGAGACACAGAGTGTGAGCAGGGGAGCGGCAGAGAGAGGAGGAGACACAGAATCTGAAATAGGTTCCAGGCTCTGAGCTGTCAGCACAGAGCCCGATGCGGGGCTTGAACTCACGAACTGTGAGATCATGACCTAAGCCAAAGTCAGTTGCCCAACCAACTGAGCCACCCAGGTGCCCCCCTCCAAGTCCTTATCATAGGACCTGATATCATGCTAAGTCCCATCTCTCTCCACCCCAGACTTAATGCAAGTCACTGAAGCTACCCAACAAGCCAAGGGTAGAGACCAGGAGACATCTCAAGATTTATTATTTCTAATACAGCATGGTTCAACAATTAATCTGTCCACAATCTTTGAATTGATGGCCTTATATACGCTGAAAATAACAGTTAGTGTGGCTACTGAGGTCTACTTTGTGTCAGGCTCTGGGCTAAAGAGTATACATGCATTTTATCATTTAACCCTCACAACAAGTACTTTACAGATGAGGAAACTGAAGTTTAGAGAGATTAATAAATTTAATCAATAGCTCTATAGAATGGGAGGTCAGGTTAAATAAAAAACAATTAACGTCTCAGAGCATATAAAATATGGAAGCTTTAGAGGCCCATATTCCTCTATCATCATTGGGAGTCTCCTAATTTTAAACTCCTAATACCCAAAGTATTTCATTTAAACATATGAGAAAGAGGACTCACATCAATCAGGTGAAGTCTGAAGGTCCAGAGCAACAGCCCAGCTTTCAGGTATTCATCTTTGCAGGTGTTCACTTCCCTTCTTACACAATATATGGACGCCACACAGCTTTTGTCTTACCCATCCACCCCCTTTTATTAACCTGAATGCAGTGTGAGAAGAGATTTTGCAGGCTTGCAAAGGTTCTGTAGACATTTGCTCTCTTTCTTACAATACATAACACCAGCATTGGCTGGGTTGGTTCCCATGTAAAGAAGGGCTCATAAGCCTATTGCCCTCTGGTGACACTGATCAACTTGACTGGCAGGTAGAGAAGTCTTCAATCACACTACTTCCCTTGTAATCACAGTATAATGAAGAGAGATTTGTCCACCAAACCTTTCACCCAGTCCTGGAGCTCAGGAGGACCAGAGGCTGTCAGCCTGGGCAAAGGCTCCCCATGGAAATTTCTGCTGCTCTAACTTAGAACTTGCCTTGCTTGTTCTGAAGCTGGATCAAACATCTGACTGCTCATTGTGTGGCTTCCCAGAAGATTCAGAAACATGCTTGATGTGGGTATGAGATGGGGACAGGGGAATTCTTGTGGCCTACAGGGCAGAGAAGGGTTCCAAACACAACATTAGGGTTTGGCAAAACCCAAGAACATCATGCCAAGACCTTTTCCCTTCACTTTTGAGCCCATATGCATTTCAAAGGGAATTCAGTCCTTATTTCAGGAATAAGTGCACATGTATCATTAGTGTGCAGTAATATTAGCACTAAGCACTAATGTCTGAAATGTCCCTTTCTTTTTTTTCTTATCCAACTTCTGCTAATCTGTCAGAATCCAGTTCCTTTCCACCAAGACTCTTCTAGTAAGTCTTCTATGAACACTCTACTTCCATGGTAACCACTAGCCTATGACAACATTACACTTATTGCTAGTAAGGTGGCTTTTGACCATGTGAAGCCTTCCAGCATCTTTTGAGTTGCTTTATTTGCATATACATACACATGTGTATACATACACATAAGACAACTTTTAATGCACTTATTCAAAATTGGTTTACTGAGGACCTACTATTGCCAAACCCAAGCTGTGACTGGGGATGCAATGGAGAACAAGATAATCAGGTCTTGGCCTTTCCAGACCTCACAGTGGGGAATCATCAGTCAGAATTCAGTGCAGACAACAGAACTCACTCTAGTTATTTCCAACTGCAAGGCAGTTAGCATAGGGATTGGAGTGCTTACAAAACCACTGGACGTGCTAAAGAGGAAGTTAAGGGGCTACTGCTGAACAACTTATTTTGAAGGCATAGAGTTCTATGACCTTGAAGCAGGACAGATTCTACAGCTACTGACACTGCTATCTCCCCACAAGTGATTTGCCCATAAAGCTGGAGGCTAGACATGGAAGGCTTAGTCTACCCACCACAATCAACTCTAATGTCTACAGAGCCTTGGTCACCAGGAAAAGAACTTTATATATATCTTCCAAATTTTAGAAAGAGAAGAAGGGAAAGACAAGTGTGGCCACAGACTGATGTATTCTGGACAGTACAGCACACCAGTCAGTACTAAACACACAAGACTGAACTGCCTACTCCATTCTGCAGATGATAGATTTTTAACTCAGACAATACTTCACATTTCTCTCTTGGGATAAAATGGTTCCTACACTTCTTTTTAGCTGAAAACCCGCTACTCATCTTTGAAGATACAGTTCAAGCACCACCTCTTCCATGAGGTCTTTCTTCGTGCTGCTAAGATAAGAACTGGCTACTCTCTCCTTGGGCTACTCTCTCTTCCCCATGGAAGCAGACACAGACTTTCATCATGGTGCCTGCTAAACTTATTTCCACTCATACCAGTTTTTCTGGTTAACTGTCAGCTCTTTAAAGCAATTCTGTAGCATGTAACAGATATAGAATTAATAACTGCTGAATGAATAGCCAAGGCTGGGGTCCTTACCACAAACTCAAAATGTAGGTGGTGATTCCACCTGTTCCCCTATTGGGTCAGAGAACTGAGTGAGTGAGTCCCCTGTTTTCACAGATGCTAAAATTTTGAACAAAGTTGGTACATCTTAGCTCTGGTACAGTCTGGGCAATTGCAAGGCACTGGGATGGCTTGAGCAGAGACTAGGAAACAGAAAAATACTTAGTATCTGTTAGGATTCTTTTCATTGCAATTAAAAGAATTAAGCTAACAGAAACTGGTTTAACTAGCAGAAACTCAGCTCAAATTAGATTTAAAAAAGGGGAGGGGGAATGTACTCACCAGCATAACTGAAAGGTCAGTGTGCTGGCTTCAGGCACAGTTGGATCCAGTCTACATCCTATATCATCAGTGTCACTCTGGCTCAGTTTTCCTCTGTGACTTATATTCTAACATTGACTCTTCCCATGTGATAGCAAAGCTCCCAACTTATACAGTACCCAGCAGGCAGCCTCAGTGAAAACAGAGAGTCTCTTACCCAATACTTCCACAAAATCTTTCATGTGGCCCAGTCCGGGTCCCAACTATCCTGGACCGAAAGCTAGGAAGACAGAAGATGTAGGTAGGCCAGGGTGCTCTCCCATCCTGAAATGAGGGGGCTTCTATGGTCTGGTTAACCCCATAAAAGCCTATAGGCTGAGCTTGGAAAGTGGTGGCCTATAAAAAAAGTTGAGGTGGTGTTATGAAAAAAAAAAAAGAGTATGAACGGTGGGTAGGAAAAATAACACATTTCCTGCAGTGGGCATCTAGTACTTTGCAATCTCCAAAGCCCCACTCTTCATTTTAAAAGAGACTTTGAACTATTCAGGGTATCAAGAGCAACAGCAAAACTGCAGCCTTTCTCAGGGTGCTTCTGTGATGGGCTGCCCGAGGAGACTGGTACAAAACAGAAAAATCTGACATCATTTCTAAGTTTCAGTTGAGACTGGGGAGAGAAAGGAAAAACCCATCAGTTTCGGGTCTTGAGTAATAAAACCAGAGTGAGAAGGAAGAGGAAAAATGCTTGGGATGTAAATGTAATGAACAACAGAAAATAATTGAAAAGGAAGTGGCTTCCTCTCGTGTGTCAGTTGGGCCTTGTGAAGAACAAGAGAAGTACCTTTTCTGGAGCCTCAGCTGCTCTGCTGCCTTTCCAGCCGTCTCCTTGGGAAGAATGAGGCTTTAACAACTAGCATGGTGTCAGGGCTGGCTTCCACCCAAGCCTGAACAGTGCCCCCATTGAGGTACCCCAGGGACAGCCCTGGATGCCTCTCCCTTCTCCTGCTCCCCTCAATGGGCTATTTGTGGGACTAACAAGGACCGGGAGACACACTGCCCATCTCCTACAAGACCCCAACAGCTGCAGGAATCCTCAGGAACTCCACAGGCTCCCTGTACATGTCTGTAAAGAGACTAACAGGAGGAATGCCAGATTCAGAAAGGGGTCCCCAAAAGCCTCCTGGATGAGAGAGAAAAATACTCCCCAGTTCTCTTCTCCTTTCCGGGCTTTTCTCTTATCTTCTGAGATGGCAGTTCTGCACCCCAAAAATATTTGCTATCTTGCCTTCTTCATGGCACAGATACCTTCTCTGTTCTACCTTCCTTGCTAGCTGGGAGAGAGAATACAGAGAAGAAATAAGCAGAGAGTTTATGACTGCAGCCATGTTCAAATACTACATCTTTACTGCCCACTTCCAATGCTGAGACAAAGTGACCTCAAGTAGAATAGGAAGGGGTAGCTAAAAATTCTTATCAAATACCAAGATCAAGCTTCTGTTCTTATTGATTTAATCCCACAACAATGCCAAAGGACAGCAGACAGATTCTAATTTTTCTGTGCCCATTAGGTAATGATTGCTACTGCCCTGGGGAAAGAGATAAGCATACTGGCCAGAAGAGACAGATGAGAATGCATTATTATCTCTGACTTCCTACTTCCAGAGGATATAGAAGCATGCCTATATGTTTTCATTTAAGGGGTACATGTTGAGCCCTACAAAAATTTCTCCCTCTAGAAGCTTGTTATTGCACATGAAAATTTCCCATCCTTATAACATTCCTATTGTTTGTAGGCTGATGTAAGTGGTGGTCTGCATGAATAGAAGCATGCCTATTTGGTGGAAATTTACCAAAGCATAGGGGAGCTTGGGTGGCTCAGTTGGTTGAGCATCCAACTTCGGCTTGCATCATGAACTCACAGTTTGTGGGTTCAAGCCCTGTATCAGGCTCTGTGCTGACAGCTCAGAGCCTAGAGTCTGCTTTGGATTCTGTGTCCCATCCCCCTCTCTGCTCCTTCCCCACTTGTGCGTTCACTCACACGCTCGCTCTCTCTCTCTCAAAAATACATAAACATTAAAAAAAAAAAAAGAAGTTTACCAAAGCATAAATTTCTCTGGGCTCTAGACATTAAGCCCTATAAGTGATAATGATGGCATGTAGGTGATCGTGCCTTTCCCAGAGTAATAGCTGGGATAAAAGGAAGAGAGTCAGCTCCAGAGACAAATTTTGACTACTTGTCAATGAACAGAATCTGAAGAGTGATCTAGTACAGCTTTACTCTTCAATCCCTCCACAACCTCCCAGCCAGAAAGCTGATATCTGGCCTCATTTTTCAGGGTCAGGGGACTCCTCTCCTCCCATGCCAGTCCATTCCACTTTTGAACAAATCTTACTCATCAGAGAATTTCCAATATCACACAATTTCCTTACAATGTCCAGACATTGACCCAGGTCTTGCCCCAATGCTACCTTCTCTAATCCGTGAAATCCCCAACCCTTCAAATAACTATTTCTACACAGCAATCACTCATGCCTCCTCCTGAGCTATTCTGCAGGCTAAATCGTAGCTTCTGGGAATCCTGCAAGTTTCCTAGGTGATCCGCTGCCTAATTTTTACCACCTGGTTGACTGTGTCTAGATAAACTCCCTGGACATTTTAAGATAAGGAACTTATCTGATATTTGGCCGAAATTAAAATACAGGACCATTACCAATCCTTGATAGGAGGATCCTACCTACACGAATGCACTCTTGGGTCGATGCTTGTCATGGGACACAGGACTCTCATTGAACTTCCTAGTGATAAAACTCATGAGACTTTTCACATGAACTTCTATTAAGCCAGTCATCTCCAGTCAATTCATTTTTTTAATCTAAGATCTAATCTTAATTTCTCATTTAACTTTATCCCCTTCATTTCAAGCCATCAATTTAACATATAGAGATCTTTTAAGAATATGAACTCAGTTATTAGAACCTCTCAAATTTATAAAAATACTCAAATACATCTTCTATATTTTCATTCAGAATAAATAAAAGTGAAGGCAAAACTGAGAAGCTCAGATAAAGAGCCCTGAAACCTAATGTTAGAGATCTTTCAATGCCATGTTCAAAACCATGTCTATATAACAAAAACAGATGCCAGAACCCTGAGAGCTCAGTCTTTCTTTCTAGCCCAGAGACACCTCACATAAAATAATATCTTACTGTTGGACATAAGGTAATATTTTTATGCTTTCTTTAAATTGATTTTGGATAGGGGTGGTCAGTATTGCTTTTCATACTATACAAATACAAAATTCTATGGAGATAGCAGAAGCAGTGGCCTTTTAACCTACCTTATGCATTAGGTAATGGGTCTCTGATCTTTTAAAAAGATTATTTGTTATTAAAACAGCCTTCTTGCCAAAATCCTATGTCTTCTTTTCTAAGATTTCTATACCAAAGCTAATCTAATCAATATGAAAATAAAAGCGACACCAAAATCTTACCCCTTATTGTCCTGGGGTTCTCCAAAGCCTCCCCAAAGAGGCACTATATTTTCATTACCCAGGGAAAAATAGAACCATTCTATAAATTATTTGCAGATAATTGCATGAATATCATATCCAAACTCTTGCAAAGCAGATTTGAATACTCAGCTAAGGCAGCTGTAGGGTGGGAAACCTCAGTCTTAATTGCAGACACCCCATCTGGCAAAGTCATGTGAAAAATGCAATCATGTCTCAAATCAGATATTTTCCCTAAGCCATTCCCTAGCTTCATGTCTCACAGAGGTAGAGCGTGAGCTGAAAAATGAACAGGGTAACAACATGAGGATAAATAAGTCACTTATTTCAGGATTCTAATGGAAAAAAAATTTCACTGAAAAAAAAAGTCACAGCTAAGTTCAGGTTTTGAACTTGTCTCATCACAGGATGAACAATCAGAAGGAAAACCCAGGTAATTCTGTTACTTTTTGAGGTCATAGTAATCCCTTTCCTACAAGGTCCTATTACAAATACTAAGTTGAATCATAGCTTACCTTGCCACATTTCAGCCCTACAAAAGGAAGTTTACTTCTCTCCAGAAATTTACCTCTCTCCAGGTCCAAAAACATTGTGCAAATTATCTTGTACTCTTCTCAATCATTTTGCAGTTCTGTTGTGATGAAATATTACTTCCATTACCCAGTGCTAATACCTAGCACCTTCCCACACAATGTCACCAAATCCTTCCTTCATAATGCCGCTTCATTCATTTCCTCCTTTGTTTTCCCTTATTTCTTCCCACTAGAAGGAACTATAACCTGAGTCCTTCAAACTTCAGGATTAATACCCAAATAGCAGTCTTAGAACCACAAGAAGTCTAATACCCATCTCAGTATTTCAGAGGATCAGCACAGGATGCTTCTCCTGGGAGACTGCCAGTCATCTCTCTCCCCAAATCCCTGCTCCTGGTCCCTCTGAATCCATGTGCCCCTCTTGTCCACTCCTCACAGCCCTTTGTCCTTCACACATACTCTATTCTTGTCCTTCCCTTACACAAGGCACTACCAACATAAGGCCCTATTTCTCAGGCTTACATTGAAGGACTGGAAACTTTGGAAAGTAATTCCAGAACAGGATAAAATTTAATTCAGCTATCACTGTTGCTAATGTCCATCCATAAAGAGTCCCTTCCTAGCCAAGTTACCAGGCCAGCCCTCAGAATGGAGTCCCAGGCACCATTTCCTTTTTCTCAACCAGCAAGGGAAAACTCAATCTTCCTTAACATTAAAAAATACAAACAAAACAAAACAACAAAAACTCTACAATAATTCAGCAATCCTGAAGCACAAATACATCTGTACTCAGGTTTGTTAGTAGCAATTTTTTAAATTCAGCAAGCACAAAATTATAGTACCTCTACATGATGTAATAGCACCTGGTTCTTTTTTTGGGAGGGAGGAGGGGCAAAGGGGGAGGGAGAGAGAGAACCTTAAGCAGGCTCCATGCCCATAGCGTAGGTGATGTGGGGCTGAATCCCATGACCATGAGATCATGACCTGAGTGGATATCAGGAGTCAGATGCTCAACCGACTGAGCCACCCAGGTGCCCCAGCACTTGGTTCCTTAAAGTTATTCTGCTACCTCTAAAAGGAGCAGATATTTGTAGCTTCTTTCAGTTATGGTAAAATCACTTATTATGTAATGTTAAAGAAAAAAAAGGATCCCAAATTATAGGCAGAGTATGATCTCAACTGTAAAAACTCTGGAGGAAAGTATGCCAGATTATCAACAGGGGTTACAGGAGTATGGGTGATTGCTATTTTATTGTTTAAGCTTTCCTGTGCTTCTTAAAGCCCACTGGATAATCACTGTCTTTTATGACCATTTAGGTATGACCATGTAGGTAAGCAGACCATTGAGCTTACCTACATGAGTACCTACCTGGCTGTTCTCATGCTGCAGCTCATCCTACTCCCAGAGAAATATCTTATTCCACAAGATTCAGCCCAAATATCACCCATGAAGCCCTATATATCCACCCATCTTCCCATCCCATTAGGCAATTGGCTGCTTCCCCTACTGTCAACCTATAACAATCTGAACAATCTTTCTTAATATTTCTTATGTCTGTATCAATAGGGTCTTAACAGTGACAAATAGCACTCTGACACTGGAGAGAGTTTATTACAAAGACTCTTTACAAAGAAGCAGAGTACAAGGAAATCACAAAAGATAGTGCATACCCCAGAGAAAATAACAGGGGGCTCTGTTACCACCCTTAGCCTGAAAACGGTAACAGGAGAAAATGGTTCCCTAAGCCTGGATAAGGAATGAGACAAAGCTGCAACCATCAATAAAGGGATACCACTGGCCTAAAGCAAATCCCCAGGAAAAGAGTCAATGCTTTCTCCTCCCTCCTTCCAATTACCTACTGGTGCTCAATACTGGCCATTCCAGCTGGAAGCCAGGGGACAAGAGAGCCCTTTGATATGGCCCATAGAGGGCAGCTTCCCAAGAGGAGCAAACCAAAGATCCACTAAAGAACATAATTATTGATTTACAGGTGTGGCTTCAATGTCTGTTGCCTGAGCTCATGGTTACATCCCATGCCTTGCAAACTCCAGACCCACCACCCTTTCCATCTTCTTTCCAAAGGATTTCAGAGAGTGAGGCTTCTCTTGAGCTAGGCCTTGCTACATCGTGCGTGGTTCCTCTCACTAGACCACTTCCTCCCATGCTGGACACCACCCTTCTTCCTTCCTTTTTCTCACATCAGCACAAATTCAAGGATTATTGTATGTATCTTACTTTTAACTGAAGGGTGGAGGGTAGAGGGGGTAACTGCAGCATAGCATAACTTTTATTAGTCATCTCTCTTATAAATATTTATTAACCATTCTCTGCCATGAAGAATTTCTTGACTGTCCTCACCATCATCTTCCAGGGACTCCATCTCCCTCAAGGTCTTTCTCCAGTGACAACCCTCCAAACCCTAAACTCAGTTATACAATTTTTGGTCTAAACCTTTAGATATTTTAGTGCATTAGTATTTAAAAAAAATCAAAATTGGCAAATTTTATCGTTTTATTGGAACCAGGCCAGAATTAGGGTGAGGAAAGTGAGGCAAGATCACACACATGCACCCAAGGCATGTGCTTCACACCCCCCTAGTCCTGGCCCTGCCAATGGGGGCAGGAGGGATTAGAGGGGAGGAGGCAGAGGCTCATCTCTCTACATTAAATATGCCATTGAGGTGCTTTTCCAAACCAAAAGATAACTTCTTTTTTTCAAGCAGAATTTTGCCTTTAAACTCTTGCCAATTTTGAGAATTTTTTCTTGCCATCTATCCTCCATTGGACCATGAGACCCTTCAGAATAGAAAATGATGCTTAATCTATTTCTATATCCCCAAGTGCCTAGACTTAGAGGATGAATTATAAACCTTTGCTGAATATAAGGGTCTAGTGTAAAAATTCATAAGGTCATTTTGTAAATATTGAATCTATTTAGAGCTTTCTTTTTTTGAATTCAAATCTAAAGTCCTAGAAAACTAGCTAGCAAGGAAATGAAGAATTCGTCTAATCTACAATCTTTTCATTTTACACATTAGGAGACTAAGGACTATTTCCATGGTATTATTTGCAAGCAAGTTGCTCAGCATTTATCCAGTATAATTAATATTTCCCATGGTTAGGGTGCTATCCCACCTGAATAATTTTGATAGCATCCCAGTGAACAAAATGGAGTAAAATTCCCCATATTGTTACAATGCTATTATTTCTCCCAACAGAAATCTCAGACTCACCATGTAAACATACACAAGAGATGCAAAATAGGGAAAAAAATACTGACACCCAACCAATGACTTGAGTCAGAACAGCTTTTATCACAGCCAGATACAGTAACACTAACACCAAGGAGAAACTACAGTTTTAAATCAAAGCCAGAAAAAATGTATTTGCTCAAGTAAAGGCATGAGTGCAAGATTTACAGAGAGGACAACAATGATTAGGAAAGCTTGCTTCTTAACAATGAACTCATTGTGTCAAACTTGTAAGGCACCCAGCAAGCTGACAAGGGTCTCTCACCCCTGTGCCCAGGACAGTTTGGCCAAAGGACATCTAGGGTGACATGCCTCAAACAGTCAGCACTAATCTCTTATCCCGGAATAGCCCAACAAACCTGTCCAACCTGACTGACTGCCTTTTAGAAACACCTTTGGAATTCTTTGTTCAGTTCTCCTCGGTTTACACTGGATCTTCTCATTTCTGGGACTTCTCTGATGACCTGATCTTCATCAACGATGACTTCCCCAACAAGTCTACCAACCCCAGATTTGTCCAACAGATGACATTAATAAGAACCAATTAAGAGTTATGCATTCAAAACAGGCGAGGTACACATTCACACACAAGTCAGAACTGTCACAGAATCACTTCTTACAATATTCCCCTGGCAGAAAAGAGGTCAAACTGACCTTGAAGAAGAAATGTCCTTTTCTAACTAGTTACCAAGACAACGCCAACCCTCTCTCTGCAGGGTACCTGCCCTTGGGGTTTGCACCTGCCAGCTGGTAGCAAAAGTGGCCCAGCAGCCTTAGTTCCCTGTCACTGGGCTCATTTCACCAACAAAGGTGCCAGCAGTGCCAGTTGGCTTCATGAAATGGATACCTGCCCACTAAGCATTGGCCCAGAGATCAGGGACTTTCACAAAGGCCAGCCAACAGCTGGCAAGCAGGCACCGCCAGGTCATTGTCATCCTGGACTGAATCGGAGACAAAGGCTCTGTCTGTTCCCTCCATATTTTATTTTCAGCTCCAGGTCTCTTCCTATGGGAGGGCCGTGTTGAAGGTGCCTTTCTTGACTTTTTTTGTTCCTTTAATGTCATCCTGTCTATGCATGCTGGTGTATAAAAGCCTTCCCCGACCCATGTCTTGTTTTACTGCAAATCAGAAAGCTCACCATAAGTCACACAGGGGCAGTGAGTTCTGATTTGGAGCTGTAACCAGAAGCTGCATCAAACTTTTTCCCCTGGCTTCACACCAAGGCCTCCGAGGATTCCTTGTCACATGAGGTTAGTGTAGTTTCACATCCTCTAAAGCAAAGCTCTGTCGAAACTCTCTAGTCTCACATGGCTTCGGCTCAAAAAACCACTCCACTCAGCTGCCTTTCAAACTGTTTTGAGCAGTGAGTCAGGAGATCTAGGTTCCAGTTTTAGCTTAGTCTACATGAACCTGACCAATCACTGGTCCTCAACCACTACTTAGGGAAAATTAGGGGCCAACCTAGCTGTCACTAGAACCCATTTCAACCTGCATTTTTTATTTTTATTTTTTTAACATTTATTTATTTTTGAGAGGGGGGTGATGCACAGAGAGAGGGAAACACAGAATCTGAAGCAGGCTCCAGGCTCTGAGCTGTCAGTACAGAGCTCCACACGGGGCTGGAACCCACGAGCCGTGAGATCATGACCTGAACCGAAGTCGGACACTTAACCGACTGAGCCACCCAGGTGCCCCTCAACTAGCATTTTTTAAATACCAAAGAGACAAACCAAAAAACAAAATCCTTTATTTCCGCTACCACTTTACAAAGAAGCTGCTAACCTGAGAATTTCTAAATACTAACAGATATTATTTTGGTTTAAAAATAAATGGATACACACAACAACATGGATAATCTCAAAAATATTATTCGAGCAAAAGAAACCTCATACAAAGTTCTAAAATAGGCAAAGCTAATCTACAATAAAAAAAATAAGAAAGTGGTTGTCTCTGGGGGTGGAGGGAGCAGGGATTATTCGGAAAGGAGCATAAAGGAACTTTAGGGGATAAATATTATATTTTGTATCTAGATAGGGGTTTGGATCACACAGGTGAAAGCCCCTGTCAAAACTCATAAAATGCTACTCTTTAGATGGATTGATAGAAGCCTGGAGAAATAGGTAATAAAATAATTACAGCAAAATATTCATTGTAGAAACTAAGTGGGTATATATGTGTTCTCTGTGTAATTCTTCTTACTTTCCTCTATGCTTAAATACTTTCATAATAAAGTATTGGAGGAAAAATACACTGTAATAATACTCCCTCCCTCTTTCTAGACATGTAACCTTTTTTCCCACTAAGTAAGTCAGTGCCAATGGGAATATTCATTGATTCGAGCAGAGAAGTCAATGATGCTCTGTGGTGACTAATTACTTTATCACTGCCTGAGGCCTTCAAGAGAAGAGGACACAAGTTCTGCACGTCCAGAACCCACCCTTTGACCTCATCGTCCTCCACAAAGTTATCAGAAACAAGTTTCTTGGGAGGCTGGCTACCTGCCCACTTCGAGGGTTGGTCTCTCATCACACTGTGTACACCTCTGCTCTCTGATTATTAATATTCTTTATAGCCTTACAATGAGAAGGTTCCAATTAAGACAAGTATTCCAATCCCAAATATAATCGGAAATCCATTTTTGGACCCCCTCTGGGAGTAAATCAATTACTCAGGGACAGATTACAAGTGAATCTTTCACTGGACTCACTACCCTGTTACCCATCACAAATATAAATATCATAAATATGTCCCTACAATATTGATTTTCTTAACCACTTTCCTTTAAGACTCTAAAAACATATTCTTCTTTGTTCCTCTTCAAGTAGATTTCTTCTCCCTAAAAATCTTCAAGCCATACACACACACACACAAAAGCACATGTTACTATGGTCTACACTGAACTAGCAGACACCTAATTCACAGCTAACTTCTTTTGGAGGAAAAATTAAAAGGGAAGAAGCAATTACTAAGAAGGCAGAGTAAAGTGATTTCCTAGGGGATAGAATTCATGACTCTTGTCCATTTTTCTCATGGTAAGTTAATCAAATCTAATAGAAACACTCATTTACTGAGTTCCAAATATCTTCAAAGCCTTGAGTTATTCAAAGAATTAGATTAGTTTCTTTAAACTAGTACGTAATCTAATCTAGTGAAGGAGATGAAATATAAGCTTATGCAAAGTTAAACAATAAAATATCCAGATAATTGTTTCATACGTCAGGGGAAGAGGTGTCCAAGCTCCATGAACAGTGGACTGATAGATGAATGGGGGGAGCTCTAAGCACTTAAGAAAGGACATATAACCTCTAAAAGGAGTGGAGGTAGAGACCTCACAAGGTGGGATTTCAGCTATGTCTGGAAGAATATATAGAATTTGAGGAATGCAAGAAGGGGAGAGACCACATTGGGCAGGTAAAACCAGGTGGTTAAAGAAGTACTTTTGTTCACAATGTTTCATCAGCAAAGCATCACTACATTTGTAAAGGCCTCTGTGACTCTGATTTCTTTGAAGGAACTGGTGCACAAATTCTCTACTATTCTTTAAAAACTCAACCTCGGTCTGCCTTAATGTCTCAAAGCAAGTGAAGACAGATCACTTCAACAAACTGGACCACTGAGACATTAGCAGGATCTCACCACTCAGAAGGGTCATCTCAATTGCAAGAGTACTCCCAAAAAACACACATGTGCCCTTATCCAGCACTGACAAGAGGCCTATGAGCCATTTTTCATTTAGCCAGGTCATATCCAGGAAAGATGAGGCCTAGGACTGTTCACAGTCATGGTCAATTCTTTTACATTAATGCTTATTTTCAGAATAATACTAGACTTCCATAAGCCACACCACAAAAAATTAAATTATAAGACCATTCTAAGCAATCACAAAGTTTCCACTACTTTGATTTCTCACAATTTTTGTTGTGACAGCAGATGATTTATACTTGGATAAAAAGCCAAATTAAATCTGCATAGGTAGAAGTCAATATATATTCAAATAAATATAATAATTTTTCCAGCTTTATTGAGATACAATTAAAATTTAACATTGTATAAGTTTAGGGCATACAAAATGATGATTAAAATGTTATTATTAGGTTATTTTTTAATTCATATCTTCCCCCCCCATATCCCCACTGCACTATACAACTCTCATATTGGGGAATGAGCAAAGGAGATGGAGACATAACACAGGGGTTTCATTTCCAACTTTGTTCTCTGTGACTTTGGGACAGTCTCACAACATTTCTGAGCCTCTATTTCTTTTTAGGGGGAGGGGAAGACAGAGAGAGAAAGAGAGAGAAAGGGCACAAGTGAGAGAGGAGCAGAGAGAGAGAAAGAGAGAAAGAGAGAAGCAGGGCTCACCCAAAGCGGGACTTGTATTTTTACCCAAAGCTGGGCTCATGCTCACCCGAAGCGGGAGTTGAGTTCACCCACTGTGGGGCTCAACCTCACCTGCTGTGGGTCTCGAACTCACAGTGAGATCATGACCTGAAGCCAAAGTCAGATGCTAAACTACTGAGCCACTCAGGTGCCCTCTGAGCCTCTATTTCTTCAGACATAGACTGGGGAAAAAAATAGCTACGTCAAAGGGTTGATGTGAGAATGAAAGAGAATAGTGGGTGTAAAGGACCCAGGGAGAGGATGTTGACCCACAGCAGATGCTGTATATATATTCTGTTAAAATGAATTTAGAAGAACCTGTTCTGTGAAGAGAGAATCAAGATAAATCGGTAAAAAATTGGATTTGAACCCATAATTAATCAGCTATGCCATTGTTTTTCCCATTCCAGTAATTCCTCTCGGAGTTTCCACCTATAAATGCTTGTTAGAAAGGATTACAGATTTGATAAGCAATCTTTCAAAAGCCCTCTCCCAACCCCAACACACACGTTTGTTAAAAATTAACACTCAGCCCCTTTTGTGAAACTTTTATTAGGAAATCTCAAACATGGTGCTGAATGGAGGTAGTAGTTTTTATTTCCTCCATTTCTCTGTACTTGTAGAAACTGAGGCACAAAGTTAAGATACAGGTGTGACCAGGCCTTTTGAGAAGTTCAGCTGACTGAACTGCTTCTGGGCCAGAATCATTCACCTAGATACCTTAAAAACAAGCCACAGGAATGAGAAGTAAGAGAAGTGTAAATGCAGTTTAAAAATACTGCACTTTCAGGACACCTGAGTGACACAGTCGGTTGACCATCTGACTTTGGCTCAGGTCATGATTTCGCAACTCACGAGTTCGAGCCCCGCATCAGGCTCTCTGCCGTCAGCATGGAGCCCACCTCAGATCTTCTGTCCCTCAATCTCTCTCTGCCCCTCCCCCGCTCTCTGTCTTTCTCAAAGTATAAATAAATAAATACATAGACAGATAGATAGATATAAATACTTCAATTTCCAATGTGAAGTGACCAGAAATGAGGTTAAAGACAGATTTCAGTATGTTATGTCACAAAAAATGGGCCATTTCCTGCCCTCTCACTGTCAAGTTTAGAGCATAAAACAAGCCACAAGGATACATTTCTGCTCCATACTCTGTCTCTAGGCAGTGAGTACATAAACAGCAAAATACATACACTACATATACAAATGTATATGACACAACTCCACATTGTGTGTGTGTGTGTGTGTGTGACCACAATCTCAAAGAAATAAAAAAATTCCCCCCCAAAAAATTTTTTAAAGTAAAAGAAAGTAAGAATGAGGAATAAAATCCAAAAGCACAATGGGAGCAAAGAATGCTAGACTTGGGAAAAATCTGACAGTCTGTTTTAACCAAACTTCTTATTTTATAGAAAATAAACTGGACCTCAGAAAGATTTCCAATTTAAATGGAAATTACATCTGAGAGTCTGAATCTGAAACTTCCATGGTACCACCCAAAGACAGGGTTGGAATTAACTTGATAAATAATGTATGCTAAGTTCCTCACTTCTCTGGTGAGGAAACTGAGGCCCAAAGAAATGAAATGACTACTTTGAGGTCATATGGTTACTTAGTAGGACCAAATCCCCTATGTTTATGCTTCTCAGAGAGAGAGGTTTGATACCTTCCCTTCCCTATCCCAAACCTCATTCAACAGCCTTCACCCACTCTTTCATTCTATGAGATGGACAACTGATATTTTTCACACAGTAAGGTTTAAAGACCCACATCTCCTTCCCAACGAGGTTAGCACTCCCTTGTAGAAATTCAGGAGTCACTAGTTAAGCCCAGCCCAGGGCAAACATGGTCAGGGGGCATCCAGGCAATTTTAAATACGTCTTACAACCACCCAAAGTTGGTCAGCCTCAAGGAGATCAATTATGAGATCAACACTTTCCCATGTTGTATTCCATCTCTATTTACCAAAATAAACAAATTCGGGCACTGAAAAATTACAGTAAACAAATATATTTTTATCCTCAGTTACAGTGGTTGTGTTGATTTTCTTCTCTCAGTATTAAATATACTGAGATAATAAGATTACTAAAACTTAATCAAATGTAGCAAGTTGTATAAATTCTACGTGGCCCTGTAGACAACTATTTTATTCATACTGCAGAAAAACTCATGCTTTAGATCCATTTGTTTCATTCATTTAATAGATTGACAAAAAAAAAAAAAAAAAAAAACAACAACTGCTTATCATGTACCTAGAATTTTTCAGGTGCCGGAGATACAACAGAGAACAAAGTTCCTGCCCTCTTAAATCTTACATTCTAATAAACAAACAAGTAAAGCCATAATATGTTAGATGTTGATACGTGCCATGGAGGAAATAGAAAGCAAGGGAGGTAGGAGAATGGGTGCCAGGCAGAAGAGGTAGGGAGGGTTGGGTGCTATGTATTATATTTAAGATGGCCTTGCTGATAAACAGAAACAAAAGAAATGAGAAAGCAAGCTTTCTGTACACCTGGAGGAAGTGCTTTCTAAAGAAAGCCAACAAGGGTAAAGGCCTGAATCAGAAGTAGCATATTCTTGGAACGGCAAGAAGGCCAGTGTGGCTAGAGCAGAACAAGTCAAGGAGACAGTGGAAGGAAAAAGAAAATGATGTCTCAAAGGTGGCTGAAGTCAACTGTGTGGAGTCTTACAATGCATTGTAGGGGCTGTGACTTCTACTCAAGGTGAAATGGAAAGGCAATGGGCGGTATGGAACAGAGGAGTAACATGTTCTCATTTCCACATAAGGAATCACACTGCCTGTGTGCTGAAAAACAAGTTTAGCCTATTACTGGCTATTTCAATAATACAGATGAGAGATGATGGTGGCTTGGATTATGATAGCAGTGGTAGAAGTGGAAAGAAGTAGTAATATTCTTGGAGGCAGAACCCAAAGGATTTTTTGGTGAATTGGACATGGGGTGTGAAGAAAAGAGAAGAATTGATGACATCAAGGTTTTCCACTTGAGCGACTATGGGGTGGAATTGCCATTTGCAAGAATGAAGAAGAATATGGGAGGAGCAGATTTGGGTTGCAGGTGAAGAGGTTATAAATCAGGGGTTTAACCCTAAATGGTTGAGCTGAAGATGCCTATGTTAGATATCCAATTAATAGACACATTCTGTTACAGACACATGGTATTAGAGATGTATCCCAAGAATGCAACTGAATATACAACAGGATTCAGGACAGAGATCCAGTCTGGAGATATGAATGTTGGTATTGTTAGCATATGGATGGTATTAAAAGCCATGAGACCAAATGAGGTCACCTAGTAAAGGTAAGTTAAAAAATAAAATAAAAGAACCCTGAGACACTCCAATGTTTGGAGGTCAGTGAGAGGAGAAGGAACCAACAAAGAAAGTGGAGTAAGGGACCATAGAGATGTACGAAGATGAGAGACCAGTATTTCCAAGTCAGGCAAGTGATCAGCTATATCCACTGCTGCACATAAGCTTCAAAATTCTAGATACAAACTGAATTATAATGGCAAAAGCAAAAAACAGCTTCCTGTGTCTCCTGTTATTCTATCTACAGCTTCCTGTTAATACTAGCAAGAATAGCAATAATTAAGAACTACCACCTACTGAGTGCCTTTCAAGTCCCAAGGATTGTGATTTGACAAATCTCACATGCTAACTCTTATAGGTTGAAAGTGGCTACCTGGAGCATTATGTTGAGAAGGAGTCTGTAGCTTAAGGAAAAGGATTGAGTTGTGTGTGATTTCTGTTAAGGACACAGAATGAGAATTGGCCTCATATTTGCTGGGTATTCATCATCCCTGTAATAGGACATACATTTTCTGTAGGGTTCATAGCACCTCAGTGGTCATTTAATTAGCCTCATTTTACAAATGGAGAAACCTAGTTCAGGGATGTTTACTAATCACCCTAAAGCGGCATTAGCTAGATGTGGTGAAGGGGAGACTCGGCACAGGCCCACTGGACTGTGCCCCATACTGTACAGTTTCTCTCCCCATCCCATCAAAAAAGTGCACAGAATTTCAGATTCCCAGGGTATACCGCTTCTAATTTAAACCTGTGACAGAGAAAGCATAGAATTAAAGTATAAACTTTAAAAGTAATTGTTCCTTTATGCTCAAAGAAAATATGATATAACTGATTCACAAACCGATTTAGAGAGGTATGTTTGCAAACTTAAATATAAGAGAAAAAGAAACAGAACATGAGACAAGAGTAGTCAAATGATTCAAACAAAAGTTTTTTCAACCTAGGGCAGTTGAAGATGACACAGTAAGAACAACCATTAAAAATATGACTACTATTTTGTCTTCATCATTCCCATGGCAACCAAGTATTAATCCCTGCCAAAAAATAACTCTGTAGGCACCAAGAATTCTCAGTCTCTCTTTTAGCACCAAGCCCTTCCCAGAGTCATTTGTATTAACATTTGCAAAAGATTTATTTCCCTTTGATTCAAATAATTCCACATTCCCAAGAATATCTAGACTGGAGCATAGCCAGCTGCCTGCAGGGCCTGCAGCCGTCTCCCTGGTCCTGGGTAGCTCCCTGGGTGCCCATGAATGGCTCATTGTTAAAGACAAACCCACTGCAGAGAACAGAGAAAACACAGAAGAGCAATCAGTGTCATGTCCTGAGGACTGGTCTGGATTTTGAGCAATGAAACTGAGTGGGAGTGGCAAGCACCTAAGGCTGTTATGAATCAGTGATTGATGCCTTCCAGAGCAAGTCTCCTCTGAGATGCTGGCTGGGTCACCATCACTAGTCAACTCACTTCAGGAGATTCTGAACCCAAGTCCTTTATGTGACAAAGCAGAGCAGGCCCTAAACTGAAAATCAATTTCATTATCCAAGCATCTGTTAAGCACTAATTGTATGTAGGAGTAAAACACTGGATTTCAGTGAAAAGTCTAAGGTCACCTTCAAATCATGTGGATGGCTTTAGCAACTAGCCAAACATCCAAAAAGAAAAAGTGTGTTCTCTAGATTTGTATATAATGAAGAATGGGAACCCAAATCTTGCTCTGATTTTTGCTACTGAGTTTCTGCATACTAACAGGTCACTTTGGAGAGAAGTCCAGGTGTATACTTCAAAGTCTGCTGAAATCAAAAATAAAAAGGTCTATAATTTTAGCATTTCTTGGGATGAATCAACCTGTCACTAAATTCAAATTGCATAGTGAATTAAATGTTTTCCTGATGTAAATGTTCAAAATTTAGACCACATTTATTATTTCAGAGATGTACTGATAAATCCCACAATTAATACTTGATGAGTATAATTTAGTACCTGTAGGCCTATAGCTCAGAATATGTCTATTTTAAAAAGTTACACTTTCTGGTACTTATTTGTGTCTTTTATGGTCCTTATTTGAGCTTTTTCTTTTTAATAGTCAGAAAACTAACATATTTCAAGATAAAATTCTCATGCTGCTTTACTTCTCCCAGCTCCCAAAATCCCCCCAAAAAAATCAGAGAAAAGCAGTGAAGTGATCAAGAAACAATAGAATAACTCAGTTATGGTCACAATTAACCTCTCTGCAAAAAAAAAAAAAAAAAAAAAAAAAAAAAATAGGTATATCTGCTCAAGTGAAAATATGTGTGACTTTATGCCACAGAGAAAAATAAACCCAACTTGCTAAGACATGCTTCTATTCTTCAACTGCCCTACTTACCATTCTGCAAATGAGGCAAAAAGGCTATATAGAGTCTGAGCTTCTACCTTATGGACACATCTTGCTCTTCATTGAGGCCATTAATATATTAAAAACACTGATGAAAGGCTATTTGTTGGGTAGAGTCATTTTTCCCTTGACATTTATTATCAGTAGAAAAGTTTTCTGTTTTAATACCCACATTCTGGCATATAATTACTGTAATAAAGTCTACTTCTTCACTCTGGGTGACTGCTGCCAGTATTATGAAATCATGGCAATGGTTGTAAAAATAAGGGAGGTCACAACCTTTCCACACACACACACACCCACTCTGCAGCTGATATTAAATAGCTTTGGTGGGAAAATGCAGACCTTTAAACTTTTTCTACCAAACTCAATGCATTCTGTATTTAACTTCTTCTTTAAAACAGTTTGTGTTGTAAGAATTCAAAAACTGCATATGGCCATGGGAATAAAAAAGGAGCTTATACTTAATTAGCTACTAAGTCCGACTTGGACGAAGCACAATAACAACCATTTCTTTGTGCTAACTATTTTTAATGATATGCATTACATGCATTGGCCTGTCTACTGCCCAGACTGCTCCAGCATCAATCCTGCTTTACTGTTATGCTTTTTGGCAAAGGACAACATGGGGGAAAGTCTCCATTTCGATATTTTGTCATTTTGATTGGAATAATAATTCTTAACAGCATGAATTCCCTCTAAACCTTAAACCACCACCACAGTTTCATGACAAGACAAGTGACATCCAAGTATACCAGATGCTGTACAAATATTCTCCTTATACCTCCAGCAATACTCAATAGTTTGATTCATCCTCTCTCACTTTAAACTGCTTGAATATTTTCATCCAATTGCTTTCAGCTATTTTTTTAAACATAACTATTGGATATAATTTTTCTACTTCTAGCCAAGATTCAAGTCAAGCTAATTCAGAATCATAATGAGGATAGATAGGCCCAAGAGGGAGTGTGCATTTTTAAAAATTTTTTCTAGCTCTTCATGGAATAGGAATTTCCTTAGGGAGGGCCTAAGGAAATACCTACTTTAAAAGTAGAATCTTGGGTTTCCTAATGAAAGTAATCCTAAGTAGAGATGCTATTTGGGGGTCGGAAGGTCAAGATCTCTTTTTGCCCTTGAAATGGAAAATTACTGGAACCCATTATCTTCCAAAGCAACATAGAGAAGAGAGAAGCTAACAGAATGTTGGAGAACAGGTGTGTTAGACCCACCAAAAAGCACCAAGAGAGCAAACAAAGCAAGTCAACACTAGGAATACCACCTCTGTTTCAAACAGAGCAGCTCTGTCATCTACTCTATTTCCTGGTATCAGGTTTTGTTTATGGAGGAAAAGAATTACTATAACAAGAGTGGACAACAGTTTGAGGTGTGCATGCGCTGCAACCAGCAATTCTGCTCCTAGATATGTATCCTGGAGTAATTTGTACATATGTGTCCAAGATTGATTGTATATGAATCACAGCACTGTTGTCCATAATGGTTCCAAACCAGAAGCAACCCAATGTCCATCCTTAATACAATGGATCTATACATTGTGGTGAATTCATACAATGGGAAACTGTATCACAGTAGAAATTAATAAACCAGAGGTTTGTGTCACAACATAGATGAATATTGCAAACATAATATCTTATGTAAAAAGAAAGACACAAAAGAAAGCAGAGTTATTCTATTTATATAAACCTAAAAATAGGCAACATTAAACTATGTTATTTAGAGATGCACATATAGGCAACAAAACTAGGAAGGAAAGCAAGTATATGACTTTCACAAAAGCCTGAAGAATGTTTCCTTTGTGGGGTGAGAGAAGGTTGTAATCAATAATCAAGATGGAAACTAGAGGAAACTTCTGGGGTACTGTTAATGTTCTGTTTTTTCCACCTTTAAATTAATATTTTATATTTTATTTAAAAATTACAAACATGGAACAGAATAGAGAACCCAGAAATGGACCTACAAACATATGGCCAACTAATCTTTGACAAAGCAGGAAAGAATATCCAATGGAATAGACAGTCTCTTCAGCAAGTGGTGCTGGGAAAACTGGACAGCGACATGCAGAAGAATGAACCTGGACCACTGTCTTACACCATACACAAAAATAAACTCAAAATGGATGAAAGACCTCAATGTAAGACAGGAAGCCATCAAAATCCTCAAGGAGAAAGCAGACAAAAAACTTTTTGATCTTGGCTGCAGCAACTTCTTACTCAACACATCTCCAGAGGCAAGGGAAACAAAAGCAAAAATGAACTATTGGGACCTCATCAAAATAAAAAGCTTCTGCTCAGCGAAGGAAAAAATTGGCAAAACTAAAAGGCAACCGACAGAACGGGAGAAGATATTTGCAAATGACATATCAGATAAAGGGTTAGTATCCAAAATCTATAAAGAACTCATCAAACTCAACACCCAAAAAACAAATAATCCACTGAAGAAATGGGCAAAAGACATGAATAGACACTTCTCCAAAAAAGACATCCAGATGGCCAACTGACACATGAAAAAATGCTCCACATCATTCATCACCAGGAATACAAATCTAAACCACCATGAGATACCACCTTACACCTGTCAGAATGGCTAACATGAACAACTCAGGCAACAACAGATGTTGACGAGGATGCGGAGAAAGAGGATCTCTTTTGCATTGCTGGTGGGAAGGCAAGCTGGTGCAACCACTCTGGAAAACAGTATGGAGGTTCCTCAAAAAACTAAAACTAGAACTACCCTACAACCCACCAATTGCACTAGTAGGCATTTATCCACGGGATACAGGTGTGCTGTTTCGAAGGGACACATGCACCCCCAGGTTTATAGCAGCACTATTGGTCCTGGAGGAAGATGGTGGCAGAGGAGGACTCTGGGCTCACCGCGTCCTGCTGATCACTTAGATTCCACCTACACCTGCCTAAATAACCCAGAAAACTGCCAGAAGACTAGCAGAACGGATTCTCTGGAGCCAAGCGCAGACGAGAGGCCCACGGAAGAGGGTAGGAAGGGCGGAGAGGCAGTGCGCACTACACGGACTGGCGGGAGGGAGCCGGGGCGGAGGGGCAGCCCACCGGCCAAGCAGAGCCCCCGAGTCTGGCCTGCAAAAGCAGAGGGGCCAGACGGAGTGTGTTCTGACAGCAAGTGGGACTTAACATTTGGAAGGTTATAAGTACAGCTCTGCTCGGAGAGCGGGAGGGCTGGAGGACAACAGGAGGGAGAGTTGTTGAGCCCCGGACGATAGAGCTCAGCTTGGCAGGGAACAAAGGTGCTTGCCAGTGCCATCTCCCTCGCTCATCCCCCAGCCAAAATCCCAAAGGGAACCAGTTCCTGCCAGGGAACTTGCTTGCACCACGCAAACACCCAACACTGTGCTTCTGCGGATCCATCCCTCTGGCAGCAGGTCTGACTCCCTCCCGGTGCCACAGGGCCCCTCCCGAAACAGATCACTGAAGGATTAGCAAGCTGAGCCTGCCCATGCCGCCCCTGTGCACCTTGCCAATCCACCCCAGCTAATACACCAGATCCCCAGCACCACAAGCCTGGCAGTGTGCAAGTAGCCCAGATGGGCCACACTACCCTACAGTGAATCCCGCCCCTAGGAGAAGGGAAGAGAAGGTACACACCAGTCTGACTGTGGCCCCAGCGGTGGGCTGGGGGCAGACATCAGGTCGGACTGCGGCCCCCCCCCACCAACGCAAGTTATTCAAGACAGCACAGGGGAAGTGCCCTGCAGTTCTATACAAAATGATGAAACGGAAGAATTCCCCTCAAAAGAATCTCCAGGAAATAACAACAGCTAACCAACTGATCAAAAAGGATTTAAACAATATAACAGAAAGTGAATTTAGAATAATAGTCATAAAATTAATTGCTGGGCTTGAAAACAGTATAGAGGACAGCAGAGAATCTATTGCTACAGAGATCAAGGGACTAAGGAACAGCCAGGAGGAGCTAAAAAAAATGCTATAAATGAACTGCAAAATAAAATGGAGACGACCACGGCTCGGATTGAAGAGGCAGGGGAGAGAATAGGTGAACTAGAAGATAAAATTACGGAAAAAGAGGAAGCTGAGAAAAAGATAAAAAAATCCAGAAGTATGAGGGGAAAACTAAGTGATGCACTAAAGAGAAATAATCTACGCATAATTGGTATTCCAGAGGAGGAAGAGAGAGGGAAAGGTGCTGAAGGTTTACTTGAAGAAATCATAGCTGAGAACTTCCCGGATCTGGGGAAGGAAAAAGGCATTGAAATCCAAGAGGCACAGAGAACTCCCTTCAGACGTAACTTGAATCGACCTTCTGCACAACATATCATAGTGCAACTGGCAAAATACAAGGATAAAGAGAAAATTCTGAAAGCAGCTAGGGATAAACGTGCTCTAACATATAAAGGGAGACCTATAAGACTCGTGACTGATCTCTCTACTGAAACTTGGCAGGCTAGAAAGGAATGGCAGGAAATCTTCAATGTGATGAACAGAAAAATATGTAGCCGAGAATCCTTTATCCAGCAAGTCTGTCATTTAGAATAGAAGGAGAGATAAAGGTCTTCCCAAACAAACAAAAACTGAAGGAATTCGTCACCACTAAACCAGCCCTACAAGAGATCCTAAGGGGGATCCTGTGAGACAAAGTACCAGAGACATCACTACAAGCATGAAACCTACAGACATCACAATGACTCTAAACCCATATCTTTCTATAATAACACTGAACGTAAATGGACTAAATGTGCCAACCAAAAGACATAGGGTATCAGAATGGATAAAAAACAAGACCTATCTATTTGCTGTCTACAAGAGACTCATTTTAGACCAGAGGACACCTTCAGATTGAGAGTGAGGGCATGGAGAACTATTTATCATGCCACTGGAAGTCAAAAGAAAGCTGGAGTAGCCATACTTATATCAGACAAGCTAGACTTTAAATTAAAGGCTGTAACAAGAGATGAAGAAGGGCATTATATAATAATTACAGGGTCTATCCATCAAGAAGAACTAACAATTATAAATGTCTATGCGCCGAATATGGGAGCCCCCAAATATATAAAACAATTACTCACAAACACAAGCAACCTTATTGAAAAGAATGTGGTAGTTGCAGGGGACTTTAACACTCCACTTACAGAAATGGATAGATCATCTAGACACACGGTCAATAGAGAAACAAGGGCCCTGAATGATACATTGGATCAGATGGACTTGACAGATATATTTAGAACTCTGCATCCCAAAGCAACAGAATATACTTTCTTCTCGAGTGCACATGGAACATTCTCCAAGATAGATCACATACTGGGTCACAAAACAGCCCTTCATAAGTATACAAGAATTGAGATCATACCATGCATACTTTCGGACCACAATGCTATGAAGCTTGAAATCAACCACAGGGAAAAGTCTGGAAAACCTCCAAAAGCATGGAGGTTAAAGAACACCCTACTAAAGAATGCATGGGACAACCAGGAAATTAGAGAAGAAATTTAAAAATATATGGAAACAAATGAAAATGAAAATACAATCCAAACGCTTTGGGATGCAGCAAAGGCAGTCCTGAGAGGAAAATACATTGCATTCCAGGCCTATCTCAAGAAACAAGAAAAATCCCAAATACAAAATCTAACAGCACACCTAAAGGAAATAGAAGCAGAACAGCAAAGACAGCCTAAACCCAGCAGAAGAAGAGAAATAATAAAGATCAGAGCAGAAATAAACAATATAGAATCTAAAAAAAACTGTAGAGCAGATCAATGAAACCAAGAGTTGGTTTTTTGACAAAATAAACAAAATTGATAAACCTCTAGCCAGGCTTCTCAAAAAGAAAAGGGAGATGGCCCAAATAG
Organism: Panthera tigris; assembly: GCF_018350195.1. Classification (NCBI taxonomy): domain Eukaryota; kingdom Metazoa; phylum Chordata; class Mammalia; order Carnivora; family Felidae; genus Panthera; species Panthera tigris. The sequence continues at coordinate 124,343,712 of NC_056660.1, forward strand.
ATAAAATCATGAATGAAAATGGAATTATTACAACCAATCCCTCAGAGATACAAGCAATTATCAGGGAATACTATGAAAAATTATATGCCAACAAACTGGACAACCTGGAAGAAATGGACAAATTCCTAAACACCCACACACTTCCAAAACTCAATCAGGAGGAAATAGAAAGCTTGAACAGACCCATAACCAGCGAAGAAATTGAATCAGTTATTAAAAATCTCCCAACAAATAAGAGTCCAGGAGCAGATGGCTTCCCAGGGGAGTTCTACCAGACGTTTAAAGCAGAGATAATATCTATCCTTCTCAAGCTATTCCAAAAAATAGAAAGGGAAGGAAAACTTCCAGACTCATTCTATGAAGCCAGCATTACTTTGATTCCTAAACCAGACAGAGACCCAGTAAAAAAAGAGAACTACAGGCCAATATCCCTGATGAATATGGATGCAAAAATTCTCAATAAGATACTAGCAAATCGAATTCAACAGTATATAAAAAGAATTATTCAACATGATCAAGTGGGATTCATTCCTGGGATGCAGGGCTGGTTGAACATTCGCAAATCAAACAACGTGACACATCACATTAATAAAAGAAAAGATAAGAACCATAGGATCCTGTCCATCGATGCAGAAAAGGCATCTGACAAAATTCAGCAACCTTTCTTAATAAAAACCCTCGAGAAAGTCGGGATAGAAGGAACATACTTAAAGATCATAAAAGCCATTTATGAAAAGCCCACAGCTAACATCATCCTCAATGGGGAAAAACTGAGAGCAATTTCCCTGAGATCAGGAACACGACAGGGATGTCCACTCTCACCGCTGTTGTTTAACATAGTGTTGGAAGTTCTAGCATCAACAATCAGACAACAAAAGGAAATCAAAGGCATCAAAATTGGCAAAGAGGAAGTTAAGCTTTCACTTTTTGCAGATGACATGATATTATACATGGAAAACCCGACAGACTCCACCAAAAGTCTGCTAGAACTGATACATGAATTCAGCAAAGTCGCAGGATACAAAATCAATGTACAGAAATCAGTTGCACTCTTATACACTAATAATGAAGCAACAGAAAGACAAATAAAGAAACTGATCCCATTCACAATTGCACCAAGAAGCATAAAATACCTAGGAATAAACCTAACCAAATATGTAAAAGATCTGTATGCTGAAAACTATAGAAAGCTTATGAAGGAAATTGAAGAAGATATAAAGAAATGGAAAAACATTCCATGCTCATGGGTTGGAAGAATAAATATTGTCAAAATGTCAATAGTACCCAATGCTATCTACACATTCAATGCAATCCCAATCAAAATTGCACCAGCATTCTTCTCGAAACGAGAACAAGCAATCCTAAAATTCTTATGGAACCACAAAAGGCACCGAATAGCCAAAGTAATTTTGAAGAAGAAGACCAAAGCAGGAGGCATCACAATCCCAGACTTTTGCCTCTACTACAAAGCTGTCATCATCAAGACAGCATGGTATTGGCACAAAAACAGACACATAGACCAATGGAATAGAATATGTATGGCCAATGGAATACGTATGGCCAACTAATCTTTGACAAAGCAGGAAAGAATATCCAATGGAAAAAAGACAGTCTCTTTAACAAATGGTGCTGGGAGAACTGGACAGCAACATGCAGAAGGATGAAACTAGACCACTTTCTCACACCATTCACAAAAACAAACTCAAAATGGATAAAGGACCTGAATGTGAGACAGAAAACCATCAAAACCCTACAGGAGAAAGCAGGAAAAGACCTCTCTGACCTCAGTCGTAGCAATTTCATACTTGACACATCCCCAAAGGCAAGGGAATTAAAAGCAAAACTGAACTATTGGGACCTCATGAAGATAAAAAGCTTCTGCACAGCAAAGGAAACAACCAACAAAACTAAAAGGCAACCAACAGAATGGAAAAAGATATTTGCAAATGACTTATCGGATAAAGGGCTATTATCCAAATCTATAAAGAGCTCACCAAACTCCACACCTGAAAAACAAATAACCCAGTGAAGAAATGGGCAGAAAACATGAATAGACACTTCTCTCAAGAAGACATCCAGATAGCCAACAGGCACATGAAAAGATGCTCAACATCACTCCTCATCAGGGAAATACAAATCAAAACCACACTCAGATATCACCTCACGCCAGTCAGAGTGGCCAAAATGAACAAATCAGGAGACTATACATGCTGGAGAGGATGTGGAGAAACGGGAACCCTCTTGCACTGTTGGTGGGAATGCAAATTGGTGCAGCCACTCTGGAAAACAGTGTGGAGGTTCCTCAAAAAATTAAAAATAGACCTACCCTATGACCCAGCAATAGCACTGCTAGGAATTTACCCAAGGGATACAGGAGTACTGATGCATAGGGGCACTTGTACCCCAATGTTTATAGCAGCACTTTCAACAATAGCCAAATTGTGGAAAGAGCATAAATGTCCATCAACTGATGAATGGATAAAGAAATTCTGGTTTATATACACAATGGAGTACTACGTGGCAACGAGAAAGAATGAAATATGGCCCTTTGTAGCAACATGGATGCAACTGGAGAGTGTTATGCTAAGTGAAATAAGTCATACAGAGAAAGACAGATACCATATGTTTTCACTCTTATGTGGATCCTGAGAAACTTAACAGAAACCCATGGGGGAGGGGAAGGAAAAAGAAAAAAAAGAAAAGAGGTTAGAGTGGGAGAGAGCCAAAGCATAAGAGACTCTTAAAAACTGAGAACAAACTGAGGGTTGATGGGGAGTGTGAGGGAGGGGAGGGTGGGTGATGGGTATTGAGGAGGGCACCTTTTGGGATGAGCACTGGGTGTTGTATGGAAACCAATTTGACAATAAATTTCATATATTGAAAAAAAAACAAGAAATAAAAAATAGAACTATCAACAATAGCCAAAGTATGGAAAGAGTCCAAATGTCCATCAGATGAACGGATAAAGAAGATGTGGCATATATATACAATTCAGTATTACTTGGCAATCAAAAAGAATGAAATCTTGCCATTTGCAACTACGTGGATGGAACTGGAGGGTATTATGTTAAGTGAAATTAATCAGTCAGAGAAAGATAAAAATCATATGACTTCACTCATATGAGGACTTTATGAGACAAACAGATGAACATAAGAGAAGGGAAACAAAAATAATACAAAAACCGGGAGGGGGCAAAACAGAAGAGACACATAAATATGGAGAACAAACTGAAGGTTACTGGAGGGGTTGTGGGAGGGGGGATGGGCTAAATGGGTAAGGGGCACTAAGGAATCTACTCCTGAAATCATTGTTGCACTATATGCTAACTAATTTGGATGTAATTTTTAAAAATAAAAAATTTTTAAAAATTGCAAACAAAAAAAAAAATTCCTAAAAAAAGAAAAGTTTGAAAACTCACTGCTTCAATTCAACTTCTTCATGGTAAAGGCAAGGAACTGGAGGGCAGGGAGACTACATCAATTGCCCATTTCTCCTATCACCCTAATGTGCAGTTTCTGGGTCTGGGGTTATCACAGAGCTTCTTCTAAGGGGTCTAAGTCTAGAGGCTCAGCATGCCTGTCATTGTCCCACAAGGCTTTTCAGTCCAACTTGCAAACTGACCCATTCCTCTCCCTCCTTCACCCACCATCCCCACCCACAGGCCAGCCCCCAATATGTGTCCCTGCGGGTTCGCAGCCAAGGTCCTCCTTTGAGGACCCTTGGACAGATGCACATACTGCACATGCACACTTGTACCCTGTACCCTCTCTTGATCACATGTCTATCTGGCTTGCCAATCCTAGGTAAACAATATCTAATATTTAATCTATACCCTAAAACCTACTACATTTTGCATTTTACAGATGTTAAAAACCAAAATTACATTTATTAACTGCAAATATTAAATCCAATGCTCTACAGACACTTTTCAACCATCCTTCCAATAAAAAGTAGAGGTAGCAGTGTGAATTATAGACTTGTCACTCATGAGGGGACAGGGTGTCTCTTCCTGAACCACTACTACTCTTTGAGCTGCACAGAATATATTGCTTTTATAATGGAGTTTTTAAAAAATATCTTTACTATCCCCTTCCTTTAAAAACAAAATCAGGAGCACCTGGGTAAAGCATCCCTGGGTAAAGATAGTAAAGCATCCGACTCTTGATCTCAGCTCAGGTCATGATCTCTCGGTTCATGAGTTTGAGCCCCACTTCAAACTCTGTGCTGAGTGCAGAGCCTTCTTGGGATTCTCTCTTCCCTCTCTCTCTGCCCCTATTCCACCCACACTCTGTCTCCTGGATTAAATAAATAAACTTAAAATAAATGAAATAAAATAAATTTTAAAAAATCAGTTGCTGAGACAACATCTAGCCAGAACTTTGTTTAGAAAGTAAAAGTATGATTTAAGAAATTCCATGAGACATTTGGGAAAGGCATCACAGGAAGATACGAATAACAGCATGATTTTCAAAGTTTATACAGCAGTCTATTTACTAGATTTCTCCAATTCAGTGGCATTCTTGGATTTTTTCCTATTTAAAAACTTTATTTGGGGCAGCAACTTTAGGCTTTCAGCAAAATGGAGACAAAGTCACCATTCCCACCTCCCCCCTATGCCCACATATCCACAGCTTTCCATATTACGGACATCCCCCTCTAAAATGGTACACATCTGTTACAACTGATGAACCTCTGTTGATACATCATTATCATCCAAAATCCATGATTTACATTGTGGTCCACTCTTGGTGTTGTACATTCTATGGATCTGGAAAATGTGTAATGACACGTATCATCGTTTTATCATTCAGAGTGTTTTCACTGCTCTAAAAATCCTCTGTGCTCTGCCTATTCATTTCTTCCCCCTTCTTCAGTGCATGGAAATTACTGATCTTTTTACTGTCTTCATATTTTTGCCTTTTCCAGAATTCCATACAGTTGGAATCATACAGTAAGTAGCCTTCTCAGATTGGCTTCTTTCGCTTAGTTATATTAATTTCAGTTTTCTCCATGTCTTTTCATGGCTTGATATTTAATTCTTTTTAATGCTGAGTTATATTCTATTGTCTGTATGTGCCACGGTTTATTTATCCATTCATTTACTAAAGGATACCTTAGTTGCTTCCAACTTTGGGAAATTATGAATAAAGCTGCTATAAATGTCCACATGCAGATTTTTGTGTGGACGTAAGTCAACTCCGTTGGGTAAACACCAAGGAGCATGACTGCTGAATTGTATGTTAAGAATATATTAAGTTCTTAACGAAACCACCAAATTATCTTCCAGAGTGGCTGTACCTTTTTGCATTGGACCAGAAATTTCAGACTTGACAAGGGAAAGGTAGGAAAGTGTATCTATGTCCCATTTGTAAGCAATTCTGAGATAATTCTCATAAAAATAAAATTATGAAAGAAGCCAAAAATCCAAGATAGCCTATACTACCAAGCAAAGCAAAAGAACAAAAGGGAAGAATAAGTAAAAATGTAGGAAACAAAAGAAAAATATTACATAAGGAAATCAAAATAAAAGGACAGAGTTCTTAACTCACAAACAACTTCCCTCCAAATAACCTTGCTGTCATTCTCAAAGAAGCCCATATCCATGTAGGAGTTTTCCAGCCATGGAAAAATAAGAAATAAGTATCATTTCAAGAAGAACTAGCCATGGGGGAAAATGCTTTTGTCAGAAAAACAGCAATATGCCCAATCTCCCACCTTATCTGTAGGAGGCCAATGTAACCAAAACACCTGAATAAGTAAAAACCCTCTGTGTCATACTGATATTATGCCAGTAGCCTATAAAAGAAAGAAGGGTGATTATTTTTTTCTTTGAAACAATCCCATGCACAAAGATTTGTTTTGCCTTCTGGTGTGCATCATCAGTGGCATGAACTCATTTAGCTAAAATTCCAGACCACATCACTTCTTTCCAACTCATTCCCCAAAATTTGCTTTCTAGTCTTCTACCTGTGTTTAGGTGTACTCTACCCTTCATGGTGCTGCTCAAGCACAGCAGCCCACAGCAAGAGTCTCTGGTCTTTGAATTCCGAGGGCACTAGACATGCATTGCTCATTCAGACTAAATTTCATAGAGCACTGCATAGGGGCTTAAACTGCATGGTTCCTTTCCCCACTCAGATTCTAAGGTCATGGAAGACAGATCTCTAGTACTTTCTTATCCATCCTCTATCACAGTGCTATACTCATAGGAGGTGCTCAAACCTTCCCGAGGGTTTCATTCAATCCATGCTGCCTTCCTCTCCAGAGCTCAAGATCGTCACCAGAAATAAACTCCCTTACACTATTACGCATCATGGCAACCAAAGCTTCCCCTACCTCTGTGACTTCAGTGCCTTTTCTTTATTTTTCTTTAAGCAGATGATGGACATAAACTAAAAACAAATCCAGGTCAGCGAGTGTGTATTTATGGAAAACAATGGCTCTCTCCACTCCAGAATACAGTTCAGGTTACCATTGAATTTTAACATGCCATGATGATAACCAAGTTCATAAATGGGTGATAAACACTGGCAGGATCACTGTGAATAACATACAAATGCAGGGAACAGATTGAAGCTTTCATAGTAATTTGGAATTGGACTCTCAAAGATTTTAACAATATTGTTTGTTCTGCTATAATAGGGTATGTAGATTCTTAAAAAGTAACCTGGTTTGTCAATAATTGTGATATTAAAAAAAGCTGTTTTAGTGAAAGGGGAACATTTTGGGATTATTATGAGAGCATTTCAGATATGATAACCAACAATAGAGGAATTTCAGTTATAAGTATATGTTATCATAATATAAAATGTATAAATTCACTGATCAAAGTGGACAAAGCAAACCCAAATGTTTCATTCCATAAACCCAGGAATTTTGTAGTCTTTTCCAAATCCTTTGGCTTTTATTTTATGATTCAGTTTTCTGAGCCACTAATCTTAAAACAAAGAATAAAAAAATAAAAACCAATCTTCAGAACAGCTCACCAAGAATACACACAGCAGCATATTCACAGGCTTTGCAAAGCTGTGACTTTTCTCCTCCTTCCTGGAGTCCTAGTCCTTCAGAAACTTACTGTGATCAAAAGGAGTTGCATAATGCAAAGGTGTTCCTTAATAGAACATCTCATATTTCTTCTCCATTATGAAAACTCCCAATGCAGGAAAAATGGTTGAACTCCAGGCTTAAAACTAAATTTGGGTTTTCATATCAATCACTGACTTCCTAGGGCCATATCTGTGATGTTTCTGCAAGGGGTTTACGGCCACAGAGACATTAACTTTGCTCATTCCCAACCAGCCCCTGAGACTGACTTTTCCCCACCAATACAGAACAATGGTTACCGCCCAACAAACAAAACCAAAAACTCAGTAGAGAAATTCAGGTGCATCTTCTTAAGGTACAGTCTCCTCTCCATAGGGACAATGATTTTGGAGATGAGAAGAGGCCTGTAGCCATATCTTCAAGACAACTCTTCATGTCATATTTCTCACTGAGATATCATCAACAGTGAAAATCAAGATTCTTGAGGAAACTGAGAATGAAAATACGATAAAAAACAAATCATCTGGTTCTTCTACAGAATCAACCAAATCCATCCTGGATGAGTGGGTGAAAAGTCTTACTTCTATATCACCAATTAAGACCATTAATCCCTTCCAGAACTGACATCAGTATGAGTTCACTGGGGACTTTGACTACAAAGCTTATACAAGTTTTCTGATAAACTCATTCAAAGTTTTTCTGAGGCTCTAATAAAGTCAAACTTGGATTCTAAGGGCTCTACCCAATGATACAGTCCATCCTTAAAACATTTCAAGAAAGACTTCAAAAGCCTCATTTCACAGATGAGGAAACTAAGGCTTAAGAACATAAAGTTCCATTAATCTCAGGTAGATTTTTTGTTTTCCTGCCTCAGGATCTCTTCTGAAGGTGCAAGAGCCCATTCAGCCCATATTCAAGATGGCTTCAAAGTCTTCAACCACTGGGGCATGGGAAATAGGAAAAATGTCTCAGCTTTCCAGCCTTCCAAAAAACAATTCCAGAGACATCCCAGATGCTTCCCAGAAAACCAGTATAATTGGGCTCCTGTTGCCCACAGCAATACACCCTTGTACTGGCTTTTTCCCTTTCCTGTTACTCTCTCTCCATTACTTCACTCATGCTTCTTAGATTCATTTCCCAAATAAACTACTTACACCCAAGGTTTTCTCTCAGGCTTGTTTTGGGGGGAACTAAACTAAAGCATCCCACCTTTGTGGCATGATTAACTGGACAGTTTCTTACAGCTTCTTCCTTGTCTATTACTCAGTGGCTTTAAATCATACACAAAATTTCAAAAATCTTTTTTTTTTTTAATGTTTTTGTTTTATTTTTGAGACAGAGAGAGACAGAGCATGAGCAGGGGAGGGGCAGAGAGAGAGGGAGACATAGAATCCGAAGCAGGCTCCAGGCTCTGAGCTGTCAGCACAGAGCCCAACACGGGGCTCGAACTCATGGACTGTGAGATCATGACCTGAGCCAAAGTCGGACGCTTAACCGACTGAGCCACCCAGGCGCCCCCAAAATTTCAAAAATCTTACACTCAGCCCTGAATGAAGTCCATCAAGGCAAACATTCCAGAAGAAGCTACTAATATTGTAGGAATGTTGATACACAATCATGGGACAGTTCCCCCTTGTTACAATTTACCAGGATGTGAACAGCTCGATATACATTTCCACCTAGATTTGGACAGAAGTGGCTGTTTATCTAGAAAGGCTCATTCTACTCACTAGTCTGTACAGAAGGCATGGCATAATTCTGTATTAAGTTATCCAGAAAGGCAGTTCTGGGGCTCATATTTTAATTGGCATGTATCCAATACAGACAGATCTTAAAGCACAATTAACAGGTTGTCCTCATCCAAGTATAATTTTCTAAGGCCAAACCCGTTCTAATTATCTGAGCCTGAGGGTATAACTATGGCCCTAGGGACAGTCTCCAGAAACCCCTAGGAGTAAGTATAAAGAAGGAGTAGGGACAGGATGAGAAGAGACACAAGATTCGACTAGTCCAGCCCTATCTTTTCACAGATGAGAAAAGGTAATTGCTCAGAAAATTGCTGAAGTGTGCACAATGCCCCACAATTCAGTAAGAACTGGAAGGACAGCCTAGGCCTCCCCACCTTGTGCTGCCTCCTCCATGGAAAGCCAAATGTGGAAAATGCAGCCTAAAAAATTCTTCATAGTCCCTGTCTCCAGTTGCTCTAGTATCAAAATGGTATACCACCTTTTGTAAACATCATAAAGACTCCCATCCTGCCTGTGTGAATAGTAATGAAAAAGCTGGAGTTCCTCAGAAATATTCCATGCTGTCAGTGGTAGAGATAACAGTTGTACAATAATCAAAGATTTGCAGAGCTTTAGAACTAAAAGAAGTCTAGTTGATGGTTGTTCACAGTGAGGTGTCATTAATTTGGAAAAAACCATGTATTTCTAAGAACTAGCAAATGGCTTTTTTTTTTTTTTTTTAGTTTCTCCAATACTTTCTTTTTCCAGAGAGCAATAACAATAATAATTAAGATTGTGTGATTACTATACTAACTGCTTTATATGTATCATATATTCCTTATGTTGTAGGTACAATTATCATCCCCTTTAGCTTCTATAAATGTGCCATAAACTCAGAGTAATGACAACATTAAAAAAAATAACAATTTCTAGGTTTGTAATCCCCTACATAAAAAGACAATGTAAATATTCCTTTAGAGTTCTGTAACAATGTTGTTTTGGCTTACATTTTCAGTACATTGATCATTATTGGGGAATTTTACTTATCTACTTGTTTGTTGTGGTAAATATACATAATATAAAATTTACCATCTTAACCATTTCTAAGAGTACAGTTAAGTAGTGTTAAGTATATTTACATTGCTGTGCAAACCAATTCTAGAACTGCATCTTGGAAAAACTGAAACTCTGTACCCATTAAACACCTCCCCTCTTTCCCCTCCCGCAGCCCTTGGCAACAACTATTCTACTTTCTGTTCCTATGACTCTAACTACTTTAGATATCTCCTATAAACAGAGTCACATAGTATTTGTCTTTTTGTGACTGGTTTATTTCATGTAGCATAATGTCCTCAGGTTTATTCATGCTGTAGCCCAAGTCAGAATTTCTTTCCTGTTTAAGGTTGAACAATATTCCATTTTGTGTATATACCATATTTTGTTAATCCATTCACCCATCAATAAACACTTGGGTTCCTTCTATCACCTGGCTACTGTGAATAATACCACTGTGAACATGGGTGTACTATCAAATTGCTATTTAAAATAAATTGATTATAGATTCCTGTTCTTAAGAAAAGCTAACCTCAGTCCCTTTTATTCAGTTATTCACACTTGGGAATAAGCTTAGCCTATTGGCCAAAGAGTCATGGCCAAGTGTAGTCATTTATCTCAGCACAGAGGAAAAGGCAATATGCCTAGGAGGATAGGCTCACCAAAAGCTGGCCTTGGAAAACCCATTTCATGAAGTAGTGACAAAGTGACAAATTAGGGAAACCATATAAGCTTAGTAATTATAAACATGGGTCTGGGATCAGAATTCTAGTTCTAGCACTTACTAGCTGTGTGATCTTGAGAAAGTTACTTAACCCTCTAAGCCTCAACTCCTAATCTCTAAAAAAAGAGGTGATAATAATAGTTCTTACATCCTAAAGTCATAGTAAGGAACAAATGAAATAATCCATGTAAAGAATTTAGCACAGTGCCTGGCAGAGAGTAAGTGTCCAATGGTTGTTAGCTTTTATTCTATGGTTATAGGTCACCAGTTCCAACTACCTCAATTACAAATAAGACCCAACAAGATGAATGAGCACACACTCCTGCCATTATAGGCAAAGAGCTCTGGATATCCAGGCAGAGACCCCTTGTTTAACATGAAAACCATAGTGATAAGGGATTTACCATCTTTTAATCATAAAAGTCTTGTTTATTTCAAACTTTGATTAAAAAATTATATCACTCGGGGCGCCTGGGTGGCGCAGTCGGTTAAGCCTCCGACTTCAGCCAGGTCACGATCTCGCGGTCCGTGAGTTCGAGCCCCGCGTCGGGCTCTGGGCTGATGGCTCAGAGCCTGGAGCCTGTTTCCGATTCTGTGTCTCCCTCTCTCTCTGCCCCTCCCCCTTTCATGCTCTGTCTCTCTCTGTCCCAAAAATAAATAAAAAAAAAAAAAAAAAAAAAAAAAAAAAAAATTATATCACTTAACCTAAGGTTGACCCTTTTCAGCCTTACATGCTTAAAAATAAGAGTTAAGAAATGGGAAGTGAAAATGTTAAAACATAAAATCTGAGTAAAATCAAGTAACATCACAGATGCGTTTCTGCTAAGAAAATTCCTGACCCTATAAGTATCTTAAATCATCAAAAATATTTGATTTTCTATTGCTTTGCGATTAAATGTGGGCCATCACAGCCATCACACAAAGACCACTACATTTTAAATAAGGATCCATCAATGTTGGCCTCTTAACAGGCTATTTATCTCTTACCTCAGCATTTCTGCTTTTGCAATACTGATTTACTTAGAGTTTAACACCTTTGGGCAGTTCAAAGCTTCAAGGCAACTTGGGGGCTGGCCACATTCAGATAGAATGCAGAATTGTCAGCCTGCCCACCAAACACTTGCCCTTCAAACACCCTGCCACTGAACAACTTCCAGTCCCAGAAAAAAGCCTCCTAGCTCCAGTGTCCTCTCTAAGCCTCTGGACCATAGCACCGGTCAAGTACACAGTACATTTCCTCTAGCAGTCTTGGACAATTTAAAGAACCTACATGGCCCTCCTCCTTTGATCAGACATAGTCCACAATATCTAGGGTTCACAATGCAAAGCAGCATTAACAATTTCCCTTTCATATCATGCCACCCTGCTTTGCTCCTGCTCACTGTTGATACACTCAACCCAAGAACCACCCTGCACATGAGTGGGAAGCAATGCTGGCTATGCATCATAATCACCAGATCACTTTTTATAAAACTGTGGATGCCTACATGTCACTCCAGAGCACCTGAAGCTGAAGTTCTGAGGATAGAGTACAGAGTTCAGCAGTTCTTGGGAGCTCTGCAGGTGACTCTGAAGTATAGTGAAGTTGAGAACCTCTGCTGTAACCAAAACAGGAAGTCGGAAGTCAGAGCACATTGTCAGGCACTGCTGAACTCCAAGCAGGCCTTGTTCAAGATGAAGGATGAAGGTTGGCAGAATCCTTCAGCCACACCGAAGATTCCAATTAGTAACCCCAATTCACTTCTAAAAAGGAAAGAGGTCCTTCCTCAGCACACCTAGAAATCAAACCTGCAAAACCATTTCTACCTGGGGCTACTGAGTGTTGGCTCCCCCACTCTAGCCAACATCACACCCTGAGTGCTCATCTTATCTGGATGAACTGTGCTCCTAGCCTTTCTGCAGAGACTATACCTGCACAACTCAACTACACTGCAGAGTAAGCAAAGTTGGACAGAACCCTATACAGTCAGGGCTCCACAGGAGATCTCAGGGGCCACCAGCAGCATTCCCTCTAAGCAGCAGGATCAGTAAATGTGAAACTGTCAAGACCCAGAAAGCAGGCAGACTTACAAGCTGTGTGTCATCAACAACAGATGTGCTGAGGGTATTCAATAGCAGGACTGAAAACAGAAGAACATGCAAGTGGCCTGTCCCTATACAGTCAGAGCTTCAGACAGAGAACCAAGGCAGAGACTGAATATAGAAGCAGGGCAGAGAAGCAGTGTGGCATAATACAAATGAACCCTGGCTCTGATTATGATTTGGAGCAAGGGAAAACAAAACAAAACAAAACAAAACAAAACAAAACAAAACTGCAGCCTCAGTACAAATAGCTGGTGCTCAATCAAATGTTAGCCATATTATCATGAGATAAAAGAAGTAGTTCCCAGGATCTAAACAGAGGTTTAGTCAAAAGGAAATAAGGCAAAAAGGCCAGTTACACATCAGAGCAGCCCCAACAGAGCTGAGAAACCAGTTCACCATGCAACAATGAACCAGAACTCTTGGTTCTAGTTTCTTTATAACAACAGGCTTACCTCCAGAGTCTTGGGCAAACTGGGCAGCTGTGGCCTTAGCTGCAAAGGTTAGAGGCCTGGAGGCTGAGGGCACCAAGCCAACTACTACACTGATTGGCCTGGCACAGGTTCAAAGTCAAGTTCATCCCTGGGATTCAAAGGGTCCACTTTCCTTGCACTCAACAGGTTCTTCCCAGTGTGGCCCTTACTTCAAAAATTACTTATTTTTTTTTTTAATAACTCCTAGTATTTTTTACCTCCAGTTTCAGGTCCCCATTCTTCCTCTGGCCAGTGGCTTCCCACCTGTTCTCTACCCTCAGTCACTTTGTTTTCTCTCATACTTCCCCTGTTTTATTTAGTCTCCCCTCCAGCCTTTACTCTAGGCTGAGTCCCCCGAGTCCAAAAGAAGTCTTTCTTCCCCACCCTTTCTCCCCTACCCCATCAGGTCTCCACACTCTGCCCACCACCAATCAGCAAGGGTCTTATTAGCCTCTAATTCATCCCATAAAGCCTTCATTTAAGAATTCTCATACATATTTTCATGTTAATAACACCCACCATCTTCCCTGGAAAGTTCCCATTAGCTTTTCCTCAAACACTGAAAATACAGTAAGACTGTATAGATGTTATAGGTAACATCTTACCATGGAAACCTCTGCCCTGTTGGCATTTCAGCTCACTCTCAATAGGGTGAAGGGAAGCATCTGACCATACCCTGAAAAGAAACCAAATGGAGAAGCAGATAAAGAGGGACATTTCTCTAAATGTGTTTGTATCTGATCTTCCCTCCCCAACCCCACCCCCATAAAGCTGATAAACTCATCAGATTGGACCAACACTCATGAAATTCTGTTGCTGTTTCTCAGTGCAGCAAAGAGATATTTGGAATCTGTTTCCAGCACAGAAAACATTATTTGTTGCCTTCCAGGGCCAAAGTTTAAACTTTAACCCTATCCAGACATTTTACAAACTCAGTTATAGATTAGTTACAGATCTATCATAAGAGGAATCAAGGGCATGAAGCCATCCACAGGCATCAGTGTGGCTAAAGATCAACATGCCCAAGTGGCAGGGCCTGGTAGAAGATGGCCAAGATGTAATTATCCATTTGGCAGAAAGTAATCCTATCTGTGCCTACAGGGTACTATCTTCTGCTTATTTGCTGCACTTGTGCAGAGGAACTGAGGGAGAAAATTGAATGATGATATTGTGGTTAGCTGCACTTTCAGGTTAGCCAGTACTGGAAAAACATTCCTATTTTATAAAGATACCAACTCTTCGACTATTTTCAGGGATGTCAGGAATAATCTCTTTAACTCCTTCATTCTAGAGATGAAGAGATTGAGATCTTGAGAAGTAAATGGACCCACCAACAGTCACCAGAACAGAACAGGAAGTGGCTTCCCCCTTCCTGTACTGTATCCATTGCACCACACTATTCCATCAACATCTCCATCTCGGCTATTTACAAAATGCATTTTTTAAATGTAAACATATGACAGGAACTGAAACATAAGAATGGATTTTTCCTTTGAAAAGTATTTGTATTGTCATAATATTTTTACAACATACATACCTGAATTATACTTACAGAATGATAAAGTACTAAGGATAAAACAAGTCATTTCGTTGCAGAAAAGAAAAAAGAAGAAAGTCAAGTGGCATGGAAAAAATCAAGATGAGAAGTTTAAATAGTATTGAGATTGAGTACAAGATCGAGGAGGGAAGAATTGGGCTGAAAAAGGACATCCATGGAAGGATATGAGAGATCAGGACAGAAGAAACACCCCAGAGAATCCTGAGAAAGTATTGTGAATGGCAAACCGTGAGAATTCTTAAAGTCAGAGATGGAAAGGACAATGGGGAAATGACTTCTGTTAAACAGATGGTTTACATATTCTCCGTTCAATCCTCACAAAAATCCCATGAAAGGTTATTATTACACCCATCTTACAGATGAGAAACTATGTCTCAAAGAAGTTAACCTGCCTATAGTCAAAAAACTAAAATGCAATAAAGCTAAGATCCTTTTCAGGATTGACATCAAAATCCATCTAACAACTAGGTCATGGCTTCCTTTCCATTGGAAACAGTCACACAGGTTACGGTACAGAGATAAAACCTTTTCTTACAGCTACATATGAAAAATAACATTGGCACATCAGAGTATGCTTCTAACATCATAGCCTGGACATGCCCTATTCTACTAATCTTTACTTTGGGCCAGAACAATTATTTGCAAGCATTATATGACCTTGAACTTGGGTTTCAGTCAATCAAAGAGTGATCAAGGTGGGAATTTCTTTAATTTGTTGAAGTGATACAAAGAAGATCGTATCAAGAGTTTATGTCCCCAATTCAAAGTAAGGCAATGTGAGTTCTCACCTAGTAACAATAATTTATTTTTCTTCCTCATTTCAACTCCGATTAGGTTTCAGAAGTCTTAGTACATATTCAGTTTCAATTCCCTTACTGTTATGTACTTAAGTTTGATCATATTTTCAGTACAACGTAGCTCCAAAAATTCTCATAACTCCTCTATTAAGAATATACCACTAGACAGCTACATTGGGGAAATGCTCAAGAACTGATTAAAAGTTCTGATTCCTTTCCTAGTTTATTCTATTCCAAGGAAACTGGCTGGACATATCACAATAACTTCTTCAGGAGACACATTTTGCTTTCATTTATGATTATAATACAGATGTAAATTAATTTAAATGATCTCTTATACAGTTTCTTTTTGTCTACAAGTCACTTCCAAATCCTTCCTTCCCAAAAAATACTATAATATCAAAATAACTGAGTGATATCATTTTTTAAACTCCTGACAAGAAGAACATCAAATTGCCAGAAAAGAGTTTCCTCATCAAGACAAGTCTTGTGAAACCTTTTTTTAAACCCAGACTGAATTCACTTTTTACTGGTGTCCACATTGAATTATAAACAACACATTCTGAGGTGTTATTTTTAGATGTTTTTAATTTGTCTGGTCTAATACGCAACCTAAAATTTTCCATTTAGGGTGTAACAATACTTAAAAACAAAACCAAACAAAACCTTTTTCCTGTTCTGTTTAAGGTGGGTGGATCAAAGAATGTCTAGGCAGATAAGAGAGCTTCAGATACTGAGCAGTCCCAGTTACTGAGAAGAATAAAAAAGAGGGTTCTTGCAACTATGGCTGTGAATACTTTCTTACTCAAGAAGACAAGAGAACTTTCCAAACAACTCTTGGTAAATGTTCAGTTTAATTTGCTACATTTCATATCTTCTCAGTCTTCAAAGGCTATAAATTTGAAACTTTAGTAAAGTTTTGAAATTTAAGTTCCATTTATTCTTGGCCAAGCCCAGCAGTCTGGTTCCTGGGATGGGAGAGGGGAAGGTCAAACTGTCGAAATAGCATCTGATGATTTCCCCATCACTAAATCTCCCCAGAGAAAGAGTTAAAAATGTTTGCTGTCATTTTTAAAGTATGGGCCTAAAATACAACTTAAAAAGGTGTTTTGTTTTTTAGATGCCAAGGAACAAGAAATTCTGATTCTGTAGATTGAGTCCCACCTTTCTTCTTAAGTAACTTTTCATTGAAGTTGAGTGCCTTCCCCACA